>NC_134992.1:11277500-12555000 GCF_050947335.1 Megachile rotundata | reverse complement strand
CTTATTTTTACCAATATTATTACGCATATCACTACTTTTATCACCACTATCGTTAGTACTCTTATTATTACCCACATTACTATTACTATTATCGTTGGAAATATAATTATTATCCTTACTACTGTAATTATTATCGGTTAGGACCTAAGATTGGTTGGATTATGTAAGTCTGGCCTACGGTTAGGTTTTATTAGGTTAGGTCGAGGCCAAAGGTTAGGTTATATTAGGTTAGGTCAGGCCCCAAGGTTAGGTTACATTAGGTTAGGTCGGGACCCAGGGTTAGGTTATATTAGGTTAGGTCAGGCCCCAAGGTTAGGTTATATTAGGTTAGGTCAGGCCCCAAGGTTAGGTTATATTAGGTTAGGTCAGGCCCCAAGGTTAGGTTATATTAGGTTAGGTCAGGCCCCAAGGTTAGGTTATATTAGGTTAGGTCGGGGCCTAGGGTTAGGTTATATTAGGTTAGGTCAGGGCCAAAGGTTAGGTTATATTAGGTTAGGTCAGGCCCCAAGGTTAGGTTATATTAGGTTAGGTCAGGCCCCAAGGTTAGGTTATATTAGGTTAGGTCGGGGCCTAGGGTTAGGTTATATTAGGTTAGGTCAGGGCCAAAGGTTAGGTTATATTAGGTTAGGTCAGGCCCCAAGGTTAGGTTATATTAGGTTAGGTCAGGCCCCAAGGTTAGGTTATATTAGGTTAGGTCGGGGCCTAGGGTTAGGTTATATTAGGTTAGGTCAGGGCCAAAGGTTAGGTTATATTAGGTTAGGTCAGGCCCTAAGGTTAGGTTATATTAGGTTAGGTCAGGCCCCAAGGTTAGGTTACATTAGGTTAGGTCAGGCCCCAAGGTTAGGTCAGATCAGGTTAGGTCAGGGTAGGTTAGGTAGGTTAGGTACCCAGACCTAACCTAATACAACCTAACCCTAGGGTCAGACCTAACCTTTTCCAACCTAACCGGTTAGGTTGGATTAGGTTAGGTCTGGGCCTAAGGTTAGGTCAGATCAGGTTAGGTCAGGGTAGGTTAGGTAGGTTAGGTACCCAGACCTAACCTAATACAACCTAACCCTAGGGTCAGACCTAACCTTTTCCAACCTAACCGGTTAGGTTGGATTAGGTTAGGTCTGGGCCTAAGGTTAGGTCAGATCAGGTTAGGTCAGGGTGGGTTAGGTAGGTTAGGTACCCAGACCTAACCTAATACAACCTAACCCTAGGGTCCGACCTAACCTTTTCCAACCTAACCGGTTAGGTTGGATTAGGTTAGGTCTGGGCCTAAGGTTAGGTCAGATCAGGTTAGGTCAGGGTGGGTTAGGTAGGTTAGGTACCCAGACCTAACCTAATACAACCTAACCCTAGGGTCCGACCTAACCTTTTCCAACCTAACCGGTTAGGTTGGATTAGGTTAGGTCTGGGCCTAAGGTTAGGTCAGATCAGGTTAGGTCGGGGTGGGTTAGGTAGGTTAGGTACCCAGACCTAACCTAATACAACCTAACCCTAGGGTCAGACCTAACCTTTTCCAACCTAACCCTAGGGACTGACCTAACCTGATATAACCTAACCCTAGGGTCTGACCTAACCTTTTCCAACCTAACCCTAGGGACTGACCTAACCTGATATAACCTAACCCTAGGGTCTGACCTAACCTTTTCCAACCTAACCCTAGGAACTGACCTAACCCGATATATCCTAACCGTAGGGTCCGACCTAACCTGATACAACCTAACCGGTTAGGTCGGAATAGTGAAGGGGAGGGTAGGTTATGTAGGTAAAGGTAATAATAATAATAATAGTTGTAACGATAATAAAAGTAGTAATATGGGTAATAGTATTGATAATAATAAGAATAATAAGGATAACGATGAGAAAAGTAGTAATATGCGTAATAATATTGATAAAAATAGGACTAGTAAGTATAATTGCATTTCCAGTGATGATAGTAGTCGTAATATGCATAATAATATCGATAATGATAAGAATAATAAGGATAAAGATGATAAAAGTAGTAATATGAGTAATTATATTGATAGTAATAGGAATAATAAGGATAATGATGATAAAAGTAGTAATTTGCGTAATTATATTGATAGTAATAGGAATAATAAGGATAATGATAATAAAAGTTGTAATATGCGTAATAATATCGATAATAACAAGAATAACAAGGATAAAGATGATAAAAGTCGTAATTTGCGTAATTATATTGATAGTAATAGGAATAATAAGGATAATGGTGATAAAAGTAGTAATATGCGTAATAATATTGATAATAATGGAAGTAGTAAGGATAATTACAGCTCCAGCGATGATAGTAGTCGTAATATGCATAATAATATCGATAATAATATGAATAATAAGGATAATGGTGATAAAAGTAGTAATATGCGTAATAATATTGATAATAATAGAAGACGTAAGGATAATTACAGTTCCAGCTATGACAGTAGTCGTAATATGCATAATAATATCGATAATAATAAGAATATTAAGGATAATGGTGATAAAAGTAGTAATATGCGTAATAATATTGATAATAATAAGAATTATAAGTATAATGATGATAAAAGTAGTAATATGCGTAATAATATCGATAATAACAAGAATAACAAGGATAAAGATGATAAAAGTAGTAATTTGCGTAATTATATTGATAGTAATAGGAATAATAAGGGTAATGATAATAAAAGTAGTAATATGCGTAATAATATTGATAATAATGGAAGTAGTAAGGATAATTACAGCTCCAGCGATGATAGTAGTCGTAATATGCATAATAATATCGATAATAATATGAATAATAAGGATAATGGTGATAAAAGTAGTAATATGCGTAATAATATTGATAATAATAGAAGACGTAAGGATAATTACAGTTCCAGCTATGACAGTAGTCGTAATATGCATAATAATATCGATAATAATAAGAATATTAAGGATAATGGTGATAAAAGTAGTAATATGCGTAATAATATTGATAATAATAAGAATTATAAGTATAATGATGATAAAAGTAGTAATATGCGTAATAATATCGATAATAACAAGAATAACAAGGATAAAGATGATAAAAGTAGTAATTTGCGTAATTATATTGATAGTAATAGGAATAATAAGGGTAATGATAATAAAAGTAGTAATATGCGTAATAATATTGATAATAATGGAAGTAGTAAGGATAATTACAGCTCCAGCGATGATAGTAGTCGTAATATGCATAATAATATCGATAATAATATGAATAATAAGGATAATGGTGATAAAAGTAGTAATATGCGTAATAATATTGATAATAATAGAAGACGTAAGGATAATTACAGTTCCAGCTATGACAGTAGTCGTAATATGCATAATAATATCGATAATAATAAGAATATTAAGGATAATGGTGATAAAAGTAGTAATATGCGTAATAATATTGATAATAATAAGAATTATAAGTATAATGATGATAAAAGTAGTAATATGCGTAATAATATCGATAATAACAAGAATAACAAGGATAAAGATGATAAAAGTAGTAATTTGCGTAATTATATTGATAGTAATAGGAATAATAAGGGTAATGATAATAAAAGTAGTAATATGCGTAATAATATTGATAATAATGGAAGTAGTAAGGATAATTACAGCTCCAGCGATGATAGTAGTCGTAATATGCATAATAATATCGATAATAATATGAATAATAAGGATAATGGTGATAAAAGTAGTAATATGCGTAATAATATTGATAATAATAGAAGACGTAAGGATAATTACAGTTCCAGCTATGACAGTAGTCGTAATATGCATAATAATATCGATAATAATAAGAATATTAAGGATAATGGTGATAAAAGTAGTAATATGCGTAATAATATTGATAATAATAAGAATAATAAGTATAATGATGATAAAAGTAGTAATATGCGTAATAATATTGATAATAATAGGAATAATAAGGATAATGGTAGTAAAAGTAGTAATATGCGTAGTAATATTGATAATAATAAGAGTAATAAGGATAATGATAACAAAAGTAGTAATATGCGTAATAATATTGTTAATAATAAGAATAATAAGGATAATGATAATAAAAGTAGTAATATGCGTAATAATATTGATAATAATAAGGAGTAGTATGGATAATTACAGTTCGAGCGATAATAATAGTCGTAATATGCGTAGTAATATTGATAATAATAAGAATAATAAGCATAAGAATAATAGTTGTAACGTTAATAAAAGTAGTAATATGGGTAGTGATATCGGTTAAATTGATAATAATAGGAGTTGTAACGATAATAATTATAGTACCACAATAATAGTAATAGTAACATGGGGAATGATATATGTTAGGTCTCCAGACCTAACCTGATATAACCTAACCTTAGTTCCTGACCTAACATGATCCGAACTAGCCTTAGATCCTGACCTAACCTAATATAACCTAACCGTAAGCCTGACCTAACCTGTTGATTGTCTGTTATGTTTAAAAATGTAATGGAATGGATTATGAGTAAGTACATGATTTCTTTTGTTTATTTATTGTAACTTCATAAATACATACAATTTGGAAATATATTTTGTACAATTTTTAATTTATGTAACTCTTTATTGGCTTAATTCTTTGTCGAAGATCGAGGCAGATTGTGTGTATATTCAATTTAGGAACTGAAAAATAAAAGCATTTATAATAACATATTTATTGTTGTTGCACGATTTAATGAAAGTTAGAACATTAGTAAACAGAAAATGTTAATTATAAAAATAATAAATTGAATAACTATTTATAATGTACAATTGTTGTCACTAAATATGTGTAATATTAAAAAAATAGGACTTACGTTGATTAAATGGAACGCAGAGATCCTTCCTCCACTTCAATGCTGTAAAGACTAGCTCGTCGGTCTGATAGCATGGCTTAAACTACTTTTCAGTAGCGCGCAGTCAGTGTTGGGTAGTCTCAGTGCATGCGCAGTAAGCTATCCGTAGAAGTCCTCAGTAGCGTATACACTTTGATGAAGTATAAGGTATCATTAGGCCCTAGTGAGGAAAAAAAAATAATTTTGAAGAAAATTGCAGAAAAGAGAATAAAAGGGTTAAATAATACAACAGATTATATATAATAAAAGTAATATTAAATTTATTTATGATTATTATTATTTTTTACGTTTGCAGCCGATTTGTTCTATGAATACCAACATTTGTTGCAAGGGCAGAGGAAAAAGATATCGCTCGATTTTGATCAGATCTACGCATGTTAATAAAATAAGATCCATGTATATCTTTGTTATTGTTTCTCTGATATTATAATTTTCACACGTATAAAATATAGTGAGTTATTCAAAGAGGTCCTTCCAAGTCGTTTTTCTTCAATAATAAATTTATTTAGCGTTTTAAACGTTATTGTGTTTTTGTGTTATTTTAAATATAATAATCTCCCATATTCCATTAGATACCATACCCTATTCCCATTATATTATATTATATAATTCACGATATATATAGTTGTATAGTTTTATACAGTTATATATATAACTAACCTAACTCAGCCTAATCCAATCTAACCCAACCTATACATTCATAGTTTACAGTGCAATTATAAGAATTTTTGAAAAATTACGTAGGATCATTAAGGTGCCCTCATCAGTCACCACTGCGTGTACCAGCTAGGTACGGCACTGGTAGCAAGCTGTGACGTCAGCTGACGCATGCGCATAAAGCTCTCGCGTGAGATAAAATCTCACGAGTGCCCAACACTGCTTCCACGTAAGTGACAGACACAGATCAACATAACCTCTTTATTATTTTTGTACATAACTTTTAGAAATTGAATGTTTTAAAATATATATATAGCTGCAAGTTAAAAGTATTGCAAAAATGGTGTCCGTTTTGAATACTGTGGATACTGGCCACGAAGATATGATTCATGATGCTGAAATGGATTACTATGGTTTGAGGTTAGCAACTTGTTCCAGTGACAATTCTGTAAAAATTTTCGATCTTAAGAACGGATCACAAACTTTAGTAGCGAATCTTAAGGAACACGTTGGACCTGTGTGGCAGGTTGCTTGGGCACATCCTAAATTTGGAAATCTTTTAGCATCTTGTAGTTACGATCGGTATGTTACAATTCACGAAACGAATCTTTTTGATATATTCTTTGCAAAAGTTATTCGAATTAAGCCTATTAGATTTTCTTTTGAAGTTATTTGGCATTCTTTCTTCTCATAGAAAGGTAATCATTTGGAAGGAACTGGGAGAATGGACCAAGATTTATGAACATACTGGTCATGATTCCTCTGTTAACTCTGTAGCTTGGGCACCCCATGAATTTGGTCTAATTTTGGCTTGTGGTAGTTCCGATGGTTCGGTATCTATTCTCACTAATAATGGAGATACATGGGAAACACAGAAAATTACAAATGCTCACACTATTGGTTGTAATGCTGTAAGTTGGTGTCCTGCTATTGAACCTAGCTTTGATGCTAGTGGAACACAAAGAAATGGACCGGTAAAAAGATTGGCAACAGGAGGTTGTGATAACTTAGTTAAAATTTGGAAGGAAGAAGGTGACAGGTGGATTGAAGAAGATAAACTTGAAGCACATAGTGATTGGGTAAAATTTTTATTTCTTGAATTTATAAAAGAATACAAATAAAATATTGTACATGATTTATTCATATAAGTAATTGAATATAGGTAAGAGATGTAGCATGGGCTCCTGCAGTTGGTCCATCTAAAGCTGCTTTGGCTTCTTGTTCACAAGACCGACGGGTAATTGTGTGGACTTCAAATGACTATACCAGTTGGACACCGACCATTCTTAATGTCTTTGACGATGTAATCTGGAATGTTAGTTGGTCTTTAACTGGAGGTATTTTAGCAGTTAGCGGTGGAGATAATAAAGTGTCTCTTTGGCGTGAAAATACTGAGGGACAATGGATATGCATTTCTGAAACAAATAAAGGTCAAGGAAATCTCAATAATACAGATCAACGTGCATTATAAAACTAGAGAGCATAATACAAGGTTATTGTTTAACAAGAAGTATCACGCATTTGATATTGTTCAATAGTAAATAACATCTTTATTTGATTGGTTTGTACTGTTATTATACATCTAAACACAAAGAAATATACTTTACAAAATAAAACTAAATTTAAAAATTTTATATTTGTAGTAAAGAAAAATTATATTTTACAATTTTCAAACATATGTTTCACAAATACTGTATAAGTTATAAAAATATATAGATCTCTTATTGATCAGAATTTAAAATGTTTCGAATATTTATACATAAAAATAAATGGCTGTACATAAATTTAATTAAACAATTAATCTTGTGTATACAAAGATGCTGCAAAAACGATATCCCGCTTAATGGCTGTACAAGCTTCTTCCATCTTTTCCTTTAAAACAGGATCACCTATAGTAACAGCTGCATTTTTAACATCTCGTAATGTTTCGCTTAACTGCTGAATACAGCGTACTATAATTCCTTCCTGTACATCCGTTTTTTCCATAATTTCAGCAAATGATTTTGCTTTCGCCCAATCATAAACTACTTCCACTAACCCAAAGTTTAGTGGTTGTAACGTTGACAACTGATAGTGCTGCTCTAAAGTTTCCAACTCGGCATATGTTTCTTTCAATACTTCGCAACTCTATATAAACACAAAATATTAATTAGTATTTTACAAAAAATAAATCATCACGTTATGATAATGAATACCTTCTCCAAATCTGGTGTAAGTTCTGGAGTAGCATCTGTCCGTTGTTGAAATATTACAGAAGACAATAATGCTGCTATTTCCGCTGGTTGAAGTACAGTTAAAACATTTTTAAGAATAAGCTCTGTAATTAATAATTCGTTGCTTCCCATTTGTAGAGCAACTCGGCCTTTTAAAGCAACTAAACAATGATAAATGAAAAATTATTTGCTGAGTAGTGATGTAAGGATTATTTTATAATAGCTACCTGTTTCATTCTCATTTATATATCCTAAATCTCTGAGAAGCGCAACAGCATTTGTATACTCAGGGTATAAACTCATTCCTTCATCGCTCAGTTGTAGTTGAATTTTCCTTTTCTGATTCTCTAATTCACTGCGTTCAAATACAGTTTCAAACTGTTCTTCGAAATTCGAAATTTCCGTGCACTTCATATCATATACAAGTTTCTTTAAATCAAGCAGATGTTGTACTTTCATATTGATATCGTAGTTCAGTTTCATGTCCGTATAGGGTTGCAAAATGGAAGGATCACGGGAAGCATTATAGGATAATTTTATTAATTCTTGCATGGCTGTTTCGTAAGTTGAACTACAAGGTTCGGTCCTAGAAAATGATTAATATTATGATACTGTACATTGCAAAATACGTAATGTATATAATATTTTCTTACCTGAATCTCGGTATTTGCCTCTTTTCCCAATTCGCTAAAACTAGATTACAATCTATTTTTATTTGACAATTCGTTATCTCTAGGATATTCCAAGCAAATATATTTAGCACTTCATCCGACGGAACTCCAATTGGCACAAATATATCTTTTTTCGTTAAAGCAACCATATCATGCCATTTCTCTGAATTCTTAAAGTCTCGACTTGTTTCATTTCCTGATTTATCTTCAGCAGATTTTGGCGTCTCTTGATTTTTAAGAACTAGTACCCTGTATTGTCTACCAATTTTATGTTGAACGGTGCTTAATAATAAAGCTAATTTATTGTAATGACTTTCGTAAGATATCAGCAGAACTCTGCCAGGTACTAAGTTTTTCACTGCCTTTTTCTGTTTCTCGCATATGTAAGGTTTCAAATATTTAAGATACTCTAAGTAATCAGTAGCTACTTGATAAAACTCGGAAAGTTTCTTTTGTACATCGTTCAAAGGTGGTAGCTGTGCCAATTCATCTTCCAATTTTTGCAACTCAGTTTTATAAGCATTTTGTTTCAGAGTCACCGGAGATTCTTTAAAGGATCTTCGCATCATTCCTTCGACTGTTACAGACTCATTTAATCTTCTTAAATTCAAAACCATAGAATATGTAACTTTGAATTTAGATTCTAAATTTTGTGCTTGGCCACACATCATGGTTTTTAATTCATTAAAATGGGGAACTGCAGTTCGACACATAATAATTACCATCCCCGCTGTATCGTGCCCTCTACGACCAGCTCTACCAGCCATTTGTATATACTCGGTAGGATGAAGTATTCGAAAATTGGTACCATCGTATTTTTTAATAGAATCAAAGACCACGGTGCGTGCTGGCATGTTTACACCCATCGCGAATGTTTCTGTTGCGAATAGTAACTGCAATATTATAACCACAATTAATCAATGCATTCAAGTAACTCACAAGTACATAAAGAAATATTAAAAAATTGACCTTTACGACTCCATTTTGGAAAAGCATCTCTACTATTTCTTTCAAAATTGGTAATATTCCACTATGATGTATGCCAATACCATTCTGCAATAATTCTTGCATCATAAGAACCTGTGGCAACTCTCTATCGCTACCCTTCAAATGTCTAATATTATTTTGGAAAAATGTTCTGATGGCATGTTTTTCAGTCTCCGTTGTAAGTTCGACATTTCTCAGTATAACAGCACTCATGTCGCACCGTTTTCGTGATAACATAAAAACAACGACAGGCAACAGATTCTGTAACAACAAGTTGCGTACTTTAAAAGTAATTAAAAATTACCAAATGTAAGCAGTTTATCGTACATTGCTTTTAAGATGATTTATAAAAGCACTCCATAAAACTTGCTCTTGTTTTGGAGTCATCTGTGGAGGCAGTCGTTTTTTTTTAATATCTTTATTAGTATTTTGACTTTTTGCATCTTTTGCATTTACTGCTCTATACCACCTGAATCAACAAATTTATTTTTTGTACTAACAATATAATAGACAATTATTAATAAGTAATAAGTTAAGCAATTTTACCCATCCAATAAAAATAGTCCACGTTCGTCTACCACCAAAAATTTATCGTTTTGGGTTTTACCATCAGTTCCAGTGTATAAATAATGCTGTAGAGGAACTGGTCTTTTCAAAGTGCTTATCACGTACATCTTTTTCTTCTTAGTGTGACCGACCCAATCAGCAAATATTATAGAGTTTGGTACAGTAGCAGATAACATTACTATTGTAACTGTTTCTGGTAAAAGAATAACACTTTCTTCCCAAACGTGACCACGCTAAATTAACATGTCAGTAAAATAAATCAAAATGCAATGTTAATAAAAGAATAGTTTCAAATTTACAATTACCTCGTCATTATTAATATAATGTACTTCGTCAAATATAACAAATTCTAAGTCTCTTAAAACTTCAGATGCACCATATAACATAGATTGTAAAATTTCTGTTGTCATGATAAGACAAGAAGCATTTGAATTAATTTGTAAATCTCCTGTTAACAAACCTACACTATCAAACTTTCTTTTAAATTCCCTATATTTTTGATTTGAAAGTGCTTTTATTGGAGATGTATAAATAACTCTGGAATTCAATCAAAGAAATGACTGATATTAAAAATACTATTAGAAGTGGAATTTCTCATTCCAACTTTACCTTGTCATATGTTTCTGACTTAGAGCAATTGCATATTCAGCTACTGTCGTTTTTCCTGCTGATGTATGAGCAGCTACAAAAACATTGCAGTTTTCTTCCAACTTAAGAATTGCTTGTTTTTGAAAAGTATCTAACTCGTATGAGAAACTCATTGCTAATTCAGGGATTCTTTTTTCAAAATCAGTTATAGGAACAGTCACATCCAACTGTTCTGCCCATTCTGACTTTGTTACTTCTGTGCGTTTTTCCGAAATGTTTAAAATAGGAATGTCTATTTCCTCTAGTAACGGAGCAATATCATCAAATGATGAATTTTTGGTATTTGAAGTTTCCACAGTTTCTGCCTGTGTTTCTTTTTTTTCTGGGAACCAGAAATCAAATACATTTCTCTCTTCATTTACAATAGCCATTAAATTAATTTTATCCGCTAAAGTTTCAATTTCACTCTTTTCAGGATCTATCTGCTGTTCCTGCATTGATCCCTCCTTTGGAGTGCAATTATCACTTTTAAATTCTATGCCTGCGCTAAAACCTTTTGCTAAAGTTCTCAAATTATTTTCAAAGTCAATTTCTTCTATTGATGAATCTTCTACTATTTGAGGTTCGTCAAAACCTCCAGGCCAGAACAGAATGTTATTAGTATTTCCTACGAAAAACATTTATATCTTTTTACAATCCCAAAATGTTAATTTAATAATCTAATGTGATAATGGATTGAAATGTAAAATTATACCACGAATATCATCGGTAGGTGGCCCTGGTGCACGGGTCATAGACATTGAATTTCTTGCAGTTTTCCCTGCTGATTCTGACATTACTTCGTGCATTTCTCCGAGCTTCCCAGTTACGGGATCACGATCAAATTTTAATGTAGTACCAAGAGGAGCTAAATCTGTATCTAAAAGGGATAAGATATCTGGTTTTCTTGGCCAATAACATTGTGCATTGTCCAAATCATACATTGGAAGATTATCCAAACATTCGATATATCCTCTTAATTCTGTCTTGAGGTAAGGCCAAATAGGAGGAAGGTCAAATGTAAGCTGTGGAGCATATATATTTTTTAGGGTTTACTGCTGTATTATCACACATGAATGATATATATTTATAACAATTACCTCATCATTTAAATCGCGTTTCCCATCCATTTTATAAAACTTTGTGTAACACGAAGCAACATATAAAAATTATAGGCGACTTAGAAAATATTATTTACTTGATTATATTACGTATCAGTTATGTTTTACATCAGTTAAAATTAACTAAGGCATCGTTACAGTTCTGCAACAATTTTTAACATGTCACTAATTTCTAAAAGCTACGAAATTATAATATATTTGTAAATATATTAAATTAATTATATATGTAGTAAGAGGTTATGTTTGTAAACATCTTAAATGTATTGCCAACATAGATTACGCTACGTTATTCGCTCAGAAATTATATAATGTTGGCAGCGTATTTGAAACATTCAACGATTCTGTTTGGCTCACCTTTTTCATCGATGTACTCTCAGAATTTAAAAATATGGCACAAAAAATATCTGCATCGATAAATAAAATATTTTATCATGTTCAATTTAATAAGACTTGTCATCAAAATAATTTAAAGAAATTGAGGAAACTGTATGATGAGGTAAGAATAGGTTGTAATTTCAATTTTATTTTGTGACCTTTTTTAATGTTACTCATTTTCTTAATTTCATTTTTATATTTCAGTCTACATTATCAGACTTTTGGGAAGTTTTTGTATCTTGCTTAAAAGTTCCACTTAGCGTTAGTCAACATCATTCCCGAATTAACAATACTCTCGAATTTGCTGCTAAGTTTGCTGTTAGTTTGTACACAGTTACTGATGATGAGCAGTCTGAAGACCCTCTATGTCCCTTTCTTACTAATTTATTTGAATTTATTTTTAATAACCATCGTGCCAAGGATCCAGGAGTAAGATACCGTATTTGTCACTTTTTAAATATACTTCTAAATTCAATGGGTGATCAAGCATTTATGGCCGATGAACTTTGTGAGAAGATTACTGTATCTATGATGAGTCGTTTATTAGATAAATCATATAAAGTTCGAGCTCAAGCAATCTTGGCATTGCATAGACTTCAGGATCCTTCAAATGACGAATGTCCGGTCATAAAAATGTATATATTTCATGCTTCTAAAGATCCAAAAGCGGAGGTCCGTAAAGCAGCATTAATGTGTATGGGAAAAAATCAGAAAACTTTGCAAGTTGCATTAAGAAGAACAAGAGACATAGATGAAATGGTCCGTAAAATAGCTTATCAATTTATTAGTAAAGTTACAGTGAGATCTTTAACTATTGCACAAAGAGACCAGTTATTAAATGACGGTCTTAAAGATAGATCTGAAGCAGTTAGAAAGACTGTAGAAAATGTTTTATTGCCTTCATGGCTGAGACATTTTCAAGGTAATTTTATTGACTTGGTCAGAGCCCTTGATGCTGAAATTGGGACAGATGTATCAGTTCTGGCTTTAAAATCTTTATTTGAGTATGTATTTAATTTACACTTAAGCAAATATATAATTAAATATTTATATTGAATGATAAACATCTAATTCTTTATTTTGTTAGGAACACTCCAGTAAATGTACTAATAGAACAGCTACCTATAGATAAAGAAACAAAATTAATTCCAATAGATAATTTAGTTAGTGAAAATGTATTGTATTGGAAATGTTTAGTTAATTATTTTCATAAGGACTCTCGCACGGAAGAACTGGAAAGTATTTTACCTGAGCTATCAACATTTTGCACTTATATCTCTGACTTCCAAGTGAAAGTATTTGAAAATCAAAATAAAACATGGGAGAGTCATATGCTGAATTTTATTCTTTTACAATTATTTGAAATTGTAACAACCTATGATCTGTCTGATGAAGTTGGAAGAAAAAAATTAAATGACTTAATATGCAATACTTTAATGACGGACTACTGCACTGAAAGTATTATTGAATGTATAGTATCACACTTACAGAAAGTTATCCCAGATACAAACAGTAGGTTGGATACTTTAGCAAATATAATCAGTGAAATTAGATTACCATTAAGAGAAACACAAACCACACAAATTTCTGAAGAACAACAGCATGAAATTAATTTACAAGTAAGTTTGTACTTTAAAAGTATATATCAATATATATGAACATGTTAGATATAATAATTGCATTGTTTCTTAACTTAAAATGTTTAGAGAGCAAAGCTCAGAGTTAAATTATTGGAATTGAAAGAGCTAGAGTATCAAGCTATAGCAGAACAGCAATATTTGAAAGCAGATACTTTAAAGAATCAAATAATTGAATTGAATGAAGAAATAAAGAAACTCTCAGAGAAACCACAACTAACGGTTATGGAAGAGATCAAAGAAAAGAATGATCCAGAAACAATGAGAAAATGTTTAAACATAATATGTGTCATGATGCAATCTGTGACTGTGTTAACTCCTACTCTGAGAAGTTTAATGCAAATAGCGCTTGACAGTTTAGATGTAAGTAATAACTAAAATGTAAATAAATTTGTTGTAAAATGACACATACTCCCTTGCAGCATCCAGATGATAATGTACATATATTGGCAGTACGAGCACTCAGTATTTGTTGCATATTAGATAAAGAACTAGCCAAAAAACACATCATGATGTTAATTCTGCAATTCTCTTTGGAACAAGAAAATCCAGAAATTTGGATTATAGCTTTAAAAGGAATCTTTGATCTTTTATTGCTTTATGGTCTTGAGCATTTTGATATTTTGCAACAACCAGAAGAGAGTAATACCACCAATAAGAGTAACAAATCTAATACTACAAAATTGTACACTGATACAGACATGGAAGTTTCGTTGTCATCGACGCGTAAGTCCGACACAGAGAATGGCAACCGTAACTTCATTAAAATTTTAGCGGGATTATTAGATAATGCTGTAAGTATATATTGGACGCAAACACTCAATTCACACTAAATATAATAACATATATTTTTCAGCATCAAGGTTTGAGGACTACTGCCACTGAAGGTCTTTGTAAACTGTTGCTTAATCAACGAATTAATAGCTCAAACCTAATATCGAGATTAATAATTTTATGTTTCAATCCCATAAATGATAACGATTATTATCTACGACAATGCTTAAGCTGTTTCTTCGATAATTTTATGACACGTGTACCTGATGCCCACGAATTGTTAGAGCAAGCATACTTGCCTACATTACAAACCTTATGCAAGGCGCCGGAAATTAGTCCTCTGAAAGAAATTGATGCCTACGATGTATCTAGATTCATACTGAATTTAACTAGTTTTTCATGTGTGAAATCGGATGCGGAGCATTATTGTTCGCACAACAATTTCGCTTTTATGATCTTAGCAGAGATACTGAATCCACACAGTAAAATCGATACAGCGGTTCTCGTTAAATCTTTAAAGGATTTACATATTGAAATACACGATAATGTATCGAAAAAAAATATACGGGAAGCTATTATCAAAATAACGGACATGGTAAGTATGTGATGCATAAATCATCAGTTAATAACTGCATTATTATCTACTAATATTCTTTTATAGATTAAAGATTGGGATAAACGGTTAATGAAATATGTTGAAGTGTTCAAGAAAAAATTAGAGTCCCCGAATGTTGACAATACACCGGAAGATGAAGATACAGAAAATGAAGATTAAAGAATGTATATTTTATCTTTATATTTTATCATTGCAATGCATAGGTAGCTGTAATATTTGAACCTACATTTACTCCATAGTTTACATATATACAAAAAAGTAAGGAAAGTACCATTATTTTATAAAATATTGAACTGTTTGTACTTTTTTAATAAAATATTACTTAAAATTTATATAATATTCGTAAAGTGTTTTGAATTTAATTCTTGCGGAATATTAGTTTTCAACACTGTGCGTCAGATAGCGCACGAGTTTGTTTATAGAAACTGCAAATGATGTTTTGTTAGGTATCGCATTTACTTAGGAACTGACATTGCCTCATCGTGAGTTTGATTCTTAAAACATGGAGAAACTTGAGAAACCACAGATAATTTGTCACATTGAAAAATCAGTAAATTATTCATTGTTTGACACCAAATGGATTCCTTGCAGTGCAAAGTTTGTGGTTATGGGTTCACGACCTCGTGGTAGCGGTATTATACAAATTTATGAATTGTCCAGTGGCGAATTAAAACTCATTAAAGATATCGAAAGGTCACAGCCTGTAAAATGTGGCACTTTCAAAGCTTCCAGTTTAAAAGACAGATACTTGGCCACTGGAGACTTTCAGGTATCCGTTAAAATTACAAAAGACATCACGTATCTTTATAGAGTATATATTTTAATGTAAATGTGTATAAGTAAGATACAAATTTTAATAATTTGTTGTTCCTACATCCAGAACATTTAAAGTTGCCTTTATTAGGGTAAACTTAACATCTATAACTTAGAAGATCCTTCAATACCAATCTATAGAGCTAATGCTCATAGCGAGATCATAAACAGTATTGATGGTGTGGCTGGACAAAGCATTGGATGCGGTGCACCTGAATTAGTAACTGGTTCCAGAGATGGAAGTGTTAAGGTTTGGGATCCTAGGCAAAAGGGTCGTCCTGTAGCTGTAATGGAACCCAAAGAAGGTGAAAGTCGTAGAGATTGTTGGACAGTTACATTTGGAAACTCGTATAACTCAGAGGAAAGAGTTGTAGCTGCTGGTTACGACAATGGTGATGTAAAAATGTTTGATTTGAAAGCAATGTCTGTCCTATGGGAAAGTAATCTCAAAAATGGAGTTTGCAGTCTTGAGTTTGACAGGAAAGATATTCCATTGAACAAATTAGTAGCAACCACTTTAGAATCGAAATTCTATGTATTTGATTTAAAAACACAGCATCCCAAAAAAGGATTCCCTTATCTCATTGAAAAAGTAAGGCTTCGATATAAAAATATAATACTTCAGTTTAATATAAGTTCTGTTATGTTTAGGCACATGATTCAACTGTATGGTTGGTTAGACATTTACCTCAGAATCGTGAAATATTTGTCACTTGTGGTGGAGCTGGAAGCCTTTGTCTTTGGAAATAGTAAATATCAACTTGATTTAAATATTTTTCATTCTATATAAGTTATTTATTATGATTATTCTCACAGCAATTATCCAGAGAAAAGAAAAATAGCAGATGCAGATGGCATAGATCAAGGTGTAATTGGGAATCTATCTCTCTTACAAAATACAACTATTTCATCTCAACCAGTTAGTTCCTTGGATTGGAGTCCAGACAAACAAGGACTGGCTGTTTGTTCCGCATTTGATCAGTGTATACGTGTTATAATTACTACTAAACTTAATACTTATTAAGAAAATAGGTAAAATCTATATTCCACACATTTAAATTAGTCTACAATAAGAACATAACAGATCATAAATGTTGCAGATGGCAAGGAAAACAAAAATATTCTTTTCCTGTAAATAATATCAATCTTGATAATTTTATTTATCAAATGAAACTGAAGTTCATACAATAAAACATTGAAAAAATTATTTCGAATTTAAGCACAATTATTTGAACATGGATAAAACCTATTTCTATCATTGGTTATCGACCTATCAATAAAAAGGAACTTTCATCTTTCTCCACAAGATGGAACAACATTCTCATCACCGATACAGTTGTATATTTTGCTTCTGCATCTAGCTAAGTGTTGCACAACTTCGTACAGGCGGCCAGATAAAAGCGAATTATATGTCATTGGGCCAATCTATTTAGGATCAGACCCTTATTAAGTGGCAGCCATCTTTGCAGCACAATGTGTTATGCAATATCGATCCGCCATGTTGGCTGCCTTCTAGACAAGCCCACGCCAAATGCACTTATACATTGTTCGAGCCAGCTTTAACTAGCTTGCATTCAGCCATACAAGGTCAGGAATACCACAAGTTTAATTACATAAATTAACTGTCGCCTCTTCCCCTTTCGCGGAGTGTCCATTATGCATTTATTTCATCTCCCGCCTTTACACTCGGTGAAGCTGTCTTCCAATTCGATTATACATTTAATCTCGCCTGTGTTCTCCAAAATGGCGTCTCGCACTTTTATTATTATTTAGAAGTGAAGCTATTTAGATAGTAGGCAATTACAGAATGTTAATCATATTTTTATGTCTTCTATATCTTCTAGGATATACTTACTTAACTTAAAAATATATTTTTATATAAAAAATAAAGTAGTCAAGAATTGCAGGAATGAAGGAACTTCTTTACTTGGAAAAATATTTTTATTATTTTTGTATGTCATGAATACTGTGGTGGCAGTGTCAGAACCTTTATGAATGGATGGTCAATTGTGTGGAAACAGTATTACTGATTACACTTATCTACCGTTTTCTTTTTTAAACAAGTTTATAACAGTGATATCTTTTTAATGTGTTCATTAACCGCTGTTACAAACTTTGTAACAATTTTATCAATTTTATCTTACAATTATACATTCCATTTCTTGTATGTCCAATAACGATAGTGTATTTTTTCAAATGTACTGCAAGTTGATGTACTGTGTAACGTGTGACGCACTTAAAACGCTAATTTCTTCATGAGCAAGTACATATGCTGATCAATCTCGAAACCGTGTAGGTTGTTTGCGTCACCCTGTAGCCTCATTAGCAATCCTCCAAAGGATACGTAAGCGGATCTGAAACAGGTGAAAAATGCCAAATGTAAGTTCACTCTTTAAGTTAACAAATTTGATATATATAACAGTGTTAATTTTTGTTCAATTGCATCCTCCTGATCACCGGAAAAAGACTTTAATCCATGGACAAAGACTTTAACAATAACACACTCAGGTTCAAGATGGAGGAAATTCAATTTAAGACTCACTGGAATATTTTGTATTGAGGATGAAAGGATTTGTGAAATTTTGGAAATTCTGAATATGGGATTCTAAAAAGTACACAATGAAATTAGGTGAAGTCTACAATGTTAGATCTAGGAATTTTAATTTTATGAATTTTGGAATCTAGGGATATTCTACACAAATTTTTACACAATGAAATTTGGTGAAGTACAATGTTAGATCTAGGAATTTTAATTTTATGAATTTTGGAATCTAGGGATATTCTACAAATTTGTACACAATGAAATTAGGTGAAGTCTACAATGTTCTAGGGAACCCTAGCGTTAACATTCATTGTATTCTCATTCAGTAAATATTAAAATTTGCTAGATTTAAGAATTCTGAAGATTCGTTTAGCGTTCCATATTTTAATTATAGCTGGAAATCCATATTCGACGGAGTTTATCGCTGGGTAGCTTCTTCGACCGCAACATGGGCGTAGATCTGCGATCGTCATAATTGCAGTGCCGATAGCGGTCGTATATACAACATAGCCACACAACCAGCTAACAACACTGCCAACATGCCAATCGCAAGAAATATTTTCCCAAGGTTTCTTCCCGCGCTCTTCCTTCCCCTCTTCCTCTTGCGTGATTCCGCGTTGACTCAACAATAGAAACGCAGCTTCTTGGGCGTTCGAGATTACAATACATATCGTATTCATCTTCCGAGTTTCGTAATATCTAAACGATTCGTTATGAAGGAATAATTTCAAATTACTGCTCTAATTACGTAATTTCTTTCTCGCTAACTACATCGCTATAAAAATTAATTCTAAATATAACGTAACAGGTTACTTTTTCGCAACCTGCAAAACCCTTCGTACCTAACCTCTTTAACATCGATGTATACTTTGTTGCAATGTACTTATATATTAAAAAATTTTGAAAGCATATCTTTTTTATTTGTAAATTTTTTTAACCTTTCCTATGGCTTTCCCTACACAACAAAATGGCCGTCAACCCTTCATTTTTTTCAGGATTTAAATTAAGTATATTTTAATCCAAGTTATCTCGAAACAGATAAAACCCTGTAAACGATATTTAAACAACCGGCAGAATATTTATACACATGTTTAGGAAGTTGCGCCCGCTATCGATTGACCTTGCTCCCGAATTTCTGACCATCCACAGCTGATTATTTTTAACCGAAGTATTCTGGGTTTCCCCTCATCCTTTTCCCTCTCTGCTTCCTCTTCGTCGTCCCTTGTTCAATTCCTCGCCGTAATAAGCTTCGCAAATATTTTATATTCAAAATGACATTGACAGTGAAGCGCACGAATTGTAACTACGGCCGCCATTTTGTTGCCGCTGGCGCTCATCTTGTCCGCGTCAAACCGAAATATATTTACAAGGATCTCCGAATTTTCCATATTTTTACTTCGCGTCTCGAAAGCTTTCGAACGTGTTGAGTTATTTGTTATTCTTAACAGAAACCACGTGTCTCGCATAAAATATGCGCATAATAAAGATGCTTTCGTTGAGATAGCTCCGCGTTTCGTGGCGAGCGTGTAACGCGAAGTACGCAAATGGTGCTTTCGTTTTGATCTTGAATGAGGAAAAAAAAGGCGTAAAAAAAGTGGAAAAAAATAAGAGGCTTATACCCTGACCTCAGAATAACTCGCCACTGAAATCAGCGTTCCGAGAAGTGACGACTAAAGGTGACGGTATGAAAATGAAATGATGAGAAGGATGCAGACACAGCATGATTTTTATTGTCATAACAATTACAATGGCAAGTGATAAAAACGATGGAACCTTGGGATAAATGTGAACGGCGGTAACAGACGCAATCTTAACCCGGACATAAAATGATTAACAAGAAATACATTTCGTTTTATAATTAAAGTTTCATTCGGTTAAGAGGAGAAATGTGCCACCACTCGGTGTTTTCAGTTTAAACTGTCTCTAGAAATTATTGGCTTTGGGACAAGTCCGCCATGATACACGAAAATTGCATCCAGCGTACACAACGCATTAGCGCAATTCAAATTTTCGCGCGCAATCGTTTACACGCGAGCGATGTACGTTTCTCCTCTTCCTCGAGTAATTGCCGCAGCGAACACCGTGCAACACGAAAAATAACCAAAAACTGCACGCGTTACACAATTAACGAGGAGCTCTGCAATGAATCGTAAATAAACGCGATTACTACAACGCCCTTGTCGAAGTGGGACGCGAGTGTTACGTAACGCGTATAACATAACTGAAACGTGTCAGGCATGAAGGGCCAGAAGAAACGAATGTTGGGGTCTTCGATGTATAAATATACCGTTCAAACGATATCGAGAACGAGCACGGAAATATCGATAAAAAAGAAAGAGCAAAAAAACAAGTCGACCGCGAAGAGTGCCATCGATATGCACGAGTTCTTTCATTCGACCGATTCCTTTTTATCGCGAGATCTCGAAGCGTTCCAAGAACAAACGCGTTGCGCACGCATCGGACGTCATCCGAAAAACAGAATACGTCCCGGAGAAAAAGCTGCAAGCTGCGTCGATTTTCGTGCGATTCCAGAGGCTGCCAGTCGCTGAAATTCTTCTCGAACATCAAACGAAGATTTATCGCGTTGACGTACGCAGGGTCCGAACAGGTTTTCCACATTACGTGTGATTCACGGTACGAACGAAACATAACCTATCTGGTGACAGTCACAATACGGATAATCTCGAGTTCGGTACTTATTTCTTTTTTAATCATCTCGTGTTCTCAACTACCAATTTCGCACGGAATTATATAACTATCACGGTACTCGACTTTTCCGATATTTCAGGTTATACGAGTCGTTCTCGCTTTTCACCTACAATTATCGTCGAATTTCTCTTCAAACCGTTAATTTCCAGTACTCGAAAAATACATTATTTTTAAGTCTCTCGTTGTATTACCACTTTCAGATGGCGTTTTACCTCCTAGCTTTTACATGTTCGATTTATCATCAAACAGTATATTCCACACGCTGTATTCCATTTCATAAAACAACGTACATCGCCACTACCCATAGTCCACCACGCTGTATATAGCTGTGCGTTACAACATCAAGTTATAACAATAAGAGATCCACGCATTTTATTATCAGTTAAGTTTCCTTTCACACAAAAGCCATATTAAAAAAAATCTGTCGATACACTTTTAATTTTTAGAATCTTCCCTCGTGGCAATATAATGAGAGCAATACTGTCCTACCCGACTGTCAATGTCGAATATCCAATTATGCAAAATCACGTACTCGATAAATTTAAATTGTCGCTATTTTACGAGGACAACGTATACGTAGAAAATTAGTAGTCTGGGACTATAAGTTATGTACAAGTAATCTCTGCATGGTATTTAAGTGGACAGGCATTACAGGTTTGCCTGGTTTTCGATCGAATTGGTAGCATGGTGATGTTTATCGTTTAACGCCACTGGTTTGTGCGGCTCCAGCGTGTACACCGTAATGGTCAACACGACCTTTTCGCACGACTCTGCGCCCGGTAAAAAAAAGTTTACACGTGTTCGGAACGTGTTTCGTTACAGTTTCTTCGGCGGATGTTCTGGGAACTAAATTTATATTACAATTTCGCAATCGTCATTCTACTTTCCAATTTTAACCCGCTAGTGCACGCGTATGTACACTTTGGCACGCTGTTTTAAATGCTGGGGATATTAATCCTGGATCGCTGCTCGAGTTATTTCTATTTCTTATTATTTATTTATCGTTACACAATAGTTCTGTAAGCTACAAGTAGCAATTCAGGATTCTAAAGAACATTTTACTGATATATTTTAAATACACAGTCATCGATAACATTGATATATTCTTTTCAATATTTAGACATTCACTCTAAGAATGTCTTTATCTGACTAGAATATCGGTTACCATCTAGTCAACAAAGTTATCGAAGTACCAGGATTAAACGATAAGAATTAAATGAAGTATATCGCAATTGAATGATTACAATGTATAAATGCACTTTATTACAATTCAAATTTTGTCAAAATAATTTATTTCATTATTTTCTTAAAAATATTCAATATTATTTTCTTAGAAATATTCAATACTATTCTTAGAAATAATATTAATCTGAAAATGATAATTTTTAGAAATGTACAATATTCTTCTTATTTGAGCGTTCATATACGACCTTCATATCTGAGCGCTCACTTATTGAAGGCGTATGCCTTTTTGATCATTTTTCGAGGACGTATATATACGTCTCCTGCATTCATTCTCCGAGGACGTATATGTACGTACAAACACTGAATAAATTCGCGAAGCAATGATCAAACATAGGACATAGGTAACGCCATATGCCGGAACAGAATACGATACACTTTGCAACGCGATCTACGCTTCTTTTTACGTATCCAATTGTTCACTGATTCTCTTCGCAACGTGACGTAACGTGACATTGTAATTTTGTCACGTCTTTCAATGACACCGTCGTGTGGATTTTTCTGCTGGGATGATACAGAAACGAGGATAGAGACGCGAACTTACAAACACACGCGATCTGTACCCTCATTGTTCATCGCGATACACATGTATGACCTGTGTATATATTTTCTTCCCCCTTTATCCATAAAATAAATTTGTTACAAATGATACTCGAGAAAAAAAGAGTTATGACCAGGAAAAAGTATTCGCCGGTGAAAAGAAGTTATAGGAATTGAAATGTTTTTTTGCACCGCCGAAAAGCAGCAGCTCGGTGACCGTTACTCTGGTGGCGGTGACAGGAGAGATGTCGTACCAGATAGTGCATTTACAGTATTCAGGGCCCGTGTAAACGCGCATCTGGCACGAGCCCCAACTGCCCTGTAATCTCATATTGGCTCGCTTTCGTTAACCCTCGTGCTCTTTCTTGTTTGCTCACTCTCTCCTTCTCTCCATCTCTCTGTCTCTTTCTCCCGTTGCCTTCCTTCATTGCTCTTTTTAACCCGCGCGAATTTAACCCTCGAACGTGTCAAGTTTCCGAACACGTATTTAAAATACGAGAATAACTGAATTTAAACTCGGTGCCAATTAAAGTTAAATAATTCCTTCACATATTTATTTTTTAATTATATTTTCTTTACGGAAATAGAATTAATTTATTTATGGCTTAAATTGTTTTAACTCACTAGGATCTTTTACTTATCGTTGTTATTAATTAGTTTATTATTAATTTTAATAAATATGATTTTTATCAATGTTTAACACTTGGGTTATGTTAGTCGTCACTTAATCAAATCACGTATTTATAATCGAATGTGAAGAAATATATTTAAACGAAAGTTGTCAGCTGATACCACTTTCCTTGGTTAAAGAGTGAAACGAGGAGAGACTCCTCTAATAATAGGCGACCGTCCTCGGTGCCGCGACGCTCTGGCGTCGGGACGCACTCACATTAGTTACAGTTAATATAACATCTTAAAGCGTGTAATTAAAAGCCTTGTTTTCCTCGACTCGAATTACATATAAAAATCCTTAACATATTAATACTTTTTAAACTCTGTGAAAACAGCACATTTAATTCCGATAAAATCTAACCTCTCCATTTAAGTACTATTTTATTTTATATTTAATCGTAAATTTATTTATATTTAAATAAATTTTTATTTTGTATTTAATTCATTCTTTAAACATGTTTACACAAGGTTATTACCGCGAATTATGGAGCCGGTTTAAAAGTTTATAACGCGGCAAAATAAACCTGCGCAGTCGACTGCGCGCACGAACTTCGTACAGAAGTTCCTGAACGATGTTACGTGATGATGTGCTTTAATAGTGCAGCAGCAAAAAAATAACGATGGTATTGACGAATATGTAATCTGAAACCTTGAGCACAAACCACCTTTAAGTACGAGATAGAAGAAACACAACCTTCCGATCTTCCAAGTTGAAATATCTTACAATTATCCATGAAATATTTTAACGACGATTTATTAAGACAAACGCTATTTACAATAATAAATTTGAAAATTTAGGACAACATGCACGCTAATGACAGACCAACTGCCTATTTCTTGCACAGACACATGAAAACGAAAAACTGATTCGAAACACTTAAATATTCCATATTACCGGGCACTGCGCATGCGCGCGACTGTGCTAGCCGACGAAACAATTGCAATTCACGTGCGTTACGCAATCGCTCGTAGCACGAAAATATTCACTGCTTCCTTCGAGACTATGTTTCGATTAATAAACCGTCTAGAGTCAATTGCAGCCGACGATGTATCGAGTTACGCAATCGAGAGAAACCACACCGTGAACGAATTAGAGATAAAATTAAATCTACTCGAAAAACAAGCGGACTGGTTTTTTTCTCGAGCGCCTGCCATCGGCGATAACTGCAACTCACGATTCGTCTGCGGAATGCAAAACGAAATCCTAATGTTACACAATTATAACCTTGAAGAGTCTGGATTGTGCACAAGAATTTATTTCGTCGAAATCGTCATGGAATCTACGCGTCGAGGTCTTATAGGTTCCCTGTTATTTATGTTCTGTACTATTTATACGAATTAAATTATAAATCGCGTATTTTGCGAGCTTACGACACCTCGACAACCTTTAGACACGTACTACCGAAACACAAGATGCGTGTTTCGTGAAACTATTAATCTCTACGACCTTACGACCTTGCAGGGACAAAAAGTCGCTTCTTAGAAATCCTGCGTAAGTATAAAAATCGTGCAAATCGACTACCTAAACATATTACGGCTTCCTTAAAACGGAACAACTTCGAATCGACTGATCCAATTTATTTCAGAAGCGGAGGGAACACGTGTGCGAACGGTCAACCGTTGTAACCTAACCCGAGGACGGAACAGAGGACAGAAAGTTGATTTCGATCGATGGACAACACGAGAGCAACACATACATCGAATACATGTTTGTATAGCCGCGCACACGAATCTCGCGACGAAATATATGGCATCAAACAGGGAATGCAAGCGACACGCGCGACGACTAGTTGACGACTAGAGCAGTCACGCTACCGTAGAGCAACCACGGTGAACTATGACGACGTAGACTAGTAGCAATTGCGAGCAGAAATGGCGCTGCACTCTCCTCGACTCTATCTACACTTTTGTTACACAATCCGTGCGTTCTACTACCATTTTATAGTAAACATGATCATCGACAGAATGCCGATTCTTTTCTAATTCCTTCACTATTTGAAGAATTTTAACTTGAAACTATTTTCAGACAGAACACAATTTTCAAAGAATTTCTCAATAAAATTCTAAAGATTGGAGGCGTTATGCCGAATTCTTTTTGGCTCTTCATTAAAAGATCTTTGAAATTTAAGGTACGAAAATTTGCAATTAATCTTTCAGTTAAATTTTATAATTCAGTTACCGTACGAGAATAGTTTTCATTTGTTTAAAAAAAACGTTGTTCAGGTACACGAGAACTTTAGAGCTAGGCGGAACAAGCGGAAAATCAAATCTAACTCTGTTCGCTGATGAACAACTATTTATAGCGATGTTGAAGATGGGCTTGGTAGGCAAGCAACTGAAACACGCTATTAATAGCGTTGTTCTTGTTGTTGTTTGTTAAAGGCAGATTTAGTTTGAAGATTATTCAACTACACATGAAAAATGGATACTTAGAGATACTCAAGGCACTCAAGGCACTTATCAAATGTCAAGTATTTACTGTAAGAGATACGTTCAACCTATATGCCATCAATCTGTACTATTTATTGATAAAGAGCTGTCAGATTTATATCAGGTCTCTTCTAAATTTGACCAGATGTCAGAAAAATGTGACCTATAAAACAATTTGAAGGATCTTTGAAGAAAGACAATTTAGGGAAGCCTGTTCCAGAAAGTAGAGCCCGGTGCATGTGCCAAATCGGTCTCCCATAATGCGTGTCCACGATGTACGAATATAGAAGGCAAATGGAAGAACGTGCAAGATGCAATTGCTGTATCGTGCGTGCTGCCGTCGATTGTATGACTCGTGCAAAGATCAACGACTTCGCAATTATTAAATTTTTAATGTTAGGAATCTTCGACGTGGGAAGTGTAACATTGGTGAATTGCACCGACACAAAAATTATTTGACTACATAAATTTCGAAGCTCTTCACTTGAGCATCTATTCTAATTACAGTTTTGATGTATTGCAAATTAGGCTATAAAATTGTACAGTGGCGATATAACGCGAGGGAATATGCGACGTGCCATCTCCGTAGATTGCGACACAATTACAATGAGTGGAGTGGGATCTATGAAGATAGGGAGCTGGGAATAGAGCGAGTGGCAATATAACGAGTGGCGATATAGCACGAGGGAATATGCGACATGACATCTCCTTAGATTGCAACATAATTATAACAAATAGACTGAGCCGTATGAAGTTAGGGAGCTGGGAATAAAGCGAGTGGCAATATAACGAGTGGCGATATAACGCGAGGGAATATGCAACATGCCATCTCCGTAGATTGCAACACAATTGCAATGAGTAGAGCGGGATCTATGAAGATAGGGAGCTGGGAATAGAGCGAGTGGCAATATAACGAGTGGCGATATAACGCGAGGGAATATGCGACATGCCATCTCCTTAGATTGCAACACAATTATAACGAATAGACTGCGCCGTATGAAGATTACGAAACTGGCAATAGAACAAGAGGCAATATAGCGAGTGGCAATATAACGGAAGACCACCGTTTTCCTCCCAATTTGATTCGTTACAATTACAAAGATGATTTTGATATCAAAAACAATGGTAAGTGTGACTATCTAACGGGACAATCCACGTAATTTTCAGACGAGGTAAAGCCACAGAGCAGCGAGTGTAATTGGACCACTTTGCCGCTAAACGAGCTTAACGATCGATTCTGCCTTCCACTCTAATGGCATAATGCGCAGAGGCGATAGAACGGATCTTCTGGTTTCTAGTTGTTTTAATGATGGAAGCGTCAGCGGATCATGAATCCCAACGTATACAGAGTGAGTCACCTGATACTTCAAGCTGAAATATCTTGGAAATGAATATCGTGGAAAATGTCTCGGATCAGAGTTATATCAACAGATCTGATGCAATCGGTTTTTAGGTGGACGCGTAGAGGACACTGAAGGTCAAACTTGTTTTCTTTGTGAAGCTATAAAAAATGTTAAGCTATCTGTTCTGGAAAATTTGTCACTTCAGAAAATATTTTAACTCGGCTACTGAGAAATGGTACATTTAATATATTTATACATTTGTAACTATTTTTTATGCTAGTAACTTACTAGTATAAAACACTTCTAGTTTATGCTAGTAACTTACTAGTGTAAAACAGACTCTCCTATTTTATAACACAGTAAAAGGACTTTACTTTTAATATTTTATCTGTGCAGATTAATTGTGATATATTGACCTTGAAACGGCTGAACAAGATACACGATTAACAGTGTAACATTCAGCAACATGAACTAAAAATTCCTTCTGAACTAGTGACTTTTAGAACAAAATAGCTTAACACATTTTTACAGAGAACAAATCGAGACAACTAACGAGGACAATTCCTATCCCTCCAGAATAACGAACAAGATCCCAAATCCAGGTCCTACAACTGGACCTACAACACATACTACCTGTTCTATTGAACCAGCCTCTATCCGAAAAACCATCAAGAAGACTACGCAGCTAAGTAAGTCCCTTAGCACTCTATCCTGCCACTCTTACGTTTCCCTCCGCGTTGCGTTACCGAATCCCGTTCGACACTGTGTGACACCCGAAAAGACGAGTCGCGAAACAAGAACGCAGAGAAAAAAAAGACCGTAGCCCGAGACTTCGTGAGGAGAACTAGCCGCGACTAGGCACAGACGGTACGACATTGCGCTTGTAAAAGCGCTTTAACGTGCGAGGCAAACGGGCGACGTGTTACACAACGATGGCCGAAAAAGCTGTGCCAAGCTGCGTGGCGCTGGGCCACGGGGCGTAAATGTGTCCACCTAACCTCGAAACGAGAGAGAGAAGTGGCACACACGCAACGCCGTCGGACCTCTTCTCGCGCCAACTACGAGAAGAAGGTTTCTCTGTGTGTCGCGCGCGAGTTTTAGGGTTGCGAAAAAGCTCATGGTTATTTGGACCTCGGCTAGGCTTGTCTAGGGAGGACACGCGCGTGTTTTACAGGTGGACATATATCGTGACTGATCGGTATAACTTGGACCGTTTATATTAACAGTGGTGTATTTTCATTTATTTTGGGAAAATTAAAGGTTAACTTGTATGGACCGTTTATAATAACAGTGGTGTATTTTCATTTATTTTGGAAAAATTAAAGGTTAACTTGTATGGACCGTTTATAATAACAGTGGTGTATTTTCATTTATTTTGGGAAAATTAAAGGTTAACTTATATGGACCGTTTATATTAAAAGTGGTGTATTTTCATTTATTTTGGCAAAATTAAAGGTTAACTTATATGGATCTATTTTGAAAGTGGTTAATTTTTTTTGAGGATATTTAAGGTTATATGCGACTGAAAGAATGTAAGTTAATTATATTAAAATTGGTAATTTAGCAATTTTTTTTATGATTGATTTATATGTAATTTAGTTATACTTTGTTTTAGGTAGTTTAAAATAATATTCATGCAAATGGACTTACACCACTTTCAAAATAAACGGTCCACTTATAGTTAGCGACGATTAGTAGGGGCGGGTACCCGATATTTTGGGATCGGGTTAGGCCACGTTTACATTAGGCAAGTAAGCCGTGTCGGAGGCCCGTGCAAATAGGTAGTGTTGAATTTTTCTTACTTTGTACTAAACCTTGTTCCGTACTCCGGTACGGCTTGCCTAATGTAAACGCGGCCTTATGTCGGATGGGCTAGAGTACGCGAAGAGGACTTGGAAGAAGGTTGGAAACTGAGGAATTTGGAAATTTGGTAATGTAAGAATTGGGAAATGTAGAAATTGGGAAATGTGGAAACTGGGAAATGTGGAATCTGAGAAAGGTGGAAACTGGGAAATGTAGAAATTGAGAAATGTGGAATCTGAAAAAGGTGGAAACTGGGAAATGTGGAAATTGAGAAATGTGGAATCTGAAAAAGGTGGAAAGTGGGAAATGTGGAAATTGGGAAACGTGGAAACTGGGAAATGTGGAAACTGGGAAATGTTGAAACTGAGACATGTGGAAACTGAGAAATGTGGAAACTGGGAAATGCAGAAATTGGAAAATGTAGAAATTTGAATATGTAAAAATTTGAAAAAGTAGAAATTTGGAAAATTAGTAACTTGACAACTTAGGAATTTAAAAATATAGAAATAAAAATATTTGGTAGTGCAAGAGAAACAGAGAGAGAGAATAAAGTCACCAAACGCGCCACCTGCTAGTTGCACTCGTACTTTTACTTTTAACGTCCGTATCAATCATGTTCACCCAGTACTATCCATGTACATTCAACATGCACCTCATAATAAACTTTCTTCTTCCAGTTTATTTGTTCAAGTTTCTCTTTCTTCATACATAATCCAGATCGCTGATAAACTAAAGAAAACTTTCCTTTAAATTTTCATATTCAATAAAGGAAGTCTTAAAAACCTTGCAACTATTGTATAATATAATAGTACCAATAATCTAAGAATTTTATCAGGGTTTTCAAAACTGTAAAGTAGCCAAGAAATTGTTAAATTTTATGACTAATGAAATTATAACATAGAAGTAGTTTCAGTATTAAACTTAAGGTAAATATAATTAAAACCAAGAACCTAAAGAACTAAGGTACTATACCTATCTTGCAAACATAACTCGATTTTACACAGAGTTGAGTCACGAAAATTTGTCTTCTGATAAGATTACATTATCGTTTGGTCTTTTTTTAGTGAAAGTAGATTGAAAGAACACGTGCTAATGATTCATTTACAATGAATTGATTGATGACTGATATACTCGCAATGGAACGCCCATTTGAAGAGTAATTTCAATCAATTAATGCTACGAAATTTTATCGAAGTTATCGGTGAATGGATGTAATGAGAAATGTTCACTTTAATTGCAATTTTTACGACTTCGTGGGTTCTGAGGGAATAAATAATTTTGGGTAGATAATTTTTCAAAGAGTAGGATAATTTTAGTTTAGGGATACTAGGGATATTAGAGGTACTAGGGACACTAGAGATACTGGGGGCACTAGAGTTACTAGGGACACTGGAGGTACTAGGGACACTGGAGGTACTAGGGACACTAGAGATATTGGGGATACTGAGGTACTAGGAGCACTAGAGGTACTAGGGACACTGGAGGTACTAGGGACACTGGAGGTACTAGGACCACCAGAGGTACTAGGTACACTAGAGATTCTAGGGATACTAGAAATATTAGAGATACTAGGGGCACTAGAGATACCAGGGACACTAGAGATACTAGTAATACTATGGATACTAGATATACTAGGAATACTAGACATAATAGAGACATAAGAAGATTCAAGTCTATAAGCATTAAACTAAAAAAATAACAGAATATAGGAATATCAGAAAAGTTACAGCTATTGAAATATAGGAACTAGAAATAGGGACACAAAATTTCAGAGATATAAAATTTAGTGAGCTAGGATTACAGCCTAAACAAGTACTTGACTTTTGCAATTTTATCTAGAACATATAATTCTTATAAATATACTTCTAATTCTTATATCTCATATCTTGAGATATAAGAATATATCCCTATACAATGTAAACAGATTTTCTCCAATAATACAAACACCAATTAGACTTTAATCCGCTCATTAATTTTCCCCGAACGGTAATAAATGAAAATGAAAGACCCACGGAACCGCATAAATTACTATCGTCGTAAAGCTAGTATTTCTAAATTAGCACATATGTATCATACGTGTTGGTGACGTCAGCTGGACTCTGCTGCTCGTCGATATTCACCTGCGTAATCGATGCCACGATACCACAAAACATATCTGATAGCACATTATTCACTCGGTATCAAAAAAGCTCGAAAAAATCAATTGAATTGCTCAATGACGAAAGCGCGTAAAGGACGAGGCAAAAAGGACCCAACGAACGTTGCCAAACGCGGTGGAAGACAGGGGCGAAGTGGAGGGGATGATAAAGAGCAAACAGCCTCCCTTGCCAGGTGGACGGAACCTGGGCCGACGACTTAATCTTAGAACACCACCTCCACTGCCAACGGAACAGACTCACCACCACTACCCGGTGTGGGATTCACTTTCGTCATCGTGGAATACACAGCGCACGTACACACGACACACCGCGGCCGCGACGGTTAACGGACTAAAGAGAGGTGCGAAAACTGATACGCTATCACACGGTGTTCTTGAAGAGCACGAGAAATTGGAAGAAAGGTTCGCAATGTAAACTACAAGTATTCCGACGGAGTCCTTGTCTCGTAAAACAACGTAACGCGAGGAAAGTGCACCTGCGCGCTCCTGCGTCGTTTTCTCGGTCGCGGCCCGTTTGTCCCTGTGGTACCACCTCTCTACCCCTCCCAGCCTAACCCTCTCCCCCAAACCCTCTCCGGCGTTCCAACTTGCTCGACTGGAGGGGACCTAGGCACCTTCTCCTTCTCCTCTTTCTCGCACCGTTCCCCTCCCTCGCTCTGCGGCAACATCCACGACGTCCCTGTAACACCACCCACTCATCCGACACCCAGCGTCGAGAGTCGATTACCGTCGAGAACCGGGGACGGACCCTTCTACTCGATACAAGTGGAGAGACAGACGCACCAATATGGCTGACTAAATTCAAGCGGCCGGGGATTATGTAAGGCCGACGATTATGACATTGCCGTAACTATCGTTTTTCTATGGGGTGCACCCTAATTATGCTCCTACTTGCACGTTAAAGCGTTTCAAGTTTAGGGGAGGATATGGACATTTGGAATTTTCAGAATTTGGGGAAGTATGAAAGTCCCTCAGAAGATATCCATTCTATATAGCCCCTTGTGTTGGTGCATAATTAAACCTACCAGGGTATAATTCATACTTTGAAATTAAAAATGATGTTGAAAAGTAAACTTCATAAATAAATTAATAAATATATATTTTATTGAAGTTGAAATAATTTGAGATTCATTATTGAAGTTGAAAAATAAACTTCATAAATGATGTTGAAAAGTAAACTTCATAAATAAATTAATAAATATATATTTTATTTAAGTTGAAATTATTTGAGATTCATTATTGAAGTTGAAAAATAAACTTCATAAATATATATTTTATTTAAGTTAAAATTATTTGAAATTTATTAATGATATTGAAAAGTAAACTTCATAAATAAATTAATAAATATATATTTTATTTAAGTTGAAATTATTTGAGATTTACTATTGAGGTTGAAAAATAAACTTCATAAATATATATTTTCTTTAAGTTGAAATAATTTGAGATTCATTATTGAAATTGAAAAATAAACTTCATAAATAAATGATATATTTATTAATTTATTTATGAATCTATATCTTACATTATACATTTATTAATTTATTTATGAAGTTTATTTTTCAACCTCAATAATAAATCTAAAAAAATGTCAACTTAAATAAACTACATATTTATTAATTTATTTATGAAGAACATTTTTCAACTTCAATAGTAAATACTTTGTATGAATTTCACAAATAGTGTATTTAACTCGGTCATTTCAGCGTTAAAAGTTACACGAGTCCTGGCCTACTATTATCGCGTCAATCTTGGAATGGTCGTTGAACCCAAACAGATTCAATCGATAAAGAGTGCACCGAAGTTGCACGAAACCGCGATCATTCGTGATTGAACCGTGTGTTTCCCGTCAGGTGTACAAAGCCGTGGAAAAAAGCTGGTGTTCCACAAATCCAAAATTAGACGCTGCCAATCATCGAGCGCAATCTATATATTATCGGGACAATCGATTGGCTTCGAGAACCGTGTATTGTTGAAGCCACCGTGCTCGATATTAATCGACCCGATGTACGACGATATTAATAGCTCGATTAGGAAGGACCTGCACAAAGCGATTGGCTTACGAGATCGAATGGCAGGCAGATTAATACGAGTCGATGGGGATGATACTCGATAAACCCTTCATCGTTCAATTACATAAGCCGAGAAAATTTTTCTTACGGCACAATTGGTAAGTTTGGATCATAAAGCGGGTATTGTTTTCGAGTGACGCAAACTCGGGTTTTGGCTTCGCGACAGAACTCGTGCGCAGTTGGCTATGGTATCGGAAGAATTCAGGAATTAGATCGTGAAAAGTATAAAATTAATAAGAATAAACTTTTAACCTTTCAAAAAGTTGAAATAATACTTCTCGATTTAATATTATGAAATACAGAAACATTTCCAGTCCATTTCTATAGGAAGTAACTTTTAATAAAAGTAAATAGCGCTATATAAATATATTTCCTATCATGCTCCGGTTCCGCCAACGAAACATTTTAATTAAATTAGAACGTGAAGCCAATTACGATGGACAGTAACCTTAAAGGATAGTTTGATTGTCAATTAGTCGTGGAGGACGTCCCGGGCAGAACTTTGTAAACAACAATAAAATTATCCCCAGGGGTTCGAGAGTAAGAATCTAAAAAAAAACCGGTTGAACATCGAGACCGCGTCTCGAAGGCCGCGTCGCCCTGTCTGATTCGAACTTTTCTACTTCGAAACCGAGCGTTCGCCGGAGACGCACGAAGGGGCACGAGGGTAGTCGAAGCAACACGTGGCCCCCGGGTACACACGAACGAACGAACGCTACTGCTTTGCTATACATACCAGTTGATTATTCTAGCTATGAAAGTCCGGAACTGTTACGAGCTCTTTGCGACTCAATGTCACGGTTTCAGCACGCGCGATAAACGCGTCCAAGTGTGACGGAATCGAAGAGAAAAAGGGAGAGGGGGAAAACGCAATAAAGAAAGAACGCGAACGAATAACGACGCAGTTGGTTCGTTCAGAGACGGATGGTGGGGGTAACTAAGTCGGAACCAATCAGATTACTCACCGTCGATGATATCCAATCAACGGAGGCTATTTTATAGGGCTTAAATTTTCCCGATCAATTTAAATAACCCATATATTCTGGACGATGAAAACAAACGTTTGACCCAATACTTTAACGTTTGGAATTCTAATTTTTGGTAAATGTATTTCGGTTAATTTATACGCGTCGAAACTGGCGGGGGTTTGGTCTTTTTTCTGAAGTGTTCATTTTAACGAATCTTGGCAAATTCGAAGGATTAGGAATTTCGAAATTTTTGAATAAAATAAAATGAATAACAGGTTTCACGAATTAATTTCATTTAATCTTCAGATCACCTTTCATCAAGAAATATCCACAGTAAACCCGAAAAACTAGTAATAACCTCTAGATTCATTAGATTTTTATCCTTTAATCTAGTTTGATCGTAATCTTTCACGCGATAGTGTGCGCAACACAGACGCGAGAGTAACTCGACGTTCTCGAGCACGATACGACAGACAGGTCGAGTAATTGGATCGAGCTGCAGGGCTGCGATTGGCAGCCGACTAACAGGCCTGTTTCAACCCCCATCCAGGAAGTGGAAAAGGCTCGAGCTGAGAGATCCTATATAATGCTTTTGCTTAACTTGACCTTAATTTCACGGAATACAATCTGATTCGTCGTTTACGAGTCCTTGGAAATTATACGAGACCTATTGGCTCTCGATAGTTAAGTTGCAAATGAAAAAATTAATTACCGGATCTTAGTCATGTTTAAAGGTTGTCTTTGTGTATGTGTAAGGTGACGATGGCTGTCAATGTTTACTGTTTAATTTTATTAAAAATAATATTGGTCAAAACCTTAAAATATTGGAGGTTGTTTAATTTTATTAAAAATAATTAACATTGGTCGAAATCTTAAAATAGTGGGGTTATTTAATTTTATTAAAAATAATTAACATTGGTCGAAACCTTAAAATAGTGGAAGTTGTTTAATTTTATTAAAAATAATTAACATTGGTCAAAACCTTAATATATTGTAATTGCTTACGATCTTGAAAATTTTAAGATAAATTGATACAAAAAATTATTGCTTCTAAAAATGGTAAAGGTTAGTGAAAAATCCTGTTCACGCGATATCGCGTGATCGAACATTATCGACTCAGCACTTCTGACTTTCTGGTTCGATAAGAATAGGTTCTCTTCCGTCCCAGTTATTCAGAAAATAAACCACCTTTTTCCAGGGAGTCGTTCGAACAATTTGAATAGCAATCGCGGTAGGATTTTTACGCTGCTTCATGCAAATTCTTTTCCTCCAGAGATACACAGTGTGTCGGAAGAATAACTTTTTGAATAAAGAGACAAGAATTATTTTGTCAAAATTTATTTTTATTGTAGCATTAAGGGCGGTTGTATTTTGGAGGGGAGGTATACTGTTTTCAGAGAACATCTTTAATAGATGGTTTTCCTTAAATTTAAAAAGTTTGGTTACTTTTTCGACACACTGTAATTTGATTCGCACGCAATTTCCTTTACTCCCCTCACGTGCTCCTCAATTTCTATCGTCACCTCTTTTCTATGGTGGTAACGCGTTCGCGGAATGACGTCAGTGATTCCCACTCTTCCCGTAATCCCATCCGGAAATGGAGGGAGAGACACGGGGGTGGAATAGCATACGTTTCGGTCAATAACAGTCGAGATCGACTCCGGGGGTTCTCCAACGTTTCCGCGTTCGAGCCTTTCCCACACCCCTGTTACCCGGAAACGCTTCTGTTTTCCACCCGACTATTCAACCTCGAAGAGAGCTACTTCCTGTTGTGTTTATTTACGGAGACACAAATTGGACGTTGGAACGAGCGTTTCAATATTCCATCGATAGAAAGGGAATAAAGGTGACTAAATTGACGAGTGGAGCTCATTAGTCGTGTTCCCTGCTCGAGGAAACACGCAAAATGCTGATGCTTACGAAAGCGGACATTAACTCCTTAACCCTTTTGTTTCATTGTCACGCGTTATAAGCCGAATATAGAAAATCTGATTTACATGTCGGCATCACGCTTATTTGCAATTCAAAGATAAGAAACTTGGAATTTGTGTTCCAAGAATTCAAGTTTGATGAAACTGGAAATTCGAGTATGGTAAAAGTATTTTGAGACTTAAAGTTCAGATATGTTGAACTTCAAAGTTGAAGTATTAAAACTGTGAGTTCAAATATTTTAGGACTGAAAATTCAAGTGTGTTTAACTTAAAAGTTCAAGTATGTTAAGACTGAAAGTTCAAGTATGTTAAGACTAAAAATTGAAGTATGTTTAACTTAAAAGTTCAAGAATGTTAAGACCAAAAATTCAAGTATGTTAAGACAAAAAGTTTCAAGTATATTAAGACTAAAAATTCAAGTATGTTTAACTTAAAAATTCAAGGATGTTAAGACTGAAAGTTCAAGTATGTTAAGACAAAAAGTTACAAAAATATTAAGACTAAAAATTCAATTATGTTAAGACTGAAAGTTCAAGTATGTTAAGACTAAAAATTCAAGTATGCTAAGACTGAAAGTTTCAAGTATATTAAGACTAAAAATTCAATTATGTTAAGACTGAAAGTTCAAGTATGTCAAGACTAAAAATTGAAGTATGTTTAACTTAAAGGTTCAAGTATGTTAAGACCAAAAATTCAAGTATGTTAAGACAAAAAGTTTCAAGTATATTAAGACTAAAAATTCAAGTATGTTAAACCTGAAATTTCAAGTATGTTAAGACTAAAAATTCAAGTATGTTAAGATTAAAAATTGAAGAATGTTTAACTTAAAAGTTTCAAGTATGTTAAGACTAAAAATTCAAGTATGTTAAGACTAAAAATTCAAGTAGGTTTAACTTAAAAGTTCAATTATGTTAAGACCAAAAATTCAAGCATGTTGAACCTAAAAGTTCAAACTTGTTAAGACCAAAAGTTCAAGCATGTTAACACTAAAAATTCAAGTACATTAAAAATTCCCATTAAACCAACCCATACTAAAATTACTATCTTAAGTCCTAAACCATGAACATAAAAAAATTGCAAAAATGATCAAAAGTGTTAAAAAATAAAATAAACGTTGATCCCACTTCTAAAACGATTTTGAACCTCGTAGCAATCGTATAAAAGCGATCGAATGTGATTCGAAATATCAAAGGAAAAGGGATATAAGGATTTATCGAGAGGTTCGTTAAATTTACCAGATAGTAGAGAGCAAGGTTGAAAAGGCAGAGTCAAGGAGTAAGGGAAGAACACCCTTATTCCGCTCGGTAATCAGCTTTCGCTTCTAGGGGAGGAGACACTAACATGTCTTTATACGAACTCAACCTTCAGACACGTTAAGGGTACCATAGTTTGCACGGTAATAGGGCCAAGGACACGTCAGGGTATGCTTCCATTCGCTTGAATAAATGATGGAATATCGACAAATTGCTCTTAACTTACAATGCTGTGCATAAGCCCCTCAATGTGAACAATTTTCCTAAGCGATACTTTTTGATAAAATGAAATATTTCAAGGTAATCTGTAGAATGTTTTAACTAAACTATTGCTTTTTACAGAACTGCTAATAAATTTCATTTATTACTTTTATATAAAACTTATTTTATTTTCACTACCTGAAATGTTAAAGTCTTATTTGCTTAAGTCACTATTTATCTTCCTCAAATGCTAATTGTTCAAACTTACTATTCCGCAAATTGCATAAATATATGCATATTGAATTGCAATAATTCTTCCTGAATTATATAAACCTTCACGTTGAGTAAACTTATACAGTAAAGCCAACACAGAAATATTGCAGATAATATTAATACTCAACAGAATAACAGAATTTTCAAATAAAAAATTTGAAAACCTCGTAACCCCGGAAATAATTTCTCCTTACCATAACAGCGAATAAATCTCCCTCTCCGTTCTTACACAAACACACTACTTTTCGAAAGCCCTGCGGGCAACAGTGGAGGAACGTACAACAGGCGCAACAAGGTGAACTCCTCTTCCCCTGATGACCGAGAGAAGCGGGGGATTCATGCACGAGCGGCCGTCAGGGGTTGACCTAATTTCACTTCATAGGTTGGCCTCTGACTGTCTGACCTTTTCCCAGGAGAGAGTTCCTGGCGAGGGTGCGCTTGTGCACTACCCGGAGGATCATAATCGTTAGAGGGACAAAGAGCATCGTGGAACACGTGTACGGCCTTCGTATACTGAACAGAGAGCGACTCGAGTAACAATGAGATTATGCAGGATGTACAGTCGCTATCTGCACTTCCAATTAAATGAAAGTGTGAAGAACGCTTTTGCTTTTTATGAGAGTTATGATGGCTGAGGGTTTTTATTATTGTGATATTGAAAGAGAATTGTGATGGAAAATGGTGAGAAAGAGATGGGAAAAAGTTAAGATGAGTTTTGGTTCGTGAGAATGTTTTGGTTTTCAAGTTTGGGAAGGGGGATGGAATTTTTGATAGGGGAGGAATTTGGGGGATTGAGAATTTGAGGAAGTGAGGGTTTGGAAATTTGGGAATGTGGGGAAATGAGGGTTTGGAGAGTTAAGAATTGGGGGAAATGAGGGGTTGGAAATTTAGAAATCTAGAAATCTGAGGGGTTGGAAATTTAGAAATCCAGAAAACTGAGGGGTTGGAAATTTACAAATCCAGAAAACTGAAGGGTTGGAAATTTAGAAATCCAGAAAGCTGAGGGGTTGGAAACTTAGAAATCCAGAAAACTGAAGGGTTGGAAATTTACAAGTCCAGAAAACTGAAGGGTTGGAAATTTACAAATCCAGAAAACTGAAGGGTTGGAAATTTAGAATTCCAGAAAACTGAGGGGTTGGAAATTTAGAAATCCAGAAAACTGAGGGGTTGGAAATTAGAAATCTAGAAAATTGAAGGGTTGGAAATTTCCAAATCCAGAAAACTGAGAGGTTGGAAATTTACAAATCCAGAAAACTAAAGAGCTGGAAATTCCCAAATCCATAAAACTGCAAATTTGAAAATTCAAAAATCTAAAAAACTGAGAATATGGAAATTCAAAAATCTAAAAAACTGAGAATTTGAAAATTAGAAATGAAAAATAGAATAATAGAAAAGTAATAGAAAAAGAGGTGGGTCGCAGGGAACAGATGGGATTATCTCTATCTGTAAAGCCTGGTGAATCTCTGCGTAGGCGTAGAATCGACGTAGATGGTGGAGATTCGCCAGGCAGGTGCGGGACGATCGTGAGGGGATAAATGAAACTGGGTCACCCCTGGGAACCGGAGAGCCTGGGGCTCGTGGTGTCCGGGAACAACTGGTCAGAAGAGCCTGACGAATATCCGCTTCGAAACGGAAGCTGGTACACGCGGCACAGCAAAATCCTGTTTATGTATTCTGGCAAGTTTTCTTCTATGAACGTACACGTTGAACAACGATTTGAAATAATACGATCAAATTGGGAAAATGTTTGATATAATAAAAGGAATTACGTTTGACATGGAGTTGGTACAAAATTGCATTTTCTATAGAAATTTAATTTTCAGAGATCATCTAGATAATTTTAGTTGATTTTCAGATATTTAGATGTTCAGCTGATTTCTAGATAATTGTTAGATGTTCAGCTGGTTTTTAAATAATATTCAGGTAATTTTTAGAGAATGTCTACCTGATTTCCAAATAATATTTGACTGAATGTTCAGCTGATTTTTAGATAACTTTTTAGCTGATTTCTAGACAATATTTACATAATTGTTAGGTGCTCAGCTGGTTTCTAAATAATATTCAGGTAATTTTTAGAGAATGTCTACCTGATTTCCAAATAATATTTGACTGAATGTTAGATGTTCAGCTGATTTCTAGATAATTTTTTAGCTGATTTCTAGACAATATTTACATAATTCTTAGATGTACAGCTGCTTTCTAAATAATATTCAGGTAATTTTTAGATAATATTTACCTAATTTCCAGATAATATTTGACTGATTGTTCAGCTAATTTCCAGATAATATTCAGCTAGTTTTCAAATAACGTTTAGCTGATTTCTACACAATTTGTAGGTAATTTTTAACATTCTGCAAGAAGAAGCAGATTGTTAGTTCGACGTTTTATCACAAAACCATGTAAACAATTTAGACCTAAACCCTCGATAAAAGTCCTCGTAACATTCGTAACTCGTTTCCGAAGCTACATGCAACCATTTCCAGAGTACCGAACACAATGTCCGATCACTACACATAAGTAACAAACGCAGCAAGAGCACGCGAATCATTCCTGTACGCGCAGAAAAAGCGATGCTCGTAAACGAAGAGGAGGCTGCACGGTCGAACGTCGTTGAAGGGAGTTGACCCAGATCGGTCGAACGAAAAACACGCGGTTGGATTATCGAAATAATTCCGCCTCAAACTGGACCGATACCGCTCGATAGACGCATACGTAGCTAAGAGGTATTAGATACGTGGGTACTCTGTATCCATGACGGAATTACAACTCACCCTAACTGGATGTGGAATTGCAGATACGCTAGGCTACCGAGTACACGCATTAAGGCTGAAATTGTGACGCTCTCGGAATACGGTTTAATGTAACATAATCGAATAACTCTCTCGAATCTTGTGTGACCCCTTCTGCGCTCTCTGCGTGACGTCAATCACTGGCTTAAACTCAATTCGTGTACATCTGTGACGGCAAAATAACACGGAGGTTTTAGGACGGTATTGACAAGAGTTTCTTTGTCATGCAATGTATTGGATTGGATCTTTTTTAAGGTACTGTTATGATTAACTTTTTATTGTATCGAGTTGGGGGATAATTCAAAATTTTCGGAATTATGGGTTCTTTGAGGCTGTAGCGCTGGAATTATGAGAGTCTCGATATATGGCCCTTCAAACTATAGCAACGAAAAAAATCATATAACCAAGCATTCTTGATTCTTGACATCCCCTCAATTATTTGTGAATTTTTTATTTCCAAATTTGCTAATTTAAGAATTTCTAAATTGTCCGCTTTAAAAATTTCGGAAACTTGTCAATTTGAGTTAACTCTGAAAATTTTTAAATACGCAACATTTAGGAGCAAGAATTGAAAGACATTACAGGCGTAAGCTAAGAAAAATAGTAGATAGACGTTAAAAGCGATCAGCTGTTAAACGGTCGAGACTGGCTTGCATAATGCTAGCATTACGTGACACGTCGCATTCCCTTCCTTCTTCCGCTCTTCCGAGCAGTCCACATGCGACGTGGATTGCCGCTAGAGTACAAGGCTACAAGTTGACCAGTAACGTACGACAAGTGGCGCGAACAAACGATCGAATATCGTGTTTGCGAGAAACGGAAAAAATGATAACTTCCGCAGTGTACGATGTGCCCGTTAGAGGAACAGAGCCCACCTGCCAAAAACGCGTGCTGCCGCCGTTGCAGCACAACCTTACGTAATTCGGCCCCTCGCTTCGTCGCTGAACTACAACGCGACATTTTTACACGCTTCTCTCTCCCTCTTCTCCCTCGAGTTTTCTGGTAAAGCAACATCGAATGACGTCCAAGTTAAATTTTCCGCCGAGGATATATTTACGACACACCGGGAGAAGACGGAAAGCTTTGACGGCCCTGGGCTTTTGCCGACGAAACCATACTGAGGAAAAAACGTTATGCCTAATATATGATCTTTGTCATTCAACGAGAACTGATAAATAAATTACTCGGAATAAATTACTTCTAATAAGTTAACAGGTACGCTACCTATAATAGGTATTTGAATATCAGTGATATGCAGACCCCAAAATGATAAGGTTCCATACGAAAAGCGACGAAGGTTAGAAAATTTGTAACTACAAAAAGAATGTAGAGTAAAATCTATCAACTAAGATTTTGGAAATAAAAATTATACAAGTCGTTGAAATACATGCGGACCTTGACTAGTCCGCCCACATCCGTTGATTCCCTGTTTGTCAACGCGTACGTCGAGCAGATTTTTAATTTCCGTGGTACGTTTCCAATCGTGACCAAGCCACTTATAATTAATTTCATTTGTGACCATTAATTGCGATAATGACTCGGATGATGTCACGCGATGCATCAGAGTGATCTAACAGATGCATACTGATACCTCTAGTTAGCATTTTTACAAAAACATTTATTGAATATTGCATCGTGAGTTTTTAAACTTGATTGTAATAGGATACGTAATCATGCTAAATTTGTTAAGACTTGAAATTAGTAAAATATGGATAATATGTGTCGATAAATATTTCTGATACCGACAGAAAATATTTATTATAATTAAATTTGTTGGTGTAATGTTAAATTAGTCGATTATGAAATGAATTATTCGAGGAAGATTGAACAGTCGACAATGAGCGCCCTCTATGTCTCGAGGGGCTCTAGAGGGAAAGTCTCCTGCTGGGAGAATCAGCTGATTGGTCGCCAGAGCGTCAGCTGATTTTGACAGCCCGGACGACCTTGTGCGCATCTTAACGCGCGTCGCGCGCCACACTGAATTCAAATGCGCGACTGCGATGCCCGCGCAAGTGCACCGCGCATGTCCACCGCGTACGCCGACTGCGCAAGCTCTTGTCTCGTACGCATCACAGAAAAATGTATCGCATATTTTACCACGGTGTAGGTCACTTTTATTTAGTGAAATTCTTTTCCACAAAATTGAACCATTATCACGAAATGAGAACTGAATTAAAATCGTAGATCAACGATGATCAAAACTATCTCTTCGGTGCGTACCTGCAGTTACATCCACTCTGGAGTCTGTTGCGACCTCGATCAATAAATTTACTTCTCAGCTGTCGTGTCCCTTCAGTGGACTTATCAAGAGACACGTTGGTCGTTAAATTGAAATCATTTTCTTCCTCTCGTTGTTAGAATGTATCCAAAAAGAATACTCCGTGCTCGAGATCATCATAATTATTTATTTGAACACAGTGACTGTTCGTCTTTAAGTCAAAGAATTATTAAATAAGGAATTATGTGATTTCATGTGTGCGATTGAATTGTTTTGTGTTATGTGTTTCTCTTGTTTAGTGTTTTTTTTTATCCTCGATAACATTGCATGGTGTTTGTTATTCCATGTCACCATAGAGACCAGCAGGTAACTCAACGTGGGTTGCTAACGCCCTCAGAAAATTGAGATACCACCAGCTGTGTTCACCCGCTTCATTACCCACCGAGTGAACGCAGAGTGGCTCCCTATTCTCCGAGAGCTTATTTCGCTGTTTCCGTTCTGCTTTTACCGACCGAACGAGTTGAATGATAAATCCTACCTTTTTTGCAATTCCTCGATCGTCGATATCTTTTTAAAGCACGCAGAACTGGAGATTGAGTCTTCTGGTCGTATCAACATCATCGGAATTCTCTTCTTTATCAGTTGGGTCATCATTTGTGATATTAAATAGTTTTCTTTATTTTCGTGTAAGGTTATTATCGAACTTCGGGACTTTGAAATTTTGGGAGACTTTGGAACTTTTGAAGTGTGAAATTTTGAAAATGTGGGACTAAAATGATGCAACATGATTCGTGAAAAATTTTTAAACACGAGTACCCCATATAAGTTTGTGTTATAAAACCACCTAAAGAAACACAATAAAGCTACGTCCAACTGAAGTAGAATAAATAAGAAAGCACTATGCGCAATAAACAGATCAATAAATCGATACAGAAGCATTAGGACCTGAAAGCAAATTACTTTTTCAGACGACCCCTACCACAACCCCAGTTAGATAATAAATTGCGAAGTGTCGCAAACTGATCGATTTTGCGATCATTTTCCTCCTAACGACAAGCACCTATTCATCCAATTAATTTTGCTCCGACAGGGATGTCACGTGACGTTAAGTACTTCGAGCAAAATGGCGGGAAGTTCCTGTCAAAACTTGAACTCGTTCAAAATTAACAACCCATTGTGATTCTAACCTAAATTAATTCAATTTCACTTTCCTAACTTAACGTCCGACGATAAAATTTCAATTCTGGGTAAATTAATTCAATTCTTAACCTAACCTGACAATAATTGTCTATGAAAATTTTACGCAACACCAATGGAAAAATACGTGTGTAGAACACTGTCATCGATAAATGATAACGATTACATAATCGAAATGATTTAAATTCTCTTTACGTTTCGCGAGTTTACACGGCATTATCTTATCGAGCGTCGGCCACGCTGCATTCTTCTATCTTCAAAGCACACACACAGAGGATATTCCATACACATTCGATGTTAGAAGTTCGTTTGCGATACTACATTGGTCAAACATCGAAAGCGGCCTTTACCGCATACGTTAACTACACACGGTCGAATCAAGTTTCAAGGTTAAACGATAAGTCAGTCGAATCAGGTTATCGCGGGACCCCTTCATTATTCCGCTTTTCCCTAACGTTTTGTCGCGATTGTTCAATTTAAAAAGTTCTATTAGTTACCGTACTGTTATTACACGTACATAATTTCATCTAAATTTTAGATGAGTTTGAAGTATTTTCATTGATCAATTTGGTATTTCATAGTAGGCATTTTTTAATGCAACTGATAATATTTGTATATAGTTTTAACTTATGTTTTTATTTATATAATTATTTTATAGCTATTGTTACTTCGAGTAAGTTCACAAAGTTAGTCGCGAAAATTCAAAAAACGCGTGTTAAATTATATCTCACAACGCAGTAAAGTTTAACACGTATTTTAGTGGTTTTATGCGTGGAATATGACCCGTGGAACAACACATTCGGTTTTTATTATCGTACGAATATTAAATATCGTTTTTACGAGCAATGAAGATACCCAGGACTAAGAGGCTTGAAAAATTCTCACGGAACCTCATTGAGCACTGGAAGCGAGCCAATCAGAGATCACGGCAGAAAGAGGGCGCGTTTACGCACGGCGACGCGTGCGAATGACGTCACAGTGTGACGTGTCATGCGTGTACGCATGGAGATACGCGAGGCGATTACGATGGATCGTAACAGAATAAAATAACGATACTGATAAAGTCATTTTTTTTCAAATCGCATGTTTCCAGTTGTTTTTCAATTTGGAACAAATTACGAAAATAAAACGAAAGCTCTGACGTATAGGAAATAATAAAAATTTTATTGTTCCATTATCATCTTATTCTGTTACGAGTTATAATTAATAAAATATACTCACAGTCTACTGCTAGGTTCGTTGCTGGCTTCGTCACCTTCGATTCGGTAAACTTTACCGGACATCACGTATTCGAAACTGTCTGCTCTGGAGCCACCTTCCTGTTCCGTCGCGTTCCATTCCCCTCCATCCGGATAGCCGTCCTCCCTCAAGGTCGTCGCAAGAACCAAACGAAATTTATCACCTGTAACAAACGAAGAAAACGACGTTCCAGTAAATAGAGTCGCAAGAGAAACTTGTATGGTAACAACGTATTTGACTATAAATACTGAAATGCGATAAAAAAAAAATTGTGATGTCGGAACACGGAAACTGATCTCTAATAATAAGCCTCAAGGTAATTGCATCGAAAATACATTGGGGGCGTTGCAGACGCGTTCGCTTCGGCACGTTTAACGAGATTCACACGGTTGATTGCGCGAACATAAACCAATAAGACTCGTCTTCTCGCTATTTTCACGAACGAATCATATTATACACACGCGCGACTGACCAACACGCGAGAACATTTGGCGTGTACTTCTCCCTCCCGCATTGCCTTATGTGTCGTACATATGTTACGCGAACGTGATATGACACGTTACTTCGAGACGAAACACAAAAACTGTAATATATTACGCGTGTCGGTCGCCTTCGTTATATATCTTTGATTATGCAATGGATCGACTTAAGTAACAAAGGTATAGAGAAACTGTCGTCATAAAAAAATAACATCTCGAACGAGCGGAAGTGAGATTAATCAAACGGTGACACAAGCAAGTTCTTAACGACGCAGCAGATGTACAGTGCAACTCAAAAATTGGTACACTAATGTAAGTTCTTTTATGAAAGAATGTCAATTTTTTTATATGCAATCCCCGTTCGCGTGTCTACAGTGAATGTTGAAACGAGTTCTGTCTGTCGTGGAGTAAGAAAATTTTTAAATGTTCTTTAAGCACGATATTGCAAAGAAGGTACACAACACTTCGTGTGTTTAGCTACTAATAAAACACGCCCAAGCTGGCACACATAAAACTCTCCGGGAGAACAAGGGTCAAGGTTAAAAGTCCGCGCTATATCGACGATAGACATAGTACACGGTAATCGATATTACCGGCCGTGGCAATGTCGAGAGGACAATGCAGAAACGGCGGATAAAAAGCAAGTCAGAAAAGTCTGAATGATCAATTGATCGTGTTACGAAGTATATATGGGTTAGGCTTACATCACAATAATGATATAATGATTATAGATTATCTAGTTGAGCGTTGCACGGACGGTATTACATCCCTAGCTGTATCAACCAATGCTGAACGAGCAGCGAATATGTGTGTCGCGTGATTTACCGCAATAACCTTGACACTGACAGCGATCAACCCGTGTACGGTTAAGTCTTGTTCAAACGTACGAAACCTCGGATACAGCACCGAATTTAGAGTGGATATAAAAGGAATTAGATACGTGTATCCAAAGATGAACTGCACCGTGTAACCGTACTCGGGAACGTCGAAGCACCCCCGCGCCACACAGAGGTCTGATCTGTCCCGGGATCTACCAAAAACCGCCATCTTGTCTCGTGACGTCAACGCGGTCGAGGGAAAAAGGAGAGAACGAGATAGTTTATATTAGAAATTCCTGAACTCGGTTTTCGGAAGTGACTGAAATTTGACCTTGGAACTTTGAGAAATTTTTAAATTTAAAAAGCGGATGACTTGGGACTTTGGAACCTTCATATTTTCGAATTTTTTGTGGCACATTAGAATTTTTGAATTACGAAAAAATGGGGTGTTAGATATTTTGCAACTCTATAACTTTGGAATTTATGACCGATTTGAGTAACGCTGGCTTACTATTGATAGCGACAATTAACTCAGTATATTGTAAAATAAATTTTGATAAAGTTACGTTAATCCAACGCATTCAATAACGTTAAAAACGATAATCCGTGTCTTTTGTATCGATTTTTGTCCCGGGTCCTGCAAGCACTACCGTCGATCCTGAATTTTGATATATCCATTTTTTGTCCGCCGCGCATTCGCATTCACGACGCAGAACGTGCTACTCTCGTTTTCCATTCGAATACATTAACGCACCTGTCACGGTGACCTTTTCCCTTCTGCACTCGATGAATCATGCCAGACGACGCATTCACGATTTACATTATCGAAGCTCGTAACACACGCGTATCCTTGTCACTGTTTCTCCTTTCTTGCGTCCGGAACTTTCGTGCATCGAATAATCCAAAACACTCGGTGACATTGTGCGACTCAACATGTCCGCCGATCGCGTTCGTATGTAGGTTAGTCGCGCGACGGTAAAATACGAAAAGTACGTCGTCGAGGAGAAAAAAAAAACTCGTGCACGGATATACGCGACTGAGAAAAGTTAAAGACGAATACGCGATGGAACGACAACGACGAACTACACACAATGTCCGATGAAAACACGAACACACACGGCCGCGGCTTCTTCTCTCGGCAGCGAGCGAATATCGCGACCGACACGGTTACGAGTCGTGGCCGTTTTGACCTTGGCATTGAACTTATGGGAGCTGCCGGGTGAGGCAGGAGAGAGGAGTGGGGCATAAGGACGGGGAGAGGGGAGACGAGCAGAATGTGGCACGATCGGGGAAGGTGGGGGGAGCAAGGAGAGATGGAGAGGGGAGGGGAGAAGAGGAAGATTGCGTCATCTCGCGCAAGCCTGTGCGCCGCGCGTCAATACAGCGGGACTGCCTGGCCCTATGGACTAACCTTCGTTCTCCTTCTCCTCCGTTTTACTCTCCCTCTCTCTCGTTTAGTCCTGCACGATCGACAAGCTCCTTCCTGCAAAATCTATTCTAACCCTCCGACAATTGTAAACGCGATTTCTTGCCATTTAGAATTCCATTTTCGTTCTACCACGTTTTTCGTTGAAACAGGTGCACGCCAAGTAGCGTATACCATCTACTGTTAAACTTAAAATGGTACGGTACACGTATGTACAAAGTAAACAAATACTGCTAGTGGGTGAGCAGTCAAAATTGCTAATCAAAGAAAATCTATTATGACGCATATCGGGTCTGTGCCTGAACATTTCTGCGTCTTAAAACACAGGAAAAAATGAATAAATCCAAGTAGAATTTGCAGCGGGTCAAAATGACCCATTCAACGTATACGTTTTAAAGAAGTATGCATACATTAATTAGAACATAAAACTTCTCTCCAACGTATTATTTTCCAAGAAACTTTCTACTTTCTTGCCAAGAATGTTTAACCTAGTATTTGTTAAAAATGCCGAAGTTTTTATATAAAGGAATGTTTTAATCGGTACACGTAAAATGTTATGGAAATATGTATCCTAAAGGAAAAAGATCGAGTTACAAGTTGGAGAACGAATAAAGAGAAACTTACAAAAGAAGGGAAACTATTCTGAGAAAAGAAGAGACAAGGAAACAGGATGTGAATCTGTAAACACAGCAAAAGTAGGCAGGGGTGGATCGACGATGCGGTGCACCCCACCTACTTCTCCTACCCCTGGCATCGGTGGGTGTGACGCACCCACTCCCTCTGCAGCGCCCGAATCAACGGGATACATCCAGAACCGTCCGTGGGGCGAGTCAAAATGACGATGTTCAGAGGGGAACCGGGAGGGGGAGTTGGTTTGCTGCAGCGTGACGTGGCCTTGGATGCACTTACAAATCTAATACACGTTAATCACGAATGCCCTTCCCTTTCTCGATTCACTTTTCATTATAAAACCTGCTGATGCGATTATTCAAAGTTCTCTTTGAAACTTGGGATTTTAAAAAAACGTTCACTCTTTTACAAGAAAGTAATTACGTGTAATATGAATAAGAATTATGATTAAGATATATTATTAACAATAATATAAATAATGTTTGGTAGAGGTAAAAATGTTAAAAGATATACTGTGATTTGTCCTAGGTTATGTCCTACACGAACGAACAGTAAGACGACCTCCGCTATCAGTTTACACATGATATATAAACGTCATCGTGCATAATCCTGATGACGTATGGAAAACGATAGAAATGAATGATAAGATGTTGAAAAAGAAGTTCGAAAGCGCAACGTGTCAAACACAGTTCGTTGCCACTAAAAAAGATCGACGGAAGTTACCTTGAAGTGTACTTAGACACACACTAGGCCAACAGCGGGTCGCTTGGGTGGAACACGTTCCGCCAGTGTCCATTACCCAAGGTCGTCCTTCGGATGTCTCTAACCAAGAAGTGGAAAAGCGACGGGAGTAAAGAGGAAAAAAATACAGGCGCACACGTGCGTCTCTTAGCACGAAACACGTGTCACGTTTACCAAAGAGTATCGAAGATGGAGGGGTGTTATCGATTCTTGGCCACCGATCACGCCCCCTGGAGTGTCCTCCGTCTTTCTCTCGCCCGAACGTTTCCCAAACATTTTAAACGAGATTTCAGCCGCTGTGTGTCAATGGTTTTGGCACCCATTACACAACCGGAAACGAAACTCCGCGAAATTCGCTCAAGAAGGAAAATAGAAATCTAAATATTGCGCAGCTGACAAATGCGTCTACGACGTTCTGCGCGACTTTCGCGCGGACATAAATCTTATTCTGGTGCTTCGAAAATCGCGGTGATCGAACATCTGTCGCTCTGTTAAAAATACAACTGACAAACATTCACTGATTTCATGGAATTTATACTAGTCGGTATTAGATTTTTAGGGACTTCTACATTACTCTTGTGCTACCATTATTCGATAAGTTAGGTGAGGATTGGCAGCTTGTATTAAGCTAGCTATTATGTTAGGATGAGGTTAGGTTATGCAACTAGGTGAGATCGGTAACATAATCAAAACGATAGTTAATAAAGACAAAGTGATCTTAAAACGGTATCCACATAAAATCTAACTTAAACACGAAGTTACGAGCCATTTTCCCGCTCAAATATTACCGAAAAGTAATACCGGTGTCTGCGATATACGTAAGAGATAACGTGACGAAACTTTTAGACTGGATGTCAGATTAAACAAGAGTGTAAACTTTACACTCGTTTATCTTGCAAAATTTATGCTTCGTACGTATCGATCAAGCGATTCGCACACATGTGAACAGCGCGAGTCGCGTGTGATGTAAACAAACGCGAAAGCCATGACAGGGCTTCTGTAATATAGCAAACAGAATTTTCATGCAGCCTTCGGCTACCCCTCTGCCTATAAAAAAAACGTTTAATTACTTTTCCCCTTCTAGTTATGCGTTTCTTTGTACTCTGAATAAGTTATTTATTAGCCCATTATTCTGGAAGATCGTTATTTTTAATACTTTTTACAGCATGAATTTTTAAGTCGCATAAGTGAGATTTGAATGACCGCTGCAGTTTTTTGAAATTCCTTTTTAACGTGCAAGATAAAAATAAGGAACTATCATGAATACATTGATATTAGATGAAATTAGAGGGTTAAAATATTTCGGTCGAAAAATTAATCTGAATAATTTTTAACGACTAAAACGGACTGTCAATCTGGCACCACGTAACGAGTACCATATGCTCCTTTATCTGGAGCTGGCAAACATATTTTTCGATGAACATCACACCAGAATGAGCGATCGCGCTAAAATTAACTCTTGCCCAGATAACGCTAATTTATTGATCCTATTATAATAAATATTCTTAATGTTATTTCGTCAATTTCACCCTTTCAGTAATTACTTTCTAGAAAGCTTTGTCACCGTGATAGAAAAGTAACTGTTATACGTATGTAAATATTAATGTACTCGCGCACAAATAATTACAGGGCAAAATTCAGGTCAGTTACAAAAAAAATGTTTAATAATAATTGAAAATTATCTACTCACCTAGTTCCATTGGGTACAACCAGCTGTTGATGTCGAGGATCAGGTCCATCTTGAAGGACTCGGACTCGCAATGGAGTCTGCTCACTGCAACCCGTCATCATCGATCGCCAGCCATCCAGGAGAATCGGGAAAAAAAGAAACCAAAAAACCTCGTCATCATCTGCGTTCTATATATATCAAGGACACGGTTACACCAATATACAAGGTCTCTCGAAGGTGACGCAATAAAAAACCGATTTATAACATTCATTAACACGTTAACAATCTTTAAGGTTTCTCAACATTTTTGGAATTTAGACATTTTTTAAATAGGGATCTAGAGATTTTGGAATTAAGGGATCGAGGTCTAGGGATTTTTGGTATCTGGACTTCAGACTCTAGGGATTTTTAATCTGAAGATTCAGGGAATATTTTTGAATCTCAAACTTGGGGACTAGAGATTTTTGTTCAGTATCTGGAGGATTTAGGGAACTAGGGAAAAGTTCAGGGATTTTTAATCTGCAGATTCAGGAAAGATTTCTGAATCTCGAATTTGGGGATTAAAGATTTTTGGTTCAGAATCTAGGGATATTTGGAGGATTTAGGGAGCTAGGGAAGATTTCAAGGATTTGAAAATATAAAGATGTAGATATTTAAAGATTCGATAATACACATTAAAGTCTACATAAATAATCAACAATGGTCAAAGTGTCAATTGATGAACTGTCAAATTTTCTTTGAAATCCTCATTCAAATTTCCCGCAAAATTTTTGCGAAACTAGACACAGAGAAATGTCACTTCGATTAATTTCCGTCCATAAATCCCCCTTATCCACGATATCAATAATGGAACACATTGTATAAATACATATTAAACCACGGTTAAAGCCACGAGGGAGAAAAGACCCGATATCAATTTCTAGCTAAAAGCCACACGTTATATCGCGTGAAAATAAAAAAGTACGAGGCATTACGTGATGCATTTGTCAGGGAGTAGAATGACTCATAGAGAGTCTTTGGTGTAAGACCGTCGGCGGAAGTGCCGATCACGCACGATTCCGAACCAACAGGGATTAAACGAGACGCGAATATCTTTTTTTTACTGATCTTTGGGAAGCAGTCGTGCCACTTGACGGCTGCCCACCAGTTTGACGTCACTGTCAGCCCAGCCAATCGCATTTGATCCGCGATACGAATTTATCGTTGCACCGGTACATTCGCGGAAAACACGAAGGCAACGAGGAGAGCCGAACGTTTGGATGTAAAATCGTGTACATGGACATACACGCACGCGTCGGGTATACCACGAAGTTTGTGTTGTGTGCATAGGTTTCGCGGTTAATTGGCGAGTAAAACTTTTATTTCTATTTTTCGGGCTGGTTCATTAACTCATTTTTTATCATAAACCCCATTCGAGGATTTAAGTACTCGGCAAAATAATGATGGAAAAATTTCAAAAACGATTTAATTACAAAGCTGGTTCTCAATTTGTAATTCATAATGAATTTTTTGTCGAATAATTAAGGGCAATTGCGGTTACAGAAGTAAAATGTAAAAGAGTAGCGAATAAAAATTCGCTTCGAAGTTTGTTGGAATACTCGTTTTATTTCAGGCTCGCAGATAAACGACGATCTCATGAAACTCTCGATGATATCTCGGATGATATCGTGTATCGAATCTAGGATTACAAACCGACATGTCATCCCGCGTAAACAAATTGTCCTTGAAACTACGCAAATTTCGTTACGAAAGTAGATTTCAACAGTGTCTCTACGAAATCACTTGACATTTTCGAAGATAATCAGTATCAAGCAGCCGCACACGTATCGTTTCAATTACATAATTTGTCCTTTATACGGAAACGTGTTTCAGTTTGTGCCACTTCACTCTACTTGACGCTGAACAACCAATAAGAACAGGCTTGTACTGCATATCACTGCACTAAATGTAATTACCTGATCCAAAGATTTCTCCTAGAAATTAATTTCACGTTTTTGACGATAACATTGTTATCTTATTATTTCTTGCTATATTACTATGCGTTTTAATTCCTACGTATTATATCGCCAATATTACCATGCATTATGGTTTCTTTAGGGGTATATTGCCATATGTTAGAATTTTCCACGTGTTATATTGCCATAGGTAACAATTTCCCTCGCGTTATATCGCCACGCGTTTCAGTTTCCTTCGCGTTATATCGCCACTCATTATGATTCCCCTCGCGTTATATCGTCATTCTTTGCAATTCCCGCGCGTTATATTACCACGCGTTATATCGCCACGCATTGTAATTTCCCCTTGCGTTATGTCGCCACTCTTTGCAATTCATTCGTGTTATATTACCACGCGTTAAAATTTCCTCGCGTTATATCGCCACGCATTCTAATTCCCCTGGCGTTATATTGCCACTTTTTGCAATTCCCTCGCGTTATATCGCCACGCGTTTCAATTTCCTTCGCGTTATATCGCCACGCGTTTCAATTTCTTTCGCGTTATATCGCCACGCATTAGGATTCCCCTCGCGTTAAATCGCCACCCTTTGCAATTCCCTCGCGTTATATCGCCACGCATTGTAATTCACCTCGCGTTATATCGCCATGCGTAACAACTTCCTCGCATTATATCGCCACGCATTGTAATTCACCTCGCGTTATATCGCCATGCGTAACAACTTCCTCGCATTATATCGCCACGCATTACAACTCACCTCGCGTTATATCGCCATGCATTGTAATTCACCTCGCGTTATATCGCCACGCGTAACAACTCCCTCGAGTTATATCGCCGCGTGTCACAATTTCCCTCGCGTTATATTGCCATCGTTGCAATTCCCCTTACATGACGTTTCCACGCGTTGCAACACCCCTCGCGTTATATTGCCAAAAATTATAATTTCTCATGTGTTACGACACTATCGCATTATATCATACGTTGCGATATTCCATGCCCTATAAATCCCTTGACCTATATCGTCATAAAAATTCCTCACGTTATATCGCCAGGTTTTATCACGTGTTACATTGCCAATGTGATATACCATAGTACTTAACAACCGTTGCATATCACTGTACTAAATATAATAATTGATTTCATCAGTTTCTTTCAAGACTTCCACTTTCGTGACACGTCATTTTACTTGGCGCGAAACGGCCAACGAGAGGACATGCCCGCGCTGCATATCAGCGTGTAATGGACCCGTCCGCGTGACACGGCAATGTTGAATCGCGCGCCATTTCAAACTCCCGCGGCTAAAAGGATGATAATTCTCTTGAATTTACGTTACGCGTTGAACACGACCACGCTCTACGCGCGTAACCGTGGAAACGCGATATGATAATTCAGAAGCAAAGGCATGAAATAACAGACATTCTTGAAATGAAACTGCATATCACGGGAAAACGAAACAGGAAGTTTTGCTCCGGCACAGCTTCACTTCGAGTCCCAAGAATTACTTCCACGTCTTTCTTTTACTTCGCTGAACTTCGTTTGTGGACACTCAACTTTTTTTAGTAACCTTACATACAGATATTTTTTACAATTACTAGAATTGTTTAGATTGGAAAGATTCTGTTTAACAAGGCTGTTTAACAAGGGTACTGTTTAACATGTATCAGTTTTATGAAGGTTCAATCGTAAAAGCTCAATGTGGTCAGAAGTTGAATGTACTTACTTTCTGACACCATATTCATTTTAACCAAACTGTATTCGTTGAGTTGCATTTATTTCTCACCTCTTTACGAGTGTCAAGATAAACGAGTTCTCTGCAAGTATCGTACCAATCGCGTTCATTTGACAAATCAAAGCAGTACTTCATATGCATCTTTACATCTAAGATTTGCACGAATTAATGAAACTCTTTCGTCGACGTGACTCACGGTATGTATTAAGCATGTAGCTTGAATTATGCACGATTCGATTCGACAAACCGAATAACTCGTGCGCACAATTATTCCCTCTTTGCTATTTCCATTGCAACGAGCAACACGCGCGTGAGAAACGTGCCATTAAAGTTTCACTCTCTTAGCGAGTACATACAAGCCTCAATTATGCTTCTTGTTAAACGAACATTTTAATCGCGCGATTAAAGCAATTTGATTAAGGCGATTTAGCTTTTCATTCGAAAGAATAAATTTCGTAGTCTGTGAAGACTGCAGATTATTTTGTAATTAACAGAATGAAACTAAGGAGTTTCATAAGATATTGGCGATAAATAGGCAATTAAGTAACTATTCGCAAGGAGTTTCAGAGTTGAAATGATATAACTTGGTGCTCGAATAACAAGTTATCTCATATACGCAATATGTCATATAACAAGCTACTCGATAGAGCTTCGATCTCCCGAAGATTCTACACGTAAAATAATAAAAAATTAAACTAGTCGAATAACCCTGGAATTGTAATTTTTGTAATTACCGCGAATTCGAAGTCCACTTCGATATCGATATTTCAGCGATAAGCGAAAAAGGCAATCGATGGCTTCCTTACTGCGAGTTATGCGCACATTTTGCAAAATTCGAAGTCCACTCGATATTTATTTCGACGATAAGTAGCCACGGTTGTGCGATAACGAAATATTTCACGGATTACCACATCGCCTCGAAATCGATTGTTTGAAAAATTCTCGTGCGACGAAATTGCAGCGGTGCAAAAATGGAGATAATGCGATGCAATCGCAGTGGTATTTTCTCGAAAATGGAGAACATTTCACCCTGAACTAGGTACAATAGGGGACAATTTTTAATTATAGGGAACTAACGGTATTTCTGCGAAATAAGGTGTTTTCGCAAACACGAAACTTGTATTTGCAAATTAAAATTATTATGTGGAAATTGAATAAGGGAAACTACGTATTCACATATAGCGTTGAAAATCTAGGGGAAAAGTGACGTCAAAAGACAGAGTTTGAATTCTAAACGCAATAGAATTGTGCAATCCATGCTGCGTTGCCAAAATTCCAGGCACACGACTTGGTCAGATATTACTCGTGTGCGATTTCCATGGAACTTTCGATTATCGAGAGTTAACCCTCGAATGCAAACTTCCGAAGCAAAAACTACAAAATGCATTTGCACAGAATTGCTCGTCAGAAATAAGTCTTCCTCAGGAAGTGGCATAAATTATTTCTCGACAACTGAGAATTAATTCATCGCATACTGCATGAGAGAGTTAACGATTTTTAAACATTTAACATTCAAGGATAAACATAATTTTCTGACAACCTATAATCTTATTAATCATGGAAAGTACAAAAGATCTTTGTATTTGAACTGGGGCGAATTATGAAAATGTAAACCCTAGAGGGGGTAGATTCCCAGAATCTACTTGTACGAACTTTCAAAATTTTCTGCTTAAAAATTACACTGTCGATTCCGAATTTCACGAGGAATTTAATTAAACTGGACGCTATTTCAGCTTTTTCAAGCCTGGTAAAGTACATATTTACCTCGTAGGTTTGAAAATTTAATTCCGCAAATAGATAATGCAAAAACATTAGGGGTACCGAAAAGTAATCAAAATTTCGTTTGCTTTCGAAAAACATTTATTTATTAAAGAAATCTTAAATGCTAATCAACAAAATAATTTCCATTATTTTCTAACGCTTTTTGTTAGCGCGAAGACAATTGCTCGATTCCCTTTTTAAAAAAGTCCTTCAGTTCATTGAAAAACTTTGACGTCATCGAAGAAATTTTGATTTCTTCGGTACCCCTAATATTTACCTCGTAGGTTTGAAAATTTAATTGATAATACAAAAATATATAGACAGTATAGTTTGAAATTGGTTATTAATTTTCTGCTGGTAGAGATTGCAGAATAAATCGAAGAGAAGAAACGAAGTTACCTTTTATTTATAAGAAGTACGAAGAGAAGAGGGTGTACAGAAGTTAAAAATACGAATTCCAGGTACTCCGCAAAGAAAAGATTGGCAAGGAGGAATAAAAGAAAGCGATCGGAAGTCAAGGTCCAAAGTGTCTTCTAAGAAAACTGAGTTACTCACGCTGATCGATGACATCAGTGTCAGCCAAGAAGCACGGTTAGTCATCTCGATTTTAATTCCCGCATCTGGATCCACCATGTAACACGCTAATCGTAACTTCGAAACATGCCTCGAAACGTACATCGTAAAATAAAAAGGGGAGGCTTCCGCACCACGGATGGTTATCAAAAGGAGCCCGAAGGTGGCACACGGTGGACTGATCCGTTGCTGACGTTGCTGCCGCCAGCTGCTCGACTTGTATGCGGCGATGGAGAGAGAGCAACGACGACCTTTACGGTCGCCCGCTGCTACGAGTTCTCCAACGAAACGCACGGAACCTGCCTTTATCCCCCACCACAACCGACTCTCACCCTCTAACCCTTCCCCACTCGTCCACGATTTAGCCACCTTACTACCCTCCCTACTCCGACCGTTATCCTCCTCTTCGCTACCCCGAAACGCTTCAACCCTCCTTCACCTGTCGCACTCTAACGATCTATCTCTGTTTTCGTATCTCTCGCCACTGACCGTGGAGAGGGGCCTTCCGATACAAACCCCGAGCTGATGTACATTCACAGAAATCTTAGTTAACGCGGCTGACAACGGATGCTCCCGACTCACGCACTTCAATGAAATTTCGATCTTACACTTCACATTTTACAGCTCAAGCTTTTTCGAAATAGCAACCATAGCTTTGGTGAATTGACGCTTTTTACATTTTCAGATCATCGTATCATCGAATTTCTGAAGTATGGAATTTGCAAGTTTAAGGTTGTTAAAGAGCCAAGTTGTCAAATTATCAAATTGCCAAAATCTGAATTATTAAACTTATGATTTGTTGAATTCTCAAATTACTGTATTTGTAAATTCCTGATTATTAAGTCAGATTATGAAATTTTTGAATCTGCAAAAAATTTTATTTTCAAATTCCTAAATCACCAAATGCGCTGCCAAATTCTAAATTTTTAACTTGCAAATTTTTAAATTCTCAAATTATTAAATTACTAAATTACTAAATTTTTAAATTCCTGACTTCCTAAATCAGATTATGAAATTTTTGAACCTGCAAAAAATTTTATTTCCAATTTCCTAAATCATCTAATGCATTTTCCCAAATTCTGAATTTTTAAATTAACAAATTTTTAAATCCTTAAATTGCCATATTTCTAAATTCCTGACTTCCTGAATCAGATTATGAAATTTTTTAACCTGCAAAAATTTTATTTCCAAATTCCTAAATCATCTAATGCATTTTCCCAAATTCTGAATTTTTAAACTAACAAATTTTTAAATCCTTAAATTGCCATATTTCTAAATTCCTGACTTCCTAAATCAGATTATGAAATTTTTGAATCTGCAAAATATTTTATCTCCAAATTCCTAAATCATTTAACACATTTTCCCAAATTCTGAATGTTTAAATTAACAAATTTTTAAACCCTTAAATTGCCATATTTCTGAATTTTTAAATTAAATAATTAAATTTTTGACTCTGTAAATGATTTTATTAGCAAATTCTTAAATGACCAAATGCGTTATAATAGAAGAAACGTGATCATTGATCCGAGGTCCGATCTGTGTTTCCCCGTATTCTATTATTATCCTATTATTATTCTTTCTGCAGCTTTTTCATCGTGTTCTATATCCATTTAATTATCGTCTCGTTTTCAGACGCCACTTGGCTCTCGTTTTTTTGGACACAATCGTTCGGACGTCAATATTGATCTATGTATAGGGATGAATAAATACTTATATTTCGGGCCAAATGTGCATCAATGATTCTATATGTGTTTCGTGGTATTTTGAGACGTTGCTGTTTCGAGACTTCTGGATTTTATCGTCTTCAAACATTTTGGCTCGAGTTTCTGAAGTTTTTAGCTTTGTTACTTGCAGGGCTGGAGATTTCAAAATTTTAGGATTTTTAGAGGTTTCTAAATTTTGTGAGTTTATAAGATTTCAAAATTTGGGGGTTTTGAGAGAATTTGAAATTTTAGGATTTTGAGAGGTTTCTAAATTTTGTGAGTTTATAAGATTTCAAAATTTGAGGATTTTGAGAGAATTTGAAATTTTAGGATTTTGAGAGATTTCCAAATTTGAGGATTTTTGGGGAGTTTGAAATTTTAGAATTTTTGGAGATTTCCAAATTTTAGGGATTTTAGAGATTTTCAAATTTTAGGATTTTCAGAGATTTCTAAATTTTAGAATTTTGAGAGCTGTCGAAATTTGCAAATTTCTAAATTTTCAAATCCCTAGATTTCTGCTGTGAACTTCAAATCTCACAATTTCTGAGTCTCCATGACTTTAGATATCAATTCTCCTAAATCCCTAAATCCCTAGATTTCGATATGGGAATCCTAAAAAATTTCTGAAATTCACTTATGATGTCGGTCGTCACATATTCCCTAAATTCTTGATATCCCAAATCCTTATAGCTATCGACACTAAAATTTCCAGCCCCTATATCCACCGACACTAAAATCCCCAAGCCCTGTATCCACCGATACTAAAATCCCCAACTCCCATGTCTATCGATACTAAAATCCCTAACTTCCTCATCCATCGACACTAAAATCCCCAACTTCTATATCCACCGACACTTGAGTCCCCAACCCCTACATCCACCGACACTAAAATCCCCAATTCCTATATCCACCGAGACTAAAACCCCCAACTCCCTTATCCATCGATACTGAAATCCCTAACTCCCTCATCCATCGACACTAAAATCCCTAACTCCTATATCCACCGACACTAAAATCCCCAACTCTCTCATCCACCGATACTAAAATCCCCAACTCTCTCACCCACCGATACTAAAATCCCCAACTCCCTCATCCACCGATACTGAAATCCCCAACTCCTATATCCACCGATACTAAAATCCCCAACCCCTACAGCCACCGACACTGAAATCCCCAACTCCCTCATCCACCGACACTAAAATCCCCAACTCCTATATCCACCGACACTAAAATCCCCAACTCTCTCATCCACCGATACTAAAATCCCCAACTCTCTCATCCACCGATACTGAAATCCCCAACTCCTATATCCACCGATACTAAAATCCCCAACCCCTACAGCCACCGACACTGAAATCCCCAACTCCCTCATCCACCGACACTAAAATCCCCAACTCCCTCATCCACCGACACTAAAATCCCCAACTCCTATATCCACCGACACTAAAATCCCCAACTTTCTCATCCACCGACACTAAAATCCCCAACCCCTATATCCACCGACACTAAAATCCCCAAACCCTATCACACACCTAAATGCCTCTCCCCAACTTCCCAAACACCTAAACATAATACTGAAAAAATTCATAAATCCATAGAAAACAGCTGTAACACATTTGGTAAAGGAGATTTGCTCTCGACTGTACAAGTGCGTGCGAAAGATGAAGGTAGAGCGAGAAATAGATGCAAGAAGAGAATGCAACGACGACCTTTACGATCGGCTGATAGTTCTCTCTCCCTGAAACGCACGAAAGCTGTCCTTCTCTATTGTCTGCCAGCTATCTCCACCATCGTTGCACCCTCTTTCTCTCTCCGGCTAACAAGCTTCTGTCTCTCTCCCCGCAGAAACGCCCACGCTCCTTCCGTCCCTTTTCGATCTTCCCTTCCTCCTATCCGTCCTTCTCCGACCCGTGATGAAACCAGTAGGGGTGACAACCACCCAATGCACCCAGAAAGGAATGGCAATAGATTTACCCCCACCGGGTTAGGGGCGGCGCTGGGCAACCCTCTGACCTCCTCTCCCTTTTCTCCTCTTCGTTGTTTCTCTTCTACTCTCTCTACCACCCTCTCCCTCTGCAGGTACCATACAGTTACTTACAAAATTGAGTCTACCGTTCTGAATGTCTTCGATTAACGAAAAACGGATCTATGATCGTGTTATGGAGGATATTTATTTTGGAAATGAGAATATAATTTGGAAGGCAGGATTTTATATACAAGTTGGACAGGAGTTTACTGTTGCATGGTTTTGTTTGTGGACTTGGTAGTGATGTGAAGTGTTTGCTTAGAACTTTTCCTTGAGATGAAGTTGATCTGGGAATTTCTGAACTTTAGGTTTTGGAAATTTTTTAGGAGTTTAGGATCTAAATGTTTGGTAGCTTAGATGTCTAGAAACTTCAGACGTCTGATGTCTGCAAATTTAACTTTTAGGATTAAAAAATTGGAAGCATGGAAATTCGAGAACGTAGAAGCCTAAATATTCCAAGAAACCTAAACTGAATGAAGTTGCATCCAAATATATCTGAAGAGCTCTAACATCCAAACAACCCCTCAACCTTCACCTTCAACCCTCAACCTTCATCTTCAGCCCTCAACGATCCGAACCAAAAATTTCATCCCCCATATTTTCTCAGCTAATAAGGACAAAGAAAAATGTAAGAATCCATGTATAAACAAGAGAGGTTATTTTAAGAACAGAGATGCAAATTGTCCGGCAAAGTCCGTCTACAGAGCGGCGACAAACGCTTTGTTTGAAAACTCACCAACCTAACCAAATGCAAAATAACGTCGGTGAACCTGCCCTCGATGTGGACAGAAAAAGAAGTAACACTGGCCTCGAGGTAACGCAGAAAACGAAAAAGAGTCCGAGTAAATAAAAGCAAGAATCTGTTCGGGAAGAAAGGAGATGGTTGTGTCGTTGTTAGATAAAGAATTTGTCTGGAGGAAAAGGGACAAAAGAACTTATCGATGTGTTTATACTGTGCATAATTACGTACTGTGTAGAAATTTTATTTGGTTGAATAATGTTGTTTTGTGGTATTCAAATTAGATTTGTAAATTTTTAGAGTTTTATTTGGATTTTTTAGTTGAGGTGTAGTTTGAGTTTTTGGGGAGTTCTGAAAATTCTGAACGCATTAAATCTTTCGTTCTTCAAATGCTTAAATTTTCAAATTTCTAAACTTACTCAAATCTGCAAATTTTCAAATTTATAAATTCCTTTGTCTAGAAACTTAACATAACCTAACCTCAACCTCCAAATTCCCAAATTCTGAACTCATTAAATCCTCAAATCCCCAAATCCTCAAATTTATAAGTTACTGTATCACCAAACCTAACATAACCTAACCTCTATCTCCAAATTCCCAAATTCTCAACTCACCAAATCCTCAAATTTATAAATTACTATATCACCAAACCTATCATAACCTAACCTCTATCTCCAAATTCTCAAATTTTCAACTCACCAAATCCTCAAATTTATAAATTCCTATATCACCAAACCTAACATCACCTAACCTCAACCTGCGGATTCCCAAATTCCCAAATTTTCAACTCATCAAATCCTCAAATCTCTAAATCCTCCAATTTCTAAATTTCTATGTCTCCAAATTCTTAAATCCTCAAATTCTGAACTCCCCAAATTTCTAATTCCCCAAATCCCTAAATCCTCAAATTCCTAGACCTCCAAACTCTCAGATCTCTAAATTCTGAACTTACTAAATTCCTAAATCTCCAAATTCTGAATTCACCAAATTCCCAAATCCCTAAATCCATAAATTTCTAAACCTCCAAATTTTGAACCCCCCAAAATTCTAATTTCCCAAAATCTTAAATTCTCAAATTTCTAAACCCCTAAACTCCCAAATCTCTAAATTCAGAACTTACCAAATTCCCAAATCCCCAAATTCTGAATTCACCAAATTCCTAAATCCCTAAATTCCTAAGCCTCCAAATTTTGAACCTCCCAAAGTTCTAATTTCACAAAATCTTAAATCCTCAAATTTCTAAACCCCCAAACTCCCAAATCTCTAAATTCAGAACTTACCAAATTCCCAAATCCCCAAATTCTGAATTCACCAAATTCCTAAATCCCTAAATTCCTAAGCCTCTAAATTCTGAACCCCCAAAAGTTCTAATTTCCTAAAATTCTAAATCCTCAAACTCCCAAATCCCCAAATCCTCAATTCCCAAATCTCCACTCCAATTCCCAAATGTCCCAATTGAATCCTCCCTCAATTCTAAAACTCCTGCTAAAACCTTGAACACAATAAACCTGATTAACTGAGATCAACTCTGTGCCTAACTAGCTTTTCAACTCGAGTCCATCTAATAGTGCATCGGTTGTTTCCTAACGGCGACAAATATCGCGTCGAGGAAACTATATTTCACTAGAAATTAAAATTAGATTAACAGTGTCGTAAGCAATAATTGCTGTCGCCTTAATTTAAATCCATCGACCATTTTCCAATAACGCGTCTCGTATGAATTACCGCAAAAATAGATACTAACCTATACTTAGAATACGTGGCGGATAATATACGATGTCTGTTACTACGTTGGTCAAGACACTCGCATAAAACGTCCATTAACTGACAATGAGACTCTCGAAACTTCACACCATCTTCTGTGCGGTAATCGTTTAACTCGTGCATCCCTCACTCGATATCGCGTGTTTCAATGTCAAGGTTACCATGTAACGCGATATCGCGTGCATCGTCTACTTTACGGTGATCTTACGAAACTCGCGAACTCTCAAATTAAATTTTCAAAATTTTTCATTTCGCAGACTTTGTAAATCTGAAGTAAAATGCAGGGATTTTTGAATTTGAATATTTTAAAAATTAAAATTGCTACATGAAGTACACCCTACCAAACCTCTTCCGCTCGTATGCGGCAATATAATAAGAGTCATCCGAGAGTCGCACTAACGGTACTGTCAAGTGAAAAGAATAAAATTATGAAATAGTTTACTTGTCAGAAAGAAGAATGTATACTTGAAATAATGTTACAAAGTACGGAGAACCTTCGCATCCAAACAGCGAACACTTTGATCGGGCCTCGTCGTGGCAAAAAGTTGAAAGAAACCCGGGTGGTTAAGCACGGTCACGTGACCGCCTAATTCATCGACGATAGGATCGTCCACGGTGATTTCGCTCTAAACGCTTGACGAGACGACTTCAAACCTGTGGTCGCTAAAAACTGCCAATCGATATGAATATCGACCATTCCTCGCGTCCCCTCCGTAGCCCCCATGACCAATATCCTGAGGAAAGGTCTCTTTTGCGGCGTATCAGGGAAAAAAAAATGAAAAAGAAAAATTAAGTTTAAAAAGAAGGCACGGTCGAAAAAGGCCTTGATACGAAAGGGGTGGTCGAGCAAGTAAGAGGTTGGTAAAAGGGTGAACACGGGGTGGTTTAGCTGGAGGGACAAGGACAGCGAGGAGGGGTGGACTTCGGTACCGAGGGCTTCCCAACTGCGCAGTGTCGCTATCCGCTATCGACCGGTTCACAAGCGCTATAAATACTGGGCACCGGGGGCTCTCGCCACCCCTGCCACACACCCACACACACGTACACGCACTCGCAACACACACACACACCCGGCCACCCACGCGCACACCCCTTTTGCCGTCACTTCCCCGTCTAACCAACACTTCTACGCCTGCAACCACCCTTCTCGCCCCCCTCGTAATCCTCTTGGCTCGCACACACAGAGGGGCGGGAAACCTTGACCTTCAAAAGTGCCACGGAGGGCGAGGGTGGTATAACCACCACCTCCCGGTGACGCATCTCCCGTATCCCCACCCTCTTGCTCTCTCTTTGCTCCGGCTATAACCTTCCCCTCTTTATCGCTCCTTCTTTTTCTCTTCCTTTTACTTACTTCTGTGTCGATGAAGCTTTTAAGCGGTATTCTTGTTCGAACGCCCGTTTTTAACGCGATTTTTGCGAATTCACTTAACGGCGGCTTTACGTTTCCAGATCGCAACCTTTCTTTTACGCGCTCGACGTTTTCGGTTATTCTTTATGACTGTTTTTTGTTCGTGCAACCTTTGTTATGCCTCTTTTATGAAAATTTTTCAATTTATCGCTTAACTTTTTCGTTTGCGGGATAACTATTACCCAGCACACGAGGGGCAACCATAGCTACGTTTGCACTTCAGAATAAAAGACTGTGTACTATATTGCCACGTATATCTATTATATCGTTCTCTCTCACATACATATTGTACTTCATTTCCCATTCACCGGCGCTACTACGTTATACTTTTGCGCATTCCACTCGTTATATCGCCGTGCACTCTCACGCGCAACATCGTCACCTAAGTGTATCTTTTAACCACTATATTCTCCATAAGCTATATTTTACTCGCGTCAGTCCTCCCACGCATTCTGTCACCACGCGATAAATAGCCGCGCGTTATATGTAATTAAACTGCTCGATAACGTAGCGAAAATAAACTTACAGAGGGTGCCGCTTTTCTGTTTAGATTCTTATTGCAAATCTCTATTTTTGTTTAATTCTGAATCGAATGAGATTTTAATTAGGTGGGCGTAGAATTTTGGCTACTACGCTTTTGGGCTTGACTACCCTAATCGATCGGTCTACGGTCTACGGATTCGGGGATTTGTGTAGGGACATACGAATGTAGATGTACTGAAGTTTAGGAACATATGTAGAGGTGGTAGATGTTTAGGGACATGGGAATTTATAGATGTTAACAATCTGGGGATATTTCGATATCTGGTAATATTAACAGTTTAGAGATATCGGGGTCCAAATAAGTTAATAATCTAGGGATATTTCGATATCGGGTAATATTAACAATCTAGAAATATTGGGGCCCAAGTATGTTAACAATCTAGGAATATTTTTATATCTAGTAGCATTAACAATCTAGAGATATCGGGGTCCAAGTATGTTAACAATCTATGGATATTTTTATATCTAGTAACATTAACAATCTAAGGATATTTCTATGCCTAGTGATATTAACAATCTAGAGATATTTCGATATCTGGTAATATTAACAATCTAGAGATATCAGGATCCAAATATGTTAACAAACTAGGGATATTTTTATATCTATTAACATTAACAATCTACGGATATTTCTATGCCTAGTGATATTAACAATCTAGGGATATTTCGATATCGGGTAATATTAACAATCTGGAGATATCAGGGTCCAAGTATGTTAACAATCTATGAATATTTTTATATCTAGTAACATTAACAATCTAAGAATATTTCTATGCCTAGTGATATTAACGATCTAGTGATATTTCGATATCTGGTAATATTAACAATCGAGAGATATCAGGGTTCAAATATGTTAACAATCCAGGGATATTTTTATATCTAATAACATTAACAATCTAGGGATATTTCTATGTCTAGTGATATGAACAATCTAGAGATACTTCGATATCTAATAGTCTAGAAACAATCTAGGAATCCCAAGATCTAGAAATGTTAAAAATCTAGGAATATGAAAATCGAAAAATGTTAGCAATATAGGAATACATAGCTAGGGATTTAGAGGTGCAGAGTGCTGAATATGCAGACCGATAACCACAGTTGTCTAGGAAGTAAAAACCTACACTATCAAAAAACCCATTATCATTTTTTACTACAGAACCAGGTACCATATTCAGTTACTATAAATACCGATACAAAATTATCGATACATCTGTATTGAATAATATTTTTTTTAATTCTCAAGCTTCGTAAAAGAGATTGTATTTCGTTCAGCATAATGCGTTGATGAATAACGAAATTATGCAGGCAGGATTTTCATAGTCTCCTAGAGGAATACGAATATCAATGTCGGCGGGCCGATCGAAGTACGATAACAAAAGCTGGATGATTGAGAAAGAGGCACAAAGGTTCGGTCTGATCGATTTAATAAAATGGCACACATCGCATCGGGCCGAACACGTCAGCCGAATTGGCGATCAGTGAAGCCACTCGACGAGTCGAAGGTCGCCACGAATCATTGGGACGTCGCGTCGGCGTATCTCTTTCTCTCTTTCTCACCCTACGGTCGATTTGAATTACGAGTTCCGCCATTAAGGACGACTCGAGAGTGCTCTTAATTATTGACGATAAATGAGAAAATTGAAATTCTCCGATAGGTAATTCTCAAGGCCCGTTTTAATCGTGCCGCATCCTATTACGTCTCTGGATCACCAAGGTAAAGCGCGGCCATAAATTACAACGTGTAATGGAGACTGAAGCTTCCGTTACTGATAACGTTATCGACAAGGATCTATAATGCGCTGTTATCGATATTATCCTTCAGAGTGATTTCATGCAGCAAAATTTAACGGGGTTTATCGGTCAAATTTATCTACTGAAATTTTCGAAATCCCACTTTCTGATCCAATCATCTAATAACCTAGTCTAATAATTTAAATTAAACTAACAAATTTTAGTAACTTCGTCAAAGCCCAGCGGTGTATCGATGCCGATGTAATTTGAAAAAATATATTTTCTAATAATTTAATTTTAACAAAATATTCATTTCTTTTGATTTTAAAAGTTCCGTTAGTTTTCCAACGTACTTTAATAAAAATTATCGTCCAGAAACGGTCTTACCGTATTAAAAAAGTATTATCTCTCTGAGCAGAAATAACGGAGTATGCCCAGGATACAGTTTAGCAGGGCTTCATCAGCAAAAATGAAACTAAAAAAGAACAGGAACGGAAAATCGTCTCGTCTCTCCGTTTAACCGAAAAACGAACAGGGATCCGTCGCTAATTCCTCATCGAGCGACCGCGGGGTATGAATAATCCCTGTGCGCTTAAAAGTTCGCCATGGACCGCGCGATTCTCGGCATAAATCTCTTTGCCGGTGAAGTCGAAAGGCGTGTACGAAAATAAATTTATCCGTCGGACAGGCCCGACATTTGGCCTGCAAAAGATACAAAAAAAAACCTGAAATCGACGAGACAGAGAGGACCGACGAAGAAGAAACGAAGCAGAGAGAGAGATTGAAGAAGCGACCACACGTTGCTGCATATACATGGTGTCCCGTTTTAATTCGCACTTAATTACTTTGATACGGGGGTAAGTAGGCTATTGGGTTACGTCAAGGTCATTGGAAGATACTGGGACTGTGGGGATGGATTTAAGACTTTCGGGGAATTGGAATTTTATTGGTTGGAATTGGGACTTGACTTGAAGGTCTTATAATTTTGAAGTTCTGGGAATTATAATTTGGGAAGTAGTTGTCAAGGTGTCTGAAGTACTGAAGAGTTTAAGTACATAGTGCTAGATCTAGAATTACAATGTCTCCAAATTCCTATATATAAAGATCCTAAACTTCAGAATATTAGATTATAAGTTCTTAACTTGCAAGTCTATAAATGTCTTAATCCAGACATACTAAACTTCAAAATATCAAATTATAAGTTTTAAACTTGCAAGTCTACAAATATCTTAATCCAGACATACTAAACTTCAAAATGTCAAATTATAAGTTCTAAACTTGCAAGTCTACAAATGTCTTAATCCAGATATCCTAAACTTCAACATCTCAAATTATAAGTTCCAAACTTGCAAATCTACAAATGCCTTACTCTAGACATACTAAACTTCAAAATGTCAAATTATAAGTTCTAAACTTGCAAGTCTACAAATGTCTTAATCCAGATATCCTAAACTTCAACATCTCAAATTATAAGTTCCAAACTTGCAAATCTACAAATGCCTTACTCTAGACATACTAAACTTCAAAATGTCAAATTGTAAGTTCTAAACTTGCAAGTCTACAAATATCTTAATCCAGACATACTAAACTTCAAGATCTCAAGTTATAAGTTCTAAACTTGCAAGTCTACAAATGCCTTAATCCAGACATACTAAACTTCAACATCTTAAATTATAAGTTACAAACTTCCAAGTCTCCAAATTCCTAAATCCAGAGATCTTAAGCTTCAAAATCTGAAATTATAAGTTCCAAACGTCCAAGTCTGCAAATTTCTAAATTCTTAAAATCCTAAAATACTTAGATCACAAAATCCCAGCTCCACAAGTTCCAAGTCACCAAAATTCCAAATCTTCAATGTCCTTAGATCACAAAATCCCAACTCCACAAATTCCAAGTACACAAAACCCCAAATCTCCAAATCCTCAAATTCCTAATATCCTAACTCCACAAATTCCAAGTCACCAAAACCCCAAATCTCCAAATCCTTAAATTCCTAATATCCCAACTCCACAAATTCCAAGTCTCCACAATCCCAAATCTCCAGAGTCCTTAGATCCCAAAATCCCAACTCCACAAATTCCAAGTCTCCACAATCCCAAATCTCCAGAGTCCTTAGATCCCAAATCCCAACTCCACAAATTCCAAGTCTCCAAAACTCCAAATCTCCAAATCCTCAAATTAGTAATATCCTAACTCCACAAATTCCAAGACTCCACAACCCCAAATCTTCAGAGTCCTTAGATCCCAAAATCCCAACTCCACAAATTCCAAGTCTCCCAAACCCTAATTCTCAAATCCCCAAATTCCTAATATCCTAACTCCACAAATTCCAAATCTCCACAACCCCAAATCTCCAGAGTCCTTAGATGCCAAAATCCCAACTCCACAAATTCCAAGTCTCCCAAACCCCAATTCTCAAATCCCCAAATTCCTAATATCTTAACTCCACAAATTCCAAATCTCCACAACCCCAAATCTCCAGAGTCCTTAGATCCCCAAATCCCAACTCCACAAATCCCCAAATCCCAAAATCCCAAAATCCCACATCCCCAAATCCCCAAAATCCCAAGCTCTCCAAATACCTAAATCTCCTGACCCTAACCCTTGAAATCCCAAATTGCAAATTTCCATCCCCCAAATCTCCAACTCCCCAATATCCCTCCATTCCAAAATCCAACCTCCAACTTCCCAGATCCTAAAATCCCAAATTCCCAAACTCCATCCAAAAGCCATTTCCCCTCTTCCCTCATTTCCCAAATAATAGAATTATTAACGCCAGGTCGATCACCCCGTACATAAGCAACTTTTTGTCCGTTTCTCGAAGGGAATTCAGCGAGACAAAGAGGTACCCTTGAAGATGTGTTGCAGGGTGATCGACGATGGGCGTTCCGGTGTCATGGTATTTCGAAGCATTGCGCAATCCCCCCTGCCACCAGCAACCATTTCGAATGGTGTTGGCGCTTCTTCCTCGGTTTGTCAGCTGGTTTCAAGGCCGACTGGTAACGCGGACCGGTCCTCGAAAGCATAATCTCGCGGACTAAACTTCGAGGGACATTTCGAAATTGGAGGACTCGCGAACTTCAAGGTGGAACGGGTTTCCAAACGGACTTGTTCACATCCTGATCAGAGGATTGTTACACGTGCTAGTCGTCGCGAAAATCATTCTGAGTACAAGATGGCGGGTGACATTTTGAATTGCGAAAGGTGAGCAACGTATATTTAGAACTAATGCAACTTAAGGGTATGAGAACGTTTCAAGCAGAGAAAATCAATCATACTTTTCTCCTTGGTTTAACTATTTTATCTACTAATATTATATTTCTTATAAATAATAATTTACAGTTAGACTAAGAAAATGTACATATTTTAGTAGAGACAGAACAGATACAAATGTTATCGTGTAAAAGAAAAAATATGAGAGGCAATGTCTTTTAGGACCAATGTTCAATGCGTTCAACGGGAGCAGCTTCCAGGGATGAGGGAAATTAATTTCCAAGGAAATGATCAGTTATAACGTGTATTAATCTGCTCGAAGTATTCGTTTAATCATTCCTGGAATTAATTGCCGCTGATACGTCAGTGAAATTCTGAAAAGCGACCGGTAAAAAAAAGGACAAAGAACGTCGCTCAACTGGAAGAATATCGTCGGTTCGCGTTGGGAGTGCAGGAAGAGAAATTATTACGGCTGACAGGAATGACGGGAAAGCAAAAAATTTCAAGGAATTATAGAGGAATTGCGAGAAATGATAAGGACTTCATTCGTCCGGCTGTCGTACTGGGTTTAACTATGGAACTGCGACCGATGTACAGTACCCTTTTCCAGCGCTAACTACCGACGACACTGATCCTACGAATCTCACCCTCGGGTGCTTTTCAAACGCAAACATCGTTACTGCGATACAATTAACTCCGGAAAAACAATCCCTATTAGCAGCCGGCGACATTACCGGCTTCTAAAAACTTACAATTTGCAAAAAGTTAAATTATTTCACCATGAATACTTCTGTCTTTTATAATATATCATAAAGAATAACAAGGGGGATGACAAAGTTAACAAAGAAGGCGAAATATTTAAATCAAAGAGATTTAAAAATATCTATGTATATTTTGTTTGGCAAAAGGCATAAAAATCCATCCTCGTTCGAGCATAAATTCAATCAGCCATGAAAAGAATACAGAACGATATTTGTAGGTTAGGTATCCCTATACGTTCCATCGAGCGAGAAGATTAATTGCCGGTAACATGATTTCCTTGACGATCTTTTGACCTTTTACGCGGAAACGAGCGCACGTGCAAGCTGCACAACAAAGCCAGCACGTAACACGTCCATTGTTAAACGTGTTCCTCCTTTAGGGCAACCAATGTTCTGTTATTGACACGTACTCTTTACACGCGGTGAACACAGTCTGCGGATAGATGATGGTACACATGCTACTTTACCGACGTCTGTCGAACCGTCCGATTAATTAATACTTCACAAAATTGAGGTAAACGGGGCATATACCGAGTAACGGGGCGTATTAACGGGTATATTAATAAAGATAACTATAATTATGTAATACGATACTTGTAAATTGATTACAAACACCTGACAAGCTTTCGTAGATACCTACGAATACAGTGAACACTCGTTATATTGCCGCAGACGGTGTTTTGGAAAATTGTAATATAGCAAGAGGTACCTTTGCAGAGTGATTGCAGAGGTTGTTCGTAAATTTTTGTAATGATGTACTTCCAAATATAACACGAGTAGAAAGGACATTCGTTATATTGCCGCAGACGGTGTTTTGGAAAATTGCAATATAGCAAGAGGTACCTTTGCAGAGTGATTACAAAGGTTGTTCGTAAATTTTTGTAATGATATACTTCCAAATATAACACGAGTAGAAAGGACATTCGTTATATTGCCGCAGACGGTGTTTTGGAAAATTGCAATATAGCAAGAGGTACCTTTGCAGAGTGATTACAAAGGTTGTTCGTAAATTTTTGTAATGATATACTTCCAAATATAACACGAGTAGAAAGGACATTCGTTATATTGCCGCAGACGGTGTTTTGGAAAATTGCAATATAGCAAGAGGTACCTTTGCAGAGTGATTACAAAGGTTGTTCGTAAATTTTTGTAATGATGTACTTCCAAATATAACACGAGTAGAAAGGACATTCGTTATATTGCCGCAGACGGTGTTTTGGAAAATTGCAATATAGCAAGAGGTACCTTTGCAGAGTGATTACAAAGGTTGTTCGTAGATTTTTGTAACGATGTACTTCCAAATATAACACGAATACAGTGGACATTCGTTATATCGCCGTAGGCAGAGTTCTGGCAAATTGCAATATAGCAACAGGTACCTTTACGGTGTGATTACAAAGGTTGTTCGTAAATTTTTGTAACAATATGCTTGTAAATATAATATAAGTGAAGAGGACACTCGTTATATTGCAGTAGAAATTCTGACAAATGGCGATATAGCAAGAGGTATCTTTACAGAGTGATTACAAAGGTTGTTCCTAAAATTTTTGTAATGATATGCTTCCAGATATAACACGTTAATTGTACAACGTTTCTAAATACAACGTTGATTATACAGCGCCTCAAAATACATATAATACGCTAATTTCACACCGTGCTGAAACAGTGATCTAACCTAACGCGTCAACACGATATACAAATTAACTTTCAACGCGAAATACAACCCCCGATGCAAGGTTTAATCAGACAACGCGTCACTTGAACGCTGACGATCGAGCCACGACCGAAATTATGCCCACCTATATTAGAGTACATCCTGTACAACGAGAACACTACAACGACGAAGTATTCGCATTGGAACGTCGAGAAGAGGTCGAAACAGAGAACACAGGGACAGGTACACGACGCTTTGTAATGATCCAAGATTTAAGAACCGGTTTTTGATCTTGGTTCGATTGGCAGAAAGTAACGGCCCATGATTGCAGACATAAAAGTCGATCGAAAGAAACATACAGTAATTACTAGTTAACTTGACCGCGATCGATACTACGTATATCTCGAGCACACGGATAAAGAGATGAGAAGAGCGAGGAAAAAATCAGCCCGGTAACTGATTCCGATCGATACACCACGCGACGTTTATTGGAGGGTTATAAACGTTCTCGAGTGAAATATCGCTCGCGGACGTTCCTCTGGCGGATATTGTAACTTGCGCATGAATAATGACGGAAACCGACAACCGTCTTGAATTCCCCAGATACTGACACCGGGATAAAAAAATGTCCTAAGAGTCCGCCTCTCGATAATTACGAGAACTTCTTGTCGCACCGAACTGCCAAAGTTTCAAAAACAATAACTTCGAAAATTCTAGAAATTCAAAGTCCTAATGTCCTCACCTAATTTATCATTCTTTCGATAATAAAAATCTTAGGAATAATTCGAACATGTTGTTCAACGATTGAAAGAGTGATATGCAGATATCGGTTTCAGTTTGAGTAGACCAAGAGATGGAGAACCGCTACCGAAAAGAAAAAATTCCTAGCATCGATTACCGAAGTGTAACAGTGTAAACGGTGCGCACACACGTTTGCGCATGTCATCCCGTGCATGCAGAACCATCACAGTTGATTTATACTCGTTCCCCTCAATCGCGTCAACGAGGACACCTACAGACCCCCGTGTTTCAAAGGCACATCAGAGGGTTTAACTACGCACTTTCTTCGATTCCTGTTTCTACGTCGAATTTTGCGACGCAGTCATTCGTGTAAACACCAACCGCATTAGTGTATACGCGGACCCGCCAACACATCGACGGAAGTTTGTTAAGAACGATACTCCTCGAATCTCGTAACGATTAGTCAGTATTGCATCAACATTAAAATAAGTAACTAATGTAACAAGTTAACGCGTTATTCAATTTGATCTATTTGTCGTTTTCACACTACAGTTGTAAACGTTGGATTATAATTGAATTTGTATTTCGTTTATAGTTTAAACGATAAAATATTTGATAGCATCGGTAAGGTTGTTTGTATTCGTACGTATTCTACCTTTTCGCATAAAGCATTTGAAAATGTTTTTACGTTTGAAGATATCCAGCTGCGCGATAAGACGAGTTAAAACAGGTTGCATCAGTATTTGAATGTCAGTGCAATTTTTATGCATTATCGTTCAAAGAATTGAATATATAACACGGTTCGACTGGCTTCTCCATTTTTATGATTCATAATGCTCGACCAACACTCAAACACTTTCACTCCGAAATATATTTCAATGTAAAATTGTTACGCAATTGAAAGCAAGTAAAACTAAAATGACCGGAATCGTAAAAAACTCAAGTGCTAGTATTAAACGGAGATAACAGTCGAACGGAATCGCGCATCATCGATTCCTATAAAACTCCGAACGTTTCCATACGACCTTCATTTGCTCATTCTCGAGCATGTAAAAAACGAATAATTGCCCTTAAAAAAATTCAATTCCAAAGGCATATAACCATACAAGTGTTAAAGTGTCATTTCGATTCATAATTTTGGGGAAAAAATGATTTGATCCGTACCTGGTCACTATCGGCGAGCCATGTTTTCTGCCGGCGTGCAATTTCCCGTGTCGAAACGGATCGTTCAGAAGATGTCCCCATCGTCCATCACTTTACCGAATTCGCGTGTCCGTCCTTCCAGAGGGTTTTCACGCATACACGCACGCAGACGCAACAGCACGACGACGCAGTGCTGCCGGAGAAAGCCGAGCCGGCTGCTGGGTGCCGGTCAGGTTCACCGTTGGAACAGTCTCGAAAATGCATCGCGACGAGAATCATGGGTCGCGTCGAAAAAACGGTCGAGCAAATATCGGGACGAGCCGCGAGAAATAGCGACGAGAATGACTGAACGCGAACCGCGCGAAAGCAAGAAAAATGTGGCAATGATTCGCGACCGCGAGAAGGTTGCCGGCTGCCGCCTTGGCACTGACAGTGGCCCTCGCGCCTAGCAACACCGAACGCCAAACTGTCGACTCGCCGAAGGCAGCCGGCACCGCACCACCGTGCCCCCCTTTTTCATTCGCGTATCCTTCTCGCGCTCTCGTCGCTTCTTTCTTGCTCGAACAACTCCTTCGTATCGTCGTCCCGCTTCTACGGCCGCGTTCTTTTTCCACCTTGTCGTCGCGTACGTTCATTTTCTTTTTCTTCGCTATTTACTTTTGTCCTCGTTGCTCGTCTCTTTTTCTTGTCTTTCTCTCTCGTCTGCCCGTCTCGAGGTACATCGGCTACGAAACACGTTTGTCTTCGTCGCGATCGCGATTTTACTTTTGTCTTTCTCGCGCGAACGAGCACGCTACTCGCGTTTGTTTCTTCTAGCTTGGAGCGCAATTGCTAGCGAACCAACCAGCCGCGGGCACAGCAGCCAAACGAGTACGAAAGCCGGTAACCGGCACGACGCGCCACGCCAAAGCGGCCACGCGATTGGCCCGCCGCCGGCTACTCCGACCAATCGCGTGCCATCCTCCGTTGTCAGGTGGTACCGCGTTCTCCTCGCTAAAACGCGATTGCTACAATGAAAAAAATTGCTTCCTGGCGGTTTCGGAAAGAACGATGTTTTTGGAAATGGTATTAAACTTTTAAAAAAGAACTTCTTTTAAAAAGAATGCTCAAAGAACAATTGTACAGGTAGAACTATTTGGGACTGATGAAAATTCATTTTGAGAAAGAATGAAATATAAGACAATCTATATTGTCTAACCTATTTGTAAGAGAGTTTACAATTAATCTCTGAATGAGTACGTTTAATTTTCAAATTCATACTTTTATAATATATAAGTAAGTTTATACACACGTTTATATTCCCAATAAGATATTGATGGAGATATCGTTAAATCGAGTGAGATGACTGATATAAACCGTAACATATAATTTTATCACCCGGATTTAAGTTATTGCAAATCGTCTTGTTAGGTTAGTTTTGGAATCTGCGAATATAAGTGAATGGTAATACTACTTTTAGTGGCAACGATATTTTAACGATACTATCGATAACTTTATATGACATCGATAATTTATCGATAATCAGAGCAACTTTCCCGTGTCTCAACACTGCACTTTATGTATTCCCAGCAAGAGCAATGTCTCCCAACAGAGGGGTACAATGGAAGCACTTTTCATTGTTCATGAAAATCCTGCGGGGTGCATTTACCGAATGCTACACTGGCAAATGGACTGCTGCAAGTAATGCGACGCAAAGATTGCCACAAATTACTGTAGGTGTGCCAACTTAACGAGCAATTTCAAGGAACCGCGTTTAGCACACGAGTGGGTCATTTAGTCTGAGCAACTTTGCGAGCGACTCGGTGCAGCCGAAGCGATCGAGACGAAACATGTTTTCCTGAACGTCAACAAATCGTAACTCGAATTTTTAAGCGCACGACACGGTCACGTGTCGATTTACTATCCTTCCGTGATGACCGTTTTCGTTTCTTTTCCCGGCGAAGACTGCGAAACGTAACTCTACCATGTTTTTCCTGCTATCGTTAAAAGTCAACAAATCGTAAGGCGAGTTTTTAAGCGCACGATGGCTCGGTCACGTGCCGGTTTACGAGCCGGTGCCATTTTCGTTTCTTTTCCTCCTTCACCTTTGTCTGGTCGAAATAGGTCATGGTGCGAAGGAATAAGCGCAGATGAGGCGAATACCGACGACAAGGAGAGACCCAACCGAGGACGAGGATCACGCGCGTTGAGTACGTGCCTTGCATCCGCTGCGGCGCGGTTGCGTTTCGTTCGCCATTGCCTGATTAACTCGACGTCATTTATCAGATTAAATGGATAATACTTGGACGGGCAGTGTCTGATGTAACCCATGCTCGCGCTAGCTACAGTTCCTCACAGATTCTTCATTAATTCCCTCCCTTTTCTTACATAATCGTTCGAAAATACAAATTGAATCGAGACCCGATAACGACCTCTCATTGTGTATTACCTAAAACGTGAAATCGTAGTTATGGCAATGTTACGCAATATGAAAGCTCACCTTATGGCAAATGACATCTTTAGTTGAAAGCCGAACGTTCTACTTCAATTATCCTTTCAATCAATTAATATTGTATACGTCATGGTACTTGGAAAATTTCAAACGGAGTCGGACATAGTTTTCAAGAGGAACAAATGTACTATGTTTTATTTTAATTGTTCAATGTGGGTTGAAAATATCCTTTCATTCACATAAAATTCTTATTAAATTTTACTAAAAGGATAAGACCTCTCTTAAGCAAAAAGTGTTCTCTCTATGCAAAAAGGTTATGGGAGAGTGATTTATGCGACTGTTAAAATTTTTGGCGGAATAATTTACGATTTGTAGTAGGATTTGACAGCAAAGGAACATTATATAGCGAAATCACAGCAACCATGCGGCAGACATGCAATTTAATCCGTGATTAGAGTTTACGGCAGCCACGTTGATTAGGTCGTTAAAGAAACTATTAGAGTGGCTAAATACAGTCCCGGGTACTCCCACTCGTCTCCGTTGAATTGTAATTCGATGCAGCACAGTGTTCACGTGAACATCTGCACCCGTTTTGGATCGATGATTTATATTAAAAGATGCCTTATTATTCACGATGCGTGTATCTTTGCCTAAAAATAGAATTCGAGACGCGTACACACGACTGTTGAACAGAAGGAGGAAATTATTAGGTTCGTCAGCGATCCGTTTGACTTGTCCGAGTAAATTGCCTCGAATTACCTCAGCACCCGGCAATAGAAGGTGACCTAGCGCAAAACGCGATTTTCGAAGAATCGTACGAATCAAACGGTTCAAAGTTTGTCTATTCTCTCAGCGAGGTAAAGAGTACGAAACCGATGGACTTCGAACAAAAAATCCTAGTGTTCGATAAAAACACGGGAGAAATTGTCGTAGGTATAAATTCCGATTTTGTCACGATCCGGTCTGTTTCGTTAAAGGAGAGATAAAAGCCTTGGCAGATAAAAGGTTCGGTCAAGGTCTTGGCCTTAATCGTTATTGGACATCTGACCCATATGTATCAGATGCTTTCTAAGATTTAAAGTTTCTAAAACTATCACGGTTGTGTCGACTTCGAGAAACGATCTAGATAAACGATACGGCAGTGCAGTGGAGGCTGTGGAACCTCTTCTAATAATAGACGTACAAACGAATTTCAAACTCTCTGATCGTGCTTTAAATCGTGTTGCAGATGACAAATCTAGGTCTACCTCCACGGTTTTACGATGATAAATTGAATCTCGCTTCTCGCGCTATTCGTTCTTTTATTGTATGTCACACTCACGTTATATTGCAATCTTTGCACGCTTACGTACACTAATAAAACGTTTTCCAATCATCTGCGAATTCGAAACTCTCGTTATATCGCCACGAGTTATTTCATTATACGTTTTACGGTTATGTGTTACGTCTTTAGATTCCTATATTCTTAAATTTTTATATTCCTAGTTTTCTACGTTTTCAGATTTTTACGTCCAAAGATCCCTAGGACATGAGATATCTATGTCTCGAAATCCCTAGATTCTAAAATATTTAGGAGCCGAGCTCACTAAGACCCAAGACCTCTACGTCAAAAAATCACTAGATCCCAAAATACCTAGGTTTCAAGATATCTACATCCCAAAAATCCCTAGATCCAAAAATCACTAAATCCAAAATCCCTGGATCCAAAAATCCTTAGACCCCAAAATCACTAGATTCAAAAATCTCTAAACCCAAAAATCCCAAGATTCCAAAATCACTAGATCCAAAAATCCCTGGATCCAAAAATCCTTAGACCCCAAAATTGCTAGATTCAAAAATCCCTAGATCCAAAAATCACTAAATCCAAAAATCCCTGGATCCAAAAATCCTTAGACCCCAAAATCACTAGATTTAAAAATTCCTAGACCCAAAAATCCCAATATTTAAAAATCCCTAGATCCAAAAATCACTAGATTTAAAACTCCCTGGATCCAACAATCCTTAGACCTCAAAATCACTAGACCAAAAATCCCTAGATCCAAAAATCACTAGACCAAAAATTCCTAGCTCCCAAAGTCGCTATATTAAAAAATTCCTAGATCCCAAGATATCTACGCCCCAAAATCCCTAGGTTCCAGGATCTCTATATCCGAAAATCCCTAGATCCAAGATTTCTAAGTCCCAAAATCCCTAGATCTCAAAATACCTCGGTCCCGAGATCCCTAAATCTCTACATGCCGAAATGCTTAGCTCTAATATACTTCTATCCCTGTTTCTATATTTCGCTGCTTTAATCCCTAGATTCATATGTCCTTATATCCCTAAATTTCTAAATTCCTATATTGAAAGTAACAACAGGAACAGTATTGTAGTAATACTGATGAAACAGTAGGTGCGCTCCACATAGGAAAATTTATGGCAAGGATAATAGCTGTGATAAATAATGCAGAAACGATTCGATATTAGAAAGGCACGAAAAGCTAATAAAGTAATAACGCACAGAAAATTCGAATGCATCGATAATATTAACGATAACACCGCGCAGTTAACCCGTTTTTCTATTAATTATCTGAAATAACCGCCGTACCCGAAGCTAAAACTATTCAATTTAAAAATATTTTATCGCGATGCGTATGCAATTACGTCTCACAAAGGCGTCCCGATGAAATTCACTGACAACGGCCATTCTACGCGATGAATTTTCTACGTAGAAATGGAAATGAAGTCGATATCGCGTGTCAGAGGTACGGGAGGCACGTCCTATTGGAATATCGTGTTGGCAAAACGGCCGTCAGAAACAAGAAGCTGGATTAATGGAACGAATTAATAATATCATTTCATCTCTTCATACTTTTGTTTCACCGCTCTCGCTGCAGGAATACACCAAGCCGTTTTGAATCGCCTCAAAATTGCGCTTTATTTTCCTGTTTCCTCTTTTTTCGACAATTCTAAAGGAACGGGACAGTTAATTATCCGGGCTCTGATCCGTTTCAATAATTGCCACGTGAAATATTCGCGAGGCGGACTGAAAATTAAACTTCAATCTCTAACGCCATCAAATGATTACATTTCGCTGCTCTTTGCAGTTTTTATTTAGTCTATAATTAAAGATCCTCGATTACTTTTACAACTAAGATTATTCGCGATCCATTACAGAATTCTAAGCAAAAGCGCAGTCCTTAACGAGCTGGTATTTCAATAACCGTTCCAATTTATCTTTGTACATGATACGCTTTTGAAACGACCCCTCGAATTAGGGTTTTAGAGGTACGTTGCGTAGTTGGCTCTGACACGCAACAAGCCAATACGAATCACGACATAATGCGGTAAGCACCGATACGATAAAAGTCCAGACGAAAACAACGAGAGCGGGAAAGAAATCTTGCCTGCACCGTAATTGTCGCGAGGTACAGAGATGCATCGATCGAGAGGAGAAAAAGCGCGAGGGAAAACCGTGTTGGCGGATAAACGCGACAGAAAGAGAAAGGACGATCGATGAAGATGCGGTATACGCGCAAGAGTAACAGAGACCGAGAATCGCGCAGCTCCCTCCTTCTGGGATGACATCTCCCCGTGACCTTGGAATAGAGACTGACCTTGACCGTGTCAACCCCCACCAGACTGCTCTAACGCGTCCCGGCTGCTCACCTCTCTCCCCGTTCCCCACTCTAGCGCCCTAACCACGGCATCCAGAGTCGCGTCGTATTACGCGAATGCGATGTTGCTCGATGCTGCTGCTGCTGCTGTTGGTAATTCTCCTGCTCTTCAGGGTCGACGAGCAAATTTTTTTCAATCTGGACCTCCAGAGATTTTCGATTTCGAAGTTGGTTACTTGGAAACTTGAATTTTTTTGCTTTTGGAAATGTATCATGGCAGATTTGGGGATTTGGAAACTTCAGAATTATGTAGTTGGGAGTTTGGATGGTTTAGAATCGAGGTACTGATGATAGTGATAGGGAGGAATTTTGGGAGCTGGAAATTTGAGAATCTAGGGAATTTGGAAGTTTTTCAACTGAGGAGTAGGGTAGGGAAGTTGGTAATTTTGGAATCTGGGGATTTAGAAGTTTGGGGTATTGGTGATTTGGAAATTTAGGGAATGGGAAATTTGAGAATCTAGGGAATTTGGAAGTTTGTGAACTGAGGACTAGGGTAGGGAAGTTGGCAATTTTAGAATCTGGGGATTTAGGAATTTGGGGTATTGGTAATTTGTAAATTTAGGGAATTGGGGATTTTAGAATCTAGGGAATTAGATTAGTGAATGAGGGGACTGAAAAACTAAAGAAATTAACAATTACAAAATCTAGAGAATTTAGGAATTTAGGGATTTTTGAATCTATGAATTTCTAACTAGAACATTTGAAAATTTAGGAAATGAAAGCTAGAATTTGGAAGTCTGAACAATTATGAATCTAAATTTAAAAACTTAACATCAAAGTTGCAAATTTCGATACTTCGAAAACGTAGAAGTATAATAATTGAAAAAAGTGTTCCATATTATCTAAACATACAATACAGGAACACACACACACGAAAGTGTCAGGTGTGTAACACTCCACACATTCCAGAGAACTCGTGCCGGCCCTGCTGCTGCTGCTGCGGCTGCGGGCGTCGTTGCTGCATCGACCGGCCGCAGCAGACTACCAACCCCTCTCCTCTTTCACCCCTCGAAACCCCGGCTAACCTATCGCGAATTCACCCCTCGCCCCGACCCGCCCTTCGAGCAGCCCGCGACACAGCTCGCTGCTGCCGCCGGATCGCGTCCCACCGCCCTTTTATTCTATATACCTACATATATAAACGTCTATCCGCGTTCGGTGAAAGTCGACAGGAATAATGACGGCGAATATTTCCGATGCGAAAGAGACCGAGTGGCCCGGGATGCGATCGGGCAAGGTTAAAACGACAGCAATTTCGAGCTCGTTGCTTGTACGATTTGTGCATTGTACGTGGAAATGTAGTTGAAAAGAATTTGATCAGTCGTAGTAGCACTATTTTGGCAGAATTAAAAAACTTATGTATACGTTTATCATATTTGAAATGGTATTGCGTCATGTTGACATGAACATATCATGTGATATGTTTGAAAAATTCTCTTCAAACGCATCTCAAAAAAATTGACTATGTCAGAATCTACCTCATAATACAAAATCCTAGCTATGCTAAACGTGATCCTCATTCTTCAAGTTATCTTACAATTTCACGTATGTACCAATACACCTAGGATCAAGACACAATACGTTATCTCCTAAAGTGAATTATCGGGTCTAAAGGAAACGAGAATGTAGCACCTCCAATACGACGGAAGTTTCGAACCTGCAACTTGGATCTACGATCGCGTGGAGCTCGATTAATCTGTTGGAAAAGAACGTACAAAACATTCAAGTCATAAATTAGCATAAAAGTAAATTAAGAATAAAAATGGTCGGTTTAATTATTAGAAAATGAGAAAGGTCTTGGAGCGCCCGGGGCAAGTGCCCCGTTTGCCCGGCGCTAACGGCGTTACTGCCTCCATGCTTCAGCCTGACACGGAGCTGTTCCCGTCACCCCACTCTTCTTTTCCCAAACCTAACGATGCCTCCTCTTCTCTGCTAACCGAGATCCCGTCTTTCCTCTCGCTCTCTCTTTCGTAGTTGGCCCCACTAACACCCATCCGCGTGGAACGCTGCTGCTGCTGTTCCAGCAGAACCCTTTCCCCGGCGATAATATAGGTGAAAATACAGGGTGACGCGAGCAACTCTCCGCGCGTTTTATGCGAATTACATCGCCATCTCGGGAACATCGATCGTCGCGATGAAACATGGAAAATGTTCGCGGGTGTAGACAGTGAAGTGACAAGAGTGTGCCCGATGTATGTAGACGCGAATACGCGCGAAATTTGAATCTGGTAATTCTTTGGACACGTGGTAGTTTCATTGAATCTATATGTTCAAGGGCACTCGACAGCCAATGGGGTAATTGGGTAAGGAACAGGGTGGGTCTGACCCCCAAAATACCGACTAACCTTCCTCAACTCGGCTTAAGAAATTTTCAACTCTAATATTTCCAAATCTTACAATTTTTTAAACTCCAGATTTCTATGTCCTTGATGTCTCTTTACCCCATATTGAAAACTACCGCAATTGTTACCGATTCTATTATAAAATAACACTGTTTCACTTTAAAACTACATTCTTAAAATTAGATTTAGCATGTGCGTTAAAATGCTGTTGTATAACGTCAATGACGCATTATTCTGGTATGAGTATCAATTTTTAAATGACCTTGAACGTACGAACTTCCCGCAACGATAAAGATTAAAAGGCACGAAGAATTACCGTAAACATAAAATATGATTGAAAATACTGAAGTGCATTAACTTCAGTATTTACTTCGAAATTATCTTTATACGAATTTGTCGACGTTGCAAAAAAAGGAATTCGTATCTTTTCGTAAACAGTTATTCGTGTATACAATTATTATATGGGGACTCGTAAAAAAAGGTATTGTCACCATTTTTCATCGTGCAGAGAATGGAATGTCGATAAGAGGCAACGATTAGGTGAGCAATGCATGTTGACAAGAAACACGCGTGGCGTTCAATTAGTGACTGTTTCAACAAACTTTTCCGTGTCACGAAATAATAAATTTTATGCGGCATATGGACTTGTAGATTGTGCCAGAAAGAAATACATATTGATGACTAATCATGATTCAAAATTCAAACACAAAAAGGAATGATATTTTATCACGCAGTATGATCTGTTAAATTATAGTGGCTATATGTCCCTGAGCAAGGTTGTAGTAAAACAAATTATATAAAGGACTATATTTGTAATTTTAATTACCAGAATTTGAAAGTCTATTTCAGAGTTAATCTTTTTGTCACAAACAATATTTTTTTCGAGTACAAACAATTATTATTAATACGACACGATTTCTTTACCAATATTTACGTTTCAAATTACGCGCCATCGCAGAAGACAAGAGACAAGAAATGACGAATACAATTTAGAACGTTCTAAAAGATTATTCACAATTTTCATAAATGAACAAATACCGCATACCAGACGATCTACTCATACAGATCAATCGTAATAATTATTTAACAAATGTACGTGCAGAAACCAACGTTTAAATCAAACTGTCACGCCATGTGCTTCCCGGCAACTTCCGTAAACGACGAACGTCCATGGAACGTTCTGTTTTTAACATTTAAAAATTCGACGACGCCAAGTATTTTCCCTCAGAAGTGTCCACATAAATACATGACAGTATAAAGTACGTTTCAGACCTACCTCTGTCGAACTTCTTCCCCTCTGGATCGATGTCTTTCACGTTGAAAATATCCTCGAACAGCACACCCGCCATTTTAGACACTGCTGACAGTGCTTCCCCCTTGTAGCGAGTGCTTCATTCACATCTGAGAACGTAACTTCGAGATTCTGTAATTCATTAATATAAATTATATATATATTTTAATAAACTTGTCTTAAACACGTATAATGTATTACTTTTAACAGTTTATATTGTAAAAATTAATCTACAATCGTACAAGTGAATATATATACTTAATAGAAAATGAATTGTGTCTAAATTATCAACCTTAACCTTCATACACATTTTCAATATCTTAAATACTTTGCATGTTTGAAATAATGACTTTAAAAATATTGTCCGACAAATTTTATTACATAATGCAGCCATGTACTTAACGTAAAGAAGATAAGTATTTTAAAACTACATTAAAGTGACCGCAGCATTGAATGATAAAGTACTCCTCCTTTGCAATTACTGTAAAATATCGATACAATTAGGAAGTAATAACGATGTTTATTAGATGTAAGAGCCAGATAACCTTGAAAGCTCAAGTTGTAACAATTTGAACAGAGGGAGCCACTGCACAGGTTTACGTCTTTTTTTTACGCAATACAATTATCCTTTTACGCAGTTTGAGAGGGTCCTATCGTGATACATGTATAGTAATAAGTCTCCACTTTATAGCGTATACACTAGCATAACACGTTACGTAAAATTAGAGATTTCGTAATGTTGCGTAATTCGCAAGAAATCTGCATAAAGTTCCTATTGAACGCGTACAAGTAGCATCTTACACTTGATTTAATTTTTCAAGGAGTTTTATGTTGTTAGTTTACTAATTAAACAATTTTTTTTATGTTCACTCTTTTCTTAATACATACTGTGATTCGCGTACAGCTGGTATCTGTTGTACGGAGCATTCAATGATGCAGATACAATTATCAAATATTATATACTGTTTTGAATAAGAAAAAATACTCTAGATTTTTTATAAAAATAACGTAGACTTCCTTTGATTTAAGAGGTCTCAAAGGACTTACCTTTTTAAGAATCAAATATACAAATTAAAAAATTTCTAAGTCCTCAACTTTCATAATTTCTGAATCTCTAAATTTGTTCAGTTTTAAATTCTAAAATTTAAAAGTTATGAATTTGAAAGGTTCTAACTTTTTAGATTTGAAAGTCTATAAATTAACAAATTTACTGATTGAAATCTTGAAGTTGCCCGCTTTTCCTTATATTGATAATGAAGGCTCCCATGTTTCAGTATTATTTTGACACATTTTTTAGTTTTACATATATCAATGAATGGTTAAAAATTGTACAGCTGCTGCTACCTAGCAGTGAACAGAGAATCTGGTGAAACAGAAAACTTACTTATCAAACATTCCTGTTTTATCATACCTGCATATAGGAGGTTTCTACACATAAACTTTACACATTTTCTTATCTTTCTTTTACCATAAAAATTTTGAATTATAAACAGGAACTCTGATAATAATTGTAATGTACATAAGATTATTTGGTTAGAAAGAAATTTTATATTAAACAAGTACTTCACAGAATTATTTGTTTAAAAATTTCTTTTTACCGAAAACAGTTTTCTATGCACTTGGATAAATAGTGCAATGCAAATCTTTTGTAAAAGAGATTGTTTATTTGCTGACCGTAGAAATGGAGAAATTTGATTGGTCCATTCTTTTGTATCTTTCACAGAAAATGTTGGACGACGTGGCCGATGAAACATGGAAGCCGTGTCACATCGTACACCTCAAGTTGTCATAAGATCACGATATGTCATGTGAAGATATTCCTTCGTAACAATTTTCTTAATTAAATAGGTTTTCGTTACATGTTGTTGTAATTTATTTATTGTATTAATCGCGTAATTTCATGAAAATATGGGGCTGTGCAAGTGTCCGAAAAGGAGAGTCACAAATCTGTTTTGTTTTGAACACCGTGTTAATGTTTGTGAGCATTGTATGGTTACAAATCATCCGAAGGTATATTATTTATTCTTAATAAAAAATTCGTGAAGTGTATGTTTACTCATAAAAAATAAATTTGATCGACACCGATAGGTTAAGAGATTAATATTACAAATCAAATTAATTACTAACACTGTTTAAATATTTTACTAACACTGCCTTTATTTTTATTTATTTCAGTGCATTGTACAATCATATATTTTGTGGCTCCATGATCATGACTATAATCCAGTTTGCACATTATGTTCTGTGAACTTGAGCGAAGGAGATTGTGTTCGATTAACATGCTATGATATGTTTCATTGGGCATGTTTGGATAAATATGCCAGAGAACTGCCAGCAACGACAGCACCAGCAGGATACACATGTCCCAATTGTAAAGAGTGTATTTTTCCAGATGGAAAACTAGTATCTCCTGTGGCAGATGTGTTGAGAGAAAAATTAGGAAGTGTCAATTGGGCACGTGCCGGGCTTGGCTTACCTTTGGTATATATGATAAATGATTGTATATAAAATTTTCTATATACATTTACTTATTCTATATATTTTGTGTTCTAGCTCAGCGAAGAAAGAGAACAAAAGCCAGAACAGGAGCGTCCCTCATTGAGAGTTGAAACTACATCATATCAAAATCATACAACAAATTTATCTCCAACAGTAGCCACATCTCGTTCCAATAGTAATGCAAATTCAGTACACACTAATATAAACAATGTGCATTTAAATAATCAAAAAATTGGCCCTCCGTATTCGATTGTAAGTATTGATTCATCCGGGGGTTTATCGACTCCTACTTCGAGAAAAGTTTGCGAAGCGTACGACGATCCGAAAGAGATATCGTTTGATCACGATGAAAATAAATACAGAAGAAAGTCGGCTATCGAATGGTTTTTGAGGTGGTGGAAGCTTATAGCAAGTCCACCAACGAGACGTAGAAACACGACTGGGCCATTGTACAAAAGATATGCCATGATAGTTCTTATGGGAATATTAGCTTTTACGGGAATTGTAATTTTATTCTCCTGGCTCGGGAGGATGGCTACGGATGGCGATCCCACTTACGATCTGGACGCGAATCCTAATGTTAGAGTAGCCGATAAACAGGCTGGTATTTAATACACTCCCTACTTTCAAAGGAACAGTGGAAAGGAATGGATACATGAAAGGTATAACACGTGGAAGTAATAACAAATGTTTGTAAGATAGCGAAATAATTGTCAACCACAGTCAAGGGAATATGTATCGACTGAAGCATGATTTTGTTTTGAAAGAAGAATTAGCTTAAGATACAGTGTACTGCTAGCCTTACGATTTGTTAATTTTTATGTAAAGTATGCCTTAATATTAAGCTGTATATTTCACTTTGCAAGACTTACAAATTTTCAAAAAACTATGCATTATAATTACATATAAACCATACTTTTTTTACTATTACGTACGAAGGATGAAAACCGAAAAATCATTTGTCAATTCCATTGCAGTAGGAGTGAATTGTATATTGAGAAAATTTTGTAATTGTGATAGTGATTTTAATTAGAAACGCTAATTTATTTGTTTTCAAATAGTAAGTAAGTAAATTTGTAACAGTATTGCAATATTCCTAATTGTCATTTCCTTCCTATTAATTTTAATATTTCCCACCTCTTGGAAGTAATTAGAATTATATATACTCATTAAAGAAACATAATTCTAGTGTAATATTAATTTTTTTATTTGTGTAAAACAGCATTGTAAGAGTAGTGGAAGTTAGGAAATGTACTGCATTCCATTTACTCTTGTGAAGCGTGACAGCATTTACAATTCAAGCAGGAGTCTAGCGACTGATGCGGGAAATATTTGTTCATGAAATATTAAAACCTCTTAGCAGCATAGAGTAGTATCTCGAGTCACCTCTAAAGTTGAGGTATTCCATAAAAAAAAGAAAACACTTAATCCATGGGCATTTTAAAGCGTCGAAACATATCGTTTTAAATTTCAAAAAAGATGATCACAATCGATGGCGGAAGAGTGGGGAGATTTAACTGTTTCTTTTTTCGTGTTCCATAGCAGCCATTTGTGATCAGGACAAGGACACCATCGTTTCGTCTCAAGTGCCTATCTCCGTTCAATTTTTGCATACTTATTATTCATCAAATACTAATCAAGTTAACGATTTATGTATATCCATACATTAATACACAAACACGTGTTTTATTTTTAAACTGTAACAAAGAACACTCTTCTTTATTAGTAAACAGACATATCACGATAACGTGTAATTCGAATTTTGTTTGTGCTACACAAGCGTTTTGTAAGCGCTATCGAATATCAGTTTTGTTTTGCAGTATGAAACTATAACACACTACAGTAGAAACCGGTAAATTAGAAAATAAGTATTTTGATTGAATGATAAATAAATAAATTAACGATGGGATTAGTGGGATCTGTGATGAACAGTAAATTAACAAAGTGTGTAAAAAGGAACTTTACAATACTCACAGTTGATTTAACTGCTGCAATTGGCCTGGTTCATTTATGGAACAGAGGATACAAGTATCTGCTACCGACCGTGTCCCTATGTTACATTGGTAAGGATATTGCAACTTCAAAATTGAATTTGTTATTCGTTTATTAACAAACATATCTTATACAAAATAATACTCTATTTCTGTAAAAAGTAAACAACTGCCTTTAAATATTATTTGTATTCGAATAGAAAATAAATACAAGAATGATTTTGATGAATTCGTTTGATATATTCGTTTGAATTTCAAGTACTACGATAAAGTATTCAAATTACCCGCTAATTTTTTAAATATATTACCAATGCATTTTCGGACCCACGGAATATATTGCAAACAGTAGAAAGTCAATATTAATAAATATACGATAAATATATAGCATAATTATCAATAAAATCGAATTTTTATAAAAATTGAACAAGTAGCGCCATCTCTCCGGCGAACAGGGTGAACTACGCACTTTTGAAACTGTAATTTAATTAGTTCCCGCTTTCTACCGCTAGGTGGCGTTTTCTTTTGAGTTGTCAAAAATTCTCAGATATCTTCTCGCAAGAAAGAACGTAACAAAATTTAGTCATTAGCAAAATATTGGAGCATGATGGTTTTCTGAAGTTTCTTTATTTAGAAAAAGAGGTAGTTTTCTACTTTGTTGACCTTCCATACTCACCGCTAGATGAGGACAGAAGTACTACTTGCGGAACGTGGATAAAACTGAAGAGCACAATATAAAGATTCATAATACAAGCAGAATACTTTATAAGGCATATTACATCCAAGAGTATGAATGTAAGACTTTTTCAAGCAATCAATTAATATCAAAACGCTTATATTGCAGGTGGAACGTACTTGTACTGTCGCGTCAAGTCTCGGGACAAAATATCCCCGAATCAAGCTATTATCATAATCGGTTGCGATTCGGGATTAGGATACAGTTTGGCTCTACATTGTCGACAGCTCGGAGCAACCGTAATTGCCAGCGTGTTGCAAATCAATGGACCCGGTGCTTCGAAGCTACTACAGGAGGGTGTGTTTGTTTACTCCCTCGATGTTACGAAACCCCAAAATGTCTCACATTTCGCCACCTCCGTACAAATGTTATTAAGCGAAGAAAATTTAGGTACGCAATTCAAAGATATACCCAACCATCTTTTATACAAAGATTAAGGCTCGATCGATAAATAGATCATTCTGGAATCTGTTTAGAGTTACGATGTTTGATCAATAACGCCGCTGTGATGATCTTCGGAGAATTCGAATGGCAAACGGACGAGCAGATCAGAAATCAAGTGGAAGTGAACTTACTAGGGTCTATGAGAATCACTCGAGAACTGATGCCGATAATCCGCGCTCATTCTAGCAGGATTATCGTAATTTCGAGCCATTGTAACATCCAGCCCATTCCTGGAGTTGCGACTTACAGTGGAACGAAGGCTGGACTCACTGCCTGGGCGAGAGCCCTTAGGTTGGAGGTGAAAAAATATGGCGTCAAGGTCGTTTGCTTTATTCCTGGTTAGTAGAGCTGTATAAACTTGAGGTTATTTGTTTAAAAAATAGAGCTAGAAATATGGTCGATTTTTGTTATAATTTTGAAAAGGAAATATTATTGAAAGTGGCCATATAGAGGGAGCTATGTATGGTGATACAATGGCTGGATCTATAAGGATTATGTTGATATAATTTGGCTGAGATTATGGTGAACTTGTTGTTATACTAGACTTAATAGTGAAATTAGACTTATGTTAGATATCTAGAAATTTTCAAATTGCTGAGGTTACAAGTTTAAAAATATAAAAATTTTCAAATTCACAAACCTTCAGTTTTTTAAATTTCTAACTTTCTAAGTTAGTTACTTAGAACTTTTAAATTTATAAATTAGTATCTACAAAATCCATAAATCCTCAAATTCTTCAATTTTTCAAATCCTCAAATCTCCAAATTTTTACAAGATAAAAACTGCACAGATAAGTAATAAATTTGCATGTTGCAGGTTCCTTCATAGGGGAGAGCAACATAATGGCACGCCAAACGGAACACACGCAGGAAATGTTAGACTCGATGCCTAAGGAAGCACAAAGCTTTTACGGCGATTATTTAAGCAGCTATTTTCAATACTTCACGTCCGTGACGCAAGGGTCAAAATTGGAAAAGCTGCAAGATTCGCGGATCTACAAAATATTCGAAGGTGCTCTCCTCGACAAGTATCCATCAGCGATTTACAAGTACGTTCTCTATTTGAATAATTTTATCAACACTTTCAGTATTATCGAAAAGTTGAGATATTCCGATAAAACGTGATCCGTAAAATTTCTTGAAACGATCCGCAAGTTTCTGAAAACGTAAACAATTCTCCGATTGTTACGAGCCGAAACCGTGACCACAGGAATGAAAGTGTTGACTAAACTATTCGCTTGCACAAGTTCAAAACAGCTTACGCTACCGCATTCTTCGTTTAATACGGGGATCATTATCTGCCTGGAGCTATCTCCAATCAACGTTAGAGGAGCGTTATTAATTAATCGGAACCTTGTTTCAGAAACGAGTCGTGGAGATATTTTATTTACCACACGTTGTTTGCGATCACCCCCACGTGTCTCAGCGATATGCTGGTCCTGAAATTTGTTCGAGGACCTCCGTGGAAGGGCCCAGGACCAATCCAAGAGGAAACACTTGATCATTTTATTTGAATATATAAAACAGAAGCTGAAAATAAGAATAATTGGAGGATGTATATAAATGTTTTTTACCAATAAGTAAATAACATATGTTTGATACAATTTATGTTTAATATATGGCAATATATTAATTCGAAATGAAATTTGTTACATAAGTTAGATCATGAAACCAGTAATAAACATATTAAAGATACCTAAGTACTCTAAGTTACTTCTAAGCTTTTCTCCAGCAAGTAAACCTTTCTCACCGATAGGGAAAAACTTGAGAGCCATATCGAGGCCCTCAGGTATCGTAGTTGAATCACACACGACTTTGCAAGCTTATCACGTTGTCTAGATTCGCGTTACGAGCTTACTGTCTCGTAGGGAAACATAGTTCGAAATTCCAAAAGAAACACGTCCCACAGGAGCTCGTTTTATTAGCTATCGAATCCTTTCTTGTCCTAACTCCTTCTTTGAGGACATCCTGACTTTAGTATAGCTCTGAATTATACTAATCAAGGACACGAGTTAGATAACTTAATTCGTCGACTTTGCGTAAATAAATTAATCTGTTAAAGTTACGAAAATATAAAATATAGTACGGTAAAGATTTCAAGAGCTTGTAAAGTAAAATATATGAAGTAAAATTGTTGCTTTAAAATTGAGAAGTCAAAAATTAATTAGACAATTTTGAACAAAACAAGTTGAGATTCTAACAGCTTACTCTTCAATTGTTTTCAGGAAAATCGCGACCGCACGGACGAATGTCTTGACTGAACTGCCTTCGATTAAGATTGCGATTGCCAGCCGTCTGAATGACGAATAATCGTTAATTCCTGGTTAACTCAACACCTGCATTGGAACACCTGGTTTTAATGGAAGAAATCGATCACACGTGGTTATCAACAACGATCGCTCATTACTGAAGTTCAACAAATTCGTCATAGTCTTAGTCGTATAGACATTTTTGTTTACAAGATTTTATCATTTATATTTAAACTTGTACCCTGTTAGAATTAGAAAATGATTTAACTGTAATGATAATTTTTAAAACTTGGTATTACTACTATAAATATATTAATACTGATAACAGCAAAATTAGAATTAAAAGATACCTATATCAAAAAGTACTCTGATTTTAAAACCTGACCATTGCTGAACTATTGAAATATCTACTTTTGAAATAGATACAAATTTTGATAGGTTTTCGTCCTACAATGACGTAATAAAATAATCAAATCTAACAAGGAAACATATTGAACCGCGCCACACCGATTTTAATGAAACTTCTCCTATTAAAGACGAACAATTTACAAAAAAAAAAGAATTCAATTATCTTCTTTAATTCCGGAGATATTCCCAAAAATATGATTTCAACCTCCAACTTCGAGGGCTATTTTCACCCCTTCAATGCGAACGATGGCCGATAAAAAAAATACCTGTCAAATATTTTCTTGAGAACTATCTTTCACATAAGTTTCATAAAAATCGGTGTGTCGCGGTTCGATATGTTTCCTTGTAAGATTCGAATCAAGACTTTTTCAGATACCCAAGATTAAAAATTGTAAACTGTGCCACCTGAAAGCTTATCTATCCACGTGCGGATATTTTTAACTAAATTCCTCGATTTACGTGTATCACAATTATGAACTCCCGATAAATAATTATCTACCATGACAAGAAATCACAGGACTCGACGTAATGCAACTAATTTCCCGAGCCACCTGCGCAAATTCAATTTATCGAACAATTATAGAATTTTTCTAAGTGACGCGTAAACACTATCGAAGTAGAGTATTTTGTCTAATACTTTTTATCTATCGTGCAGGTGGACTCTTTGAATGATCAGGTGTGCATCTGAAGTGTTTCAAAACGGCGATTACGACATCACGTTTTTTGATCGCTATTCGATTAGATAGCACGGGCCAATAAATACGTTGGTGGAATTCGGAAACAGTCACAGTTGTCAGCATCCGAAACAGCGACATCCACATCAGCAAAATGGCTTACCTTACTTACGGTATGTAATGGCTTTCTGCCCTTTGGTACACTTTGCTCATATTTTTTTATATTATATTTACAATTATATTTTAGTGTACTTTATGTTACATTTCTATATTAATAGTGTTATGAGTGACAACATAGATAAGACTCTGAATAGATGAGACTCTGAAGATTAATATACATTTTCAACATTTTAATGTTCTCGATATTTTAACATAGTGTTGACAGTGTTATAGTGATAATATTTCAGTATCGTGGATAAATGCTCTAAACCCCACACAGGGTGTCCCAACTAACTGTACATATTACTACATTACTATATAATTTAGTACATGTTTCTATATTAAAGTAATAGGAAATATATTATACAGCTGTAATTTTCAGTTTTGTATATTTGCAATTTTATTTATTATATAAAATTACAGTGTCAGTTTTTATTGAAACATCTGAGCTATTTTGATTATCCACAACTGTGTACGTTTTATCTGTATAACGATTGTTCGAGTATCCATAAAACAATCCATAAATCTATTATAACGCAATGAAACTTGTTTTGTGCAGCACTCATCCTGGTAGCGTTCTTCGTTGCCGACTCCATGCAATCGAACTTCCAGACCTGCTCTGGTCAACCTGCACCTAAAAGCGTGGTTATCTCAGGATGTAATTCTCTTCCTTGCAACTTCAAGAGGGGAACCGATGTCGAAGCACGCATCACCTTCGGAGTCAGTAAGTAACGGAGGCAAATTGTGTTGCATTGCAATAATTGAGGACTTGGGGATTTAGGGATTTAGAGGGAGGGGATTTATGGGTTTAGGGATTTCGAGGTAGGGGTTCCGAGAATTGGACTTTTAGAAATTTGAAAATTTAGGGATTTGAAAATTCAGTAATCTGGAAATTTGGGAATTTGAGGACTTGGTAATTAGAGGATTTGGGAATTTGGAAGCTTAGAAATTTTGACAGTTGGAATCTTGAGAATTTGGAAACTTAAAACTATAGAATTTTGGGAATTTAGGAATTCGAAGACTTGGTAATTAGAGGATTTGGGAATTTGGAAGCTTAGAAATTTTGACAGTTGGAATCTTGAGAATTTGGAAACTTAAAACTATAGAACTTTGGGAATTTGGGAATTCGAGGACTTGGTAATTAGAGGATTTGGGAATTTGGAAGCGTAGAAATTTTGACAATTGGAATCTTGAGAATTTGGAAACTTAAAACTATAGAATTTTGGGAATTTGAGATCTGTGTATTTTGTAACTTAGAAACTTGGACTTTGAGAATTTAGGAACTTGAGAAATTTAGAGACTTGAAACTTAGAAATCTACAACACAGCTTCATCTCTCCCCTCAAAATTGAAAACTTCCTCTATTCCGCAAGATACCTAAAACATCCAATATTATACGTCTCCAATTTCTCCGTCCCGTTACAACACTAATCGAACGATTATCTCTGAGCGAAATTCGCAGAAGTTACAAACGAACCGTATAACATTACAGCGCAGAACACGAAATCCCTGAAACCCGATGTGGACGTTGAGCTGGGCAAAATCCACGTGAAATATCCCCTGCCACAACAGAACGCTTGCATGGATTTGGAAAGCTCAAGATGCCCATTGGAAAAGGGCGAAGTTGCTGTCTACAAACTTAAGATGCCCATTGAGAAGAGCTACCCTAAAGTTTCTTTGACGATCCAACTTTCTCTGCTTGACGAACGATCGCAGTCCCAGGCGTGTATCAGAATCCCTGCTAAAGTTGTCGACTAAGCTGTACAAAGGACCACTTCGATTGGCGACATGACATTCATTGTATAACGTATAATTGTTTCATAAAGCATTAAATTTTATTGACCGGTTAAGTTTTATTGTCTCTGTTTCCTCGTGGACAATTTATTCCACTCTTCATTATCGAACATTCGCAGATGTCCTTTTTAGCAAACGGGCTGAAAAATTTCGTGTTTCTCAAAGTTAACCAGCTGTATCGACTATGATACATTCTATTAATGTATCATGATAAATGATATTTCACTTCAATGTACGTAATATTAGAATTTAAACTTGTTCTACTGCCTTCATTTTGTACATTAGTTTATGAAACATATGTGAATATAATATAATTTTATGTTGTACACATGCATATGTATATGTACATGTATAAGTTTATGAAACATATGTGTGAATGTAATATAATTTTATGTTGTACACATGTATATGTATAAACATATGTACATGTATATGTACATGTACAAGCATATGAAACATATGTGTGAATATAATATTATTTTATGTTGAACACATGCATATGTATATGTACATGTACAAGCTTATGAAACATATGTGTGAATATAATCTAATTTTATGTTGTTCACATGCATATGTATAAACATATGTACATGTATATGTACATGTATATGTACATGTATAAGTTTATGAAACATATGTGTGAATATAATATAATTTTATGTTGCACACATGCATATGTATAAACATATGTGCATATACATATACATATGTAATACATATGCAAATGTATATCCCAACATATTAGTCAATGTTTCATCTACTAACTCCCTAAACATGAATCCTTGTATATGTCAATTTTCTATAGCAATATATTTGCATAAACATATCTCGAAATTTGACTCTTAAGAAGTTACCAGTAAAAGTAATACAATGATGCATTCTGGAATCGATGAGTTTCTAAGGGTGAACCTTTAATATTTATTTCGTGACATCGCAAGGTAAGGGATGAATTTCAATGGAGAAAGGGATGAGCGATCTTACGTCAAAATTACGTGCTACATACGTATGTTTGCTGGAGAAAGGGACGAGATGAAAATCCAGGGGGTTCGGGCGTATGCCTGACCCACATCCCTGCACAACGATCGACCCGGTCGCATCGCTCCGAAGATATCTAGCGACACCTTTGAACTCGCTTTTAACGCGAACAATAATAGCTTTCCGATCTAAATGATCATATTTCAGACCCTTTCAATTTCATGTCTCAGCAAAGATCACCGATTTACTCTTAGTTTTATTCTATTGCAAAATTCTACATGACATTAATGTTTAACAAATTTATTATGCAACGTTATTTTTAAATACTTCCCACTTTTCACAATTTTTGTTCTCTACACATTTGCAAGATTACATCAATTTTATTTTTTGTTACCATATTCATCACATACTTTGCACATCACACATATACTACACATACATCATACATGTACTACACATACATCACACACATACTGTACATACATTACACACATACTACACATATATCACACACATACTAAACATACATCATACATGTACTACACATACATCACACACATACTGTACATACATTACACACATACTACACATACATCACACACATACTAAACATACATCATACACATACTACACATATATCACACACATACTAAACATACATCATACACATACATCACACACATACTACACATACATCACACACATTACACACATTAAACAAGGTAAAATAAATTATTCTCACATACAATAAAAATTTTATTTATAACAAATGTTCATCATAAAAAGTATAAAAGTAGATCATATCTAAACCAGTCTTTGCACCGATTGAAATATAAATTGTCATCGGTTCTCTTATGAAATATCGAGGCAAAATTGCATCGATAAATAACGCTGTGATGCAAGCTCACTCTAATGAATATTTATCGAACATTTATAATCACACCGGATAATTTCATCAGAAATTTTACTCCCGGTTTTAGTCAATTATTTCTCCCTTCGCTTTATGATTTATGAACGCGGAACGTTAATTAATGAAAAAGTATCAACAGGAAACGAGAGACTATAATATACTCCGTTACACAAATATAAATTATGTGCTACATTTTTTTTAACGCTGCAACTATGGTTGTCAAGAGGTCGAAACATACTAGGTTTTCGCATGAATATGTTCAAGAGTAGCAAAGATTTTTCTTAGTCATCCACGTGAAATAAAATTTCTGATCGGCTACAAACGTTTTCGTTTCAAAACTTCCATTTGTATCCTAAACGGTGTTCGGACTAGCGTACATCCATTTAATCTGATCGAATTAGTTGATTGACCGTTCCCAAGGTACACAAACTCGCAGTTCATTCTTGTGCGAAGGGAGTATACCTCGGGAGAGCTGTTTACAAATTTGTCAGCTTGACCGATTGGCCAACATTCGTCCTTGACATTACTATATCAGACGGAGTGCGTATGCACACGCGTGCATGCACTGTTCGTACGTTCATGAAGGGACGAAAGTTCTATGGTTGTTTCCGTTTTGTAGCCATCGCTGGTTCCGCTCTGTGGAACGGGGACGAGCACCAAATGGATTTGCCGACCCACGCAAGGCTATACAGGACTGGCATTTTTCTTCGTGTATATTCCTTTTTCCTCCGACCTCCCTGTCTCGACAACACCCATCCGTGTCTTCTACTTTTCTTTTTTATGGCACGCGTATGTAATACCGATTCTAGACGAAGTCCATGTGCCAATAATGATTCCGGAGCTGGGCGTGCCTCGCATACAAATCGGCCCGAAAATAAACAGGTCGCGGGCGATGTCGTACAGTTAACTTCGACACTGCGTCTCCATTAAGCTGAAATAAAAAATAACAAACATAAATACAACGCAGATATTATCTTAATAAATTTGCAGTTGATTATATATACAAAAAGTATTGACCATAGTGGTATTAATATTTAAAAAGAATTTACTAATGAATTATTAGAATATACTAATAAATTAATAAATTACATAATTAAAAATTTTATATGTAATAATGGAATATATTTTATATATTCTATGTTATTTAAAATTAATTTCAGTGATTTATCGAATAAATCGATTATCGATGCAGCAGTTCGAACGTTTGCTTCGAAAGTGCGCGCGCATGCGCAGTAGGTCGGCGCGTTTTTCTGCGATTCGAAATTCATCGAAAGTACGTGACATTTGATCGTGCTGAACTAAGCGAGTTCAGCGAGGGCAAAACCGTGCAGGAAGGTTAATTCACTTTGAATTAAGCCGGGTCTCCCTTCGCTCCCGGTGGATCCTCGACCGAGAGAAAGAAAGAGAGTGTGACGCAACGATTGTCCCCGAGTGAGTGACACCTAACCTCAACTCTCGTAAATTGACTAGTTAGTTGATGAACGAGGAAATGCTGCAAGCGGAGAAATCTCGAATAGCTTTCGTAATCGCGATTGGAAGAAGGTAAAATGTCAGTGATAACGTTTCGTGCCGCTTCGGATGCCGGTAGCGTGCCACGAAGAGGGACGAAGAAATGTTATTGAGAATGAGACGGGCGTCGCGAGTGTCGTTCGCGCGAAAATACGATAGAGAAAGAATATAAACGTGTCGAAGCAAGAAAGAGAGGGGGCAAGTAACCGTATAATAATTATCGAGCGAGCGAGTGAAAGGGACTTGTTCGGCCGGTTAAAATGGTGGGGGAAGAATTGTGATGAGCCGGGGTGCCTTCGTGTCGCTCGTAAACTCGTAGTCCTCGTAGTACGTTTAGTACGAAAAGAAGCTTCGTGCCGTGACGTCAACGTGTATTTCGGTCCGGCCGCGTGAAGAATCGTTTTCGAAACCGTGATCGCGACCGATATTTGTTCGTTCTCTCTCGCGAGTGAACGCGTACGAACCGTGCGCGTGTGCTTTGCCGGCATCGAACTCCGTAATTACCGTGGATATTCGCGATAAAGTTCGTTGGTGATCGTAAGTGTAGCGTGCGTGCAGCAGGTAGTCGGAACGTCGACCGGCGGCCATTGTTGTTGTCAAGATGGCGTCCAAAGGGAAGCTAGCGACCGAGGTCAGTAACATTTTTTGTTGTTTCTATTTCTATATATCTTCGACATGGATTCGACGACGATGTAACCGTAAAACAGCTGTGCGAGGAACGCTTGAATCGAGCGCGTCGCGCGCGATCTTTCAATGTTATCGATTACTTGATCGAATTCTGGATCGCCGCTGACGCGTTCGGTTCGCGGCAAGCCACGCGTCGTGTTTCATACAGGAACGTCATATTGTCCGGTAAACCACGCCCTTCACATAGATAACTTTCGTTTTATTGGTTTTTTATCATTAAATTCTTAACATTCAAACGTTGAGATAAGACGTTCGTACAAAGTAGTAAAGTATATTACATTGTATTATATATAGATGTTTTATTTTTATTAAGATAAAGATTGTGTAACTACTTGAGGTTGACTTTTCCGTTGACCGTTCGCAAACAGGTTTGTTCGGATAAGTTTGTGATAAAGGAAGCGTCATGGTTGTAATTGCATCAGTAAAGAATCGTGAGTTGTCCTTGAAAAAAAAGAAATTTGATCTGATATCCAGCATTTGATAGATCGATTTCTCTCTCTCCCTTCGGGAAAATAATATGCACGTGGCTTTGACTATGCAATACGTGCTTGTTGTTTTGTCGCTTAGGGATCTTGTTGGTGTACATTAAGCGACCGTACATATGTTTCCTACGTATTAATAATATTACCCGAGGGTATCTTATATCGTATCGGATTACAATTGACTTATATATGTCGTTCAATTCGCTATGGAAAATTATATGATTTTATTGCATCAACGGAAGCAAACATCGCTTACAATTTTTTTCCAATGAACCACAGATTTCAATGACAGCAGTCGTAAACGGAAAGCATGCGAAATTCAACTTCATTCATAATATGCGTAGAAAAATAAATTTGTCACGCTCTTGGATCAGTGTGTCACTTCTCGTTATAGTGTACAGTTTGCGATAATGCTTATCTACCATTCCCGTTTAGTTCCTTTAAAAATTCCACTGCAAACGAATTAATAACGCGTACTAATCTATAGTTCAACTTTATTTTATATTTGAAATTGTAAACTGATACAGAAATTATAACGTAGAAAATACAATAATTGTAATTAGTGTGGTGACTCATAAATTTAAATCCTAATTGGTTAGGTACTTAACCTAAATTCGACCTGACATAACCTAACCTGTACAGCGCCCATTTATCTCCGACCTAACCTATCTCGACCAAGGGTAATCTAACCTTAACCTAACCAAATGACAACTTATTTTTAATTATGCGATAATTAGTATTATGATGAACCCAAATGCGATATGCATTATCATTAGTTTAACTTTTTCCTTATTCGGAATATTTTTATGGTCCCCCGACTACATTTCAACGAGTTTGTTTTTTCATTGGCAACACGCCATTCGTCGTCACGAAAACAGTCTTATTTTTATGTAATACATTCGACCTAAATTCCGAAGATACAAGGGTAGTCCCCTCAATGAAAGCCGCAATAGAGAAAATTGAACCCCTTTTGAAAACGACCGCGACAATGCCGATTAGCCGTGTGAACCTCTTTGTTACGTGACCTCAAAGAAAAAATGAGCAATACAAAACGCGATTGAGATCGTTTCGCTCATTAAAAGGTACGCTTCTACAATTGCTTCCTTGACTATTGTGAATGTTTTTGTCGAAGGTCGTTGATCTCCAACGATGCTGATCGTTTTCTTCGCAGGGAAATTCTATCTTTCATCTATTTATCGCATTTTCTTTCACTTGTGGAATTTATGTTAACCGTCAGCCCCGCCATTTTGGTTTACTGCTCCCGGGACGAAAACCCTCATTGCAATTTAAATTTTTTCAAGTTTCTTAATTTTTTAATTTTTCTATTATAAAATTTTCTGGTTTTTCTATTTTTAAATTTAGGAATTAAATATTTGAGAATTTACAAACTTCAGTTTGAAAATTTTTGAATTTTAAGAATTTGGGGAATTATAAATTTTGTTTACTTGTCAAGTATTTTCATTATTTTGATTTATTTAAAAATGAGATAACAGTATAATAAAAATGTTTAAATAACAAGAGTTTAACGTGTTTTATGTTTGATTAGACCGTGAAATTTAGTTGAAGTGTATTGCAAAGGTTAGAAGCGGTTGAAAGATCAATGCACGGCCCTGACTTGAAAAGCGTTTCGTAAAGTGGCCACAAGATGGCGACAGATGGATATCAGAAGTTGGGCAGTAAGTTGTGACACGCCAGTCTCTTCTCCTTTTTTTCCTTCAAACGTTCCTCTTTGTCGTTCTCGTCTCACCTTCGACACTAATTTGAACGATACGGTTCGCGCTTATTATCGCTAAATTAGCCATTATGTCGTTATTTTAACGAGTCGATGTGTGTCAGGGGGCCGTGAACACGTTTCCATTGTATTTCCTCGTGCAATTTCTCTTTTAGTTGTCCAACGTCGACTGTCATCCTTTTCAATAACATGCGTTCAGTTTTTCACGCATTTTACTACTTGTACAATTTCGTAGTGTTAAATTTTGAGGTTATAGCGATGACAGTTTCGTCATCAGATGTCGCTGACGTCATCACGCGAAATCCGTCGAAAGCTTGAAATATCAGAATATGTTTGGATTCTAATGAGCTATTTTTACGCTGTGGTCATCTCAAAAAATAGATCGAAGCCTTATCGATTTTGATAGTTTCGCTATTCGGTGCTTTTAACGTTACGTATTTTCGCGAAACTTTCAATGGACGCTTCGATTTATTTGGATTCCGGTTACGCGAAATCCTGTTTACATGAAGCGTCAATCGAGCGGAAGCTTTCAGTTGACCTCGATTTCAGGGTCCCTCATTCCAGCCACGAAAATAATTAGAAATAATGAAATGGTGGCTAGATTCGAAAGTGTGTCATCTACCGTGATAACAACGTCATTAAGAAATTTCAAGTATCTATACTCGAGCGATAATATCGTAACGTTTCACGTCACTGGTTTCCCTTTTCGGCGGGACATTATAGTAGTACATTGATCGGAAGATGGCGCAATATTGGCGCGTTCGTGGCACTCGGCCAAATGACGTGTATTTAAATACAAATTTAATTTATGAAACATACTGCTAATGTTAGTATACCGATACAGTTATTGCACAAATACTATCTGTACGCAATCAAACACATTTTATCTACCGTTTACTTTGCTCTAGAGATACGTAAGAGATCGATACTGAAATCTTATTGCCATATCTGTTTATCAAATAAAAACAGATCAATAGTATAATCTATATTATTACAGCTTACCATTTCGCTCAATAATTTTGCATACAATAATTCTTCTAGTTAAAGTTTTCTTCCCAGTTAATTTTAGAGTGGATAACTATATGAATGATGACCCGAAGGAATTGACGTTGAATCATACACGACTTCGCAAGTTTGCCTTCTGGCTTCCCGTTATGAGTTTCTTGTCTCCCAGGGCGCGAGCTTTCCAAAGGGAACAGATCCCGCAGGAGTGTGAGCTCGTTTTATTAGACGTTGAATCCCCTCGTGTCTCAAGGATTACTCGTGTCTACACACGAAGGATATCCGACTCGAGGTCAGACCCGTGACAGTGAAGACTGGCTAGATTCGTCTCGCGAGATCTGGCTCGATCCAGCTGTTTTAATGGTGAACTTCCGTGCGACGACGAGAACACCGGAGGGGTCAGCCCACACACGGCCAGGGACCATAATTCCTGGGAAGGAAACCGCCCTGTATGTTGTGTGTGGACCCTTTTAAACTTCTTTATCTAATTCGTTGTGTCGCATTTGTGCTCCTAAATTCATCGTAGGTATATGTACGTATATGTAAACTCGGTGAATTACTACGAATTATAAAATTCTACATGTTGAATTACTACGCGTTATATTGCCATGTGCTGAATTTTCACGCGTTGAATTACCATGCGTTACATTACCACGCGTTGAAATTTTCATGCATTATATTTTCACGCGTTATATTGCCACGCGCTGCAATTTTCACGTATTATATTTCCACGCGTTATATTGCCACGCACTGAAATTTTCACGCATTATATTTCCACGCGTTATATTGCCACGCACTGAAATTTTCACGCATTATATTTCCACGCGTTATATTGCCACGCACTGAAATTTTCATGCATTATATTTCCACGCGTTATATTGCCACGCACTGAAATTTTCACGCATTATATTTCCACGCGTTATATTGCCACGCGTTGAAATTTTTACACACAATATTTCCATGCGTTATATTACCACGCGCTGGAATTTTCACGTGTTATACTTCCACGCGTTATATTGCCACGCGCCGGAATTTTCACGCATTATATTTCCACGCGTTATATTGCCACGCATTGAAATTTTCACGAATTATATTTCCACGCGTTATATTGCCACGCGCCGGAATTTTCACGCACTATATTTCCACGCGTTATATTGCCACGCATTGAAATTTTCACAAATTATATTTCCACGCGATATATTGCCACGCATTGAAATTTTCACGAATTATATTTCCACGCGTTATATTGCCACGCGCCGGAATTTCCACGCACTATATTTCCACGCGGTATATTGCCACGCGCCGGATTTTTCACGTATTGTATTCCCTCGCGTTATATCGCCGCGCGTTGAATTGCCACGCATTATATTGCTACACACCGAAATTTTCACACCTTATATTTGTAGGAGTTGAATTACGACGCGTTGCATTGCCTCTCGTTATATTGCCGCGCGTTGAATTACCACGCATTAAATTGCCTTATTTAGGCACTCGTGTATTAACGAGTACAGTTCTTTAAGTTACTAAATGTCTTCTGTGTTACCATTTCGAGCCGAAATTTATACCGTGGTACAAATTATGATATGCAGTTATACGCTTGTGGTCAAGCGTATGTCAATATAACGTATGTAAGACGAGTCCGTGCAGAGGTACTAATTGTTCGCTTATATCGAATGGGATACTAACATTTCATGGGATCTGACAAAGGAGATAATGTTTTATTCCGTGTTCCCGCTGATCGATACAGAATTACGTATTCTTGTGCGTTGAAAATGACGGATAGTAGGTGTCCCTGTTAAGCTAGTAATATCGTGGTATACACGCGACATATTCAAGCCGATACCTCGCGCAGAGATAACGGCTTATCCACCGATAAAATTACGTAACGGCGACACGCGAGAATGTGTACTGGTACGGGTGCATGTTAATGGGCTTAACTTTAATTAAGAGCCCCTCGAAAATTGTCGCTGACCGTCGCGAGATCTCGCGATCTCAGAGTTGACCACTTATTGTTATTAAAACGCAATCCGAATAACAGATACAATAATTCCAGTTCCTATAATAAGAATCTGCGCGTATAATCGCAGTTCCGATTTTACGGTTCGAAGAGTTGTCTCCGATTTTGATACTTCGGTACTTTAAATGCCATCGGAATAAAACGAGGAAAGAGTTAGCCCTGGAAAAAAATGTGCTCGACAAACAAACGTCCGCGGAAAAAGCCAGACAGCATGAACTGCTGAACCACGGACAAAAATAGAGAGAGAGAAAAATAAATGAACGAGGAAAAAAGAATATCTATCCGTAGTGTTGCAGCTTGTTGCCGTTGGTGCGTGCACGTGCTGTGTACACGGGCTTGCGCAAACACGTAACCCGCGTCCAACCAAGCTTGCTACCCTCTCGGTTCCTAATTATGCACGAGCCTCCTCGTGCAGCTCGTTGCTACTTTGACGACCTGCACGCGCCCATCATCGTTCTCGAGTGCCACGCGATATGTTTCGTGTCGGTATCGAGCTATGCATCCGTGTCGTCGGTATAAGGCTAAACATGAACCGACATGCGTGTCGCTTTATTGAGAATACCTACTTACTAACTCTTCTTTATGGAATACCAACGAAGAAGCTGCTCAACGGGTAATTAGTTCTAAATTAAGTACAAATTGCTTTGTGAATATACATCGAAGGATTAACACCTTAAAGGGCCATACTTTTAAAAGCAAATGTTTCTACATCGCGCGCTAGATGAGCAGTTACGTGTTCACTACGTTATATTGCCACATGGTGGACTGTTATGCGTTCTATTACCATGTGGTGGGTTGCTACGCGTTATATTGCCAGGCGTTGAATTTTCATGCGTTATATTGCCACGCGCCGAAATTTTCACGCATTATATTTCCTCGCGTTATATCGCCGCGCGTTATGTTGCCACGCGCTGAAATTTCCACGCGTCGAATTTTTCACGTATTGTATTCCCTCGCGTTACATCACCGCGCGTTGAATTACCACGCGTTATATTGCCACGCATTGAAATTTTCACGCATTATATTCCCATGCGTTGAATTGCCACGCGTTGTATTGCTACGGGCCGAAAATTTCACGCATTATAGTTCCTCGCGTTATATCGCCGCGTGTTGAATTACCACGCGTTATATTGCCACGCGCTGAAATTTCCGCGCGTCGAATTTTTCACGTGTTGTATTCCCTCGCGTTATATCGCCGCGCGTTGAATTACCACGCGTTATATCGCCGCGCGTTGAATTACCACGCGTTATATCGCTGCGCGTTGAATTACCACGCGTTATATCGCCACGCGCTGAAATTTCCACGCGCCGGATTTCTTATGTATTGTATTCCCTCGCGTTATATCGCCGCGCGTTGAATTACCACGCGTTATATTGTCGCTCCCCGAATTTTTCACGCATTATATTTCTACGCGTTGAATTACTACCTATTGCCTTGCCTCTTGTTATATTGCCGCACGTTCAATTCCCTCACGTTATATTGCCACGTGTCACATTCCCACGCGTTGAATTTCCATTTCCGCACGTGGTATATTTCCAAATTATCAAGCGTTATATTTCCACATGTTGAGTTATCGCTATACATTCCCGTACAATAGATGAACTTAGAGTTACATAAGAAAAATAGAATAGCGCATTTACTATTGCGATTGAAATGCAAAACATAAACGTGCATATCAAACGAATCGATAATCGGATGATTGACTACGTTGGCATTCGCGTGTAGCACTGCGGATTCATAATGATTAATACTGTAAAGACACGAGCGTTAATCGAGAAATCCAAGAGACCCACTTTGATGCTGCGGTTTATTGCACCTTACGTAAATATGTGACACATATGTATACATATAAACACCTATACCCTTTTGTGAAAGCAGCTAAGGGATACGTTTTCGTTGCTTCACCGCTAACCAGTCTTGTACCTGCATAGTTCTGGCAGTGTTCCTTGTTTCCTTAGCACTATACATCATGGGATATCTACCGTGTCACGGGTTTATGGGATGCGCTTAGGTGCAACATTATTGCTTACGTTGCCTGTTTGTGCAAGGCGAAGATAAATTCACTGAAAGAGTCGCGTTTCATGCTCGGTGGAACTCGGTATTAAGTTACTTCGAATTCACAGATTTTCCCTCTTTGTGGATCTCTTTAGGTTCTTGGGGATGCTTGGATTTTTTAGTCTGATCGCTTCAGACATTTGCTCCTTGGAACTTTTAGAGTTAGTTGCATTTTTATATTTTTGGGGGTTGGACTGGGTTTTGAAGTTTGGAATATTTGGGGATTTAGGGATTTGAGGATTTGGGAATTTAGGGGTTTTGGAGTTTAGGGATTTGGAGATATTTCAGGATTTAGAAATTTGGGGATTTAGGGATTTGGGGATTTGGGAATTTAGGGGTTTAGGAGTTTAGGGATTTGGGGATATTTCAGGATTTAGAAATTTGGGGATTTAGGAAGATGGGGATTTAGGGATTTGGGGATTTAGGGATTTGGGGTTTTAGGAATATGGGGATTTAGGGATTTGGGGATTTAGGTACTTGGGGTTTTAGGAATATGGGGATTTAGGGATTTGGGGAATTGGAAAGTTGGTAGGTTAGAAATTTGGGGATTTTGGAATTCGAAGATTTAGGTACATGGGAATTTAGGGATTTGTACATTTAGGTACTTGGGGGTTTAGGAATATGGGGATTTAGGGATTTGGGGAATTGGAAAGTTGGTAGGTTAGAAATTTGAGGATTTTGGAATTCGAAGATTTAGGTACATGGGAATTTAGGGATTTGGACATTTAGGTACTTGGGTGTTTAAGAATATGGAGATTTAAGGATTTGGAGATTTAGAAAGTTGGGAGGTTAAAAATTTGGGGATTTAGGGATGTGGACACTTAGGTACTTGGAGGTTTACGAATATGGGGATTTAGGGATTTGGACATTTAGGTACTCGGTGGTTTAAAAATATAGGGATTTAAGGATTTGGGGATTTATAAATTTGAGAGGTTCGAAATTTGAAGATTTAGGAATGTGAACATTTAGGTGCTTGGGGATTTAAGAATTTGGAGATTCCCTAAATTTCTTAACCTAATTTCCACCCGTTGCAAAGTCCCCACGCAGCCGACAAATCACGTCGGACTTTCATTTTCGCGGCATTCACGACCCGATGATTCGTTTCTTTCAGAAATTTCACTACAATGTAGGTTGATTGAAGCGGCAGAGGAAAAATCATCGCAACGAGATCCACGTCGATTTTATTCTACGTCGGAGGAGAGGCGGGGGAGTAACGATGCGTATTGTTCCTTTAATAGCGTCGCTGAATAACAATGCCATTCGCAGTTGGTAATAAATCGATGCTATTAACTATGTCTGTATCGCGGCGTGATCCTTTCATCGATCACGGGACAATTTCACCGGTTATGGAGAATAACAATTTGCTATACGAAACACTCTTACCGGCATCGATACACCAATTTGTCTAAAATTACCTTTCACGCTATTATTGTTTCCAACGACGCTGTATTTCTCTTTCATCTGCAAAGCGTACGAGTCTCAAGTATTGTTGGAACATTTGATGAGATATTAAATTCAGATTGCGGGAAAATTTATTGGGGTTTTTGTTCATTAATTTCGGAGTCATTAATTCTTTGAGGTGCGAATTTGGTCTGATCTTGAATTGAGAACTTTTTGTCTGTGGAATTTGGGGATTCAGAGATGAAGCTATGGTTGGATTGATAGGTGGGTCAGTAGATGGACTAATAGTTGGACTGATACTTTGACTAGTAGTTGGACTAATAGTTGGTTAGTAGTTGGACTAATGAGTCGATTGATGGTTGGACTAATAGTTGCACTTGTAGATGGACTAATGGTTAGAGTAATAGTTAGCAGTTGGACTAACAGTTTAACTAACGAGTGGATTGATGGTTAGTTTAATAGTTGGACTAATAGTTGAACTCATAGTCAGACTAATAGTTGGACTGATACTTAGACTAGTAAATGGACTAATAGTTGGACTAATAGTTGGTCAGTAGTTGGACTAATAGTTGGACTAATGAGTCGATTGATGGTTGGACTAATAGTTGGACTAATGAGTCGATTGATGGTTGGACTAATTGTTGCACTTGTAGATGGACTAACGGTTAGAGTAATAGTTAGCAGTTGGACTAATAGTTTGACTAACGAGTGGATTGATGGTTAGTTTAATAGTTGGACTAATAGTTGAACTCATAGTCAGACTAATAGTTGGACTGATACTTAGACTAGTAAATGGACTAATAGTTGGACTAATAGTTGGTCAGTAGTTGGACTAATAGTTGGACTAATGAGTCGATTGATGGTTGGACTAATAGTTGGACTAATGAGTCGATTGATGGTTGGACTAATAGTTAGCAGTTGGACTAATAGTTTGACTAACGAGTGGATTGATGGTTAGTTTAATATCTGGACAAATAGTTAAACTCATAGTCAGACTAATAGTTGGACTGATACTTTGACTAGTAAATGGACTAATAGTTGGACTAATAGTTGGTCAGTAGTTGGACTAATAGTTGGACTAATGAGTCGATTCATGGTTGGACTAATAGTTGCACTTGTAGATGGACTAATGGTTAGAGTAATAGTTAGCAGTTGGACTAATAGTTTGACTAACGAGTGGATTGATGGTTAGTTTAATAGTTGGACTAATAGTTGAACTCATAGTCAGACTAATAGTTGGACTAATGAGTCGATTGATGGTTGGATTAATAGTTGGACTTGTAGATGGACTAACGGTTAGAGTAATAGTTAGCAGTTGGACTAACAGTTTACCTAACGAGTGGATTGATGGTTAGTTTAATAGTTGGACTAATAGTTGAACTCACAGTCGGACTAATAGATGGACTAATGGTTGGATTAATAGTTGAACTAATAGGTGGATGATGCTTGGACTAACGGTTGCACTAATAACTCAGCTAATGGTTGAACTAACTAGACTAACAGTTGGATTAATCGTTGAATTACAGTTTAAGTTTGGACTAAATTTGTAACAGATGAAGCCAACATAAATTTAAAGGATTAATTACCTATCAAGTAGCTGAATATTTCATTAGATAATTATAACAGTTGGATCAGTGATTGGACTAATAGTTGACTTAATAGGTGGATGATGTTTGAACTAATGGTTGCACTAATAGCTTAACTAACGGTTGAATTAATAGTTGAACTAAAGTTGAAGGTTGGACTAAATTTGTAGTGGATGAAGCTAACATAAATTTGAAGGATTAATGACTTTATCGAGAAGCTGAATTTCATAAAATAATTATAACAGTTGGATCAGTGGATGGACTAACAGTTGACCTAATATGTGGATGATGCTGGAACTAATGGTTGCACTAATAGCTTAACTAATGGTCGAATTAACAGTTGAACTAAAATTCGAGCTTAGACTAAACTTGCAATAGATGAAGCTAAAATTTTGAAAGATTACTTTATGAAGAAGCTAAACATTTCATAAAATAATCGTTTATTTAATTGCGTCCTCCCTTCCAATCCTAGAACTGTAACCGTAGGAGACGTGTTAAAGAACACATATATCGTTTCACCTACTTAAAGAAATAACGGAACATCCTTAGCCACTTTTCCTGCCGCACTGTACATTACAAAGTTTCGCGAAGAAATACCGTGAAGCCAGATTTAGCGTTTCCCAAAGAAACCCAAGGAGAGTTCCGTTGTAAAAACTTTGATTCCCATCCAGCTGTCCGGGTTTCCTTTGGCGAACTCGCGTTTCGACTTTAATAACTTGTTCGATATTATCGAGGGGTAAGCAGGAGAAAACAAATTATAAGCAGCAAATACCACGAATATTCCTTCCGCTTCCAACTTTTTAACAAACCGTACATCCTGTGGCAAGAAATCTTCAAGAAAATCTATAACTTCGATGGTGCTTCAGCATCTTCGATGTGATGCTATTACAAACATTTTTCTATCGTTGTTAACTCGATTTCCGGAGCTACGTAATGAACTCATCAAATGAACTCATCAAATGAACTCATTACAGAAATTTTTATTAAATCAAAATTCGTATAGATTTTCTATAATTTAATAAATGACATGGTCTCAAAAAAGACTTACAATTGTATAAATAAAAATTTATGTTCTCTGATATATCGCATATTTCAAAAGGGTAGTCAAAGTACTTTTAACTTCATGAATATTTATAAAAATATTTACACATGTACATTTAATTCTGACATCTCAATAAAACGCTTCAGTAGAGGAACAATTTTTAAAAAGATTGACAAAGTACTTTTAACTTTATAAATATATGTAAATATGTCCACATGTGTACGTGTCATATGTACACTTAATTTTAACATTCTGATGAATACTTTAGTAGATGAACAATTTTTAAAACGATGGAGTAAGTACTTTTAGCTTCATGAGTATACATAAAAATGTCCACATATGTACATATCATATGTACACTTAATTTTAACATTCTGATGAATACTTTAGTAGACGAACAATTTTTAAAACGATGGAGTAAGTACTTTTAGCTTCATGAGTATACATAAAAATGTCCACATATGTACGTCATATGTACATGTATAAGTACATGTATATATATATGTATATGCATATGCATACTTATATGTATATGTGTGGCGTCGATTTAGCGGCCGCCACGTCCCTGTCTAATTTATTATATTTAGTCTAGTCTTAAGATGTTCGGTGTGGATGAGATGCGATAGCGAGTTGTTTGCCTGAGTCCGAGTGAATGCTGCGGAGCGTTTGCGAGAGGATGTTTGGATCATCGGGTCGAGTGTCGCGTTGGGTGTCCGAGTTCGAGGAATGCCTGTGAAATACGCGTGTATCGTTGAATGATTGGTTTAGAGTGAGAGCGATTCGGTTTGGACGAGGAAAGAATGATTCCGAGTGAGAATGCATCAGGGTGTGTGGGGGTGAGTGTCGTAAGCATGAAAGTTAAGTAGTTCATCGCTGCTTGTCAAGGGGTAAGGTCGTGGACCTGCCACTGAATAAACGGAAAGTCAAAGGCGGAAAATAGTTATTATTTTTCCCTGCCGCGTCCTCATCCCATATATGTATATGTATACGTACACGGGTATGTACATCTATATGTATATATATACGTATATGTATATGTATATATATATATATGTATATGTATTCGTGAATGTATTGTATATATACGTATACATATGAGTTCGTATGAACTAGCCCACCAGCTCACATATCAACGTCAAACAAACTGAACAGTCAATGTACAGATACTCAACGAATATCTACATATAGGTAAAGTAAATTGCAGCAATTATTTGTGAAAATTTAATCAAATGTTTTGTAAACATCAGTTGGATAGTCGAGACAAAAATTGATTATCGTTTCCATGGCAAGGAAAATTGTCTTCTGGCGACGAACATACCAGAAGGCTACGCCCGTCCGCGTGGTATTCGCGTCAATTACCGGTCCACGTCTAATTAATTCGTGGCACATTCTGCCACCGTGGATGCTATTATCGTTATTATAGCTCGCGCGTTCGCGTCTATGTTATCGGATATCGTGGGAGTAAATTCTACACCGGGACACGCTGTTATTATTGCCATGTTATTTTCGACGATCTACTGGAAGTCAGACAGTCGTCATGTTTGTGAGAGAAAATCATTAATAGCGAATGTATGATGTATTGCGAATCTCAAAATTTCAAGTCTTCAAACTTACAAATCTTCAAATTTCTTGGTCTTCAAGTTTCCAAAGTCTTAAATTTCTAAATCATCAAATTTCCTAATTTTCAAATTTCCAAATTCTCAAATCCCCAACTCTCAAATTCCGAAATTCCCCAAATTTCCAGATTCCTAAATTTCCAAATTTTCAAAACCCCAAGTCCCCAAAATTCAAAATTCCCTAATTTCCAAGTCGCCAAATTTCCCGAATTCCCCAAATTCCCCGAATTCCCCAAATCCTCAAATTCCCCAAAATTCCAAATCCTTAAATTTCCAAATTCTCTAAATTTCCAAATCCCCAAATTCCCTAAATTCCCCAAATTTCCGAATCCCCAATTCTCCAAATTTCCAAATTCCCAAATCCCCAAATTTCCCAAATTCCCAACACCCTAAATTCCCCAAATCCTCAAAATGCCAGCATCCCGAAACCTACAATTCTCGTATCGTAAGTTGCATTTGTCCACTCGTGAATTTGGGGTTTTCTCCGTCTCGAAGTGACCTAACCGGAGTAAAATCGATGAATCCGAAGAAAGTTCTCCAATTATACCCACCCTCGTCCTTGTTTTCGACGTTCGATACTGTGGACATTGGCGTGACTGTTTGCGTTAGATTTCAAGATATCTCTTTCGTTCCCCTCTCGCCCCTTTCCGATGCGTGCGTCGTTCAATTATCCCCGGTAATTGCTGACCATCCGGGTCACCTGAATTTTAATTAAAATCGCATCGTCAATTTTCGGAAATTCCGAGCGGAGGCAGAGATCCTCTCGGAATTCACCTTGCGGTGTGTGAAGTCGGAAAATGTTTTCACCCTCTTTCTTTTTGCTCTCCTTCGAAGCTTTCAGCGACGAAACACGGAACGTGTCGGTGAATCGAACCTGCCCAAAGAATTTCACGCTGAGGTACATCATTCAGAAAGATTAAGGAATGGAAATAAAATCGAGAAACAGATATAAAGTTTTTTCTTGTATTTACTCTAACGGGAGAGTTTCGAGGAATTCAATGAAAGTGGAATGAATGGATGCAGATTCGATGAATTCGTGATTCACGGTTTAAAGTTCAGCGAGATGAATCCAAATAATTTAACGATTCTGGATTTAAAGAATCATGGATCGGGTAAATTGGTCTCGGGTCAATTTTAGGATTGCTTCTCGTTATATTGTCGGTTACGGAGATGCCCGAGATCCAATATCTAGAGATTGCAATCTCGTTTCGAAGTTATTTGAATTTTAAGGTGATTCAAAGAACGAAAGGAAATTAAAACATACGGAGATAACGCAGGATTCAAACAATGATCTACCGATGTGGCAATATAAAGAGGCCGTACCGTCATCGATCCTCGTTTTAACGACACCGGCTTCCGAGCACGATAAATCGTTTAACTCCCACATAAACGATACATTTTTATCGCGAGAAACATGGAATGCTCTTTTCATATCGAAGAGACGAGGTACTTTGTGCATTTTATGCTTTCGTTGTCCAAACTCGGACATCTTTGTAACGTTTATCTAAAAACGGATGACGGCTATTTCCATCTGAATCTCTGAGCCACATTTCGAGGTTTAATTTCGGCATCGGGAAAAATAGTAGCTTTGGGGGAAGTAGCGAAGTTGAAGATCGCATCTTGAGTCCCGTAACCTAGTTACCCCTAGGAAGGAGCAGTATGCGTTTAAATTTCACTTGGATCTGATGTCTCTTGTTACTGAGTGTTATATCGCTGCGCGTTGAATTACCACGCGTTATATTGCTACGCATTGAAATTTTCATGAATTATATTTCCACGCGTTATATTGCCACGCGCCGAAATTTTCACATATTATATTTCCGCACGTTATATCGCCGCGCGTTATATTGCCACGCGCTGAAATTTTCACGCATTAAATTTTCATGCGTCGGATTTTTCACGTATTGTATTCCCTCGCGTTATATCGCCGCGCGTTGAATTACCACGCGTTATATTGCCACGCATTGAAATTTTCACGCATTATATTTCCACGCGTTGAATTACCACGCGTTATATTGCCACGCGCTGAAATTTTCACGCATTAAATTTTCACGCGACGGATTTTTCACGTATTGTATTCCCTCGTGTTATATCGCTGCGCGTTGAATTACCACGCGTTATATTGCCACGCATTGAAATTTTCACGCATTATATTTCCACGCGTTGAATTACCACGCGTTATATTGCCACGCGCCGAAAGATTTACATATTATATTTCCTCGCGTTATATCGCCGCGCGTTGAATTACCACGTGTTATATTGCCACGCGTTGAAATTTTCACGCATTAAATTTTCACGCGTCGGATTTTCAACGTATTATATTCCCTCGTGTTATATCGCCGCGCGTTGAATTACCACGCGTTATATTGCCACGCGCTGAAATTTTCACGTATTATATTTCCACGTGTTGAATTACCACGCGTTATATTGCTGCGCGCCGAAATTTTTACATATTATAATTCCTCGCGTTATATCGCCGCGCGTTGAATTGCCACGCGTTATATTACCACGCGCTGAAATTTCCACGCATTAAATTTCCACGCGTCGGATTTTTCACGTATTGTATTTCCACGCGTTATATTGCCGCGCGTTGAATTGCCATGCGTTATATTGTCGCGCCCCGAAATTTTCACGCATTATATTTCTACGTATTGAATCACTACCTGTTGCCTTGCCTCTGGTTATATTGCCGCGCATTGAATTCCTTCGCGTTATATTGCCGCGCATTGAATTCCTTCGCGTTATATTGCCACGTGTCACATTACCACGCGTTGAATTTCCATTTCCAGAAGGCAGTACGCGTTTAAATTTCACTTGGTTGTCTCTTGTTACCGAATAGCGTTTTAGAATAAACCTTGCGTCCTCCATTTGATTCTTGAAGATCTTAAAGATCTCCCATAACCCGCTTACCTCCAGTTACCCTTAAAAGTACCCGTTAAAACTTCCCTCAGACCACATGTCCCTTATTTAATAAGCCAACAAATTAGGCTTCTCCTGCGTTACGTTCGTTGTCAATCGCAACGTATGAGATTAACTTCTGTTCGTAGGAAAAGGTGCTCGAGATTGGTCGAGTTAAATTACCGCGCAAATTGAACGCGTAGCTCTATGAAAGTCAGATTTCACGGGAAAAAATGTTGAATAGAAGAGACCTTTGCATACGGAATGGTTGGTATCAAGTTTCTCGCGGACGGTGTTAATGAGACGCGGTTCGAATCGCACTTAAGGGCTGGCTCTTGGCTGGCCTCCAACTTGCACAATATTCAATACGCCGCGAAATATCGCGACGATGCACCGAAATCATTTCTTTCGTTACTTTGGTTGCCCATCGTCTTTACTTTGAGTTCTGCAATTATTATTATTCATATTATACTTGGGGCTAACTGCGTTGGATATATGATTATTGCAATCTTTTCATATCTTCAAAAAATTCGGGATACATAAAGACAATTGTAGTAGTTGTGTTTGAGTACTTTTGAAGAGGTTGCCATATGCCAAGTTGGCAACTTCAAGGGATGTGTATTCTTCTGCTAATTCGCATGCAAACATCCAAGATATAAAAATGCCGAGACCTCAAAAATTACGATGCTTTAAAGAATCTTACAAATCTTAAAAATAACTAAAAATACAGAAATATAACAAATTTTAAAAACTTGAAAAATCTCGAAGCTTTAATAATTTCAAAAATCTTAAATGTGACAATAAATTCAGAAATTTGAAAAATGTATGAAACTTGAAAAATATCAAAGCTTTCAAAATTTCAATAATCTTAGAAATGAAAAAAAGTAAGAAATTTGAAAAATTTAAGAAATTTGAAAAATTTAAAAGGCCCGAAAATTTTAGCCAACCTATAACTATAACACCTACCAGCGACAATAATAACGATTACCCAGAAGACGACATGTAATTTTTACTTCGCAGTGTCTTTTTTCCAAATTCCTCCACGGTCAGCAATCGATATCTCGCTTCATCAGGGTGGATAGCAGGCGTCGCTCTGTTCGCCACCTTGTAATGTAAAAAAGCGGATCGCGACGAATTTCGAAAGCAAACGTATCCGATGCAAATTTCATTTCCCTCCGTTCTTTTCTCTCCGAGATTCTCGTGCATTTTTCAGCGTGCACGTTGCTCGTGATCTTCCCCCGTAGAATCGAGTGAATCGTGCGAGATTCTCCGGTAAATCGGCTCGTGATTTCGTTGTCTCGTTACCGAACCTTTCCTTTCCGCTTTCCTTTCACGTTTCCACGGCTAAGAATAATGCATTCTAATTCGGAGCGTGTTCGAGCGAAGGGCAGTTTTATTACTCCCTTCGTCAGTTAATTTACTCGGGGCTCAACGCGCGAAAATAATATTTCTACACTTTCTCGACTGCTAGACGTAAAAATTTTAGTTAATTTAATTATTTGCACTCGGGACTCATTCATTCGGTTGACAACGTTTTTATATGCAGTTTTCATGTAGGTAATATTATAATGTTTCATGAAGTTTTAGATCACTACTATTTGTGTGACGTATGTTAATACATTATATATGTATTCATATATTATACATACAGGGTGTCTCGCAACTAATGTAACTCTCGGAATAAGGTGGGGTTCGAGATTCTGAACAACTTTTCCCTTTACCAAAATTCCCTCTGAAGCTTCGTTTTTGAATTATTAAGGAAAAACACGGGACCAACCAGAGCGCGAGACGCGAGACAGCTCCGCCCAGCGGCTGAGCGCGCGAAAACCTCGTGTTCTGATTGGTCCTGTGTTTTTCTTTAATAATTCAAAAACTAAGCTTTAACCAGCATTTTGGTAAAGAAAAAAGTTGTTCAGAATCATCCCAGCTACCACCCCTTAAAATTATAAATTATGTATTTTGAGGAGTGATTTTTTATATGCATTAATACTCTTATTTTTTAAATATCTTATAAACTAGTATCAGTAATTATAATTAACATCATAGGCGATGTTATTAGCATCAGTAATTAGTATAACTAACACTCAGGTAAACAGTGATTACCACAATGAACATAATAATTTATTAACACCTTATATTTATACTAAACCTAAGTCATAATTTCCGTAGACAGTAAATTCTTTCTCCAATAAAAATATTCTGTATAAACAACCGCTTACTCTTAAAAAGTTAAGAATCGAATCGAGCGTAAAATTTGAAGAAATACAACGTCGAAGGCAATCACCGTAGATGTGAACGGTTGAATAATTCTTGAGAAAATAGGGAATTATTTAACATTCCGTGGAGAGGGTGGTAAAGCTCAAAGGTTCTCAGCTAGCTTTCCATTTAGCCTCGTCTTGGAACGAGCAAAGCTGGGGGATGAATTTTAAACAACGTAGAATTAAAGTGTGACAAGGAGACATTTCTTTTATTTATGGATCTACTTTTTCCCCCCTTCCTGTCGAAAGCTAACTTAAAAAGATGAAAACGTGCCTCCTCGTGTATTTCTCACGGGCCATTGTATGCATAATGCGAGAACTCAAACGATGTTTCTTGATTTTTCACGTAAACAACGCTCTCTGTGTCTCTTTTTATTGCCACGGTGCTACATGCGAATTTTAACAAAACTTTTTTTAACTTTGTTTTATGTTCACACAAAAATTTAACCCTGAAAAAAATATTAAAATTCAATATTTATTAAATTTATTCATTGTTTTTAATTTTGGTACTACAGGCTTTAATCATTAATTTAATTTGTTAAAATTAATCATCAAGTTGAATATTTAAGTTCGAACAATATCACAAACTTTAATAATTTTTAACTAAAAAATTGAAGACATTCGAATTGTCTTGCAGTAGGAAATATTTATAAAACAATCAAGTTTAAATATTTTATAAAATCAATTCCTGAAGCGTACATTTTAAAAAAATTTCTCAGTACAAATTTGAAGAATTCATGTTGTAGTTATGGTAGTTAGGGGTTGCTATTGAAAAAAATAGATGAGGTACAATTAAAGGAGAGCTGTCACAAAATAATTAATGTTTCTCATGAATCTCGATATTTAGTAAAAATCGATAATGCAACGTTTGATAGTTGGACAGGTTTTCCCACCCTGAGAGGGCGGTGTTCTCGAGATTCTTGAAAGAACAACCCCTTGGGTGCGTCTCTCATTCAATTTTCATTTTCCATCTAATCGAGCAGCCTCTCCAGCGAACAACCCTCAAGGTAACAAGCCTTTTTTACTTGTCAACAAATTCCCGATGCAACCCGCCCGTTCTTAGTCTACGCTCCTTCGAGCTTCGATCACGGAGTCGAGAAAAATACGAGAATTGGAATATCGGGGGTGCGAGGAAATCCTGCTGCCCTCTATCTGCTTCCTGAGACCCTATTTCCAGAGGGTTAGTGACCAAGGGGCGATAGGGGCGTGAAACGAACCAGTTCAAAGAGGGAGTTGTGCGGAAGACGAAGAACGCTTCAATTGAATAGGGAGAAAAGGAGCACGCGAAAAGAACGAGGGTGTGACAACGCGAGAAGACGATGGAATTGTAGGAAATTGGTCGTTTTTGAATATAAATGAAAACCGTGATTACTAGTCCTGTTTTCCTCGAGATAGAACAAAGGTGCCTTTTGTTCGACAAAATTGCTTTCATCAAAATATCAAGTTATTTCGAATAAATTTCAAGGTAACCGTCAAGGTAACCTTCAGACAAATTTGTAAATATAAATTTAAACGTGAACGTTATAATTTGATAATGGCTCCCGGTTCAATTTACACGGTTTTAATTAATCCTTCAATTTGATCGAATTCGGCTCAACCAGAATTAAATTTTGATTAAATAATCGAAGTATGTACGAAGTCTTACAATGTTACTTAGGCAATTTGAATATGTTCTATTTTTATTACAGCAATTCTATTAATGGAGTTTCGATCGAGGCGTTAATCCGTTCCACTCCGGTTCACGCCTCTTTCTTCGATAAATCTGTTTCAATCGTTTCTCTCCTACGTAAGCGTTCTTCCGGAGCCCTCGCGGAAATTCGCCGCACGGGGTGAAACAGCGACGAAAAAGAGAGTCGAAAAAAAGAATAACGCGGTAGGAAAGAAAAGAAAAGCGAGAGAAAATGATAAAGGGGTAAGAGCGTAAAGGACAAGGGTGGAAGGAAGAGGGTTCAAAGTATGGCGAAGAGGGATGATTCCTCCAGTACCGGTAGAAGAGTAGACTGGTCGTTCCTGAGGGTTGTTTAGTGGGGGAAGTCGGAAGGAGAGGGGATAAAGCCCCGCAGTGCGGCGCGGTCGATACAACCCCCACCCCCGTGACCAACCCCCGCCGACCCTTTTTCCGATCCCTCTTCTTCCCATTCCTCACCTTTCGTCGTCGCTTCCTTGCTTTCTCGCCTCGACTTCGCTCTGCTCCTGCCCCCTTTTCTTTTTTAATCAACCCTATCAGCTCGAAAATATTACGATTATGTCACTACCGATTATGACTTTCTATAAAACTGGAATCTCTTTTGTGTTCACGGTTTTCTAACAGTTTGTTTATGTAACTAATTAGTTGCTGGAACCTTTATGTAACCGGTTAATGCGATTTAGGCGAGATTTTAGTCACCGTCATTCGATTGATTGCGGTGGATTATCAAGGTATTTTATGCTCATAATTGATTCTGACACATTCAAAGTAGGCTTCTTGATATTCGAGTGGTAAGAGGTATTCTTTCGTCGTAGATGCGTACCTTCTACAGGTACGCATGATCTTGCTTGCAGATCTTAGAATAAGTATATTCGTCAGATCTTAGAGTAGTATTTTGTGGATCAAAGTCGATGTAAAAATAGTAGCTGAGAAATAAGTACAGTAGATGCACAACCAGTCAGTTAAACCGTAGGGGTAGAGTAGTCAAACGAGTACTCAGAATAATAAGTAGCTGGGTTATGAGTACTCGGAACATGAGTAGGCCATGAGTATTCGACGCACGAGTAACCAGATGAGTAACTGGGACTGAGTAGTCGGCGTATGAGTACTATGAACATCAGTAGTCGAATAGACATCCTGAGTAGTAGGAGTGGACACATAGTGTAGTACGAATACTCAAATGAGTAGTGAGTAGTCAAGTACACAAATGGGAGTAAGAAGAGTAGTCATTAAACAACCCCAAATAGCCACAGTACTCATGATTGAAGTACAGCAACAGTCTTTGACAGTAACATATGAAGTCTGTAGGGTTGTTAGCGGTAAAGAATTTCAGTTTGAAGAGAACCGTTTGTATTGCAGCGGTTAACAAATAACGATCGTGACGATCACTTGACCTTTAGGATGTTATTTCCACGGTAGGGAAACATCTACAAATGTCCGAGTTTCTCTGCACGTTTCAGCAGGTTTCTTTCTCATTTTTCTCGAAGTGCACGCTGATTAGCTAGAGCGCCATCTGCGCGCGGTTTCGCATTTGTTGGTCGTTGCACCTCGCGGAAAGAAGGTCGAAACAATAGAGTCCCTGTAACCAACAAAGCAGGAACGAGAACTTACCCCTGTATACCCTTGCCACGCATTATTCTTCGTCTTCGTTCTTTCTTTTCTTTCGTTTCTACCCTCTTGCTTCGTCTGTTCTTCTTCGAGTCTATTCTCCTTTCGCTGGAACGCAATCGTGCGGTTACACGTCGAATGGGGTGGATCCTAGAGAAAAGGGTCCGACGAGGACGCGAACAGATAAACGGAGATCGGTTATTCTCGCCAGATTATCGATACTCGTGCACGATCGCTGCTATTAATGGCTCGAAGGCAGGGAAGAAACAGCTGCAACTGCGATTATTTGAATAAATTGGTCCGCTCGCTTGTGACCCGAATACTACCGATCGACCGACCCCTTCGGATTTCGAACCCTTAAATGCTGAAACTGCCTTCTTGCGCTTTTTCATACATCTTTCAGCTGGTTCACATTGCATTAATTGCTTGCTGGACAAATCTCGAATTCAGCACGTAACGAATACGATCAATGGCAATATAACGCGAGGGTCTTTAACATGTGGCAATTACAGTACAAATCGAATACGACGAGTGACAAGTAAGTGACGAATACAATGCACGGCGATGTAACGCGTAGTCGAATACTACGCACGGCGATATAACGCGAGGAAATTAATGTGTGACAATTACAACGCAAGACGAATACAATGAATGACGTTTGCAACATTTGACGATACAATGCGTGTTGAGTACAATACGCGAAGAATACAGTATATGGCGATATAACGCGAGGAAATTAATGTGTAACAATTACAACGCGAAACGAGTACAACGAATGACGAATATAATTATAGCGATATAACGCGTAGGGAATCAACAAGTTGCAAATGCAGCGCATGGCGATATAACGCGAGAGTACTTAACGTGTGATAAATACAATGAGAGACGAATACAATGAGTGTCGTATACAACACGCGGTGATACAATGCGTGGTGAGTACAATACGCGACGAATACAGTATATGGCGATATAACGCGAGGAAATTAATGTGTGACAATTACAACGCGAAACGAGTACAACCAATAACGAATATAATTTGTAGCGATATAACGCGTAGGGAATACAACAAGTTGCAAATGCAGCGCATGGCGATATAACGCGAGGGTACTTAACGTGTGATAAATACAATGCGAGACGAATACAATGAGCGTCGTATACAACACGCGGTGATACAATGCGTGGCGAGTACAATACGCGACGAATACAGAATATGGCGATATAACGCGAGGAAATTTAATGTCCGAAAATTTCAACGCGAGACGAATAAAATGGGTGGCGAATATAATGCGCGACAATACCTTGCGTGGCGAATGCGACACACGATGAATACAGCATATGGCGATATAACGCGAGGATGTAACATATCATAATTTTTCCGCGTGACGAATACAATGGGTGATGAGTAGAATGTGTAACAATTTTTTGCGTGGCGAATACGACTTGCGACGAATTCAGCATTTGGCGATATAACGCGAGGATGTAACATATCACAATTTTCTCGCGAGACGAATACAATGGACGATGAATAGAATGTGTAACAATTTTTTGCGTGGCGAATACGACTTGCGACGAATTCAGCATTTGGCGATATAACGCGAGGATGTAACATTTCACAATTTTCCCGCGAGACGAATACAACTGACAAATACAATAAATATATACAACGCGCAGCAATACAATGCGTGGAGAATACAACACGCGGCGAATACAGGAATTGGCTATATAACGCGAGATCTAACAAATTACTAAGTTATCAGTATAAAATATTCCAGAATTATTTCTAAGCCCCTTCAGATCATTATAGCTGCTCCTTTTTACAGAATTCTAAACGGAACACACTGTAAAGCTATATTTTGTGGAAAATCATGGTAGAAATGTTGCTGTTACAGCAACATTTTGCGGAAAAACTGGTTCACCGTGTGTCCGCAGTGCTTTTTGATAACCCGTGAACAGACAGGCCGGTATTCTCTTTAAAATTACGGACGCCTACAGAGCTTTTCATACTCTGTGAAAAGAGCATTCTTCTCTGTTGACCTGGCTGACTGTTTTTCTTGTTCTTCTCTCCTTCCCCAAACAAATATTTGAATACGTCTGCGTGCGATTGTTGATTCGTCAGGCACCGAGGATCCTTCTTTCATCGGTGAAATAATTAATTATCTCGACGCAGTGTAAATTACAAGCTACTGATACAAACTGAATTGGCTCAGTTTGTCGCCGTTTAAACGTTTCCCTCATATTCGCCAGCTTTCTTGCAATTTATTCTGGGATTTAATTCTTATTACGATTCTTACACCGCTTAACTTTCTGTGCATAATTAAAAAGTCGTCGCATTCAATATGCCATATCTTTATTTATCGCGAACAAGGATTCCGTTAATTGGTTTCCTATTACAACTACGGAATTGCCTTTTGATAAAAAACCACACAGGTCAAGGTATTAATAAAAAATGGAAATGTCCAATCACGCGAAGTTTAATTAAAAGTGAATAAATTACAGAATTTTTATCCTCAGTGAAACCAAAATAATGGAAACCTCGATAGAATTCACGTTGCGAATATTTTGTAAAATGTTTGAATTCATCGTATTGAAATTTACGATCGCACACCAGCTGAATAAAAATTCTGCCCGCAAATACAATTTGTTCGTATAAATAATCGAATCGAAGACAGACGATCGCTATATCGGAACGATGATCGATAGCGTCTGGTCGCATAAAGGCGTTAATACGGCGGTTTATTCTTTCTTCTTGGCCGTGTTCCGAATCGTGTAATTAAGGAGCGTCGGTTGCTTTATTTGCCTGGCACTCGACGGAATTTAACGACGCCGACGATTAGTCTAACGTAGCCGCGATATTTTCTCGAGTTATCTGTCGCCGGAGACCGATCGATCCCGATGGAACGCTATTTTTTTCCATCGTCGGTTACGGGAACCGACCACAATTTTTTACACCAACGAGCACGTTTCGCGAGCGTCGGGATAATGAGAGGCCCAACAATTACTGGGAACGATGAAAATTTCCTCTTACGGGAAAACGCCGATGTCTAATTGACCCTACTTTCTCTATCGATTTTCCGTGAAAGGAGATTAAATTTAATTTAACGAAAAGCCTAGCTTTAATTATTTTTTAAATTCCTTTGGACAAAAAATTGCAGATCAAATTGTAGGCTGATTTTGGTACAAAGAACACAATAAAATTACAGTGTTTTACATTACAGTTTCTTTATACATTGACATTACGCATTACCGACAAATATTTCAGGCGATTGTTTATTGTACGGACACGAATATCGTGATGAAAACGTTCCTCCTCAGGGACTTTGATAATGCAACATTGTCGCATTGAGCAATGCGTTAAATTGCATGTCACTTTAAATAAATCACAGCAGCATTCAATATTGATATCTCAAAATCTTTAGATCAGAAAAATTAGAATCGTAGCATCAATTTCCTGATTAATAAATCACGACGAATTCGTTTAATCATTGAATCTTGTGCACTTCAATAATTCCAGACAGAAATCCCAAGTTGTGCTCCTCTGGATTCCGAGATCTTAGCTGCTATCCATGTGACCTTGTTTAGAAATTTATACGAAATTCATTTTACCCTCATTGCTCGTCGTTTTAAGCGGGTATCGAATTTATTTCGATCTGTTCCAGTCTTGCTATTTGTTATTTGGGTATGTAATACTGGGTTGGACGAAGTGTAATGAAGTGATTTGTTGCTAAACTTTTTGAATTGATTAAAAAGTTTGAACTATGTAATGGAAGTATTTCGTATTTGCTAGTATGTAAATATAATTGAGATAGTATTATTAAATTACATTGTACTTGTTGTTCTTGGACGGTCACGTTAGCTAGGAAGTGTTGGGACGATGAGTTGAATAGTAAGTTGGGTAATGTGTACTGGAAGAGTAAGCAGTTGAACAGTGAGTAGTCAGACAATGAGTAGTTGGACAGTGTATAGTTGAATAGTTAGTAGTTGAGCAGTGAGTAGGGAAACAATGAGTAGCTGGACAGTGTATAGTTGAATAGTTAGTAGTTGAACAGTGAGTAGTCAGACAATGAGTAGTTGAACAGTGAGTAGCCAAACAATGAGTAGTTGGACAATGTATACTTGAATAGTTAGTAGTTGAGCAGTGAGTAATGAGACAATAAGTAGTTGAATAATAAGTAGTCAGACAATGAGTAGTTGAACATTGAATACTTGAATAGTGAATAGTTGAATAATCAGTAGCCAAACAATGAGTAGTTGAACATTGAATACTCGAACAATGAGTAGTTGAATAATGAGTAGCCAGACAATGAGTAGTTGAATATTGAATACTTGAATAGTGAATAGTTGAATAATCAGTAGCCAAACAATGAGTAGTTGAACATTGAATATTCGAACAATGAGTAGTTGAATAATGAGTAGCCAGACAATGAGTAGTTGAACATTGAATACTTGAAGAGTGAGTAGTTGAATAATCAGTAGTCAAACAATAAGTAGTTGAACATTGAATATTCGAAGAGTGAATAGTTGAATAATCAGTAGTCAAACAATGAGTAGTTGAACATTGAATACTCGAAGAGTGAGTAGTTGAATAGTGAGTAGTCAGACAATAAGTAGTTGAACATTGAATACTTGAAGAGTGAGTAGTTGAATAATAAGTAGTCAGACAATGAGTAGTTGAACATTGAATATTCGAAGAGTGAATAGTTGAATAATGAGTAGCCAAACAATAAGTAGTTGAACATTGAATATTCGAAGAGTGAATAGTTGAATAATGAGTAGCCAAACAATAAGTAGTTGAACATTGAATACTCGAAGAGTGAGTAGTTGAATAATCAGTAGCCAAACAATGAGTAGTTGAACATTGAATACTCGAAGACTGAGTAATCAAAAAGCAAATAGTGAAGTAATGAATATTCTGAAACCGAATAGTGAACGAACCAAGTATCCAAATACCAAGTACTCATCCCACAAACAGTGAGTTATCCAACATCTGCTACACAGACAATGAGTACTCAAAGAACGATTCATCCACCTATCACATACCACATCACCAAACAATCCCCACTAAATCGAACAAGCAACGACATACAATAGCAATAAAAAATTCCATCGAACCTCCATCGCATAAAGATTTCCTCTCCACCTAAATTGAACGTCGCATACACAATTTCCGATAAATATTCCATGTACAATACACGTACGAAAGACAGACAGCGCACATAATACGAAAGGGTTAAGAGAAGTCGAGTATTGTTGGTGTACACACGCTCGCACACTGGCGACCGCGTGCGTATGTGGTGACCGTGACTGTATCTGCGTCGGAGGAAGAGACACATTACGCTCAATCTACCTCCGCTCCGCTCGACTCCTACTTCGCGTTCCTCGCTCGTGATCTGCGACCCAAAGAGAGAAAAACACGCGCGTACCAGTGTGACTCACCCCGATATTCGACACGGTTTCCTCGGGGCTGTGCGCGTCACATCGCGAGGCGCGCGTTAACGCTCGCGACTCAACGCCGAGCACGATCAGCTTCTAGCTGCTTTGCCGATAACTGGAACGCGATCGGTTCTATGCTGCGGCTTACAATTTCTCTATGGGATTATAGGAAATATCGATGAACAGGTTAGAACGTTGCAAACGTCGCGCACGTTCCGGGATACGGCGAGATATTCCCGTAAAAAGGCACCGAATGGTACGCTGCCACGAAATGGGTTAGTAAAGAATTGCGGCTCCGATTGGTTGAAGCGGAAAGCATGTTTCGAGCTTTTGGAATATTCCATCTCCATTTGGAATGTTATCGGTCATTTATATCGGTTCGATTGGATAACAAGTTCTTCATTTTTAGATAAAATAAGTTATTCATTTTTAGAACTTATCTTGTGAAGCAAATAGGCAGTGTATTGTAGCATATTTTCAATAGATACATTCTGAATTATAAATTTGAGAAATTGAGATATCTCATAAAATTAATACAAAATTGAGTACTTGAATAATGGAATACTTGAATACTTAAATACTTAAATACTTAAATACCTGAATAATTGAATACTTGAATATTTGAATAATTGAATAATTGAATAATTGAATACTTGAATAATGGAATAATTGAATAATTGAATAATTGAATAATGGAATAATGGAATAATTGAATAATTGTATAAGTGAATAATTGAACAATGGAATAATTTAATAATTGAATAATTGAGCAATGGAATAATTTAATAATTGAATAATTGAGCAATGGAATAATTTAATAATTGAATAATGGAATAATTAAATAATTGAATAAGTGAATAATTGAACAATGGAATAATTGAATAATTGAACAATGGAATAATTTAATAATTGAATAATTGAACAATGGAATAATTGAATAATTGAGCAATGGAATAATTGAATAATTGAACAATGGAATAATTTAATAATTGAATAATTGAACAATGGAATAATTGAATAATTGAGCAATGGAATAATTTCATAATTGAATAATTGAGGAATTAGTAATTCAGTAATTGAGTAACTGAATAATTAAATCACAAAATTATCTAAAAATCAAAAAGTTGCAAAACTGAAAAATGACGAGTGCATTGCACTAAAAATGATTTGAAATTGAATGCAGTCTCAGCAATCCTTATCAAAATGTTTGTAGTAGTTTCCAAATCGTCTAAAAGAGAAGTAAACGTTCATACAGTGTGTCGGTAACCGACAGCACAGAAGTCAAACGTGTTTCCAAAATGAAACACCTGAAGCCACCGATACGTGTTCGGGAATTTTCGAGGCACGTGGAAGTTCGAAAGCAACAGACTGTGGGCGTATTAGTTTCGACACAAGAGCGACCATTTAACTAGTTGAACGCTCTGGCAGACACACGGTGTATGACAGGAGGACTAGGAGGAAACATTAGGCCAACGCGAAGCAATGTTATACCGGTACGTGAGACTGTACGACTGAGGCCGATATTACGTATACCTGGCGCTATTACGCGCCATTAAAGCACGTTAAGCAACGTTTTCATCGCGTTTAAGGTCAGGTGTATGGGAATACATAAATCGTGTCCCGCCTACACTGATAACAATCGGGAATTTTCTTCGTTCACGCGACATACTGATACTCTTCTACTTCCTTAATGACGCTATAAATTTCTATTAATCCTGTGCGTAATCTTAATTTAAATTCATTTCGTTTCCCGGTCGTGCTCGAAGGTTGCGCAGATTATCGTACACATTTTTATTGATACTTCATCGTCAAGATATCGTCGATGCGACGTGTTTTGCTTACTCTTCACACTTAACCTAGCCTAACGTCGTACGTAATTTATTCCGGTTATCTGAAATATATGCCAGATTCATTCGATGGAATTGTTCAAGCCAGATAAGGTTACGTTTTATCACAAATTTATTCAGTGTTAAGTGGAGGTAGTCGAAATTGAAGTTAGTAGGAGTCACATTGTTTTATTATTTACAAGAATGAAATTAAGGTTAGCTTATTGGAGTTCAAGTTAGGTGAAGTTAAAACTAGCAGTTCGATCAGATTCAGTTGTTACATCAAGTTAGGAATAGTTATGATAGATCATATTGTTAGGCCCAATTCAAGGTTGGATTAGCTAAGTATATGTTAAATAAAATTCGATTAATCGTTGACACTTGAAGCAGCTAGTTCCACTGAACCAAGATCTGTGAGAAACTATTCTAGAGCTCTCAGCCATCGGTGCGTCGAGCGATAGCGAAGGAGCTTCCCGATCTTCCACAGGACTGTATCGAAAGGCTGGTATCGAGACGAACGATTAGGGTCATTGGTTTTCCGGACCAGCGAAGCCGTTGTCCGCAGCCAGGTTCCAGCTTCTGATAAAGCTCGACACATTGGCTCTCATGATCGATTCCCGTTTCTCCTCGCATGAGCTCGCACAGGAAGTTGTTCCCGCGGTCTCTTACCAGGGACGGGTTAACAAGTTCTCCCGAATGCGCGCGCAAACCTTTGTGCGTCGAATTCCAAGCCGGAGACTTTTAATTGAAATTCGGGAGGAAGTATTGAATCCGTGGCTCTATTGTGTCTCGCGAATCCGCTGTTTGGCCGAAGTTTAGACGCGAATACGAGAGCTACCCGTTCCAATGATCGATGGAACGATCCTGGAACTTAAATGGCCGTGGAAACTTTCGGCTATCGTCGTTTTTAACCGGTGTACCGACTTTTCGGAGATTCCTTCAGTTTCACGAGTTTAACAACGGCTCTTATCTTTCTCGACAATAGTGGCTCGTATTATGAAGTCTGCAGATTATGAGGTGTATAACGGAGACGTAAGTTTAATCGTCGAATTCCAGACGAGATCAACTGCTTTACGTGTCTGTTTGCTCTGTTGCATCAATATTTGCTACCAACGAACCGCTACTTCATGATTTTAATAGTTTTAATGGTCGTACTCAAATTATGACGACAATTTGCAATGAACTCTTAACTAAATTGGTAACAATTTCTACCTGAAGGCATATTTATAACAGTGTACATATGTGAACTTGTACCTGAGTCTGTATACTTTTTGTAACACACTTGTATCTTAATTTATAACTGACTGTAAACGTAACTGACTGTAAATGTAACTGACTACAAATATAACTGACTGTAAATGTAACAGACTGTAAATGTAGCAAACTGTAAATGTAACTGACTGTAAATGTAACTGACTGTAAATGTAAGTGACTGCAAATATAATTGACTGTAAATGTAACTGACTGTAAATGTAACTGACTGGAAATGTAACTGACTATAAATGTAACTGACTGTAAATGTAGCTGATTGTAAATGTAACTGACTGTAAATGTAATTGACTGTAAATATAACTGACTGTAAACGCAACTGACTATAAATATAACTGACTGTAAATATAACTGACTGTAAATGTAACTGACTGTAAATATAACTGACTGTAAACGTAACTGACCGTAAATGTAATTGACTGTAAATGTAACTGACTGTAAACGTAACTGACTGTGAATCTGACTGACTGTAAGTGTAACTGCCTGTAAATGTAACTGACTGTAAACGTAACTGACTGTAAACGTAACTGCCTGTAAACGTAACTGACTGTAAATCTAACTGACTGTAAACGTAACTGACTGTAAATCTAACTGACTATAAATGTAACTGACTTTAAATCTTATTGACCGCAACCGTAACTGTCTGTAAATGTATCTGACCTAAATGTAACTGTCCTAAGAGTATAACTACAACATAAAAATGAAGAGTAATAAAAATTAGTGGAGGTCCGGTGTCATTGACTCGTGCAGTTATGACAGCGCGCATTCCATCTCGCGCGCGCCGGAATCGAACGAAAAGTATTCGCAGAAAGGTACCTCCAACAGGAGTAATTAAAGTCGTCCGGAATTCTCGGGGTTCTTTCATTGAAACGCCGCTTTAATTATTTAACTCGGCTGTGCGAGATAAACGCAAGGGAAAACGGAGCTCTCGAAGTAGCATGCCTCGCGAGTAGTCAGACGGCCGAGTAATCGGTAGCCAGACGATGAGTGGTCAGACGGTGAGTCTGGTTACCTGATTAATGGTCAGCAGGAAACTGCTACGGCATTCTAACATAGGTATAAACATTGTACGCCTTACTACATTTTGTATTTCAAGCTTTCACTTCGTCATATGAGATGTACATATATTTTATATGGAAGGCTAATGTTGGGACGATGGGCTAATAGGTTAATGTTGGGACGATGGACTAATAGGTTAGACTGAAAGGTATTCTTGCTGTTAACCTGTTTCTCTGTTTTGACGAGTCTCGTGACGCACTTACAGCGCAAATCTGATAAACCTTACTGAAATTTTGAATACTCTTCATCTTGAAATTTAGGTCCTATAAGTTGCATTATCAGGGATCTGAATATATTAATTTTCTTTGTTCGTTGTAATGTTATAGTTTAGACTGACGCATCTGATAAATAAATGGCAGGTTAATAATCTGTGTTATAGTCTGACAAACTTCACTGTGTTATCCAGATGAATTGTTCTGCCATTTTGAAAATATCGTAAGATCCCCAACGACTCGCACGATTATTTCTAAGTGCAGCAAATGAAACTTCGAAGTTTTCTAAATAACCTTCGCACGGAAGTTGCAGATTTCATTCGGTTGTTTCCTTCACGAAGCAGAGGTGTGCAGAACAGAAACTGCGAAGCGTGAGACACGTGAACAGTTGGTCCGCGAGTGCATCGTGTGCACACTTAAACGAGCTCAATCGTACGCGACCCCATTTAAATAACGACGAATTGAATCCCGGAGTGTTTCCTCCTCAGTTTTGCCCTCTCTCCGCGACTCGCTACACCGCTTTTAATCTCTGATTTCTGTCCCGACCAGTTTCCCTTAAGCCCGTGATTCTGAAAAGCTTCCAGATCCAGCTGGCTGACGCCGGTTTCAATGATTCTGTTGACGCCATCGTTGCTCGTCATTTCTGTCGGATGTGTTGACGAACACTTTATTTTCGTGCCTCGTGAAAACGCGCAAAATTTTTGTTCATATTTCAGAACAGAGAATTTAACCTGCGGGAACTAGGTTCGCATCTTTACTTTGTGTGCAAACGTGTTAACTTAGCGTCAGATAGATGTACCTTCACATATGAGGACAAAATCATGTATCTCTTCATATGGGGACCAAATCATGTATCTCCTCATATGTGGACAAAATAATGTATCTCTTCATATGGGGACAAAATCATATATCTCTTCATATGTGGACAAAATCATGCACCTTCATATATGAGGACAAAATCATGTATCTCCTCATATGTGGACAAAATCATGTATATCTTCATATGAGGACAAAATCATGTATCTCTTCATATGTGGACAAAATCATGCACCTTCATATATAAGGACAAAATCATGTATCTCCTCATATGTGGACAAAATCATGTACCTTCACATATGAGGACAAAATCGTGTATCTCCTCATATGTGGTCAAAATTGTGTATCTCTTCATATGTGGACAAAATCGTGTATCTCTTCATATGTGGACAAAATCATGCATCTTCACATATGAGGACAAAATCATGTATCTCTTCATATGTGGACAAAATCATGTATCTCCTCATATGTGGACAAAATCGTGTATCTCTTCATATGTGGACAAAATCATGCATCTTCACGTATGAGGACAAAATCATGTATCTCTTCATATGTGGACAAAATCGTGTATCTCCTCATATGTGGACAAACTCATGTATCTCCTCATATGTGGACAAAATCGTGTATCTCCTCATATGTGGACAAAATCGTGTACTCCTCATATGTGGACAAAATCGTGTATGTTTTCATATAGAACAAGGTCATGTACCTTCACATACAGAAACGGTTTACCTACTTATGTAGGTACAAAATCATATGTCTCCTCATATGTGCGCAAATGTGTCCCCCTGAGTTGACCCTTAAATAGAGTCAATTATTGTAATTTTTAGACAGAAGAATAGTTAAGTGTTAGGGGTACTTTGGAGACGGTAGACGGGTACAAATTAAGATTAACCCCGAAAGCTCAAGATAAGAGTATGAGTCAGATAGGTTGTATGGTTATGCGCGTCGCGTGTGGAATAAGATATTAAAGGCAAGTTTACCTAGGACCGAGGTCCAGTCGATGATAGAGAGTAAATCTGTATTTAATTCAGGCCATCCCAACCTAATCTAGGCTCAAGATCTAAACCCAAGTGTTAAGCTCGGTAAAGTGTAAACTTGTTTCCAACCCACATCATAGTCGGTAGTAAAACGCAAACCCTAGGGTATGTCCTCAGCGAAATCTCCGCGATAATCGCAAACTGTACGCGAAATGGTGCGACAGCAAAGTTCATATGTGACCAGAAATTGAATCTGTAACCTAAATGACTGCGAGGAAATAAGATGACGGACCGAATGGTGGATCGTAGAATCGAGATTTCACGGTTGCGAACGGTAGACCGGAAACGATCTTGACTCCCATCGAGATCGTCGAAGTCCAAGGTGAGGTCGATCAACCTGCATCGTGCGCGTTTCTCGCGCGATCGGCTTCGCTATTGAAACGACGAAGAAAGAGGAAGGAGACCTTGTCGATAGTCGACTATCCAATAACTGGTCGACGCTATCGCGTCGCCTGAGACCGCCAGTCGCCGGTTTTCCGGTTTGAACTGGATAGGAACGTCGGGGCGCCGTTCATTGTTCTTGAATGATTGGTCGAAACGGAACTTTGGCATTGTCATCGGTCGCGCGACCGCCAGCTGCTGGCACAGGCGACTACTGCCAGTGTTGCGAAAACCTCGATTTCTCGTTCGCGAACGCCCAAAGGTGACACATACGGTGACACAAAAATGGTTATTAAAGTTTCTTCATCGAATTATTTAGTTATCGTTGGAGGATACGAAGACTCAAAGAATCTATGACGGGAGAAATTTGGGGGTTCAGTTGGGAATTAGGGAATTGCTGAATTAAGGAGCTAGGGAATTAGGAACTGAGGAATCGGAGAAATACTCAGTGCACTAGGAAATTTGGTAATGTAGCAAATTAGGAAACTAAAGAATTGGTGTTCTAGGGAATTTTTGATCTAGAGAAATTTTGATGTAGGGAAATTTTGATCTTGGGTAAATTTAATCTGGGGAAATTTTGATCTAGAGAAATTTCGACCTAGGGAATTATCGATCTAGAGCATTTAGATCTAGAGAAATTTTGATGCAGGGAAATTTTGATCTTGGGTAAATTTAATCTAGGGAAATTTCGATTTAGAGAAATTTCGACCTAGGAAATTTTGATCTAGAGAAATTTTGATCTTGCGTAAATTTAATCTAGGGAAATTTCGATCTAGAGAAATTTCGGTCTAGAGAAATTTCGACCTAGGGAATTTTGATCTAGAGAAATTTTGATCTTGCGTAAATTTAATCTAGGGAAATTTCGATCTAGAGAAATTTCGATCTAGAGAAATTTCGACCTAGAGAATTTTGATCTAGAAAAATTTCGATCTTGGGTAAATTTAATCTAGGGAAATTTCGATCTGGAGAAATTTCGACCTAGGGAAATTTTGATCTAAAGAATTTTCGGCCCAGGGAATTTTCGACCTAGGGAATTTTTAATTTAGCGAAGTTTTGATCCGGGAAAATTTTGATCTAGAGTAATTTTAATCTAAGGAATTTTCAAACTAGAGAATCGGTAGTCTGAGAGATTTTTTGTCCCTGAAATTAGTGATATAAGGAATTGGCGGACTAGGGAATTGAGAAGTAGAAAATTCAGGAACTAGGGTATTGAAAATTACAGAATTTAAGAAACTAGGGAATTTGCGAATTGTAATTATGTTATTTACGAATTTAGGAATTTTGCAATCTGCAAGTTTGATAACTCTGAAGACTACGAGGGTGCATTTGGAAATTTTTTAATTCGAGTACCCAAGAATTCTAACTTTCTAAACTTGAAAATGTGAAATTCCTGAACCGGAAAATTAGAATTTTCTTAAGGTTGAAATTTCGGAAGTTGAACCCTCGAAGTTTGTAACGTTGCAACCCTAAAGTCGGCAAGTTAGTAGCAGTAGTTAGCTGTTAGCGTTAAGTAGATTCGTCGAGGGTGGTCAGACCGGGCATGAATCTTTCCCTCGGTAGTTTGCTTGAGTTGTTCACGGACCCGTGCAAATTTCACGACTTGTCGCTTGAATTTTTGATAGATCGCCAGAAAGAAGCACTGCCCGGTCTACGCGGATCTATTTTCGCAGAATTGCATCGCGTTTCACCGTCGAATTTCTACGCTTTTGATTTAATTTTGCGCACCACGTGGATTATTGCATCGCTCGTTTTATAAATAATCTTATCGTATACGTAGCGAAAGGAGTTAAGTATCGTTAAAACCGCGGATTAAATTTATCAGAAACGATTATTATCTCTCGATGGAATGTTCCAATTGAAACGCGTTAAAGAAACGTGGAAATTTTGATCGAGGTTTCGTGCTACGAAATTTATGTAATTGAATTCTGTTTCTTAATTTTAAATAAAAGCAAGCTGCTCGTGGTTAATGTCGGTCCGAGCTGCTGCTGATGCTTGCAGGAAAAATCTTGGAAATTTACGCGAAGCTGACCGTGAAATGGATTCCAGGGAGCACGAGGCGGTACGCGAAGAAAAACGCTTAGTAAAATTTATCGAAAGAATGATTTGTTGTCGGGGCACGCATAAATTTCGGTGAGAGTTGCATGGCACCGCAACGTTACCCTCGATTTGAATTTTCCGAGCATGAATCTTTTTTTAAACCGGTAAAGGGTGCAATGCAAACGAACGTTCGTGCTTCTTTTCATCGTGATTTGCTGCCTTATTAGCGGGTATACATCGCATCTCGTTAACCTGGATATAATAATGATACGTATACGGCCCGCTTAAATTACTTCTTACGACCGAACAGATTATCATGATAATTCTTTCGTTGATACGAACGTTTCCTTACAACGAGAATATTATGTGTTCATGAATTATTGCAAAAGTTTATTACTACGAACTTGAGTGGTGGATTTTTCTACTAACGGTATCAAAGGACATAATACTGCAATATGACATCAAGTATGGTAATCTACAAACTGGTCTTTGTACCTAACGTAACAATCTGACGTGGCCATAATCTAATTAAATCCAACCTCCGTCTCAGATAACTTCACATTAATTACATTGATTTAATAACCTAACCTATTTAGTAACGTACTTTATTCTAACTTCAAGTATTATCTGACTTAGCCTAACTTAATGTAACTTAACTATATATGACGTTGATCTAACCTAACCTAACATATTATACTCTAAGCTAGTCTAACCTATCAGTTAACCTAACATGTATGATCTAACCTAGCCTCACCTAGCTTTATTTAAACCGACCTAACCTCATATAGCTTTACTTAAACCGACCTAACCTCATCTAGCTTTATTTAAACTGACCTAACCTTATCTAACTTTACTTACACTGACCTAACCTCATCTAGATTTACTTAAACTGACCTAACCTCATATAGCTTTACTTAAACCGACCTAACCTCATCTAGCTTTACTTAAACCGACCTAACCTCATTTAGCTTTATTTAAACTGACCTAACCTCATTTAGCTTTACTTAAACCGATCTAACTTCACCTAGCTTTATTTAAACCGACCTAACCTCATCTAGCTTTATTTAAACTGACCTAACCTTATCTAACTTTACTTAAACCGACCTAACCTCATCTAAGCTTTACTTAAACCGACCTAACCTCATGTAAGCTTTACTTAAACCGACCTAACCTCATTTAGCTTTACTTAAACCGACCTAACCTTAACTCAGACTTGACCTAATTCTAACCTAACTCTAACATAATATAACCTTATTATAACCCAATCCTATCTAATCTAACATTAACCAAATCTCGTCTACCAGCATGAATGATGAACCCAACCTAACCTAACGTAACCTACAACACAGTTTTATCGTCCAATTAAAATTACTCTTACATGACGTCACAAATATAATCAGGCCTATAACGAAAAAATAAATTGTCAGATTAAATCGCAAGTTCGAAAGAAACGAATAAATCGAAGTAACGAAAGTACGCTGCGTATTCCATCTCGGTCTCATTAACCCGAACGGCGCAATCGATAATCGATAGTATCACGTTAGTTACTCGCTGAAAACGTAGGCAGCGTGAAACGACGGTAACCATAGTCGGACGGCGCGAGAATGATAAGAAAGGTTAGGCAACGGGGAAACATCTCACCGCACAATCTCACCACCACCACCGCACCATCCTCGTCTTCGTCCGGCAGCAATCCTCGTCTCGTGGCTGACTCTCAGATGCACTTCGCGACAATATCACGGACACGTATATCCGCGGGACACGGGAACGCGAATTAACCGTAGGGACGCGAGAGACGGGCGACGCGAAATCGGTAGGAGCCTCGATTGAGGAAGTCGTGAACATAAAGGAGAGAAACGAACCTTATCCTCGGCCGGCCGGGCATTCAATAATTGCTAGGCGCTAATCGAGCCGCTGCGCCGTCGACGAGGCTGTAGGTTTACCGGTTTGAACCGGTGCGGACCTCCTCGTCGCCGACGCGGTGAATGGCTGCCGGTGCTCGAACCGGAAAGAACCGGCGTAGCCGGCCGTCATTCATACCCGGGGAAAGAGTGGAGTAGAGGATGCCAGAGTACGCGTCGATACTTTTAGACCCACTCACGAGACCGTTTCCTTCGTCCTCGCGTGACTCCGTTTGTTTACAAACAGGGGATTCGAGTGTCGAAACGTGCTGTCGCTTTTTTATCGTCGATTCGCACTTTCGACTTTTCGATTAATCGAAAGAGGCATGCTTCGGAAGCGTACAAAGCTGGGCTGGTTGTTGGGTACAGAGTTCTTTAGGACTCGAGATCGTTAGTGACTACTGGTAAATGGTGTTGGTGACTATGGAACGAGTTTAGGGTGTTGGAGAATTTTTATCAAATTTTGGAGAATTCGAAACTGGGGAATTTGCGGATTTGGGAACTAGGGACAAGGGACTAGAGATTTGGGAATTTGAGGTTTTGGAAACTAGGAATCTAGGGAATTAAGAAATTTGGGGATTTGAGAATTTGGGAACTAGGAAATTTGGTAACTAGGAATCTAGGGAATTTTGAAATTGGGGAATTTGAGAATTTGGAAACTAGGAATCTATGGAATTTTGAAATTTGGGAATTTGGAAGCTAGAAATCTAGGGAATTAGGAAATTTTGGAATTTGAGAATTTGGGAACTAGGAAATTTGGTAAATAGGAATCTAGGGAATTTAAAAATTTTTAAATTTAAGGATTTGAGAATTTGGAAACTAGGAATCTAGGGAATTAGGAAATTTGGGGATTTGAGAATTTGGGAACTAGAAAATTTGGTAACTAGGAATCTAGGGAATTTGAGAATTTGGAAACTAGGAATCTATGGAATTTTGAAATTTGGGAATTTGAGAATTTGGAAGCTAGGAATCTAGGGAACTAGAAAATTTGGGATTTTGAGAATTTGGGAACTAGGAATCTAGGAAATTTTGAAAATTCGAAATTTAAGGACTTGGAAATTTCAGAATTTGGAAACTAGGAATCTAGGGAATTAGAAAATTGGGGATGTGAGAACTAGAAAATTGGGTAACTAGTAATCTAGGGAATTTTATATTTTTGTGGTATGTTCCTTGGTGCTATGCTTTAAAGATTCTAAAAATTTTGAATAAAATTCCAATATGTTTCAGTGACGTCAAGTATAACAGCAGGAAACTGCAATGACAATACATTTTATTGACACACCGCGAAATAATAACATTAATTGCAGGTTTTTATGATATTTTATGACACGGGAATTAACGCGTTGAAACTGGTATTCATAACCGGTTCTCGACAATTTTCAGACAGATAAGTTATCTTGTCAACTTCTCAAATGCTATATTCTACAAGATAATAAAATTTAAAACGAGTCGCGTTTCATTGACAAGTCTTATCGCGGATACAATTTCGCTGTCTTTTTGAAGAAATAGTTGGAAAAATATTATCATAAATATGTACATAATAATATATTATCTTTCAGTGATATTCTTATGTGATCAGAAGATACCTACGTAACGTACATGTAATCTTTTTTCTAAATACAAGCATCTATAAATACTTTTGTTTAACCACGTCTTTGGATGAATTTACGATATAATATACTTCTTGCGCGGTGTGATGATAAAATTAACGTACTCTTCGTAAACAGCGGTTTAAACACTTGCTTCACATGATTGTTTTAGCTTGGTATCGGTGCGTATGTCAGACGTTAAATCTTTAACTTGTTATCTTCACACTTTGGTATTTTTACATCTTCAAACTTTGTAATTTGAACTACCGAATTTAGCGTGTTAGATATATACAAATTAACAAATTTTTGAGTGCAGAAATTCTGAAATTTTCTAGTACCACATACGCCAATTCCATATATGCCAAATCCACATATTCCAATTCCACATATTCCAATTCCACATATGGCAATTCCACATATCCCAAATTCCACACATCCCAAATCCACATATCCTAATTCCACATATCCCAAATTCCACACATCCCAAATCCACATATGCCAACTCCACACATCCCGAATCCACATATCCCAAATTCCACACATCCCAAATCCACATATGCCAACTCCACACATCCCGAATCCACATATCCCAAATTCCACGCATCCTAAATTCACATATGCCAAATCCACACATCCCGAATCCACATATCCCAAATTCCACACATCCCAAATCCACATATACCAACTCCACACATCCCGAATCCACATATCCCAAATTCCACACATCCCAAATCCACATATGCCAACTCCATACATCCCGAATCCACATATTCCAAATTCCACACATCCCAAATCCACATATCCCAAATTCCACGCATCCCAAATCCACATATGCCAACTCCATACATCCCGAATCCACATATCCCAAATTCCACACATCCCCAATCCACATATTCCAAATTCCACACATCCTGAATCCACATATCCCAAATTCCACATATCCCAATTCCACATATCCCAAATTCCACACATCCCAAATCCACATATGCCAACTCCACACATCTCGAATCCACACATCCCAAATTCCACACATTCCAAATCCACATATGCCAACTCCACACGTCCCAAATTCCAAAATTCCCAATTAACTACATTTTCCAATTTCTCAATTTCCAACTTCCAAAATCTCCAAATTCCTAATTTACCAAACTCCCAACCTTCTCCAAATTTCCAAATATCCACCTTTCCATTAAATTCCTAAATTCATTCGCATACCGCTCTTTTCCCTGCGCGGGAAAAAATGTGGCAAGAGAAGGGAGGAACGTAGCCAGGAAACGATTACGCCGGTAAAAAAAGTCACTCTGCCCACGGTTAATTTTTGCACGGTACCACGTGTTAGAGAGTGATGGCTCGTAACGAGTATCACGAGTTCTCGTACACGCACGTGACTATCAGTTCGTGGTACGGCCACGTACGAGGAAGATGGTGAATAGACGAGTGTGCGTAATCTCGGTACGCGTTGCGTACGATCGTCTCGTACCACGCACGACTGGGATTCTCTATGAACGAGTACGCGTTTGTATCAGCTCCTCTCTTGTCTACTTATCAACAAAATTTATATTATTCATACAATTTTCTTTTTTATCATCACCTCTTTCCTTCATTAATTCACTTTGTTCTTAGGAAAATTTTACTTTTGAATCAATCTTCACATATGTGCATATGTGTGCTATGTAAGCATATATGTATTCATGACTGTACTTAGGTATGTATGTACATATAGTACACACGTCTACTTTTGAATTAATCTTCACATATGTGCATATGTGTGCTATGTAAGCATATATGTATTCATGACTGTACTTAAGTATGTATGTACATATAGTACACACGTCTACTTTTGAATTAAGCTTCACATATGTGCATATGTGTGTCTATGTATGGATATGCATTCATGACTATACTTACGTATGCATATACATATAGTACACACGTCTACTTTTGAATTAATCTTCACATATGTGCATATGTGTGTCTATGTATGGATATGCATTCATACGTATGCATGTACATATAGTACACACGTATGTGCAGGTACGTATACAGGTACTTGTGCAAGTGTGTATACGTATACTCACGTAGAGTATAAAGTGTATGTACGTCATACACTAAACTTACATATGTACATATGAATGCACATATGAATATACATTCAAATTTATATCGAAGAACTAACATTACATGTATATTTAAGAAGCAACTTTTACTAGACTGGCACAAGTATGCATCACATGTAACACACATATGTGTACACATGTGTTGAAACCAACTGAACAAATAAAATTATTAATTTCCTGTTTAATTTATTGTGCAACTGATGAATGGTTGAAATAAAAGTACATATACGTGCAACAATGTATTTCATTTTATTGAAATAAATTGTAGGAACAACGACCGCTAAAATGACGCGTACGACCATAATGGAATAAAACGTGCTTGTTTTGCCCGTGGCATTTTCGCGAATTGACGGGTAGGAAGATTTCCGCGGTCGTTCAACGTAGACGAAGAGATCGTCGAGGTTTCGAGACGTCTGCCCGCGAACGCACTCGCGCGTGTATCCCACTCGTGAACGATCTTGCACGGTTGACACAGTGTTGGGTTAATTAGATGCGGCGAGCAACCGGTACGAATGCACCGGTAAGAGCATCGTGACCCAGAATATCCAGGAGATCCGAAATTTTCGATGCCCCTTGCTGCACAACGCAATTATTGCTACGCGTGACGTACGAATCGCTCGACCGCCGATAATTGCTTAACAGGGTTAATAATTAACCCTTTGATTCCCGCGAGTGGACGCCGCGTTGTTTGCGTCGTTATGCTGCACCTAGATGCACGATTCTCGTTCCCGCGGAAAATCCTCAACAATAGCGAAGCTGCGAGACGTTAAACGCGCTCTTTCGAAGTCGTTCAACGAAATTCGTTCGGTATTTCGAGTGGTTATATTCTGATATTGTGCGTCGTGTTCAGGTTATATAATTCTGATGCTCGTAACAATTATAATTAATATGAACAGTAGGATCTTGTTTATATTGCGTTGCAATGTAATTATTTATACATTTTATGTATATGCGTACATTGTTCGTGACATTAGCGGTATTGTTTATTACCATGCTGTCATATACTGTAAATTTCTGTTACATTCTATGATGCATTATATTGAATAGTTGAATCATTGTGGTCAACGTGTTGTATAGGAAACGTGTGGCAGTTACCGGTTATAATCACTGTGTTGTATTAATATACGTTTCATATGTTATATGGTCAATCAATAGATCCTCTCGCGTTATATGACCAAATATTAGATTTCTACCTGTTATGTAGCCAATTTTAAATTTTCTCGTGTTATTTCGGCAGCCATTGGATTACTACGCGTTATAGGGTCAATTTTAAATTGCCTCGCGTTATATTGCCAATCGCTAGATTCCCTCGCGTTATATTGCTAATAGTTAGATTCCCTCGCGTTATATGGTCAATTATTAGATACCCTCGCGCTATATGGTCAATAGTTAGATTCCCTCGCGTTATATGGTCAATAGTTAGATTCCCTCGCGTTATATTGCCAATAGTTAGATTCCCTCGCGTTATATGGTCAATTATTAAATACCCTCGCGTTATATGGTCAATAGTTAGATTCCCTCGCGTTATATTACCAATAGTTAGATTCCCTCGCGTTATATGGCCAATTATTAGATACCCTCGCGTTATATGGTCAATAGTTAGATTCCCTCGCGTTATATGGTTAATAGTTAGATTCCCTCGCGTTATATCGTCAACAGTTAGATTCCCTCGCGTTATATTACCAATAGTTAGATTCCCTCGCGTTATATGGCCAATTATTAGATACCCTCGCGTTATATTGTCAATAGTTAGATTCCCTCGCGTTATATGGTAAATAGTTAGATTTCCTCACGTTATATGGTCAATTATTAGATACCCTCGCGTTATATTGCCAATCGTTAGATACCCTCGCGTTATATTGCCAATCGTCAGATTCTCTCGCGTTATATTGCCAATTGTCATCCCCTCTTGTTATTTGGACGACCATTAAATCTCCACGCGTTATATGGTCAATTCTTAATTTTCCACGCGTTATATGGCCAATTGTTAAATTTCTACGCATCCTAGCGCCACGCCAGTGGAAAACGCATCGTTTTCAACACACAAACACGTAATTCGAATTTATTGACGAGCGAGGATCGAGAAACTGACTCGTGACGATCCATCGACGCACGCGGCCGACTAGTGTGACGGCACACGCGTTTCGTAACCCGTGGCACACGCAGAAACGTGTGCTGCGATCGTGGCTCTTTTTCTCCCATTCTGTCCGTCTCTCTCCCTCCTTTTGTGGGACGAATTCGAGTGATACGCAAGATTGGCGCAAGGCCAGTCGGCGATTGCATAACTCGCGTCACTGCGAATCGCTCGGCTGCTCGATGAATACCGTTCCTGCCTTCAGAATCCCTACCTCTCTCTCTCTCTCTCTCTTCGTTTCTCTCCGTCTCTCTTTTACCGGAAGAAACTCGGTGAAACGATTCACCTGTTCGCGTCGCTCCTTGAATTCCTCTTCGCACTCGTGTTCGCTACGAGAATTTATTTCCGGAGAAATTGACGTGACTGGATTCGCCGAACTCGCATCGCACGTTGCATCGATTATGATGCTATCATCTTTTATACGAAAGTTTCTAATTCGGTATCGTTCCACACAACATTTCATAATACGATATGAGCAACAACGAGCTGCTCATAATGCGTCTGCTTTTAGTTTAAGGTTGCCATTTAATTGAAAGAAAGGTCCTCTCTCAACCTATTCCTTAAATTTCATATAAATTTTATAACAGGTAGAAATTACACTTGCTTGTACGTATGAACACTTATTAATAAAATTTATATTTACTATTGGTCTCAATAAAATTTATACAAATTTGCAGTAGATATCAAATGTTTTATGTCAACAACTTTTACTAACAAACACGTCAGTTCCCAATATTTTCGCGGTCAGTAAACACGAGTGTTTAACCACCGCAAGCGTTTATTAATCAGCTTACTTCGAATATTCGTGCGAAATTCGAAAGAAATTTCACGCCCGACGCGTCTCGTTGTGCCTGAAGCGCTTTATGCACTTCGCAACACGTCGCGTTCCCATCCTCCACAAAATACATCAGAGAAACATCACACACGATCGATTAGATAGAAACCTAAGCGTAAAACGTAAATGTACCTTTTACGATTAAACGCCGAGAACTTTCGCGCTTATCAAACCATCGTAGATCCCGAATTCTCATTTCCTTGTGTACGCTCGATCGTGTCGAAGATACGTTCAGATTCTTTTATCCAGGCCTTCTGTATGGTCGATAAACGAGCCGTGTTATCGAGAAGTGGCGAAACGTTTTGTTCGATATTCCCGTTGAAACCGCTTGAAATACAGACACCTTAAGCGGTTCTATTTTTACGTTACGATAATCCAGAAGTGTTTCGATACTTTTCCATTCTCGTTCGCTCGGACAGCGGCTCAAAAAAGGCGGAGGTTCCGAAGCCTTTCGACTGTGAACGCGCGATAAGCACGGAGACATTCGGCTGAATGAAATTCTCTACAATTTTAATAAGATATCGCTTGCTACCTGACTTCCATTTTAAGTGATAGATATTACCTTCAATGGAAATGGGAGAAGGAATTTTCATTTTCTTTCTATCAGGTTTTTCCAGCGTTCTGATATCAAGATTTAAAATTGGAAGTTGCTTGATTCAAACTTCAGATGTTTAATTAAATTTTTTATTTAATTGAATGTATAAGTCGAGGTGTGCAAAGAGTTCAATTTTCTTGTATTAAATGTTCTTTTAATTAGGAATTAAATTTCATTACACCAATTTTTAAATTTTTTAATTATTACTTATTTCAATTTTTAATATCCAAAGTTTTCAATTTTTATGTTCTTATATTTCTACCACTCCAATTTACAAATTTTGCAATTCTCATATCATCAAGTTTCACATTTGCAAATTTCTACCACCCCAATTTTTAAATTTCCCAAATTTCACATCCGAAAATTTCTACCACTACAATTCCCACACTTCCAAATTCCTATCTCCCCAATTTTAAGATTTTCCAATTCTCACACCCCCAAATTTCCACCACCCCAATTTTCACACCCCCAAAATTTCTATCACCCCAATTTCTCACACCCCCAAATTTAAAATTTCCCAATTCTCACGCCCCTAAATTTCTACCCCCCCAAATTTAAAATTTCCCAATTCTCACGCCCCTAAATTTCTACCCCCCCAAATTTAAAATTTCCCAATTCTCACATCCCCAAATTTCTACCACTCCAATTCCCACACTTCCAAATTCCCATTTCCCCAATTTTAAGATTTTCCAATTCTCACACCCCCAAATTTCTATCACCCCAATTTCTCACACTCCCAAATTTCTATCCCCCCAAATTTAAAATTTCCCAATTCTCACACCCCAAATTTCTATCACCCCAATTTCTCACACTCCCAAATTTCTATCCCCCCAAATTTAAAATTTCCCAATTCTCACGCCCCTAAATTTCTATCCCTCCAAATTTAAAATTTCCCAATTCTCATATCCCCAAATTTAAAATTCCCCAATTCTCACATCCCCAAATCTCAAACCCTTAAAATTTCAACCACCCCCATTCTAAAATTCCCAAATCCCCACCCTAAATCTCCCACCCCAAAACACAACTTTAATACACCTTCCTATCCTTAAAAATCAATTCTAATTAGTACCTATTACTGAAAACAATTTGCAGTCCACAATAAAAGTCAGATAGAACTAAAAATTGAATTCTTAATCTAGATGAGGAAAACGTCGAAAGCAGAATGTTCGATCGTATCTGCAATATTAAACAAATTGGAAGAGGAAGAACGATGAAAGAGTTAATCTTGAAAAGGAAGAAAAAAAAACCCACGGCATCTGATCGATTGTTTGGCCGATATCGGAATCCCTTTTTAATCGGTAATCGAGTGACGTTATCGAGAGCAAAGTATTGACTTGGCACAGACCTCTTCTACTGTCTTCTTTCTTCTGTTCTCGATGTTTCCTCGATCCTATCAATTCTCGCCGAACTCCAATTCACCAACAATTTTCCGTTTTTCTGCTTCCTGTTCTTCCCTTGAATTGCACTGTTTTCGTCTGCAACGATTCTTTTTTTAACAGGAAGAGGAAATGATATTCGGAGTGCATGACGGAGCGTTCTGGGCGCATTCTGGTTATTGTTACGATTATTGGGCTGTAAATTCACTTGGGGGATATGTATTTTGGGGGTGAAATAGGATATGATTATTTCAAGTTTAAAAATTTATAAGGCTTCAATTTTTTTTAATAAGGATTTTTAATTAAGTTTTCAAGATTTGTTGAGTTCTTAAATTTCTATCACCTCAATTTTAAAATTTCCTAATTTTCACATTTTTAAATTTCTACCACCTCAAACTTAAAATTTTGCAAATTTCTATCACCTCAATTTTTACATCCCCAAATTTCTATCATCCTAATTGTAAAATTCAACAATTCTCACATCCCCAAACTTCTATCATCCCAATCTCAAAATTTCCCAATTCTCACACCCCCAAATTTCCATCAACTTAATTTCAAAATTTCCCAATTCTCACACCCCCAAATTTCCATCACCCCAATCTCAAAATTTCCCAAATCTTACACCCCCAAATTTCCATCAACCCAATCTCAAAATTCCCCAATTCTCACACCCCCAAATTTCCATCACCCCAATCTCAAAATTCCCCAATTCTCACACCCCCAAATTTCCATCACCCCAATCTCAAAATTCCCCAAATTTCACACCCCCAAATTTCCACCATCCCAATCTCAAAATTTCCCAATTCTCACACCCCCAAATTTCCATCAACTTAATTTCAAAATTCCCCAATTCTCACATCATCAAATTTCCATCACCCCAATCTCAAAATTTCCCAATTCTCACACCCCCAAATTTCCATCACTCCAATCTCGAAATTTTCCAATTCTCACACCCCCAAATTTCCATCACCCCAATCTCAAAATTTCCCAATTCTCACACCCCCAAATTTCCATCAACTTAATCTCAAAATTTCCCAATTCTCACACCCCCAAATTTCCATCACCCCAATCTCAAAATTCCCCAATTCTCACACCCCCAAATTTCCATCACCCCAATCTCAAAATTCCCCAATTCTCACACCCCCAAATTTCCATCACTCCAATCTCAAAATTTCCCAATTCTCACACCCCCAAATTTCCATCAACTTAATTTCAAAATTCCCCAAATTTCACACCCCCAAATTTCCATCACCCCAATCTCAAAATTCCCCAATTCTCACACCCCCAAATTTCCATCATCCCAATCTCAAAATTTCCCAATTCTCACACCCCCAAATTTCCGTCACTCCAATCTCAAAATTTCCCAATTCTCACACCCCCAAATTTCCATCACCCCAATCTCAAAATTTCCCAATTCTCACACCCCCAAATTTCCATCACTCCAATTTCAAAATTCCCCAAATTTCACATCCCAAAATTTCTACCACCCCAATTCTCAAACCCCCAAAATTCCAACATCCCAATAGTAAAATTCCCCAATTCTCCCATTCCTAAATTTCTCCCACCCCATTTCTAAAATTCCTTCCCCTTAAAAAATATATACGTCCGTAATTTTATTCAGTATCGTTGTTCCATTTCGCTCGAGGACATCAGTTTTTCAATTATGATCGCAGCTGGTGTACCGGTGACGTTACAGGAATAGGTGATTCAATAGAGTCAACGGAAGGTTTAATATTTCGTTCATTCTTTCTTTTCCTTTCTTACCGTTTCCATTGGAAAATCGAATGGTTCTCGTGACACGGCACGCGATATATTCGAAGCGTCTCTTTTTCGTCGTCGATGCAATTAGGACTTGACCCATTTCTGGGCAATTCGTGCGCCCTGGCCCGTTGTTCGACGTATCGCGAACACCGATGGAATCGCCTGGCCAAAAGATCGATCAACTAATCGGCCACGTGCGCCCCTAAATGCTCGACATTAACTCTCTTTTTATTTTTTACGCTTATTGAAAATGTGACGTTGTATCTGAATTGTAGTTTATTTTCTAGAGGTCTATCTGTTTTTTCGCTTCGTCAGTCGTTTCAACCCCAATAACTCTATAACCACGTTATTACTTATGAACCCTGTAGATTATTAGATACACTCAGTAGACGCACTCACAATTTGCGAATTGTTTATTTTCTGAAGGTCTATCAGTTTTTTCGCTTCGTCAGTCGTTTCAACCCCAATAACTCTGTAACCACGTTGTTACTTATGAACTCAGTAGATTACTAGACACAATCAGTAGGTGCACTCATTTGTGAATAATCTGAATCCCTAAAAATTAATATCAAATGTTTTTATTACACTTCATCAATTTCTTCATTCGAATATTCAATATCATCACACATTAAAATTTTAATATATTATTACTAATACTGTGACGTTACTCAAATATTAATCAAAGCGTACGTACATTTTATTGGAACCCCGTCATATTTTTGCCAAGAAAATTTCCTCGTAACCGCGCACGGAGTAAGAGGATGAAAAGATACCAATATGGAGAATGAAGAAACGGTGGCCAACAATGGCGGTCACCATTACAACATATACTCCTGGACTTAATATCCTCGTAAAAGCTTCTCCATTCAACTTTTATTCCTGTGTAGAAATTTTATTATACCCTCCAGAATCTTGCTGGTTTCTTCCACAAATTCTGACTTAAATAACAGTAGCGGATAGTTGAAATTATGCGCGATGCAAAGGGGCCACGGAACATGATTCATATCCTGCGAATCAAATTCGTTCACGAATGGAACCTAAGTCGCTACATGAACGCTGTGCACGTGACCGAGCCATTTAATGACTCACCGTGTTAATCAATGTTGCTTTCGGGCTAACTGTTTTTTACCTCGTATATTTTGAATACTTTGATAACGCTCTGGGACGATTTTCAGAATTATCGATACTCGTTCTGAAACATTGTTTGCATTTGATTACTAAATATTTCAATGTAATCAATATTTGATTTGGGTTGAATAATTGCAGATGTATGTTACTGCATGTTCTCGATATATGGTATAGGTACACTGTATGTAGGACTAGGTACATAATTTTGTTAGGAAATTTGTTTCTGAAAATAATTACACATGTACAACATATGTTACATATGTTAAATATGTGGATATGTATGTAACTTTGTCAGAACAATTTTTTGTGGAAATAATTACACATGTACAACATATGTTACATATGTTAAATATGTGCATATGTATGTAACCTTGTCAGAAAATTTTTGTGGAAATAATTACATATGTACAACATATGTTACATATGTGGAATATGTGCATATGTATGTAACCTTGTCAGAACAATTTTTTGTGGAAATAATTACATATGTACAACACATGTTATATATGTTAAATATGTGCATATGTATGTAACCTTGTCAGAAAATTTTTGTGGAAATAATTACTTATGTACAACATATGTTACATATGTGAAATATGTGCACATATATGTAATCTTGTCAGAACAATTTTTTGTGGAAATAATTACTTATGTACAACATATGTTACATATGTGAAATATGTGCACATATATGTAATCTTGTCAGAACAATTTTTTGTGGAAATAATTACATATGTACAACATATGTAACATATGTTAAATATGTGCATATGTATGTAACCTTGTCAGAACAAATTTTTGTGGAAATAATTACTTATGTACAACATATGTTACATGTATTAAATATGTGCATATGTATGTAACCTTTTCAGAAAAATTTTTTGAAAATAGTTACAAATATACATACAACATATGTTACAGATATGTGTCTATGTCTAGAAATTTAAATCCATAAAAAAATGCGTAGATTCAAGGACCTAATTTTATACAAAATGTAATCTTTCTAATGGAAAACCTATGAACCTATTTCACCATAAACTAGAACCGTACCCCGTTGTAATTGCAAGAGGCATTAAATTAATGAATATTCTTCGGGGCGAAGATCGAAAGGGCCTTCGAGTCGAGAACGATCGGTAGTCTGCAATAAGGAACACCGCATTGTCGGTTAGTACGCCGGAAGTTACGTAACGAGTTGTTTCAGAGACTTTAGGCTAGCCCAGTTCCGTGCAAGTACTTCCAACCCCTACGAAAATCGATCTGGCTGACGCTTCGATGATCGTGTCGCGCACTCTCCCTTCTTCGTGGTCTTTGACATTTTGTTATTTATCGACGGACTGTATTTTTCGGACGTTGTTCGATGTGTTACAACGTTACACAGTTTACTAATCGGCTACGTCATTCTTTGGTAACGTACATTCTATTCTACCTTGGACTCTGCTCACAAAACTGTAGTACCTAGTCCAGCTACTCCACCTAAAGAATTCCCGAGTTGACTCTGGATTGACTGAATTTCCAAAACCCTGCCTAGCACATTGTACTCCAGTCCGAAGAAAAGTCTCAGCGAACCCCGCGAAGAATCTCAGCGAAATGTCCATCCAGCGATACACGAGCGGATTCCGAGTCGGATCAGTGGAGGATCGCTGGCTCCGTCGACGACAAAAGTAATTATTGAGTAATTCCGGCAATGACCTGACTCACCGGTATGGCTCGAAGTCTGGAAACGACTGGACTACTCTCGAGTCGTGGCTTAACGAGCTGTAATGAAAAGTGCGGAAGGGATGGTCCAGTTGATGGCGGTCCAATGATTAAATCGCTGACGACGAGGAAAGCTCGGTGGATCGCGATTGAATTTCCTCCTGGACGTGAAAGGACAGCGGGGGCGAGACAAGTAATCGAGAACGATGGAAACTAGAAGAAAATAACGCGGGATGCGGAACACGCGCCTCGGGCCGTATCCCGGGGCGCTGAAAGCGTTCGCTAACTCGAAAAGCCGTCAGGTGTTTTCAGAGTAATCCATTAGAAGACAGGCCGAGAAAAAACTCCGGGGTCCAATTTCGCCGTTAAACGTCGCTGCCTTTCAAAAAGTAACCGGAGTAACTTGGCAAGTATTTCCATACCCTCCAGAAGTCCGCTGGATACTTCGGATGCCGCCCCCAGTCTGTTGACTTCCCTAACGAACAATTAGCTCGAGCTGCAGAAAGAAGACTCGTAAGGTATAATTGTCGGGAAATTGTATCCGGCAGGTTTTCCGGACGTTGGAAACCATGATGAAAACGGCTCCCGGTCGTCGGGTTACGGTAAACATAATCGCAGACAGGGAATAATACGGTGCTCGTTCATCCCTGTGTACCAGAGGGAAACGTTGGAAGGCAGTCTTCGATTAAACGCAGGAGAAACAGGCTGCTTCTTTGCAAGGTGCAAGACGGAAGATTTGCATGGCGGAGAGAGACGAGGGGACTTCTATAGAGCGTTCTAACCGAAGAGGGAGATGGATAATGGCGGAGGAAGAAAGAGGATTGTGCGAGTAGAGTCGGTCGGTCGGCCAAAGTGCTGTGTGGCGCGTAGCCCAGTAGCACAGATCGTGTACCAGTGGCTCTCATACTCTTTCTTCTACCCCGTCAGAATTCATCATATCCTTCATTTTGTCGATTCATGGCACCTTGATGAATTACATTATCCCCACATTTCGTGTGCTCCGCTTCCTAGGAACAATTCTCGAGGACCACGTGCTTTCAATGTTCCACCTGAGACGATCGATCTCTTGCGCATTTGAATATATTGTATTCTTCGGAACATTGGAGAGATCCATTTTTCAGAAAGTGGATCATTTTCTGTAAGACCAAAGAATATTACCTAGCGTTTAGAGAATAGTAAGTCCCTCGCGTCTTCAAGGACCATACTGAACCTGTGTCCCATCTATCACACCTCTATGTCACATACCAGATAAAACCAGACCTCATTAGTTTTTGACATACTCATAGAGGAACAAAATATGTTAACTTGAAAAATTACGCAATATGCGATACGTCTGACAAATAGTTCTTGAGAAAGCACATTTTCGGGCCATTCTTTCCTGCATGTCCCAGCTATGGAGTCAAATCTTAGACTTCATCAATCTTCAACGTATATGCTGATGTCAATCGAATATGTCATGTTCTCGTGATGCAGTTAGAGAATGTTAAGTATGCTTCTTCAAAAACCACGATCCTCATCCTGGACCTATATCTCCATGTCTCACGTACCTTCACATACCGTTGGTAGGCAAATGTGTCTTCAGGAGAAGTACATTATAATGTAGTTGTAGAATACTGAGTGTACTACCTGACAATTGATAATTGTTCTCATAGAAATTCTTATATCTCTCGGTATGTTTATTCGCTCGTATGTCCCACATTCCTTTTATCCACATATCTCGGTATATTTCCCACATCTCTATATGTCTCACATACGTCCTATATCCGTATATGTTCCACATACCACGTCTCATATATCTTCATATACGTCCTATATGTTCCACAATCCACGTCCCATATATCTTCATATACGTCCTATATGTTCCACATCCCACGTCCCATATACCTTCATATATGTCCTATATGTTTCACATCCCACGTCCCATATACTTTCATATGCATATGTACGTCCTATATGTTCCACATCCCACGTTCCATATACTTTCATATGCATATGTACATTCTATATGTTCCACATCCCACGTCCCATGTACCTTCATATACGTCCTATATGTTCCACATCACACGTCCCATATATCTTCATATACGTCCTATATGTTCCACATCCCACGTCCCATATACCTTCATATATGTCCTATATGTTTCACATCCCACGTCCCATATACTTTCATATGCATATGTACGTCCTATATGTTCCACATCCCACGTCCCATATACTTTCATATGCATATGTACGTCCTATATGTTCCACATCCCACGTCCCATATACCTTCATATATGTACGTCCTATATGTTCCACATCCCACGTCCCATATTCCTTCATATACGTCCTATATGTTTCACATCCCACGTCCCATATACCTTCATATACGTCCTGTATGTTCCATATCCCACGTCCCATATACCTCCACATACGTCCTATATGTTCCACATCCTACGTCAAATATACCTTCATATACGTCCTATATGTTCCACAATCCACGTCCCATATACCTTCATATACGTCCTATATGTTCCACATCCCACGTCTCATATACCTTCATATCCTTCCGTCTCTAGATGTCCCACATCCTACACGTTCCACATATCCCTTGATTCGTCCTCGACATAATCGTCGATGAACAGAACATGCGTCCTCGAATAATTACATTATGTACGGTACAGTTAGAGAACGGCAAGTGTCCCACTTCCTGAAATCCCACCCTCCGCCTCGTGACCCATCCAAAAAAGCCCAGAACCTTCGAGTCCCGTGACACCGTCTTCCCGTTTCATCCCTCGGGCGTGGAGGATCAACTCGGTCCGGTGTACTTCTCACCCGTAGCCAATTAACCCTCCGTCACGGCACACTTCTCGGCCGAAAAATTTCCCCAGGGAGCGGCGTGCAGACGGACAGTAAGCATCTAGAGTAGGCTGGTGAACTCGCGCCGAGAAAAGGGATGAGAACCACTGACGGACACGGCGGAGCTTGCGCCCTGGTATTTTGGGGACGCGGACTGGCGCGGTGGCGGCAGACACGGCCACCTCTAAGCTAGGGGTTCGAACGGTGCCGCGAGGAGGGTGGGGGCTGTGCACCAGGGCACAGGGGCTGCGGGGCTACGTGTAGCGATGGGTACACTATCCGCACCCCTCGTGCAATTTCGTCCGACGAAAATGATCGATGCCATAACTTGGACCTAAAATCATATGCAGCCACTTTGTATGCTTCGGACCGTTACCGAGTTTCGTACTTTAGGATCGAACGTGTCACTAATTACTCATACGGTGACTACGTCCAGTTACTAGGACAGTTATTACGACAGTTACTAGGACTGTTACTTGTGGGTTCGATATCTTTTCAGATTCTGATGGTTCTGAGCTTGTGACTTAGGGTTAGATGTCAGCTCAGTTACTCTAGGGATACAGAATACGTCTCATTCGAATTTCGAGCTTCTAAAATTACGTAACATCGCAGTACATTTGGTAAACTACGTCTAGCTAGATTAAGTGTTACTATAAGTAGATCATACCCTAAGTCAAATTTCGGATTATTTCTACGTAGTTACCACTTTCTAATTTCCTTAAAATATGATGTATAGCGTCAGGTTCAAGATTGAGTATCATTCTTCATATTAGGTGCAGATCCCTCTGCAAAATAAATCAAATTTAATTTTTGAACTAAGTCGCGATGATTTACTAATAGCTCCCACCTCGAAATTCCTTGAAATATGATACACAGGTTTGTAATCTTATGACCAAGTGGGTTATGTATCAGACCCTATATTACATGAAAGTTTTTCCAATAAATCAGATTTAACTACCAGATCTTGGGCAGTTTCCCCAAATTTCTTATCCTTCACTATTTTACTGTAATGTTGGGTGAACATCAAACTTTGATCAAATTCCTATTCGTACCATTTCTATGAAAGATGCTGTGTTCTGAATCTGGCCACACAATTTGTTTGACAATCAGTGGACTGTTCATTAGCACAGGTTAAACCTCTAATAAAATTTTGATCTCTGTTAAATTCACCAAACTCTGAGTTCTCTGCATTCTCTATAATGTCTATATGACAAACTCTATAGTCCGTACTCTTCATACTCTAACTCCACCAAACTCCATGCAGTATATATCAGAACGTCCCACAGGATCCGGAGCCCCAGTTGAAAATGACTAGTCGAAAAGTAGGCGATTGAAGGCATTTTAAACTACTCTATAAGATAGAAAAATTGTAAAATATTTTTGAACAGCTCGAGGTCGAATTGAGCCCATCGCTGGGCTCTAGGCTCGGTAGATGTCGGTTGGGTGGTGGCGCTGGAGTTGCACGGCACGGGAATGGGGGTGAATCGAGAACGGTCTTTGGGTGGGGATGGCTAGCGTGGCTGTGCACCTCGCGGGTTGGTCGGGTGAGGGACGTCGGTTGTCTGGTGGGGCAGAGTCGGCGTGGTGGGGTCGGACGGGTCGATGATGCCGGCGGTCCTCGACGACTCGAAACGCCAGTCAGTCTCTGATCCACCCGAAGCCGCGCTGTTAACCTTCTATCTCATCGAACACCGCTCGCCGCAGCCATGGGTGACAAGGTTTGTGATTGCCTTAGAAAAAAACACACAGCCATCTCCAGTCTCTGACCGAGAGTCTTCGCTTTGTAGACAGCCGTTCACAAGCTTTTCCTGCTTAAATCGAGCTCTATCCTCGGCCGATTCGATAGCCAGATTAGAGGTAGTGCGTGCGCGTATGTGTGCGTGTGTGCCCGTCCGTTCGTGCGCGTCCATGAGAGAGAAAAGGGCAGGGACGTCGCGAGAGACGAAGAAAGAGAGAGGAAGCACGAGTGACAAGCGTGAATGGGTTTAGAGGTCGGAGGAACGGGTCGTTTAGAGACACGGGAATTCTGCTCGGGGAAAATAACAGGACGCATCTTCCACCATAAGTGTTGCTGGGGAATCCATTCGATCACTTTTTAGTTCGAGTCGAAACGACGAGCCTTGGAAAATCGGACAAACGGAAGAGAAAGATATATAGGCGAGTCTGTGGTGTAACCACTGCTAAAGAGGAGCTTCGATCGAGGGTGGGAGGGTGGGAGAGAAAGGCGAGGAGAGACGAAGGAAGGGTTGCGCCTCTTTCTCTCTCTCTCTCTCCCTTGCTTTCTCCATGTTTCTTTCCGTGTCGAACTCTCGCGGAATCCGCGCGAAACAGTTCTTCCCTGTGATTCGTTCCGTCAGTGTCGTTTTCCAGGAAATCGAGGAACTTCCTCCTCGACCAGGCTCCTTCCCTCTCCGTTTCTTCTCTTCCATCTCGTCTCTTCTTCTCGGTGGTTCGACCGGTCCGGTGCTAACGAACGCGCAACATGGTAAAGTGCTTTTATTTTAAACACTCTATGTCGTAGTCATTTATCCCGTTCTCCAAAATGGTCGACGACAGTGAAACGGTCCTTGGGCCAGGAGGTCAGCCCCCGACTTGTGCTTCGATCGCGGATTACGCGTGGTTCCCTGACCCAATTGTGCGGACCAAGTACTTTTTAAACCGAGTACGACCGGGATAGAAAGCTAGAGTCCATGCTCCTTCAGAGGGTGGAAGTAGTCCGAGGGGTGTTGCAGCGTCACGGCGCACGCGCCAACCGACCAGCTGCGGACAAAGAGACGTCACGATTTTTTCGAAAAATCCTCCACGGATCTTTCCACTGGCTCGATTTTTCCGTTCAAGGACGCGACCGTCAGGGGGGGCCGACCTCGTCGATCCAAAACCCGTTTCATCAAAAATCTACCGATTTCTCCTAGAAATCCCGTTAACGATCCTCTCGTTTCCTCCTCGATCGATCGTTCCAGCGGAAAATAACGTCTGCATGGAAACTGGTATTTTTAGCGAGCTATTAAAGTTCAGCATTCGTTAGACGTGCGCAAGCTCCTAGCAAGGATAAATCGGTGAGAGTGAGTTCCGGGCAACGATATCCGAGGGACTTATCGATCTCCGCGGATCTTAGAGATCCCTCGAAATCGCGACGTTCGGTGACACGCCCTCTCCCTCCACCGACCCAGCCCGATCTTTCGGATCGCCTTTTCTCGCGATCGAACGCGTCCGCAGGACTCTGCCGGAAATTGGGCCGTCTTCACCGTTGCTCGGCCGAGAAGATTCGGGCCGAACCGGGTCAACGGAAAGGCTTCGAGGATCGATCGGTGGCTCGAATTCGAGCGCATTCCAGCCTCGATTGTTCCTCGAAGCGGCACGGTATCGAGCTACCGAGCGGGCACACGCTCGCTGACAATGGACGAGCCGAGCTTTCATCGTGCGCGTTCGCACGCGAGTTCTCGCGGGACCGCAGCCGGCCCCAAGGACAGCCGCGGACCGTCAATTGAAAAGGTCGATCCTTTTAACTGGCCCTTACCGCCGTTTTTCGTTCATTGAAATTCCTTCGAGCGACTTCCGTCTGCCGATTATCTCTCGCCTCGACGTTCCGTCTCGTTGAGCCGTGTTTCTAGAAATTTAGGTCACGCGTTTTGTCGCTTTTGGTCGATGCAGCTTCTACCACTGTCTCTTTCACGATCTTTCGAATGGTGCGCGTTTGTGACACGTTTTTAACGTGATAAACGGTTATGACGTATCAACCTTACTACCTCTGACATTTGCGCGATTATTTCCGCTCGGATTACGACCGTTTTTTAGATAATTATGACCCACATTTAGCTCCTTTCATTTTTACTATAATTCATTATTTTTCGAACTGGTTCAAAATTTCGTTCAATATTCTACTCGGTTTTTTATTAAAATCAGTTTTTAAGTATTACAAAATAATTATATTGGAAGCAGAAATTTGATTGCGTTAAAAATAACAGCATCAGAAGATTCATTGACTATTCATTATTTGCCACAATTTCTTCACTGCAATTACAAGATAATTATGCTACTTTATTTTTTCACAATCTCGAGTGATTCTAATCTAGTCATTCGTGACGTAGTAATATCCTAATCATAATAGGAAAAGTTGGAGATAATCGGATACGAGTTACATATTCATTGCTCTTTACCGGGTTTAAGCACCGAATCATTCTAATCTGGTCAATTTGTGACATAACAATATTCTGACTTCAGCTGAAATCGTGGCAAGAAAAATTTAGGATAATTAGAGAGCAGTTTAGATATCTTCCGCTTGGTCGGTAATTGGTTCATTCTGATACTGTCGTTTGTGACATAACCGTGGTCTGACTTCAGATTCGCAATGAGAAAAATGTAGGATAAGTCGCAAGTAGTTTCTTCATAGGTAGTTTAGGTATTTCATTCTGATAATTATATTTATGACTTGATGACATTTTTTTGTGAGATAATTGTGGTTTGACTTCAGCTTCGCAATGAGAAAAATGTAGGATAAGTCGCAAGTAGTTTCTTCATAGGTAGTTTAGGTATTTCATTCTGATAATCACATTTGTGACTTGATGACATTTTTTTTTGTGAGATAATAGTGGTTTGACTTTAGCTTCGCAATGAGAAAAATGTAGGATAAGTCGCAAGTAGTTTCTTCATAGGTAGCTTAGGTATTTCATTCTGATAATCACATTTGTGACTTGATGACATTTTTTTGTGAGATAATTGTGGTTTGACTTCAGCTTCGCAATGAGAAAAATGTAGGATAAGTTGCAAGTAGTTTCTTCATAGGTAGTTTAGGTATTTCATTCTGATAATCACATTTGTGACTTGATGACATTTTTTGTGACATAACCGTAGTCTGACTTCAGCTTCGCAATGAGAAAAATGTAGGATAAGTCGCAAGTTTATGAATCCTCATAGGAAGATATCCTATTCAATTTTATTCTGATAGCATTTGTAACTTGATGGCGTTCTGATGTTAATTCTAATTACAATAGATGAAGGATATGGAAATTGCTTAGGTGTTCACATATTAGGTGTCTGTTCACGTGTTTGTCTACCAGGAGTCAGTTCCTTAATTGTTCATTGACTTAATGAATTTTCAGCTAATTCGGACAGTCACATTGGGATTTGACTAGCTTGATCTTGGTCTTATTCTGATAACAGTTACCTAACTTCTGATCAGACGTAACAAAATTTGAAATAGTCAAAAGGAGTCTGATGTCCTTCCCTGAGCAAGTAACTCTAATAGCAATATCTTTGACATAATTCTGATTCACAAAATTTAACAAAATTTACTTAACAAAGTTTGAAATAATCCACAAGGAATCGGATACTCCCTAAGAGTCTCTAATACTCGCATGACCCAACCTCTGAAATCTAACAAATCTCTAATAACCCAAACGCAATCAGACTTCCCTAAACAATCTCCAGCATCTTTGACATAATTAACTGCTGATCAAACTTAACAAAATTTGAAATAATCCACAGGGAATCGGATACTCCCTAAGAGCCTCTAATACTCGCATGACCCAACCTCTGAAATCTAACAAATCTCTAATAACCCAAATGCAATCAGACTTCCCTAAACAATCTCCAGCATCTTTGACATGATTACCCAACTTCTAATGGGAGTTAACAAAATTTCCAATAACCAGAGTTTATCAGATCCGGCTAACTCTAATAGCGTTATGTCAGAGATGACATCGTTAACAAAATCCGAGATAGTAACAATTAGCCAACGTTAGTTCTGAGGCATCGGTGCTTCGAAAATAGCTTTGCAAATCATAGTGTTTGAGGAGAAAAAGGTGCAGGGAAGATTTGAAGGTTTGACCAAGGAAAGATGACATCGTTAACAAAATCCGAGATAGTAACAATTAGCCATCGTTAGTTCTGAGCCGTCGGTGCTTTGGAAATAGCTTTGCAAATCATAATGTTTGAGGAGAAAAAGGTGCAGGGAAGATTTGAAGGTTTGACCAAGGAAAGATGACATCGTTAACAAAATCCGAGATAGTAACAATTAGCCATCGTTAGTTCTGAACCATCGGTGCTTTGGAAATAGCTTTGCAAATCATAGTGTTTGAGGAGAAAAAGGTGCAGGGAAGATTTGAAGGTTTGACCAAGGAAAGATGACATCGTTAACAAAATCCGAGATAGTAACAATTAGCCATCGTTAGTTCTGAGGCATCGGTGCTTCGAAAATAGCTTTGCAAATCATAGTGTTTGAGGAGAAAAAGGTGCAGGGAAGATTTGAAGGTTTGACCAAGGAAAGGGACGCCCTTCGCGAACTGCCTCGGGTCAGTTACATAACGCGGTGACGTTCGTGTTCATTCAAACGCTTCTAGCGTCGACTATCGACGGATCGATTGCGCGATACAATAAACGGAAAGAATGAAATCGACGTTCCACGGCTAGCGTCATGGCCGACCTTTGATGTCCTCTGCCGACTGTCGAACATCGATATTCGACCAGATCCGGATGATGCTGGAAATGCTCGCTTCGAACCCCTTTTATCGTCCATTCATTATACGTGTCAAGGTTTTTTAGAACACGGGAATAGGATTTGTTCATTGGTACCCTTTCGTGCGTTCGTTTCGTCTTTTGTTATTCAAGGTCGTCGCGAACTGCCAACTCTTATAGGTTTTTGTTGCAATTTGGGGAACTTTGGTTCTTGTCGCGATTAGAATACTCAAATTTATTGACTTATCATGGTTGTGTACTTACTTTGTTTAGTGGGATAGATTTATCTGTCTACGAGTTAGGTCTATGTCTAGAAGTTAGGTCTATGTTTATGGGTTAAATCTATGTGTATGAGTTAAGTCTATGTCTGTGAGTTAGGTTAGATTTATCTGTCTATGTGTTAGGTCTATGGGTTAAATCTATGTCTATGAGTTAGATCTATGTCTGTGAGTTAGGTTAGATTTATCTGTCTATGAGTTAGATCTGTGGGTTAAGTCTATGTCTATGAGCTAGGTTTATGTCTGTGAGTTAGGTTAGATTTATCTGTCTATGAGTTAGATCTATGGATTAAATCTATGTCTATGAGTTAGATCTATGTCTGTGAGTTAGGTTAGATTTATCTGTCTATGAGTTAGATCTGTGGGTTAAGTCTATGTCTATGAGCTAGGTTTATGTCTGTGAGTTAGGTTAGATTTATCTGTCTATGAGTTAGATCTATGGATTAAATCTATGTCTAAGAGTTAGATCTATGTCTGTGAGTTAGGTTAGATTTATCTGTCTATGAGTTAGGTCTATGGGTTAAATCTATGTCCATGAGTTAGGTCTATGTCTCTGAGTCATGTTAGATTTATCTGTCTATGTGTTAGGTCTATGGGTTAAATCTATGTCTATGAGTTAGGTCTATGTCTGTGAGTTAGGTTAGATTTATCTGTCTATGAGTTAGGTCTATGGGTTAAGTCTATGTCTATGAGTTAGGTCTATGTCTATGTAAGTCAGGTTTGATCTATACATTTAACCTAGCTTGTGTGAGGATCTATTCTCGTGTGAGGATTGTGCGAGGATTCGGAATATAACCAGTTTCTGGATGAGCATAATACTTCATCATTCTAAATAGGTCGTCTTGAAGATGAAATTGCACTGTTACAATGGTCTAGAATGTTGTCAAGTGTTCATTGAATCGATTCATTTTATTGAAACAATGAAGAATGACAGCGTGGAAGTTCAGGATGATCCTGAAACTTATCTCAATCCCTGTCCACGTTTGACATTTCAGAACTCGCGTTATAATCTCTTTCGAAAATTTCTCAATATTTCATACAGTAGGCTTTCCTTATATTGCCATCTTACCTAATCTAACCTCTTTGGAAAATGTCTTGGTTTTTTAACATTTTTCACATCAAGTCTTAAATACTAAAACGACTTTCAATTAATATTTTAACAATGAAGATAAAACATATCTGTTTGATACAGTAGACTCTCCTTATATTGCCATCTAACCTAACCTCTCTGAAAAATGTCTCAGTTTCTTACAATTTTGCATATCAAGTCTTGATACTAAAACAAACTTCAATCAATATTATAACAACATATACAAAACATATCTATTTGATACAGTAGACTCTCCTTATATTGCCATCTAACCTAACCTCTCTGAAAAATGTCTCAGTTTCGTACAACTTTGCATATCAAGTCTTGATACTAAAACAAACTTCAATTAATATTATAACAACATATACAAAACATATCTATTTAATACAGTAGACTCTCCTTATATTGCCATCTAACTTAACCTCTTCAAAAAATGTCTCACTTTCTCCAAATTTTTCACATCAAGTCTTAATACTAAAACAACCGTCAATTAATATTATAACAAAAAAACATAAAGAACAATTATAACATAAAACATACCTATTGCACACAGTCCTCTCCTTATATCGCCATCTGCGTGCCTCCAAAAACTGCAGCTCATAATATATCTGATTAATCAACCATTTTTGTACTCCACGTTACAAAGGTTTCGAAAGTGCAGGACGGCGATATAACGAGAGACGGCAGGATTTAATTATCCACCGTTGATTAGAGGAGAAGCTCGTTTTATCAGAAGTAGTGTAGCACGAAGCTGCGATGAGCGTAAAATTACCTTCCCAGTCGCATCACACGGTACTTAATGTTTCTCGTTCGGACCGCTTCGAGCCGCAAAACGCTCATTTCCGTCACAAGTGTTTCTAACGAGCTCACGTGAGACCGGGACACGGGGATGGACAGATTCTTGAGGATACTGTTTCCTTCCTTTCGTTTCGTCCCGTAGAAACGCGGCAATGCTATGATTAGACGGGTGAAAACCGCGTTATATGCTTTCCTCTTTTATTTACTTAAAAAGAAAATTACTATATTATTTTTAATGACACATTGAAAATGATATTTTACGAATGTTACGAATTTTATTAATTTTACTAGAGGCGTTTTAAGTTACGGTTAGGTAGACTCTTTTATTTACTTAAAAAGAAAATTACTATATTATTTTTAATGACACATTGAAAATGATATTTTATGAATGTTATGAATTTTATTAATTTTACTAGAGTTGTTTTAAATTACGGTTAGACACTCGTTATATTGCAATATGAGGTAGTGAGTCGCTGTATCAAGGAGGAAAGTGAGAGGCGGTATACGTAGATGGGCAACGCGTTGAGATCGAACGTGTGGCAGTATAACGAGATGTGTAACGGGTGGTGATAGAATAGGACGATGTGCAATCTGTGGTGATATAATTGGAAGAGCAACTCATCACGATGTACAACACGTGGAATTTACAACGCGCCGAATTCAGAACGCATGGAATACTTAACGCGTCAAATTTACAACGCATGGAATTCATAGCACACCGAATTCACAACGCGTGAAATACTCAACGCGTCAAATTTACCACTTGTCGAATTCACAGCGCGCCGAATTCACAACGCGTGGAATACTCAACGCGGCAAATTTACCACTCATCGAATTTAGAACGCATCGAATTCACAGCGCGCCGAATTCACAACGCGTGGAATACTCAACGCGTCAAATTTACCACTTGTCGAATTCACAGCGCGCCGAATTCACAACGCGTGGAATACTCAACGCGGCAAATTTACCACTCATCGAATTTAGAACGCATCGAATTCACAGCGCGCCGAATTCACAACGCGTGGAATACTCAAAGCGTGGAATTCACAACGCGTGGAATTCACAACGCGTGGAATACTCAACGCGTGGAATTCACAACGCGTAGAATTCGCAACGCGTGGAATATTCAACGCGTCAAATTTACCACTCGTCGAATTTACAACGCATCGAATTCACAGCGCGTTGAATTCACAACGCGTGGAATACTCAACGCGTGGAATTCACAACGCGTAGAATTCACAACGCGTGCAATACTCAACGCATCGAATTCACAGCGCGCCGAATTCACAACGCGTGGAATACTCAACGCGTGGAATTCACAACGCGTGGAATACTCAACGCGCGAAATTCACAACGCGTAGAATTCACAACGCGTGGAATTCACAACGCGTGGAATACTCAACGCGCGAAATTCACAACGCGTAGAATTCACAACGTGTGGAATTCACAACGCGTGGAATATTCAACGCGTGGAATTCACAACGCGTCAAATTTACCACTCGTCGAATTTACAACGCATCGAATTCACAACGCGTGGAATACTCAATGCGGCAAATTTACCACTCGTCTAATTTACAACGCATCGAATTCACAGCGCGCCGATTTCACAACGTGAGAAATTCACAACTTTCCTAAATTTCACCGCACCGTGGTCATACAACACTTGATAGTAAAACTCTCCAAACTATTACAAATCTCACGAATGTTCACAGAAGCGCATATAAAATTGGCAATATAGCGAGAGTCAAACGTCCAAACCAAAGACCTCAAAATCTACCCAGTCGACATTATTACTGATTCATACACTTAACGATGAGTCACAGTTGACCCAGCAGGCGCCATTCGAATGTCAATATATCATTTGCAACATGTAATTACCTCGCTAAAGATGTTTATACAATCCCAACATATCTACAAAGTATACAGAACTCACATAAACCACGATATCAACAGTCTACAAATTACACGATTTGTTTTCAAACCGCAGATTTACGCATAAATCCATAAATTATGCATTTATCCATAATTTATTAATTGTATACAAAATTGTGCAACATCGTATTTACCTGAAGCAACTCCGAAGATGTCTTATCAATATTCTTGAAGATTCTTCGACGTTGCATGACGGTGTCCTTTAAACCGGAGTCGATAATGCATAGTTAAAGTTGTATACTTAAAATTCAGACGAACATCATCTAGCGAAAAAGTTGAAAAATTCAAACAGCACTTTAGAAACTTGCCTCTCAGGAACTTCGGACGCGTACCGCCACGATCAAATCTCACCATAATATCAGCCTTCCGAGGATATTTTCTGCTCGTCTATGGGACACGTTCGAACTTTTAACTTTCAAGCAATTTCAATATTTTTTGAACTTTTGGCGAGTTTTGATGGAAATTAGATGGTCACTGGGGGTTGGAGGTTGGAAGCAATTGGAAATTTTGAGATTTCAAGGGGGAATTAGAAATTTAGGGATTTGGAGATTTGGGAAATTAGGAATTTAGGGATTTCAAGGGGGAATTATAAATTTAGGGATTTGGCAATTTAGGGATTTGGCAATTTAGGGATTTAGCAATTTAGGGATTTGGAGGCTTGGGAAATTAGGAATTTAGGGATTTCAAGGGGGAATTAGAAATTTAGGGATTTGGAGATTTGGAAAATTAGGAATTTACGAATTTCAAAGCGTGGGAAATTAGAAATTTATGGTATTGGCAATTTAGGGATTTGAAAGCTTGGGAAATTAGGAATTTCAAAGCTTGGGAAATTAGAAATTTAGGGATTTGGAGGCTTGGGAAATTAGAAATTTAGGAATTTCAAAGCTTGGGAAATTAGAAATTTAGGGATTTGGAGGCTTGGGAAATTAGAAATTTAGGAATTTCAAAGCTTGGGAAATTAGAAATTTAGGAATTTCAAAGCTTGGGAAATTAGAAATTTAGGGATTTGGAGGCTTGGGAAATTAGAAATTTAGGAATTTCAAAGCTTGGGAAATTAGAAATTTAGGGATTTGGATGCTTGGGAAATTAGGAATTTAGGAATTTCAAAGCTTGGGAAATTAGAAATTTAGGGATTTGGAAGCTTGGGAAATTAGGAATTTAGGGATTTCAAGGCTTGGGAAATTAGAAATTAATGGTATTGGCAATTTTGGAAATTGGGGGCTTGGGAAATTAGCAATTTAGGGATTTCAAGGCTTGGGAAATTAGAAATTTATGGTGTTGGCAATTTTGAAAATTGGAGGCTTAGGGATTTGGGAGTTTAGGGAATTGGAGATGTAGAAATTTGAGAATTTAGGAATTTGGAAGGTTGGAGATTTGGGGATGTAGAGATCTGGAAATTGAGGAATTTGGGGGTTTAGGGACTTGGGGATGTAGAAATTTGGACATGTAGGTATATGGAAATTTTGGAATTGAGGATTTAGAAATTTGAGGAGTGAGAAATTCAAGGTTTGAGAATTTGGGGATGTAGAAATTTCACATCTAGGTATTTGTGGACGTAGGTATTTGTGGACGTAGAGATTTGGGGATGTGGTGATTTCAGATACACTGTCTTGAAAATTTAGGTATTTTTAAGTACAAAAATTGGGGATCTAGAAATTTTACATTTGTGTAATTAGGGGTTCACCTGTCTCTTAATATAGAAATCTGCAAACTTACAACTTCAAAGACCTTGCAACTCGATTCAAAAAATAAATTACAATCCATGTATTACATGGTTCCTTAAAATGTTACCATATCACCCAACGTAACATTAAAATCAATATTAAAAGTCAGTAATATTAAAAACAATGTTAAAGGTCACTAATATTAATGTAATGTTAAAAGTCGTTAATATCAAAAATAATATCTCAATCCACAAAGGTTAGCAAAGTCTTGCCCAGGTCACCAAAAGTAATGTCAAAAGTCATTAATGTTAAAGTAATGTTAAAAGTCGTTAATATTAAAAATAATATCTCAATCCACAAAGGTCAGCAAAATCTTGCCCAGGTCACCAAAAGTAATGTCAAAAGTCATTAATGTTAAAGTAATATTAAAAGTCGTTAATATTAAAAATAATATCTCAATCCACAAAGGTCAGCAAAGTCTTGCCCAGGTCACCAAAAGTAATGTCAAAAGTCATTAATGTTAAAGTAATGTTAAAAGTCAATAATACTAAAAGTAACATCTGAACCCCCAAAGGTCATCCAAATCTTGCCCCAACTAATCAAACTTAAATTCCCCAAAAACTGCACAAATACAAATCTACATTAAAGCAAGTGTAGTTGAAATGGGAAAGAAATAGCATAGAGAAAGCACAGCATACATTCGATAAGAGAGGATTGGTTAGAAAGAAAGAGCAGGGGTGGTCGTAGGTGGAAGGGCAGAGCAGACTAGATGGCGCCCAGGCTCGCCTTCTGGGGTGCCTATCGATCCTAACCTATTTATAATTCCTCTGACATTTCGATTCGTATGATAACGTTCTACCCTAACGCGTTTCACTGACAGTCCCTTTTCTTCGATTTCCCTCTCGATAATACCTCTCTTTCTTTGCACCCCCTTATCAACCCTTCTTTAACCACTTTTCAAACGCTCTTCGATCTCTCCTTTTAGAGAAATGTCTTTATTTTAACCGAACTTTTCATCCTTTCATGGAATCGTTTTATTACTGGAATTTTTTGAACTCTTTCAAATTTTCTGTTGCAATTTAAAATTGTGGCTTAACGTTTAAAAATTATCAAGTCTCTCATAAGTTTTAAGTTTAGTTTCTGCGAAATTTGCGCTTTGTAGGAATTTATAAATTGTACAAGTTTTATGGATCTTTCAAATTATACAAGTTTTTAAGTTTTTTCGAATTTACAAATCCTACGTATTATAAAGTTTTATGAAATTATACAGGGTTTGAAGTTTTATGAAATTTACAAATTATACGAATTACGAAGTTGTGTAAAACTTGCAAGTTATACGAAGTTCAAATCTTCTATTAAAACAAATGATACAAATTTCGAAGTTTTATGAAATTTACAAGTTGCTCAAAGTTTCGTCTCTAAATGTACAAATTATACAAATTTCTCTCAAACATGCTACTCGTAAAACTTGAAACTCTCTCAAATTTATAATTAATACAAAAGTTGTAAATTCACACTTGATACAACTTTCGAGATTCCTTGCAAACTCGCAAATCTTGAAACTTAGTTTTAAAATTTACAAAACTTATATTTTAGTGTACTTATTAATTTCTACCTTTAAAGAATGATGACTCGAATACTTCATTTGTTCTTTTATTTTACTCGTTATTTGAAAAATATATTTTCTTCAATGACTTAACAAATCCCCGAAAGGGTTAATCGAAACAGGAAGAAGTTCTAAACGGTTCGATATGAAAAATGGGAACATGGAAACTTCCGTGTCCTCGTTCGATAAAATCGATTGGACCTTGGCTGACGTTCTCTTCACAATTTTGCAAGAGGTTGAGTAAAAATAAAATATAGGAAAACCTGTAGATATTTTTTTTTATCTTGACGCTCTTGAAATAGCTGCAAATCAGATATCGAACGTGTATCTTCAATCTTAATTTACGCGTCATTGATACTATGATGACAAAGTTGCATTTTAGATATTTTTCTAACAAAGTTGCAATTTAGATTTTTTCTGGCAAAGTTGCAATTTAGATATTTTATCTAACAAAGTTACAATTTAGATCTTTTCTGACAAAGTTACAATTTAGATATTTTTAACAAAGTTGCAATTTAGATATTTTCTGACAAAGTTGCAATTTATATATTTTTAACAAAGTTGCAATTTAATTATTTTTCTGACAACGTTGCAGTTTAGATATTTTTAACAAAGTTGCAATTTAATTATTTTCTGATAGAGTTGCAATTCAGATATTTTTGTCAATGATGCAATTTAGGTGTTATTACGACAAGTTGCATTTCGATACTTTTCTAATAACGTTGCATTACGATATTATTATGACAAAGTTGCGATTAGATGTTTTCCTGACAAAGTTGCATTTCGACGTTCTTCAGACACAGTTGCATTTCTATACTTTTCTAAGAAAGTTGCATTTGTATAATTTTCTAAGAAAGTGGCATTTGTATATTTTTCGAAGAAAGTTGCATTTCTGTATTTTTTCAGACAAAGTTACATTTCTATATTTTTCTAATAAAGTTGCATTACTATATTTTTCTAAGAAAGTTGCATTTCTCTATTTTCTCTGACAAAGTTACATTTCTATATGTTTCTGACAAAGTTGCATTTCTATATGTTTCTAACAAAGTTACATTTTGACATTCTTCTAACAAAGTTGCAATTAGATATCATCATGACAAAGTTGCAATTAGACATTTTTACAACAAAATTGCATTACGACATTCTTCTGACATAGTTACATTTCGATGTTTTTCTGATAAAGTTGCATTTCTATATGTTTCTCACAAAGTTACACTTTGACCTTCTTCTAACAAAGTTGCAATTAGATATCACCATAACAAAGTTGCAATTAGACATTTTTACAACATAATTGCATTACGACATTCTTCTGGCAAAGCTACATTTCGACATTCTTCTAACAAAGTCGCACTTCGATATTTTTCTAACAAAGTTGCATTTTGATGTAGCGATGACAAAGTTGCATTTGAATATTTTTACGACAGAGTTACCTTGTAGAAACGAGAGAGGCCGATTACCGTTCGCAAAAGTCACTCGCTGTATATTTTCTCGGAAAGGATCGATAGTGTTCTTATCGTTAACGAACGATCGTATCCTCAGTTCGCGCGGTAATTAACGTTCAATTATTGCATGACGTGTCGTCACGCACGAGAAATTGAATAATTACGTGCCTACGATGATTACCTGGGCAACCGGTGCACGTCTTCGAAACATGTATTTTTAGCAAGCTCGATTATGTTGCTTGCTTCGATTATACTCAGCTGATTGTATCTTCACGACACTTTTATACATACGTGTATACATATCTATACACTACATTTCTTCCTTGAGTAGATTTACATTACCATCTTTCTAAATTCAATTATTTGTCGAATTAACAATCAGAGAAGTTAAATCTGAAGAAATGACTCCTCTTTGACGATTAATTGGAAATAAACGAAGGTGCAGTAAATTACATTTCTTTTTCATTAAACATTATTGAGAACATATGGCAATCTGTTTGTTGAAAGAAATTATATAGAACTGTAATAACATTTTACATTGACGTTCAGACTTTTAATGGAAATCCACAATCAAGTTTCTTTTAAATTTTAACGCAAGTCTACAATCAAATTTAATATAACAACGAGGATCATTTAACAAAATATACAGAAACTTGTTTTTTCTACAGAAGATATAAAACATGTTTTTTGTAGAAAATGTTCCATTAACATTTACCAGAATCCTCATCACGAGTTTCTTCTTCCTCCCAAACGAAAAGCAATTTTCCTAAAAAGGGAAGCAATACTCGAAAAGACACTTTCTCGATTGTTTTCCTGGTAGAACCTCCGCAACGAGGAAACAGAGAAACATTGCCAGGTTGAAAGTGAAGAAAACGGGCTGGAAATCCCGTGGAAATCCGAATGCTGTAATAGCCTCTTCAAAGACTTCTGCTTAGAGCGTTTGTGGGTCTTCGGTTAAACCAATGTTTCTCCTTAACGAAGTAAGTCGACGGTCGTTGGCCCGCAAAGGGATTGTCCTTTTCACGTGAACGATTTCACGCGTTTTATTTTCACGTGGAAATTTCTGTTTTCGTTCTGTGTAACGCTGTTCTGGAAAAACATTTCTCCTTCAAGGAAAATTTAGTTTCATGGTTTAACTTCATTCTTTTGCTCTTGTGAAATTTTTCAATTTCTCTGTTTGAAAATAGATATTTTTTTAAGGGACACTGTTGTCTCATTTCAGGGACACCAGTTGTGAGACACCCTGTATATTCTGACAAAGTATTTTACATGTATTTTTAGGGGTGACTTTTATATGCATTTATAAGGGTGATTTTTTATATGCATTTATAAGGGTGATTTTTTATATGCATTTATAAGGGTGATTTTTTATATGCATTTATAAGGCTGATTTTTTATATGCAATAATTCTTTTATTTCTTAAATATTTAATAAACTAGCAATTACCCTTAGTAAACCTCCCTAAAAATTTACATAACAAAAAATGACTTCCACAAGAAATGTCGCTCCTACTTTACAAAATCTCCCCATAAAAACAAAAAATAAAACTTGCACCGTTAAGAGGGTTGAATCCATGTATCACGGTGATGTAGATGCAAAAGAAAATAAAACCAATAAGAAAAAAAATGACAATAAAAGATAAGAGTAAACATCGAATAGAGTTTCAAGGTGACTAAAAATTATGTAATTTAGAAACGACAGAAGAGTGATTGAAGTTAATTAATCAGGAAAGTGAAGTGTCTCGAAGAATCGATCGAACGTTTTCCTAGAAAGGTTCACCAGCAACTGCATCTTCGTTTGCCTGCATAATCGGTCTGCACTTGTACATGACAATTTCGAGGTTAAGGTTCATTGGATTAATTCGTTCGATCGTTTAATTGGCTAATTCGAGGCTAAAGCGCTGTGTCTAGCACCGATCTAATTGCACCGTCGCGAATAGACAGAGCAAATCAGATACGTCTGCATTCTTTAGGTGGTTGGTTATTGTTCTTCTTAAAAAGAATTCTTTCATTTTTATTTTTGGGTTATTAACCATTTTGGGATTATTGGTAATTTGGGGATTATTCATGATTTTGGGGTGTTTCAGTCGATTCAAAATGGAGTTTTGGTCGAATCGATGTTGATGGTGTTTTGTTTGCTTTGGTTGAAGATTTTAGGGGCTGTTTCGGTTGAATTGGTTAAGGGTGCTGAGGTGTTTCTATCAAATCGGTTAAGGGTGCTTAGGTATTCCATCGAATCGGTTAAGGGTGCTGAGGGGTTTAGGTTGAATTGGTTAAGGGTGCTGAGGTGTTTCTATCGAATCGGTTAAGGGTGCTTAGGTATTTCCATCGAATCGGTTAAGGGTGCTCAGGTATGTCCATCGAATCGGTTAAGGGTGCTGAGGTATTCCATCGAATCGGTTAAGGGTGCTCAGGTATTCCATCGAATCGGTTAAGGGTGCTGAGGTGTTTCGGTTGAATTGGTTAAGGGTGCTCAGGTATTTTCATCGAATCATTTAAGGGTGCTTAGGTATTTCCATCGAATCGGTTAAGGGTCCTAAGGTATTTCTATCAAATCAGTTAAGGGTCCTAAGGTATTTCCATCACATCGGTTAAAGATGCTGAGGTGTTCCTGTTACATCGGTTATGGGTCTTAAGGTGTTTCAGTCATATCGGTTAAGGGTCTTAAGGTATTTCTATAATATACATTAAAGGTGCTGAGGTGTTCCTATTAAATCGGTTAGGGGTCCTAAGGTATTTTCATCAAGTCAGTTAAAGTTGCTGAGGTGTTCCCACTAAATCAGTTGAGGGTGCTGACGTATTTCCATCAATTCAGTTAAAGTTGCTGAGGTGTATCTATAAAGTTTGTTAAGGGTGCTGAAATATTTCTATCAAACCGGTTAAGGGTCCTAAAGTATTTTCATCAAGTCATTTAAACTTGCTGAGGTGTTTCTACTAAATCAGTTGAGAATGTTAAGCTACTTCCATCAAATCAGTTAAGTGTTCCAAAATACATCCATCATATCCATTAAAAATGTCTCAACAAAAACACCAAAAAATAGCAATGTTCCACCTGAACATATAAAAATGTCAAACCACTTCTATCCACAAAATTAAAAATACTGCATTTAAACAAAATCACACAAAAATATAAAAAATCTATTAAACACTATTCGACACTGATCATTATTAACATTGATTTATGAATCAAGTGTTTAATAATGTTTGGTCGAATTGTTTTAGGTAGTTCGTCTATAATGTTGCAATTTTCGTATTATTATGATAAAACGAAGTCCGCAAACGATGGCAGAACCGAGCACAAATAATCGTCGACAACGAATTCGTTCTAATTGTCACTTTTATTACATTAGGTTTGTTATATAATTTCCTCTAAATACCGTTCATTAGCGTTCCAAGGATTAACTTATTTGTGTGCAGTTACAATGTCTCTGAGAGCTAACGACGGCTTGTTGAAACAGTGTCTTAAAAGCGTCAGTTTGTCAGCAAATAAGGAACGTTGTTTGTCAGTCCGGTAAAATAAGGATTATTTCGACGCTTCTCCTTCGGAGTAATTTTCACTTCAATCTGGTACGGTCTGGAATTCTCAGATTTTTCTGTTTGGAGATTGCGGAAGTCTTTACTATACAGAAATTTTAGGTTTATTCTTTAAATCCTCAATTTATCAAATATTTTACTTGAGGTAATGTTATGTGCATATGTTAATATATGAGGTTCCTCTTTAATCATTAAAAAAACAAGTTCCTACATTTGCAAGCCTCGAAATTTTAAAATTTTTTAAATTCTCAAGTTTTGCATATTTTGCAAATTTAATTCGCAAATCTCCAAAATTTCAAATTTCCAAATTGTCTAACTCACAAATTTTCAAATTCCTAAAACTTCAAGTCCCTAAAATCACAAGTTGTCAAATTCTCAAGCCATCAGATTCCCAAACCCCTAAATTGTCAAATCACCAAAATCTCAAGTTCACAAATTCCCAAGCACTAAAAATCTCAGGTTCCTAAATTTCTAAATCCCTGAAACTTCAAGTCCCCAAAATCTCAAGTTCTCAAATTCCCAAACCCCCAAATTCCTAAATCCCTAAATTTCGAAACCTCTAAATTGTCAAATCCCCAAAATCTGAAGTTCACAAATTCCCAAGCACTAAAAATCTCAGGTTCCCAAATTTCTAAATCCCTAAAACTTCAAGTTCCCAAATTCCCAAACCCCCAATTCCTAAATCCCTAAATTCCTAAACCCCCCAATTCCTAAATCCCTAAATTCCCAAAACCCTAAATTGTCAAATCCCCAAAATTTCAAGTTCATAAATTCCCAAACCCCCAAATTCCTAAATCCCTAAATTCTCAAACCCCCAAATTCCTAAATCCCTAAATTCCCAAACCCCCCAATTCCTAAATCCCTAAATTCCCAAAACCCTAAATTGTCAAATCCCCAAAATTTCAAGTTCACAAATTCCCAAACCCCCAAATTCCTAAATCCCTAAATTCCCAAACCCCCAAATTCCTAAATCCCTAAATTCCCAAACCCCTAAATTGTCAAATCCCCAAAATCTCAAGTTCCCAAATTCCCAAACCCCCAAATTCCTGAATCCCTAAATTCCCAAACCCCTAAATTGTCAAATCCCCAAAATCTCAAGTTCTCAAATTCCCAAACCCCCAAATTCCTGAATCCCTAAATTTCCAAACCCCTAAATTGTCAAATCCCCAAAATCTCAAGTTCACAAATGCTCAAACCCCTAAAATTTCAAATCCCCAAATTCTCAAACCCCCAAAACCCCATAATTTCCAAATTCTTAAATTGCCTAAAATCCTCAAATTCTTAAATTTCCCAAAATTTCGAAATTCTCAAATTTCAACCTCGCATATCTACAAATTACTGTGCACTCAAATTTCCCAGATTCCAAAAATTTCAACGCGGAAATTTCTACACAGCCGATGATTCAGAAAGGCGTAAAGTTCAGAAAGTACGACACTGCGCGGAACGTAAATAACACTCGATGTCTCGAAGACTTTCAGGGACGCTCGGCCAAGAATAGACGAATATCCAATTTTAATCGCGGAACCTCTGCCCACCGTTTCGCGAGCTTGATGAACTACTCCGTAACAAATGTTGTTCAATCTCCACATCCGCCACGTGATTTCAAAGAATTCATCCTTTGTTACTTTTCTGATTATTTCTAACAAATACATATCATTTGCAGGGTTATTAAAGAACTTATTTCTACACAATATTCTTTGTATTCATTCACAGAAGTGATATTTTTAACTCAGTTTTAAGTTAAAATCATTTTGATTAACATTTACGTAGCTCGAAAAGTCAGGAACCATTTTCAGACCGCACGAGGTTCTCTCGCAAAATCATGAATGAAAAGTTAGCGAATTGAAAGAATTTCCGCGGTAGAAATTAAACTATTAGATCAAATAATTGTCTCATGAAAAATTTGCAAAGATATGTGCACTGCGACAAGTTTTATTAAAGTCAGAATAAATTTAAGACTGCTATATCAATACGTTCTGCTTGCGCGAAGTTCAATCGCAAAATCATGAATGAAAAGTTAGCGAATTCGAAGAATTTCCACGGCAGAAATTGAACTAGTAGATCAAATAATTGTCTCATGAAAAATTTGCAAAGATATGAGCACTGCGACAAGTTTTATTAAAGTCAGAATAAATTTAAGACTGCTGGTATTAGTAGATTCTGCTTGCGCGAGGTTCAGTCTCAAAATCATGAATGAAAAGTTTCCCAATTCGATGAAACTCAATTTCAGAAATGAAGTTAGGGGAATATACAAGCAGCTCATCATGGATTTTCGAAGTAACAAACGCAGTAACAGATGTTATTGGAATTAAAGCAGTTTGAAGTGCTACGTTTAGTTTCCAAGAGATAAAACTTCAAAGTTGTGAATGAAAAGTTACTTATTTCTGGAGATTCGACTTGGGAGCTCAAAGTAGCAGATGAAATAACTACCTCATCAAAAATTTTTAACAATATAAGCAGTAGAATAAATTTTATAATAGAACAATTTGAAGATTTACTGATACGTTTAACTTGTGCGAGCTTCAACTTGAAAATCATGAATGAAAAGTTACTTAATTGCACTAAAATTAATTACGAAGACGAAGGTAGTGGCTTATACAATTATTGTTTCGTGAATTTTCGAAGTTACAAATACTGTATCAAAAGTTATCAAAATTAGAACAATGCAAAGACAGTTATGTTGTAACATTTAGCCTCTACAAGACTGTACCTGAAAATCATGAATGAAAAGTTACATAATTCCACTAAAATCAATTACAGAAACCAAGCTAGTAGATTACACAATCATTCTATCATGAATTTACGAAGTTACAAGCCCTACATCAAAAGTTATCAAAATTAGAATAACATAAGATCAGTTTTCTAACATTTAGTTTCCACAAAATTGTATCTGAAAATCATGAATGAAAAGTTACATAATTCCACTAAAATCAATTACAGAAACCAAACTAGTAGATTACACAACCGTTCTATCAAGAATTTACGAAGTTACAAGCCCTACATCAAAAGTTATCAAAATTAGAACAACATAAGGGCAGTTTTCTAACATTTAGCTTCCACAAAATTGTATCTGAAAATCATGAATGAAAAGTTACATAATTCCACTAAAATCAATTACAGAAACCAAACTAGTAGATTACACAATCATTCTATCATGAATTTACGAAGTTACAAGCCCGACACCAAAAGTTATTAAAATTAGAACAATTTGAAAGCAGTTATCTTCTAACATTTAGTCTCCACAAAATTGTACCTGAAAATCATGAATGAAAACTAACTTAACTGCACAAAAAAGCGATTCTAGAAATAAAGTCAATTGATTTTGCGGTTGATCTATCACGGATCACGAGTAATCCAAAAGATCGTGCTCGCGTGAGGAATGTTTGATCGCGTCGATGGTTGCCGCGCTGAAGACCGACGAGTGGCACGCGAGAAGACCCGTATCGAGACACGCGATCCAATTCCTTCAAGGTGAACGACGTTAGCGCACCCCTCGCCAACTATCCTCTATCATTTTAATCACTATTGCTGTGGTTTTTTGCGAATGATATACTATTCTAAACCCACAATCAACGTGTGTGCTGTAACGAGTATGAGTTTGGGGAAATGAGGAAAGGAAGGGGAAAAGGAATGGGAAGATTTGGAAGGTGGATTGCAGGAGGATTGTTGGGTTTGGGGATTTGAGAATATAAGGAGTTGAGGAATTCGGAGATTTGAGAAGGGGGGGAATTTGGGGATTTGAGGAGATGGGGAATTTGGGGATTTGGGGTTTGAGGAGATGGGGAATTTAGGGATTTGGGATTTGGGAAGGTGGGAAACTTGAGAATTTGGAAATTTGGGGATTTGGGGATTTGGGGATTTGAGAGGATAAGGAATTTGGAGGTTGGGGGATTTGAAGAGATGGGGAACTTGAGAATTTGGGAATTTGGGGATTTGGGGTTTGAGGAGATGGGGAATTTGGGGATTTGGGATTTGGGAAGGTGGGAAATTTGAGGAGATGGGGAATTTGGGGATTTGGGGTTTGAGAAGATGGGAAACTTGAGAATTTGGGAATTTGGGGATTTGGGGCTTGAGGAGATGGGGAATCTGGGGATTTGGGGTTTGAGGAGATGGGGAATTTGGGGATTTGGGGTTTGAGGAGATGGGGAATTTGGGGATTTGGGGTTTGAGGAGATGGGGAATTTGGGAATTTGGGATTTGAGAAGGTGGGAAATTTGAGGATTTGGGAATTTGGGAATTTGGGGTTTGAGAAGATGGGGAACTTGAGAATTTGGGAATTTGGGGATTTGGGGTTTGAGGAGATAGGGAATTTGGGGATTTGGGGTTTGAGGAGATGGGGAATTTGAGGATTCGGGATTTGAAGAGATGGGGAACTTGAGAATTTGGGAATTTGGGGATTTGGGGTTTGAGGAGATGGGGAATTTGGGGATTTGGGGTTTGAGGAGATGGGGAATTTGGGGATTTGGAATTTGAGAAGGTGGGAAATTTGAGGATTTGGGAATTTGGGGATTTGGGGTTTGAAAAGATGGGAAACTTGAGAATTTGGGAATTTGGGGATTTGGGGTTTGAGGAGATGGGGAATTTGGGGATTTGGGGTTTGAGAAGGTGGGAAATTTGAGGATTTGGGAATTTGGGGATTTAGGGTTTGAGAAGATGGAAAACTTGAGAATTTGGAAATTTGGGGATTTGAAGATTTGAGAGGATGATGAATTTGAAGATTAGGCAATTTGAGAAGATGGGAAACTTGAGAATTTTGGAATTATGGGGATTTTGTGTTTGAGAAGATAGGAAACTTGAGAATTTGGAAATTTGAGGATTTGGGGTTTGAGGAGATGGGAAATTTGAGGATTTGGGAATTTGAGAAGATGGGAACTTGAGAATCTGGAAATTTGGGGATTTGGTGTTTGAGAAGATGGGGAATTTAGGGATTTGGGGTTTGCGAAAATGCGAAATTTTCGAATTTGGAAATTTGAGAAACTCAAGCTTAGTAATTTCATGCAATAGCAAATTAGGATTTTGGAGATGAGGAATTGAAAATTTAGGAATTAGTGAATTACCCTAAAATACCTAACCCACCTTCGTTAAATACCCCAAACTCAAACATACCTCCAATAAAAAAAATCTCTCTGAAAATCTCTCTCTCGAGATGTATTTCACAACAATCCCTAAGGAATCAACCTCAAAAGCATCAAACCGTGTTCCAATTTCCAATTTCCATTTGAACACGCTAATTCGATAAAGTATGCAGAAAATCAGAGAAAAACTCGTAAATCTTTCCGTAGCGAATCAAAGCTTTAGGATGTGAATGAAAACTCGATGAACCAACGGTGTGGTCCCTGTGGACACGTTCGCCAGACAACGTTCCTCTGCAACGGCAACACAATTACGGTAATTAATATGCGCAACGAAGTTTCATCGAACAACTTACGGCGAGTTTGCATCGATCGAGCTTATTAGCGCTAAACCTACGGACGAATAATGCACGTTCGCTATGAAATTAAAATAATTAAGGGAGGGTAAATAATTAAGAACTTGGGAAACAATTGAGAGTTTCGGTGTTGGAGGAATGGCGTACTCTTGGGATTTTAATGGGACTTTGGGATTTGGGCATTTAAGTGGAGGGTTTAGGGTTTTGGAGGTTTTTGGATTCGGATATTTGAGAGATTGGTGAGTTTGGAATTTGGAAATTTTTAAGTTATGGGGTTTTGGAAGTTGGGAATTTTGGAATTTGGTAATTTGAAATTAACTAAATAGGGAACTAGGGAATTTTGAGATTTGGAATATAGAGACTTGGGAAATTTTGAAATTGGGGGAATAAGGAGTTGGGAATTATTTAGATTTAGGATATTGGGAATTAGGAAATGTGGAGATTGGGAAAATAGGAAGTTTGAAAATGTGGAGATGTGGGAAATAGGGAAATAGGGAATTCTGAGATTTGGGAAATAGGGAATTAAGAAATGTGGAGATTGGAGAAATAGGGAATTAAGGAATGTGGAAATTCGGGAAATAGGAAATTAGGAAATGTGGAGATTTGGGAATTAGGGAATTAGGAAATTCTGAAATATGGCAAATAGGGAATTAAGAAATGTGGAGATTGGGGAAATAGGAAATTAGGAAATGTGGAGATTTGGGAAATAGGGAATTAGGGAATTAGGGAATTAGGAAATTCTGAGATTTGGCAAATAGGGAATTAAGAAATGTGGAGATTGGGGAAATAGGTAATTAGGAAATTCTGAGATTGGGGAAATAGGGAATTAAGAAATGTGGAAATTGGGGAAGTAGGAAATTAGGAAATGTGGAGACTTGGGAAATAGGGAATTAGGAAATTCTGAAATTTGGCAAATAGGGAATTAAGAAATGTGGAGATTGGGGAAATAGGAAATTAGGAAATGTGGAGATTTAGGAAATAGGGAATTAGGGAATTAGGGAATTAGGAAATTCTGAGATTTGGCAAATAGGGAATTAAGAAATGTGGAGATTGGGGAAATAGGTAATTAGGAAATTCTGAGATTGGGGAAATAGGGAATTAAGAAATGTGGAAATTGGGGAAGTAGGAAATTAGGAAATGTGGAGACTTGGGAAATAGGGAATTAGGAAATTCTGAGACTTGGCAAATAGGAAATTAAGAAATGTGGAGATTTGGAAAATAGGGAATTAAGAAATATGGAAATTGGTGAAATAGGAAATTAGGAAATGTGGAGATTTGCGAAATAGGGAATTAAGAAATGTGGAAATTAGGGAAGCAGGAAATTCGAAAATTTTCCAGTTTGGAAAATATGGAATTAGGAAGTTTGAGCATTAGGAGATTCACAGATTAAATAACCAGAAAATTTTGAAATTTAAACAAAAAAACCTAAAATTTTGCGAATTTCCCAAATTTTCAAAAGCGTGCTAATCTATAAATGTACCCGCGACAAAATTCGGTCAGCATAGAAGCGAAATACGGGAAAATCGCCAATCTACTCAAAACCTTGACACAAGTGCGTCGATTATGTAACTCGTAGAAGGATTACCGTAATTGAACGCCTGACAATTCTACGTTCTGTAACGCAAATGTATTTTTCTAAATTGCATAAACTGTATTTGTTATCATTTTTTTATAATTAAAAACAAATTAATTGTATTGTTTAATACAATTCGTGTCTAAGATTATCCAACGAATAGAATCGTATTGATTTTATTACTACTTTGCATTAATTAACACAAATCATGCTGAATGTTACATACAGTCTTAAAATTGTCCAATTATATCAGTGAATACAAATATTGTACCTAAGGTTGTACAATAAACGAAATTGTAATAACGATCGAAGAAGTACGAACGAGAAGGGAGCGAGTTAACTCGTCGAGGATCGGAAGCCATCAGCTGGTTAGAGTCAGACAATGGCAAGAGGCTGGCCTTGTACGCACCCTCACGCATTACTCACGCAGAGAGGAGAGTAAATCCGTGACGTCACGTGTGTGGAGCACAGGACGTTTCGCGAATTGGGTCAAGAGGGAGACTGGTCGTTTAACTTGTGCGCGCGTTGCCAGATTCTCTGGACCACTGATACCATGCACTTTCTATACTAAATTTACTTGATTATTATCAAATTTATTTATTTTATAATTCAATTTTCAGCTTTTATATTCAACAATTTTTTAATATTTTCTGAATCTTCAAATTTTACTAATTTCTTGATTAAGAGGTAACTTCTTAATTTCCCGGTTATCAAATTTTGTTATTTTCTTATTTCCTGGTTACTAAATTTTCTTGTTGGTTATTCCTGGATTACCAAATTTGTAATCTCCTAATTCCCTGGTTAGCAAATTTCGATATTTCCTAATTCCCCGGTCATCAAATTCCCATATCTCCTAATTCCCCGATTACCATATTCCCTTATTTCCTAATTTTCCGATTATCAAATTTCCCTACCTCCTAATTCCCCGATTACCAAATTCCCAAATCTCCTAATTCCCCGATTACCAAATCCCCCTTTCTCCTAATTCCCCGATTACCAAATTCCCAAATCCCCTAATTCCCCGATTACCAAATCCCCCTTTCTCCTAATTCCCCGATTACCAAATTCCCAAATCTCCTAATTCCCCGATTACCAAATCCCCCTTTCTCCTAATTCCCCGATTACCAAATCCCCCTTTCTCCTAATTCCCCGATTACCAAATTCCCAAATCCCCTAATTCCCCGATTACCAAATTTGTAATCTCCTAATTACCCAATCACCAAATTTTGCAATTTCCTAATTCCCTAATTACGAAATTCCGCTGTCTCTTAATTCCCCGTTCACTAAACCCCCTATCTCCTAATTCCCCGACTATCAAACTAACCTCCTACAACTAACCTCCTCCAAATTTCCATCCAACCATAAAAACTCCTCCAATTATCCCCAAAATCCAACAAGGACCAATCTAACCCAACCCAATCCATCCATAAAACAATAGGTGAACCTCGACACCGCGTACCCGAGAATTTTCATTTTCCCCGGTCCCTCGGAAACGTCCGTCGAAAAAAAGCGTAGAAAAATTCTCGGACAGAGTTGTCTCTTTGGATTTTCATCTCGGCGAGTTATGAAACGCTCGAGTTCGCTCGGAATTAAACCAGCACGAGTTTCCCGCGCGATTCTCATTAGCCAAAGCTGCAGTCCGGACGTAATTGCGAATTAGTCGCGAAGCTGAAGCGAAAAACGTGGCGAAGAAAAGCAACTGGAAGGCTCGTTTCTCTTCTCTCCTCGGTTATATGCTTTCTTGCCGTTGCTTCTTAACGACCAGAAGAACATCCGGCGACTCTCTCTGTTAATATTTCACCGTGTCGGGTTTGTGTGCTCGCACGATGAATGTAACATCGTGCTAAGCTCAAAGTTTCGCTAAGTTCTTCTATTTTTAAACCTCTCTTTGCTCGCGCAGCTGACTTATGCTACGTTTATTAGCCATTTCTTGGTTATACTACGATTATTTACGGGTTATTAAATACACGGGTTATTTAATTTTTATGGTTGGTTTTTATAGGGTTGTTCGTTTTTCGTTAGATTACAGATGTTCAAGGATGCACACTTCAGTCTTAATTTCATGACAGAAAAGTTCTACGAAATTGTACTTGTGATACATCGATTTAAAGGTTGAAGAGTGCTGAAAATTTCTGTGTAAAGTTTTCGTGACGGTTTTTCATGCGAACTGATTGATTTTTGTAAAATCGTGGAAACTGTTATTCTGTATAATGCAAAGTGTACCGAGATGATCATTCAACTGTCGACAGTTTTTTATTGAAGATATTAACAAACCACTTACATAGGCATTTTCTATGAACTTTAAACTTTAAATTGATGTGCCATAAGTGCCATTTCGCGATACTTTTCTGTCATGATTTTTCGCTACACTTTAGAGGTTCCGAAATCGATGATAGTTCGTTATGATTGACAAACAGCCATTTTGTATTGAAAATATTCATGAAACGTTTATGCAGGCATTTTCTATGAACATCAAGCTTTAAATTGATGTATCACAAGTGCCATTTCGTGATACTTTTCTGTCATGATTTTTCGTTACACTTCGCAGGTTCCGAAATCGATCATTACTTGCTATGATTGACAAGCAGCCATTTTGTATTGAAAATATTCATGAAACGTTTATGCAGGCATTTTCTATGAACTTCAAGCTTTAAATTGATATATCACAACTGCCATTTCACGATACTTTTCTGTCATGAATTTTTTATTACATTTTCTATCTTCAAAATTAAAAATGTTCCAAACTTAACATAAATGTTCAACGTTATCTACGAATTTATTAAAATAATTTGGTTAAAAAATGTCTTATAATGTTGTTCAAAAATATGTTATATAAATTAATGTTCAAAAATATGTTATATAAAATAATATTCAAAAATATGTTATATAAATTAATGTTCAAAAATATATTACATAAATGAATTTTAAAAATTGTTTTTTCTTTTTATAAAAACAAATGTAAATATAAGTAAATATTGACTACGAAATGGACAGCAGTGTACAAGAGTTATACGTTGACCCCATGAAAACTATTCGAGAAGAAAGAGCGAACGTGGTAAAATTACGTGCCGACATTCCACGAAAGCCAACGCGAGCTTCCGATACGTGGAACGGGGCCGTGTCTCGACGGATCTTGAATATTAGATTCCGGAAATTTCCAAGTTTCACCATTAATTCAACGGAATGGGTCAAGGGGTGGGGAACTTCTTAACCAAACGAGCCTCCAAACAGCGAGAATTTCCAGCGGCAAAGAACTTTGTTCACTCGCGACCAAGTAGAAAATCAATGTGCCACGAAATTCCAATTTAAATTCCATTTATACTTCGACAATTTTATGCTTTTTGATTTGTGAATCGGCGAGGTTCAAATGTTCTAATGAGCAAAGTTTCTGGGTTATTGAATTTGCGTTATACGTTTTTATGTTGATACATTTTTTTACTTGTAAATTTGTGAGGGTTGAAGTTTCTGAAGATGAAAATTTCTATATTTTTAAATTTGCGATGGTCCAACTTTTTAAATTTTCGAATTCTTGCTTTTCTAGATTCTTGCGTCACCAAGTTCCTATTTCTTCAAATTCCCATATTCCCAAATTCCTATATTCCCAAATTCCCATATTCCAAAATTCCTATATCCTCAAATTCCCATATTCCCAAATTCCTATATCCTCAAATTCCCATATTCCCAAATTCCCATATTCCCAAATTCCCATATTCCCAAATTCCCATACTCCCAAATTCCCATACTCCCAAATTCCCATATTCCCAAATTACCATATTTCCAAATTCCCATACTCCCAAATTCCCATATTCCCAAATTCCCATATTCCCAAATTCCCATATTTCCAAATTCCCATATTTCCAAATTCCCATATTACAAAATTCCTATATCCTCAAATTCCCATATTCCCAAATTCCCATATTCCCAAATTCCCATATTCCCAAATTCCCATATTCCCAAATTCCCATATTCCCAAATTCCCATATTCCCAAATTCCCATATTCCCAAATTCCCATATTCCCAAATTCCCATATTCCCAAATTCCCATATTCCCAAATTCCCATATTCCCAAATTCCCATATTCCCAAATTCCCATATTCCCAAATTCCCATATTCCCATATTCCCAAATTCCCATATTCCCAAATTCCTATATCCTCAAATTCCCATATTCCCAAATTCCCATATTCCCAAATTCCTATATCCTCAAATTCCCATATTCCCAAATTCCCATATTCCCAAATTCCCATACTCCCAAATTCCCATACTCCCAAATTCCCAAATTCCCATATTCCCAAATTCCCATATTCCCAAATTCCCATATTCCCAAATTCCTATATCCTCAAATTCCCATATTCCCAAATTCCCATATTCCCAAATTTCTATTTCCCCAAATTCCTACTCCCCCAAATTACTACATTCCCAAATTTGTATTTCCCCAAATTCCTACACTCTCAAATTACTACACCCCCAAATTCCTATTCTCCCAAATTTCTATCTTCTCAAATTCCCACACCCTCAAGTTCCTACCCTCCCAAAGTACCACACCCTCAAATTCTCATATTCCCAAATTCCCAAATTCCCAAATCCCCCCATACATTAATCATACTTGTACATAACCAGGTCTTAAACCAATTAAATAAAAATTCATACTTAATACGATAAAAGCGTCTGACAAAAACCAGAGTCCCATCCTTGACAGTTATAATATATTATTAGCACCTAGAATATACAGTATCGAAGTATTTCACAGGCAATTGTACGGGGATCACTAAAGAGCTCTTAAACGACCTTCCCTCTTCATGGTACCCTTCTGTTTCTACACCCGTGAAATCCCTGCGTGCAGTCAGCTGCTAACACCATCGAACCAATGACCCATTAATGGAACACGTTCGAGATCCCCGGTTCGTCTGGTAAATATGTAACCAGTTCACATCAAATTCATGTAACCACGTTACCGTCCACGTAAACTAATTTCCAATCGACGAATCGTGTTGCACGCCAGCGCGAAACATTCGATCGAGGAAAACCGAGTGAACGCGTTTAGCCGCTTCGCTGAATTCACTCGATCAAAGTTTCATCGAATCGTTGGAGTTTATTCGATGAAACGTTATTGGGTCTGGAAGATTTTGTGTTACGTGGTTTTCAAGGTTTTTGGTTGGGTGACAGATGGAGAAGGTTCGAAGAGAAGGGGGATGCTGGAGGGGTATTTTAGGATGATTTGTTTTGGTGGCTTGGACATTTGGTAGCTTGGAGGAGGATTAGATTGGGCGGTTTGGGAGCTTGTGAATTTTGGGGGTGAAAAATTGGACTGTTGGAAATTTAGGTTAAGGGAGGCAATACAAAATTTCACTGTCTTAATACAAACCACCTGTCTATCCGTAAAAAATATCGACTTAAAAAATTGTCTTTTATTATCTAATCTAGCAAATAATTTTAACATTCAGCCTTCAATTTAACGAAATTATTTGTACATTTATTATGCATGATTTTTACTAAAGTAAGTAATAGATCTTGGTGATAATTCATTGTAATATGCATTCTGGTATTCACATTCAGACATAAGTAATATGTTACATGTTTTGTAAATTTTGCAAATGACATACTGTACGTTTTGCAAGTTTTTTAAAAGACATTTAATTTTGAGCAAAAAATCGTCAATTTAATTTAACAGAATGACCGACAATTTGTTTAACAAAAAAGCAAGCAATAGATCTTGGTAATGGTTCATAGTAATCCACATTTTTTCATTCACATTCAGATATAAGTAATATGTTATACGTATTGTAAATTTTTTGAGACATTTTGTACGTTTTGCAAGTTTTTAAAAAGACAGTGACGAGCAATAAATTGTACTTAGTGGAGAATTTTATTTAACATTTTAATAACCAGTTGACTGCATCCAATTCTATTCCCCCGCAAAGTATCTCGTTAGACACCCTTTTCCACGTCGAAATGAACGATTCAATTCACTCTCATTCCGCCGTGTCTCCCCGGCCAATTTTCTTACCCCAGCGAGTCGCGAGAAAAAGGTAGATTTCAACGAATTTCCCACAGGGCGGTGCAAGAATACCAGCTGAATCTGCATGCGAATGGGACGTTGAAAACTTGCCATTTCCTTTTCACGGAACTTTGACAAGTGTCTGCGTAAATACTCCAAATGTTCGAATCTGTGCAACAGTGACAAAGTATCTGCATTCAAGTCTTCTCAAGGTTGACTGAAAATCTTTATTAAATGAAGATATAAAAAAAAAATATCAAAAAATTATTCACAATACTGAAGCGTATGTCTATAATAAAATAAACTTTTAGAAAAAAAATTTTATTACAAAACTTCAATGAAGATGTTCTAAAATTTTCAATTTGACGAAGAACTGAAATTTGAACAGATATCGAAGAATTTACAATAAAATCCGTGAAACAGAAATATTCGAAAAAATCCGACTATCTTCAACGAGCCATAATTTCATTAATATTCGAGGTTGCCGGCAAAGACCATACAATATCTCTGAAAGCGAAATATTTCAGAAAGATTTAATACCTGCATAAATCCGGAAAGCCATAATTTCATAAACGAGCAAAAATGTTAACGCTGTCTGCACGATAAAGCATAAATGAAATATTTGAAAAATTTGCAGCTCCCGCAAAAAGATTTCACAAACGACCAAAATATATTGGCAATTATGAACGCGAAAAATGCAGGCGGAAAAAGAGACCGCAATACGATAAACCGACGAAACGGTTCTCATAGAAGAGTTTGACAGTGGTGGATGTTCAAAAGCCTTAAATTTCGCAAACAACCGGAGAAAAGTTGGTAACACTGGTTACAGGACGTCAAAGAATGTCCCCATTAGAGGTGGCTGTTACACTCGTGTGAAGACACGAGGAAGAGCACATGCGAACGAGGACGAGAGTGCTCGCTGACCTGGTTGGCCGTGCTTCTGGCAGCCCTCGTCAGCGAGAAAAAAGGAAAGTCGTTAAAACGACGAACGAGAACGAGGAAAAATGAGACGGTATCCATTAAGGGGTGAGAAGAGAAAGGAAAAAAAGGCAGAATGGAATTTGTATTATTGAACAAGTAGAAAAGTAGGGACAGTTACACAAAGGAGAGAAAAAGGATGGGCCATTTTTCTTGATCGTCGACGATAATGATAGACCCTCGTTATATTGCCATAAATGGGAATGTGGGAACGGAACATTACCGTGATTGATCTGAGACGTAGGAGCGTGAGTAGCAATGCGAGTCGTGAAAATGTGAGTTGCAGCAATATGGGGCGTGGCGATATTGCGCGGGGAAATATGGGGCGTGGCAATATAACGTGTAGAAGTAGGAAACGTGGCGATATAATGTGTAACGATGGAATTCGTAGAGTTATGGGGCGTGGCGATACAACGCGTGGAAATATAATGATGTGGCAATATAACGCGAGGAAATATGGAACGTGGCGATATAACGCGTGGAAATTGAAGTCTCGTGATGCAACGCGTAGAAATATGATACGTGACAATACAATGGGTACAGACATGGGACACGGCAATATAACGCGAGGAACAATACAGCGTGGAAAAATAACGTGTGGAAGTATGAAACGTGGCGAGATAATGCTTAACGATGAAATTCGTAGAGTTATGGAGCGTGGCAATACAACGCGTGGAAATGTAAAGGTGTGGCAATACAACGCGTAAAAATATGGAACACGGCAATATAACGCGAGGAACAATAAAGCGTGGAAATATAACGTGTGGAAGTTGAAGCGTGGTAATGCATCGCGTAGACATACGATACGTGACATTACAGCGCGTAAAATTGTGGAACACGGCAATATAACGCGAGGAACATTAATGCGTGGCAATATAACGCGTATAAATAGCAGCGTGGTAATTTAATCCATAGAAATATAATACGTGACGATACAACGCGTAGAAATATGGAACATGGCAATATAACGCGAGGAACTTTAAAGCGTGGCAATATAACGCGTATAAATTGCAGCGTGGTAATGTAATCTATAGAAATATAATACGTAAGGATACAACGCGTAGAAATATGGAACATGGCAATATAACGCGAGGAACTTTAAAGCGTGGCAATATAACGCGTATAAATAGAAGCGTGGTAATTTAATCCATAGAAATATAATACGTGACGATACAACGCGTAGAAATATGGAACATGGCAGTATAACGCGAGGAACAATGAAGCGTGGCAATATAACGCGATGAACAGTGATATGGTGTTACAACGCTTAAAAATATGACACATAACAATACAACGTATAAAAATTCGGAACGTGGCAATATAATGCGAGGAATAGTCAAATATTGCAATATAGCACGAGGAACTTGATATAACGATATAACGCATAGGAATGCAAATCGTAGAAGTACGGTGCTAATGCGACGTGCAGAAATGCGAAACCTTACAATATCAACTGAAGTAGTAGAAATATGGAATGTGGCTATATAAAGTAGCGCTAGAAGCTACTACAAAATTTAATCCACATCAATATTATTGTTCCACGATTTCTATTTAAAAAAGATTCAATTGTATCGTCAGTAATTGTACTTATAACGTGTGTTGCTACACAAGACCGTTTTCGCATCGAGCCGTTCAACGTGTTAATTGGGTTTCTCTGTAGCGGTTACGAGAGCACTGTAACAACGCATCGATCATAGTCTCGTTTCAGGCAGACAGTTTGCACTCAACAGAAATGAGGATGCAAGTGGAAAATCCTGTGTTGGATACCTTTATGCAACTTTATGATACAGATGTATGGCCAGGGATTGTATGAACAAATTACCAGGGCCATTAATCTTTGTTGGCTGTGAAAAGACGAGAGATGAGAGGCCGTCTGTTACGATCTGGTTAGCGCTTCCATGATAAAACGCTTAGCTTGCAGGAAAATGATTCTCCATTTAAAAGGGAAGCTACTTTGTTATCCGCGAGTGATTTTAAGTATCATGAAACCTCCGAGTAGATACATAAATACATAGAATATCATGATTTTTAAGAGTATCATCATTCAACGAAATGTTCCCGTGAATCAACACAATCGAACTTTTACCGTGTCTAAATAACTCTTGTCGAATCACAACAAAACCGTAACAAAAGAGTTATATAGAGAATCGAACCTCCCCATTTTTCATCGACTCGCTGGACCCTTCCACTGCAGGCAGTAGTCATTTGGATCTTAAGAGCTAGGGAGATATTCAACGGTCTGAACGTGATCCTGGGTTTGGGGGTTCGAATCCAATCAGTCAAATACATTTTCCCCTACTCAACCTCTCAATCCATACACGTCATCCTCAAAGAGAAAGGTCTGCTACATCAAATCAATTCCACTCGATACACTTCACGAAGACAAGGGTCAACAACAGTCAGCAAGATATTGTACAGAATAGAGAAATTGGGGATGACGTAGAGACAAAAGGACAGAGAATAATCACTATCTTAACCTACAATAATTTTACTTATCTTAATTTTCTGCTGCTTGTCAGTTTGAAAATTAACGAAAATATGCTCTCTTCACATGGTCCACATATGTTAAAAATTATAAGAAATCAAAGTCAGATTCTTCTAGCCAACTAGATAATCAAGAATCAAGTGTACCCCATCGTGACTATTATGACTCGTTTTGGCCAATTATGAGAACACATATATCCTGTCTTTATGAACGTGTCATAAAAAGTCCATATAGCGTGGAGATTATATCATATGCAATCAAAGTCACATTCTCTTCCTGTAATCAACTTGGATATAACTGAATGATCGAAGACCTGGACACCCACGATGACTACTGATTCAGTTTGGCTAATGAGACTACGTGTGGCTCGTTGTATCACAAACGAATAATTAAAGTCAGATTCGTGTACACGGTATATTCAAGAATCAATTACCTGACTTAACATAATTGCTACATGACTCATATCGGTTAAAAGCGAGTCTTATGACGAGGTCACGGATATACGTAGTCAAGATTATAAATCGCCTACTTAATTTGACATCGGTTTAGTTGTGAATCAAGTATTTCTATGTGACACAGTTCGACCACTAATTGAAATAAATGTCCCATAGCTTCGTTAACGTGTCAGAAGGTATTCATATGCGGTGATTATCATACACAATCAAAGTCACGTCCCTAATTTAGCATTATACTCTTGAATCATATATCCAGGTATCTACCATAATGTGACCCATTTCGACCACTAATCAAAATACACGTCCCATGTCCTCATCATGTCACAGGTAGTCATATGTGGCAGCGATTATGCAATCAAAGTCGTGTTTAATCTAACTTGGTATTATAGTATAGCCAACAATCCAGGTACCCACATAATCAAGTACCCAGATAAAACTTTTAAGTGCTCCGTTTCAACTTACAACGAGATTACATGTCCCATATCTTCATCCATGTCTACACATGTTTTGATGATACCACAAGTGATTACAATCATATTCCTTCATCTAGCCAACAAGAAGCAAGTACCTAGGTACCATAACTCCTGTATGACCCGTTTCGACTAGACGAGATTACAAGTCCCATATCTTCGTCACCGTGTCACATGTCTCATATGGCTCAAGGATTATACGACAAGTAATTATAATCATATTCCTTGATCTAGCCAACTTGGCAGCCAAGAAGCAACCCAGGTACCATAACTCCTGTATGACCCGTTTCGACTAATAACGAGATTACATGTCCCATATCTGCGCCACCATATGGCACGAGGATTATTCCACAAGCAATCATAGCAATATTTCTTCATCCTGGCATCACGGTACAGCCAAGAAGCAAGTACGCTCATGCTGATAGCAGGGTGTCCTATAAGAGGATCATCCGCATGTATCCTGGCCATATGTCTACCACACGGTTTTCACCGCGTTGTTCTCGCTACACGTAGACTTAGCCACATCGGAGTAGGTGGCCTGGTTGGGTATTGATCCATGATGGGTGGTCGGTGGGTGGCGGGTGGGTGGTTTAGGTCGCATGCGCATCTCCGACGACGACTCGGTCCTCATCGACCCGCGATGGCCAGTGAAAAAGGGAGAAACGGAAAGTGGAACGTCGCGTCGCAGGATGAGGCGGGGTGGTTGGGGGATGGTTTCTGGATCAGAATGGTACGGTACCATCGATGCCTTGGTTTTAACGCCCACCCCCCTTTCTCTCCACATTCGTGGAACTTTCGCGTAACCACCGGCAAATTTTCCATGTTTTATCTTAGCTGTTTACCCTACTTGCTTGCTTCTATAAATGCACCTGCGGTTTCGTGCTGCAGATTTGTCCACGTGCCATATAGCAGACTTTTAAGTTCTCCAGATTTGTAATCGCTATTCAACATTTTTTTTTTGAATCTTTGTTTAGAACCTTGATTTAGAAATTTGTAGTTTTCATTCTTAGAAAGAATTGTCTAATTCTCAGTGCCCTACGTGAGTACCACTAACTCTCCATATATAACCTGCCATATAACAAACAATCTAATTTAAGGACCTAATATTAGATCTCTATAAATTCAACAGAAACTAGTGCAACTAATATCAAAGTATATCACTAATATCTTCTAACAACGATATTCAATCAATTCAAAAATTGCAATATATTAAGAGGGTGCAATATATCAATTTCTTAAAGCACCAAAGAAATGTCTATAAATTTAAAGTAACTAATGCAACTAGTATCAAAATTACAAACATCCTCCAACAACGACATTCAATCCATTCAAAAATTGCAATATATCAAAAGGGTGTAATACATCAATTTCTTAAAGCACCAAACCAACATCTATAAATTTAAAACTAACTAATGCAACTAGTATCAAAATTACGAATATCCTCCAACCATATTCAATCCATTCAAAAATGGCAATATAGCAAAAGGGTATAATACATCAATTTCTTAAAGCACCAAACAAATGTCTATAAATTTGAAAGTAACTAATGCAACTAGTATCAAAGTATGTTACTAACATCCAACGATATCTAATCCATTCGAAAGTGGCAATATATCGAGAGGGTGCAGTACATCAATATCTTAAAGTTCCAAACCAACGTCTATAAATGTAAAAGTAACTAGTGCAACTAGTATCAAAATTACGAATATCCTCCAACCATATTCAATCCATTCAAAAATGGCAATATAGCAAAAGGGTATAATACATCAATTTCTTAAAGCACCAAACAAATGTCTATAAATTTAAAAGTAACTAATGCAACCAGTATCAAAGTATGTTACTGTATCCAACGATATCTAATCCATTCAAAAATTGCAATATATCGAGAGAGCGCAGTACATCAATTTCCCAAAGTACGAACTAAAAATTTCGTGTCCTGATGTAATATTCGGACAATAATCGAAGAAGCGGTGGCTTTAACATAATTTTTCGAACGAGAACTCGAGTAATCGATTCTCCTCGACTACCGTAATCCCTTCAGGGTTTACTTGGGACGCCACAAGCGTCGCTGTCTAATGTATTCTCGTTGTTCCGCTTCTTGGTCTCGTCGTGAATAAATTGTTACAGGGGGGAAATAACAGCATTCAGCTGTAAATGCAAGCTGTTCTCATTTAACCGTCGGTGGTGGAAGTCGCGGATTTATGGTGGCATTATTTCGCGAGAAATGCAAATTCCATCCTGTTTATTGCGAATCTTGCTCGAATATTTCCGGACGATTTCTGTGCTTGCGCATCAGACTCGTACGTTCTTTAACGACCCTTAGAATTCGTATATTCAGGAGCAGATTGAATTTCGGTCATTTAAATAATCTTTCGTATACGAAGTGCAACTTTTCATGCAAATTCGGGGAATTCATTCGGTTCAAGCTTTTGAGTCTTTGATCAACTCTTTACACAAATTAATTCATCTTGAATGCAATGAGATGGTTTCAACAAATTTGATATGTCATAATTCTGATATTAATATCATTGATATTTATTATCAAAATAATTGGACAATGTATGCAATGTTCTCTATTTTCAAATATTATGTGTATTAAATAAGTGAATGCAAAATTGTGTCACTGAGGAAACTATTATATCTCAAGAGTACTACAATGAAAATTTTTGTAATTAATTTTGTTCGACACATTTTTGTTCATCAAAACTACAGAAATACCAAATTGTTAAACATTGTAATTTTACAACTTTGTGTAAATTATGCGCAGTCTAGCGGTAAACAAGATAAGGTTGCGTCGTGAGCAGATGTCCCTTAAAACAACACCCTGTAATTGAACTTCCCATAAATTATTACGGAACATAATTCGCATCACCGTTTCGTGAAAGTTCGCAACGCGGAAGCAAACCACCCCATTTTCGTGAAAAACCACCCCTTCAATTCGCGGAAACGTAGCGAACTTGTCGATGAGGATCAAATTAGGTTAAGCATGGCCGACTTCGTTAGAATTTCTAGTTAACCAGTCGCAACCCTTCAAACTCTCTTCCGGATCCGCCCCTCGAACACTCCACCCCTCACGCAACGATGAAGGGTGGTCCGTTGACGAAGCTGGAGGGGGTTAGTTATGCAACTCGATTAAACTCGGTTTGTCGCGTCTGCTTTAGGACGAAATTTTCGATTGTGTAGCATCCTCGAAAACTAGGGTGCCGTTCGAGGGCTTAAATTCACCCTGTTTTACGGCGTTAACGGGAACGATACTCTCGGATTAAATTGCGGATGTCGTCGAGAGCTTTTCATAATTTATGTCCGGTTCGAGAGCTTAGTTATCTGAAAAGGGTTCACTTTGAACGAGTTTGATTTTTGGAGCTGAGAGGTTGTGCTAAAAGGGTTGTATCGAAGTAGGATTTTACGAAGTCTTGTAATAAAGTGAAGTTGCATGAAGTACAATTTTCAAACAAAATATGATTGTAGTCTCGTATCAACGTAGGGTTGAGCTTCAATTTTTTGTCAAGGTTGTATGAAATCTTTTATGAAAGGGTTGTTCGAATTCCACCGAAGAAAATTTTTATATTTTCACGTTTTAAATATGATGAGCAACTTCAAAAATTCAATATATTTTCACCCTAACTTTCTAAAGTACCTCTTTTCCAAACTTGAATATTTCGGCAATATAACGAGAGTCAGTTGATTGTGTCAGAGTAGGATTGTAGTCTTGTATCGAAATAGGGTTGTACGAAGTGCAATCTTAAATAAAAATAAAATTATACGAAGTCTTGTATCGAAGTAGAGTTGAGGTTCAATTTTTTGTCAAGGTTGTATGAAGTCTTCTATGAAAGGGTTGTTCGAATTCCATCGAAGAAAATTTTTATATTTTCACGTTTTAAATATGATGAGCAACTTCAAAAATTCAATATATTTTCACACTAACTTTTTAAAGTACCTCTTTTTCAAACTTGAATATTTCGGCGATATAACGAGAGTCAGTTGATTGTGTCAGAGTAGGATCGTAATCTTGTATCGAAATAGGGTTGCACGAGGTCTTGTATCAAAATAAGGTTATACGAAGTGCAATCTTAAATAAAAATAAAATTATACGAAGTCTTGTATCAAAGTAGAGTTGAGGTTCAATTTTTTGTCAAGGTTGCATGAAGTCTTGTATGAAATTGGGATTGTATTGTATGAATTCCACTTAAAAAAATTGTATATTGTAACACGTTAAATGTAGTGAGTTTGCAACTTCAAAAATCTAACTTGAATATTTCGGCAATATAACGAGAGTCAGTGACAATCAATTTAAACACACATTTTCTCGGCAAAAGCACGTTAAACGCTGAAACCACGTTGATAGAGTGTGCGAGCATAAAAGGTGATTAAAATGATATAATTGAAACAGGTTGTAACTCGATATTTCGTAACAGACGTTGATGGGAACGTCTCAATTATACGTTGCATCCTGTAACGCGGCTATGATTGATGAGACTCTATAATCCACTCGTAACAGTATCCCGCGATCTTGTCGTGCTAATTGCAGTTGTGTCCCCTGTTTCTGAATAATTGTATCCAGTAGAGTCGTCGATCCCCCAGATACGCTTTCTTCTTGATAAAAGCCCTGTTACCCTCGACCTTAATTCGACGATTACAATCCCCATCGACTGTCCGAGACTCTTTGTCTACACCTGAAACGGAAGCTACGTCTTCCTTTTACCCTTTCGTTGCCGTTTAACCTTTCTGGATTGATGGTGTATCGAACCGCGGACCTTTCTTTGCTTACACGTCGCTTTAAATTTTTCTTTAGATTAGAGAATCTGAATCTTGAACGGAGATCCAAGATGTTTAAAGATGGAAGTTGAACATGTCACAAGTTATTCTGCTAACAAAATTAATTTGGAAATTCAAAGATTTTATCTGGAGTTTTGACAAAAGATTTGTAAAGTTTCAAAAAGAAATGAATTCTTAAAATATCCAGTGAATACAAAAAAAATTAATTTGTAATTTTCAGAATTTAATACTGGAATTTTTAAAATATCAAGTGTTCAGAATGACACTGCAATCACACACATTATATTTCTATGACTATTCAATAATCGTTAGGTACATAATTATAATTGATAAAATAAATTTATTTAGGTAATCATTGAACTTGAAATACTTGAAAGTTGATTCACTGTTGTAGGAACAGTGTATCGGTCGATTCGTTAGTCCCAACTGAAAGTCGCGGCCTTATCGTGACGTTTTCCTGCCCGACAACCACTTCCGGTCACGGTGAGCGTCTGTGTTGGCCGCGTCCGGCACACACGCACACCTATGTCCATAGTATTTGCATTGGCTCGATCGTATATGGATTCTATGGACTTTATCATGCTCTGCGATATTGACAGATTGAAACTTTAATGGCTAATAAACAGGCTGGTACAAGTGGAAGTAATAGTGGATTGTTGCAGCAAAATTTAGAGTTGCGGATATCTGCAAATTTAGGGATTTTTCATTTAATTTTGGGGAGTTTGGGAATTCGAGGTTTTTTAGGAATTTGGGTGATTTGGGTAGTTTAAGGAATTTGGGGAATTCGAGGTTTTTTTAGGTATTTGGGTAATTTAAGAAATTTGGGGAATTTAGGGAATTCGAGGTTTTTGAGGAAATTGGGGAATTTAGGGAATTTGGGGGATTTTGGGCATTTAGGGAATTCAAGGTTTTTGTGGAAATTGGGGAATTTATGGGATTTTTTAAATTTAGGGAATTCAAGGTTTTTGAGGAAATTGAGGAATTTAGGGTATTTTGGAAATTTAGGGAATTCAAGGTTTTTGAGGAAATTGAGGAATTTAGGGGATTTTTAAAATTTAGGGAATTCAAGGTTTTTGAGGAAATTGAGGAATTTAGGGGATTTTTGAAATTTAGGGAATTCAAGGTTTTTGAGGAAATTGAGGAATTTAGGGGATTTTTGAAATTTAGGGAATTCAAGGTTCTTGAGAAAATTAGGGAATTTGGGTGACTTGGGGAATTTAAGAATTTGGAAATTTAGAAATTTGGGATTTAGCTATTTAGGGTCGTAGAAGTTTAGACATAGAAATTTGGGAAGTTAGATATTTGGGAACATAGTGATTTGGGAGTTTAAGTATAATATTTGGAGACGTAGGAATTTAGAAATTTATACACTAAGAAGGTAGAAATTTAGAACCTTACAGATTTGAAGACATACTAATTTAAAAATTCAAGTACTTATAAATCTAAAGAATTTAAAAATCCACAAACTTGAACCTTTAAAAATTTCCAAACCTCGAAACTTCCCAAAATTATTCCCCTCAAAACTTTCTCAAACCTCTCAAAAATACTCCAAACAACATATCGCCCACCCATCCTACGTAACACATATCGTAACACCTTACATAAATCCACCAGTCTTGCTATCTCTATTAACGAGCGAAGCGTCCGTCCATCGTGAAAGAGAACGAATAAACGGGATCTGCAGTTGCATATATAGAAGATACTGTACAAATGACGGGATATCAATTTGTTGAAGTGGAAATCGTGCATGTAGAAGCAATACCGTGTATCGAGTGAAGCTGAGCTGGTCGATCGATCAGGATTTGCGAGCGTTGCAAGGACTACTCTCGGTCGCGCAGTTTCCTGTCGGTCCGCGGCTCGTGGCCGCTTCATCGATCGACGTGTCCTCGAGGACACGCGTAATCCTGTTCCCCGTTCCTGGCTGTTTCTCCTCGGTTATCGTAAACGATGGATTTATCCGGGGATAGAGTTGCGGGGGCGATCGAATTCACCCACGGTTGCTTTCGTTGCGTAACTCTTCTACTTTTGTCCTGGTTTGTTCAAGCTGTTTCGATTGTTACGTTCCCACGGGAGATTTTCCCGTCGAACTTCGAGCTTGGTAGCTCGTTTCGCTTTTTTTTTTGTTTGTCCGACGGCTGATGTACGATCCACAATTTCGATTCTATGGGAAAATTTTAGTTGGAACTTGGGATTTGGGAATACGTGGTGGTAGAGTAATAGGATTTATGGAGAAGATTGGGTTTATAGGAATTTGGACCTGGAAATTTGGGGAATTTTGGGGAATTTCGAATTTGGGATTTTGAGGAAAGTTAGAGGTTTGAGGTTTGGGAATTTGGGGATTTGGGGATTTAGGGATTTAGGGATTTGGGGATTTGGGGATTTGGGGATTTGGGGATTTGGGGATTTAGGGATTTGGGGATTTGGGGATTTGGGGATTTGGGGATTTAGAAATTTGGAGATCTAGGGATTTGGAGATCTAGGGATTTGGAGATTTAGGGATTTGGGAATCCAGGAATTTGGGGATTTGGTAATGTAGGGATTTGGGGATTTGGGAATTTAGGGATTTGGGAATATAGGGATTTGGGAATATAGGGATTTGGGGATTTAGAAATTTGGGGATCTAGGGATTTGGAGATCTAGGGATTTGGAGATTTAGGGATTTGGGAATCCAGGAATTTGGGGATTTGGTAATGTAGGGATTTGGGGATTTGGGAATTTAGGGATTTGGGAATATAGGGATTTGGGAATATAGGGATTTGGGGATTTAGAAATTTGGGGATCTAGGGATTTGGAGATCTAGGGATTTGGAGATTTAGGGATTTGGGAATCCAGGAATTTGGGGATTTGGTAATTTAGGGATTTGGGGATTTGGGAATTTAGGGATTTGGGAATATAGGGATTTGGGAATCTAGGGATTTGGGGATTTAGAAATTTGGGGATCTAGGGATTTGGAGATCTAGGGATTTGGAGATTTAGGGATTTGGGAATCCAGGAATTTGGGGATTTGGTAATTTAGGAATTTAGGGATTTAGGAATATAGGGATTTGGGAATCTAGGGATTTGGGAATCTAGGGATTTGGGGATTTAGAAATTTGGGGATCTAGGGATTTGGGAATCCAGGAATTTGGGAATCTAGAGATTTAGAGATTTAGGGATTTAGGAATTTAGAAATTTAGGAGTCGGTGAATTTAGATATCTAGGGATTGGGAAATCTAGGGATTTGAGGATTTAGAAATTTGGAAATCTAGTAATTTGGAAATCCAAGAATTTGGAAACCTAGAGATTTGGAATTTAAGAATTCAGAAATTTAGGGATTTGGGGGTTTAAGCATTTGGGATTTAGAAATTTAGAAACGTAGGGATTTGGAGGTTTAGGAATTTGGAAACCTAGAGATTTATAAAGTTAAGGAATTTCAAGATCTTACGATTGAACCATGAAATAAAATTTCCATCAGTAAATATTCAGTGTACCAAGATAAAACTGCGCCTAATTGTACCTCAATCGAATCTCAAAGAATCATAGTGAGATGCAGTAAGGAAATACGCCAACGGTATACGAAACGTTCGCACAATTCTTAACCCTGGCTGCTTCATCTCGCTGAATAATTCATGGTAATTTAATAGGCCAACGTGGGCCTTTGATTACGTGCGTGTCAGCTCGGTGACGCATTTGTCGGAATGCGTTCACGATTAGATAAAGGTGTACGAGAGAAGATAATCAAAAGAGAACACTACGTCTTTGACAAAAAATAAGCATCACAAAAGTTACTGTTAATTGTACTCTGAATATTAATCCCTTTTGCAGAAAATTCTGCTCTGTGTTCCTGCTTCGAAAGTTATCCACCATTTGTGATGTCCCCCAAATTCCCAAATAATTTTTAAGATTAAATTCGTGCTTTCATCTCGTGGATAATTAAGGGAATTAATTAGAGGGTACAGCGGTAATAAATAGCAAAGAGCGTAATTTCGTTAGGGGACAGAAATATGCACGCGCGAACACGGTCGCACTAAACGCGACAATTCCGCGACATTATTATCTCTCGTTGATCGTCACACAGTGGCCTCTGGTCATTGAGGAAGCACGACGATTATGCAATTTCGTTACGTACGCACCTCGCAAAACGACGCAAGTATTGTGAAACATCGATGAATCGATCGAATGGTATCACAATACAGGATTTATCCGAATAAATTATATCGCGATAGTCGAGTTCGATAGAGCATTGGTTAGAGTTTACTGTGAAATTGGAGTTACTGTTCGTTGTAAACGGAACCGATTAAACGAAATTGCGTATCTAATTGTTCTGCGTAATCGCTAATGATACGGTTTATCGACTTTGTTTAGTAAAAGGGTAATATTTTAGTAAGAAGAGTTTGTGTCTACAATTCATTGTAGATGCGCTGTGTAGCGCGTAATGCTCAACGCATTCTAATAGACACGCTGTGTAATCGACGCGTTTCTTGCATTTTCTAATACGTTGTCTTTACAAGGTTTTATTTAGACTAAGCGTTCACTTCGCATTGTGTAGTCAATTGTTTTTTCGACGCATTGTGTGGTTGATACGTTATAATAATAAAAGCAATATCTGCTTACTGTGTTGCCGAGTTGACGCGTTGTATGATCGATGCAATATGTAGTTCAAGTGTTGTGTGCTCGTTGTCTTGACACGCTGATCAAAGCGTTGTCTAATTAACGCATTGCACAATCAATACGTTGTCTTTCTGATACGTTATACAATTGACGCGCTGTCTTATATAACGCGCTGCATAGTCAACGCGCTGTCTTCTTGGCATGTTATATGATCGATGCGCTGTCTAGTTAATGTGTTGTATAGGCGATGCGTTGTCTCATTTGATGCGCTGTATGGCTGATGTGTTGTCTTGTTGATGTGCTGTATGCCCGATGAGTTGTATGATCGATGTGCTGTCTTTACGATGCGTTGTATGATTGATGCGCTGTCTTCATGATGCGTTATATACTATATGCGCTGTCTTGGCGACGCGTTGTATACTTGATGCGCTGTCTTGACGAAGCGCCGTATACTCAATGCGCTGTGTTTCCGACGCACTGTATGTCTGATGCGCTGTCTTGGTGATGCGTTGTATACTTGATGCGCTGTCTTGACGAAGCACCGTATACTCGATGCGCTGTGTTGCCAACGCACTGTATGTGTGATGCACTGTCTTGGCGATGCATTGTATACTTGATGCGCTGTCTTGATGAAGCGCCGTATACTCGATGCGCTGTGTTGCCGACGCACTGTATGTCTGATGCGCTGTCTTGGTGATGCGCTGTATACTTGATGCGTTGTCTTGACGAAGCGCCGTATACTCGATGCGCTGTGTTGTGGACGTGCTGTATGTCTCATGCGCTGTCTTGGTGACGCGTTGTGTGATCAGTGCGTTGTGTAATTGACGCGTTGTCCACTTGACGGATTGTGTGATCAATGCGTTGTATTATTATTGCATTGTGTAATCGACGCATTGTCAACTTGCGTTATACACTGACGTTCTATAACCAATGCGCTACCTATTTGACGCGTTGTATATTTAGTGCGTCATCCTCTTGACGCACTGTGCAGTCAACGTTGTCTTCCCAATTCATCAACAATGTACTTGCTCCAATAACCCATATACTGTAATTATTCGTCGCGTTAATCAACGCGTTCTTTCATCAAATTATTCCTCTATCCTACTCTTTACAATTACTTTAAAAACAACATCAAACAAATTGAAAATCTATCGATCTATCAATATCTTCCAAATGTAACAGTTTTAATCTACGACCCCCAAAAGCGACTAAACTCACAGTGTCGTTTGCCAATCGATCATCGGCGATAAAAGCCGAACAAGTTAGCGCAAAAATCGTGAGAGAAAGCAAGTATTAAAATATCGGTCATACAAAATATCGGATCGAGATGACATGACACAGCGCGAGGCTATCTGAAGCAATTTATTTGGACGGAACGAGAGCTGCCGTCGACATACAGCGCTCGTTAAAATCGTTGACGAACAGAGCCACATGTACCTTTGTGTCTGTATCATTTGGATCAATAGAGAGGCGAGCATTCGTCGTGACTGTACGTCCGCTTGTTCGATCCTGGCCTTTTTTTTCGGGATCATCCGACGATTCCGCGGCGAAATCTCTCAGCCAGCAATTTTCCGAAACCTGGAACGGTTATCGATCGATCATTATCAGCATTTCTCGCGGATGAATTGATGCCGAGTGGTCGACGCGAAAAACGACTCGATGGAGCAAAAATTTTGTTAATTGGGAACTTAATTCGTTTGAACTCGATTTATTTGCCCGATTGTTTCGATAATTGCGATTGACAATTTTTTGTATAACGAAACGAGGTTAAAACATTTACCGAACGATATTCGCTGATTGAAATTTCGATTAATTGAAATTTTCTTACTCGAAGAAATTGTTCTTTTAAAGTAGCTTGTTTCTTTAACTTTTCTTTTAATCAAGAAAATGGATACGGAAGAGGAAAAATTGTTACGAATAGGTTGATTTGTTTAACATCGAGAACCACTGGCTACGCGCCAATCTATTTCACTTATTTCCGCGACACGTTCGGGATTGCAATCACCGTTCCGTGTCGACAAGAGGTCGAGACAATTTACTGCACTGCGGCTAGCAAAATCTTCTTCTGCGACGAGTGACAATTATCACATCGTGCGCGCACACGTGCACTGCGATCGATACGCCAACACTTGTATGATCGATCGACTCACCTTAAATCTCACTCTTTTCAACATGATTACGTTTTCAAATTTTCAAATTTTTATATTTATTAATTTCTGTGGAGGCAAATTACTATTTTCCGAAATTTCGATTTTCTCAAATTTCTATTTCACCAAATTACTATTTTCCCGAATTCCTATTTACCAAAATTCCCACACCCCCAAATTTCTACACATCCAAATCCCTACACACCCAAATTCCAACACCCCCAAATTGCTACATCCCCAAATTCCTATGTCCCCAAACTCCAACTTTCCCAAATTACTATTTTCCCGAATTCCTATTTACCCAAATTCCCACACCCCCAAATTCCAACACCCCCAAATTCCTACACATCCAAATCCCTACACACCCAAATTCCAACACCCCCAAATTACTACATCTCCAAATTCCTATGTCCCCAAACTCCAACTTCCCCAAATTACTATTTTCCCAAATTCCGATTTCTCCAAATTCCCACACCCCCAAATTCCAACACCCCCAAATTGCTACATCCCCAAATTCCAACTTCCCCAAATTACTATTTTCCCAAATTCCGACTTCCCCAAATTCCTACACCCTCAAATCCCTACACTCCCAAATTCCAACACTCCCAAATTCCTACACCCCCCAAATTCTTACGCCTCCAAATTCTTACATCCCCAAACTCCTACTTCCCCAAATTCCCACACCCCCGAATTCCTCCATCCCTAAATTCCCATTTCCCCAAATTTCCAATTCCCAAACTCCCTCCCCAAATATCTAAATCTCCCTCTCCCCAAACCCCCAATTCTCAAATACCGAAATTCGCAAGATCAGTAATCGTACAAACGAACCTTCCACGAACGTGTTAAGTAGCGAAGTATTCGAGAATCTCGAACGAAATTGCGAGGAAATTCAGCTGGCAATTTGCGTTGGGCACGGTTCGTAAATTCGAATTGAGAGTCGCCACGACGCAATTCACGGCGTTTTGTCCAAATTGAAATGTGCCTTAACCGTTTCTCCGTGCTGGAGAATTTTCCTGACGGTCTCGAACAAACGTAATCTCATTTTCTCCGGCGTTTGAACGCATGCAAACGATCCACTAACGCCGGCCATGAGAACACGGCCGTGCCTCGGAGGGGTCGTTTGCAGCTTCAAAAGCCTTAGCAAGTCGACACACGAGTCAGAAATTTACGAGGGGTTGCACCCCTAGTATTTCATGAAAAAGATACATCGTTTCATCGATCCACTGGATTAGTTATGGTTTTGGGCTCTGACTGATAAATGAACTGTCAGCGACTCTATTTTAGCTTCGATTTAACACGAAGACATTTTTATCGCGCTTTATCGTTCGTGGTACTTTTCGAGATGGTACTTTTTTATCTTTTTTTTTGGTTGAGAAAATCTTGATGGATGTATGTAATCTTGTAGTGGGTTCTTATTTTTATGTAGTACTATTAAATGTACTGTTTAATTCTTCTGATATTATGGAACTGAGTATGTCTTACAGAGTAGAAATTGAAAAGACGTATGATTGATTGTATTACCTTTGAGGATTTGTGACTTGTGTTCTATAAAATAATTTTGTAAAAGAAATTCAATTTATGTAACATTGTTAGTGAACATTATTATTATTGAAGAATAACATGATTCAAAGTATGACTCAGACGTAAGTTTTGGATGATGAATTAATTTAAATGAATTTTTATAATTTTATTCAAAAGAAGATATGTCATATTTGCATTTGTTATGAACAAATTTAATCTATTCTTGTTAATTTATTTTTTAGTGAAAATACAGAAAAACATTTCTTCAAACAATTGTCTAATTAGGTTAACAGAGACATCATATTATTAACGTACCAATTAATTTTGCAAAGAGTAAATGAAATAATGCAATCAAAATAAGAGAAAAAAATAAAAAAATTGTAAACGAATGGTAGGTGTTTAATTGCACAAAATCGTTTCGTTGAAGGATACTATCGATCACGGGACACCATTGAACGGTTTCAACGAGTGCTCCATTGAACCAGCACCGGAAGTGGTCGTTATCCGAGGTCGCTCTTGAAAATTAGGCTTCAGCCCTCACGTGTTCGAATTACACGGCCCACGTGTTTCAAAAATGTGCCTCTGTGTTCGTAACTAGGTTGCATTCATTAAATCCCAATTTACAGTAGACATTATTTGTGCAACTTAAATTGAAAATTTAATATTGAAACAATTTTATGCAACAATTTTTTTAGGAAGAACTCTTCAACAAAATTGATGAAGTTGAAATTTGTAACATTTTGCAATTGGTAAATTTTTAATTTAAAAAGTTTCGTAATACATGAAACCGTTTTGGATAATCCTAATGCTAATAAAGGAAGAAATTAATGACGAAGAATATTTGGAAATGTGAAATGTGGAGGTCAAAATACTTCACCAGACTACAACACTTTTAACAAGTTTTAAATTAGTGAAACAAGAATTTTACTTGTCTCCCAATTACAACATACCTCAAGATTAAACACCAGCCACCAAATCATCGAACCGTCGAATCCTTTATTTAATTTATTTATTCCCGACTTGTTTTTATGTGTTTTTTTTAATCACGTCATCTCATGTTTTTTTTTGTCATACATTTTACAGCATGGCCGATCAGATTCGTACAGGGTCGCCACGTTACCGAAAATTCGCGACGACAACATAACAGCCGATGGAATGTACAAGGTATTATGGAAAAGAGGACTTCCGGTCCTGTCAAAGTTTTTATAGCTTCTGAGACTTGCGTCGGTGGTGAACATTTCTATATCTGCTTCGTCTTCTTCTTCTTCTTGGTGCTTCGTTTCAAACTAATTTCAACATTTGACTTTCTACAGAATCTAATAAAAATCAAAATACTATATCTTCAAATATTTCTGCAGTTCTTTCTTCTTCTTCTTCGTTGATTAACTAGCACAGTATTTTAGTCATTTCTTACACTAACTATTCTTGGTGCTGGGTCTTTCGATGATTAATTTTAAGTACATCTGATTCTTCATGTTCGGGTGATGTAACTTGAAATTGTGAAGTATTGTGATGGTGTGGTGATTACCTGAATCCTTAAACCCTTAATCCTAAATAGATTTTATAGAAAAATTACCTGTAGTGCAAACATTGCACAATAGAAAGCTTAGGAAAATATTAAATTAAATATTACTCAAAGACAACAACTTATTTTATCAATAAAAGAATTAGTAAGCTAAAACAAAATATAAAGAATTATTTAAAATTGGTGTTAACTTAAATCTTCATGGTATTAATATCCTTCCAATGTTTAATATTAATACAATTATCTTTACATAATTACATATACATCTTCCTATAATCACATTTCCTTGTTCTTTAACACCTTGAGGTTTCCATCCAAATATCTCGGGAGAATCATTTAATTCCGTGACTAACAAGAAATCAACTATGTTTTTTGTTGAACAGTCGCGGCGGAAGAACCCAAAGCGGAGGACGGACAATTTAGATGACTTGAAACAGGAGTTGGATATTGACTTCCACAAAATCACCCCTGAAGAACTGTATCAGAGATTTCAGACGCACCCCGAAAACGTAAGTTGAATGCATTCGTTTACAACCGAATTGTCAATTCAGTTGTAAAATTTCAAGTAACTTTAATATCAAATTTCAGTGACTTTTCTAAATTCTAAAATTTAATATCCTCGCTAAAATTTAATAATTAACATTTAAATAAAGATCGATACCCAAATTTAAAGAACAAGCAGTCGAAAGTTGAAATTCGATCAAAAAGTATTCCAATACCGAATTCAGTTCACATTGAAATTCGAACACCGAATAGAATTATTGACACAAAATAGATTTGTCGCATTTCAAACCGTTCTATTCGTGTCCGCATTTAGACTGATTATTATTTAACGAGGTCGCTGACGCAAATAGGAGAATTTTCTCTTGTGATGCACGGATCGTGTTGGTCGATCGATTGAATTATTTAAAGCTCGGATAACGCTGTCATGAAATTAACTAATTTTAAAATCCGTTACCGACCCGATGCAAATTTGCTTAAAACATTAAACGAAATAATATCACTCTTGATGTTTTAAGCGAATCTTCGGGATGATCAGAAACTAAGAAATCAGAAACCGTGATATGAAATACAAGCTGAAAATCTTAGCTTAATAACAAATTAAAAATGCTGGATTAACATGAAATCTTACATACGAATCGTAAGATTGAAACGTACGTTCAATTCGGTAAATTGAAGATCTAAAAGTTTGAAAAATTCAGAAAGCACAGGTTTCCTAGAGTCCAAGTGAAAGAAATCTATAAACGAAGTATTTAATATCTTGAATAATTTTATAGTGTTCTATAATTTCATAAACGATACGAAAATTAATGTATGAAAATATGATTTCAGGGCCTCAGCCATGCAAAGGCAAAGGAGAATCTGGAGAGGGACGGGCCAAACTCGTTAACGCCACCGAAACAGACGCCAGAATGGGTGAAATTCTGCAAGAATCTGTTCGGTGGTTTCGCGTTGCTGTTGTGGATCGGTGCGATCCTCTGCTTCATCGCGTACTCGATCCAAGCGACGACCAGCGAGGATCCGAACGACGACAATTTGTACCTGGGTATCGTGTTGGCGGCGGTGGTCATAGTAACGGGCATATTCTCGTACTACCAGGAGAGCAAGTCCAGCAAAATCATGGAATCGTTCAAGAACATGGTACCGCAGTTCGCGACCGTGATCAGAGAGGGCGAGAAACTGACACTGAGGGCGGAGGAATTGGTGCTTGGCGACGTTGTCGAGGTGAAATTCGGCGATCGTATACCGGCCGACATCAGAATCATCGAATCGCGTGGATTCAAGGTGGACAACTCGTCGCTGACGGGTGAATCCGAGCCGCAATCGAGGTCTCCAGAGTTCACGAACGAGAATCCGTTAGAAACGAAAAATCTTGCGTTCTTCTCCACGAATGCCGTTGAAGGCACCGCGAAAGGGGTGGTGATCTGCTGTGGCGATCAGACGGTAATGGGAAGGATCGCCGGTTTGGCGTCCGGCCTTGACACCGGTGAGACTCCGATCGCTAAGGAGATCCACCACTTTATCCATTTGATTACCGGCGTAGCTGTGTTCCTCGGTGTAACTTTCTTCATAATCGCGTTCATTCTCGGTTACCATTGGTTAGACGCGGTTATCTTCTTGATCGGTATTATCGTCGCTAACGTGCCGGAAGGTTTGCTCGCTACCGTGACCGTGTGTTTGACGTTGACCGCCAAGCGTATGGCGTCCAAGAATTGTCTGGTAAAGAATCTGGAGGCCGTCGAAACGTTAGGCTCGACGTCGACCATCTGCTCGGACAAGACAGGCACGCTCACACAGAACAGGATGACCGTCGCTCACATGTGGTTCGACAATCAGATCATCGAGGCCGACACCACGGAGGATCAGTCCGGTTTACAATACGATCGTACGAGTCCTGGTTTCAAAGCGTTAGCCAAGATCGCGACCCTCTGCAACCGAGCCGAGTTCAAACCTGGCCAAGACGAAATACCCATCCTGAAGAGAGAGGTGAACGGTGACGCGTCCGAGGCTGCTCTGTTGAAGTGTATGGAACTGGCTTTGGGCGACGTGATGGGCATCAGGAAACGTAACAAGAAGGTCTGCGAGATTCCGTTCAACTCCACCAACAAGTATCAGGTCTCCATCCACGAGTCGGACAATCCGGACGATCCTAGACATCTGCTGGTAATGAAGGGCGCCCCGGAAAGAATCCTCGACCGATGCTCCACCATTTTCATTGGCGGTAAAGAAAAGGTCCTGGACGAGGAGATGAAGGAAGCTTTCAACAACGCTTATCTCGAGCTCGGCGGTCTTGGCGAACGTGTACTCGGCTTCTGTGACTACACACTGCCGTCCGACAAATTCCCGATCGGCTTCAAGTTCAACTGCGACGATCCCAACTTCCCGGTCGATGGACTCCGCTTCGTGGGCCTCATGTCCATGATTGACCCGCCCAGGGCTGCGGTGCCCGACGCGGTCGCCAAATGCCGTTCAGCCGGTATCAAGGTCATCATGGTTACCGGCGATCACCCGATCACTGCCAAAGCCATTGCCAAATCCGTCGGCATCATCTCTGAAGGTGACTCTCCTTTCACGTCTTCCATTCTTACAAGTATAAATCACTGGGTGATTAGGATAGGCATCAGCTTTGTGGTCCACCTTCAAATTATGACCACTTGTTAATTACCAGAGAGTTTCATTGACAGTCTGACTACTTTATTCTGTATATTAGTATCATCATTTATAAGTGATCTTCTAGTGTCTTCAGTCATTAATTCTCTACCTGTAACTTTTTCTACCATTTCTAACATTCAACAGCTATGTCCACCTTTTTGGATGCTCACATAACAGAATGTTTTAAAGACCTCATTTACATAAATGGGCGGTTCTATCAATTAGAGACAAACTTTCTCCAAACTTGTTTTCTGTATCTTCACCGGAGATAAACAAGTGTAAACGCAAAGAAACTTTGCTTATGAAATATTCATGACTTTGTTTTGAAACTCTCTGTAAATGTCGACAAAAAGCTTAAGTGTGAAATGGCCCACAATTGAGATTACCTTATGAACGAAGCAGTTAATAACCTTTGAAGACAGTGCATAACATAACGATGTTTTTGCTTAGGTAATGAAACCGTTGAGGACATTGCCCAACGGTTGAACATCCCAGTGTCCGAAGTGAATCCTCGCGAGGCCAAGGCCGCTGTTATTCACGGAACTGAACTCAGGGAACTGAATTCCGACCAACTGGACGAGATTCTCAGGTACCACACCGAAATTGTGTTCGCCCGTACCTCGCCACAGCAGAAGCTCATCATCGTCGAAGGTTGCCAGCGAATGGGTGCCATCGTCGCCGTAACTGGTACGCAGTTTATCTCTCTAAAAACACTAACGACGCTCGTAATCTCCTCTGAACACTGTCACACTCTCACGAGGATAGGAAGAGTATGACCCTGTTTTCTGAACACAATTGTCAGCAGGATAATAGAGACTGTATCCTCCTGAGATGTCTTCAGATGTCCTCATGAATGTAAGGAGCTCTGGTTTGATAAACCTCTTCATACGAAACCGAGTGTATAAGAATTTTATTCATGAGGACACCTGATTCACTGTTAAGCAACTGCACCAACAGACCCTGAAATCCTCTTAGAGTTTAACACAAGCCTAATCCGTTCAAAAGGCACTGCATAAGATGTACTTCGTGCTAAACTCAATTCACAGATCGACTTAGTGGTGCACTATAAAAACGGTACGTTCGATCATTCGTATTTGTCTTAGAGTTTGGTAGAACCATTTGATCCCGAATTACCCAAAAGTAGACGAAGAAAGGAGCAGATTTGAAAGAAACTAAACATTGTAGGTGATGGTGTGAACGATTCGCCCGCGTTGAAGAAGGCCGACATCGGTGTAGCTATGGGTATCGCTGGCTCGGACGTGTCCAAACAGGCAGCCGACATGATTCTGCTCGACGACAACTTTGCCTCGATCGTGACAGGCGTCGAAGAGGGACGTCTGATCTTCGACAACCTGAAGAAGTCCATCGCGTATACCCTGACCTCGAACATCCCCGAGATCTCACCCTTCCTGGCGTTTATCCTTTGCGATATACCTCTGCCTCTCGGTACCGTCACTATTCTCTGCATCGACTTGGGAACTGACATGGTGAGTAACGTCCTAACTATTCTTCGCTCGTTCCCGATGAGGAGCGGGCGAAATGTCGGGAAGACCCAGAGAATTAGACGACTCTTCGAGGAGATCTTTGATCGGCAACGAACGGGATCTCCTGAAGACTCGTCGAGGTTCTTCTCGCGTAACCGAACATTTTCAGCGATGTTAAAACTGTACCTTGTGTGATCTCGACCCAGTCGAGCTGTTTAGGCTGGTTGGGATTTTAAGGATGAAATGTATGATGGTTTGTCAGGTGCCTGCCATATCTCTGGCGTACGAGCACGCCGAGTCGGACATTATGAAAAGGCAGCCTCGCGATCCCACCAGGGACAACCTCGTCAACGAAAGGTTCATTTCTCCGACAATTTGTCGGATCGTAGATTGTGTACTTTGTTTAGGCTAGACCGCAGTATCGCAGTACGCCAGACCCACGCTTAGGACCCGAAATTTCGAAGCTAGATCTAACTTGTTTATAATCTTTCATACTTTTAGGTGAGCAGCTGGACACTTGCGGATTTAACCTTCGAACGAATCTAGACCATGTATTTTTATGCGATATGAATTTTTCATGCAGTGTCTTGATTCTTGAGACTGTATCGCCCGGACAAAAGTAGACCGTCGATGGATAATTTAACGAGCGAGTTATATATAGAATCAGGACACTCGTGACGTTGAATATGATGACAAGTTTTTCCAGCTACGAAGCCAGTCTCAGAGATCGTCCAGGAGAACACCCCTCGGTATCATCCCCTCGATAATCCTTCGTATCCTTCCTCATCGATCCGCTCGATTTAGTTTTCTCAGTTGATTTGTTTGCTTACCTTTCTGCGTTCTCATCGCACGGTGCTCACCGGTCACAAATGTCTTAATAAATTGCTTCAAGTATTACCATATATTAATCTTATGTTCTGGTTGGTACTGATATGATAAAGTATAACTATTATTTTTATACATGAGAAAAATTATTCTTTTTGGAGAAGCAGGTCCTCTGTTCAGTAACATTGAACATTTTATAATAACATTTTGTAGTAACATTGAACATAATTTGTACTGTTAGAGTAATTTGAGCATGTGTCATATAGTAAATGTATTACACTTGATGTACTTAACTATTTACTCTACCAATATGAAGTTTAGTAAATGTCCACCTGCTGATGTTGATGTATTGTACCACTTAACTTATTAGTCTGAAGCAAGTATTATATATGAAGGTTTTTACTACTAGCTTTAACATACTTGACTACTTGCTCTAGCAATATAGAGTCTTATGTAGTAAATTTCTTTCTGGTGCTAATGTTAGTATACTGATTACTTGCTCTACCAATACAGAGTCTTATGTAGTAAATTTCTTTCTGGTGCTAATGTTAGTATACTGATTACTTGCTCTACCAATATAGAGTCTTATGCAGTAAATTTCTTTCTGGTGCTAATGTTAGTGTACTGATTACTTATTCTACCAATATAGAGTCTTATGTAGTAAATTTCTTTCTGGTGCTAATGTTAGTATACTGATTACTTGCTCTACCAACATAGAGTCTTATGTAGTAAATTTATTTCTAGTGCTAATGTTAGTATACTGATTACTTGCTTTACCAACATAGAGTCTTATATAGTAAATTTGTTTCTGGTGCTCATGTTAGTGTACTGATTACTTGATTTACCAAAATAGAGTCTTACATAATAAATTTCTGTCTGATGAAGTTAGTATATTTTACAACCTGCTCCATCATAAAGTACCATACAGAAAATTAATAGTTACCAGTCTCTAAGCATACTTACAGCTCTAACATACTTGATAGCTTGCACCACCGAGGTGTGAATATAAAGTAACCGGTGTGCATCGTATGTCACGCGATCATCACGAACGATACTCACGATTTTAATTCTGTGTTGGCGTTGTTACTGAGAGCCTGTTGATAATGTGACGTCAGGTGCCAGCCATCTCACTTGCCTACGAGGAGGCAGAGAGCGATATTATGAAGCGACATCCACGAAACCCGTTCACTGACAAGCTAGTTAACGAAAGGTAACACATCAACAACATAACCTGAGCCTTGACAAAAAAAACTACTACTACTACTACTACACCGATTGATACTTATTTTTATATTGGTCAGAAAGGGTAATCGGTGACACGAACTGTTTTTGATTCTCGAAGCGTGCAGACTGAAAAGTTGCTTTAAATGTTTCTGTAAAAAATTCTCGAACGGCTTCGAGAATTGAATCATAACGGTCGCTCGATCGCTCTCTCCTTTTATTACCTATATTGTCTATATTGGTCGTTACACACTTCTTACTTACACTTCCTATTGGTTATATTGTATAGTAGCTAGTTCGTTCTGTCTCTCGTATGACTATAGTACTCGTTCAAAAACACTGAAAAAAATGACCGAAGAAAAAAAAAGAAGAAAAATCGACACAGACCACGAGAGTCTCTATTTCTTTCTCTTTCTATCTCTTTCTCTCTTTCTCTCTCTCTCTCTTTCTCTCTATCTCTTTCTTGAACGAGCAAAACGCCCATCAGAGACGATTCGTGTGCAAATTAATCCCTAGCCTAAGTCGTCCGCCGGTTTGATTTATCGATATATTAAACGTTGTTTTCTTGTCGTCGTACGTGTTGTTTGTCCGTATTTTGGTGATGGAAGTCTCTTACCGACCAACCAACCCCCTGCTTGAATTCGTTTATTTTATCCAACGAGACACTTATGGTTGTTTGCATCGAGTGTCCATAACCCCCGAGATTACAGAAATTCTTCTGTCGCACGTGCTTTCGTACCAGATACCGACCGTCGTCTGTTACATATACTTTTTTTTTCTTATTTCAACCCCTTGCTTTCGTACGGTCCGATCGTAAAGGCCTGGGTTTAATTTGTTTTCGATGGCTTTTATGGTGTCCCGGACGACCAATACTAACACGAAAGGTAACGGAATGGGGCTGTGCACGCGGGTGCTAACGGGGCATCTGGTGATTGGGTATCCTTTTATTTTTCCTTTACTTTTTGAGCTTCCGAATCTTTTTTATATATTTAAGTCTTCGCAACACGGGCATTCGCCACTCTACGCTGGATCTTGATGATGTTCCGCTCGTTCGCGATTCGATTCTCAAAATAAAAAGCTAATTTTTTTAGCAGGTTAGACGATCAGAGAATGTTACGAATTTAATTTGGTTGAAATTTTGGTCAAAGAATTTAGAGGAGACAGTTTTTTAAATACTAGAGAATTTTATCAAATATGAATTTTATTAAGTTAATGCACTTTAGGAAATTTAATATGAACTTTAAAAAATTAATGCACATTAGCAAATTTGATGTGAACTTTAACAAATTAATGTACTTCAGCAAATTTAATATGAATTTTAAGAAATGAATGTAGTTTAGCAAGTTTAATGTGAACTTTGACAAATTAATGTACTACAGCAAATTTAATATGAACTTTAAGAAGTGAATGCAGGTTAGCAAGTTTAATATGAACTTTAACAAATTAATGTACTTCAGCAAATTTAATATGAGTTTTAAAAAATAAATGCAGTTTAGCAAGTTTAATATGAACTTTGACAAATTAATGTATTGTAGCAAATTTAATAAGAACTTTAAGAAGTGAATGCAGTTTAGCAAGTTTAATATGAATTTTAAGAAATGAATGCAGTTTAGCAAGTTTAATATGAACTTTGACAAATTAATGTACGTTAGTAATTTTAATATGAACTTTAAGAAATGAATGCAGTTTAGCAGGTTTAATATGAACTTTGACAAATTAATGTACTTCAGCAAGTTTAATATGAATTTTAAGAAATGAATGCAGTTTAGCAAGTTTAATATGAACTTTGACAAATTAATGTACGTTAGTAATTTTAATATGAACTTTAAGATATGAATGCAGTTTATCAAGTTTAATATGAACTTTGACAAATTAATGTATTTCAGCAAATTTAATATGAGTTTTAAAAAATAAATGCAGTTTAGCAAGTTTAATATGAACTTTGACAAATTAATGCACTTCAGCAAATTTAAGGTGAACTTTAAGAAGTGAATGCAGTTTAGCAAGCTTAATATGAATTTTAAGAAATGAATGCAGTTTAGCAAGTTTAATATGAACTTTAACAAATTAATTTACTTCAGCAAGTTTAATATGAATTTTAAGAAATGAATGCAGTTTAGCAAGTTTAATATGAACTTTGACAAATTAATGCACTTCAGCAAATTTAAGGTGAACTTTAAGAAGTGAATGCAGTTTAGCAAGTTTAATATGAACTTTGACAAATTAATGTACTTCAGCAAATTTAATATGAATTTTAAGAAATGAATGCAGTTTAGCAAGTTTAATATGAACTTTGACAAATTAATGTACGTTAGTAATTTTAATATGAACTTTAAGATATGAATGTAGTTTATCAAGTTTAATATGAACTTTGACAAATTAATGTATTTCAACAAATTTAATATGAACTTTAACAAATTAATTTACTTTAAATCTTAAGATGTCTGAGTTTAGAGATATGAAATTCATCTTCATCATGAAAGACATCTAAATACTGAAACATAGAAATATAGCATTAGTGATGGGATTTGCAGAATAATATACATTTATTGAAATATACATATAACGGTTTTAACAGAAATTCTATCACACATAATATTTACTTACTCGCTCTTTATGACGCATCGATTTATACTAAAACTAAACTGACTAATGTTGACCTATTTATATACAGTTGAATGAATTTTGATAACCCGAACAATTAGACTAAATTAAATTCGTAGAAAATTGTCTCTATTTTAATAAAAATAATGATAAAGAATCGTAGAACGAGCAATCGTAAAGTTTATCTCTCTCAGGTTGTTTCTCTGCGAAACTACAGAAATTAGCCAATGAAGTTTGCTTTCGATGATTCCGCTTGTAAATTAGTGTCGTTTTTAACGTCAAAGGTAAGCCGATCTCTTTCAAATCTTTCACCTTTCTTTCTATTTTCTCTACACTTCCTTTCTATCTTTATCTTGATTCTTTGTCACCTCCTCAAGCTTTTATTCTCTAAACTCTCCCCGCCTTATTTTTGTAAAACCCCGAAACAAAAAAGATTCGGTTGTCGATCGTCCATGTCGCCGCAAAACAACAGAACAGGAAGTTGAGTACAATGTTTCTCTCTTAATCTTTTTTACGCTCCTGCTAGCGGATGGTCCTCTTTTCTACCCCTTTTTTTAAATCTCGTTTTATCACCGCACATGATCCTAGCCCGGAAGTTGCACCAGGTGATACCAGTAATTGCAGGATCGTTTTTTTACCATTTCCAGTCCGAATATTTGGACACCGCTTTTCAATCCTTCAATTTTCCTTGGGAGATCTCGTTCGCTTGTTTTTTCTAATTATCTTTGGACGATGAATACAACTTTTTCTGAACATCATAATATGTGAATTCTTTGCTCCAGATATTTATTTCCTACGGTGTACACGAACGTCGAATGGAAAGTCGACTTTACACGAGTTAACACGCCAACGATTCGTAGAACGGAGTCGAATCTCGCTTAGATCGATGCAGAATAGATTCGTTGTTGTTGTTGTTGTTTGCTCTTTTAATTAAACACGTAGTTTGATATCTAGTTAAGGATTTACACTTTACTGTCTACACTTCTGCATCGAGCGAATCGACTTTTCAGAATTTGCGGTTTAGTCGATTTAGTCGGGCTAGTGTCGTTGATCGGTCCGGTAAAATTTATTGCAATTTTTGAAATTATTTCGCAAACAGTTTGAAGACACTTTCGTTTCTAAGTTTGCAAGGTTTCTAAATTTTTTTAAATTTCTAAATTTTTAGATTTAAATTGAAAATTTTCAATTTTCTGAATTTTTCTAAATTTTCAAATTTCCAAATTTTTCTAAATTTTCTAAATTTTCAAATTTATAGGTTTCTACATTCCTAAAATTCCAAGATTTTTATTTCCCAGTTTAAAATTTTCAAGATTGAATAATTCCAAATTTCTAAATTTTCCTAAATTTTCCTAAATTTTCTTGATTTTCTACATTTTCTAAATTTTCTAAATTTTCTAAATTATCAAATTTATAGATTTTTGCATTTCTGAAATTCCAAGATTTTAATTTCCCAGTTTAAAATTTTCAAGATTGAATATTTCCAAATTTCTAAATTTTCCTAAATTTTCCTAAATTTTCCTAAATTTTCCTAAATTTTCTTGATTTTCTACATTTTCTAAATTTTCTAAATTATCAAATTTATAGATTTTTGCATTCCTGAAATTCCAAGATTTTAATTTCCCAGTTTAAAATTTTCAAATTTCTGAATTTTGCAGTTTCTTAATTTCCAAACTCTTAAATAAGCAAAATAGTAAATTTCAAATTTTCCAAAATTAAAAATTAGTCCTTGTCTTCATCAATTTTCCAGTCTGTTAATTTCCAAACTCTCAAATCTGCAAAATAGTAAATTTCAAATTTTCCAAAATTAAAAATTAATCCTTGTCTTCATCAATTTTCCAGTCTATTAATTTCCAAGCTCTTAAATAAACAAAATAGTAAACTTCAAATTTCCCAAAATTAAAAATTAATCCTTGTCTTCATCACTTTTCCAGTTTATTAATTTTCAAACTCTTAAATAACCAAAATAGTAAATTTCAAATTTCCCAAAATTGAAAATTAATTCTTGTCTTCATCAATTTTCCAGTCTCTCAATTTCCACACTCTTAAATAAGTTTCTAAATTTCCAATATCAAAAATCAATTTTTAACTTAAATTCTTTAATTTGTTTTCCCCTTCACACCCTTAATACTTGATATATTATAAATATTATATAAAACACTGAATTTATTCCAAACCAAAAAATGTTCATAAATCTTCCTTGAAACATTCTATACTTGCTATAATAAAATACTATAACTTTCCACTTGAGTCTTCTCTGACAACGTTAATTAAAGAAGTAATTACAAATTGCGATCAACGACACTCGTCAGAACTAGTTAGTCCAGTTTCAATTTTATACTACTTGCATACATGTTAGCTCTTTATATATATTTATCATTCATCCCCATGTTAATTACCAGCCGTGTCATCATTATCATCGTTATTATTAATCACCGTCCTAGTTTCATCAGTATTATTAGTAACATCATCATATCGATCCACTGTCCATCAAATATATTCGTAGCGTTTTTAAAATATCCTCTTCTTTCCATTCACCCTCTTCCACTTCTTTATCACGCATTTCGATTATTCTAGCGATTCTCTCCTGTCGTATTTCAGTTTTTGATTCTGTCACAGCTGCTGCTATTTTACTATAATAATATTTGCCTTTTCGTTTCTTCTCCGTTTTGTATTGAACCACCATTGCATATCGAGGGAATGAAAAGCAAGGAAAAATGCGAGAAAACAGAGAAAAGTGGACAAAAAAGAATGAGCAAGCAAGCAACGCAACGATGGCACCTTTCTTTATTACATTCTCTTATTATTTTTTTCCCCCCTTTTTTTCTTGGGAACCTTTTTTTAGGCGTGTCATGATTCTTTGCAGTTCCTTTCGTCTTTTTTTCCTTTTTGGATTCTTTACAGTCCTCTCACAATTTTATTCTGTAATGCGCTGCCTACCGCCGCTGCCTTCTACCACTTCTGCGACTGGCAACCTTTCTAACGGCCGCTGTGAACGACCGAGCGAAGTTTTCTTTTCTTTTTCTGTTTACTCCTTTGAATTTCACGATAACAGCGTGCGTGAATGTCGCTGTTGCGGGAATTTTCATGGGTCCATGTGCATATGGTGTTACGGGAGTCCTTCTGCAATCGACAGAATTTTTACTGCGATTCTCAACATTTCTTGAGAAAAACAAACTTAAAATTTCAACAAACTCAAAATTTCACCTGTAGAAGTTTCTATCGTCTCATTAGACTTTATACATTTTTTACAGAAACTAAGTTTGAAAAATAAAATTCTGTCCGTGCACCAGGGACGTGTTTAACTCATTAATTCCCAAAGCTCGAAACTGTGAATCATTTTGTGTAATAAAATACTGACAAACAGGTAATTAACACAGTTTGACATCACTCGATATGGCGTGGCAGTTCAGAGACAATTCCCTCACGCGATATCGCGTGACCTCACTAACAGTGATATATTTTTGTAGAAATTTTTCTATGTTCAGAATGTTTTTTGTCATCGAGTAAACTGTACTAACGGGTACTGTAATTAACAAGCTTGACAAGAATTATATGTTGGGTATCAGTTTTTTATTTGTATTTTATTATATTTCTGTAATATGTAACTTACTTTTATTGTAAAGTGAATTATTTTAATTGTACTTCATTATATGAATTATTTTTAATGTAGTTCATTATATGAATTATTTTAAATGTAGTTCATTATATGAATTAATTTTAATGTAGTTCATTATATGAATTATTTTTAATTGTAGTTTGTTATATGAATTATTTTTAATGTAGTTCATTATGATGTAGATGTTTGATTCATTTTTTAAATATAACTCAGTGAGGTGAGTGTTGATATTTTTTAAAAATTTTGTACTTTGTGTTAATGTAAAATCATTGGACAATTATTGTTACAATTGACAATGACCACTATTGTATATGATCACTCTGTCAAATTTCAGTAATTTCTTACTGCCTTTTGTTTTTAGAATGTATTTCAAAATTGAACATTTTTAATTCATTACTGATTTACTTCAACTTTTATTTACATTACAAATGTACATTACAAATATACTTTTACATTAATGTACTTCAACATTAATTTGTTAATTTTACATTAAAATTTTACATTAAAAAATTTACATTTAATTTTAGATTTAAAAATTTACATTTAATCTTACATTAAAAGATTTACATTTAATTTTAGATTAAAAATTTACATTTAATTTTGCATTGAAAAATTTACATTTAATTTGACATTAATGTACAAGTTAAAACCAGAGATCCACTTAAAAATACCAAATGTACAGTTTACCCCAATAAAAATAATTAACCTAAGTATTTAATAGAAAGGAAAAAGAAAACAGTAAATAAACGTTTATAGATAAACTTGTTAAAAAGTACTACATGGTTAAAAGGTTGCATAAAGGGAACTTTGGGTATTAATGGGTTAAGGTACTAACAGAAATGGAGCATCTTGTACAAAGTGCAGGAAAGAGCGGGGAATTTTGATGAAATGCTCAACTTGAGTTATTTAACCCTTTCACTGTCTTCAGACGTTATTTTTTTAAGTTGACTGTCATGGTCCCCATTGACTTGCAAACTAATTCAAGATAGAATAAATTTCAGGAGAAATATTGGATGATATAGAAAATTATAAAGGAAAATTATTTATTTGCATGTAACATATATTCTGGTCAATTTTCACTGTGGCAGTCAAGGTTCATAAAATATTTTTGCCATCGAGGTTTTTCACTCAAATTTTTTATACCAATTGAGCAGCGATTGCTCAAGTTTTTTAAACATCTTCCTACAACCGTTAAGTTACGGTTAAGTTAAGTTACGGTTAAGTTAGACCGAGTTTAGGTTAAGTCTCGCAATGGAGTGCCGCCATTTTGTCGAACCTCACAGCGAATGGGTTAAATCGCGAGCATAAAGTATCAACAAGAAACAAATTCCAAACTGAAAATTTCCGTATCTATTTCCATATCAACAATTTCCTCCGACTTTCCCTTTACTTAAAGTCTTAACTTGTAACTTAAATTAATTACAAATAGTCGAGCGAATCTCAGGAAATTCTTCCGTTAAAATTAGAAAACGGGAAAGGAGGGTAATAAAAAATTCTTCGTCTCTTTCGCTGTGACTGTGTACGAAACTGATTTTGTAAATATATATGTAAATATGGCTACGTGTATTACTATACTTGTAACGGTGTACGGGGTGCTTGGCACACATTTTTTCTAATCAATGGTGGATGGCAGGTGCCGGCCATCTCGCTAGCTTACGAGGCACCGGAGTCGGACATTATGAAACGGCAGCCCCGCGATCCTTACAGAGACAATCTTGTCAACCGAAGGTGGGTCTCAAAACTACCCACCAGAGAAACCAATAACCCTAGAGAAACCATGCACTTATTCAATCGCAGACAGACCAGATACACGACATCGTGCGACACACGACACGGCACACACGAGTGGCCAAATTTATCTTTCATCTACTTTCAACTATCTTTTTTTCAAATTATCTTTAATACTATTTTTTCAAATTATCTATTTTTTTGAAATTCTCTTTACTACTATTTTTTTGAAATTGTCTTTACTACTATTTTTTTGAAATTGTCTTTACGACTATTTTTTTGAAATTATCTTTAATACTGTTTCTTTGAATTATCTTTAATACTGTTTCTTTGAATAATATGTAATACTGTTGTTTTTTTTTTTGGAATAATGAATGCATTCTGATCTTCGAAGCGCAAAATTGAATCACGTTAAATCAAAATTGAATATGACATGTGACATATGAATATGACATTGAATGAGACATGTTGAATTAAAATTGTGATTGGAGATGAATTGAAACGCTTGGTTGAATTGAAATAAGTAAAATCGCATCAAATCTGAATGAAATTGAATAGTGTAAAATTGAACACCTCGCGTCGAATTGAATTTCGTGGAATTTAAATACATAGAATTGAATGACACATACAAATTAATTGAACTAAAATATATTGAATTGAAGTACGTTAACTTGAAACGAAGTATAATTAAATTATTAAAATTTGGCCACTCTTCCACACCAAACATGATTGTTTATACACAATTGATCGTCAGAGTGTCTACTGAAATGTCGATGCCGTACATTTTGTTTCTAAATTACAGATCTCTCTGTTTCTGTCTATCTTTCTATCGTTGTCTCGATGGTCACTAGCTTGATCTTTATTTTACTGCACGCGACAATGATGAAAGTGTATTTTTATCGTTTTCAATGTGCGCACTGTCGTTTGCACTTGTTCGTCGGGTATACAGAAACGATAACCATCGATATGTATCGAAATGAACGTTCTTTTTTCCCGTCGCGGTATCGATTCAAACCCGAGAGATTTGTCACAGGGATAATTTTAATTAGCGAAAGAAGAGAACAAGTACTATCCAGTTATCTCGATCCTAATTAATTTCAACCTTACTCGGAATATTTTCTTTTATCATTTCTTCATTTTTCAGTTTCTTAGTTTCCAATTTTCAAGTTTATATTTTTCTAAATTTTCAAGTTTATTTTTAGATTTTTAGATTTCTTTTTTTCTAAATTTTCAAGTTTTCATGTTTCTAAATTTCCAAGTTCACATATTTCTAAATTTCCAAGTTTCTGTATTTCTAAATTTCTAGATTTCCAAGTTTTCATGTTTCTAAATTTCCAAGTTCACATATCTCTAAATTTTCAAGTTTCCACGTTTCTAAATTTCCAAGTTCACATATTTCTAAATTTTCAAATTCCTATATTTCTAAATTTCTAGATTTCCAAGTTTCTGCATTTCTAAATTTTCAAATTTCCATATTTCTAAATTTCCAAGCATATCTCTAGATTTTCAATCTTCCACGTTTCTAAATTTTCAAATTTCCATATTTCTAAATTTCCAAGTATATCTCTAGATTTTCAAGCTTCCCTGTTTCTAAATTTTCAAGTTTCCATATTTCTAAATTTCCAAGTATATCTCTAGATTTTCAAGCTTCATGTTTCTAAATTTTCAATTTCCTATATTTCTAAATTTCCAATCATATCTCTAGATTTTCAAGCTTCCATGTTACTAAATTTTCAAATTTCCATATTTCTAAATTTCCAAGTATATCTCTAGATTTCCAAGCTTCCACGTTTCTAAATTTTCAAATTTCCATATTTCTAAATTTCCAAGTATATCTCTAGATTTTCAAGCTTCCCTGTTTCTAAATTTTCAAATTTTCATATTTCTAAATTTCCAAGCTTCCACATTTCTGAATTTCTAAATTTCCAATTATATCTCTAAATTTCACAGTTTCTACATTTTCAAATCTCTAAATTCTCGCGTCTCCGAATTCACAATTCCTTGCAAGACACAATCACCGAACAATACCACCCCATTTTACCAGCGACATAACTCGTATAGGCTGGGTCGAGATAATGGAATGGTGCAAAAGAAACAAAAAGAAAAACTAAGGTTGACACTCTACGTTTTCCCAGCCAGACAAAAAGAAAGAAACACATCTCTAGAATACTAGTTGATTAGTGATAGCACAGCAACTTGTACAGGGTATGGCAGAATTCGTGGCACGCTAATTTCTTGCTCAAAAATAAGTCTGAGTCTTGGAATAAATCTCTCTCCTTAAGGTTTCGTTTTTCAATAACAGAAAAGAAATTCAAACTTAAATTAAAATTTCACAATTACTTACTTTCACATTTTTTTAAATATGTGTACAAAGAGGTAGAATTACTGTATTTATAATTTGTAACCAAAGAAGATAGTAAACATTAATTAAATAATTTGTATTCTTAACAATTTTTTTTAGTCAAACAATTTTTGAGTTTGTCAAAAATACCTCAGACATCTGTCAGAAAAGATGTCTCATAAAAAGATGTTTCTATCAGAAATTTTAACACTAAACCTACCTTCGATGTGCACTTAATTTGAAATTAAAAATGAAGTTAAAAAATAAACAAACGAAATGTAAAATAGTACACACATTCTTTATCTTGTTGAAAATGAATACTGATTTCAAGGAATGCTTAACAAAATTTATACTTCATAATAATATATGTAATAACAAGTACATGACTGTACTTGTAGCAGTCATTTTAACAACTTTAGTGTTAATAAAACGAAAGCTTAACAAAATAAATTCCACAGACCAGACTAATTTTTGCAAGATCTGAAAAACTGTGACAAATTCCGCCTGATCCTGTGCAAATAGAAGAATTACAGCGTTGGGAATGCCGAATGCTTTCTAGCCACACTTAGAGTCTCTGAGACAGCGAAATTAACCGAACGACTGCGCCTAACTTGGCCCGTTTGCAGCTTTGCGTTTTGAAGTTGCGTGTTTAGAAAGAAAAAAAATATGAAGGTGAAAGAGGTGTGACACATGAAGGAAAATTGTGACGAATGTCGGACGAAACGTAGATTGAAAAGTTTAGAGAGATGCATAATAGAGCAACGCTTGAAACGACGAGAACGAAAGCACGGCCTGAGCAGTTTGATCGACGAATTAACACGCGTACGAGTCTACGACTAAAACACACCGACGTTATGTAATAAGCTTTCTTTTCGAATCCACAAAGTCCCGCGACTTCTGTCCGTTCTTTTTTTACCATGATCGCGTGTCTTCCACGCGGATCTGATCTTTCTATCTATCTTTCTTTCTTTCTCTGTGCTGTTTGCGAGCTGGATTTATTTTGGAATGGGGATCCTGAGGTGATCCTGTGAGAATTGGAAGATTTAGAGAACTCGCGTTATATTGCCGTGGAGAGGAAGTATTTGCATTATCTTCTCCTGTGAAGGTTGTACACAGTAGAGATTATATTATAATCTTGATAAATTGGATGAAATGTGCGGTAAAATGTATTGATATAACATGTCAAAATGTGATGTATTGATATCACGCGCTAGGAGACATTTAACATGCTAAAATAAGAGGAATCAAATTAGAATGCGTCGACGTATAATGCAACTAAATTGAATGAGACGAATTACGATGCGTCGATATTTGATACGCCGGTATGCAACGCGAGCATTCACAACGCACCGGATTTATAATCTACTGAATTCCAACTTGACGGACACTCTACGCGACGAATAAACAGCACGGCGAATTTACAACGCGTTGAATACTCTATACGACGAATTCGCAACGTACTGAATTCCAACGCGTGGACACTCTACGCGACGAATAAACAGCACGGCGAATTTACACCGCGTCGAATTTACAACACATCGAATACTTAACGCGTCGAATTCATAACGCGTAGAATACTGAACGCGTCGAATTCGCAACGCGCCGAATACTCACGCATCGAATTCACAACGCGTAGAATACTGAACGCGTCGAATTCGCAACGCGTCGAATACTCACGCATCGAATTCACAACGCGTGGAATACTGAACGCGTCGAATACTCACGCATCGAATTCACAACGCGTCGAATTCACAGCGCGCTGAATACTCACGCATCGAATTCACAACGCGTCGAATTCACAGCGCGCTGAATACTCACGCATCGAATTCACAACGCGTAGAATACTGAACGCGTCGAATACTCACGCATCGAATTCACAACGCGTGGAATACTGAACGCGTCGAATTCACAGCGCGCTGAATACTCACGCATCGAATTCACAACGCGTAGAATACTGAACGCGTCGAACTCGCAATGCGTGGAATACTCAACGCGTCGAATTCACAGCGCGTCGAATTTATAACGCGTAGAATTCACAGCGCGTGGAACTTACAACGCGTGGAGTACTGAACGCGTCGAATTCACCACGCGCCGAATACTTACGCATTGAATTCACAACGCGTGGAATTCACAATGCACGGAATACTCAACGCGTCGAATTCACAGCGCGTCGAATTTACAACGCGTAGAATTCACAGCGCGTGGAACTTACAACGCGTGGAGTACTGAACGCGTCGAATTCACCACGCGCCGAATACTCACGCATTGAATTCACAACGCGTTGAATTCACCACGCGCCGAATACTCGCGCATTGAATTCACAACGCGTGGAATTCACAACGCGTCGAATTCACAATGCACGGAATACTCAACGCGACGAATTCACAGCGCGTCGAATACTCACGCATTGAATTCACAACACGTGGAATATCCCATGCGTCGAATTCATAGCGCATGGAATATTCAACGCGTCAAATTCACAGCGCGTCGAATTTACAACGCGTGGAATTCCAACGCACCGAATCCATAACACGCCGAATTCGCAACTCGTGGAATTCATAACGCACCGAACTACAACGCGTCGAAATTCAACTCACCGAATTACAGCGCGCGAAATATAATATACCGTAATACCTCGCCCCAAAATTGCAACGCGTCTAACAAATATATCCACCCGGCAATATAACGAGTTTTTGCGAACCACTCAATTCTTCACACGATTAACTTTCAAATAACCGCAGGATCGATATCAAGATCTAATACATATCCACGCGAATGCCAACGAAGTATTTGATGTTGCTTATATTCGCTGATCCGTCAGATCTCACGGTTCGACCGAGCTTGCATGACTTCTGCACGCGAAAAGCTCGAACTTGCGAAATAACGTGCACCGTGAGGCTTGACGAACAGCAGCCGGTTACGTGTTTGTCTGGTGCTTTGCGTGGCATGTCTCGGTGTGAAGAACCAATCGTTACCGCCTACGTTCCGAGCCGGTAAGTTGTTATTACGCATCTTAATCCTAGGTAACAATGGCTTTCGTAATTAACACTTAACACCTTAGGCTGTTTAGAAGCGAACTTAGACGATTAATCGCATACACATAAACAGCTTCCGCTGACTTTCAAAGAATCGTACTTTTTTTGTGGTCAAGAATAGATTGAAATATTCTATCGTTAGACTTAGTGTCACTTAGTTTAAATATTCCCTGCGGTAACACCTTGGGCGGTAAATTGATTCTGATCCTGTAATTTGCAATTTAGAGTTGAACATTTTTGAAATGACGTAGTAAGTTTTTGAACATAGAGAAAAGTTCTTTGGAAGTCGGAATGTACCCGCAAACATCGGACGCTGTTGACGAACAAACATCTAAATGGTGACTCTATGGTGTCTAGGCTTATTTCGATGGCATACGGTCAGATCGGTATGATCCAGGCAGCAGCCGGTTTCTTCGTGTACTTCGTAATCATGGCTGAAAACGGATTCCTGCCTCTGCATCTTTTCGGTATCCGAAAACAATGGGATTCCAAGGCTATCAACGATCTTCGTGACAGCTACGGCCAAGAATGGGTAAGCACTTTATCCAAATATTGTTTATAAGGTTATCCAAGGATCGATTTAATTGTATCTTGTTTCTTCATAGACATACAATGACCGCAAGACACTGGAGTTCACCTGCCACACAGCCTTCTTCGTATCGATTGTGATCGTCCAATGGGCCGATTTGATCGTTTGCAAGACGCGACGTAACTCCATCATTCACCAGGGAATGAGAAACTGGGCCCTCAACTTTGGTCTGGTGTTCGAGACCGCCCTCGCCGCGTTCCTAAGCTACACACCTGGCATGGACAAGGGTCTCCGCATGTTCCCTCTCAAGTAATTTCTATTTCCTTTCATGAAGAAGCCCGTTTTCACCGTCATCTCATCTACAAGTCCATCAGCTCCAAAGGATCTTATGAATTATCCCCATGGATATGTGGACACATGTGTGATTTGATATGAACATGTTCATACTTCCATATATAATGTGTCTGTAGATGTGTGGACACATGTATAATTTCATATGAATATATTCATGTGAACGTATTCATATATCCATACATAATGTGCCTGTAGATGTGTGGACACATGTATAATTTCATATGAACATATTCATACATCCACAGATAATGTGCCTGTAGATATGTGGACACATGTATGATTTCATATGAACATATTCATATGAACATATTCATACATCCATAGATAATGTGCCTGTAGATATGTGGACACATGTATGATTTTATAGGAACATATTCATATGAACATATTCATGTATCCATACATAATGTACCTGTAGATATGTGGACACATGTATGATTTTATAGGAACATATTCATATGAACATATTCATGTATCCATACATAATGTACCTGTCTATGTGGACACATGTATGATTTCATATGAACATATTCATATATACTTACATAATGTACCTGTAAATATGTGGATACATGTATGATTTCATATGAACATATTCATATGAATATATTCATACATCCATACATAATGTGCCTGTAGATGTGTGGACATATGTATAATTTCATATAAATGCATTCATATGAACATATTCATGTATTTATACACAATGTACCTGTAGATATCTGGACACATGTATGATTTCATATGACCATATTCATATGAACATATTCACATATCCATACATAATGTGCCTATAGATGTGTGGACACATATATAATTTCATATGAACATATTCATGTATCTATACATAATGTGCCTGTAGATATCTGGACACATGTATGGTTTCATATGAACATATTCATATCAAACATACATACATGATATCTCCATATAAATTGAACCGAAACAGTACACACATCTAACCTCAACTTTCATTTCATCATTGTAAAGAATATTAAGAATATTTTATTGAAGTGATCAGTAACTAACAATATATTTGTATATTTCAGATTCGTCTGGTGGCTACCCGCCCTTCCTTTCATGCTCGCCATCTTCATCTACGACGAGACGAGACGATTCTACCTCCGCCGGAATCCAGGAGGCTGGCTCGAGCAAGAAACTTACTATTAGACGCAAAGAAGAATTTAATCATACACGCAGAGCGCGCGCGCAAGAGTACAGAGCGAGAGTAGCAGTGAGAATGATGCGAGAGAACTAGAGTGAAAGTGCGGGAGAGAGAGAGAAAATGAGATACGCATATACCCACGCAAGAGATATACACCGAGATACTAATCAGTAAAACCAAACAGAATAAAAAAAAAAACGAACAAATTACAGAGAATAAAAAAACCATAATAATCACTCGCGTTAATGAGACACGTACATACGTATACACGTACAAATACCCACACACGTATACACACACGCGTACACACACGAGGACACACATAGACACATGTTGTATTTACCATGGGGCGTGCTATCCGGGTCTAAAAACCGTACTGTCGCGAGATCACGAGATTAAACGAGGGACAATTCGCATCCGTATAAGAGAAATAATCGAGCCGAATCGTCGAACGACCAGGTATATTATTGTTATTGCAAGTTGTTTCTTCGAGAATAAACGATTAGAACGTTGGGATAGGAGAGTTACAGTGTGTGCGAAGTACAAAAGGGGAAGAGGAGGGTTTAGGAACGAGAGGGTTCGTCGTTCTGGCTCTGCGAGTTGCTTGCACGCGCGTGCCGGTGTATCATTAAAAGATCGTCGTTCGAGAAACATCGAAAAGGATCGACGAGATATGGGTTCTACGAGCAACGTCGTCGGGAAGATGAAGCTTCCAGGTACACACACACACCTGATACGATTCGAGGGTCACGAAATTTTAGGGGTCGGTGCTGCCGTCTGATCATCGACAGAACATACACACACACACTGCGAGCTGCTGGATTTGGTTCGAAACGGAGCAGAACGCGCGTAAGGGCCTAAAAACGAACATAACGAAGCACACGTGACGTGGAACGGAAATCATCGAGACTCCGTTACGATGTTGGACGACGACGAATCAACGACGCCAACGTACGAACGTCGACGATCGCAGAAACGAAGAAAGAATAGTCGAGGATAATTTAGCATCGATGGAGTATTCCATGTAGACGTCTTGTGATATCGAGAAATATTCACCAGTAGTAGGCATCCAGTTCGCTAAACGAAAGATCACTGCGCTAGGTTTGGCCACCATGCCCTTGCTATGAATTAAAAAAGACAAAAAAAAAATATGCCAGACAGAGGAAGAAGCAAAAATAGTAGTGGCAGCCGAAGAGAGATATAAATGTTACGCTAAATGCAAAAAGTTTAAGAAACGAGCAGGAGTACGCTACAGAATAGGACGTCTCGTGACACACCATTTAGTCTTGAATAGAAACCTAATTAATTCCCGATTAAAACCGAGGAGAGATCAGTACGCTAGATTGGCACGCCCTAGAATCATTTACGACGCGGTGGAGATAAGCGAATTAAACGAGATAAATCCAAAAAAAAAAAAGCAAAAAAGATTATAAAGAAATATTATAATAATAAGAGTAACGAAAGCGCGTTCGCAGTACTCATTTATTATCCTTATCGCGAAGCAACGTCGTTCGGTTCGAGTCTTTAAATTCGAGTAGCTGTCGAAGAAATCGCATCGCGTAGATGTTTCAGTAGCTCAGTCTCTGCACGATAATCGCGAGAACGGACCTGGATCAGGGAAAAGGGACATCGTCGAGTTCCACTACGCCACGGTTCCACGAGGAAGAGGGTCAGGAAGAGGTTAAGACGCGCGAAGGCGGCAAACGAACAGTATTATAAACAATTATCAACCCAGCCGAGGAAGACAAAACCGAAGAAAGGAAGAACGGAGAAGAATTGAATCGCGGTATTCGCCGATTAAACCGAACAGGACAAACGAATTAGAAAACGATAAATGTCGATCCGAAAGCACCGGTTCTCGGTGTCTACGGTGCCACGATAGTCGAGGTAACAGGTTAGACAAACGCTAAGTAGAGGAGAGTAAAACACGAGTTTAGGTGAGCAGCAGAGGAACTGACACAGAGGAAATAAATACGCAGGATACAGGCAAAAAGAAACAAAAAAAAAAGTAACAATTCTTACTTAGGCGAAAAACTAAAAAGTAAAGGAACACAAAAAAAAGATGGTATAAATTCATTCTCTTAGTTTTTCATAGGTTTAAAAACGCCAGCGGGACAAGCTCGCTATAAATCATATTGACCCCCGAACGCAGAACGCCCTGTACCACCAACCCGCGGTCGTCTGTTGTGTGTATGTGTGTGTCAGTAAATCGAACGCCCCTTCGAATCATTTCTAGGAGCAACAAAAGCGATACAAGAACAAAAAAAGAAGAAAAAAATAAGAGATAAATAAAAGAAAAAAAAAACGAACGAAGGTGACTTAAAATGCCTGCCACGCGACTTTTCGGGCCGGGACAATCCGAGAGGCGCGATCATATCGGGTCGTGTTTCGAGCTTCTCCGGTGTGAAACAACTCGTTTCCGATTTCGTTCTCGTTTCCCCTTTTCGCCGTTTTTACCTAGGTTGCCGTTGTTGCTCGCTTTCGCGTATCGGCTTTGTCGTATATATGTGCGTGCGTGTGTGTGTGTGTATGCGCGCGCTGACGAAGAGGGCGCTTCGTTTCGAGCGAAGAACTTCGGGGAGAAACGCGTTCGCTCGTTGACGAAATGGATCGTTCGTCGTCGTCGTCATCGAATCGTTCGCCTCGACGATCAAGGAAGAAACCTCGAGGGGTTGAAAGCACGTTCTCTAGTTCCTTTGTTCCGCCTCGAATCAAAGGCGAACGTCGAGGAGGATTCCGGAGGGTGACACGCTCGCTCGGCGGCCCTGGCCCCAAAAACTACCCTAAGTGTTCAATAATCGAGGTGTTCTTGAGGTGCCGTACACGCGTTAACACGTTCTTCCTTTCGCCAATCCCACCGAGTTTCGGATCATCACGAATCAAAACAAGGGTTACGAATTTCAGCCCCTTCTTTTCTTTTCCCATTTTCTTTCACTATCTTCCTTCGCTCCGTTGGTGCGCGCGACGGGCTGGCCGAATCGTTCGACCCGCGAACTGAAAGCCTCTTACGTTTCCCGCACGAGAGAGATTCGGTAGGACCGGCGAAACGTTTTCAAAATCGTTTTCGAGACACGTGGATCGCCATTCCGACCTTCACGGAGAGAGGATGAAGAAAACGAGGGCAGCAGTGTACCGTCGTTGCTCGTCGAACTCGGATCTGGATTAGACAAACGGGTAAAAGAAACGTCCCGAATTTTCTTACTCGCCAACGAACATGAAACACGAAATCGGTCGTTCGATAGGGGAGGGTGTCTTCGATGTCTAAATTTCCTTTCCACGGCTGATTTTCCTACGTATAGTTTCCTGCGTTACAGGACACTGTTGCGTATACGGTAATGTCTCGATAAATGTCTGGCAACGAGAGGGGTTTGAATCGTTACCGATTTTCGTTCGCCTCATCGGTCGACGCGATATCGAGACGGTACCGTGCGTGGCTCCGAGAGTGTCCGTGGGTTAGGGAGATCTATCGTCGTTCCTGTCACAACGAAATCGAACAAAAACTTAGATTGCCTTCGGCGGATCCCCGTGTTTCGAGGTAGGAAAAGAATTAGAGTAAGGAAGAAACACGGAACGGGAGGACGCGATTGGCTCATTCGTTTCTGCAGAAGAGAGACTCGCGATATATCGCCGGAGCTGGATTGCAGGATCCGTGGTTTGTCGACAGGGTGTTCCGTGCCCGGGGGGCGTAGGAGCCCAAAAATAAAAAAAAATATGCTTTGCCGTCGTGCGCCTCTTTACTTTAGGCTAAGAATTAAAACATTAATAATAATATAATAATAATAATAATAATTATTATAATATAATACATGTTACAATAAGATATTATTAGATGTAATTATTATATATGGTTTAGTCTAGATCGTGTTGTTGAAGAAAAAAACAAAGTACGTATAAGCGAACAAAAAAAAAAGAAGAAGAAGAAACAGAAGACGGTGTGGAGAGCAAGAGAGAACGAGTGAGCGAGAGAGAGAGAGAGCGAGAGAGAGAGAGAGAAAGAGAGAGCGAGAGAATAAAAATCATGGAAAAGTGACAATGAAAGGAAATTTCGGTCTAAGACCACAAATTATTGCGGCGGACTGAGCGGGACACGGACGAGAATCCGCGTTTTTTGCTTTTCGTGCCTGAATCGATTTTCTCTTAGGCTTCGTTCGTAACGGAAATGTACAAAAGAGTCCCAGGGGATTCCCTCGCTCGAGGGAAGCCCCGGATCTCCCTTGAACATCTCTCGTTTTATCTTCGGCACTGTCATGTGAAACCGCATCCATGAAATCGCATCGTGCTTAGATTTTCTTAGATTCCACGTTATTCTTTTTCGATTGTACGCGGATAGTGTTTGCGGCCAATGAAATCTGTAACCCCTCGTTTTATGACCGTCACATATTTGTTTCCACTAGCGCAGATTCGTGGGGCGATCCTCGGCACGCGAGTCGCAAATCTTTTCGTTGTCTGCGAACGAGTACCTCGATCGTCGAACTAACGATGTCGTAAACTGATTTTTCGGGTGAATCGGCGTAAGAACGAGAGAGAAAGGAAACTGCGTGAATGTAAACGAGCGAACGTAGCAAACGTGTGCTTGAATAATGGATCCGTTCGCTTTTCGTTTACCGCGATCGGTGATACACAATTGGCGATACAACATCGAAAATTGAGAAATTATACGAGAGTTGATCAATACTTAAAAATATACCAAAAACCGTGTCACGAGAATTTAAAAAAGTGAAACGTCACCCCTGCACAGCCCGCCACACTACGGCAGAATCATTGAATGATTAAAAAAATATAAACAGAAAAAGATACAAAAAAAAAGACAAAAAATATGAATGATGTTTTATTAATATTGTAAATATTTTAAATAATTGAAGACGGACAAACAGATCATGCGCGAACGGTGAACCCACCGGAAGTCGGTCCCGCTTGGATAGGACCGTCTTTTGCGTTCGGGGTCCCTTTCTAACACTTTTTCTGTTTTTCGTTTTAGCGTCGCATATGTTATACACACACACACTCTACACACGTACACATCTTTACACGCCAAGAGAAAAAGAAAACCACGTGCGAACATAGAGAGAAAAAGACACACGTACACGCTCAGATAAAATGTACACCGCTCTACCAAACTAATCTCTTTCTGATTGATGATTCCTTTCATATTGATTATTCTGTAAGTTCTGTTTTCACACGTGAAATACATTAAGAAAGAAACGAGAGACATTGTCCAACCCAAGTGTCATTACTTTTGATGTTAAATAAAAAATACATAATTAATAAAGCACTCTTTATCGTTTCGTCCTGACGCTTCATGCTTAGACACATGTAGGCAACCCATTAAACTTTCATTTAATTCTTTATAGTATTTATTATGCTTATATACAATTATCATTATTTCTGTTACATTTAAGTTTCTTAAACGTTCATTCGATCAATATTTATTGCCTTCCCTATGCCTTAATTTATTCAGAAGTAGATGCCAATCTCTGTCTATCCTTGCGAAGATTCTTCTTGCGCAACCTTTCAATATGCTTCTTAAGTTTGCCAGAATTTTTCAATTCCTCATACTGAGATACCAAGTTCAAAACTTTCTTCTCCGCTGCAAAAGATAATATTCTTAGTTAGTTCGTGTCCACATACATTGTGCAAAGTACTTACATTTCTTTTTAAAGGCAGGTTTCTCTCCGCGTTTAATGGCCTCCACTATTTCCTTCTTTTCCTTGCCCTTCTGCTCCTCCTCCTGATCCTTCCTCTGCTCTTCGCGTAACTGATTCTCTAATCTTTGTATGAGGTATTTGATTTTCTTAGTCGTCTTTGGATCATCTGTCTCATTTAATTGCTTTTTCAGTGCTGCTAAGTCATTCTTCTTGATCTCGGTGAGGAATCCGTAAGTCTTTTTAAATACTTTCTGGTCAAATGCGCCACATAAACTGTCGAATCTAGGGTCTCTAGGAATGAACTTTTTTGTCTGTACCACTTCCCTGAATCTGGAAACAGGTTTCTTTGCAGACATTTCCCTTGGACGGTTTTTGTTTTCCCTTTTATATTCAACTTTCTTAACCTTGCGGGGACCAAACAATGCTTCCTTGTAAATTTTAGTTCCAAGCTTGTTTTTCAGCTTCTGAAGATCCTCAAAACTCATCTGAGAGAGTTCTGAACGAATCTGATCCTGTTGTGGTAAGTACTCCCATTAATTTAAGTGTAATTTTTGTTCAAAGGAAATGTAAACATAACCTATCACGTTCAACACAATGTGTATTTAATGGACGTGTCGATTAAAATATTGCATTAAACTATACTGTGTAAATCTCTACCTGATCCTTATCTTCGCGGAGAAGCGTATCTTCCTCATCGCTCATGTTAAATAATAAAAAAGACTTTTAAAGCGAACAGTCTTCTTCTGTGATTTAAGACAGATCAAAATGGTCGCCATTTTTTAATACAAATGAGTCTAGCAGTATAATTTTTGGATTTACAGACTTGTTAACACCTTTAAAACGTTCTAAAGACAATTAAGGTTGATTCTTGGGTCATATTATTCATTATTGAGTCGGAAAGGGAGAATATTTAATAAATAATTACGAAAACAGTACGGTGAACGCCACTTGGCAGCAGGTGGTATTTAGTAAGATATAAAATTGTGATTTTCTATGAAATAAGCAATTTTTAAGCAATGTTAAGGATAGTATCGTACTTTATAAGCTCCCCTGCGCTGAAATAATGTCGTAATTACTGGCTAAAAGCATTAGAATCGAAAATAAAAATAATGTGCATTTCATGGACCAAAAAATCCTTAGCCACCTAGCGGTGAACGGCCGAACTAACGAAATAGAAAATTGCGTTTTTCTCCAAAATGAGGGATTTTTACGCATTTCTGAGACGACCAAAGTGTTCTACGACCTCAATTTAACAGGAAAAGTGGTATCATAGTGTGCTAAATTCGTTAGGAAAGAAAATGAAAAATATTGCATTTTATGGACCAAAAAATCGTTAGCCACCTAGCGGTGAAAAATGGAACTAACAAAATAAAAAATTGCGATTTTCTCAAAATTGAGCGACTTTTAAGCATTTCTGAGGCCAGAAATGAATTCTACGCACACAATTCTATTGAAAAAATGCTATAGCAGTGCGCTAAATGCATTACTAAAGAAAATGAAAAATATTGCATTTTATGGACCAAAAAAACCTTAGCCATCTAGCGGCGAAAGGGGGAACTAATTTAGGTCCTTCCAGAGGGGTCATTTTTTTCGATTAGTTCATGTGTTTCACCGCAAGATGGCGGCACTATTTTTCTCCATAAAATGCAATATTTTTCATTTTCTTTCCTAATGTATTTAGCGCACTGCCATAGCATTTTTTCAATAGATTTGAGTGCGTAGAATTCATTTCTGGCCTCAGAAAACCTCTAAAGTCACTCAATTTTGAGAAAATCGCAATTTTTTATTTTGTTAGTTCCACTTTTCACCGCTAGGTGGCTAACGATTTTTTGGTCCATAAAATGCAATATTTTTCATTTTCTTTCCTAACGAATTTAGCACATTATGACACCACTTTTTCTGTTAAATTGAGGTCGTAGAACACTTTACACGTCTCAGAAATGCGTAAAAATCCCGCATTTTGGAGAGAAACGCAATTTTCTATTTCGTTAGTTCGGCCGTTCACCGCTAGATGGCTAAGGTTTTTTTAGTCCATGAAATGGCATTATTTTAATTTTCGTATATAAAGCTTTTCGATTACTGTAAGGACATTTTCCTGACTTTATTGTTCTCGCAAAACAGTTTTCAGGCGTCAGTGATATGTAAAAATGTCTGATTTTACGAAAAAATGCAATTACGTATCTCTTGTTTTCAGACAGCGCGCGAAAATTTAAATTTTAATTTATGTCGAAACGAGACTTCGTAAATACTTTCAATTTTTTAAGTTATTTATTATACAGTAGACCACTATTTTTATATCTTCTTTTGTATGTAATATAATTAAACAAGTTGTAACTATATACTCCGTAATATTATAACCTTTAGTTCTGTCTATTACATACTAATCTAACCTAATTTGAACACTGTTTTTAAAAATGGCTGCGTTGTGCCGTGTTATTAAAAATTTTGGAAAAATTGTATCCTTACAGAGTCAGAATAGGAATATATCTGTTTCTGGAGCAGCTTACCTTAAAGAAAGTAAATAACATACACAGAAGTGTTGGTTAAACAAGAATAATATTTATTCCTAATTCAGCATACATAACCTATACAATCTAATTCTTGTTTATTTTACAGTAATTGAGAAAAAGGAAGGGAATACGATAGTTGTTGAAGGCATAGTAAAACGGGATGAACGAGAAGCACGGTTGTTAAAAGCTAAGAATGGAGCATGTCCTCTCTGTTCCTCCGGTCTTGATGTTAAGCATACGGTATGGTCTAAATACCTTCTTATACATTTTATATTTGTTTGATTCATTATAATTTTTACTTACTAATTATATCATTACAGGATGTTCTCATTTTAAGTCAGTTTACTAGATCGGATGGTTGTATATTGCCCCGCAGAATTACTGGTCTTTGTGAAGTACAGCAGAAAAGAATTTCTTCGTTGATTATCATGGCTCAATATGCAGGTTAATATATCAGTATCAAATATCAGTAATTTAATAGAACATAAACAATAAATTAATGACGTATTGATTGTAGGTTTATTGCCTATAAGAAGTCCCAAGGGTGGTGTACTTCATCCTTTACAAAGACGAAAGTGGAGAAAATTTAACACCTACTTTGATGAAAAAACTATTAAAGCTAGATACAATAATGTGTAAAAGAATAGAATAAACATTTCCTGAGTATCATAACAGTTTGTGCTGTCTTATTTCATTGAACGTTGAAATTGGAAATAATATTTCGTGATTACGTTAGTGACAGTATAGGTTAGGAATCATGCTGACATGTTATAGGTCAATAGCAAGTACTTGGTGCAAATTACAGAAAAGGTATGCATCAAATAGTGCAGCGGTTCTAAAAAAGCAGTATGAAGAACATGATGTCACGAAAATTCGAAATATCGGAATTCTGGCACATATCGATGCCGGTTTGTATAATTTTAATACACTCTATACTATAACCTATTAAAAACCGTCCCCATTTCATTAAAGAATTCGTAATGTTTGGAATGATTTTTCAGGAAAAACTACTACTACAGAAAGAATGTTGTATTATTCTGGCCTCATAAAATGTATGGGAGAAGTACATCATGGTAATACGGTAACAGATTATATGGATCAGGAACGCGAACGTGGTATAACAATCACCTCTGCAGCGGTAACTTTTGATTGGAAAAATCATCGTATTAATTTAATAGACACTCCAGGTCATATTGACTTCACTATGGAGGTAGAGCAGACATTAAGAGTGTTAGATGGTGCAGTTGTTATATTAGATGGTAGTGCAGGTGTTGAGGCACAGACATTGACAGTCTGCAAACAAGCAGACAAGTACAATATACCAAGAATTATTTATGTAAATAAAATGGACAGGGCAGATGCCAATTTCGATATGAGTTTAAAATCTATTCAGTCAAAGCTAAACACAGAAGCCTTGCCAACTCAGTTTCCAATAAAGAATAAAGGAATTTTAGAAGGGATTGTGGATGTGATTTGCTTGGAGAAATTATTCTTCGAAACAAAGCATATGGGCATGACAGTTGTAAGATCAAAATTGTCTGAATCTGGAGACAAAGCCTTGTGGGAGACAGCAATGGAAAAACGTAGAAGTTTAACCGATAAATTATCTAGCATAGATGATAAGTTAGCTGATGTAATTATAGAGCAGGAATCTTTAGATACAATTTCTTCGCAACTACTACTTGACTCGCTGTACAGAAGTACCATAAGTAGAAAAGCTGTTCCTGTACTCTTAGGTAGTTCCTACAAAAATATAGGAGTGCAACCATTAATGGACGCTGTGCTACTGTATTTACCATCACCCAATGAAAACAAATACTTAAAGTACTACAACACTTTTAACAACAATCTTTCTGCCAGAGTGTTCAAGGTAATTCACGACAAGCAAAGAGGTCCAATTTCTTTCCTCAGAGTCTATACCGGCAGCATAGAAAGACATAATAAACTATACAACATTCACAAGGAGCAAAGAGAGCAAGTAAACAGGTTATACGTCGCTTGTGCAGACGACTATCAAGAAGTATCCAAAGTTACACATGGCAACATAGCTGCAGTCGCGGGACTAAAAACAACCACAACCGGTGACCTAATAACGTCCAATCAAACAGCAGCAACTGAGGCAAGAAAGAAACTCCAGTCCCGCAAAGACATTGACCAGAAAGTCGTGGATGACTTCTTCGCCTCAAACTCAAAAGCTTTAGAGCCCGTTTTCTTCTGTTCCATAGAAGCACCGTCCCTGTCTACGCAGGCAGCTTTAGAGACTGCACTTCAGCAATTGGAAAGAGAAGACCCAAGTTTAAAAGTAACTTACGGCAACGAGTCTGGTCAAACCGTGCTAGCAGGCATGGGTGAACTGCACATCGAGATCATCAAGGAAAGAATTAGAAAGGAATACAAAGTCGACGCCGACACAGGACCCCTGCAAATCTCTTACAGAGAGACCATCACGGAATCTGTTAGGGACACATACACCTGCGAATACAAGATAGGAAACGCAAATCCCAAAGTCACATTAATTATGTCAGTAATACCAGACTACATGGAAGACGTGAAGTTACTGCTTGATAGAACAGCAGAATCCGTCGCTAACGTAGACGCTATTCCAGTTAAATTTATGGCAGCCATCAAAGCTGGCGTTAACTCAGTTTTATCAAGCGGACCAAAGTTAGGGTTTCCAGTAGTAAATATGGGCATTAAGTTGCATTGGTTCGAGGTCGGACGAGGAACTATGCCATCGATAATTACGGCTGCTGTGTCCCAATGCATCAAGCAGGTGAGACACTTATGTGAAATATAATCAGATATAGGTTTAGGGATAAACAATATATTAACAAATGACAAAGTGCAGAGTTTAACAGAGTTTAATTCAAGTAGCGTCGTTCTCGTTACGCTTACTCGTATCACCGCTTGTTTTAGATGATTCTGAAGTACTTCTTCCAGCGTCAGGTTTGACTTCTGCCAGAAAATGCAAAGACTTAGGCTTGCACTCTAACATAGTCCTCTTCAAATTCTGCTTCGTCGCATCGTTACTCTTCAACGATTTATCGTGAGGAAGAAAGTACCTGTGTCTCCAGTTGTCCTGTATGTTCTTCACGGCATTCCTGTCCTTGATCCTTTGGTTATCGGTGAACGTGCGAAGGACGTTAATTCTTCTGCGAGCTTCATCCGCAATGTTGCTAGGATTAGGAATTCTCACGTTCGCCGTGGATGCTGGCAAGGCGTAAGGCTTCAGTTTCGCATTCTGCTTCAGCTCCAGAACATGTGGCAGTTTTGAAGGTTGTCTATCGAAGAAGCTGTTGATCAGTACGTTCGTTTTCATCTGCAAGTTCTTCAGGAAGTTCTCGTCGAGCATTCTGCTGCGTCCAGCAGGACATCTGAAAATACTACGACCTATCTCATCCTCGCTCACGTTTTCGGCGCTGGAGTGTTTTATGTTGCTCTTCAAATTATTGCCAGCCTTGATTTTACTCTTGTTTCTCTTGTTAGATGTTTGCGACGATCTTTCCACGGTGTGAATGCCCCACTTCAGCATGTATGAGTCGAGGAATCTGTGGTACAACTTAGGACAGATCTCCTGCTGGTCGTAGTGCTTGTCTATGAAGTACACCCTACGGAGACGGCAATTTCCGCTAATCTGTATCCTCTGCGTGATCGCATACTCGCTCTTGAAGATAGTCTGAGTCAGACTCGACAGGTTTAGTTCCAGTTTATTCCAGCCGGTTTCCAGTTTCAATTTGGCGCGACAAATCAGGCCCCTAGAGTTTTGCTTCTCCCCCTCGACGTTGGTGAATTGGAAATGATGCTGACAATTTTGGGTATCTGCCACCTAGTTGGGAATTTAAGGAACTAGAGAGTTTGAAATTTAGGTATAACGCCCCTAGCGCGTGGGCTGCAAACTAGGGATCCCCAGTAGAAGACCCCAGATAGATACAGACCTCGCACAGAACTTATTACCTGCAATTGCAGTCGACAGGGTAAATTTACATTTTTAATGACCACGACTAGAATCGGTAGCTCGATGTTGAGAAACAGAGAGGAATCTGAAGGACACAAAATGGAAGTGCCATAACTGTTCGGTTGTTCGAAGTCCTGTATCTCGATAACCTGTTATTGGTTTCAATGATCAACAAGATTCAATTTGAGTCGATTCACTTCAGATTCTACAATACGAACGTACATTTTCCAATAGATCGGAGTCTAAGATCTTACGTATGCGACCTGACTGAGACTGCTGTTTGCTCCAATATTCTAAGGGCTTGTCGCCGATACTGTACAACAGAGACACATACCCAGCAACCATGAAACGATAGGATTATTTTACGAAAAATGCAGGCATTGATGCGTGTCGATACTTTGAAATTTACATGATTCCGTTTCGTTTGTTTTCTGAAGGACCAACTTCAAAGAGCATTTCACTTGGGACTATGTTCCTTTGAAACTGATTAAAATTAGTAGGCTAAGGAATAATTGCCTTTACGACATAAGTTTAGAACTTGTTCTCAACTTATTGTTAAATATATGTCATATGAATGTTATCTAAATCTTTCAATAGCTGATGCGAGATGCTGACGTGAAACTTCTGGAACCCATCATGCGGTTAGAAGTGGTGGTACCTGACGATTACTCGAGCGCTGTTTTAAAGGACCTATCCAAGAGACGCGCAGAAGTGCAGTTTATAGACGTACGTGGAAATAGCAAGGTACGCTTTTTAATTTTACATATAAAGAGTTTCTTCGGTGTATATTTGATTGAATTGGCAGACTAATCCCGGTATATTATATAAAACTAGCTTATCCACCCTATACAAGAGTTATGCGAATGTCACTAACTTCCAAGATTTAAATTCAATGGTACATGTATATAAAAGAAAAATATATGCAGGTGATAAAGTGTCTTGCCCCACTGTCCGAGCTTCTGGGCTACTCGACAGCAGTGAGAGTGGTCTCTTCGGGTCATGCAACATTTTCGCTGGAATTTGATCATTACCGAAAGATGGATGCGATGGTCGAAGCGGAGGCGATTAAAAAGGCGACAGGCTTCTATTAGGAGAACGTTGAACAGGAACGTAAAACTGTGCACACGTCCGTGCGATATTATACAAAATCATTTCTTTTTTGTTTTTGTATTCAGAAATCATCGATTCGACTGTACAAATATATAAAATTCGACCATTAACGCTGTACGAGTTTATTTGCACGTTCTATCACGGGAACGTTTTTCGTTCCAAACATCCATGACGTTTACGAGAAGAACTCGTAAACGAACATGTACGCAATATCCCTCAACTTACAGCTAGATGAAGTTTACAATTATGATACACAATTGAAACACATCGTTATTATTCGTCGACAATTATATAATGTTTAATTGATTTACTCGTTCGATCCAATCAAAATGTATTGCAGCGTTCATCGATGGTGCGTTACAATTTTATCTTAATTAACGATCGTTGATCGCGACCGCCGATCACGGGGCTGAAATCGAGCAGGTCGTAAAACCGTCTACCTCCTCTCTCTTGCTAATGCTATATGTATAATATTATAATAAAAAAGAAGAAAGAAGAAAGTCTTATCGAAAATATCGGCCAGCCTCGCAAACAGCAGCCGCGTATAAATATATTAATATTGCTTAAAGATCATGCAAAAATGTCATACATAGTAAAATATATGTATGTATATATATTATATGTATGGAGGGATTACATATTACGGGAAACTTGCAAACCACGTCATTTGCTCGTAAAAATCTTCTCGTTATTCGTAATGTAAATGAGCGGCATCGACGCGAATCGAAATGCCAAAAAACAATATCCGTTTCTCACAGTCTATCAAGAATGCGAGAGTAAAGGCATTCCTCGAATCTTTACAACGTACGCATACGTTCATACGGTACACTCCCGTTATATTGCCACCTTCATGCATACTAGCGACTCTCCAGTCACTGGCTACAAAGTAATTCCAAAATTTCAAACTCGCAACATTACAAATTTACAATTCTCAAATTTTTAGCGACAAAAATTGCTAGCATCGAATTTTGACAAACAAACACTGCATACAAAGAGTGTCGTTTACATGGCCTTTCTCAAACTTTCATTGAAATCTCCATTCGTGGCCACATAACGAGACTCTACTGTAAAAAAATCATCGTCGAGTCGCGTGTCTCCTCGAATAACAGCGCATAAGGTGCCATGCAAGAGGCCTGATTCAAAAAAGATGGCCGCCTACTTTCTTAACCTATCAGAGAGTTTTGAGCGCTAAGATGAATCCCTTAGCCTTAACGCGTAAAACTTGCTTCTTCATCTTCTGTACAAAGTTTCGAAAGGTCCAAGACACGGCGTTGACACCTCTTTCATTCCGGATCGTCCTCGTTAGATCCGTACTCGAGGTCATCTTGGCGTCACAAGCTCACCAGCTTCGGTGGATTTGCATCTGGGGAGCTGAGGTCAACGGCAGACAGGTTGTTTCTCTGCTGCGTCGAGCAGGATGGTATCAAGGGCGTGGAAACTGGCGTGAGGCCGGTACCACCCTCCATCAGGGACTCGAAGTTGAAGGGTATGCCGCTCGTAGGGGTAGTGATGGGCATCCCAACGACGTCCAATGACGGTTTCATGAAAGATGGCGTCTCGACGGTCTTGAACGTGAGCGAGTCAGGTCTCTCCTTCGATTCGGTGAAGATCGACAGGGAGTTTGGCCGGTTATTATTGTCGAAACCGACTGGCAACGAGTTCGGCCGGTTTGGTCTTACAGCGGCATTCAGCGATTCGCGTTTCGCGTTGTCGACGCTGGCGAACTGATGATCCTCTGCCGGAAGTTCTGGCTTTATCACGGGCTTCACGTCCGGCGGAGACCTGGAACCGAGTCGACAGACTGCTCTGTGAGCCTCCAGGATGAACTCCAGCTCGTCTTTGGCTTGTTGCAGCTGGTGGATCTCCTCTTGCAAGCTTTGCTTCTTTTGTTCCAAACCCTCAGTCTCCTGCAACATACGCAATGTTACATTCTCCGCTCATTGTCTTTTAATACGTTGTAGGTTATCTAGTAGGTAGATTTATCAAGAATCTCGGACAATTTCTAAATCTCCAAATTGAAAATATCTGATCTCTGCGCATAGCAACTCATGACATACTCCGCAAGGGTGAAATGTTAGAAGGTAGAGCAGATCCATAAGGGACGCATTAGCAGACGTCAGGAATAAGACGGATCTCGACGATCACTTACTTCTAACAGGGCATTGGTATGATCCATCCTTCGCTTGCGGCATCTGGCTGCTGCCATTTTATTCCTCTCTCTGCGTATCTGTCGTCGTTCCTCCTCTTCGGGTGTCATCCCGATCGTTCTCGTCGGCCTTCTACCGCCCATGTTGCGTCTGGTCGGTTGCTGCGGCTGTTGCGTCTGTTGGCTGTCCACCAGGGTGGTGTTGGTAGCCACAGGGCCGGCTGACACGTTGGTGACGATGTGATGGGCCGACGTGTTCTGCGTTTGTGCCGGCGTCGGCTGCGAGGGCTCAACCAACGGGGGTACAAAGCCTGCTTCGCGACTGTGTGACGCTGACTCGCTGGTCAGCTCCAGGAACGTCTGTTCGATGCTGCGGAGCGTTGTCGGCGTCAATGTCGGCGTCGTTCTGGTCGGCACTCCGCTGTGCAAGCCGTCCAAAGAAACGAGCTGTAACAGAGAAACCGTTGTTTAATTCTACTGTAACCCTTCCGAGATCTATTATCTAGTTATTGGGAAAGGACAGTTAAGTATTTCTCAATATTGACTTTTGTGGAACAGTATAAGCTTGCAGAGGCTTTTCTTATCGGCATCCTTCAAAAAGTTAATAAGAAATAAAAGGCGAAGTCGATACGATTTTCATTGTCGTCAATATCGTCCACACCCAACACCTGCTGCGCAGTGACCATGTAAAAGATGGCTATAAATCGTAATATCGCCAGATGCGATAACACGGTAAACGTATCGAAAACGTTCCTCAGGTTAATGCGAACAGAAGGCGATACTGCGCCTTAGATCGTCGGCTTTATTACCCAAACAGATAAAAAAGTTTGTCGTATGTTGGTGAAGCAAGAGAACCATTCCAATAAACGCTTTCATACCAAGGAAAAAAAGACCGTTGCGCAACGGGCCACAAAAAGCCAGGAAAAAAGCGAAAGAAACACGATAGACAGGTATATACACCTTTGGCAAACGTTATCATTTCCTTTTGATATCGCGAACCGCTAATCCATCGGGAGATGTCCCGATAAAAATACCCGTGATCCAATAGACGATAAGCTATCACTGCGAACCAGATCGTCAGGGTTGTGTTTCAAGGTATGCGTGCATCTCTGTCGTCACTATCATCATCGCTAAAATTACGACCATTATCGCGACGTTCCCAATAATTATCCCTACCGATTTCCCTTCTTCGTAATCTTCGATAAGGTTTTCTGAAATTAGTGATGGGTTTAACCCTTGAGTGAGTAACTGTTTTTTGAGCAATTATCTTTGAGTAGGGAAAGCCTTTAAAGTTATGTTGCAATATTTATGGGTTTTTATGGGGAATCTGTGATGTGTAACTATGGAGTTATGGTAGCGAGGAACTACCCTTACGCCATTTTGTGCGGACATGTACAAATCTTGTAATTAATTTCCCGAATTAACATTCTTAATTTTGCAGATTGCAAAATGATTCAGATCCGCAAATTTCCCAAATTTTCAAACTCTCTGAAAAACCTGTTTACTTTGCCGCCATTTTTCCTAACACATACACAGATTGTGCGCCTCGCAAAGGGGTTAATTATGATATTAGAACAGCGAAGTAATCGAACGATCTCTCTCTGTTGAAGGAGCAACGTGTAAATTCCTGTGCAATGATGCTTGAACAGTGCTGGGAATCGTGTTCGATTTCTCGGACGTCTAATCTATCCGTGAATCGGCCTTCGTTAACTATCAGAACGTAATTTTAGAAATGATAGAGTCTATCGGTTGGTTCGTTGTCTCTTCGTTTAGGTGAACGAAGGACGTGCTTTTCTCCTTCCTGCGTCCTTTTGTGCTTTCTGGGAAACGTGTGTGCGATGTCGGTGCTATAATACGTCGCGAGTCCCTCTCTCGTCTGCCGATTGGTCGACGCGATAATGGTGAACGCGAGGTTGTCGCTACGTGAGCTGTGATTCGAGCCAAGTCATTAATATCGTCCGTAGCTGAACGCGTACACAACAACTTTTATTGTCGATGAAATCCATCGACGGCTGCACGACAGACAATTGTTTCCATCATCGACTGCTCTCTTCAGCTTGCGAAACACGTTAGATTGTTTCACTTTTAAATTTGTAACTGGATGATCATTCCTCACAGTGACGCTCTAAGTACAATTTAAAAGCATTCTCCATGTTAAAATAAACCTAGAAACTATCTGAGAATTGTCTAAAACATCATGAAGATCTTATGTGACATTAAATAGAAACAACAAGTAGAATGTGACATTATGTAGCAACAATTTTAGGTCCAATGACATCCTATTTTCCTAGATAGGATCTAGGACGAGTCCAAGAAATGTGGATGCACCCAAAACACAATCAAAAGATTACCCTAAGAGAATTCTAGAGTGAATATACAAAGTGAATGTACAAAGTGAATATACAAAGTGAATATATTCATTGAGTACACAATGAGTTTAAAATGAATCTAGGAAGTGTAAAGAAACAGGAAGAATCTAGTAAAGCCTCAAGATAAAACTTGAACATAATCTGTATATTCCTTTCACATTTTTTATCGACTCGTGTACATTGCACCCGTACACGTAATGTTTAATAATTAATGCGAATAAAAAAAAGCATTACTAACGCAACATACGGTTGATAACTGTTTTGCAAGGCACGAGTTCACTGATACTTATCAGAATGCGTTTTGCAGGTTGAGTATCCCGTGACCGTGACGTAACTCTTCCAATTTTGTGCGAAAATTTGCATTCCAATATATTTAGAAAACGAAACGACGACAATCACGAGATATTACTTTCGCGTGTGTCATCGCTAAAATTATTTAGCGTAAACAACGACTTTGGTATAATCATCCACCTACAAAATTCGCGGCCCGTCTATTTAATGTTGTTGTACGAAGGAATTTCAGGAATGTCCGGAGCGATAAACTTAGGCGTTACCAAATCGTTTTCGCGCGTCACTGATTTCTGGAATTTTGGGCCAACCCCTCCGCTTTCCCCAAAATTCCGGAATTTTGGTTCAGATACTTTCACCCGTCAATTTTTACGTATTTTCTTTTTGTGGAGGATTAGTTTCGGGAGTATTGGCAACGTTCGACAGACGCGCATGCGCGACAATCAATAACGTTTATTTGGAAACCTCCCTCGATTTGGCACGATTCGAAATTTATAATCGCGACCATTCCGTTATTGTAACCGTGATTAAGGACGCGATAAATTTAGAAACGAACATTCGTGCGAGGAGTTATCGGCTCGTATTTACTTGTTATTGGGCCGAAAACGCGCAGTCGATCGACAAAGGTGTGGTCATCGATATCCTTGCCGGAAAGAAAAATTTCGTTTATCTACGGAACAGGAAAATCGACGTAGTCGTGTTTGCGGTAAAGAGATTATCGACCCCTTTTCGTTATCTACCGCGAAAATTCGATCGCTTCTTAGAATTTCTCGTACGACACAATTTCGATAAAAATTGAATAGCGATAATAACGAAGCGAGTTGAAAATTGTAAAACGGTAGGTGTATCGAAGATTAATAAAAAGGAAATGCTGGTGCTATCAGTTTTTTCAACCGTCACGAGACCGCGATTAATACCACGGCACATTCGTTGACCGACGGGACGTTCACCTTGCTCGGCATCGTCACTTTGAATACGTCAGGCTATACGTGGTGTTAGTGAACGAACTCTGTACCATTTTGTCTGGCATATCTGTTCAGGTTCCGACATGTCAGTGCCTGTCCGACGGAACACATGCTTCGTAGACCAGACGAACCTTATACAGTAGTAAGCCACGTTTTAACATTAAGGGGCGCACAATTAGATAAATGAAAATAAGCTGATATTTGTGAATTTTTTTTTATAGGACACCTTTGTTTTGCATTTTCGAAATTGCAGGTATAATTTATTATAACTATTGCCTATTACAGAATATTTTCTGTTTTGAAAAATATTTCAAAATGCCGGAGTTATGACAGTTCTTTCTGGAAGTGTTTTGGTGCGTCTCGTGAATCGTGGGTTCTAGCTTTAGATATATTAAAGTTTGCAGACTATGTTTCGAAAACTGACATTCACAGTTAGATGAACCTCAGAAATGTGCAAAATATGTAAAATTAAGGTACATGTTTTGTTAAAGTAACATAACATTGCTTTTCATCAAGATAAAAAATGTGTGTATTAATTTATGGTTCGTCGTTTATTTATTTTTTAATTTAAAATTAAGTACACGTTATATGTAGGTTTAGTGTTAATACTTAACGAACATTACCTACATATTTCAGAACCTTTTCCTGTGATTTAACATTTAATCTCCAGATTCCAGATTTATTTCAAAAACAATAATTTTCTTTTTTCTGATTCGTTATAGTTAAGCAGTCGTTTTTCATTAGCATTTTGCAACAGTAAAATACATATATGCATCGTTTCTAGAAATAGCTGCGTATCCTACCCTGAATTCTTGCATCTCTCGCATCGTGCATCGTTCACCTAATCGCAATGCAAGGAATGCAGAACATTCGTACACGCCGTACGTGTTTTCTTTGCAAAATATAGAAAAAAAATCGAGTGATAAATCAGGGGTTTTAATTTCTTCAGCGGTGGGTAAATCGATCGATGAATCTGTGTACCGCTTTGAGGTATACGCCCCATGGGCGTTAGTCACGTATGATAAATGATATTAAACCGTATGCGTATATCATGATCCTTCATTGTGAAAATTGTATAAAAAGAAAACCAAACATAATCTGTTCGAATAATGGATCAGCGAAATACACTAGAAAATCTGAAGGAAAGGCGAGAAGCAGTGATGAGCTCTCATAGGATTTTTTCTTACTGCCAATGTGCGCATGCATAAGCAGCAGCTGCTGTAACGTCGCTCGCGCATGCGCAGACTCATAGAAAAAATCGCGAGGCAGTATCTAAAAGCGTAGAGAAAGTCTATAAAAAAACATCTTCCCATTTACATATCTATAATTCCAGCAGCTGTACACGCAGGTTTGAATGTTTTAAGGCCGGAGAATTCCAGCCTAAACAAAAATCGTTACGCCAGCGATAACGAAGGCTACAATATGATGTATTGAAGAATTACTGACACGCGTTTGTACGGCAGCATTTCAATTATCGACACAGGGTACCAGAGATCACGATTTTGAAATCAATCAAACTTCAGTCGCAAGGTCACGAGATCGTGGTACACGATGGAGAGAGAAACAAAGATAAAAAGGTTACACAGCGATCGTGGCGTCAAAAGTCGTATCACCCTGGCAACCAAGGCGGACGGGAAACGTTTCACGCAGATGCGCGATGGCGCCTTTTTTTCAATATTCGACGTTGGCATGCGTGCTCGTCTTCCGTTTTGCGATGCAGTCGTTCTCTTTCCTCTGTTCGTTGTACACGCGCGGCAACGGACACACGGAGAGATACATGTACGGATGCGCGCGCATACACGCGAAATCAACGCATATCCACCACACACACGCTCGCTGCTGCTATAAATAAATGCGTTTGCTGTTTAATCTACTCTGGGCCCGTGCGAGCGGACAAAGGGCGATATCGATAACCGAAAAATCATTATAAAACGGTCAGATTCCGATCTTGTGTTTTCTCGGAAAGCAAGAAGGTTTTGAAAGAGAAGATTAGAAAATGTCTGCAGTGAACTGAACTGGCGAACCGAATTTTTGCGCAACGCGCATGCGCGTAACACTATACCGCGAAAAATAGATTCCTCCTAAAAACAGAGTTCACCTCGACATCGAGGACGATAAAGATTATGATCGGACATCTTAACCTCAGTAGACACATTCTAAAAAATCTAGCCTTTCCATAAACAAGAAAAACCTAACCCATAAAGACCTTCCCAAAATCAAAAAGCAAGTGGAAGGCTACTCTTTAACCCTTGGATAAAAGAAAGTTATGTTGCAGTCAATATATCGTGGAATATTTTATACTCGCGTGCACTGACTCGTTAAAGTCTATATGTATAGTGTATAAATGATTTCACGCGCGTTCACAGTCCCGATCAGCGGAGGTTACTTTTTTCCTAGCGTTTCTCTAAAGGCAGGGTAGCGATATAGTTTCAGCGGTTTTTACGAGAACATAAAAATATTCGTGCCGTGGTTTCATACGCAACTCGTTTACGATCTGTTTGTTCCACCGAAGCGGGTGGAACCTCCAATGGTTGTTGCACAATGTTGCACAATTCTTGCTCGTCCGCATCGCAATAATGATCCCGCATACGTTAACAGGCTCAATAGCACGCGTTCACGCGTCGAATAAAGACTTTCTCCTTCAAGTTCATCCATCCGTCGCGCGCGACCGCGTGCGCCATATTGTTTTTTTGTTGTTTTCAGTCTCGCCTCTTGTTTGTATTCATCGTCGTCGGGATAGCGCGTGCTTCGAAAGAGACGGGAGAAAGGTGATAATTTTTCATCCTCACGCACGCGAGTTTTTTGTAAACCGCCTTCGAGACGTTGTTATCGATACTTGCCGATAGCATCGATAATACCGTCAAGATATTATTATTAATGGAACTTCAAACGAATACATTAGTGTCAGGTTAAGTTGTGAATAAGTTAGGGTAGGTTAGGTCTGAAGTTCAAGAATAAATAAGCTTGAATGACAAAATTACACGTTAGGTTGGGGTTAAACGAATTTGAATGATAAAATTACTCGGGTTAAATTAGATTTGAAGAAATAGACGATAAAATTACCGTCAGGTTAGGTTACATATGAACTTCAAACAAGAGTAAATTGAATAAGATTGTACTTCGGTTCACGCATATCTGAACCATATCGATATACCGATCGATAGCAACTTTTAACTCCACACATCGAGTGAATGAAACACTTAATTCGAAGGCCTGCCAAGTGGCATGTTTATTTTAGACAGTCGCTTTCGTGCCCCATTCGGGATCCATTATTCTGTTTTCCCCAAATAAGAGGCTACTTTTCTGAAGGAAACAATGTGCATATATAACCGAACCGTCTTCGAGCGAGGCTGACAATTCAATAACAATACACGTCATCGATTCAATTAGGTATCTCCGAAGATCCGAGTGATCTATATTTAAATCTACCACTTTCACATCGAGACGAGACTCGGTGTATCAAAAAAATTTCTCTAGTTCCTTGCTACCAATAGCGACATCTTTAGTTGCATCGCGAAAGTTTTTAAAGACATTTTTTGTCACATAATCTCCGGGGACATAACGTTAGGATTTATTTGTTGAAACAAAGAAATATGGCGCGTCTATCTATCACTTTCAAAATAAATCACCCAGCTGTTTCAACAAGCCTTACCTAATGACAGCCCATTTAGTCGTAAACAAAGACAGAATATATTTATTAACGAGTCCTAGAAATTGTGTGCGGTCATGACAGCACCATCGAAGGTCCTCACCCTGATAGATATCGTAACAGTATCGATATATAAACTATCATATGGCACAATACAGTAGTTACCACAGTTCAAAATTTCAGGACTTTGACTCAGACAATTCTTAGGTATGAAAGGGGTAACGACGTCTCGAAAAAGCATTGAAATACACGAAAACAGTAGCACATGTTACCTGCTGATAAAGCAGTTCCTGCGCGAGGATATTAGCAATGTCGACTGGATCCATGGCGGTGGCTGCCATAGCTCGTTATATTTCGTTCAGTAATTCGTTTCGTCGTTGAAAATAAAAAGTGGCTTAGGAAGGGATGCGGGAAAGACGGGAAAAGCAAGGAAAGGTTAAGTAGGGAAATCGAGGGTTTTACAGGAAAAAAGTAATTTCAGTCGATCGTTCGTTCGTGAGAGATCGTTCGGACGTCGGTGTGCGCTCCCCTTCCCCTATCTCTTTCTCTCCTCTCTCGATTCTCTTCCCTCGTGCACGCTCTTCTTCTCACTTTTCGAAGAGTTCGTCGTCACCACTGCGTCCTCCACCGACGCCTCTCTTACACTGAGCTTCTTCGATGCCGCTCTGTTCTTCGTGGCCATACGCGACGAGGAAACCTAATCTAAAAATAACCTTCGAATTTCGAGTATGTGCGCTTGACAGAGAGAGAAAGAGTCAGGGGAGAAAAAGTGGGAGCGATTTCCGCGCCCTCGTCCAATTTGCAACATGGCACCTTCATATTTTTCGCCATTTTTATCATTCGTTAAATGCCACCCAAAACGCTACGTTGTAACTCGCGTCGCGAGACTTTTCATGTAAATCAGCATTAGTGCGGTCTAATCTGACACGATCGAAAAGGAAATAATGTGCACTCGCTGCAGACTACGAGGAAATCCCACTTGCCTTTGATTTCTCAAGATTAATTACGTAAACTCTTTTAATATTTAAAATCTGAAATCTAAGATTTGAAATCTTCGATAGAAATTTCCAAATTGGAATGTTAATAGGAAAATTTAGTTTATAGAAAAATCTTTATTCTCACAGTAAACGATCACGTATTAGATTTGACCGGAAAAGATTGTGCGTTGTAAAGGTATTAGAAGCGTGTTGGGTTTATGACTTAAACGCGTGGCCGAACTTTATGGGTCGATAAGAAAGGGGTTGTCTTTACGACTTTCTCCATTGTTCCCGCTCGGCAAGAGCGACATTCTTTTGGAATCGCGTAACGGTTCGAAGTTTCCAACTTAACGGCTGATATATTTCTGACGGTCATCCGAAGATTTAATGCGCCAACATTTTTACTAGGCGAAAATACAAAGCGGACGCAGGCTCCTCTACTACCGAAGTCCTAGCCTCGTGCAGACCGACACTATCACCCTATGTATATTTATTAAATAATAAAATTTAAATTATTTAAAAAATAGTAAAATAATTTTATTATTAAGAATTTTACAAAATTATTTATTTATTATGCTTAATTATTTTAAACATAATAAATTTTATTTTAAATATTTATTATGTTTAATTATTTTAAAAATTATGAAATAATTTTAATCATTTTAAATTATTTTAATTTATGTACATTTATTGTATATGCATGATTATTATGTACATAAATTATTTTAATTTATATATAATACATTTCTAGTACCTATAAAATTATAAGTTTTGAATAATATTTTCCCTGGGTCGAAGCTCAACATGCTCATAAAACATAATTATTTGCAGAAAATTGCAATAAATTTTTTACGCTGAAGAGAGGATAAAGAGCGGGAAGAAAATATATTCTAACCTCAAACGAGTTTATTCGCAGCCAGTGGTTTTTCCCGGCGCGTTGAAATTCCCAATTGCGCGTCCGACTGGAAGATCTTAATTAACTCGAGTTCTAAGTTTAAACACCTGTGGAGCGTCGTCGGTTTCTCCCGCGAAGATTCGTCGCTTTGGAAAGCGGCCAAGAACCAATCGCGAGAACTCGACCGTAGTCTTTCGATCCTATTTCGGATCATCGAACTAATCGATCGGTCGCGGGCAATCGCGACGATAAGATTTCCCGGAATAACGTTGCTGAAGACTAGGCACGAACGACAATGCTGCTTCGTTTATCGCTCGGAACATTTCCAGGATGTGGCTTCCTTCGCGTATCGCGACATTAAGATGCGTATACGGTACCACTTCGCCTGTTTCCTTTCCCGCTGGAAATATTCTTCACTCACGCGGTTCAGACATTATCGACTTAGGGTCGGTGTTAAGGGGAGCAAAAGGAGAAGTTTTGTAATTTCTTAAGATTCTAAAGGTATTGCCCTCCTTAGAACGATTACACCCTTATCATAACGTTATATCCAGGGTACCATAAATTACCGCTCGTGGACGATAAACTTGAACCGCCATACAGCCTAACCTACGACACTGTATGTACAGTTACCCTAATTTTGAATATTTGTGATAGTAGACAACGTTAACAATGTTAAAATGTAATAAGTAAATAAGTATGTAGATAAAAATGTAAATTGAAGCCTTTCACGAGTATCTCCGAAATGAAGACTTTTCGAGGAGAAAACTGAGAATGTTGTCCCTAATAACATATTTCAAGGCCATTAAAATAGGCATGTTTCTACATAATAACGAGTTGTATCTTCCTGTTTTGTCAGAGTTAATTAAAGGCTAAAATGTTCGCGATCCGCGCAACGAAAACAACGAGGAAGTAACGATAATTGAACGACGTAATTCAACGAAAAACCTGTTCCTTTTTACGTCAATCGGAAACAAACCGACGGCAGTTAGTCGCTAAACATGAGATGGACATTCAAAACCAGCTTATCTCCGCGGACTTGATACGAAAACATATGGCAGCCAGATTACAATAAACAGCGCACGGTGTTTTAGCAACCGGCGATGGTTGTGCGCGGAATTCTCAAACATCAAACACAGTAGGCGTACCATCGTTATTAGGTTACCTGTAAATAATGATCCACGTCCGACGAGAAACGAACCCACCTATCAGACTCTTTGAAAAGTATATCGACAGAGAAAAATGAGGAACAGATATCTGATACCGTTTTGTTGAGTAGATTGAAGACGTAACAGGATACTTGTTAGAGGCTGATGAAATTTTTAGCACGGTTCTGATTAATTTATGACTCTAATTCGAGTACACTTCTTGAGATAAATAAGTGAAGTTGAACTCTTCGTACAGTGGACGTCATTGGAAAATTTTAATTCGGTATTTTTCCTTTGATTCGTTTAAAACTTAAGTTCCAAGTGTCCTAAAACTTATAAGTAATGTAACTACTAATAAGACAAATATGATTATAATATTTGTGCAGACAGCAATGAAAAGCAATACGTTGATCAATTAAATTAAATTGACAGCGAAAACAATTAGGTAGAAGCTTTTAGCTGCACGATTTAATGAAAATGTTGGGGTCTCTTGCAGAGTATCACTAACGAGCCCCGATGAACCTTATCAAGGTAGATAAAACGATAGCACGTTGGCAATCAAAATAGAAATAAACATTTCCTCGAAACTCGCGGAGGTCTCTTGGTATAAGCTCTTCCTCCACCTCCTCCCATTATCCATATTAATCTAACTGTGCCAACCCTCTCCGTATATCTCGGCGTCTCCCTTCCACCTACGCATCAATTTTGAATTCCAGGAACTGCTGGCATATTTCACGACCCCGATAAGGACGTAGAGGGCGTTCGATTAACGAGTAACTAGCGCAGATTCGACAAACGCGTACCAATAACGCGATGAACACGCGGTATCGCGTTAACGACGAACGTATTTGCATGCATTACGAACTGTCAGTAGGTAAAACCAATTACGAGTCGAATTAAGCGTGGAACAACGAAGAAGAAACTATTTGCGTGTAACACGATCGCTACACATCGATTAATCAGGAATTCATTTGCATCGACTATTACACCGACAATATCGATTCCCAACCGGATAATTTCGGTTTACGTAATAAAATGAAGATTGACCGTAAAACCGGTACAAGGTAAACGTCGATATATCGCTGGAATCCGTTCTAAATTCTACGCCGTTCTTTTTTCCACTCGGATGCTGCCAGCCAACCATTTTCATCGGTTTAATTATGCGACAAGGATTCGAGGATTTCGACAAAGCGGTCTCGCGCGCACCGCCTGTGCGCACACGTACGGCGCATGCGCGCGGCTGACCAGAAATTTGAAAACAAAAGGAAAGAAACATGCAGCGAGCAATTTTTCCACGAAAACCTTTTCGTCGGGCATTGAAATGTCAGGCCAAGATCACTGGAGCGATCAACTCGGTCCGTGGGCGACTCAAGGACACTCTGTTCCCGACAAACAAACTGCGACGATCCTTTAACGATTAACAATGCTTTGGTCGTTACTTTCCGCGGTTCATTAAACACCTTCCGACAAAGAAGTTTCCTCGTCACTTATGAAGCAAGGTGTCATGTACTGTAATATTTGGAAAACGATAACGAAATTAAATTATATGTTATTATAAGCCGATGGTTAATCCCGTTCCAATGTATCAAACGGTTTCGCGTAACAAGCTTTTATTGTCGTGTTTTCCCCGCGGCTGCGCACGCACGTTTTTTCCTCGTTCTACACCGCCGCTGTATGCCGATTGCTATTACGAGGAAAATAATAATGCAATTACGTCGTCATTGCGAGAACCAAGAGCATAACGTGATACGGAACGAAAAAATTTGAAGAGTCGTATGACACGAACGGACAAAAGAGGCATTTTTGATTTGTTGGTCATTTTCGAATGAATTGAAAATGGCGTGTTTTTTTAAATCTTCAAAATGTCTAGGTCTTTCAATTGATAACAGACATCAGTTATAATAACTGCATAGTTGTAGTGTGTTTATTAAAAACTTCTGTGCGAATAAATTTTAGCAAAAAAATAACAGAAGAATTATAAATGGTTTCATTAAAATTCTTTGACGTATCAAGAATATCGAGACAAGATTAATTCCGTGAAGAGGTTAGGAAAAATTTGAAGAGTCGTATGACACGAACGGACAAAAGAGGCATTTTTACTTTGTTGCTCATTTTCGAATGAACCGAACATGGCGCGTTTTTTAAAAGCTTGAAAGCGTCTTTCAATTGAAATTTTTTACAGACAGATCAATTATAGTGTATGCATAGTTGTAGTGTGTTTATTAAAAACTTCTATGCGAATAAATTTTAGCAAAAAAATGAAAGAAGAATTATAAATAGTTTCATTAAAATTCTTTGACGTATCAAGAATATCGAGACAAGATTAATTCCGTGAAGAGGTTAGGAAATTCTGTTCGCCACTCGACTCGAATGATAATCCCCTTTGTCCGATCCTCTTAGAGACGGAAAACTTAATAGCGGAATAATTTCCTAATCATTTATTCCGCTCGGTTCTCCGTTTTTCAACCGCGGACTCGATAGGAAAACAATAGTAATACTATGCGCAGTTTACACGATCTTTGAAAGTAAAAGTGAAGCTATCGTCGTTGCATATAGAAACTATATTTTATCGACGAAGTAATCTTTCAAGCTGTGTCTAATTTAATCGCTAACTGCATGTTCGTAGATTATTTCCATTTTTGTTCATCCTTCTCGCTGGAACAATGATGATGAACTTATTAAACTTTAAATAACGTATAATTACGGCTTCATACGTTTATTAACATACGTGGAGTATATTTGCAATTAATTACTTTTGAACTTATAGTTTCATGAAACAAAAATAGAAATACTGTTACATAGCAATAATTAAAAATAGTAACAATACTTTACGGACGCAAATTTTTAATTTAAGAAATATTAAAAATTTAATTCAAAAACAGGTCAAGATTGCATCATCTCAGCGTTAATGATGAAATTGTTGCAATCAATAATGACACAGAAATAGCAAGATCTAAAACTGACCATCAAAGAATTTCCGTGACAGGAAAATTACGAACAGTGGAAAACTTGTGGTTTAAATAACCGATTGATGGAAAATTCGTGAAAAATCAGCGTGACCGTTGCAGCGGATATTGCCGACGATACACAACGCACACGTGTGCAGCGAGAGGGGAACATCGAAAGCACGATCTGGCGCAAACATGTCGATGCATCGCATCAGTCTCGGACAAAGAACAAAGAATGTAAACACGATAACACGTAGCAACGATCCAGACTGGGCGTACGAAGAACTTTCCCCGTTTGTTACGCTTTTCCCCATAGATAAACGAGCGGCACGCGCTATATGCCAATTACGTAACTTCATTTTCTATGCGACGGTACCTAAAAGATAGCGAAATGTAGGCCAGCTCACCTTTCAAAATTTCGTAATTTTTGACTAACTTTCAAATTTTAGAATTGAAAAATTTGGTAACTGAGAAATTTAGTGACGGGAGATTTGATATCAGAGACATTTAGAAATTTGGTAATGTGGAAATTTTTTAATTTATAAATATAACTAGCAAATTCTGGAATAAAAAAATATCTCCACACGCAGAAATTAAAAAATAATTTTCAACCTATAGACAACCTCAGAGTACCATATGACCCCCATTTTTCGCTATGGTTCCACCCAGGGCCACATGATCTGACAAAGTCCACGGAATGTTCTCGCAAATAAAATACGACCTCCAATTAATGGGTCAAATTTACGCGTCATTTAGTAAGTTATCAACGGTGAGCCACATTTCCTGGAACATTATCAGCCAATACAAATATAAGGGTTTGAAGTTCCAGCAGCGGTTGTAGTTGGAGGCAATTCGTGAAAGCTCACGGTACGTGGGACGGGGCACGTGTACGAAGCCGACTATGACGAGTCTAAAGTGCAGCGAGCGAAAGAAAACAAAAAGCACGGGCATCGCCTATCAGCCAGGGAACAAGATAAGAATGCTATTAGGAAAGAAAATGCAGCTACTAGAGTACCTCTTTGTTTAACGTGCACGGCACGAACCCGTCTCGGCTACGACCTTGTTTTCTTTTTCTCGCTGCCCATTCTCGTGTCTTCATAAACGGTTCGAATATATGCACTTTTATAGCGATGATGGGTAAATTAAGTGCACGCCGAACTCGCGGGCAGCGATGTATATATAGTATGCGATGGTGGGGTTGAAATTTTTAAATTCAGGAAATTAGGATTTGGAAATTTAGAATCAGTCTTCAAATTTAGAAATGTAGAAACTTGAAACTTTTAACTGGCTATTGCTGCCCGTGAGTCCATCGTTTTCCAGTACTATCGTGACACGCAATTATAAGGCTCAACGATCATTTTCGTGCGGCACCAAAAATGGAAACGAATTGAAGCCTGAACTCACCTCGAACCGCTTCTGCGTGTTTGTCGTTCACGAAAACCCGTCGATAATTACACAGCACGCAGTCTAACCTAAGTTTAGTAAAATGTAATCGATTATCCCGTAACCAGTCACGATGTACACGTCAGAGATTCGCGAGGGAAAATTCGGAGATCGTTCACCGACGTGATCGAGCAGAAAAATTAGAGAAGGAAAAAAAAGGTACAGAAACGAAGACAGCTCGACGAACGACTGCACGGCGCGGCAGTCGTAGTGACACTGACAGTGCTTCTGTCATCGCGCTATCACCACATGGTCGCTCGTGGATTCGGCCTCGCGACTTCGGCTATCTTCGGCCGCGCTCGACTCCTTTCTCGAGAGGACACACGATACGAGACGGAGCGAAGGAGAATCCTCGTGGATGAACAGCGAGAGATACAGAAAAAAGATTGACCACCGAGGGAAGGTTGCATTAGCCGGGATAAGAGATGACTTCATTCGGCCACCGAAATACGATCGAACCACTTCACTGGGAGAAAGAGAGAGAGAAAAGGATCAAACAAATCCCTTAAACTTCGAAGGATCAGTCTTGTTTTTAGACGTTCGTGGAAGCGTAAGCAGGAAAGAATATCTGGCATTTCCGTTTCGTTTGCCGAACGCGACCTTTGGTTCTGCCGTTGACTATAGATATTTTGTTATGTATCGACACCTTAACGAAGAATTCATAATATTGTTAATATTGTTACTGTTAAGGATTTCGTCATTCGAATGTATATATTCTTGCGTAAATTTCGAACTGAATCTAACTTAATCTGAAGTATAAATTTACATGTAAAATTCTACTTTAGTAGTTTGGAGATGTCCGATATTATCGATAACGTTCGCTTCAACCGATTCGAACGCGACAAATTTCTCCGTATTTTGTTAATTATTTCAAACGTTGTAAACAACATTTCTCGCGAAATGTTTATCTTGGTATAGTGTTATCGAATACGGAAATGCAGGATTTTTTATGAACGACAGAAAAATAACGTTCTTATCGAGGTGGAAAACAGATATCGATCAAATGACGAAAGATCGAAGGGATTTGCATAGATGAGAAGTGTAATATTGGCGCGCATGCGCGCGCACGTTCGCGGCCACCGCATCTGATTAAAGTAGGCGCCAACTACGAATGAGTCACAGGAATTCGATATCAAAAGTCACAGAATCATTGTACCCGGAAATTCAAAATCGAGCACGTGCCGTTGCGTCACTCGTCCCTTCCCGTCTCAAATGAATCCCAGATGTGTATTCGTGAATTCCACGATCGTAAAAGATTATCTCGGTTGTCGAACCGTTACCTCGATATTAAAAAGGTGGAGAACCTCGAAAGGCCCCCGGTATCGAAATCGTTCAAGCGCTATAAGCCGATTCCCGAGAAATCCAACTGAAACGAGAATTATTTTTCTTCCCGGTATCGTCGTCCCGTTTGCGCAACCGCGTTTGTATTTCACGGGAGCAAACCGAATTACTACGTTGATCTCCTAATTGCTTCTTTCGAAACCGCTATTTCTGTCTTGGAACGTTCATATTTTAACCGGTGGAAGAGAAAAGACACTTAAAATTGGATGTCCTTGTTTTTAGAGTTTCGTGCGTGTTATCTCGGCCCCGCAGCCTTTTCGGGGCTTCCGGAAGTCGAAACGTTATTCTAATGCTTTCGAATTGTTCGACAGACACTGTACCGATAAAGTGTTGAAACACATATTTTTAAATAAATTTACGTTGATGCGTTCGTTGTATACCCTATGTGTTGCATGATCAACTCTATATACAAATTTAAAAAATATCCTTAAAATAGTTAACGCGTTCGTTGCATTATACTCTATATCGCCGTATGATCACCTCTATACATAAATTTAAAAAATCACCAAAAAAAATATCCTTAAAATACTTATAATAACAAAAACTGCGCAACGATGAAAGCAAATGAAATGAAATTTTAAGAACGTAATAATACGCGTATTATGGTAACAGCAAAAAAAATAGCTCCTGTGGATCGTCTCGCAACAAGCCGGCACTCGAACAGATTAAAGCATGTACTAGATCCGCTCGGTTAATGCAACTCCTCTCTTTCAAAGCTCATTTAAGTCAAGCCGACGTAGCCAGCCTCTCTTTACCGCGTCTAGGGCTCTTAATTGAAGTCTGGCCTTTCCTGAGCCTCGGTTAACGATTACCATTGAACACAGTACTCCGTTGTTGGTCGCACGCTGCCTTTTCTATGGGCCTTTCTCGAACTGGCACAGCCGACCGATTGTCTTCCCTCTTCGCAACGATCATCTACACACCTTTGTACGCAATCGAATCGCGCAATTCTCGGGAGCACTCGATTTCCTTGGAACTGTATGGCGTTCTGATGGATACTTTGGGATTTCGAGATTGGGAAACTTGGAGGTTTGGGGATTTTGGGGTATTTAGAGATTTGGAGGTTTCAGGAAATTTGGGATATTGGAATATTTTAAGTTGGAGTTTTGGGACATGTGAGATTTGGGGCATGTGTGATTTGGGATGTGTGAGGTTTGGGAGATGTGAGATTTGGGACGTGTGAGATTTGAGATGTGTGAGATTTGGGATATGTGAGATTTGGGACATATGAGATTTGGGATATGTGGGATTTGGGGTTTATGAGATTTGGGATGTGTGAGATTTGGGACATGTGAGATTTGAGATGTGTGAGATTTGGGATATGTGAGATTTGGGACATGTAAGATTTGGGATATGTGGGATTTGGGGTTTATGAGATTTGAGACATGTGTGATTTGGGATATGTGGAATTTGGAGTTTATGAGATTTGGGATGTATGAGATTTGGGACATGTGAGATTTGAGATGTGTGAGATTTGGGGCATGTGAGCTTTGGGACATGTGAGATTTGGAATATGTGGGATTTGGGGTTTATGAGATTTGGGACATGTGTGATTTGGGATGTGTGAGATTTGGGACATGTGAGATTTGGAATATGTGGGATTTGGGGTTTATGAGATTTGGGACATGTGTGATTTGGGATGTGTGAGATTTGGGACATGTGAGATTTGGGGCATGTGAGATTTGGGACATGTGAGATTTGGGGCATGTGAGATTTGGGATGTGTGAGATTTGGGGCATGTGAGATTTGAGATGTGTGAGATTTAGGATATGTGAGATTTGGGGCAAGTGAGATTTGGGATATGTGAGATTTGGGGCATGTGAGATTTGGGGTACACTAGATTTGAAATATACTAGATTTGGGGTGTAGTAAATTTGGGGTCTAGTAGATTTGGGTTGTAGTAGATTTGGGGTGTAGGTCTTGTGGAGTATAGGACTTGTGGAGTATAGAACTTGTGGAGTATAGAACTTGTGGAGTATAGAACTTGTGGAGTATAGAACTTGTGGAGTATAGGACTTGTGGAGTATAGAACTTGTGGAGTATAGAACTTGTGGAGTATAGAACTTGTGGAATATAGAACTTGTGGCCTAGAATAGCTATGAAATATACCAGCTCTGAAATATAGTACCTCTGAAGTAAAACAGTTCTAAACTATAACAGCCATAGAGTGTATCACCTCTAAACTATAACAGCTATAGAGTGTATCACCTCTAAACTATAACAGCTCTATAGTACATCAGCTCTGAAGTATATACCTTTCGTAGTAACAATTAACAAAGAGATCTCACTCCCCAAAAAAAGACTCCCTATCTCAAAATTGTCCTAAAGACCCAAACGATATTAAGCCAAGTATTCGACACCTTGAACGTGACAAGGCAGAACCGCGAACGTGTAACGCGTTTCTTACAGATGTCCCTGACAGACACCATGCATCACGCTGGTAACACGCTCGAAAGTACTTGGACTGGTCTGTCAGTAGCCGATAAACGCGAGAAGATAAAGACAGAGTGCTCTGCTCGCCACTGTTTTTAGCACCGAACAAAGTGTTCAGAGAAGGGGATGATGCGTGTCCCTCGGGCGCGGTTCACGATCAGAGGTGAACGACACGAATCGCGTTGCCTTTCCTTGTGTAATTTTGGAAATTCCCTGCACGTCATCGGCCCTGTCCCCGTTTACCGAGCTAAGACCGTCGTGTCAAGGCTTTTAGAGCTCGTTGTAGGTCAGTTCTATTACCGATCGCTAAATTGGAGATCTTTGCTGAGAGATTTTCTTTCGACGTTGTTGCTCTTGTGGGTAAAGGCTTTACAATCTGCGGTTTTTGCGTATGCAGTGGATACTTAACGAAAGCTTTATAGAGGAGGTGCTACTAAGGCTAACTTCATACAGGTAATTAAGGTCCTGTTATGGTAGATATAAGAATTATGATAGATACACGAGTTAGGGTAAATATACGAAACAGTGAGCTTTTCTGTACATATCAGTACATTATTTGTTTTAATGTTATAGCTTAGAGTAGTTAGTTTTGACTGACGCATCTGTCAAATAAATCATACGGCAAGGAGTTAACTGATGCATACACCTTATTTTACATCCCACACTTTCTCTAAAAAATGAAGTCGTTCCATCAGTAGCGATAGCCTATAACTCACCATTGTTACAGAACAAATGGAAGAAATTAGAACGTAAAGGAATCCAAGTTAATTTTATAATACCTAACCAGTCATAGATCATGTAATAGATCTTTCCCGATGCAGAACTATGAGTTGCGAAATCGGCTGTCTAGCCTCGAGGCTTTTTAATCGCCCACTTTTCGCCTCAGATGATCGATTAGCTTCGACTGATCGATGAACACGCTCCGTGACGCGCGTAATCGCAAGTCACAGGATAAAACTGCCGCGATTATGTTTAATGGCGTTCGAGAAACACCGCGCTATGCGGACACAACAATTTTCATGCATAAAAACGAATGATATCGTGTGCTGTAGTTATAATTTATAGATAAGGATATTATTCGTCATCTTGTAACTGGTAAGCAAGCACCGTTCATAAATATTTTCTGAGTAACGTTGATTCATCGTTTAGAAAACAGATTCTGTAGCTTTCTTATTGGGAGCGTGATACGGCGGTTTAGCGACGTAGGAATTTAGTAGGAAAACGGTACGCGATCACGCGAATTGTTCGATAATTTCAAGGTTACCTATTTGCCACTTCAGTTTCTGTTCATCGAAATATACCGATAGTTTACGCGGTCTCACATGACAGTGGAATAATTGAATTTTTGAACATTTAAGGTAAAAGCATCAGGGATTGACACTGTACCAGTACTTAGATAACTGCACTTAGATAGGGAGACCCATAGAAAGTCCACAAAAGTCTTCTTCCAAGGCGTACGTTTTTCCATAATTTTGCGAATAAAATTTTTCTACTGCGACAAAATACAAAATGCGTCGCAATTTGGCAAAATTTCAGCGAGTCCTTTGTTCCAACGATATTGGCTCAAATTGCTTGAAATTGAGCAATCGTATCAAGGATCCCCGCAAGGAGAGCGCGTCCTTCGACACGCCGATTTTGGGCCAGCTTTTTATAACGCTAGTACTCCGACTAGTTACCATTGAGCAAGACCCGTTGAGAAACACGTATTTACCATACAAAACCGAAAAAAAATGTTCACGTACAAAATAATCGGTCCGATTATTATGACGAACTTAAACGAAGTCAAGTTCGATCTGGTAGCTCCAAGGTTCGCGAGGAATCGAAAAATGATTGTAAGAAGATGCGTGTGCACGGGGAGGACGTTAAGGACGAAGGATGGAATGGGGAGAGGAAAAAAAAGGAACGGGCGTTAAAGAAAACGCTTGGAGGGCAGAAACGGTCCGTGAATTCCTGAAGAGTGACGCAATCACAAAGGCATTTCCGACTGGTTGCACTTCGGCAACTCCCCCCTACCTCGATGGGAATACCAACATAATCGCGTTCATAATGCAGCTACGTATGTGGACCTCACATAGAGTCCACTTTCCATGAAACACGCTATACTTTCCTTTGTTCTACAAGTTTTTTTACTTTTTGTAATAGAGATATGGGTGTCAAATAAATTAGGTATTGGGTAAAATATTTTAATTTGTATTGTGAGAGTGAAATGTATATGGTATTGGAACATTGGTGGATATCTAGATCAATAGATAACTGAAATTCTGAATGCCTGTATTCCTAATTTTATACATATATTCCGCCGTGCCTAGACTTGTATTTATATATTCTAGATCTATATGTATAATCCTCCATACTAGGTCTGTATATCCCTGGATCTTTGTACCCCTCATCCTAGATCTCTATATACCTCAAGCTAGATCTATATACCCTTCAAGCTAGATCTCTATACCCCTCAAGCTAGATCTATATACTCCTCAAGCTAGATCTCTATACCCCTCAAGCTAGATCTCTATACCCCTCAAGCTAGATCTCTATACCCCTCAAGCTAGATCTCTATACCCCTCAAGCTAGATCTCTATACCCCTCAAGCTAGATCTCTATATCCTTAGACCCCTATACCTCTAAATCCTATACCCCTAAATCCCTACACCCCCAGATTCCTACACACCTTGACCCCTACACCCCTAGACCCCTACATCCCTAGATCCCTACACCCCTAGATCCCTACACCCCTAGATCCCTACACCCCTAGATCCCTACACCCCTAGATCCCTACACCCCTAGATCCCTACACCCCTAGATCCCTACACCCCTAGATCCCTACACCCCTTGATCCCTACACCTCTAGATCCCAACACCCCTAGATCCCCATACCCCTAGATCCTTACACCCCTAGATCCCTACACCCTTAGATCCCTACACCCCTAGATCCCCATACCCCTAGATCCTTACACCCCTAGATCCCTACACCCTTAGATCCCTACACCCCTAGATCCCTATACCTCTAGACCCCCACACCCCTAGATCCCTACACACCTTGATCCCTACACCCCCAGATCCCTATACCCCTAAATCCCCATATCCTTAAATTCCTATAACCCCTAAATCTCCATGAGCCTCCAGATCCCCACATCTCCCAGATCCCTATTCCAAACCCAGTAATCCTCAATAATCCATCTCAAAATGTCCCTTGGAATAAAGAAGTAACCATTCAATCATCATCACTTCTCCCACGAATCAAAGAAAACTATGAGTGTATCCAGTGTCCCCTAATTTCGAATATATTAGATCATAATGAACCGGTTGATACGGTAACGTTAAAAAGGCACCCACGTCCCTTTTGTGTCCCCATTTCGGGCCCCATATAGCGAAGCATGCATATAATGCTTTCACGAAATTGGATACACGTATCGTCCCACGTGGGTCCGAAATGGGCCTCGCACACGGGGTTCCACGACCTCTTTGGTCGAAGAATACACGTACACACCGGCCTTTTATTAAAGGGACGAGCACCCCTTGAATAGGTGGAGCACTTTATCATACCATCAGAGTGGAAGGACGAGGTGGATCCCTTTTGAATTTATAACCATCATCGTGAGACTTAGTTCGAGACTGATTCTTCTTCGTTTCTCGTGCACTGGATGGCCCCCTTTTTGGTACCAGTCTGCCGGAAATCAATTTGAAACGGTCAGAGGATCCTGCGATAGAACGTGTTAACTGACACACGCAGACACGTACGGTGTTTTCAGAAACATTCGCCTTTGACGTAATGGCTATTCTTCGCGTGACAGGGGCCCTCGGCAGGAATGTTAAACATTTTACCGGAGCTCGACGGAGAATGATATGGAAACATTGTTCCTGGAGGAAATCTTAGATCTTTCTTGAGATAACATTAAGGAGGTACGTTATTTCGAGAAGAAATAGTCACGTGCACGGAGACTGCTATTGAATTTTTCGAGAGCATAATACGAGGCTGGTTTTGCAATAGCAAAAGTGTTTTATGTCCATTATCGAAGCTCTTGATTCGCGGAAGCTCCTCTTCCCTGTTAACTGATAATTTAGATAAACTATTCCTTTGTTAGCCGACTTCGTAATCAGACTATTAACCTTCCGTGGGCAAATATTACGTTCTCTTGCTCGTTGTATTTTATCACCTCGTGTAAAATTCATCACGAATTGCGCGAACGTTATATCGCTGCCGGTTACAGGCCCCTAACGAAATGCCGTTAGAGTTGACCTACCGTAGATGAAAGATAATTGTGAGAAACGTACGTCTTTCCCGAAAGAGAATGAATATTCATTGCACAATAAAGAAGACTTTAAATCGTTAGATATTACGAGGGGAGAATCCCCAAAGGTTGCCGAAGACGTAGAAGAGGTCCACGCATAGCATATTGAAGGCACTCTCGAGGGGAAAGTGTTAACGTATTGACGTCACTCGTACGCAAGATATCTTTCCGTGGAATCGACCTCCTTTCGAGGTCGACTACACCGGATTACGGACTCACTATGCTATCCACATAAAAAAAAGAATCTTACGTGGAGAAGCCGAACTACGATTTCAGACCTTTCTGGAAACCTACCTATAAGAGTGAAATATATGTGCTTGGGTCACATATTGCTAAATTTCAAGTCTTTTTTATTCTAACAATATGTTCCAATAATCCCACATATGTACCAATATTCGTAGACCTCCTTATACATCCTCAGAAAAGTCCCTAGACCTCGATAACCACAATGGAAACCCCAGATTAAATGTACCGATGTCCATAGACTTCAACAACCCCATGTACAAAGTCCCCAGATCACGCATGTACCAATACCCCTAGATCTTAGTAACCACAAAGACAAAGTTTCCTGATTTAATACATCGATGTCCCTAGGCCTCTATTACCTCAAGTAAAAAATCCCTCGATTAGCTCTGATGTTCCTAGACTTTAACGAGCCCGAATTAAAAATCCCCAGAATTTACATTTCGTGTTGCAATATCCCTAGGTCGAAATACCAATATTCTAATAACCAATATTCCAAATAGAAATATCCCTAGATCGTAATATCCCTACATTCCAGTACCCTTATGGTATCTAAATCCCCAATGTCCCTAGATTCCGATACTCCTAGATTGAAATATCCCTAAATTCCGAAACTCCTAGATTGAAATATCCCCAGACTCCGATACTCCTAAGATTGAAATATCCCCAGATTACGACACTCCCTAGATTCCGATACTCCTCAATTGAAATATCACCAGATTCCAATACTCCTCAATTGAAATATCCCCAGATTCCAATACTCCTTAGATCGAAATATCCCTAGATTCCGATACTCTTAGAATGAAATATCCCCGGATTCCGATACTCCCTAGATCGAAATATCCCTAGATTCCGATACTCCCTGGATCGAAATATCCCTAGATTCCAATACCCCTAAAATTGAAATATCCCCAGATTCCGACACTCCCTAGATTCCGATACTCTTAGATTGAAATATCCCCAGATTCCAATACTCCTAAGATTGAAATATCCCCAGTTTCCGACACTCCTAGATTGAAATATCCCCAGATTCCGATACTCCTAGACTGAAATATCCCCAGATTCCAATACTCCTAAAATTGAAATATCCCCAGATTCCGACACTCCTAGATTGAAATATCCCCAGATTCCGACACTCCCTAGATCAAAATATGCCTAGATTCCGACGCACCTTGATTGAAATATCCCCAGAGTCCAATACTGGTAAATTAAAATATCCCTAGATCGTAATATCCCTACATTCCAGTACCCATAGAACATCTATCTTCCCAATATCCCCAGATCCCGATACGCCCAGATTGAACTGTCCATTAACTACAAAAGTAAATCTGTCATAAGCGATCTCGTGCACACAGTCCACTGCAATTAATTAAAACCGGAAGATACCGGATCTGGCAGTTTTCTCGGTATTCAAATCATAACGTGTTCACCGTTTCCTGGTAGTCAGACGTCGAAAAAAGAAATCGAGAAACTAGTTCCACACAGCGGCGGAACAAGCGCACACACAGCGACAACGCGCCAGTGTTGGACTCGTTTTTCCCGGTACCGATGTCTCACGGCGAACGCGTAATCGACGTGTTTACGAGGCGTCGCGCGAATAATAACGGCGTGGCGATCTTGCGTGTCGCGGTACAACCTGCGCCGCACGCGACACGTGCGTGGATTTTCATTCATAAATCGCTGGCAAAACTACGAGAGAGGCCTGACGCGGATGACTCATCCGCGCGCTGCACCGAGCCACGCACGAAACCGAGCTAAGCCGGAGATAAAAATCAAAGGTGAATTATGCTAATTCGCGCCGATGGCTGTCGATCGATCGAACATGCTGCTCCCAGATCGGGGAAAATATTTTCGCGGAAGACGGAAGTCGATTGGTCACGAAATACTTCAGGGTTAAGAGAATTCGATATTGGCGGGAAATAATGCGATTTTAAAAACGGGATTAGCAGATATCAACCGTAAGAGTTAAGTTTGTGGAATTCTTTTTAGAATTTCAACATTATTTGCTACTGTTGGCTCCATCATATGTTTATGTTATATGTACAGTACTGGAAATTTAGGTAAATATTTGTTTAAAATTGTTATTTTAAATTGAATACTAAATGAGCCACCTTTCGAGTGCAACGAATTCTTTCGGTACTTAAAAATTTGTAATTTGAAAATTTGACAAGCTCGAAAATTTAATACTAGTCAAAAAATGACAATTTTTAATGTACAATAATTTGTAACTAAAAAAAAATTAAAAAATTATGAATGATTCCAATTAACACCACAAAGCATCAAATGTAGTGAAGAACGTATTAACGAGTATATAAAATGCTAGAAAAATAAATGGTGAAAATTGTAGCGAATCGGAAGGGAGAAAGAAGGCAATGATCTTGGTCACGGAGCTAAGAGGCAGCAGGATGACACCTCTTGCCTTATGACCCGCGTTCATATTGCTCCCACTAAACTTAACCCAGGCCTTCGTTTAACTAAACCCTCTAATTGGTGGGTTAACGAGCGTTAACTCCGGGCTTCCTGTCAGATTTAACTGTTTTCCTTCGGTGTCGTGCACACAAAGCATTCTTAAATTTGCCAGAGAATGGTTTTCCTCCACTCGGGACAGGTTCAATGACTGACATTTGCGAGCAACCTGAGATAGGTTTTTGATTTCTTTCACATTTCGATTGGTATCGTTCTTTTAATATTCAACTTTGCGATTCAGTTTCGATATTACACTATTTTCGATTATTGCGTTTTTTTTCTAACACATGGACGATAAGGAGGCTTTGTTTTTATCGTTAATGATAAGCTGTAGATATAAGGATACTTATCTTCCTTATTCTTGGTCTATTCTGAACAGAATTAATGTAGTAGATAATTAACTGATGCAACTTCGGTAAAAAATGTACAAAATAACCTGATACATATACCACTTTTATGTATGTACCTTCATCTTAAGAACAAAAGAGACCATTGTCGTCCATTTTGGAGAAGACGAAAGTTAAGGCAAATGGCTTTCAAAAGAACTCGAAGGTCTTAATGACATAACATTAGCCGAATAATGTACTGCCTTTGGAACCGCGTAAAACCACTTATATAATTGCACGCAATGAATACGGGCTTTTAAGATCTTTATCTAGTCTGCGCGAGACAACCTTATTGTGATAAAAATATTTCGAGAAAATGACATTAGAGGAGCTATTCGTGTTTGTCTCGAACGTCTAGTTTCAGTAGATGACATTTATCATATTTTATTATAGAGCCCCTCCCTCCCTATGTGGAAATAATAGGTTATTTCGAATATTCTAACTGAATAACTGTAAACTCAAAATTTAGAAAAAAATAAAATTATATCTTAAAATGATTAAGATAAGGAACCGGTATCGAAGGAACGGTGAAATATATGCGGAAGATCGACAGGTAAAATTGAAGATGCTACAACGCGCTTCTTAGAAATTTCAAGCGAAGACGTCATCGCCGACACGGCCTCAATTACGGACTCAATTGTCCGCTATCGCCGTGCAACACTCTCCACTTTCAAGCTTAATTTTTTAATTAACGTTCTATCTCACGTATACCAAAATTCCAGGACCAACAAAAATGTTCGAACTACGTCAAACTACAATTCGAAATACGTCAAACAACGACGCGAATAAAAATTGCAACGATCCTGTCATGAAAGATAAAGTTGTTACGTACGAAGTGCGAGTAAGTTCACGGGTAATTCTTTACTACGAAATTAGGACAATATCGATCGACCTTCGACCGTAACATCTGGATGTACACACGATCGATGTTTCGTTTACATCCACTCGGCAAAACACATGTCTTTTTTACTAAGAGTTCGCGACTCGGTTTTACACGAAATAATATTCCGAGTAAATAAAGACAAAAATTGAATGTTATCAAAAGTGTTTTCGCTTACCATAGCCTTTTCCTCTTTCGTCAGCTGCCACGGGTCAGAATAGTTTGACGTCGGATACATCGAAAACATCGTGTAATTGTGATCTTCGACGATCGTGTCGTAAAAGCCTGCGCTAGGTACACGTTGCGTCATCTGTGAGCGGTTTTGCTTTCAAAACTTCACCACAAGACAAACAAAAAAGAACAAAAAGTAGCTAGTTGTTCCTTCGCGGAAGAGTATTTAACTCGACAGTTTACTTTGAACGCGAGCCAAGAACACTTGCGACGAAACGAAATGGCACGGCACCTTTTTCTTGTTCACCGATGTCACGTTTCGTAAAAGCGTACTACGACCACGTCCGATCGAACTGATCGGACACGTATTAAATCGATAGAGTCTTTTATTTTCCTCGTCACTGTCACGTACAAGTTCAACCATGCAACAACGAGTCAACAACGTAACCGTCTAAGTGTCGTGTGTGCTTACGTATCCCAACTGAGCCCGCCAATGTAACTGGGAAACTATATAGAAAGACAGTCGCTCGACCCCCCACCAATCAGCGTCGAGCGACCACCACGTGACGTCATCGCCATCTTGATTGCTGATTCGCGCGATAGCTCGCGGCCAATCAACGTGTCCCGTGCACACCGAAATACTGTTCGTATCGCGGCGACTTCCACGGAATCGGGTAACACACCACGAAGAACTAGATCCCCTTTTCTAGGTATACTGATCGTTAACTTCGCATAATTTCCCGAACGTAAACCTAATCGAACCAATCTTCATCGTTTAACGGGATATACAGGTTAATTCGAACCGATGCTCGCAGAGTGATTCAATTTTGAGCGGTCATTTTGAGAGCTCGAATCTATCGCACGTCGCGAGATCTAATGGCGCGTTAGAGGCGATGATTTGAATGTTTGAAAACTGTAACGGATAAATATCAATCGATACGTAGTCGCGCTATAGTATTTGAATTTTGTATTGCCTTTTAATTCAATTATACACGTGTATCGATGTTGTAAGGTAACATAGGCTTTAATTTACTTATGTAATACAGTACTGTACAGTTTTCTCACTTTCGGATACTGTACCGTAACGGTATTGGGAAATACCCGAGCAATATTGTTCATACTTCGTGTTTGAATATAGTTACGAACTTTTATAAGTACAGTTGTTATTGTAGCGATTGTACAACGCGTGTCAAGATAACCATCGTTGACTTAAGTAAAATGTAGCCAAAAATAAAATACTTGTATCGGCAGGTACATTGCTCGAAATTTATCCAATTACAGAAACCAGAGACTCGAAATTCTGGAAACAAGTTTAACCGTTAGTTGAATAATAGTTTATGCGATAAAGCGTGCACGTGTTTTATTGCGCGGCAGATTCGTGGCCAGATGCGTGCAACGGCGAAAAAATAGAAAAAATTATTGTGACTCCGAGAGGCTATCGCCGGGAGAGCAACAAATGCGGTTCTCACTTATTTCGGTACGGGGAATTCCCTGATGTATGCATGCACGGTGTTCGTCTCTTTGTTCTTGTTTCGATATGCACACATACGTGCGTGCACACGTGCAACGAACTCGACGAACTCTGCTTGTCCGGTGCAACGTACGTGTGAACGCACTTTGTCCAAGAATTGAAAAAAAAAGAAAGGAAAACACTACTGTACTCGTGGCTGAGAGATCATAAAAGCTGTTAGGAAAAAACAAGTCCGACAAACTCCGTCAAATTTCATAATTACCTTTGCAATTAAGAACATTTTTTGCCTTTTACCTCTATATTTGAATACTGTTTTAATTAGCGAGTTTGTTGCAACGGTCAAACAAATTTAGTTTTAAACGTTCGAAAACTTGATAAGATAATAGCAAATTATGTATGTTTTGAAATAAGAATTCGTTGAAGATTGGTCACGATCCAAGTGGCATTTAAAGTGAAATTTAAATTCATGGAAATTTTAAAATTACATAAATTTTTATTTTTTAATACTTAGCAGGCAGTTAACGTTTTTTACGGGAAACGTGTTTGTCTTTGTTACAAGTTCGTGCCTGCCTTTAATCGGCACGTTGTTAGCATTGTAGGAGGTACAGGTATAGGTATGCACACCGAGAGCCAAGGGATTATGATTTACGACCTTGTTTTGCACGCTTGAAAAACAATACCGTGATGGAGTAGAACGGAAGCAGCCCTTCGACGCGTGTAGGGCGAGAAAGTACAATATCGGTTCCTTGAGCGATATATACGATCTACCTTAAGAAAAATACTGACAGATTTATGACGTTGTTTTGGCAGAAAGTCGCACGGGTGAAAAATGTCAACGGAAACCATGATTCATTGGAAAGTACAACTTGTCTACCATAAAACCTGTATCTATCTTAAACCAAATTTTTATGGCGGGAAAACAATTTTTTTTAGTACTAACTATTTTTGAAGAACATAATTCCTCGTTGGAATTCGGTCTAATTATCTCGGGTCTAAACGCTTGCTCCGAGTGGATTGCTTTTTAATTGCTGTTCGAAGGTTGCACAAGGGCTAAACACATCCACGCTAATTGCCAGACATCGGTCAATTACTGATTTAGAGATCTAGAGTTATAGGAAGTTAGTATGATAAGTTGAAATATAGGATCTAGAAGGTGTCGACTATAGGAATTTAGGAGTATGGAAATTTAGGAGTGTAATCAAGGGATATTAAGATCTAGGGAGTGTAATATTTTTACACTTTAAAAATGTTTACCGTCATTCCAGTGTAATTCGTGGCCAAGGACGACCGCATTAAGTGAAACTAGCAGCGGCCATTTTCGGTTATATTGGGCTTAGGGAGAAAGTATCTGTTGATGGCCTAGATAAGTTCGGGTCCGCGTAGCATTAGTTCCGCATCGAATACCGCTTTTTCCTCACAAAACCGTTTTTCCTCTACAAGCAAATAGAAAAGCCGAATATCCTTGAAGAAAACGATGCGAATATCGCGGGATTTCCTTAGACAACGGTAAAAAGTTGTACTTTGACCTCCCTGGAGGTTTTCAAGTTTTCTTGGAAGTCGTCTCGAGTAAGCCGTTCGATCGGCAGCGAAGTCACGAAGGTCTAATCTTGCTCCCTCGTCCATTGTATCTTCTTTTATTGTCGGTGCATAATACCCGGTTCGTGTTTTATCCGTGGCGAGAGTAAAGGCACACGCGGATCCTTTGACACGCATACGAGACAACCGACCGTGATTCACCCTGTCGCATCCGATTACTTATTCTTCCTTTGTTCCACTGAATATTCAGAAATACCTACTGCTGCTGTTCACGGTTTTCCTTGGTGGAAAAAGCCGGTTGCATCAAGGCTTCCGCCTTTCCCTCCGATGATTTTCGGCGGCCATTGTTATGCCACGCGCCGTCGGTCCGCGGCGTTTTTGGTTTACCCATAAACATTCGATTGACCCCTCATTAAAATGACTCTTTGTTTCGCGACGAAACAAAGCTTGAGCGGATCCTTTTCAGGTCGTTCAATCTTCGATTTTCTACTCCTTTGTGTGCCTCGCAACGTGTCGAGTCGGCATCGTTAACTTTTCGAGTCCTCGATTTTTCTTGGTACGTGACCGACGTACTTAACGTACGTGTGATGTATTATATGCGTTATATTGCCACTTATTAAAGTACCACGAGCTGTGTTGAATTGTCATGTGTTAATATCGCTACAACTTAGATTACTATCGATCGAATTATCACGTGCTAAATTGCCATCTGATATATTGCTACGTATTGAGTTAGTACGTAGTATATCGCCACGTGTAGAACTACCACGCGCTATATTGCAACGAATTCATTTGCTATACGTTATATCACCACGTGTCTAATTCTCACACGTTATATCACCTTGTATTCAATTACCTCTTACTATATCGCCGCATATCGAATTACTATGCGTTACATCCCTATACGGTGAAATACAGCACGCTATATCGCCACACGTAATTACCGCTTGTTATATCGCCGTGCATATAATTAGCACACGCTATATCACCGAGAATGCAATTACCACTCGTTATATCGCCGTGTATATAATTAGCATACGCTATATCACCGAGAGTGCAGTTACCACTCGTTATATTGCCGTGCATATAATTAGCACATGCTATATCACCGAGAGTGCAATTACCACTCATTATATCGCCGTGCATATAATTAGCACACGCTATATCACCGAGAGTGCAATTACCACTCGTTATATCGCCGTGTATATAATTAGCACACGCTATATCACCGAGAGTGCAATTACCACACACTACATCGCCGCGCGTGTAATTACTACTCGTTATATCGCCGTGCGCGGAATTAGCACACGCTATATCGCCAAGAGTGCAATTACCACACGCTTTATCGCCACGCATAATTACCACACGCTATATCACCGAGAATGTAATGTCACACATTGAATTACTATACGCCATATTGCTACACGTCAAATTACTACCCGCTATATGGCCATACTACTATTAGAATATTACACGTTATAATTACTGCGCGCTGTCCCTCACGCTATATCGCCACATATAAATTCAAATTATACTTGAATAATTTAAAATAAGTAAAATGTAATATCGCAAAGGTGGCAACCGTTTACACCGAGTCTTTCCTCATTTTCTATGAACTCCGTATATACATTTTTCGTGCCGGACAGGTCATGAAATATTCGCGACTCTGCCACAAGTTTCTTCTTCGCCGTGTGTATTTTGCATTTTATCGGTCGATTTCTTTGTCTGAACCCTACCGTTAATGGCGACGGAGATAATTAGGTGACAACAGCTGGCTTGGCCGGCTATCTGTTCGTAACATTAACGCTGCGCAGTAGTACAATCTACAGTACTGCGCACAAGAGACAAACATCACGCGTAGTTATTTTTCGTATGTATATATGTATATGTATACGAGTGTGGGCGTGTTTAAGGTTCGCGTACACGTGCGGCGGGTGCGTGTATCGTTGCAGGGAACCGCGTGTTTTTAAATGACCATGGCTGTCACGCGGAGAACGTGTACGGGTTCTTTATAAAACAGCTGTTAGGGGCAGCAGAAGCCATGCCAGTCGAAATGCAGCTAGATCAATACCATCGTCTGCCGGAGAATTTATACGTGGGGTGTTATAGGGGAAACCGGTGGACGAGGGTGCGCGTTAAACCCTCCAACGACGTTGTCAACCATGCGAACAGCACTTATGTCTAAGAATTTTCTAACTTCGATAATATGCAGTTATGTTCAATTTCTGCATCGATTTTAACTGATATTGTCTTTAAAATATTTTACGCAATGCGGTAATGGGCGATTCTAATCTGTTGGGCAAAATCTAGGAAAAACCTGGCACGATCGTGAAAGAATCGAGAAAGAGCTGAGAGAGATTAATGCAAAACCAGAGGTGTTATTATCTGTTATCGATATCGTACCGATAAGTTTACTGACACTTAATGATCGAATGGTGGGATATTCACCGCTCCTTCGTTTCCCCTTAACCGAGGGAAGCCTATGTTGGGATATGCCTACCGAGAAATGACGCAAGTAAAAGAAAATGGTAATTATCATAATTGTTCGCTTCTATAAATGCATTCGACGTCAATGTACACACACACCGTATCGTTAGGAACCTGTTTTGCCAAGCGTGTTCGACAAGATTTATAATTTTGCGTCCCGTCAAATTATTTATACTTATAAAGTATAGTTCCTTGTCAGAAATATTAAGGAACACTTATCAAACTATCAAATAAGCGATTAAAAACAGTTGTTACATTACTGTGTTACGACGTGGATCATTGATCTGTAGAGATCAGTGAATGGACGTTGATATATAAGATAGCGTTTCATTGGCTAATTCTATAGTAACTTGGAAGTTTATTGGTCATACTAATACAAGTAACGAGCGCCTTAAATGGATAGCTAGCTTGGTTGGGGACAAGAATGAAAGTTGTTTATCTGAACATGCTTTACTAGCTTCAATACGAATCAACGTTATCGTCGCACGACATTACTTATTCTTCTACTTAGGCAACAATCGTTATCGGAACGATTTGCTGGGAATTGTGGAAACCGAAAATCATGTTTTCGCTTCGAACAGTTTATAGCGATGACGCCACGCGACTTATAAATTTAGATCTCGGCGTGTGTACCATCTTCGAGTGACGGAACGATTACATCTCGTCGTCTAGACGATTGTCAAATACGTTAGTTAACGATTACAGTTTTACGTTTATAAATCTCAATCTAGAACTGCAAGTTCATTACTAGCCTTACAGGTAGATACACGTTACTAAAATTGTTTCGTATCACAATTTCTTCGAATAAAATCAGAGGCCTGTCAAACATGATAAACATAAAACATTCTCCGTAATCGTTCGTCAAAACATCAGACTTGGCACGACTTTTTGTAGAAACGTACCGTTCCAGGTAACAGAAGTATAATTTCCAAATCTTGTCATTTCGAATAGTGCTTAATCATTCTAAGAAACTTGATTACGTAACGGCATTCGGTAGAGTTTATATTCACGGTAATGCCCGAATGTCTCCCAGAAAATCGCAGATTGCATTCGGCCAATCACGCGAACGTCGCTTATCAAACCACGTATGCATTCCATACGTGTACGTAATTACAGTTGCCATATTTAAACAGAGAAATTGACGAAACACTGGTTGTTTACAATGAAGGTAGGTGTAGAGCAGCAGGGATACTTACGTTGCTAGGTAGCATGGACGAATTCGCGATGCTGGAGAGAAAATCATGGCTGACGCGCGAGCTCTGTGACGTCCCGCTATCGCTGGACACGCTCGAGCTGTCGTAAAGTACATCCGACACGTCGAGCTTCATGTTTACGTCGTTCAGGTGCAACGGTTTCTACCTGCTTCGTTTCTTCCCGCGAAACGAGGAAATATTGACGACCGTTCCGATCTCGTGGCGTTTATAACCTCTCTTTTTTAAGGTGATGCTACCTTATCCGCTCGAAAAGGTACACGGAGATCCTCGTTACGAAGAACTAGAAAGCAGCACACACTGATCGCAGGTTCCTTTGCCCGAAACTGTGTGAAACTGCGACCGATGACTCATACCGTGGGGGAATACCTCGAGGTTCGCGCACGTTCGGTCCTCGGCTCAACGATCTGCCTCGATCACGGAGTCGAGGCTCCACGAACGCGTATGACGTCATCGGCTATTCCCAACCGACCAATCACGACGCCAGTTGCGCTACGCTCGCGACACTGTAACCAGGGACGACGATATGCGCGTTATCAATGGGTTCTTTTTATTAGGGCGCTGTCATTAAACTGTAATTACTTCAACTCATTGGCGTAACTACGTAGGGATCAGATTGAATACATCACTCTGAGATTTCTCCCTTCCATGTTGCATGAAGAACATTGAATTCGTACACTTCATATTTCCAAATTCTCAAATTTTGAAATACCTCAATTTCCATATTTTCTTCCTCCAGATTAAAAATTCTCAAATATCCACAGATCTAAAAATTTCTGAAACACCAAAATTTCATCGAAGTCCCAAATTCTTCTATTTTGAAATTGAGAAATATCTACACTATGAGGTCTGAAATTTTCAAGTTCGAATTTTTGCTTAGTTGTATTCGAAAACCCATTTTGTAATCGTTCGAATGACATACTTGCCTCGAATCCTAAATCCATCGTTCCTCCGTCGCTCAAAGCAGATTACGATTTGTTTTGCAATTATTTCACCGGTGACCGAGTCGCGGTGCTATTACAAAGTCATTTCATTGCTGGTTGCCTCTCATTGGCGGTACGCGTAACTGTTATTGCGTAATCGATAGTGCCATTGGAGCGGAACTTCCTGACTAGTGTAGAGCAACGAATGTTCAAATCTATATATGTAGTGTGTACATACACACAAATAAATACACCGTAACCAAAAGAGCCTTCACTCAACAATAAAAAGTGACAAAACCTCAAGGGCACGAAATTAAAAAATTTGGTAAAAATGAAAAAATTTTAATGTTGAAATGTATCGTAATTCCAATGAAATCTCAAAGTATTATCTAGTTTATTATATTGAAACTCTCAAGTCTTAGAATTGAATATTTCAGGTATTCCAGAAAATTGCAAAGTGCCAAAATCGTGTCTCGGGATGGGTACAGCGTTTGGCACGTGTGCGTATAGATACACAAGTAAGTGGCACCCGAAAGAGTCCGCAGTGGCGTCGCTTGACGACGAAAATTTCAAATGAACATAGCGTTCCGTTTCCAAGAATCGTCGATGAGTCATACCGTGGCAGGTCGTGTGGGCGGTGAACGGGGTAGCCGGAACATATCGAACAAGACGCGTGACTCACCAATCTGATATGTTGGATATTCGCGCCTTTAACCTGCTCCCTTTGGATGGCTAGACGTTCTTCAACCTGCCGTTTCCTCCTGCTTTGAAGCACATGCGCAGGTGCCCACCTGCGTAGCGAAATAACCAACTCAATGAAGCTCTAAGTTACTGGTTCCGTCCTGTCTCATTCTCCATTATTAGTTTTACGCATGATCAACCGTGAACTGCGACGAACGCCGATCAGATCGAGGAGGAAGATAAATCAGTCATTTCTTCAAATCGAGATATCTAATGTAAACGACAGTGAGTAATGAGTTATGTTCACGGCGAAGGGCGATGAGATGTTATAGTTATTCATTCAGTATCGGGTGCTCATTGACTTTTGAATAATTTAGAAATTTTAGGAGATTCGAAGATTTGGGGATTTGAAAATTTAGGAAATTTGAGAAGAGGATTTGAGGACTGGAACAAGTGGAGATTATGAAATTTTGGAATCTATAAATTTAGAAAATGTGAGAATTCAAATTATTAAGTTTGAAGATTCAATAACTTGAAAATTTGCTAATTAGGGAATCTATAAGTGTCCAAAGACAATTTTATGAAACTTGACAATTTTTAAATTTGTAGATTAAGGAATTCTTCGTCGAAGAAAATGCATCGAAGGAGCACACGGTTATGCCTCAAAGATATGTCTCATTACGGTCATGAAGGGACTGACATTCACCTGCTTAGCTTCGCACCATGATGAAATTCGAATAGACAGCCGGTCGTCGTCCTTGAGCTAACTTCTGCCTATAGCCAAGGCCTCGACTTAGCGGCCACATTTGAACGTTACCCGATTGGAAAAATTACGACGCCATGGAATGTCATTGCCGTTTGGTAAATCGGTGCCGCCGATCTGCCTCGCATGTGCTCGGGGAATACACGCGGTCTCGTTGTTTCACGAGGAAATCTAGGTTAAGTTGTTCGCAAAGTTTTTTGAGGTTAATAAATCTGTCGATCTTCCCGGTGTAACAAAGCGCATCAATATTTTTATATTTTTTAATTTCTACACCTGCTAAAATGTACCTCTGTACTCATATAAGTACAATTGTAAACGGAATTAGAAATAATATTTTCCTGATGCAACTTGTAGAAGTATTTTCCTTATCTTATCTGCGTATATGGACAAAAATGACAGTTATTTTAGTAGATACTAATAATAACGATTGCAAATCAGTAGATATACAATGCAGAAGTTCTCAATTCGCAATGTGTTGTTGTTTTATAACGTTGCAAATAATCGTGCAAGTGCTGATTTATTTTTCCTGTCAATCACCTTTGAGACTAGATAACAGCGGATATCTGCTATGCATAGCACGTGCAAGTGCAACGAGACGGTCAGTGATAGCTTATCAATCGTGTAATATCGTTCGAGGTCCCAAAGTACCACAATCCCAAAGTACCAAAATCATAAAATCCTAAAGTCCTAAACCCTAAAGTCTTAAAGTCTCAAAGTTCCAAAATTCCAGTGAAACCTAACGGTTCTCGGTATTCTCATATACCGACCGATGCCGTAATAACATGACGCTGGCAATCGATACGTATCCATATTAATTAGTTGTATAGATACGTAGAAATTGGTGCCGTCGCCGCTTGTAACGAAATACGGAAAGAAGTAATCAAAACCGATTTTCTACACGTGCACCGCCATCTCGGATAGCCTCGGCACCATGTCGTTGTTTATCTTCGCGTGCCTTTCCTGGCGGCGACACAAAGCGTGCGATAACGTCACGTGGCCTGCTGACATCGCAGCATTTTCTGAAACAAAGAAGGAAATGCCTAACGCGAAATTGTCGCGCAACGATTTGCGAACAATACCAACGAGGGAGAGAAAAACGGGATCGAGCATGGACTCTGCTCTCTCGTAGCAGCTGCAAGACGGACACAAGAACAGAGAGTTTTAAACGACGCAGCCGTGGAAGTTGCGCGAAATGAGTCAACACCCGCTCCCGTTGCCTCTTGCAAAACGCACGTGCGTTTCGGTTCGCTTGTGCGGTTTGCAAACCGTGCGAGATAAAACGTGCTGGCCGAGAGGATACAGGTCTCGCGACCATACTTACATGTATAACCATTATACACGTTGCTTAATAAATCGAGTACGGTTAACCGTGCAAACAGCCTGATTACGTCCGACCGAGTTTCGTACAGCTGTACGCCATTATCCTCGGATTCGTGCAGTTAATCCTTCGCGGTCTATTTATCCTGTACATTAGATCCAATTTATCGCGGGATTTAAATAATGCTAGGGTCAGTTGGAAAGTTTTAAGGAGATTAGGGAAAGTAGCGGTTCTGTTACCGGTTGCCAACCGATTTCAAATAATACGGTATAATGGCCAGCGCAGATGTAAAGAGTAATTAGGTTGTATCCCGGTTTCGTTAATCGCTACATTCGCTTGATGCGTGCTAATTATCTATTTAATTGTATCTTCGATTGGACACTGTGTTAATATATGCGTGAGATAACGTTTATTCCGAGATGCACGGGGAAGTCCCGTGTTGTTGGTTCGGTCGTTTACACCGATGTATTTTTAAGTTCGTTAAATTTAGGTTTTGGGGTAAATTTGTGTAACTGGAATTTTGTCTGGTTTTTTCATTGCTCATAGTCGGTGCAATAAACAGGAAGTTCGAATTAAAATTTCTATATACGAGGTGCAGTGTTTATCCACTTTTGTATTTGCCAAGGCTGATGGCTAGAAGGATGGCAATATAGCATCTGATGGAAAAACGGAACAAAGGCATTGTTTCTGCCTGAGAGAACGATTTCGTTGGAAACATCGACAAGAATGTAAATTGCCAAGGTCGTTACGGTTGCATTAATTGCAACAGAACATTCGAACATTGTTAAAGAATCGTTTATACTATTATTGTTAATATTAGAACTAAAATGGCTCAAGTATCTTAATTTTATAATCCAACACTTATTAAAACGCTGTACTCAAAATGTATAATCTTTATCGAAATAAAGAATGATTGTTTTTTATTTATTTACCCATAATTTTAAATTTAATTAAACGCCTAATAGTCAATGTCGACACCAGAATATTATAAATTACTTAAGTCGATATTAAATACGTCACTCAACCAGGTGACAAGTCCTCAAGCGAAACAATTTATAACTAACAATCAACGATTTTTTAAGTGACGAATAGGCGTGTTTATCGAGTATACTGCATTGTGCACAACACTTGGTGTGGGCGTAAACGGTCGGGCGCCAGCCAGGGAATTATAAATTTTAAGGTGGCGCAGCTGAAAATTTCGTTAATCTCTTTTTCGTATTCGTACACGAGCCCTGGGTAGAGAAACAGTATGCGATTCTTTTCTGCGCATGTTTCGGTAAGATGTCTAGTTCAGCAAACTATTGTATGTAAAATAGCAGACCCAACAATATTCTCATCTTTGAAAGCGCTTTGTTCGTGCAACAATATCACCGTGGGAACTGAATAAAAAAGAAAGGAATGGTTCATGGTTGAATGTTTGAACATATAAAAAATCAAATGACTTACTTTTACGAATATTTATCGACGGTAGTTTACATTACGGTGCAATAGTTGCTAAACAGATCCTTGCCATATAATTTCCTGTTGGAAACATGAACATTTGAGTGTTCTGATTGTATACCATATCTTGAGTAGATCTCAACACACATGAGTAACTTTGTTATTGTTTAAAATTTATTACTGATCATGTCGCGCGTCAACACATGTCACGTTTGTCATCGTAGAAAATCATGGTCCATGGTTGTAATCGCTAGGAGAAAAAAAAATGAACGACTTCAGGTCGTGTTATATGTTACGATTATCGTCGCAATTAGTCATATCACTATCGCGAATGAGTAAGATGCAGGAAATGTTTCGGTAGACCGAAGCCTTCGTGTGTGTACGTGTGTATGTGCGTAGTCCTGTAAGAGATACTACGCTTAAATGCCACGAGATAAGAAACCGTTTAACACGCGTTTAACATTGTGATTTCTATTTTCCTAAGCTGTGCCGCGCGATAAACCGGAAATTTAAAGGCGGTCGCCGATAATATTGCACTGACTTTGATCTTTGAGTACACATATGCGTTCAATAAAGCACTTATTCGTACCCCGAATACAATCTATCCTACATTCACAATAAGAAACATAAAATAACGATTATCGAATTAAGAGAAAGCTTAAATGTACCAATGTATACTTTGTTTATTTACTTTTAGCGGGAAATTTAAATTATTGTACTCTTATTTGGAAAATTAAAAATTTAAGAATTTGAAAACTGTTTTAAAGCGAGTAAAAGATTATATACGTGTACATAAAAGAATCCTTTAAATGGTACAAAGATGAAGAAACTATATGGCTGTTGAGAAATCAGATGTGTTTAATTCAAAGTCGTCTAAAAATATATCGATGACACGCGAATATGGTATTCTGCTAAAAAAAGAAGTTAAACCGTTTTCCACTTCAATGTCACGATAAAACGCGAATAAAAGTACCAGAGATAATTGATTACTTGCCTGGACTAGTTACTCTGCGATACCTAATCTCTATGTAAACCTTTTCTTCCTTCGCGTATTAACAACAGTAAATCAAGTGCTCAGCGGGAAACGTTCCTTCATAAGTTCTGGTCACTAAACTTGGAGCAGATTTGGTTATTTAAAGCAAACATTTGTATTTAGATTTCAAACAACCAATTTAACTGCGATTTATTTTCATTTTCCAAGTCATGGTGAATATTTCATTTTAAGACACGTCTGTGACATCATGTATGCCTAATTTTTGTATGTTTCCTAACTTTATATTACGTCCTCTGGAAATGTGACAGCGTTCATTAACTATTAAGACACATTTATTTTCATCAACCGGATTTCTAATTTACCTTTCGTCGGATAATTTTCTGATTCATCGATGCGATTCTATTATTAAATCGAAAATCAATATTGTTGCGCCACCTAGTGGTCTTGGGTGCAATGCACACTTTGTCCGTGACAAAGTATGTTATCGTAAGTGAATAAAACAGACTAAGAGCGGTATCTTTCAAAAAAATTCAGTTTCAATGTTTCGTGGTCGACAGCGATTATTTGTCAAAACTGATAACGAGAATATTGTATCAATAGTATGACAGTAAGAAAATGTTTCGATGAAATACAACTAGTCGCGTTTGTTTATTTCCACGTGGGCTAAAGTCGAGGAGAAAGGGAAAAATAAATTAAGTGTGCAACGATGATGTCATTGCCCCGACAGGTTATGAGCAGTACGCGCCGAGGATGTCAAGATGGCTGCCACGTACATCTGATCGGAGGTGTGTGCGCTCGCGAAATTTGACGCCAAACTGTGATAAAAGGGGCTGCCTTTTTCGAGTCCCTGACATGGTGACAGTGCAGAGTTAGTCGGCCTGTATCCATGAGCATCACTTTATACACCATCGATGATAGTTCTTGTCGTCGCGGCCGCCGGCGGCTCGCATTGAATCATGTTCAGTAAAAAACTTCATGTAGACGTCAAAAAGTCAACACTGAAGATTCAGGATGTTAAAAAGGATAGCGCAACTCGGTTTAAGCATCTCAAAATCGTACTAGGTGAGCCAGTGTTCCTCTGCCTCCTGATACTTATATTCTCATGATATAAGCCAACGTTAATTCGTAGTGAAAATTAAGGAACAGTTTCACAGTAGTTAATGAATACGAAGACAGTTAAAGGAGAGGGGCGGCAATTTTGTTAGCATTTGCCGCCTACACATAAGCAGCGAGACAGTTTTAATGCTGTCGTAGAAGTTCTGGAATTTTTCGTCAAAAATACGACCAGATTATTTTTCACTTTTCCTAGAAACTGTTCCACTTCTGGTACCAACAGCTGTAGTATTTTCATACCTTTTACTATACCTTTTTTTTACTGTATAAACTACTGAAATGAAGGTTGATTGAACAAATTGTAAGATAGAATTCAATGTTTATCCAAAATGTTTGAGTTGTAATGTCAGATTCAATAAATAAATTTATATCTCAATAGAAGGTTAATTTTTAACAATAGCTTAATCAGTACAAGAGAAATTTCTTACCAAAAAGTAACATGATTTACTCATATGCATTTGCACTGCCATTGTTGTAGTATCTAGTTAAAGTATCTAATCACTAAACCGCATGACCATGGTAAGTTGGTTACCATGGCCTCCAATTTCAGCTAATGTTACATTATTATTACATGCATATAATACTGTACACTCATGTATACAAATATTAGCAGTCATTAAAAACTCTTGCTGCTTGTGTAGTAATTAAATTTTTTCCCATAGAAAGTTATGAAATCAGACTGTCTAATTCTGTGACAAACATTTTTCTTTTATTTTTTATAGTAGCATGTTTTTGTGTACATATAATAAGGATCAAAATGTTATATAAGATAAAGAATACTAACAGTTTTGACCTATCTTTTTATTCATTATTTTTTGTTAATATATGAGATTATATAAATAAATCTATATGAACTTATATTTATGATTACATATTTGCATATGAAAATAATATTTATAGTAGTTTCATGAGCGTACAAAAGCATGCAAGAAGCATAGGTGCTTGAAATCAATGATGATGTAACAGAGGTTCTATGACCTTCCCTATGATCCAAACATCTTATGAAAAGAATGTATTAATAATTTTGGTAGTATAAAACATTGCTGTATTTTCAACATTTATATCAATTAATCCAAATTAGGAAATATTGTAAAAGGAACATATAAGTTGATTGAAATACATGATGTTTGTGTATGCCTATGTTTTATAGAAAATGTGGATACCGATGAAGCAAAAGGGTTTTTTGAAGGCAACTTCAGTCACGTGTATTTTATTCTATATGATTGTTTCGTATCAGCTGAAGCAAACCTAAGGCAACGAGGTAAAGATGTTAATATAGTTATTTTATGGTCTATAATATAAATTATACTTGCATTGCATACAAATATGAATATGACTGCAATTCCTATCAATGTAACTGCAGTTTTATTTATAGCAATATATTTGAGATGATTATATTAAAATTAAAATTACATATAGTTTGCTTGTTTTCTTTCTATTTTGCTGCCAGAACTTTCATTCCACATTGGTGAGTAATAGACAGGTGACAAAGTAAATATCCCATGCATGTTGAAGTTTGAGTTGCATTAATCTGCTCAGTACATCTGGTTACTTAAGTATAATAGTTTCATGATTGATCTATGTGTATAAGTTCTATGAACTAGTGCTTCTTTACTTTATTTTTGTTTATTAGTATTAAAGTATAAAGATTACATAGCTAAATATTATACATTTATTAAGAAAATATTTTTTTTATAGTGCATAAAGCACATAGGGAGGAATTAGAACAGGTATTGCAGCTTTTGGAGAAAGTTTTAACTCTTCTTCCTGAGCTTCTTAATAGAAGATGGCAGTGTCATAGCCTGGCAAGGATTTTGGAGAAACTTTTACATCCTGGTAATAGCTGGAAACTTAGAAGAGAAGCCATAAGGTATGTTAGATTGAATATAGTACATGTATCTTTGATTTTACTCATATGTCTATATTAATTAAAAATTTCAGATATTTTATTTTGTGGTATCAAGCACTTGGTGAAAATGCACCCGAACACATCCATCAAATGTTTGCAAGCTTGGTACCAGGCTTTCCACCTCAACAACCATCTCCTTATAAATCAGAGCGCAAGACAGATGGGAAAAAAGATAAACTTGCAAAAGTAATAGGTTGTGATGATAAAGATAAGAGAGAATTTTATGATACACAATTGTCACAAAGTACTTTTCATGATAATGGGTCCAATCAATGTCCTGTCACTCCAGTGGACAATGGACCCATTTTACCTCCACAAAGTGGGGAAAAGCCTCTTGATAATGAGACTGTTCGATTTTTAGAAGCATTACTTGAATTTATGGTTACTCAGGTATACATTCATGTTGAAATGTTTTACCTTGATCTAATTTTATTTTTTTATTAAAATCAATGTTGTAAAAATATCTGATTTCTCTTTGTAGGTTGTAAAAATAGAATGGCGGGATAAATCTTCACGACAGCACAAGACTTTTCAATTTTTATTAGAGCGTTTTAAAGCTACGTACCTTCGTTATATTTGTCCTGAGTTTGATGATAATTTTTCATTATACAAACCGAATTTAGAATTGCCTACGATGCGTAAACCAACGAATCAAAGTCAAGATAATTATGTTTTATGTAAAGTTGCTTTGATTAAATGGATCGCTAATTTTACCCATGTCGCTCGAAAAGATACTCGTGTCGCACATCTTTCGCATAGGTATTATATTGAATTCGGAAGTTTCATTCCTTTCTATGATTTTCACACAACTCTTAATTTGGTTTAGCACAACTCCGAACGAAGAAAATACGGAATCAGAACTTCGTCGTGTTTCGGTTACACAAAATCCAACTGATTCCACTTCGCTATCTCCTGAATCAAATGTATCACAACAAGAGAATCAAAATCAGGAAGATAGTAGTGTTTCAGCAGTTACCCTTGTTAGAGAGGTTTTATATGGTAACAGAGATAATGTAAATTTTGTACACGAATTGTACAGGCAAGCGTTTCTGCTGGATTTCAATCATGCTGGTGCTATAAGGAAAGCTATAGCCGTTTATAAAGATTGGATTCAAATGAATGTAAGTTACCCATTAAAATTATTATATATAATCGTTGGCATAATTGTTATCCGAGGTAGGCCAAGTATCTTTGCTTTACTAATAATGTCTGGATAATCAAGTGACTTATGAAAATTTGGGAATTTAATATTATAGGAACTTCCACCATTTATGTTAGAGCCATTGGACAGCCACAAAGAAAGAGACTTAGAAGATAATACCAAAAAAGATATAAGTGATATGGATAAAAGTCCGTCAGAAAATTATCGTCAAACGAGATTAAGGAACGACTCCTACCTTGGTGCTATACACAGAGAAAATTTATTTATAAGAGCAGGATTACAGAATGTTTTACAAATATTCATCACACAAGCTTCTAATGTTTTTTTTCTCGAAAATTATGGACCTAACGCGTCCCTCACATTATTGGAAGAACAAACAGATAGTTGCAAAAGAGTCTTGAATGTTTACCGATACGTCGTAATGAATTCTAGATTAGAACCTGCTACTTGGGAACAGTTGCTTAGGTAACCAAGTAAAATTTATATTTTCTCATAAACGATAGAACGATCCAGTAAATCTATACTTTTACTTTGTATTTATTTACTAGGGTATTATTACAAATAACATCACTCGTTCTGAATGAGAAATCTTCTCGGCGCAAAGTTCAGGAAAGCATCGGTGGCAAACTCGCACCTGCCATATTTCAGACCTTAATCGTTACGTGGATTAAAGCCAATTTAAACGTTGTTATTTCTACCCAATTATGGGATCAGTTTTTGGAAGTTCTGACATCATTGACACAATGGGAAGAATTGATTCGAGAATGGGCGGTAAGTTGAAATAAACTTTATATTCATGCGAGCATGATAACAGCGGAACTATTTTTTACTTTTTATCGTAGAAAACATTGGATACTTTAACAAGGGTACTTGCCAGGCACGTGTACAATTTGGATTTGAATGATCTGCCATTAGATAGATTGAGCGAACAAAAAACTAAAAAGCGTCGAGGTGTCGGAAGCCGTGCTGCTTCCACCGGAAGCGTTCAACCCCCACGCAAAGGAAGCGTTGACCAAGATAACAATACTGTTTCTAAAGAAAGTGTTACTGGTAAAGGACATAACAAAAGTTCTTTAAAAGTTATTATGTTCAGTCGCATGAAATACTTCTTTTCAACAGATCATCCAATGCGAGACTTAAGAAAAGTTCGACCTCTTCCACGTAGTGCAAGTGATAATACGATATACAATGGGAAAGCACGCGTAAAGGTTCATAGACATCGTGCACATACTGTACACAGTGGTATTCCTGGTAAGCAATTCACTTATCATCATTCCTCTTCTGTTTTCATTATAATTCATTAATTCTATTACTTGGTAGTGCCATCTATGTTGCTGACAGTGCGTGCAGTTTATTTATAACTTTGTCTTCTATTTTTTTGCTTTGACGCTGACTCTGGTTTAAAAATAATTAGTTTGGCATCAACCAGACACTTGTCTCGTCTCATACTTTTCTTTTTATCTTTTTACTCTCCCCTTCGTGTGTGACTTCATTCTCCTTGATCGTGCTTTCTCCTAATTTTACTCGTCGAGTCATCAGTTAATTCAGTTTAATATAAACATTTCTCTCAGTGGTTGTGGCTTATTTGTGTACTAAGCGTAAACAATTTCCACGCGCGCAGTACTCCCCCTATCGATAGAGCAAGACATGGCACGGCTGCTGTCAAGTGGTACCACAGCATCGTCAGGAGTTGGCCGGAAAATGTTACCCAACAGACGCGCTAAGTCGTTGGACAGCGTTGTTATGGTTGATAGCGAACCACCATCTCCGCGTTGTCCTTCTCCAACGCCTAGCAGCGGCGTTGACAGCAACAAAGACAGTCCGATACAGATAGAAAATATTGACGGCAGTAGTATTGGTAAGTATATCATTTGCCACTAGTTCATATCTTCATCAAGATACGAGAGCATCATTTTTAATTGCGTAACGACATATAAACATTTTTACAAAATCAGAGTACTTCTGTGTGTTTTATCTACTGCACAACATTCATAACGTAAAACTAACAGTGAAGTGCATTATTATCTAAATAATAATTGATTGTTTCGCTTTGCTTAAGTTCTTTTTTTGTATATTAACGATTTTATTTATACGATCTTTGTTTTTTATTTATATCATGTCATTTGGTATAGTCACATAGTAAAATTATATGTAGTTGCGTATTTTATTTACGTTCGTAATGCGATTATTGGTGTAACTAGGATTATCTGGAACAGACCAGATTCTGTTACTTTACCCTATTTACTATAAGGCTCACACTGACCTCATCTAGTTACATCAATGAATGCAGTTACTAATAAATTTTTTAAGTTTAATTTTTAATTTTTCTATTCATTTATAATTTCTGGTGTTGTATTAATATATCAATAGAACTTGAAAGGTTTGGTTATGAATTATTATTTTACAGATACTAATGATGCATCAGAAAGAAGATCTGTTATGGCAGGTGGTGGTGTTCGTGGATGGTTACCTGATGTAGCGGTTGTATTGTGGAGACGTATGTTGTCTGCATTAGGAGACGTGAATAATATTCAAGATCCAGTTCTTCATGGTCAAGTTATGGATTATCTGGTTCAACTGACGCAAACCCTTATAAAAGTGCGATGTCGATTTTATTTCATACACCTTAATTAAAACAAACTATTTATCGTTGTATTTCGCGTTGTGTAGATTCGTTTGAATCAAGGCGTATCTGGAGACAATCAGGCAACCCCGCCAGCTCCGGAACTTATACCTCCGTTAACAGTAATTGCTCCATGGTGTTTCAAGGTTTTACTACATTGCTCACTATATTCGAATTACTATAATATTTTGACATTATTTAGGGTTATTCTGTTTTTAGGCGATACAACTTCCTAGTCAGTACGAAGTAGGGAAATTGGCAGCGTACCGTTTGATCTGTCTTTTGACAGTACAGCCGCAGGATATCAATTTACCAAAACAACACTTGACACTTTTTTATCGTGCGGTTCATAACGGTATCGTTAGTAACGACAGTAAAGTATTACATGTACTTGTCAAGTACACTGGTCCTAGATTGTTCAGTTTAAATCTTCCTGGGTCTAGCCTTTTAATCTTGGATTATATCCATGCTGCTAATGTCATATTAAGCAGTCAGGATATTGGGGTATAATATAAATTTCATAGTAACTTTATAGCACGGTATTATAGAGATATAGAAGTAAAAGTAATATCATTACAGGCACCACGGACAGAGGCTGTCTCGATAATCGGATCATTACTGTCCTTACCTGCCACAACAATTAAATTACCTGTGTTGCAACCTACTTCGACGGATATTGTGACCATGAAATGTCCAGATGCGAAGGTGATAAAATGTAGTATTTATTTAATACAGACCTAGTGGAAATATTTTGATACAAATTGTTTCATTGTAGGAGCACATAATCACGATTCTTTTGAGAAGTTGTAGGCGAGAACCTACCGGTATTGCAAGATGCGTGGCACTTTCAAGTATTGCTATGTTTGTGTACAGAGAGCTGTGTTACAAAAATCAACATCCGAGGATACCAGAATCTGTCACGGTTCTTCTTTTAGCACTCAGAGTAAGTTTTTCAAGTCTGTTCTTGGAAAACGGTTATGGAAAAAAAAGATTCTTTGATATTTCTGCATGTTAACTTAGATCTGAATTATATTTGTTTAATATTTTGTACTTAAAATATGGTTTTTAAATACTAAGTATTTCATTGTGTATCCTTAAAGATTGCAGTTGCAATCTTTTAAACAGACAAGTTTATCTAACAATGTTTAAGTTGTAAGTAGTAGTAGATTCCATTGAGTTTGATTGACAGCGGATGCAAGGGACAGAGCGTCGCAGAGCTGGTTTCTGTTATCCACTAATGGATCAGGTAGTTTTTCTTGGATCAGCTAACCTATGTCGAACCTTATTACGTGTTGTTACAGTACATATCTGTCGACTGATGTCTACGTGTCTCCCTAAGGATACCAACATTGCATGGTTTAATATTGCACGTTCGTGTGTAAAATGTCGGACGATATTTTTGATCCAATTATACTTTGTATTTGTTAGTGATTAACATGCTTCCTAAACTAATCGGAACGATAACATTATGCAAATATAATGCTTGAATTAAATTTATTCTCTGTTCCGCAGGCCAACCATGCCATTGTTGCTCAAGTGGCATGCGATTCTTTATTGTTGCTGTGCGATAAGGCGGACATCCTCTTAGAGTTGTATCCAAATGTGCCATGTAAAATTATTCAGGTAGGTTGTTCAGAAAGCTATTGTTTGACAATTAAACTTAAACTAAACTTGTATTTATTTATATTCAGATTTTGTCAGAAACACTTGGATATATGAGTACTCGAGAAAAACGCGGTCCTTTGATAATATCGATGTTGTTCTGCTTGGGCGAGTGGGCTATGCATCTTGGTCCATTTGTTTTGTTGCGTGTATTTCAAGGAAAACCATTATTAATGACTTTATTCACGGTCAGTAGCGTGTGACTATACTTATAAAACTAATGCAACATAAATCATAATGTGTGCCTTAAATACACATAGGTTTTGGATAATATAGTGAAAGATAAAATCAGTAAAGATGTTACGCAGTCGAACAAAAGTCATGAAGATGAAGATGATGATTTCGATCCTGACATAACTTTGGATAACTTGGCTGACGAAACTTCCATGAAATCACCTCGACGAGGAAACATTCAGTCTGTTCAGTTGGCAGCAAAAATGGTGACATATAAATTTTTTAGTTCTTCTTCCTCTTCTTTAAAAATGTTACTTATCATTTGAGTTTCATCTTCATAGGTAATGATGCATTTGATAAATCATTTGGGACATTTTCCCATGGGTATTGGAGCTGCACGATTATCTTCATTAGTTGTTGAATTAGATGATGTACCCGGTATTGATGGGGATGAGCTTTCTTCTGCCATTTTTCATGCGCCAAATATACAATTATTGATGTTATCAAACTCCGTGATAATGTCACTCGTTGAATTGGCGGCATTGGATGCGCCCGGAGGAGGTGTAACCGCAGGATTAACAACAGCTCCGTCTTTGGTCAGGGTTTTGTTGCGAGATTTAGCAGGAAAAGCATCTTGGGACAGTTCTATTTTGTACAGTCAACCGTTCGTCGAAGACGATATTCCAATAGCATTTACAAAACACGGTAAGACAGATACATTATTGAAATTGAAATTTCCTTTTATGTTACAATTCACATCAAATCTGTTCATTTCTTCAGTCGAGTGGAAAGCAAAAATGCAAATAGAAGATCTAAACAGTGTTACAACATCTCAAACTTGTACACCTCGACATACTATAAGACATCGTGAACCTCATATATTACCCACGTTTGCGAATGCTGCGAGCGATATGGATAATTTGGATGATGTACGTTTACCCATTTCGAAAAAATTAATGTTCAATGAATGAATAATATAATAATAATTTTAAACTTCTTCAGCTCTTACAATATATAGGACACACAAGTCCGGAAGTATTAACTAATCCAGAAGTAGCTCTTAACGCGCCTGCTAATCCACCACAGGGTCATTATCTTGAAAGTGAAACTATTGCAACCATTCTCAATCAGAGGAATGCGGAACAAGAGCATATCAATAATTGGAGTCAACATATTAGGTAGATTGTCTACAGCATCTGATGGTGTATTTGTAGTTATACAATTGTTATTTATACAATTGTTATTTCAGCATGTGCGCGTCGGCAATAAGTCCACCATCGTGTCGCCCGCCTCCAGCGCCCTTTCATCACTGCCGTCTTTTATTTTCGCACTTAGGTTTGTCAGGTTGGGAACAACGTACAAAATTGCATTTGTTATCGAAAAATGAAAAACTTCTGCGGGAATTGAGGAACCTCGATAGCCAGCGATCCAGAGAAACACACAAAATAGCGGTGATTTACGTTAGTCAGGGACAAGAAGATAAGAACTCTATATTGAGTAATGTCACTGCTAGTAAAGAGTACGAAAGTTTCGTCGCTAGATTGGCCTGGGAGGTCGAGCTTGAATCGCACACAGGTTTTCTTGGAGGTCTTATACCTGGAAAAGCATCAGGGGTAACAGCGCCCTATTTTGCTACGTCTTTCACGGAGATACTTTTTCACGTCGCGACGAGAATGCCTTCTGACAGTCCTGAAAGTTTGCTGCAGAAAGTAAGTTTTGTTTGTGTAGATCAATGAGGGGCAGCACTCACCGAATAGTTCACGGATACGGGCGTGCATGGTGTTTGCAGTGCTGCCGTGTTAAAGATTCGCTAAAACTTCACATTTTGTAATCGTCGACTATTGATGTAGATTTAGAAATTACTTTATGATCAAATGATTTCAGACACGGCATTTGGGTAACGATGAGATTCATATAGTTTGGTCCGAACATTGGAGAGATTATCGCAGAGACATTATACCAACTGAATTTTGCGATGTTTTAATAGTAATTTATCCGTTGCATAATAAACTGTACAGAATCCAAATTTCTCGTAAGCCAGAAATTCCATTCTTTGGACCCTTGTTTGACGAATGCATCGTGGAAGATAAAGTTCTGCCTGGATTAGTTAGAACAACAGCATTAGCAGCAAGTAGAGCAAAACGGTCTACTCTTACGTTGTATCAACATTAGTAAGCATGTTACCATGATTTTTTGTTACCAACTTTATTTAACTCGTTGATTGCCGCGTCGAAGTTGAAATCTTTATTAGTTAATAATCTTATTTGTAACAAACTTTACCGATTATTAATTAGGAAAGTGAAAGAATTTTTAACATAATGGATTTTTCTGAAAATTGAATCAACATTCGTGTGTGTGTGACGCGGTAGTCAACGCGTTAATGCGCATTAAACATTAATATTTATATGACACATTTCAGTTACGAGGAGAGAGCAAGATCTATTGATACCGTTATGCGAAATCATAAAGAAGCTACTACATTTGAAGAGTTTACAGCTAACGTATATTCTCCGGTACAACCTCCAAGTCCATTCAGTGGGACTTCTTCCGTATCTGGTTAGTTTGCATACGATAGTAAGAAGGACAAATAAATGTTATTTTATACCTTCGCAAACATTTCGATTTAAAACAGTTTAATGGTTTAATACAAATCGTGTTTATTTGCAATTTAATTCAGTGCACAATTTTGATCTTCATAGCTATTAAAAAATAGTCTTTCTTTTAGAATATTTCACATAGAAGCTGTGAACAGCTTATAGCCGAAAATTGAACCTTTTTCAATAGTTTATGCATGAATTTAGATGTCAGTCATTATTATTATCAATGTCACACTGTCAGGCTCTACAACAAGCGTGCAATCCACAGCATCGTCAAACCTCGCAGCAGCCCTTATAGATTCACATCAAGGTCGATCGGGTCTGCGAAGTTCTTCAGCAGCGAGCAGTGATAACCGCGCGAATAGAGGTGACTAATTCAGTCCACTAACCCCCACCCACCTTGTAACACCACCCAACAAGGTAGTATTATAATTTATTTATTTTTTCTTTGCTGTTTTCTAATGTTTTTGTCTGTACAAAATGTACTCCATTTATTTCATTTATTTTTTCTTCTTTTCATAGATTACCTGATAGTTATAATATGTTCGTAATTATGCGAATTTATATATTAATTTTTTATTTTACCCAATAAACTCCAACCTATTAAACTACATATAAAAAATAAGTATAATATTACACTCATTATTAAACAGTACAACAGTCAATTTAAAATGAGAGATAGGACAGATGCTTAAATAAGAAATAGATAGCAACAAATATTTGCTTAAATAGAATAGTAAAGTAGTAAGACAGGCTCTGCACAAATAGACACTATTTATTTACGTAAAATAGTAAGATTTTATGCAGTAACTTATGTTAAGATATGTACATATATTGCGGAACAAGACTGAAGATAAATATATTACTCTTCATTTAATGTCCGTATCTCTTAATTATATTTTTGTTTTAACAGTCTTACACAATCTATTCAGAGGTAAAATTTACTCTTTACATCCATATTAGACATAGATGGATAATATCTCTTTAATATTCATCATATTACATGTGCCATTTACGTTAATGTTGCTTAATAGAACAAAATAATGTACAGTACTGTACAAGCGTAGTATCTTAGAAGGCTGTTACAAATTATAAGTTCTTTTTCTCAAACATTCTCATCGCATCTTGAAACAAAGTGCATTAATTAGAAAAGGAAAATATTAGTTCAGTCTTTTAAGATTATATTTGCATGGCACTGTACATTCCAACTAGCTTTCTGTTAATCACATAGTTGCAAATGAATGTGCCTATTTGTAAATACAGGCATTCATCCTCCCATCAGTTTCAACATTAAATGTATATATATCTTACATCAATTTTTTCACATAAAAGGATTATGCAAACAGTTTGACACTTCCATTTTTTTAGCTTGCTTCATTTTATGAAATTAGCATTTTACTTTATAAAGGAAACTGCGAGAATCAAGATTTTTATTAATTTCTTTTGTTATCTACAAAACATAAATAACATAGACCAATTTTTATTTATATATTTTTTCAATCAGATTGCACGTTGATTTATGCTATTGTACATTTGCACTTCTAATAAACCCATTGTTCTTTTTTTGTACTAAACGTAACTATTTCCTGTATATAATTTCAAGCGTATAATATTAATTGAAACGATTGTCATTTTGCTTTGTTTTCAGTTTCTGATGGAAGTAGAGTATGGTTTAGTAACGACACTCCAGACAGTACAGCGCTCCATGGAATTTCTCCCAGGCCTGTGAAAAAGATGTCATTTAAAACTGGACCGAAACAACGGGCAAACACTCAATCTACACCCCCCGATAGTCCGAGATATAAATAAATAAGGAATTTTCTATCAAATACCATAAACGAAAATGAACACTTTTGCACAAGAGGTTGTTTGGTCATATCCTACAAGTTGTAATTTAAGAGAGTTCTTTAAAACGCTACGATGTATCGTAGTAGCAACACAGTTCACTGCTCCATACATCAACAGAGATAGTAGACACGTTAAGGACAAAAAAGTAGGTTCAGATTACCTACTACTTTTGACATTGTGTCAGCAGCGGGTATGAAATATCTGAATTAGTCTTAGCGTTTTCTGTTTTCCGTCCTTAGGTTTAATTTTTATATTAAATGTACAGATCGTTGTTTATTTGTTGCAACGTGAATATTAATTTATTGGAACGTAAATATACGAGAAGATTTAACTGATCATAGATATACAATAGTACTAGGTTTGTTATATACGCTGATTAGCGTCACGTGACAGCTATTTCCATTGTACAGTACTTTCTTAAGATCAGTTTACCCTTGTACTTGAATAGGTAAGCTTAAACGATTGTATCAATTAAAGCTTCAATCTTAATTTATATTAAAAATAATGAGCTCCTCGATGTTACATGCCTTCGTGAACGATAAAATAACAAAGATAACTCGTTTCTTGTAATGTAGTTGGGCGACATAGGAAGAAACATGATTACCATGTTTACCGCATAGTGCGGGACTACGGAAAGGTTGATGAGAATCAAATGTTATTTTTTAACGTCAAAGTTTTACGAATCAACGTCATGTTTCTTAATAATGTAATAACCCGTACTTTACCTCTCGTGCCGGTTTAATTTCGGTGAATATTTTTGGTAAACGTGATGCAATCACGGTATTTAAATATGTTTGTACATTACATTCCATACAAAAATCTTTTCTATATATTATTCATTATCGGTCATTTCAGTACTTTAGATGTATCTTCGAAGAAATATAAAAGCATTCCATTTACGTTTTTGTATTCAAATTCGACAATCGGATCTTCTACCGAAGTTTACAAGTATATTCATTTCTGTACATTGTTGCAGAAGAATCAGTTAGGGAACAGTTTTGTTATTATACCAAAATTATAAGTATTTGGTGCTTTACGATACGTAAAATAGAAGTATTTTAAATACTGTGTCAAAAAGTGTTTAAACACTAATGAAGATGAGAAAAGGAAAGAAGTAGTAATGAGTTTTGAAAGTAAACTAAGAATAAAACTTTGGCTTGAAAAAATAATTCATCTTGAACACGGTGATAATAATCAAAGTATTAATATTATTCGTCGCTGTCGATATGAACGGAGTTTAGAGAAAAATGATATATTGATAACGGTATTCAAGTTGAAATTGTAATAAATAAACATTTCGAGTTTTTTGACCATTTTGATGATTATCAGAAAAAAGTCGCATTCGAATGTGTAGGTATCTAGCAACGAAGTTGTAGGTAAATAATATTATCAATACGCAGACCATGGCCAAAGCAGCATTATTTTTTCACTAATTTATAACGAAGTAGATTGAGAGTCGTGTATATGTATTGTACATAAATTGTTAAGCCAGCGAATGACGTTGAAGTCATTGATGAAAATTATTCTTTGCAAAATATTGTATCTCTATGTTATTGAACAAAAGTATTGGTCTATATATATATATGCATATATACGTATAGAAATGGAAATGAACTTATTGCAATCTTGTGTAAAGATGCTTTTACAAAACATATTTAAACATTGTACTTAATTAATTATCTTCATCGATATTATTATAACAATTGCTCGCTATTATTTATGTTATAAATATACAAATTGCTGTTAATATTATTAGCACAATATCGAACTATTTTTCTTACTGAATACTTCGCTTGTAACTGTTTGGAACGAAATTTAGCGAATGTAAGCTGCAAGAAAATGCAAAAGAAGCATTGAAGTGTTACCGCAAAAGAAAAATATTAAGGTGCCTCTTCTGCTCGTAACATTGCTTCAATTTACATTCTTTGTTTTCTCAAGTTTTCCCTTTATTTTTCATTCTTTCTTAACAATGATTAAATTATCTGTGAGTGTAATAGCTATTACAAATACGAATATTAATTGTTCACACAAGATAATCTGTACTATATAATTTTTCCTACTTATTCGTACGAAAGTGTTAATTTGTGTTTTAACGGTCTGAAACAGAGAAAATGTATGTACAAAGAGTTTGCGATTCGCCATGCTTTATCGATACAGAACAGAGTTAATATATATCTACATAAACATATAATTATTTTATACGATTAAAAGGGAAAGCCTCCTCGTTCTAATTTGTTTACCAAATAGAATCCTGCATAGATATACTTAATTTTCTACTTACGTGAATTGACGGTCGTTACAAATTTTTAGACGGGAACATTTTTAGCAGCAGCTGCGAATCGTAAAGTAACAAATAGGTTTCTTGAAATTTTCAATAAAATTTCTGCTGATAAACTGTGTGTTATATGAAATTCAAACTTCGTAAAAAAACTTTGCAGAATTTATAGTTGGTATAGAAAACGATAGCATTCGAATAGAAAACTTATAAATATATTTACAATTCGTAAGAACAAGTTAGGTGATTCTTTTGTAGAGGCGGTACAGTGGAGTCTCGCTATTTGGCCTTAGCAAGACTAGAAACGAACAAAATTGTGTGAAGGGCCATATAAATGGAGCTGCATGATGTAGCGTGTGGCGATATAACGAGTGTTCAACGAACAATATTCATTCGCATTCATCGATCACAAAACTTGAAAGAGCCATATAGCGAGACTGCGCTCGTATTTGGAATTGACTCGAATCGTGATTCTTCTATAATCGAAATTCGTAATTTCTCTGATGTCGTGTTGATTGTACACATTTCTGCGATGGAATGTACATTTTATTGCACAATAAAATTATAATGAATCAATTTTAACTGCATGTATTTACAAATTATTGTGTTTGAAAATTTGAAATTGCGACCTCTTTGAGTTTCTCGTTTTCGACTACAGAGGACGAGACAATGAATCACCTCGTAAAATGGCTGCCATCAGGTGTACAGTTTATTTGTAACATTGTAAGCGTTATCAAATGATCAAAAACTTTTAATTTTTGCTGAATAATAGTGTATAGATTCCTAAGAGAGATCCTGGATATACAGATATTAAGTAGGTATTTTTATATCGTAGTTTTTTAAATGTAATCGAATGGCATTGTGACGAGAGCGAAGCGCGGAAGTACAAAAAGAATAGGTATAGTGGGAGCTGTCAAAGGATTCTTATGTCAATTTATTTACAAGCATAAGTTTTAATGAATGTCTGAGAGTGATATTTACGACTCGGCGGACGAATACACAAGCCTAATGGACGGTCACGTTGCGGAATCTCGCATGGACGACCTGGGCTTGGTCACTGGTCGTAAAAGGCGTTCGCGGATTAGTAACGAAGAGGTAAACTCTCATTAATCTCTTTATTTAGTTTGTTTAATTTTGTAAAATAATTTCTAAAACTAGAAACCACATTTTAATTCAATAATATATTAATTTATAGGTTGAAAATGGGGTTCCGGAAGTACATGTTCAAACAGCAGGTATATCCAACAGTGCCAGTTCAGCTAGGAGAGGTGCACCAAGTAATAATGGACAAGGTAGATCAAGAAATTATAGAGACGAAGAAGAAGAGGAATTAAAATATGGAGCAGCACATGTTATCAAATTATTTGTGCCTGTATCTCTTTGTATGTTAGTCGTAGTTGCTACCATTAGTTCTATAAATTTCTACACAACCAAAGGAATGTACTTGTAAGTTGAAGAAACATACATGCTTTTTAAATAGAAGTCAAATGTTTATTTCATAAGTTGTTGTTTTAGGGTTTACACTCCTTTTCATGAAGACAGTGCTGACACGAGTACCAAAGCTTGGCAGGCAATTGCTAATTCTTTAATACTCATGAGTGTCATTGTATGTATGACTGTGATACTTATCGTCTTATATAAATACAAATTTTATAGAGCAATCCATGGGTGGTTGATAATAAGTTCCTTATTGTTATTGTCTCTCTTTTCTATTCTTTTCTGCGAGTACGTATAATCATTTCTATGAACTTAACTTATTTGTTTATTGTCTGACAATGATCTTCCTTATAGGCAAGTATTAAAAGCATACAACATTCCAATGGATCTGATCACATTAGGCATAGTTTCATGGAATTTTGGAGCAGTTGGAATGATATGTATACATTGGCAAGGCCCTTTGCAATTACAACAAGCATATCTTATTTTCATCTCAGCTCTAATGGCACTTGTTTTTATCAAACATTTACCAGAGTGGACAGCTTGGGTTGTACTAGGTGTTATCAGCATTTGGGGTAATGTATCTGCTATATGAGACATACCACTCTGTAAATGAAGTGTGATTTGCCACGATATTTTGTATTTAGATTTAATTGCCGTATTAACGCCGAAGGGTCCCTTAAGGGTGCTTGTGGAGACAGCACAAGAAAGGAACGAATCTATTTTCCCTGCATTGATTTATTCGTCTACGGTTATGTATACAACCACCATGACTTATGCCGGATACGTACAAGCAGCAACAATGACTAGTAGTGATTCCGCGGCTGATGACAACGCGGCATATCCTATACGCGGTCAGACTGACAATCAAAATAATGCTGCATCTGGAGATGCAGAAGAAGGTGGTTTTACTCCCGAATGGATAGAAACACACGGTAATGATAAACTTAATCTGGTTCATCTTTACTAAAATTAACCTACAACTTCCTGGTAGGTGATCGAAGTGCAAGGAGAGCCCAGGAAGTGCGGGAAAACTCTGCATCGTTAACCGAAAGCGCAAGGCAACAAGATAATAGAACTGTACGCGATGCACAAGGACAACAAGTCGCCGTTACCGAGGAAGAACGAGGAGTGAAGTTAGGCCTGGGTGACTTTATCTTCTACAGCGTTTTAGTTGGAAAAGCTTCCAGCTATGGTGACTGGAATACAACATTGGCATGTTTTGTTGCCATTTTAATTGTACGTATTCTTTGTTTCTGCATAAATAGCAAAATTCTATTATTTTCATTACCATTGTCTTTTTATTTTCAGGGGCTTTGTTTAACCTTATTATTGTTGGCTATATTCAAAAAAGCATTGCCAGCCTTACCAATCTCTATTACCTTCGGTTTAACGTTTTATTTTGCTACCAGAGTAATCGTTGCGCCGTTTGCCGATAATTTAGCAAGCGAACAAGTGTTCATTTAACTGTAGGTATGATCAACATTATCATTATTCATCATAATTTATTACAAAAGAAATAGTGCCTATTTACTCTTATGATCATCTAGCTTTCGTATTTCATTTAAATTTTATTGATCGTATTCGTGATTCTCGAACTTGTATCTCGGATGTATTAATCATCCTGTGACATGGTACAAATCAACTTGAAATATGCGTTACGTCAGTGATAGATCAAGTGCCCGTCAAAGAGCGCGCGGGCATTTGCTATCACTGCATTATATGAACTGGATGATCCAGTATTTTTTAACGATAAGTATTCATTGTTGAATTATTACATCGGATAGGAATCTAATGTCATGAAAATGCTCAAGAATACAAATTTACATTTGTAAGCTGAATAAGAGAAATAATAAATTGCAATTGTATTTGTCTGATATTCACTGGATGTTAAGTGTGATAATCTCTTTTAGTTAACACAATTTTTATTTTATAATTTATTTGCATTAAAGCAGGTAGCAAACAGAATAACGATTAAGAATGATTAAATGAATTGAGCTACGAGAATTTATTGTGTGTCGTTACATTAAGAGAACATAGATCGCATAGATCAAGTATAAAAAAAAGCAGTTGATGATCGTCTTTTCTTTCTTTTTTCTGGAAACAATATGAAATATGAGGTACAATATTTATCTAAACAATTTGCTAACTGTACAGACCTCGCGGCTACAAATTACTAGGACCACTAGCCGTCCAGGATAATTCCTTGGGGTTTGAAGTCCGTTTGTACACAGCCATAGAATAAGTATCGTTCGTCATCAATCACAAGGGTTCAAGATACTCACTTCAATGACAATAAGTATTGCTATGAGTTTCATTCGACGTTAAACAATAGGAATTTAGATACAAGTTTTGATAAGAAATATTCTCTCGCAATTCAGAGAATTCAAGGCAAAATGATGATCTGTGGCCGTGCAATGGAAAGACTCGTTATCTTTTCTTTTTTTTTTTTTTAATTTATTGTTACAATATAGTATTTCCTTGAATTTTAGAAAAGCATATATATTTGCATGTCGTTGAAAAAGGTAACTCCACGCCGTTCGTTTATTTATTTGTTTTCAAAAAGCGCTTTTATAAATAGCGGATAAACATTTTGCCAAGAATAATCGATAAGTTAGCGTTCACTTTTCCATATCATCAAGCATTGCATAACTGTTTCGTAACTTTTAATCTCGCTGTTCTCTGTTTACAAACTTTGCCGCGAAATGCAGTGTATACATATACAATATACAATATATATATATTTATATATATAATATAAATCCCCGGAACCGGAAGAACTTCAACAGCGATATGATATTCTTTGCACTTCGTAAAATTATGATAATTCAATAAGTTTATAACTACGTACTAGGAGGAAGTTCACTTATTTTTTTTTTCTTCGATTTAATATCTAGTCGAATTTCAGTCATGATGATGTGTAAAAGACGCTGTTCCGACGAAAAAATAAACGCGATCATTTATGAACTCTAATTATTATCACGAGCATAAGCGCCCGACGTATTTATGGTCACCGCGGTTGTGCGCACAGCAAATTATCTTTATTTCGTGCGTATCTTGTAACAATACTGGTCTAGCTACGTATATTATCTAGCAAGTAGTCGTGCGAATTTTCAAATTCAATGAACCCAACAATTTCGTTCGAAACCGAAGCGGGAAAGGTACACTTGGAAACTGTCAATTCTAACGGGAGAAAAACATTAGGAAAATATTCGCAACACGTACTAGATTAGTCAGATCATAATACGATTCCGTCAATTGTTACTAAGTAGTGATTTTCAATGGAACCTGCATCGAGAATAGAATTTGAGACTTATTCAAATCATTAGCGTAACTAGGACTTTTGTTTAGGGTGAATTAGGTCCCTAGCTTTATTAAAACTTTGCCTTAAGTACTTCTTACGTTTAACAGTTTTTATCCAAATTTAGAAATTTTTGCAGAATATTTCTATTTTTTTTTTTTTGGTATTCCAGTGATTTCTGGTAAGAGGCCAAATCCACCCTGTCATAATTACGCCAACGTTCAGTTTCCTCTTAAATATAATTTCGCGGCACATTTTGCTAATTCTACAAACAAAACAATTATTAAATATGCAGTATATATATCTATACAATATATCAGTCTTATAAACAATAAACTTTTGGAAACGCATTTTGGTAAATATACAGTAATAATCATCGCAAAAAGTGGTAACTATACTTTGCTAATATTTTTCCCACTTTAGCTTATCTTCGGTTTTCATCATCATAAAAAAATACGTAACGAATTATAAATATCTATACGTTCGCTCGAATTTGTTCGTTCTTCGACGCTCGGGGAATTATTCTTTCTTCCTTCCTGTCTTAACTTGTCCCGTACTTGCTGCTTTCGAATGTTCCACGTCTGAAGAACGAACTGAATTCCAGCAACGATTGCTTATCTATGTTGCTTAAGTTGCCGTTGTACTTGTAGAGAGGTTTGCAGTGCGGCAATTCTGAGCATACCTGAATCAAACGTCGCAGATACTCTTCTAATCGTTTTCTACGTTGTCGTGCGACGACTTCGTATTTTGAAAAAACTTGTCGGGGTGGAAAGCGTATTGCTGCTACCTGTGGCAATTATTCAAATATTCTAATTATTCTGAACCACTTGTTAGTAAAAGGTGCCTCAAAAGGTTCTAAATTAAACATTTACCTTGCTACCATATTTTTGTCGCATTGAAATATACAACTCCCGGAATCGTCTGTATCTACGTAGAAGTGTCCAACTATCATCTTGTGCCACGACACGTACCTCGTATTCGTAATGACTGGACTTACCAGCTCCACGTATCACGTAAGAAGGTATACTAACGATCATATTAATCACGCTATCGTAATCAGCGTCGTTTGCTATCAAAGATGGCAGAGACCTCGTGATTGTCAGGGAATACGGGCTACTCAATCGATCGCCCCGATTTTGACTCTAAAAATCAAACATATGAGTACACTGAACATGTCTACGTTTGATCCCGTTAACTCGGGGATTATTACCGTGAGATAGACTGTAGAGTAACCTCTTCCCGATGATATTCGAGGCTGAACCGATTCCGATAGATTCTCGTCGTCGTTGATATTAGGCCTGTTGTTCCTGAGGATCGGAGATCGCGTTGTGGCCACGGTCAACAGCGTGGCGGAGCTATTCGTTGACTCTAAGTCACAACACGTACTATTTGTCTCCGTGTTTTGTATAAGGTCATTTACATCTACAATTGGCGACAATCTGTCGTTGTTGCACTCAGACTTGGATTGTTGTCTAACGTTTTTGCGTTCATCCTCCAATAAGGACACCTCTAGCTCGATCTGCTGCTTCTGGAGGTCTTGCAGGATCGCTATCTGCCTATTCAGATCTTCTTTGGAGGGCGAACTAGCTTCCAGACACCTCATCACCATCATTCGTTGGCGGGCGATTCTTTGGTTCAGTCGTTTCATTGCTGGATTCTGTTGCACCGGCGACTCCAGTGAATCTTGAGGAATATCCTCCTCTATCGTGGAATTCGTCGGTGACTTTGACTCCGTTTTCTCGCTGCTAGCACTGCCGTTACATTTATCCGTTTTTATTTCCACGGGAGATTTCCTGTTCAGGTTCAACGAACTTTTGCCCTCCGCTTCGGGTAGTTTCTTGTCGTTCAGCGGATCTTCTTGAGATACCTTCTGCGATTCCTGAGATTCTCTTTGCTGATTATTATCTAAAGATACGCGAGATTCTTCTTCGTGTGGATCTTGGAAGGGTATGCGAGGTTCTGGCGAGTCAGCCGCAGCTGTGTGAAACGTGTCAGCAGTCTCGATAGAGCTTGGAACATCTTGTGGCAGTAGACTCAAAGCAGAAGCTATTTGAAGTTTTCTATTACACGCATCCTGGAAGGATTGCGTCTCCCCGTTGGAGAAGATCTCATCACCGCTAGAGGAATGATCACCGGGTGACGCGGGTAAAGCGCGTTTCAGGTTCAACGAAAGACTCTGCTTTCGTCGTAGGATCTCTTGTAGCTGTTCTTGAGAACGTTTTGCTAGAATCAGCTTCTTCTCCGTGTTGCCTTCTCCCTCCAACTGATACGAAGATTTATTATTAGCTTGATGTAGGGATATTGATTAATTTTAGACGTAGCTCACTTACTTCCAGGTTAATCATATGCTTTTGCTTCCTGGCTATCTCGATCAATTCTTCCTCCATCTTATCTACTTTACTCTGATGCTCGTTCAACGACTTCACCTTGTTTTGCAATTCCGTTTCTAGGACAGCCAGTTCTTTTTTCTGAAAGAGAAAGAGGATATCCTTAGTATATTAGTAACGCTTATCTTAGAATTTGAAATGTAGACTAACATAAATTGATATCATGACAGTAATATAATGTCAATTTGTACACGGTTCTAGATATACTTACGTGATGATTAACAAGTTCTCGGACCGCGTCAACGCATTTATCATCGTTCAAACTCGACCAGGATTCTGGCAAGCTACCATCGCTTCCAGCACCGTCATCCGTCTGAAATGGTACAGTTTCTTTTTAAACTAAAATCCTCGAGCTCTACGATTGAAAATCAACAGCGAAGATTAAACAGAAAAAAAAGAATTGAAAAACAAAAAGAGAGCAACGAAAGAAAAAGAAATAGGAGAGCCAAGATGCAGCTTCATGATCGCGTGCGATTAATCTATATCTTTTTTTTATTTATCTTTTCTTGTAGCTCGTGCTATTAATCTACAAGCTACAATCGTGCCGTGAAAATGTTGGAATTTCCTTTCTGTCGAAAACTCTTACCTTCTCCCACCATTGACGGAATCTTTGAGCGCGTTCGTGATTGTTCATGAACTCTTGAAACTGACGATGCTTGGATTGCAATGTTGTACGCAGAGAGGCAACTTCCCTACATAAACTTTCTACCTGGTACCACACACACACAGATATCGATGCATTAACAAAAAAGGATAACTGAAAGAAACATAGTTTAAGACGCGTCCCCGTTTTTTTATTTTACTTTTAGCCGCCTGTACGTTTTCTTCGTACTACGTCGACACGAGAAAACAACGCTCGGAAACTCTTTCACGAATCACCGTGTACAGATACAGTTATCGGTTACTAGAAAAAGAAAATAAAACACAGACAAGAGTAATTGTTCGACGGAAAATGTAAGAAACATGCCGTTTTTATGCATCAATAACACAGTTGACTCTCGTTATACTACCATAAAGGGAGGGAGTAAATTCTTGAAGTTGTAAAGTCTGGGAAAAGGGGACTAGTGTGAGGAGCTCCAACAATGTGGCAATATAACGAGAGTCCACTGTAACACGAAGGATACGTTAAAGGATGGTACAGGTTTTAACGGAGATTACAATACAAAATGTTAACCCTTTCAGTGTTAAATTCTGACAAGATCATTCAATTAGCTTTAATATTTCACTTAAAGGGTTAAAGAAAAGGAAATAATGGAGTATAGAAGTCCATTTATTTTATTTTAAGATAAAATATTCCTCTTTTCTCTTGGATAATTCGGACAAGTTAATTTTAATATGAAAGTAACTTAAATGAGGCGCGAGTACACTTTCTTTTTCTAAATAAATGGAGCTCTACTGTAAATGATCGCGATAATACATTACCTTAAACGTTTTCGGTTAGTTTAATTCCGCGTCAGCACTTGAGAGAAAAGTGCACGTGCGAACGTACCCCAAATTGTTAACAAAAGATGTACACTGGGTTTGTTAATTAGGACCGTGAATTCTCGAGTATTGTTACACTTAACGATTACCAGACAGTGTGAAATATTAGCTGCATAAATTAATTCGGTGCCCTTTGTTCCGCCGGAGATGAGAAACCTATTTTCTTTCTGGACGTTCTCCATTTACTTCAAACGTAAAATCGACAGTTATGTTCATGCAAGTCGTCAAAATTCCTGAACTTCCTCTCCAACATTTCTACAGCCACTTCTTAACGAATCTTCACCTAATACTTAATCAGTTTAACAACTCTTTACTGGACATATATTCTTCTTTAGTTAAGATTCAAAAGTACCTGAAATGCATCTTATTAGTAACAATAGTAAATTGATTTTTGTAATTATATTAATGATGGAGTTTTAAGAATAAAGACTCTCATAAGATACAATTTAAGAATAAATGTAAAGGCACCAAACTAATTTATACACCTAACAGAATAGATAATGTGCGTGCAATCGTATCGTGGAAGATCGAAGGCCAATTTTTGTAAGAAAAATTTATTAATCAACAGTTTATATATATATATATGTATATGTATAACAACAGTTCTCTTCTTTCTCGCATAACAAACCCATATAGACGTTCTATACAAAAAAACAAGCCCAGATATGTACATAAAAAGAGGTTTTCCTCTTCACCTTAACATCGTCTACAAGGTACATTAACGTATAACATTCCACGGAATGCCATTTGTCCGGCAATATCTCGTCAACACTGGCACTTTTTTTATTTCTTTTATACATTCAGGCAGCTTATGCGATAAGCTTGTCTGTCTAATTTATTTAAAATAAAAAAACTAAGCGTTATAAGTGTGAAGCGATTCTATTACAAAATTATACGCATCTCGTTCTTAGAAAAACCCGTAGTACCTGCTTGGAAAGCGAATAAATATACGAAGGAAATATTTATACAATTGAAAACGAGTTAACATCGTATTGGATAAATTATTTTAAAAGATGCGTTCATTTTTTTATACATTATTACATATGTTACATATTCAGGAGAGAATCCTGATCGATTGCTTTTAGAGCACCATTTTTTTAAGCCTTTTTAATCTATTATATCTAAAAGATCGGTGAAAAGTTTGAGCTCACCGTCGTTACCTAAAGTTAATTAATCACAAGGAGTTAGTAACTTTTGTTCGTTTCAATTTTTATAGTCTTTTTAGTAATGTACAGTTTTTGGGTCCTTTTAAAATTAAGTAGTTGCAATATGACCTAACATAGAACATCGTTAAATGTCTAAAAAAAAAGTAGTTCAATGTTTTGTGTTAGGTCAAGTTTATATTTTCAAAAAGACCCTCAAAAACTTTACACTAGCCTTGGTTTTGAAAATAATGCAAAAGTATGTGAAAGTAACTGTTCAACAGAAATGAAGTATCATTTCATTTTGCTTAAACAGAATAGCACGTAATTGAACACCGTGGACGGTCTCAAACTTTCGACCGGTAGCGCGTCTCGTTTCACTTGTAAAGTAGTGAATTGAAGAATAGTACAAGGAACGAGAAGGACGAGGACGTTCCTGACGATGCTACACACATTCTGGGTCACATGTTTAACGGGCAAACGTGCGAGTAGATGATGATGTTGCCAGACAAGCAAATAAGGACACCGAGAGCAATAAGGACGAGGTAGAATTGATACTTGATCGAGATTACGTTCAAGTCCGGAGACGGCGCGTCCGTGTCACTTACTTGCGTCATTTCGTCTCGTCGCTCTTGTTCCAGGAGATGACGTCTTGCGCGCAACTCGCGTTGTCGCGATTCAAGAGCTGCTATCGCATCGGCCCACTCTTTCCATTGGGCGCCCCATTCGCGTTCGAGTTCGCGTTGTGCGCCTTCCAGAGCCTCTCTTCTAGCGGCCCATCTTTCTTCCCGTTCCTCTTGTTCTCTCTGCAGAAAACGATCGCGAGTCTATTCAATGAAATAGTTTACAATGCTGGTTTACAATGAATACTAAAGCAATATGAATAGATAGGATACAGCTCTTGCTTAGACGAACCTTAAAGTCTTCCTTTTCCTTAATGAGGGCAGCCTTTTGCTGTTCCAGTTCCTCGAGTGCTCGGAGATCTTCGCTCGAATTTAAAAGGTTATCACTAGAGGACGAGGCGTGCAGATCCGAGACACTCCAGCTCAAGAGAGATAATCTTGAAAGATTGACGACCGTGGACTGCAAGTTACCGTTACCCGTTCCACCTTCCTTTCTTAGCTTCGCCGCCTCTGCCGGATCGTTATAGCGGAACATATTGTTCCTGCCCAGAAGAATGATACAACCTTGCGACAAACGCGTCGGTTTATCTACTTGGGCTGTGTTAATCCAGCAGTGAGGAGAAAGGGGATGAAGGGTTGCTACACCGTTGTCTAGCTCTACCACACAGTGTTCTGGCTCGACGTCCGCGCCGGTTAACACGATATCCTGTTTATTATATTATATTATACTCCTACGATTATTTCAACGACAAATTTTTAATAGTATCTAAGTTGTAGATGAAACAGAGCAACAAAGGTAAACGTAGAACTCGTCACCTGCGTGGTTGGTGCCTCTTCCGTTCCGACTAACGTTCTACCCTCTTTCAAATGATACAACGTTACACCGGTGCTCAGGAGATCATCGTCGATTCCGACTAAGTGCGGCATTTCTGAGTCTAAGACTACGCCAACGCCGCTCTTACGGAGGCCTAATGCTTTTTGCTCTTGAAGAATCTGCTGTGTTTCTCGCCACTTTTCCGTCCATTCTTCCGTCAACACTTTCTCCTGTTCTTGTTTCTCATGAATCTGAGCCAACAATACCTGCGGTGGCCTTTCAACGCTCTACAAAGTACAACATAGTGAGCTTCTATTCTTAGACACAATACCTCTTTAATTTCTGACACATCGTCTTATCTCTGATACTTGCCATGTCTTTACCGATAAGAGACTTCAACTTCTGGATCTCTTCCCTGAGTTCTCTAATTAATTTTACATTGGGATCTTCGTTGATAGTGGGTTTATTGATGATATTTTTCGCTCGGTTCGCGTACCTGAGCGTACTCAGAGTCTCCCCGTAATTACAATCTGCTGGACTAATAGCAGCTATCATAATAGTCTTCGAATTACCTCCAAGCGAATCCTTTAGCAACCATGTTAGCACACTGTCTCGGTAAGGTATGAAAACGTTCCGCTTTGAGGAAGAAGACGCATCGCTCGCGGAACTTACTTCCGCAAGTGCCGATATCACAGAACCTAAAGTCACCAATGACTTATTAATGTGCGCACCCTCTTTTAGCCGTTGGCCTGTCGCTCCTGTTGCATTTGCACGTTCGCTACAAATAGACACACATATCAATCATTGTTATTTTACTTTGTTTAACTAAATAAATAGATCCCTACACTATGTGGACTCATCGGTTACTTATGTATCAAAAGCAAGTCACGAAAAATATTAAAAATACATCTCAACTCATCAAATTTTAAGAATCCCTAATTAATGCAAAGACAAAGAAAGATCTTGGAAAACTGATTTCTCTTATCTTTCATAGCAGCTGTGCAGCTGTACCGATAAAATATTTTACATAAATCTTTTGTCCAGACTTTCCGATGACTCAAAATAAAAATAAAGCTCTTGGACAATCGACTACCTTCCAGCCAAGTCGACGAGATGCACCTTGGAAACGGTCTCTGACGGCATATTGCCCTCGGAGAGTCCAGCTTGCACAAACGTTATCGTAAAAATCGCGTGACTTCTGCTGCTCACGTCGTTCATGTTTGTGCTGGCTGTAGTTCTGTGCGTGTTACCTCTCACCATACATTCCTGCAAGTAACCGGCTCTTTGAAGTGTGTCTCGTAAGTGGTAGAATGAGAGACAGGAAGAAACGGCTGGGTTCATTTACCTGAATGTCTGAATAATCGTACACGAGGTGGCTGGACAGGTCTTGAACGTAGGGTCCTCTTTTAGGATGCTCCCGCACTCTGAGCGAATGAGACTGTGACTGATCCAGCCGCAGCAAATCTCTCACTCTCTCGTTGTGTATTTCCAGGAAGGATACCTCGGTTCTATACGATGCTCCGCTCTCTTTACCCGCAGCCATTCTGGCGAACAATGTCTTACAAATCCTTGGTATCAATCCCTGAGCCTCCTGTTAATACAACACAACAAAATTATACACTTGGTTCCTTACATTCTTGGTAAAGGAAAATCAATGAAACTAGCTGTGAAAGTTTGAATTTAATTTTATGCATTTTTTCACCGTACCCGTTGCGACAATCGATAGTCATGCATACAAGCCTGTTAACATGTTAATTAAATGCTAATGAAGTTTCTATGATTTTGCCTTTTTGTCTTTCAGAAAGAGCTATACAACTGGTGGGATTTTCTGACAGTAATGGGAATTAAATAGTAATTACGTAGGAAAACTCTACGGTTTTACATTCTACTGTTTACATCATTTTACTAGATCTTGATATCCCTCTATTCTTAGATACATCCTTAGATACATGTATGTGTATATTTCTAGGTCTCAATTTCTTCAAGTCTCTATACTGCTATTGATAGATATTTATATTTGAATATTTATACGTAAGTGTATTCTTGTATCCCAAATCTATACGTCTAGACCTCTAAAGCACTACACCCTTAAATCCCAATAATCCCAGTTATTATTTATATGTGTTTACGACCGTCAGTCAACAATAGACGTCATATGATACAATCATTTCATAATCTTATTTTAAGCAGTATAAGATTTGGCAGTGCAATGAAGTCCTTCTAATAAGTCGGGGAGCGATGAGAATATTACCGGCGTGCCCATCATCGTAAAAGTCTTCCCAGACCCTGTCTGGCCGTAGGCAAAGACGCAGGCATTGTAGCCTTCGAAGGCACTTTCTATTACGTCCGTACCAAGATCATAGAAAACCTGAAAAAATGAATCAGTTATTTATCATATTTTTTATCACGGGAAGTATGGTCTTAACGATGAATCAAAAAGGACAACGCTTATCAGGTTTAAAGATAGCACAGCGCACCTTACGATGTACCAACTGCACCCATTGGCGGAGCAATTATAATGGTACACTTGAGAGAATTTTAACGAGTCGCCAAACGAATCAGGAATGTTAATGATTGTCGAGTAATTAAATATACGGTCATTAGTTTGTCTGTGGATAAATAGAAAGTGTTTTATGTCTTATGTAACATGTAATTGCTTGCAAACGTGTGACGAGAGAGAAGAAATATTTATCTCTTTTTTAAATTGAAATTATTTTGTTGCATCGAGAAGTTAATGTCGAAAGATACATGCGGTTTTGTTGTTATTCGATGCATCAAAATACTCGTGTTTTCAATTAGAACCTGTTCTTACGACAATGGTTACTATAACCGGTACACTCACGCTGCTATTCTACTTTAATTCTGATCGTGGCTCATCGTCAAAACATTGCTTAATCTTATCTCGAGAATTAATTGATTCCAATTATACATATCTTGTTCAAGCAGATAACTAATTTATGCAAAATATTTTGTAAATTGTATCAATTATTTTATGTATAATTAAATTTACTTGTGCATATTTTAAGCAATAGGGCATATAGGAGATTGCAAGTACGGAAATCAGAAGTAAGAAGTAATGTACACCTCTTCCTGGGACGCATAATTCTCGTCGTTCGCGTCGAAGGACCAGTACGAGTGATCGAACGTGAAGTCTTTGTATTTCTCTCTGTCGATTTCTCTGCAACTACCTGGTGTCTGAAAATAACACGGAAACCGTCAGAATAATATAACATTAATTACCTACTAACAATACATTAATTACTATAAATATAATTATTCGATTTCAATAGATTAAAATCGATTATAATGAAAATTAAATTTGGCGCGAATCAGAAACCGATGCATTGACTGATGACAAAGAAGCGCCATCATTCACAAGTGGCTAATAAACTTTAAGCCGTTATGTCACGTGCATTACTTAGGCTGCATCCCACATAACTAATCGTATACTATCGAGAACCATTCCAAGCGTTACGCAACAAAGCGAGCAATTAAAAAAGTAAAACACCTTATGTTTATCCATCATGCAACCCACAATAAGCACGAGAGCTAAGCTGAGGATCATTATCCTTTGAGAATCACGTACACTCGATAGTGCCGCAATAAACTTGCGGAGTTCCTGAGAAAATGATGAAACGTTCGAATTATCATTAATCGTTTCGAATCTCATTAAACCACCCTCGTTTATCCTCGTTTCAGTACTAAACGATCAAATTATATTTATAAAAAGCAACATCAGCGGGAGGTTAGTAATTAGCGATTCACGCCACTGTGGAATAGAATGCATTACGATTATCGTAATGGAATTGTGTATCGATAGATCGTTAAAATTCACGACGCATGCGCAGCATCGTTGTAAACCTGTTTTACCACACTACCGATAAAACGGGAAACGAGTCTTATGCTAATTACCGAGGTTAAATAAAAAGTTGTGTGCATAAATTGATCTTGAAACAAGAGATAGATCGCCAAGAAAAAAAGAGAAGATTCGTAAATGCATCTTTGAAGAAAAAACTTATTAATCTCTTATGTTAAACGAAAATAAAAGTTATTAATGTACACAGGTTAATCACATTCATTCGAAAGCATCGAGCAAGGATAATAATAATGTTTTGGAAATCTAGAGGTGCTGTTATCGATTATCACAATCGATATCTTATTGATACTTATATCTGAATTATAATTTTAAGCAATAATAATTTGAGTTGACTAATAAAACTGTGTGCCAGGTTAGGTTAGATTACATTAGATCAGGCTAGGTTTTTGTTTCAAGTTTAAATGAGGTTATTGGATTAGGTTGTATTTTATCATTCAGGTCTACTTGCTCTTATTTGTACCTCAAATATGATCTAGCCTACTTTCAAACAAGAATAATTTAGATCCGAATGATAACATTACGTGTTACGTTCTAATTCACTCGCTCATTCTCGTTATCGATATTATCGATATATCGCATTATCGGTAACATTTCGATATTATCGATAAACTCATTCGTAAAAAATTTTCACGTGATTAAGCGTGTGTTAATCACGATAGGATTGGTCAGTTTTGTGGTTAGAATCGTGCGACGGAAAGCGACTCGTCCAGGAGTGGTCCAGCAATGATTTTCGCACTTTCTCCGATCAGATGACGTGCCGTTCGCTATCTTACTCGCGAGATCTCGGTCAGAGATTTTGCTTTGATGAGCATGGATATCAATGACGTAATACGAAACAACAAATAATAATCTTGAACCGAAAAGAAGATTCGGCACGTTCCTGAACGACACAAGCACGGTTGCTATGACGTTTAATGGGTCAATAGCCGAGTTTGTTCGAGCAGAAATTATGACACGGAATCGAGCACGAGAAGCATTTTAGTACAGCGCGGTCAATGGTTGTTCGCAATGAAAAAATATCGTTCACTATTTAGAAATCTTTTTAGAAAGTTTGTTTGCCGTCATTAAGGACAATGCATAGGATTGGCAGGAATTGTTTATCGTGAACGGCGCACAGAGAGAGAGTGGTTTTCAAGCTAAACACGTTAACGGTTTCGCGCAATCTTGAATACGATTTATTTTGAATATCGTGCTACCTTGGTATTGAAGATACGCGTTTTCTTGCCATCCATTTGCACGATCATCTTCGCGTTCATCGCCAGCTCCCTGCAATATAAAGCGACAAATTCACACGCGTATCTCAAAGTTGTACACTCGAAATATTCACGAGTAGTTGTTTCGAACTGCAGAGACAAAGGAAACAAAACATCGAACGTAACACAGGAAGTACATGACAATAACGTTATATACGGGACGAATGACAGCAGGTGGCAGAATCTTGTTGCACAGTCGTCGTCGCATCGGGGGTCGATCGAAACCATATGATTGATCGTCCCACAGAATTCAAGTTACACTCGATGTTTCAACTAATCACGATCAAGCCAGATTTCATAGGATACATTCCTAACTGCACTGTCATCGAAATTTCGAATCAGACCTTGACTCGTTACACGAGCCATAGGAATCGCTAATTACGTTTGAAAAATGACCTCTGCATCGAATCAAATTATCGCGAACCGTCGATGAATCGTCACAGGGGTTATCACCAGTTGCATTAAACGCACCTTTTGTTAAAAGGACGAACTCTTACGGCTACCTTCACTGAAGCCATGGCTACGAGGAGCGCATGGACTGTTAGGGATGGTACACCGTGCAATTAGTCACGTTTTTTCGTTCCGTTTTCGACTCGCGTTACGCGAACACGAAATTCTTCGCGTCGTTACGTAGACAGTACATCGTCGACGGGTCTCGCCGTGCTACGAAACGTCGTCGTCGTCGAGCATCGCACGCGACGCACAACATCGTTCTCAACACGCTCTCTCGACAGACGGACGACTGCTGGCGAGCCGCTGTCCGAGACAAAAAGTTGCGTCCCCGCGCATGCGCGTACGCGCGCGGATCCCTAATTTCAAGTGATCCGCGCATTTGCTTGTTTTTCGTGACGGCGGATGGAAAACACGGCGGAAACCAGCACGGGAGAAAAGCGTAAGCAAGTGGGAACGATACGTGGACAGAGATGGAACGGAAACAGGGAACAGAGGGGAAACCGTGGCACGAAATTGCAGAAAAAGAAAGGGACGGTCAAACAGGTTTTATATTCCCCTTCTACGGAATGTGACGTCACCTAGGGATCGGTTGGTATTGCAGTGGTGGAGAGTGAACGGAGAAGGCGAGGAGCCGCCACCCACGCAGCCCACCGACAGAGCTAAATCAAACGCTTTGCGGTTTTCTCTTAAGCGCGTAACGGCGGTTGTACGCAGAATTCATGTCGTTTTGTTATCCAGCTGGAGATTACGCATCACCGCTGGGCACGGATCCAGGACAAGAGTTAGATAGTAGGCACCTGCCTACAATCTAACCTAGAAGGGCGCCAAAAATTTGTATGTGTAGTGAAGTTATAATAAAAGTGTCTATACTGTTTAAAACTTAATCATATATTTCTAAATATTCAAAACGACACTTGTATAAAATATTGAAGTATAGGATACACGTATATAGTGTATGTAGGCACGAATCTAACTGTGCATAAAGGACCCAAGTGCATTGAGATCTTTCTTGCATCCGAGAGTACAATTACAAATAGAATATATGTCATAGGAGGCGCTAAACTCGTCGAAACGAGTTTGCTTATACGGCGGGTCAACGCACCTTCTTGAAACTTTGGCACAAACTCGTAAAAGGATGAAATATTTCAACGAGATGTATTTATCATGTTCCGACCTGCTGCGATTTAACTACCTGCCAGAAAACGAGTCCGACACTATCTTACGCGGGCTTGCATGTAATTTGTCTCGAGTAGGATCAGTGATCTGTGGTCAGCAGCGTAAACAGTTTGGCTGTATCATTGACTGCGTTAAATTAGGATCTCGTTCCTTCGAAAATGAATCTACGTGGGAGACCATTGATACTTTTCGCCGAACGCGCGAAAATAAACGTGATTCAAAACGAGTTTTAAACAATTTGCTCTTGAAACACTCGTTCGGCGTTAAAAATAAATTTTGTTTGCTTTACGTTCCAATAGAGTTTCGGCGAACACGATTTCGCGAGAAATGTTGCAAATTTCTGTTACAAAATATTATAGTCGAGAACGTGCTCGAACTAACGGTAACTTGTACTCGAATTCTGCTGCGGTAATTATAAAATCGGTACTTGACACCGAGGAGTGCGAATATAAAATACGAGTATAAAGTGGGAGCCTTGAAAAGTCAAGTTATACGATATGTTCGGTGCATAATGATTCATAGCCGATTGAACTGACGTAACTGTGCCTACGCTACGGTACCGCTGCTACAGAGGAAAAAAACGTGTCGAATCTCGTGATACTGTTTAGGCAAGACACTTCCCATGGCACCAAATACGGCCACGTGATCGTCACTTGCCCATTCTCGTTGTCCCCTATCATTATTATTCAAACGTGCGGTCGCAACGGAAAATGACTGTAGATAAATTCAAACCGATACGATTAAAACCGTCGCTTCGATGTAGAGGTTATGCCATAAAAAATCATTTATCACCAATGCAACGTCAAAAGCATTCCATCACCTTATACCTATTATCTTTTCATTTATACGTTTAACGTCGATTATAATTCAATTGAAGTCCACTATAGTTAGCACGTATCAATTTCATACTAACGAACGCAGTGAACGTACTCGATCCGTTAATACGATTTAAAACATTTACATTTATTTAACTTTGAGAGAAAGACCAGAAATATGTAAACGAGTAAAATATTTTTCAGTATATTTTTATGAACAATGTTTATTATTTCTTGGTTAAAAAGGAAGGTTACATCACTTATTTGCAATTTTCTATTTCTATAGTGTTCGCTGAAAACGTTTTCATAACGTCACCAAGGAATAGAGCGCGTGAGTGCGCCGAATAGCGATATAGCAATAAAAAGAGAATGCTGCGTATGGACCTCTTATATACTTGCCCTATTACGCATGCGCAGTAACACATGCGTGTATCACGATGTGCAGTGCCTATAATTTTGTGTTCAATACCTGTATACAGTTCAATGTTAAATTCTTTAATCATATAAGTATATATCCTATCAATAAATTGCCACTCTTAGAAGTTACGAGGCTTCTACATTACTTATTATCGAGCGTTTTAAAATTTCGCGCGTAACTGATCACTGAGTGACTGCGCATGCGCGGTTAACGACCTTGAAAGTTCAAAGCTTTCAAATTTTTAAACTTTATGACCTTAGAACTTTTGAATCCTGCAATATTTTAATGTTAGAATATTTTGGAATCTTGCAATTTTAGGGCTTTGAGAGTTTGAAATTTTAGAACCTTGAAAGTTCAGTATTTTGAGAATTGTTGAATCAGGAAATTTCAAAACTTTAGAACTTAAAAATTGTTGATCCTTGGAATCTTCATGTCCTACATGTACGACGATGTACCTTCCAAATTTAGCAGGTGCTGCCACATCAGGTTCTTTGAAGAACAACAATGTACACTACGTCGGTAACATAGACCGATGTGCTCGGTCGGTAAAAAAGAATAATGATTGGGGCGACAACGACGCCGTACGGTGGCGCGACTAGTCAGGCTTAGTTCGTTTGAAAAGCGAAGCCGAGCATCAGTCGGGTGGCAACTGTCGAGCATGTGTGTCGTGCCTCGTGCTTCTTTGATCGCGTCTTAAAATCGCACGTAGAACGCAATTGCATGTACACCCCGGTACGCGAACAAACGACAGACAGTCCGCGAACATGTGATTTTGACAGAGAATACGGTTCGACGACGCTGATAAACGCGTTAGTGAAAAGTGAAGGTTTTCCTGGCCGGATATATCGTCACCCTGCAGCAGCCTCGTTCAAGGGGGTGGAGAATAATGTTCTGAGCCGTGAGCCACGCACATCATGGTTGCTAAGCACTTTACGCAGGGTAAGTTTTTAACTGTTTTTGATATTATGCCGCTTCACGCCTCTACTTTCTCGCTATTTAGATAAAAACGATGATATATTCAGGATCGTTGCGTACCCTGCAGGAAAGAACACACACGTACATAACGTCTATGGTGCACCAATACGGTGTGTGATGGGTGGTGCAATTCGATAAGGATAATAACAGTTGGACTAGCAGGATTGATTCCCTTTTTCTCTGTTATTACGTGTTCGTAGTTTATATTACGGTACAATGTTATTCCCGTACGTAAGGATAATCGTCTACTCGAAAAATTCCCTGATAGAAAATATCGATTATTTACTGTGGTAAACAGTGATAGTTGAAGCGAAATTTGTCAGCGCGAGATTTTAACGGTACATGGGACAGGATGCGTAGTGTACCTTTTTCATGCGCAAGGCTCGAAGACAGTTTATATTTTCATCACGTTTTTGAGTAAAGGTCGTTCGTCAGGGCGGAGTAGCATTGACCGATTGTTCTAGGGGATAAGCTGGAGCTTGCGTGAGGGCCTGTGTCAAGTTCGTAGCAGCTTTTGAACCATTCGATCGTTCGATACTTCATCGATCGGTTATCTCGTCTCTCGCGTACCTTTTTAAATACCGTGTTTACATAACATCACCGAAACGAAATCAAAAATATTTTATCATATCTTTTATACGAAACATTTTATAATAAACTTCATGTGTAAACTGACTTCTTTTGTGACCGTAGTCGGTGCAGTAATTATTTGAAATTTGAAACTAGAATTTCATTTACTTTTTAACGTATGTGCTATACTTACCCATGTTTAAACAACGATGATACAATGTTACTGTTGTTTAGCTTAACCGATTATCTTTGATTTACAACGCGACATCTGGTGGTTTCTTGGTATGCGTAATCTTCGACTACAGATTGTCCTTAATGCCGGGTCATCACGCACTGCAGGTGCGAACGTTACTTTTCTTCGCAAGAGGTTGATTAACGAAGGAGATGCACAATGGTGCGCGATGATTCCTTCCGCTCTGAATCCGTCAACCCTTCCTTCTTCTATATATATCCGCAGTGCAGTGATACGTCCTGGGATTTCCATCTTTCAGGTCGTTTCTTTTGAATTCTTTTATCGTATCGATCGATAAAGAGCACGCGTTCCTACGCACTTTTGAATGAAACTCTTTATACGCTCTAATATACAATTTCATACAAGCTGAACATCGAAGTAACCGACTTTTACGGTGCTTTAACGGTTTCCCCGCTTTATTTCGAAATGCATATTGAAACCTCGGTTCTTTCGACAGAACGGTCGTAAACTGTTTCACATAAAAAAGTCCGTTTTCGTAACGTAAGTCCAACGGTGCACGGGTGGTCAACTCTGTCATATCGCTGGTATATTGTCAGCATTCATAGTAGTTTGATGCGTACGATACACATGTATCATGACGCCAGTCGAGTTATCGTGTCGCGTACGATAGAACCACTTACGGTACAAATGTACGCGTGTATTCTATACATGCATTTCCGATCGAGGGTGCAATGCGTCTAGTAAGTAATAATAAACGTTAATTTTCTTTGTCTAGCAGTATATTACTGTTCCTCTTTGTTTCGACGAGTTTCGAATTTTAACTCTCCAACTAGGAACCGAGCGCGCCCGATTTTTGCCGAGCCGATCCGAAGTCGGACGAACATTTTTCTATCGTTATCCACGTGATTCAGTTAGGTAGTAATATTTGCATTTATGATCGGTTATAAATAGCATGTCATATTTCACCGGAAGCCAGTTTCACGCATGCATAATCGATTCAATAGATCCTACATGACCCGCGAGATTAATCCTCGTACGAATTTTTCCTCGACCGTGTCTAATATCCACGGGTAATAACTTGTAGGGTTCTTCGAAATTCGATTTACGTTGACCCAGATCGTCACCCTGAGAAACTTTTCCTCGGTAGACGCGTGTAATATCGTGCACATCTCGAGTGAGTCATGGCAGCATCCTGGTAGGCAGGTTTCCCCGGAATTTCGTTCTTGTCGAATGAATCACCGTATACCTTTAAAAAAAGTATATTTCACCGAAGAAGGTGATGTGACATTCTTCCGAAACTTTCTGATACGATTGTGATTCTATTGAACATACTGACGTCTCGAAGCGTTCTTCGTACACTTTTCGGCCAGGTTACTCCGGTGTTCTTGTGTATGATAATGCCGCGAGTTAATTATTTCCTCCCGTTGTTACGTGTCGTCGACCTCCCTGAGAACTCTTCTGCTGGTCGAATCGTTGCACGAAAGCTTCTTGATCACCGTGAATTTTTTTCAAATACAAAGTAGTAAAATAATGATAGGAAGGCAAAATGTAAGGCGATGTATTTAATGAAACTGTACCTAATGAGTACATTATATCTGGACCATAAAATGAAAATCAGTAAAAGGCAAAATATAAGGCACTGTATTTAATGAAACAGTACCTAATGAGTACATTATATCTGGACCATAAAATCAAACTCAGTAAAAGGCAAAATGTAAGGCATTCTATTTAATGAAACTGTACCCAATGAGTACATTATGTGTGGACTATAAAATCAAAATAAGTAAAAGGCAAAATATAAGGCACTGTATTTAATGAAACTGTACCCAATGAGTACATTATGTGTGGACTATAAAATCAAACTCAGTAAAAGGCAAAATATAGGGCACTGTATTTAATGAAACTGTACCCAATGAGTACATTATGTGTGGACTATAAAATCAAACTCAGTAAAAGGCAAAATATAAGGCACTGTATTAAATGAAACTGTACCTAATGAGTACATTATATCTGGACCATAAAATGAAAATCAGTAAAAGGTAAAATATAAGGCACTGTATTTAATGAAACTGTACCTAATGAGTACATTATGTCTGGACTATAAAATCAAAATAAATTAAAGGTAAAATATAAGGCACTGTATTTAATGAAACTGTACCTAATGAGTACATTATATCTGGACCATAAAATGAAAATCAGTAAAAGGTAAAATATAAGGCACTGTATTTAATGAAACAGTACCTAATGAATACATTATGTCTGAACCACAAAATCAAAATAAGCTAAAGGCAAAATGTAAAGCATTCTATTTAATGAAACTGTACTCGATGAGTACATTATGTCTGAACCACAAAATCAAAATAAATAAATGTACTTTATCTATGCATCTAGATCTCTGGTACCTTATCTCCCTATTCCTGTATCATAAATCTCTAAATCCAAATATTTCTACATCCCATGTCTCTAAACGTGAACGCCCCTAAAATTCAATATTTATAGAATCCCAATATCATTTTCAAGTTTCTACTTCTCGTATAATTCCTCGTAAATGTAGAATAAGGGACGAATTCATGGTTTCTAGGTATTATAGAAGACAGATGAATGTTTGTACTAAAGTGATATCCCCTTCGTGTTCTTCCTTTTACGAATATTCCTGGCGCGTTTCCTCTCTTCTCGTAAATTATTCTCGCATTCGTTTCCTCTCTATACGAGACAATAGACTTTTAGCTCGACATCTATGGGGCGTCACGTGATCGTCTAACTTGAATTTTAATTTCATCTTTACTCTATCCTTCTTTTAACCATTTTTATTTTCGGAGTAGCATGGAATTCGATATGAAATATAATGTATGACGGATCGAAATCGACTCTGGATTTAAAACTAATCCTTCAGTAACGTATTCGAGATTCCGAGATTAAGTCGCGTTCGCAAGGAAGTGCATGAGCCTCGGGGAGACTCGTACTTTTCCATATTTCGTCTTGTTTCCTTTCACGAATTGGTCAAGCTTCCTATTTACTTTATCGTTCTATTGAATGTCGTGTTTAGTTATCGCCGACCTCGGATCTAGCATCCGTTTCCTGAACTCAACGAAGGTCCCGGTTACAGCGATTTAGACAGGAATGCAAAAATGATACTTGATCACGCTTAGACGGCGCGCACGATTGTTACACCATCGCGTGTCGCAAGGCTGTATGAATTCGGTACTCGATAACTTGGAGAAAACATTCGTGGCATTCCCTTTTTATATCTATCCTTCCATGCAGCTGCGTACGTATCAATGAATGCAATTACGTAGTGTTAACACTATCAATTAAAAGTGTCTACCATGCTTAGCGAATGTATGTCTCTATTACATAAGTGCATACATTTTCCACGACTCTTTTATCGAAAATTTCAATCTTCACAGTCATCGAAGGTACCGAAAAAAAGCTTTGATTCCGCTCGATTACAAAATCATCTTCAATCATCGCGAATGGACCACGTGCTCGTAGTACGCAGGTGCAACAGCAGCGGCAGCAGTGCAAATGCACCTGCAGGCACGTTGCACCTGCACGTCAGCTGCCACGGTTCTATTTCCCCAAGGTCGTACGTCACGTGACTCCTCGTGGACCGCCTTGCTAACTATTAAGAAATTTGATATTTCACTCTGTATTTCGAGACTTGCCAACAATTTCTTACGGGTTTTGTGTCGTTCGGATACATGGGGCGATACTTTTGTTGATCTTTTCAAGAAAAACGAGATGTTTATTGGATCGTATGGTAAATTCATGGGCAATTCAGTTTTTCTGATCTAACTTTGTTGTGTTATATACGCGTTGTTTGACCGCGTGTTATATCGCCATGCGTTATGTTGCCATCGATTTATATTGCCACGCGTTATGTTGCCAACGCGTTGTATTTCCACGCATTATATTGCCACGCGTTATACTTCCAACGCGTTATATTTCCAACGCGTTATATTGCCAACGCGTTATATTGCCAACGCGTTATATTGCCACGCGTTATATTGCCACGCGTTATATTTCCAACGCGTTATATTTCCAACGCGTTATATTGTCAACGCATTACATTGCCACGCGTTATATTTCCAATGCGTTATATTCCCACGCGTTATATTGCCAATGCGCTATATTGCCACGCGTTATATTTCCAACGCATTATATTCCCACGCGTTATATTCCCACGCGCTATATTGCCAATGCGTTATATTGCCACGCGTCATATTTCCAACGATTTATATTCCCACGCGTTATATTGCCAACGCGTTATATTGCCACGCGTTGTATTTCCAATGCGTTATATTCCCACGCGTTATATTGCCAATGCGTTATATTCCCACGCGTTATATTTCCAATGCGTTATATTGCCACGCGTTATATTTCCAATGCGTTATATTCCCACGTGTCGTATTGCCAATGCGTTATATTGCCACGCGTTATATTTCCAACGCGTCACCTTACCACGCGTTATATTGCCAATACGTTATATTGCCAACGCGTCACATTACCACGCGTTATATTGCCAATACGTTATATCGCCAAAGCGTCATATTGTCAACGCGTCACATTACCACGCGTTATATTGCCAATATGTTATATTGCCAAAACGTCATATTGCCACTTGTTATATTACCAACGTATCATATTGTCATGCGTTATATCGCCAAAGCGTTATATCACTACTCCTTATATTACTACCCATTATATCGCCACTTGTTACATATCGTGTATAGTAGAAATACGCTTGATATGACCAAAGAATTTTTCTCTTCCTTCCTATCCGTGGCAATATAACAAAAGTCTACAATAACAAAGACCGTTTGCATATACCGCTAGGAAAATTATAATGCAACATCGTCATTTTGGAAGGAAGTGCGGAATTTAAAAAAGAGACACATCACCAAAATCGGTGAAAGCACGTCGAAATGTCGACTTTAATTCGACATTCATTCTACACCCTGTTCCTTTTTCTCTGCCTCGATAAAACCGCAACGGGACAAAAGCCCGCGAACGTAGGTGATATACAAAGGAGCGTTTAATGAACTGGCAAAAAAAGAGGCGAACCGCAGGAGTCACATCACACTCCACGTTTGGGGTAGGTGTAAATCGTGTGTGTACAGCCACACGCTCGAGTCGCTTGCGAGGGTACCGTGCTCGTTAATTAAATCAAGATTACGATCGAACAGCTGCAATCTCGGACTGTTGAAGTTTCCGTGAAATCTGGTTACATTGGATCTTGGACATTCTTAAGAAATTTATTCTCCCAGATGTCTGACTTTCAGATCACAGTCGATTTGAATTTTCCTCTGTAATAAGTGATCCAGCTAAGAACCTTCATTTGAATTTTAATTTCAATTTTCTTCTCTAAACGATGAGCTCAGAATCTTAATTTGAATTTTAATCACGATTCTCTTCTTCAAACGATGATCATTTTTAATAGGAAACTCAGAAGTGTTTGGTCTGCAGTGTAATGTAGAATCACCATGGTGTTAAGCTTTATTTATTGCGTAGAAGCAGAAACCTCGAATTTGATTCAATATTTCAGCGACGTGTCTCTTTGGCGAGTACCCATTAATGGTTTGATTGCGTTGGAAATTGGCCACTCGTGGTGACAAGGAATTGTCACGTACGGTATTGTCTGCATGAACAACAGGTGGCCAGAGAATTTACCAGGTTTCCATATCGCGTTCCTGTCGAACGAATGGGATCAGTGTTAAGTGCTCGTCTGAGCTCGGATGACCGGCCGTTCGAAAAACTTCAGGGAGAGTTATGTCGAGCAAAAGTCACCCTCTGTAGTTACCTTCCACCTAAACTTTTGCAAGCATCCACTTCACTATAATACTGTATTACTATATTGTTTTTGCTATTATTTTATTATTTTTTACCATAGAGTGTACTCTGTATTTACTACTATTGTACTACGCTACTGTACCTATGTTACGCAACTACAAAATTATTTCACATACTATTACTGTACAATTAATTTTAATCATCTCTTTTCAGGCTCCAGCCCTGAGTTGGGTGTCCCGGATATGACGGTCATCAGCGACATCGATGAAACGGGAATCAATCGAAACCTACAAGTCCGGTACTGCAGAGACCAGATATACGTATCCTTTGATCAAACCTAATTTCGCGCAATTAGTTTCGTCCGCGATTTACACCGAAGTAAATCACTTTTACTCCATAAAATATCGTTCATTCCTGCGGACGATTAACTGTTACCAAATGTAGAGATTTTGTTATGCAATATCGCGTCACAGGGTATAAGTTAGATTCGCAGATGCAAGCTCGTGTGAGAACCGCGGTTTCTTCTAACAGCGGTCTCCCAGAAAAAAACAGCGGATGTCCGTTCATTTCGTAACTCGTCATTATGCCCCGTGGTTAGAATTCTTTGAGCGAATGAACTGCTTAGTTCCCTTGCTTCTACGCTGCGAAACGTGTCCAACAGCCGAGTTACGAAATCAATCAGAAGTTCTAATAAGTTCATTAGTCTATGGAAAATGGCGATTAAGCTTGGGCATAAAATTGTCAGGTTTCTGTGTATTTTTTTCGAGTGCTAACCCCTTGCACTATGACTTATTTGTCAGGTGTGTCTAGAACTAATATTAAAACAGACAAAAAAATTTGAAATGTTACGTCAATATGTTATTATGCAGTCGTTGCAAATTATTATTGGACTTGAACTCCAAATTGAAGCGTATTCAAAATTCGAGTAAAATTGATCACGACCAAAGTACGAGTGCGTCACGAGTCAGACTTGCTAAAATAGTGCAAAGGTTTGAGAGGTTTAAATCCATGAAAATACCTTTTGAAGATCATTTTCGCGAATCGAATGGCAATCTCTAAGCAAAAAAAAAGGGATTAAAAGCGAAGAAACCGAGCGAGGAGAGAGAGCAACTTTATAAAGAAGGAGAGATTCAGGAAGGGGTTGAGATCTCTGTATATGTATGAATTTTATAGGGGTGGGGCTGCTGGGTTGGTTCGTTGTCATGACGACAACCCCAGTCAGCTGGTGAACCACCCCAGGGCCAGACCCATTCATCCCCCGGGTTTGCCGACCCAACGACCGACACCGACGACCCACTGTCGTTTCTCGTCGAGCTTTAATCCTCCAGCCGCGACGCATCTGATCGACGATTCAAGACGGTCAAATGATCGGTCGTACCTTTTCTTCTCACTCGTTATTCCGATATCGATTGCCTTAGGGAAGAAATATCGGGAAAACTGCTGTCTGACTACTTTTCGTTGTTAAAGATTTCGAAACATTCAATCGAACGTTGTTTTATACATAAAATCGGTAGCAGACAGCGGATGTTCATTGACTGACAGCCTTTATTAAACTTTGGAAGATATTATCGAGTTTTTCAGCGGTGAAAAGTTTATTTCTTTGCGACTTTCGATTCAATTATGCTTTCATTGCACTGAGATATAATGTGCCATAGAGGAAATACATATACGTATAACATTTGATAACTACGTGGTGATATAAAATATTGATGTACATCGTATTAAGATACACATTGAGATATAGTACAAGTCCATCAAGATACAACATGTTATATGATCTCATTATATGACCATGTTACATAAGAAGAATCTACTACATGGCACTCTATCGAATCTCGTTAACAACATTGTTAATAAACAAGAATAATTATTATAAAACTCCTACGGTATTAAATGTATTAAAGAAGAAGTACATCAAGATACATGTTATATGATCTCATTATATGACCATGTTACATAACAAGAATCTACTACATGGCACTCTATCGAATCTCGTTAACAACATTGTTAATAAACAAGAATAATTATGATAAAACTCCTACAGTATTAAATGTATTAAAGAAGAAGTACATCAAGATACATGTTATATGATCTCATTATGTGACCACGCTACATAAGAAGAATCTACTATATAACAATCTATCGAATCTCGTTGACAACATTGTTAATAAACAAGAATAATTATTATAAAACTCCTACAGTAAATGTCTATCTCTCAATCGTTAAAATTCTAAATACCGTAAGGAAGAATTTCACTTCTGATTTTTCAAACGAGAAGAATAGTCTGTCCTCAAAAAAATGTCTCTGCCTAAAGAGAACAAAGCGTCCATTTCACCGAAGCTATCCTAGGGGCTTTAAAATCCGGTAACCATCTGAAAAGCTCGTTAACGTTCCCGACGACAAAAATTCAAAGGGAGAACACGTTTTCTTGTATCTGCACGATTTCTCGGTTACATCATCGGCGCAAAAAACGACGTTTCCGTGGATTACTTCGAGAGCAACACGTGCTCAGCGTTCCACGAGCCGATATTCATCGACGCGCTATCTAACGTAATAAACGGAGATTGCGCATTGATATAATGATTCTTACGTGATCTGACAGTCATGGAATGCTTATTTTCATGACTAAGTTAATAGATGCTCGTTAAAACTTTCACGAATATTTTTAAACGGAGTATTTGATGCTTTAAAGATCGATGTTTGTAAAAGAAGAGAAGATGAAAGGAAAACGGAGCATAGTCTTTTATGGCGATCTTGGTGAACAACTTTACTCTGTGTCCACCCACACGTTCACGAGGAAGTGTCCACTAACGAGCCCGTTGACGACGACCTAAATCGGCGAGGAGAACGCATCGTGCGTTTGAATTCCGACGTTTGATCGACACCGAACCGAGTAGAGCAAAAACTTTGCTGCTCTCAATTACAGACGGAAGCTGGCAAAGCTCGTTAGCGGCCGTCATACTCCATTCATACTCCAAAGATGATCACTTGATCACCGAGGTTACAGTGTTTCGAAACGCGCTTTCGTACTATTTATGTTACTCTGTCATTTATAACCAACTGCACGTTTTCGTACTTTGTGCAATCAAGTATTAGAAGACTCGTTTTATTGCTGGTGAATCGACATCGTTGCGACGAGTAATAATACTCGTTGATATGCAACGATGTACTGTGGTTGGCTATGCGTAAGGTGGCCATATAATACGACAAAATGGAGATGCAACGCGGTGACGTACGAGATGTAACGCAGTGACATGCAACTCATCGAGATGCAAGATGGTGACGTGCAACTCATGGAGATGGAAGATGGTGACATGCAACTCATCGAGATGGAAGATGGTGACGTGCAACTCATAGATATGGAAGATGATGACATGCAACGAAATGATATGCGACCAATCAAGGTTTGGCGCGATGATATGCAACCCATCGAGGTTCGAGGAGGTGACATGCAACACACCGAGATACAAAGCACTGACATGCAACTCATTGAGACGCAATGCTGTGACATGCAACTCATCGAAATGCAAGATGGTGACATTCAACGAGATGACATGCGACCAATCAAGGTTTGACGCGATGATATGCAACCCATCGAGGTCCGACGATGTGACATGCAACACACGGGGATACAAAGTACTGACATGCAACTCATTGAGACGCAATGCTGTGACATGCAACTCATCGAAATGCAAGATGGTGACATTCAACGAGATGACATGCGACCAATCAAGGTTTGACGCGATGATATGCAACCCATCGAGGTCCGACGATGTGACATGCAACACACCGGGATACAAAGTACTGACATGCAACTCATTGAGACGCAACGCAGTGACATGCAATTCATCGAAATGCAAGATGGTGACATTCAACGAGATGACATGCGACCAATCAAGGTTTGACGCGATGATATGCAACCCATCGAGGTTCGACGAGGTGACATGCAACACACTGAGATACAAAGCACTGACATGCAACTCGTTGAGACGCAACGCAGTGACATGCAACTCATCGAAATGCAAGATGGTGACATTCAACGAGATGACATGCGACCACTCAAGGTTTGACGCGATGATATGCAACTCATCGAGGTTCGACGAGGTGACATGCAACACACCGAGATACAAAGCACTGACATGCAACTCATTGAGACGCAACGCAGTGACATACAACTCATCGAAATGCAAGATGGCGACATGCAACGACATGATATGCAATCCATCGTGCTTCGACGTGGTGACATGCAACCTATCGAGATATGCTCTGACATGCAACTCGTTGAAATGCAACGTAGTGACATTCAACTTGTCAAGATATGCACAGTTCGTTGATATGTCGTACATTGATATGCAACGCCAATATGCAACCTGTCGGTATTTAACATGCTGATATGCAACGCGCTGATATTCACCGCTATGATGTGCAATGCAGAGACATTTATTTCATTGATACGCAATAGGTCGATATGCAACGTACATTTAATTCTCTGACATGCAACGCGCTTATATTCAGCGCTTCAATGTAAGCTGCGACATGCACTAAAATTTAACACGTTGATATGTAATGATTCAACATGCAATGCCAACATTCAATACACCGACATGCAACGCCAAAAAATGAAAGGACTAAATTCGCACAGTAATACTTCGATTCATTCGGTTTCAATTGAACCAAGTCCGAAATTGCAGAGACCAAAAAACGAGGTAAAAAAAGGAATTGAAGTTTGTGTTTAATTTCCAAATGGGCAGGACGCAAAAGCAAAACAGATACCGGTCTCTTTTTTCTGACAACCGTTAACTCGAGCATCGGTACATGCGGAGTTGGATGCGAGCAAGTTGCGGCAAAATTAAAACACACTGATCGAAGCGGAGGGTAAACGAGATAACGGGTGTAGGAGGAACGAGAGACGAGAGATAGATGATGCTCGATCGGATAACTAGGGTTGCACGGGGTGAGAGGGGATTTTCAGCTTCCGGTTTCGACGATGTCGTCGAGGTTAATCCGATATCCCGAAAGAGCGGCGAGCCTACGACCGAAAAAAAGTGCATTGAGCGCCTCGTGTACCCGTAGACAATGGGTGGTCGGTGAAAGAGTTGCTTGTTCTTACTTTCTTCCCTTGGGAGGGTTAAATTTGAGCTTGTCACAGGGTGCCAATTTATACCTACAAGAGCATCTTATCGTCAAGATGCTTCAGGCGACTTTCGTTATAATTGCATATTTCACTTTCATTTTCGAGATATTCTAAACGAAAGATATATTTCACACTGTAGATGTTTGTTAAATATCAACCTTTCAAACGCAAGACTATATATTTGAACTTTCAATCTTGACATCACGAGATTTCCGTATCTCAATCACAAAATTATTTTAATAAGGATTACATAAATCGAATCGTTAGGCAGTTCTCGCGTCGTAACAGTTTTCCGTATCCGATCATTTGTTTCTGCGCTTTACTTCCGGTAGCCGTGTACGCTCGTGTAGAAGAGGGGTAGCTCGCTCTCATTAACCTCTCGCTGGCGAAGCGCTCTTAGCCGCTTTCAATTGCTTTCGTCGAGGATGAACACGGCCACCTTTTAGCGGCGTCCCGTGTCGGGGGACGAAGGGCAAAAGACGGAACAGGGCCAGAGAGTATAGCCGGATATGCAACGCCACTCGAGAACCCTATCCCGTGTTTGCAGAACCCGTCGATACGAGGCGAATTAGGCCGCGAAAAGGAAGAACAAAGTCGATCCGTGGTTGCGAACGTAAACGCGACGCCTTCATTCTCGATCAAACCTTTTGTTGTGATTCTCTGTTGAAATACTGTGCACTCTCGCTATATTGCCGTTGGTCAAGAGTAGTGTCGGATGCTCTTTGTGGGATTAGAAAATTCTTTGTGTAGTGATTTTACTGTACAGCTGTGCTGTCGTATTACTGCTTTACTATATATTTTATAGTGTTTCACTATACTATTATATAGAGACTTATGTTAAATATCTATGTTCTTATATTTAAGATGTGATCCTAAGATTTTGATGGGGTACTTAAAAGTCTTAAATTTCAACATCTTCACTGCAGTACAAACATTCGGCAAGGTCTGCAGCGAACGGGTTAAATGTTTTACGCTCACCTTGGCACCGCCTTTGTCTTCACAAAGACGTTTTTTGAGGTCAGCCTTGTTTTTTAGGTCGCACGGTTGCTATGGGGTTACGTTTTATTGAAAATTTCATGCTCTGTTTGGCCGGGTCGAGCTCGCGAGATTCTCTTTTTGGGTCAGCCACCCTGTGTTTGCTTGCCATATGTGTTGACCCTCGAACTTGCTCGCTGACCGTCATCGGTCGCCGCAATGTAGACCCAATGAGAGTGCCATGATCAATCATCGTAACGCATAAAATGTAGCTAGTGAAATGTGTTCTAACACATGTGTGATCTAAGATATTTCACGCTGGTAAACATTTATTTGTCAAGCTCATAAATATTCAAAGAACTTGTGTCATCGAATTATGCTAATAAATTGAATTTATGTTAGTTCGATATGGAACAACTTAGTAATTACGGTCACAAGTGTTCCGGTAAAAGTGGCCCATCGTTTTAATTGCAAAAGACAGACGTAAACAGAAATTCTGGTCCAACGAAAAAAAAGATTACATTTCCGGCTTTTGAAGTTCTTTTGCCAGACTTCCGCAGTCCTCGTCCAAAGACAAATAAACCGTCCCATCTAAAAGACGATTTTCTCTTTGCCCGCTAAAGAGTTCAATATAGTGATTCCTTTCTGTTTCCCGTTTTGAGTCTAGTTCCCTTTGTGACTATTCGGCGTTAAATTTGATCAAAGCTCCACTGCTGGAGAAGCTTTTTCCGTTTAAACTCTGCTCTCAACCGTGTTACCGTTTATTATAATTCTATTAATGATAGAGCCATTAGACTTTGCGGAACCCGAGGCAAACTTACCAAATTACTAAAACTTCAAAATTCGATTCTTGATTAAAAATAAATACTTTTGTAAATTTAAAGTCAGCAGAAAAAATGTAAAGTGGGAAAAATTACAAAGGCAGGGTCCTTTGAATGCTTCTGGTATTTCCTTTTTGGAACGCTTTTCACGGACGACGAGCAGCATAGAAAGATTAATATCGCGGACGACAATGGAAGGAAATGCGGTTGCTTATAAGGAGTTTCCTGTAAGATTGCATTTCCTCTTAGGCTGATAGAGATCGTACGACTAATAATTTAAACATTTTTTAAAGCTTGCTTCGTGATCTTTTTATTACAGTAATTTTTCAAAGAAGAATTTATTCTACAAATAATTATTAATTCTACATTTACATTCATTTTTTAGTTATTCTGCGCTATATCTTCGAGTAATATCGATTTAAAGATACCCCTGAGGATATTGGTTTTGCTGAGTTAATAGAAGATACATGATAGGTTTGTTTGCCCTGTCGGTGTTCATTTTTCGCGCACAATCGATGAACCCACCTTTCGTCGTCAGGGCGACTCGAATTCTGTAAATGACAGGTAAAAGGCTACCCTTACGTCGCAATAAAGAAAGCAATATTTGCTGGTGGGCAGAAAGGTCGACGACTAAAATAGACCTAACACGCGTAAGTTGGAGTCGTTCATGAAAGGTTGAGTCCTTTAAACCTTTGATGAGAGAAACTGTTATTTACGAAGGAATGTATTTTTGTCCGTCGTAAATCTTGTTCATTTTCTAATATTTTCAATACAAGTTTATTTAACAAGGTAGCTCGTGTTCAGGTAGTTGAAATTTTATGTCAATGTATTAATAATTGGACTGAAGCGTGTGAAGCCTTGAATGCATTTTGGTAAAAGATGAAAGTAGATATACTAAAATTATAACTACGTACTTCAACAACATCGTACAGGGTGTCTCACTGTGAGAAACAAAAACTTGTATAAATTATATACTATGTTCATTTTCAACCATATTGGAGGCAACAATTTTACAACGCTTCAACTTCGAACTTCTTATTAAAAAATCATTCTTGTAATTAATTATTGAGATCCATTATAGCTTCCATTTTACCTTGCACATTATTCAAGAGACTACTTCAAATTAAGCCTCTTACATTTTCTCTTTTAAATTTCGAGCATCGAAGGTCTGATATGCAGATTGTTGCAAAGTGTAAGCGAAACCCGGGGGTCCGAAGGGTTCCCCGTTCCAAATGTTGCAGAAGGGTACCGTCTATAGGTGTATTATCCCCTTTCTCGCTGCCGGCATTCAGCCGTGAGTCATCCCCTCGGCTTCACCCCCGACTGTGACGTCATTTCGACGATCCCCACCCCTGAAACACCCATCGAAACCGTGTCATTCGTTCGGTTATTATGTAAGGGAGGGAATCGCGAGGTTCTTCGTTGGATTTCGCGTCGATCCGAGCCCGATAATCTTCCTCGTTGAATTCAACTGGGTGCGGAGGCTTTGCTGGTATTTCGATAACACGCTCTGAAACGGAGAAAAGGAAAAATGGAGAATGAGAAGTCTGCAGACGACCAGTCGACGGATCGTTAAAAACGTTTCGCATCCTGCCGTGCTCTTCTCTCGTTTTTTACCGATCGCTAAATATCCATGCTTCTTAGTTATTATCTTCGGCTCCTACAGGATCGTGCAAATGGGGTGCACTCTTTGGTTTTTGCATTTATTTTGGCGCGTCAGTCTGAACAGCTGCAATAATTAAATAGACAAAAAAAGTCATTTTGATATCAATTTTTGACTACGTAAATGCACTTGAATTTCAAATTGAAATGTATTAAAAGTTCGAGCAAAATTGATCATAGTTGAAGTGCGTTTATTCAGGCGTGTCAGTCAGAACTAACTAATCATAGCTGCAGTAATAAAATAGACAAAGGAAGTTGAAATGTTATGTCACTTTAGTATCAATCTTTCACTATGCAGATCATTGGACTTGAACTTTAAATTAAAATATATTAAAAGTTCGAGCAAAATTGATCATAGCTGAAGTCTGAGTATAAATGAAGCTGAAGTGCGTTTATTTAGGTGTGTCAGTCAGAACTAACTAATCATAGCTGCAGTAATAAAATAGACAAAGGAAGTTGAAATGTTATGTCACTTTAGTATCAATCTTTCACTATGCAGATGATTGGACTTGAACTTTAAATTAAAATATATTAAAAGTTCGAGCAAAATTGATCATAGCTGAAGTCTGAGTATAAATGAAGCTGAAGTGCGTTTATTTAGGTGTGTCAGTCAGAACTAACTAATCATAGCTGCAGTAATAAAATAGACAAAGGAAGTTGAAATGTTATGTCACTTTAGTATCAATCTTTCACTATGCAGATGATTGGACTTGAACTTTAAATTGAAATATATTAAAAGTTCGAGTAAAATTGATCATAGTTGAAGTCTGAGTATAAATGAACTCTTTCGCGTCACTTCAGACTCTTCAAAACAGTACAAGAATTTAAAACAAACAGGAAAATTAAAATATGTTAACGTTATGTTCAGTGATCTTAAGTATGCACATAACTGAACTTCAAATTAAAAATTCGTACTCGAATTGAAAATTCAAAATTCACAAAAATTGATCTACCAGTAAATTCACATGTAAAGTACAAGTGCTTCAGCCTCAAAATATTTCAAGGGGTGAATATTTAAAATTGTCAAATTTTTTAATTTAAAATTATGAAGCTTGCAAATTTATAAATAGTATCGCCATAAAAATCTGTGGAACATGAAAGTTATAAAATGTACTGTTTACACAGGTCGATGTGTGTCACAGGAAGGCAGAAAAGAAAAAGTGTATTAAAAAATACCGTCACGCATTTACGCGGGAGTTTTTCACACAGTGACGCGAAAGGCGGTGTGCAGTCCCATTGGGAATGCATGTCGCATTATCATTCAAGGCGGTTCACGAGGTTGAAGGAAAGAAGAAATAATACCGTCGACATGGTTTCTTTCAGCCAGGCTAAACACTTTTTCTTTTTTCACCACCTTTTTCTCTCTCGCTCCGAGATCAATCGTTTGTATTAATAGGCGAACGATGAATACGCGAACGATTTAACGAGTCTGCTGGTTCTGTACTTCCTTGACTCAGTAATTTCAATTGCATCCACCGTAGACGTATACAGGATCCATATTGGTGGCTGTGAATCCCTACAAAGAAGTGGACTTCTACACGAACGTAAGTAAATTGGAATCATTGTGAAATTATCTTTAATAGCGCTACTTAAGATGAATACGATTGTTTTTCTTCGTGTGCCTACGCGAACAATTATTCGCGGTTGAATGGGAATTTCGTTCATTATGCGATCGGGAATAATTGGAGTGATTGAGAAAACGAATCAATAGGGCTGAATTATGAACATTGTGGTATATAGGCTGTCTCACAACTAGTGTAACTCATTTCTAGTTGTGAGACACCCTGTGGATAACAGGGTTCAATTTCGTAATTTATTACGTTTAACATTATCAAACTGTATAGTAATAATTAATAAGTAATCAATTATACAATCGATCATTTTGCGGATATTCCAGTTTGAAATATTAAGAACTTATTCCACTTTCTCCGAATTATTATTTCTCCACTCGAAGTCTAATTTTAATTAAAATTTCGAACGCAGTTCGCCGTCACATCTGGGTTAAGGGTTATAAACAAACAAGTTTCGTTGCCAATTATTTTGAAAGGTTATTTGTTAAATTAAAACGTACACGCTGTCACAGTTAACGCACAATTACTTGCGCACTTCCTGCGGTAAATACTAGCCGGAAGTACCTTGGAAGAATAACAAATATTAAGCGTCGGCTCTCAAAGAAAAGCTGCACGTGCCGATCCCCTCTCCGATAGAAGTAATAATTGACTCTCTCGTACATAATTAAACTTACAGATATTATCAAAGTTTCGTTATTAAGTCGAGAGAACTTTTTAGAAGCGCAATCGATTGAATAGTTTCAACATTTTCGAAGATATAGTATTAGAAAAATGCACAAGAATATTGTCCAATAAGAACGTTTTTATTCTGTTGGTTACATCGACTCGGAACGTGCGAGGACAGGACGCCTTTATCATATTGGAATTGTTAGGCCTCGGTTTGAAAACAGGAAACGGAAGCCGCGACGTGCTTTCGCAAAGATATCGCAAAATGAACGATCAACTCGATGGGTTTTCTGGGTCACAGTACGCTGTTACTGTCATAGCAATCGGTACATAATCGATTTCCATACATGAACCATAATTTAAGTACAATTATGTCTTACATTAATTAGATAATTACATTACTCGAATAATTGAATTCCGCATCTAACTGAATTTTGCTTAATTCGATAAAATTAACTGAATATGAAATAAGAAATTCTTAAATTTCTTGGCTATGTAAATTTGAATCAAGCTTAATTGAGCTTTCTCAATGGCAGTTCTAACGAAGTACTTATAACCGCTACTTATATGGACTCATATCAGGGGTGTCTGAATTGGGATGCTGTGTTGGGACTTATTTCTGGCTCGAGTGGCAGCCACTTCTTTTTTTAGACTCCAACCGATCCCAGAATATTCGAGTAATAGATTTGAATGAAAATCGCTTTGATGTGTCCGCCTTCTGCTGCGATCCTCTTTACATATCTACGCTTTACATGCCAAACCGAGCTTTTACACAGATTTCCGCTCTGAAGCTGCCTCTTCGTATGATACTTCTAATGGGGCTGAATGTTCAACGATAGTCCTTAACACCATGAATCTTCCTCAAAAGTATTTCAGTTTAATTAAACTTAATGTTATGAAATTAATAAAAACTTTAGTAATGAAATATTGCTAAGTCTTTACTTGTTTACATATTGTTCTTTTATGGCTGCAATATTGCTACCCGTGATATTCGCGTTATATCGCAGCGTTACGTATTTTATCATCACAAGTACTTGTCTATTCTATAGCTTAGTGCTGTATCATCACGCATTGTGTTACTCGCGTGTTGTTATAAAGCCTTGCCTTACATCACCGCGTTGTACAGTCCCGTTACATTATCATAAGAAAATTGTCTCGCATTATATCGCCGTGTTATCGAGTACAATAGAGTCTATTTGAAGTAGAGAGTATCTGCACCTGAAAATCAACAAAAGTTTAGTAATATAATCGAAAGGATTACGGCGATAAATGGATCAATTTCGAAGGTCAGCCGGGGTACCAACGGTAGGACCCCTGGCCGGCGAGAAGGAAAAGGGTGGCCTCGGTGTGGTGCACGCCCCGTGTTATTGATCGGGCTCGAGCGCACATCGGATTCGGAGACTCGTGGTGGTTGCCCTGGAGCCTTCGTAGAGCCTCGTCCTTTCGTCTCGATCCACAGCCAACTATTCATCGATTTCGTGTACGGACTTAATCATTCGGAATCGTTCGTGCAAATAAATCGAATGAACCATTTAGCCAGCAAGTTGAAAGCACTGGTAACGATGTAATCGACGAAAGAATAGCAGACTCGTTAATTAATCCCGCGAAAAAACGTAGTTGCCGGGTCAAAGAACGAGGCTGCCGTTTATCAGGCGTGTTTCTGCGGAAACAAAAGCAACTGGAGCATCTCGATATTCCCCGGTGCCGCTTCTTCGTATGCGTCGCACCACGCCAATAGCCACGGGACGGGAACATTTTTATCTCGCCGTTGTGCATTCCGTATCGCTCGACTTTCCATGCTCTTTTCTTCTCCACGTCGATCGATCCGAGTGTGTTTCGAAGTAATCAACCGCGACAACCTGTGTACACTCGGATGCAACGGAGCTTTCCTCTGGCAAAGAGCAAGCATGAGGAAAGGTGCCACGTACTGTTTTCCTTAGGTTTTTTGAAACATCTGCAAAGAGCCCAGATAAAGTTCAGGATAAGTTTAAGGAGATTTTGGAGTATTTTCTACAGTATTAGATTTTCTACATCTTCATTTCCTTACGTCATTCCAGGTATACTAGTTGCGTCATCATTAGTTTACCTTTGTCACAAACCGTGACCTGCTGCGTTTGTATTTTGTCCACGAACTGCCATTTTACCCGGTTACGTATAGTCTGAGGCTTTTTGTTCGTTCCAGAAAAACCTGCCCCTCTTTCTGGAGTCTCATTCTCTCGTAGAAGAATAGACGTCGGTCACGTGAACACCGACCGATGATTCGTTAGGTTTCCATGCAAATAAGAGGCTGGGCTCGTTCTTCCGTTGCCGAGGAATCCAACGCGATTCAACACTGCCCCTGTAACGTATTATGTTAGGATTATATCCTGGTGGTAGTAAGTTACGAGCAAGAATCACTCTTTATAATTGCTGCGATTAAAAACTCGTCGCGATGCCGACATTACTCGCAACGTAAATCCTTTCTACTTATCCTCTCATTACCATAAAATAAGATAATCAGCAAAGCATCTATTCATCTAAACTTGATATAAAAATCTAAGTTAATCTCAGAATCTAAGGTAACCTCATAAAATCGAAGTTATTTACGGTATTATCGGCTTCTTCAGTGGAATCCCTAAGTTGTAGACATCGATCACCGATTGGCTTCAACGGGTCGCTATTAAACCTTGCTGACCACTCTAGTCAAAGATTAACGACCCACTAAAGGAACGATCCGTATAAAATGGTCCTGTTTGAACCCTCGTCGCGGTACCACCTCGTTTCTGTACATCTTTGCACGTCGTCGGCCAATGACTCCGAAGAAGAGAAGAGGGGTCGTATGCACGACCCCAGCCGGGGTGTCCTGACACGAGCCGTGGCCTCTAGTCGGCGAACCGTGCAGTGATTTTGCAGTCGCAGCTGCGGGAATAAATGGGGCCACGACTTCGCTCCTACAGACCCTCTGGAATCAAAACAGTCGTAATCTTTCGTGAGATGCACGTTTTACCGGCGGCTTTTATTCTGCATACGCCTTTTATTTCGGTGCACGGAATAGGAGCGAAGGGAGAAACACTTTTGTTTCTCACTTGCTATATGGTTCACAGAAAGAAATCATCTCTTAGGTTCTTGTAAAATTGTCCTACTCCCTCGCGTATATCTGGGGACGTTGCTGGTAATGTCATCGCTTTGGGAAGAATGAAATGAGAGGTTTTATTAGGTTGTCCTTATTCACAGGATTCCATTGTTTTGGAATTTCAAAATTTTAAAGTTGAATGTTCCAAAATTCCAATATCATTGTTTCAACATCTAAGCAGCAAAGTCCAGACACCATATTGTTTGATTGATCACAGCGCCATCTGTAAATAAAATAATCTTAATTGACTGTTGGAGGTCGTACTTCAGAAACATAATTTTGGGCAACAGATGTGCTTTTGGCAATTTCGCAATAAAAAGATAGGAACCTAAGAGCTGTACAAACATCGTTTCGGTAAACACGCCGAAGATTAAAGTTTCTAAAACGCAAAACAATCAGCGGTCGAGGAGGGTCAAAAATCCTGTTCACGCGAGGCGCTTCCACGAAGGGCGTAGATAAGATACAGTCGGAACGGGACTTCTGTATGACGGCCACCTGGAATCCGTTGCACTCTGCTATTTTTACCGTGCCATTTATTTTCTTAAAGATTTAGGGCCGTGGTTAAGTTTATCTCCGACATAAACACGCTCCACAATAATTCCCTTCGAAAATAACCGATAAGAGTACTTCGGATGGTGGCTGACGTTTGCTCAGCCTTTTTCGGATGCATTCGTGCGTAATGTGTTTCAGATAGCGCAGAATGCCCATTCAAATTCAGGATGCGTCTGACAGCGGAGAATTTATTGTGCGATTTAAATCTGCACGATCTTTTTCTTCATCGGGATAACAGATGGTTTCCTCTGCCATTTTGTACGCAGTAATCTAGTATAAGATTCTTTTATTATCGAAGAACAATCGAGATGTTAGAAAAACTAACAGATTTTTAATGGTACTTACGGGTAATCCTCCAGAATCGCGATCGTAGTTTAATTTTTGCTAAATTACTCTCCAGTTGTCTGGGTACACATATTCCCTCACAAAACACACAGACAACTTTGTTTATACAATGTTCTTCCTTTTTTGTATCTACGTTCCCTCGGGTGTGCATTTTTAAAAGTATTCTACGTACATTCTAACCGAAATCTCGACGCGTCCTCCCTCTCCCGGCAAAAAGTTCAAATAAGTTGCAAGGACCCTCGGCAGATGTTCTCATCTAGGTAGAAATTGTTGAAACGTAACAGAGGTAGCATTTCGTTAGGAATAGCAGTGGTGTTTCTGGAGGAAATTGCTGGCATTCTACTGTAAATATTTGAACTCCTGTCGTTTATTTATCTTTGGATAAAAGAAGTAATCCGCCGTAATGCATCGCCAATGCTCGTGGGGCACGATTCCCGCGAAAATGGAATTTAGAGGTTAGGATATGTACGAAATTTTTAAACTTGACATTTCTGAATTTAAAAATTCGAAAATCATGTCTTCTCACTTATTCTATTTTTCTAAATTTTCATAAGTTTTTCTTCTGCGTTCATGATTTGTAGAATTTCATAAATGTACAAAACAATTTCATCATACAGCCGTCACTGGCCGGTGTTGTGCACATGCACGAGTAGCCCGAGAGTGTACTCGGTGGTGTTTTCACGGAAATGGATCAAGCGTTCCAATGAATTTTCACGAGGCGAGGGTTAGCGGATTAACGCTTTCTGCGCTCGGAGTTGCGCAGAGGATGTCTGACGCAAAACTGGGTTGTACTACTTCGCTCGGGTCTGGCTGCAGCCGCAAGACTGGCTAAGGTGCAACTTGCATAATACATGGATGAACAGAAGCGGGCTTGTAACCTGGCTAACAGCGGAAGTTTCCCTTGTTAAAAGAATGATAAACTTTCCTGATACAAAAGAGTATGATTTTGTTCTCACCCTCCAGGAGATAAATTAATTTGTTGAGGTTAGATGATTCCTTTTACCCATTCTTGACGGTCAAATGATTTTCATTATACTTTATCATTTATAGATCTGAAATAATGATGCAAGGATTTAAAAAGAAACGGACGTTACATTGAACATAATGGGGTCCTTTGATTTTACTGTTTTGAATTTTAAGACTCAAATTTAAAAGAGTGATTTTATGAGAGATGCAGCAGCAGAGCCATCTACAGAGCAATCTCGAAAACAGATACAAATGATGCATTGGAAGCATCAAATAAGGTAGATTCGCAAGGTAGGGGGTCACTTTATTGGCGCCATAAACGCGCAACGTAAACACCGGTATGATTAAACTATTGATGTACACGCCTTTTAGAACCGTGATACCTTCTCCTAAGGGAATCGGTAAATGAAAGCGGCCGATGGAATCTCCTGTCGAATGACGTTTGCAATTAATCGGGTTACTAGGGTCGTTGAGCCCACCCGCTGCCCTTAATTCAAACCTTCTATTGGATCATTGGAATCTGTTTGCCGCGTCTGATTTGTTCGATAATTAAATCTAGTGCCACTGCGAAATGAATGTTTTCCAAAATAATTCTCCTCGGGTATTCGTTGTAACGAATAACCGAAACAACTTTCATTTTCATTATATTTATATGAAATTTGATATGTCTGTACTTATGAGTTTACAGTACTTACATATTTATAAGTTAATATACTGTGATTATTTATAAATTTGTAAACTGTAGAAGTATGTTTAAGTTCTTACTACATGTGCCTTTGAAGAATTCTAAATGAAAGAAGGCCATATAGCGAGACTCTGTGAAACTTTAAACAACTATGTGAAGAGTAGAAGGAACCTTGAAAGAGTATTTTCTGAAGTTTGTATGTCTAAGAAAAGTTTCAAGAATGAATTCTGCTCCGTAGGAATACGTGAATCGATACCATGGACAGAAGATGGGATCCCTGGAGCCGCACGTGTTCGCCCTGGCGGAAGCGGCATACAGGTCCCTCCAGGACACCGAAAGCAATCAGTCTTGCGTTATATCAGGAGAAAGTGGTGCGGGCAAGACCGAAACCACCAAGTTCATCCTGCAGTACCTTTGCTCGGTGACCAGCAACGTCGACACGTGGGTTGAACAACAAATTCTGGAGGCGAACACCATTCTCGAAGCTTTCGGTAATTACCCACTTCCTCCGCTAATAAGCAATTTAACCGGTTAATTATATTTTCCTCCAGTTTGCTCGTACACCGAATTTTCACCCAGAAATTTTACCCCTTAATAGCTTTACTGCACCGATACACGAAGCACGTGCCTGTTTTGCCTGTCTGAAGTTTCGTGTAAATTCGTTTGGGAATTACGAGCCTCTGTTCGATGCAAATTCCAGTAAAAACGAGAGAGAAGGAGAGAGAGTTGGCGCAGGGCTTTGGAAGAGGGAATTATGTTCCACGATTTTCTTGCTTGGTGCACAGCAATTCATTAGAGGTTGATTAATTTGGGTCGTCAAAGATATATTTAACGTACAAAAAATTGTGATTGGATCTGCTTCACAACAGGAATACACGAAACTTTTTACTATTAGGTTGAAACACCGAATGTAAAGAACAGAGTCAACATGAATTAACAGAGATAACACGAGTTAAATATCAACTCGTTAGTCGTGATTGCTGATTACTTTTTAAAAAGCAATTAAAGCTCCGTCGAAACAAAGTGAAATCTGTCCTGTCGAGTTTCATTCAGATATCGAATATTTTTGTTTTTTCGCGCGACAATTTTAGACGCCTCTCATAAAATACATTTCCGTAAGCGTAACCGCTGGGCCGTGTTAAAAGCGACGCTCACAGAAACAGGCGGGGTCGTGAGCGGAAGATTTTTATGAAACGGGTCGATGGACGTTATTCCTAATGGCATTTAAAAATAAAGGGGATTCATTACTCGGAGTCAAGAGGCCGCGAACGAGTCAGGTGTTAAATGGAGGGAGCGAGGGGTAGAAACTGGGTCACGAGAGACGAAAAGATTTAAGGGGTATCATAAAAATTGTACCGTTTGCTTTTGTCCCTCGACAAAGCGGCACGAAACCTCTAGCTGCGTTGTGAAAATATTTTCTCTTGTATTCGCGATACAGAGCTCTAAAAGCCTCGAAAAGTTCATTCACAGTGAATTAACAAATCATTCGTATTAATCGTATCAAACAAATTACTTCATAAAAATGTAAACACGAACTTTTCTATATATTTGTTCTTTTTGTGTAAAATAATAAAGTTTTGTTTCTTTAAAACAAAACAGGTAACGCGAAGACGGTGAGAAACGACAACAGTTCCCGGTTCGGCAAGTTCATGCAGGTGTGCTTCGACAGCAAGTGGATGATCAAAGGGTGCATCATTCAGGACTACTTGCTGGAACAGAGCCGTATCACCTTCCAAAGTGCAGGGGAGAGAAACTACCACGTGTTCTATCAGCTGGTCGAGGCCGGCACGAGGGACAAAGAATTCGCCGAGCAGTATAAATTGAAGCCAGCCAGTCACTACAAGTATCTCAATCAGTCTGGATGCGTCAAGATCGATGGGATCTCTAATTCCAAGAAGTTGGACGCTCTTAGGCTCGCGTTTAACGTGCTTCAAGTAATTACAATGCACGATTAATCTTCGTACCACCCCTTAACATTAATAAATACCAATTTATGAATCAACCACGTTCGCATGTATTTTCAGTGGTGAATAACAGTTTCATTTTTGCAGGTTGCGCCAGAAATGTGCGAGGGTATTTTCAGAGTGCTGTCTGCTATTCTTTGGCTGGGCAATTTAAACTTCGAAGACGTGGATGGCGAGAGATGCGAGCTAAGTAAAGAGGACCTTGACATCGTCGGTACAGTGGCTCCTTTGCTCGGCCTGCAGGTCGAAGATCTGACGAAAGTGGTGTTGATACGACAGATAAACGTTCGCGGTAACATCACGGAGATACCTTTGAAGGTACAGGAAGCCAGAGAAAATAGGCACGCGATGGCAAAAGCACTGTACTCGAGAACGTTCGCCTGGTTAATCAACCACATAAACAACTGCACGAATCCTGGCCAGGACAGCTCGAGGTTCCTCGGTGTGCTCGATATATTTGGCTTCGAGAACTTTGCGGTGAACAGCTTCGAGCAACTGTGTATCAATTACACGAATGAGAAGCTGCACAAGTTTTTCAATCACTACGTATTCGCTTTGGAACAGGAGCTTGTAAGTTGCTGGCTAGCCACTCGAGCACGTGTATATATTTAGTCGGCTGTGTAACGTACTTAACCCCCGATTGCTAGGGTGAAATGTCTATTACGCAATCGGTGGGGTGGAACTAAATTGACCTCGATGAAACAGGTGGATAATTGCGTTTGAATATTGTCTACAGTGTTCGTTGACACGCTGGAAATATATCGAGGACTAATTCTGTTTTATTGGAAAATGTATTTTGAACGGGTGTATAGTATAGAAGAGAAGCGGGCAAATGACCCGTAAATGGATATATTTATAAATGACGGGGTACTAAAAGATAATTAGTTTTTAAATTTTAAAGTGGGCACTTTTCTGTATAACTACTGTCCCGTTTAATAGCATACTGCCTTATTACTTTGCTCAATTTAGACCTCACCCTGCGATCGATGGTTAAATATAAGAATAGCCTAATTCCGTACACCATAAAGCAACACTCGCCCCAGTGCAACGAATTATCGTAACACGCGCAATGCGTTTTAAATTTCAGTACCGACAGGAAGAGATCCAATACTCCCATATCACCTTCACGGACAACACCATGTGCCTGGAACTAATCGAGAAACCTCCACGATGTGTTCTTAAATTACTGACCGAGCAGTGCCATATGCCGAAAGGCTCCGACCTAGCTTACCTGACCAATTTGCACGCGGAATTCGAGAACCACCCGTGCTACGTGAAGGGTGACGATCGCCGTAAATGGGAGAAGGAATTCGGAGTCAAGCATTACGCTGGCTGTGTCACTTACACCGTCGAGGGTTTCGTGGACAAAAATCGTGATGTCCAGCAAGACGTGTTCTTCGATTTTATGTCTAGAAGTACGAACGAGTTCGTGCAGGAGATCACGGTTTATCAAGATCTTTTGGGTTGCACGGTGGCTCGTGCGAGCGGAAATGCGACGACGATGTCGCGCGGAACATCCAAAGGCAAGCCGACGCTCTGTGATTCCTTCAGACACCAACTGCAAGCTTTGGTAGACGTTCTCCAAGCCACAACCCCTTGGTACGCGAGGTGTATCAAGCCCAACATGCAGAAGGTGGCGAATCATTACGACGAGAAGTTGGTTCTTGATCAGCTGAAGTATCTGGGCATGTTGGACATCATTCGAATAAGAAAGGAAGGCTTTCCTATACACATGTCCTTCCACGACTTTATTGCGAGATATCGGTGCTTGGATAAGGCGCGTTTGTCTTGCGTTGCCGATGAGAAAGAAGCTGTCAGGAGCTTGATTGGTAGTCAAGGAATACCCGAGACTGAGTGGCAGATCGGAAAGACTAAAGTTTTTCTGAGAAGCTACGTGCACGAGCCCCTCGAAGACTCGAGAAATCAGATGGTCACCAGTAATGCTATAATGATTCAGAAGATATGGAGAGGCTACGTTGATCGAAAAGGTATGTTACTTAGTAATGAATTAGCCTTACTGTCTCTTCTTCAATAATATTTCTGTGTTTCTTTAGAGTACAAACGCATAAGAGACGCTGCACTGAAAGTACAACATGCTTATCGAGGCTGGAAGCTGAGGATAATGTTTATTAGAAAACGAAGAGCAGCCATTGTCATTCAGAGCCATCTACGCGGCGTGTTTGCGAGAGAAGTTGCAGCGGCACTCAGAGAGATGAGGCGTGTAGATGAAGAAATGAGAAAGAGAGAGAGACTGGAGGAAGAAAGGAGGCTGATGGAGGACAAGAGAGCTCTGGAGGAAAGTCAAAGGTAAAATGAAGTGGTTGTTTGCGACTGTAATACTAACCGTCCATTTTGGTACGCAAATCTGTCGTGTCGTCCGCGTGTGATTATTGTTTGTGCGTTAATTGTATTTCCATTTGTGTCCTTTGTAGCGCACAGTACAATGGTATTGTCGGAATGGAAGCCGGGTAAGTTCGTGGGTAGTGTGAATGACGAATTGAAATCCCTTAAACAGCCGCATGATCAGCTTAGAGCAAGTAACTGCTTTTAACTTAGATGCAGATATTAATATATGATCACGCGCAAATACGAGAGCACATCATTGGCATAACTGCCCAAAAATCTTAGTTACGCCAATGCACCCGACTAATCCGTGCACTTAAAAACTAAAGCATCCGCTATTGCAATTAAACTCTACAACATTTTCACACATTTCATTCCATTTTACAGGAAGGCACAAGAAGAAATCGCCGCGTTGTCGCAAATGGCTGAGCAGATGAACTCGAAGATGGCTGCTTCAGATTTACAATCCGTAGATCTGGATAATCTATTCTCATTTCTCTCAGACGTGCAATCGACAAAGGGTAATCAAATCATCGAGGAAATTGGTGAACAAATGGACGAACTGGTAGAAGACCTCGATGTAGAACTGGAGACTGTGATTCAACAAGAAATGGAGATGAACGCAAAATCAGAATCCAAAGCTAACACTCCAAATGGGCAAGAAGCTACTTCGCCTTCGCAACAACAGCCACAGCAAAGGATACCCTGCACCAATTCTGGCAAACTTGGCCAGCCGAGTCTTCCAGAACCTACGGAACCTCCGCCACCCCCGCCACCAGTGCCATCTTTAGCGTTAAACGGAGATTCTTCCACCGACAACGGAGAACCAATTTACGAGTCTGTTTTACCACGCGACGAGAACAGTCCCAGCAGTCCAATTGTCGTAAACGGAAATTCTGTGCCACTAGTCAACGGTGAATCTTGCGGATCTCCTCCTCCAGTACCAAGCAGCAAAGTTATCAAAGAACCGATTGCTGGTAGTCCTCCTTCTAGGCCAGAATCTCGGAATTCCAATAGTCATCATTTGCACAATCATCAACCGGTGCCTCAGCAGCAACAGAATGGCCATGATCAACAGCAGCAGCAGCAACAACAGTCGCAGCAATCTCAACAACCCCCGGTCGAACGGGAACAAAGACGTAAATGTAGGGTGGAACGTAAACTTCAAGAACTTGAAGACAAGAAGGAGCCTGATAACGAAGTTACCTACCATGACATCGTGGAATTTGCACAGAACTATTTCAACAGTCACGAAAGGTCTCCCGAGGGAACTATAATGGCTACGCTTACCAGAAAATCGCGTGGCAAGAGCGTGGAATATATCCCGAAATACGAGATGGTTACATACTACAAAGGATCCACTATACCGAACTCTCACATTCACATGTACGACCCTGATAATGTCAATGTGGCTTGTTCAGTGTTTAGGGTAAGCGTTGTAACCTTTTGCATTATGAGGATTATAACATAATAGTAATTGTTTATACCTCTGCATCTTTACCAATCGTTCATGCGTTTCTTTCAGGATCTGTGTAAGTACATTAGGGGCGAAATGAAATTGGACCAAGAGATCGCAACGATTCAGAGCATAATCGGTTACGGTATCGAGCGAGAAGAACTGAGAGACGAAATTTTCGTTCAGTGCATGCGTCAAGCGACTAATAATCCCAACGCTGAATGGGCAGAACGCGTCTGGCTGTTGCTTTGTCTGGCTATCGTTGCTTTCCAACCGAGCAAGCTATTGTACAAGTACTTTGTATCTTTTCTGCGAAAGAATTTGGCTCTGGAAGGAAAATTAAGGCAATACGTTCAGTGGTGCGTAGACAATTGTAAGAATACGAAAGTCTCGTGCAGACAACACCCGCCGTCAACGGTAGAAATCGCTGCTATGAGACGGTTGGGTACCATAGTGTGTCGATTCTTCTTCCTGGATGGAAGAACGAAGGCAATCGACGTGCACCCGACTGATACTGCGGCTGATGCAGTTGCTAAATTAGGTGAAAAATTGGGCCTCCGTTCCTTGGAGGGTTGGGCAATTTACCAAAGTAGGCCAGATGGTGAAGAACATGTGCGGGCTCATGATTACCTGTACGATGTTATAGCTGCTTGGGAAATGTAAGTATATTCATGGATCTTATTGGAAACTTGTATTATTAATTTGTTGTTTGTTCTTCAAGGAAACAATGTAAGTTGAATACGGCACAGTCAACCTTCTCAACGTTGAGACGCGGAAATAATGCTACTTTAGGAAGCGGTGATAATCGATTCGTATTTAAACGAAGGTTATTCAGAAACACTAGAGAAATATCTCAAGATCCTGTGGAAGTGAATATGCTGTATGCTCAAGCTGTGTATAATGTCGTTAAGGTAAGAGAATACAAGCATGCAATGATCGTCTAATTATTCTTACACTGTATTTAACTTCACACACATTTTAATTCTCTGTTTCAGTGCGATGACTTCCCAGTATCTGAAAAGGTTGCGCTCCAGTTGGCAGGTTTGCAAGCCCAGGTGGCCCTGGGCGATCCAAAAGACAACGATAGACTTGATTATTACAGCGAAGTGGACAGTTTTTTGCCTTATCGAATAAGCCGTGCTCGCGGCGACGACGTTTGGGTGCCAATAATAGCCCAGGCTCACAGACAGTATGGCGCCGGTCGCAAAGAACTAGCTGCCAAGGTGTTGTATTTATCTTGCGTTATGCAATACCCACTCTACGGTACCACGATGTTCAATGTCACTTATCGAGGCTATTGGTCCTACGGTAATCAACTAATCTTGGGTATCAATTGCGATGGATTGATGTTGATTAAACCGGACGATAAGTTCGTCTTATCAGAGTATCGTTACCAAGACGTGGAGAGCATTATGCTGGATCCAAGTGATTCCTTTATCACGCTGTCTCTTCTTCGACACAATCCTGACAGCTCACACAAGTGCTTCGTGTTCGAGACGACGCAGAAGAACGAGATAGGTAGTCTGATCGTGAGCTACTGTCCAGCGTTGGCTGGTTGGATCACGGAGAACGAGGTTCCTACTAAAAAGCTCAAATGTATCACAAACGAAGATCGCATTAGGCTCTATCATAACCTAGTTAATTGTCGAAGAACGCTCGTCGACGCGGAAATACTGAGGAAGCCACAAGACTCCGGCGGTGGTTTCCTCAGAAACACACTTAGGAGACTGTCGAAACACAGGATAGAGAAACTGAGACAGGAACACGGTAGCGCCACGGATCACGGCGAAACTTACAAGGGATTCCCCTACGCGTATTGGGCCTTCAGCAGACAGGCGATACCTCAAAGTCTGTCGAAACTGCCTGACCCAGACGAGCAGATAGCCCTCAGCGTTTTCCAACTGATTCTGACATACGCTGGTCTGGGTCAAAACGGTGATACGGTTCGCAGAGTCGAGGACGAACACGTGAACCTGATACAAACCGTGATGGAACGCTGTATAAGAAAAGAGAATTTGCTAGGCGAATTATACCTGCAGTTGATCAAACAAACCACGGATCATCCTGATCCGAACAGCCGTGTGAATCTCAGGCATTGGGCGTTACTTTCTTTGGCTTGTTCCGTAATTCTACCGCCGCAGAAAGTTATTCGTAAATACTTGATCGCGCATCTGAAACGTTGCGCTAGCGATTACGTGACCGAAGAGGGGAAGTATGCCCGATTCGCTGAAAAGTGCCTTTACAAAACACAGGGCACGAGAAGAAGACAATGGCCACCGAGCAGAGAAGAGATAATGTGCACGATTAATCGCAGGCCTATTTACGCGAGATTCCATTTCATGGACGGACAGTATCACGCCGTTGAGTTCCATCCATCGGCTACAGCTAGGGATGTCATGGAAATTATTAAAGTTAAAATCGGTCTCGAAGAAACTGCCATGGGTAATTACTATTCTCTCAATGAAAACAGTTGTGTTAGTATCGGTAATACTATTATTTTATAATATTGTGGTTTATAGGTTATGCTATCTACGAAGTATTAGGACCAACGGAACGAGCTCTGATACCAGAAGAGAAAATCGCTGACGTAATGTCGAAATGGGAGCGTTACAGGACAGCTAACGCACAACAAAACCAATCGCAAAGAAAGCACGCACATCACTTTTTCTTATTTAAGAAACATTTGTTCCTCGATCAGTACATGAATCTCGAAGACCCAGTTGAGAAAGAGTTACTGTATCATCAAGTATTGCACGATTTACGTGCTGATCGTTTTCCGATCACCGAAAAAGAAGCTGTAAGTCTTAACCTTCTAAATTTCACCACAGATCTATGACAGATTATATCATAAAAAACTGTAATACTGTATTATCAAATAATACATTTGCAGATGATGCTGACGGCATTGCAAGCTCAGTTAGAACTCGGTGATTGCCAAGACACAGTGACGGACCACGATTACCGCACTATATCGAATCACTGCCTACCTACAAGACTGGTCCCGAATTTATGTATAGAAGGTGTTCTCCAACACCATCAGTCTGTACGAGGAATGACACCGCCAGAAGCGAAGAAGGCTTTCTTGAATTTAATTCAATCGTGGCCACTGCATAGAGCCACGATATTCGACGTGATGCAGTCGTTCACCTCGAACTGGCCACGCGTTCTGTGGCTGGCCGTCGATCAGCAAGGTCTTCATCTTCTGGAGCATCGTTCCAGAAACACTCTCTGTACCTATGAATATAGCAGTATTCTCAGTTATAGTCCAGCTGTTAGTTGTTTGATGATTATCACTGGTACTGATAAGAAGCAGAGTAAAGTCATTCTTACAACATCTCAGGTAATTGCTTCATCGGAGAACTTTTAATATTCTGTGGAAGAAAGTTGATATACTTAATGCTATACATTTCACTAAACACTTGATGCTGTACATTTCACTAAACACTTGATGCTATACATTTTACTGAATACTTAATATATATTTCAGGCACACCAAATAGCGAATTTAATTCGCGAGTACATGGATGTTCTTCAGTCACCACCAGAAGTACCAAAGAGAGACTCCGCGATAGCTCAACAAATAGCGCAACAACAGATTCAACCGCCCACGAATCTCCAAACAGCTGCCGGTGGTCGTAAATCTCGACCTGCTTCGGTGTTACACAGAGGTGCTCCAGTGATACAATCGCAAGCTAGTTAAAAGATTAGGTAACTTATTAGGTATATTTCTCCCCAACCTGATACGTGATTTCTTCTTGTATGTAACTTCCTTCTCCCCTGCATTAAACGTACACTTGCCTTTGTCTTAAATATACCTTAACTTTTTGTATTTTTATAATATTTATTTACTCGTTTAATAGTAGCGAAATAAGTTGTATGTTTCATACTTGATACGGTGTTAGTCGTCTAGTTAGCGTTTTTTTAAATCGTTCAGTATCAGGTTGCGGTGAAAAAATGTATCCAGTTATTAATGCTTTAGCGGCAGGGCCTATCAGCGACAACCGTCGCGAGGCATTAGCCTAATTTCTTTCTTCCAGTATTTATTCGATTAGCTTAGGGCTCGAGAGACGTCGAAAGAAATAGCTACCGCCGCGGAGAGAAAGTGTATATTATCGTACGGACCGACAAATAACTGCCATTACAATTTTAATGCTGGAAAGTTGTGGAAAACTTCGATTTCCATTTTGTCCGTCATTGTTGTTGCCTTTTTTACGAGCGATCATCAGTGTGTTTTATACAATTTTTGCAGGATATACAATAGTAATTGTAACACGCAATAATCGTTGAATCATTCAGTGAATATCGTTATAGTACGCTCGCTTGCAATTTAATCGTCCCTTAGCTCAAGCTTTCAATTTTACAATACAATTTTTAAAAGCTTCAAATCTTTAAACTCTGAAATTTTCAAATTATAAAATCTCTGTATTCTCAAATTTTGACAAACTTTTAAACGTTCTATAATTATGCGATAAATATTTCTGTCAGCTGAAGGAAGCTTAAGCGGCACGCGAGCGTACGTTCTCTGCATATCATTTTGTATCGTTCGACGAGACGTTATCACAATTCATTTTATATATTAAAAACGACCAATTTATTGATTTTACTTACCTTGTTAACGACTCTGTTCAACGATGACGATAATGTAAAGTTGCTATATTAGAATCGACGTTGACCTTGTGCAAAATTCGAATGCAAATTATACACTAATCACTATTACGCATAATATTCCATATAAATATAACGCAGTAGCACTGGATGTAAAGATGTATCTTGGAAAAAAGTGCTACACTGACAAAGGTTTTCGACAGGTTCAAAATGAAAGTCAAAAGATAATCTGATCTTGATTTCATAGACAATCCTTTCATGATATTGTCCCTTCTCTTGTAAAATTTTAAGACTAAAACTGGTAATAAGATTTCGATTTGCGAAGATACCGTGAAATTGCGTCCAGAGAAAAATCTGTTTTCATTTTTTTATTCTCTCTAATTCAATATCGCTCAATATCTTGGTGTGTAAATATTAAATAAATTGTTGTAACGTAACAATAGATTCCAAGCAAAATTCTCCAGTGTTCAATGATATATCAAGCTAATAGATGTAAAGCTCGCTTATACGCAAAATATTTAATAATTGTAATTTAACCCTTTCGAGTAAAACTTTTCATACGCGTAGTAAGAGGGCTAGTATAAAAAATTCTTTGAAATCTACACCGTTTACAATTCACGATAGAGGTATCGTTTTTATTAGTATCACTTTTTTGATAACGAACGTGTTCAACGCTATAACTATTATTAATTTTTCAATTTTACGATACATCTTAGGGACACAGTCAAGAAAGGGTTAATTGTATGATATAAATAATCTCTTTGTGAAAGTCGAACACTGGAGTTTATAAAAAAAAATATCGTCATTTTATTTGGACCAATATTTCATTTTCAAAATACTTGTTGGAGGATGCGAGAAATAATTTTTCGATATGTACGTGTTATTTAAGAATTGTCAGGATGAATCTTTTACATAACTATCCGCCCAGAATATTAGTCGGTTAATGGGCACTGTTGTGAAAACATTGTAACGCGCGTACTTAAAGAGAGTTAATCATGGATCAATGGCGAAGCACGTGGAACAAGATGTAACGAAAAAGAGTTAGTGTATTCTCTGTAATCTATTTATTCCGATTTTCTTTCCGGGAGTTCGGCTAAGATTCGACGAGTGCAGACAGACTGTGATCCGCTTTGGGTGTCCTTAGTCTTCGAGAGCTGTTTAACGAGTGAGACTTCGTGTTAACTAAATTAAAGAAGAGAAGAAACGGGAAGAACAGGAGAGTTTGCGTGAGAGGGAGAGAAAGATAAGAACGTGTGAGGAACGAGTTCAGAATGCGATTGCATATTTAAAAAAAAAAGGAAAAAAAGGGAACGAAATATGTGATTCCCTGTATGTGTAACTTAAGAAATAAATTATTGGTTGACGATGTTATATTGAAATATTTAAAGAAAAATGAGCGACACTGTATATACGTATAAATAAAATAGACACGCATAGACGATACGCACATACGTTACACAACTATACACGAACATCACTTTGTTGTAAACTTGGGAAAAACACGTACAAACACACGGTTTACACGCTTACACGCGATATTGAGAAAATATACATACTATTATATAAATATAAATATGAACATAAATATAAATATATAAATATATATAGATTATTAATATACTCCAGCTATGTATAAGGATACAATAAAAGAAAGCGAAGCTTTAAGCGTAATGAAATTCACTAGATCGAGCGGTGTGAAGTTCGTCGAATGTTCTCTGTCTACTAACTGTGTTTTTGGTTAGGAGAGACAAGGACGGTAAATAGGATGCTACGACAAAACACACATTCTCCCAACCAAAACTCCTCTGCGAAGAAGTAATATTTCGACAAGATTTCTTTTGCATACTACTCTCAGAAGTTTAATCTAGGTCGGTACGGAGGCCGTTTTTGGAAAAGTGGGACGCGAAAAATTTTCTTCTATAAGAAATGTTAGTTTTCAGTTCATAAAATTGTTTTGGACGAAATTGCAAAATCGGCCTCCGTACCGACCTAGATTAAACTTCTGGGAATAGTATGCAAAAGAAATCCTGTCGAAATATTACTTCTTCGCAGAGAAGTTTTGGTTGGGAGAATTCAATACATCCGAGTCGTTTGAATAACAACATGGCCGCTGGGATATCGCGCTGCTTGGTGCTGACTGGGTTCAGGCCTGGCTATACGTACATACATATGGCACCCCAGAGGGTACCGCTAAAAGGGCCCACCATTAAAAAACAGTTTGCATCAAAACTAATAGATGATAGCAATCGTATCATGATATTCTATTTTCAAATGTATTATGTGCAAACACAAAATATTAATTCCAGAAATAATATATAATAAATTAGTTATGTTTTGTTTTTTTTAACAATTTTCCCGATCTTTTCTACGATATATAATTATTTCCTTTTGAACGAATAGGAAATTATAACGAACAAATAATGAAATTAACACACTAATAAGTTAACGAAGTGATACCATAAAAATAATAGTAAAAAGAAAAGAGCAATCTTTATGGAGCGCCAATCTACGACAAAGTTTGAAAATCATATATGACACTCGGTTACACCTTGCTCTTCATTCACTTTTCTATCGATTATTGCGAAATGAGCACGTTTAAAATATTATACTTCTTTATTTTATTCTTTCGTAGCAATAGCCGATACAGAACTGTCGTCAACGATACAATTCATCCTGATGACACACTCATTCTTTACTGCGAAGAAACGTCTCATTGGAAGGGGAATTGCATTTGTACACAACACATGAACAGTCATAACCTGCCTCACTATTTCGATTTTTATTTTCATAATACGTAATTAATATTGTACGTGATTAGGATCTCTATTACATGTATTAAATATTATTGTACATGTATGCTATTAATTGCAGATGTTTTATATCTTGTAAATAACAATTATTTAAAAACACTTTGAATTTATTTTAATATTATTACTGTTAAATAATCAGGATCGGAAAAAATCAAAAACTAATAACACACTTCCAATTACAAATTAATTATTTAACGTTAAACACAAAGAATACACATATTAACTATAAGATTAATTAATAATGCCGGGATAACTTTCTCATACACCAATTTACACTGCGCGCGTTTTCATTTTACGAACAAGGAGAAGGAAGTGCATTTTTCAATTATTTTTTTTATGCATTTCTAACGAAATGCATTGCTCGCACTGCAAGATGACGCCACATGCTATATTTATTTATAATTTCACAATTACAAAAGAAAAAAAATGAAAAACGTAACATGAAAAGAAACCACGTTTCAGTGGGATCGAACCTACGACAAACAGGATGCACAGATTACGAGGCAGGACTCCTCACCTCTCAGCCAATTGTTTACTTAGAAAAGTGTCTTACGTTCCGACACATAACAGACTACGACGTAAGATGTTACGCGTACATCGATGACTTTACTCCAATAAGATATTGCAAGTACATATAACTGAAATTACGTCGTGTTTGGTCTCATTTTAATCAGGAAAATGTCACGAATATGATGAAACAAGTTGTATACAAAATAGATCAAAAATAAAAAAGTTAGCAATGCATAAGCATTGCAAACAATTGAACAGACTTTTGATCTTTGCCGACTGCCACGACCGCAGTGTCTCTTTCTTCTTCACTCGCTATCCTCCTCTACGTCAGAAACTTTTATCGTCAAATCTAAACCAGTAATTATGCTTCAAATTATATCGTGTTTGGTCTCATTTTAATTAGAACAACAAGACGAATACGATGATCAAAGTTTCATTCACGAAAAACCAAAAATAAAGAATTTTGATTTTTGAATGCAAAAGACAAAACACGCACGAGTCTTTCTTGTTTGCCGACCAATTCAACATTCTATCTGTCTTTCTTTTCCATTTGCCGATCTCTTTCACGTTAAAAATTTTAATCACCCGAAACACATTACATATTTCCTATACCTGACCTTTGAATATTTTTCTCTTGCAGGAATAGTATTAAAGCAATCACATAAATTATTTTTGTATATAACATTCTTTTATCATTAAATCTATATCTATCTTACAAAATATGTAGAGTTATGGTAATTATTACAAACAGTGCATTTTATTAAAAAAGTCTTTTTATTATTCATATGCTTTATTTATAAATTTTTGTCTCTTATGTTTTTAATACAACTAACTATTTCGTCTCGTAGTAGCAATCGATTTTTCTCTTATATCTGCGTTATTTCTTCCGAGGAACGTGCAAATGTATATACATCTTATATTTCATGCGATACGGTATCTTCTTCGAACCAGTTTAGCATATATGATTTCAGACTAAATAATAAATAAATTATTCATAAATCTTGCGCCGAACGTCCATCGCAGCCAAATTTTGAATTAGTTGTACGTGAAAAAATGACTAATTTGCTGAAAAAACAAACTAACAACCATAAACGGTTATTAAAAATATATTCTTTTATTTCCATAAAATTGCAAAACAAAAATTACATGTGCATACATCCGCATATAAAAATTTTTTAAAAATCGATGCCGCGGGCGCCCGCCGACCTTGCTACGGCACCATCGTTTCGCCACGCGTGCCAGAAAACGAATTTTGCCTCGTCTCGTGAAAAGAAAGATACATTGGAGAGACAAGGATCTATCTATCCTTGTCTATAGCTTCCCAGTTCGCCACCAGAGGTCCCCATTATCGGATTTTGGCTTTCTTGAAAATCATGGCATTACGCTTAATATTGCAAATAACGATGGTTTGTTTCTTCTCGTCCATTGGCATCTTTGATCTCTCGAAAACGATGTTCTTTTAAATTAGTTGTACGAGCGGGAAATTCAAATCGAGCAAATCTACTTTCATGTCAACCTCTAATAATTATTAGAAATATACTTGTAATAAATTTATTACATATTATTAGGAATATACTTGTAATAAATTTTCTGTATATTACTAATATTGTCTTTCGAGGTATTTGTATCAATTTGAATTCGACCGCCATACTTCTACACTACGCGCATGCGCACTCCCGATTCTTTTGACTTTGGCATTTAAATTGGTAGAGTCTCTCTCTAGGTGGTTTTCTTGTCACAACCTACGTTGCTTACTTAACCTATCTCTTTTCTTTATTCTTAAATCATTAAGTTAAATTCTAAAATGTCTTAAGTAATTCGGGATTGAGGAAAGTAAGCAATAGCGGGGTAAAGAAATGTCAGACAAACATCTGGTCGTTTCAAAATTATTTTTTATATTTCAGTAATCCGATTTTGTTCACGTAACGTACATCGAAAGAAACATCGAGTGCAAAGGGTTTTGCTTATCGTACTATATTAGCCTCGTATAGGACTCACTGTTTTGTCACAGAACATCAAAAGCGTTTCATGCAATGCTGTCCTCTCGTCACGCGGTTAAGCCGGTGAGAACGAGAGACAGATCTTCGTCGATCGGGGACCGGTAAATGTATTTCCGACGCAATTTGCACGAAATCAACAACTCAATTAAACAACACATACACACGAACGCGTGTTTATACTTCCGCTCGTTCTTTCGGCGCGTATTAAAATGCACTCGTCGCAGGCGAGTATTTTAATACATCGTATTTAAATGCCGGTCGGTAAATGTGTTCTCTGCGCGAAGCAAACGCGGGAAATGCTCGCGAGATTATAAAATAGGAATGCTTCGTAACGAAATAGAAAATAAGAAAAGAAGAGGGAAGTAAAAGCATGGGATTCGTGCAAACTTAAGTAAAAATACATTGACAATCGTTAGAATTTACAATACGCGTATAACGAATCATAGCTAAGAGAGTAATAGTCGCCATATACAATAACTTCCGGTTGTGCCGTTTCCGGGGTCGAATCGAGAAGTCTCCGAAATGCAACGATGCTTGTACTTCTACAGGTAAAACTTTATAAATGCTTTCCTCTGCTAATAACATAACCAACAGTCGGTTAAAACATTTGCCAATATTTTCAGATTTTTTCTCACCACGGTAATACGATCGAAACCGAGCCATCTTGGTTACGCTTATCGGCAGATGCGATTTTTGCACACGAAATCACCGCTCCCCAAGCAACGAGTAACAAGTGCCGACTCCGATATATTACCGAGTTAAGGAAAATTAGAAGCGGGTAGGTTTCTCTGGGAATTACTAATAAAAATTCCTCTAAATTAATCTTACTATAAAATTAAGGTTACAAAATGGAAGAATTAGGAATAGTTTTAAAGCTATCGTTATTCTAATGTTCGAACGAAGAACTCATGAAAAGGATCAACCCTATGACTACCTCTATATTCCCAAGAGAAAGCTACCGCGCTTCTCTCAGGTTCTAACACGAAAATACAAAAGGTCCGATAAAAGATAACGTTCGCAATCTGTGATCGCAGCGAGACATCTCGACTCGAGACAGAAACGTTAGATATATCAATATTCAGCACCATATAACACTTCCGTAAATCGCTATTTAAACTCACTACGGTTAACGATATATAAATACAATCGAGAAATAAATAATGTTCATTTGTAACATTCGCTAATACGAGTTTCATCGGCGCACGAGCAGTTAAACTCTATTTAATCGCTAGCAAAAAAGGATCAGTCTGACACAAAATTACTTAGATTCTTGCAACTAGGTACAAAGAGAACTAGACACAAGGTGAACATACAAAACGTGAATCCAATGAAACGTCTACCCGTGCGCTTTTCTATCACATTTAGAAATTAGACTTCAACTCTGCAACAATCACTGATGTTTCAACATTGGGAATAGGCTCGAGAGAGTCAGGTAGATCTCGCCAGAAGGAAACTGCGACTGGACGTGTTTGTGGTTTCTCGAGGAAACTACGAAGCTCGATAATAATCGATGAAACAGGGAAACACTGGATTTCGATCGCTCTTACAGGAATCGGACTTTTAAATAATTAAACGTCGTCCATGTTTGATACAAAGTTCGCAAGCTGTTCAGACGTAACTAGACTCTTATACTCTTCTCGCCCGGGAACATTCGTAAACTCTAATCGAATAAAGATTATCGAAACGCAATTATTACGGTATACTCGCAGACTGTACACGTTCCAGGTTCTTTAAATACTAATGGCGCAATTTATTTGCAGGAAACTCGTGGACGACAGAGTTCGGTGCAACGTACTCTTCTTTCGGTCGGGAGTCCAGGGAGAACTTAGAATAGGAATTTGGAAGTTTGAGAATTTATGCCTTCAGAAATTCGAGGATTTATAGACTCGAGTAATGCTTCAGTTAATTTGAAAATATCGAAATTTCGTAGTTGAAGAACTCAGGGTTTGCAAATTCCCTTAACCGAAAGAAGCTTCCGTTGCACTCGCAATATATTCTGTAGACCGTGTGCTGACAGGGCATTACTGTATTAAAAATAAAAACCAAAAATCTCCTTAAAATAGCAAAATAAGGGAAGAAATTTTTGAATATCAAACATCGACTATTGAGAATAGTGAACAGAATTAGATAAAAATTGTGCTTGTGAGAGATCGAAACATAGTTATTTTTCTTAAGGATCATGAAACGTTGGAAAAGGATCATATTCTCAAGTTACGAAAAACACGCACAAGGAGCTTTCACAGAATCTACAATCGGTAACATATAATGCGCACGCTATTTAACGAGACATTTTAAATACAACTAACACAGCGATCGCTACCCGCTAGAGCATCAAAATCTCGGCTCTTCTTCCTTTCATTCTTGTTCTTCGATCGTACGGACGGTAGCTTTCGTCGGAGAATAAGATTCTCTTGATTATACATATGTATATATATATACTCTTTGAAAAAAAGCACGCGTAAATCAGTTTCCAGTCCGATTTCTGACTGTTCGTTCGTTTGTGAAGACGGACCTATTCGAGTTAGTCTGAAAAAGCTTGCAATGTGAAAAGCACATGCCTTTTCAGAATTCTCAATTTTCTTTCGAGTTTTCAAATATCAATGGTCGTTTTACCCGCCAAAAGATTAAACGTAACATTCAAATGAACTCTATTTGTGAATTAAAAATTGTTGATAATTATGTAGAATGATCTCATTTGTTTTAAGGACTTTGATATATATTAGATGTTACAAAGATCAATGTCAGCTATTATATTAAAGAAATCTATACATTCCTCAATAAAAAGTTGCATGATATAGACTCTTTTTATATTGTCATAGAACAAGCTACAATGAAAAATTGGAATTGGCAATATAATAATTTGTACAATGGTGCACCACTAATAAATGTTTACGCTACGACAGTAGGCGAGCTACTGTTATTGCTGCGCACTGCGCTCATATATATAGTGGGGGGCCGCCAGTAGGATGCGTGCGCAACGGTGACCGGGGTGGGGGGAGACTACTTACGCGCACACGAGTCGCGGAGCATCATTAGCGCATGTGCGCTGCGAGGTGAAACATGTGTGTCATACGTAAATGACAATATACTAAAAGTCCACTGTATAACTCAAAGTACAAACTGACCATCATAATGTATATCAAAGTCATTAAAAAAGAGGTCTGAAAAGATTATTATATATTGTCAATATTTCAAAGGGTCCCTTGACAATACTTAAATATGGACAATGTTGTATTAATATAAACTGACCGTGAATTTAGGAATTTGGAAACGTGCAGTCGTCGACAGTTTTGGAATATTGACAATATTCATAAACGCCCAATAGGTCTACCTCCATCGTACGATATTAAACAATGATTCCAACTGAAATAGCCTAAAATTTTGTGCGTGAATGAATCTGTTTTCACGTGTGTGTATGTGCGTCGAGAAACGAGATGAAACTTGAAAGCATTGAAAAAAATCGATTCGATGAAATAATTGATTTTTGTTGTTGCTTTTAAGCTTCATATACGAACACAATTACACGAGCCAGTTGTAACTGATGGTACTTTATGTAGTCAAAGAGGACCTGTTTCTCGTATATCCAACGCTTTTTTTTTTCTAATTTCTCCCGTATCTAAACTATATTCACACGATTTTACATTATTATTGTTATTACTATATCGTTATTATTAATATTATTATTACAAAGTATATCATCGTGATCGACAGATATGATGATTGCTTAACACACACGAAAGAGGAGCCGGTGGTGGTGATTGAATGCGATTTCGAAAGGCTTTCTCGAAGCATGTTGTTCTCTTTTTTAGAATATCTTTTACCCAACACTGTGCACAGGCGATATTAAGTACGGTATACAGAATTTATTTTTCTCGTAATCTTTTTTTTATATTTTTAGATTGTTTTTTTTTTGTACGGCTTCCTGATATCTTTCAGACCCAGGATAAAATCCACGATGTTCGTTCGTTTTCAGCGACGTTGGTCCCTTTTTGTTGTTATTTTTTCTTTTGTAATTCTCGCGTTCTCGGAACGAAAAGTAAACCAAGATCGTTGAAATGGAAAGAAAAATGACGGATTTTAACACAGGTCTGAAGAAACATAAAGAATACGACGTATGTCTAATTGTGATATTTTATATTAATTATACGTCATATATATTTATAAATATATGATATTTATATATATATATTTTTTTTTTTATTCTTGTCGCTTATATATATTTATAAATATATACATTTTCTATCTTCCTCGTATTTATATATTTATACTTATATTTGTAAAAAATGATACGTGTACATACGCACGTACATGTATCATTTTTTATAAATTATATTCTAAAAAGGAAAGGTACCACCATCGATAGTCACGTGTGACCCTACTTAGAACTGTATATTGCAACAATATTAATTCTCTTTTATCATCTTCTTAATTTATATAACATAATTTATATATATATCTATATTTATTTATAACTTTATGTACCACTTCGTGTACTAAATTTACGTACACCAACGTTACTTTTGTTGCCTAATTGTTGGCTCACTTTACAGTTCATCGACGAAGCAACGTTTTCCCGCGTTTTTTCAACGAACCAACGTGTCACGTGATTTCCGGTTCACGTGGCACCCATGGTACGGTAACGCGATACTAACCTTCGTCGATGATGAAAACAACTTGTCGCTTAAAACACGTCCTATTTAACACGATTGACTAGCGATTACACAAATTCTCACAGGGAAAATTGTTGCTGTTGTTTTTTTTTTATCTTTTTTAGGGTTAGAGGAAGTTGGCGGTTTGTAAAGAGTACTATCGTCCGCAGCAGTTTTATTTTTATCGCTTTACCGTAAATTTCAAATTGTTTTTCTCGCGGAAAATTTTTATACACCGGCAGAAACCGTAACGATAGTTCTCTTTACGAAGAGAATTTTAGAAAAGAACGAATTTCGTTAACAAAAATATACAAAAAGCTCTAAAACGACGACGTGGGGAGAAATGGTCAGATAAAAAAAAAAGAGGTTTGCGAAAAATTATAAAAATATATGTACGTATCTTCAACTAACATTAATGCAACTTAGCCGCGTGCAATTTCGAGAATACTTGTTCAAAATTACAAATACTGTAAAATAATATGATAAACGAAACGTCACACGTTTCAAAACAAAATATACATATATCTTACTTAAAAGAAGAAAAGAGGTATTCCGTTTTTGTCAGCTCGATGATCGTTGCGATTACAAATTTTTCCTCGTTCTAGAACAAACAGATCGATATTCGATCATTAAACAACTTTTTTTTAACGAATACTATCTTTCATTTGGTAATCTCGACGGATCAGAATTCGTAAAACTGGCAAAACTTATTTTTCTACACATAACCACAAAGTCGAAAGAAATCGATTTACCTTGCTCGACGTATCGATGTGTTTAGGACGGCAATCGTTACGTTCTCTTTTATCTGGACACCACTTTCACCGAGCATCGAGAATTATATTTTCGACAAAAACGGATTTACAACCGAATGAGACACATCTAACACACGACGCGTAAAAAATTAAAAGAACATCAATAACGACGATAAAGTGCTTGCTTTCTCTTTTTGTTTTTTTTTTTAACGCGTGGAATAATCGTTACACGTAGCGATTGGACCGATATCGATACGTACCGAAATTTTAGATGCTTGTTTTTAATTATCGATAGAGTTTTCTTCGACCGATACCACTACTTTGAATCAAAATTTGATACTTCACGAAGATATCGACACATTTTGACATTTACGTTTTTAATACCGCTCGATACCAGATCGAAATTTCTGGATTGGCATCCAATAGTATCGACGCGGTATCAGTCCCAATATTATACGATCATTCTAAGCGTAACGATACACCGTATATAATAGTAATTGCCTATTCGAACAACGCACAAAACCGTCTTTTTTCTTTTTTTTTAAGCGTAGGCCGGACTAACTTGTCTCTCGAGCATAAAACAATAACCTCCGTAGCCCGAAATATCGAGCCAAATTGGCCTCTGCGTTCTCGTTCTGACTAGATTTACGATAAGTAAGTGTACAAACATCGATGAATCGACTGCTGTTCCATGTCGATCAGATCATTTTTCTCACGTACAATTCTTCTACGAATAATACACGTTAATAGAACTATCGACTTGTTGCGATTCGAGGACCATTTTACGTATTACGAAATAAGTATAAATTCTATGTGTCAACAATAAGTTTACAAAGAGATTCACCGACGACACGGACGCAGCACTCGAGGTTTGGTACACGGAGAGTGACATCGACCCATCGATCGATACATCGACAGGATACTACGATCACTGGTCAGTAATTATTGCTATGCAAGCAAAAGCCGTAAAAAGGTTTACGATCAGCTACATTTATACATGCGAATGACCATCGCACGATACGGCTCTCTTGAAAGCGGCATCGTGAGTAGACAATATACTATATTTTACATACATTAATTCTCCTTGTACTTTCTAAGATCGTGCGACAAGTATCATATGTCGTGTCGTGGGTTTGGAATACGTATTGTTTTTTAATCATTTTGATCGTGTCTCGATACTCTACGCGTTCTTTGCACTTCGAGTTCTGCACAAGCTCGAAGTACACAGAGGGCAGCATCTCGACCGGTACAAAGCGATTTTATTTTTATTTTTTGTATCTTCACTGGATCTAATATATTACTCGTTCAACGAAAGATTCGCCACCTCCAGTTTTCTGTCATATACACTGCGGACAAAAATACGTCCATAAGGGGAAGAAATGATAATAGGAAATATACAAGATTCTTGCCCACTGAGTGTACACGTTATGCGCATACCGCATGCGCAGATAACACGTAACATGTGCATTTATGACCTAACCAATAAGAACTGACATGCGCGCGGAATCCTGATCTTTCGTTGAACGAATAATGCGACATAAAAACGTACAATACGATAATTATTCACGACACCGAATTAATGCATCCTGTCGTCAAAACGAGTCGCTAGATTACAAAATCTGGGGCTGAGAAGTTTTCGTCGCCTAGCGACTCGTCGCGCGACAGCGTTAAAATATTTTCTCTCTTGCGCGCCGCAGTTCGAATTTACGTTGACTAAAACGTATTTATTAATTACTAGTTGTTACGCTATTATTACTAATTACCGTTTAAATTCTCTCTTTTTAAAACTATCAACGACGACTCGAAGTTTACACCAAGGATCGATGATCGAATCGAAATGTGGATCATGATTCATTCGCGATTCGATAGGGACATCTTTGATGGAAACTCCAACTTATAGAGTATTTTACTTATATTTTCTTTTCCCTCTGCTCTTTAAAACATCCAAGAAATCGTTCTCCCTTATATCGCGGATAATTTTATCGTCCAACCCGTTTCGGTTGGAAACTCGACTCAGCGTGTAACCGTTCATCGATTTCTATTTTGAAAACGTGCTTCGAGCGTTTCTGCACGCCGCAAATAAGGCTTGACTATTTGATCACTTAATACGCTAAAGAGCTTTCAGCCATTTCCTAATGGTTTTAAGTACACGAAATTGATGCTTCAAGCTTTAAAGAACACCTAACTAGAGACAACACGTACGAAGATTCTGGAAGGTGCATCAATATCGCTAGGTGGACATCTGTTTTTCTTTTTTTCTCTTTTTTTTTACTCTGCGCATCAAGTTCGATCACTTCGAGTCTTCCTTTGTCCACTGTATTTCCCCTCTTCTCTTTTTTGTTATACTTTAGGCGTATATTAAAATAAGTTAAGGTTATACGTGTTACACATACGTATATGTATATATATATATATTATATTATTTTGTGTTAAGTTTGACGGTTGACCACCAGTGGACTCCGTCGCGTCTATTATCACTTAAAATTCTATATTTCTTTTTTTTAAGTATGAAACACCATGACCACCTGGTCAGATCGTATCCTGCTCGATCTTCACCACGCGAGCATGGCTTTAATGTTGTATTATTTTAAACTCTATCGGAAAAGCGCTGCGAGATGACCCTCTGGGATTAAAGCTCAACGAAAAGTTTTAGTCCGTTCGAATTCTCGTTCGAACAGGAATACAACTTCTCGTTTTTTTTTTCTTTCTTTCTAATTAGTTATTCTATACTATGTTCGTATGCACAGGATTTACAGACTCGACATTTATAATTGCGCCTGCTGGTTTTACTTAAAACTTAAGCCCAGCTTACGTTTCAGTCTTGATCACTAGTGATTCGACACACTACGCTAAGACTCCTAAAACTCGACTTATTTTTTAAGCAATATTCTTGGAATAACTCGATCATCTTATTTCTGCCACGATAGAAAAACTCATGATTTGTAATATGAAACTAAGTACATACGTAAATGTGTAAGCGTTAAAAAAAAACACGTAAGTGTCAAGTCTTTATAACGTGATAAACCATGAGTCTGTAAATCAGAAGATACTTACATGTTCCAGTAGAACTGAGTCGTGAGAAAAAACTTGTAACTTCAATATTTTTTGTTATCTTTCAGACTCAAGGTTGTTCCTGTGCAAATTACTTGTTCGTCATTGGTATAAAACGTTTAGAGGAAATCCTCTATAAGCGCTCTGAGAGGAAACGAAATATACGATTAAGAAAAAAGTTCTTATCGATTCGAATCCTTTTCCTCCATTCTCTAAATAGTTCTGTAGAGTTTCTAACAGTATTTATACATAATTTGTAAGAATATCAATTCAACAGAAATGATCAGATCGCCCAGCGATCGTTATCGCCATGCCATTGAAAATGACTTTCTTTGCTGCGTTTCTTTTTTGTACTAATTCCCTTAATCAGTATTTGATTCCAAAGTACATTTTTTAATCATCGTGAATTGGATCTCTCATTAGCGTTTCCTCTCGAACATGCCCTAGTCTTTTGGCTTTTCAAAATAAAAATTAAAAGAAAACGACGATTTTGTCAGACCTTGAGACAGACTTCGATCCAAACACGTTTCTTCTCGTGCCAAATTAGCGTCATACTTGTAATCAATATTCCTGCAAAGATGTTGTAGAAAACAGAACGAAGTTTCCAAATTTCTTCACGATCTCCATCACTTTTTCCCGATAGCTTGAACGTTGCTTCCAATGATAAAAAATTATCTCCGATGGAGATCAAATACAAAGGAGATTCCGAGCAGCTTCATAAACGCTGATATTCAGCTTTGCAGATTGGCACGTTCACCAATTTTCCAAGCAAGAAGCATTGAAATGACATTAACATTGTATCCTCTTTCTCGTTTACTCAATTTGTTCTTACTTTTTACTGCGCTCCAAACCTGGCTGGGTTGAAGTCTTTGTTGATGAAAGAGAAGCCTTGGAATTCCTCTTGATTGATATAGTTCACTTCTTCTGGATTTTCCGGTGTCAGTACAGGATCTTCTTTCGTGAATTCTGTGTCGAAGTTCATGGCATCTTTTTTACTTTTCTGAAAAGTTTATAGGAACATCGTGAAATAATTTAATATTAAATTCAATTTAATATTGCATAGAATCAATTTTTATGAACTTACAATTTTTGGCCTAATCGGTGGTTTTACTTTGCGCGCTTCGAGAGCGTCCCAGTCCATTTCTTGAAAAAATGGATGGGCTTTTATAGCGCTCTCGCCACCGTTAGCAGCAACGCAGCCTAATCTTTTAGCAGGATTCTTTGTCATAAATCCTTTCAAAATAGACACTGCTTCTTTCGAGATCCAAATTGGGTAAAGCACGTCGTCTCGCAAAATAGATTCGAATAAATCATCTTCGTTATCCGCTTCAAAAGGTGGTTGACCAGCCATCATTTCGTACATTAAAACGCCTAATGCCCACCAATCGACGCTGGCGCCATATTGCAATTCTTGAAGAATTTCGGGTGCAATATAATCGGGAGTTCCACAAAATGTCGACGTAGTTGTGTTCCCTTCAATGATACCCTCTTTACACATTCCAAAATCTGCTAATTTACAGTGACCTTCCTGGTCGAGTAATATATTGTCCAATTTAAGATCTCGGTATATAACATGATGTTTATGAAGAAATTGCAATGCAAGTGTAACTTCTGCTGCGTAGAAACGTGCTCTTGCTTCATCGAATTTTCGAGCTCTCTGAATATGGAACATTAAATCACCTGGAACAAATAAAAATAACAGGTTAATTGTTACTTTAATATTACTAAGTAATTAATAATTTTTATCAATATTTACCTCCGTTCACGTACTCCATAACAAAGAACAACCGATCGCTTGTCTGAAAGCAACTGTGAATAGCAGTGAGGAAAGGATGCTTTGCTGCCAACGTCAAAATTCGCTTTTCCGTCATTGTACAGTCAACATCATCGTCTTGTATAATCGCATCTTTTCTTAAAATTTTCACGGCGTATACTTCATCAGGATTAGCTTTTCGTTCTACAAGCATCACTTTTCCAAAACTACCTTTACCAAGAACTTTGATAAAATTAAAATCTTCGATACCAAATTTTCTAACTTCATTCTCACTAACAGGTACTGCATTTTCACTAACGATAACTGGCGTTTCTTCTGTTTTTTGTTGAACTGTTTGCGAGTTATCGGTTGGCAACGTATTTGTGACTGTTACAGTTTTGGATGTTTCACCAGATTGACAAGTTGTTGTTCTATAATTAATCTTTGGAGTTTTTATTTGTTTATCTGGTGATATATTCATTGTACTTAAAATCTCAGCCATAGCTTTAGTATCAATACCACAGTTATTTGCTACATTCTTCTGACATCTTTTGTGAACATTCATATCACAAGCTGTATAAGACAAAAAATAAATTCAGCTGTACAGTTATACAAATCTTCTTATTCATAAAAAATAGGTTAATGAAAAATTACCTTCGCATTGTAAACCTTGTCTATACAAGCCATACAATAGTGAACCACAATGGTCACAAAAAGTAAATCTCTTGAAATTGTGAACAACAAAACGGTGTGGCATATCTATACTGAAACGTGGACTTTCTGTATCTTGACTTGACTGAAATCCAGTATCAATAAAATATTAGATCATTCATCTTTATGGCATATAAGACAAGTAGTATTAAAAACATGAACACAAAATAAATTGTTATTACCTCGTCTCTCATGCCTGGGCATTTTGTAATAACTAACTTGTGGCACCTCTTATGAACAACGCATGTGCAAACTGAAACATAATAATTTCTAATTTAATACATAAACTTTCGTACACATACAACATTTAAGTATAGCATGACCAAAGCTGGCTGCATGCGTGATTAAACGCACTGATTTAAGATGACAAGCATAAATAAAATTTGGTGGATGTTGTGATAGTCTTGCCATAGAAACAGTATAAGCTTGAACATTAAAAATAGAATATGATTTCTAAGGATGTGATAAAATGAAACCACTGAAACCTGTTAATGGTTTGTTATACTTTACTTAAAAACATGCAATGAAATATTTCCCCCTCATGTTAAATCACAGGTAATACAGTTTGCATTAAGAACTTGAATAATGGATTACAGATATTAAGTTTCATTTTGCAAGTATTGTTACAGAAAGCACAGCATCAAGTATTGAACCATGGGCCAAATTAAATGTCAAAAACTCATTTTTAAATTTAATTATGAAACTTTCTGAATGTTCTAAATAGTTTAATTTTTTTTAGCTAAGTACACATACACACACCTAGATAAACATATGTTCACACAAAGGTAGAGCAAGCATATATATAATTATAATATCTGTTAATAACGTGTATGTGTCTTCTCACCTTGACACTGATAGCCCTGCTTGCCCAAGCCCCTGAAATACAACAGACAAAACACATCACATCATCTCCTTGTAACCCTCATAAAACACATACGTATGCTTTCTTGGGCCATGAACCATAATTAGATGTTTATGCTATTCTTTCAAAAAAAAGATTAGAAGACTATTGCCATTTTATTTGTTTCTACCTTACATTTTTTTAATATAGTCTTAAAATTATTTTATGATTATACCAAAGAATTATTGTATATAAATACTACAACACAATGTTAATTTGTAAATAATTTCACCAAACAGTATACGTAGTATGTGCTTGCAAAACCAATGCATGCAGCCTATTCGTGGTTAAATAACTGATTTCATTAATATATATCTACTATTACTTAACTATTATCTTACCATACAGAGGAAGAGACAGAAAAGAATGTTTGAAAGTTTGAAGCCAGTATATCTAACATGTTTGTTATATATTCATTTTGATACTCCAGATACCATGTTACATGTTAATAAGTTAATTGAAAAATTATTCATTATACATTTGTTATAATGTTTGGTCATACAAAATATCTGTGTAATGTTTAGAAAAGCTATATATTTTTTGTACGATAGTACCATAAATTATAAAGAACCAAAAACCCAAACATGCAACACCTTTAAACTTATCCAAAATACCCAAACTCCACATTAATTTGGTGCGCAATGCATTTTATACGAATTAATTTGAACACAAAAGTTAGTTAAAGTTATTTTAATTGCACTCATTTTTCAAAGCACGCACACCAAATTAAACCCACAATATTTATATTATGAAATGATTTAAATTAGTAAATGTATTGAATTAATGTTAGTGTGCTCGTGAACTAAACCCTAAGCAAAATATTATTGAAATAATTTTGCAAAAAAACATACCATATAAATTCACGGCAGTGAGAACAGAAAGTCGGTTGCCTCAGGAAAGTAGCCATAAATTTATGACCATTTGCTTGATGAACTCTGCGTCGCATTGCAAACCTTCGCCGATTGAAACCCTGTCGTTCTTTGAACTCCCTCCTGGGTTCTTTCCCAGCAGTGATGCTTCCACCACCTCTGCCTCCGATACCTGCTCCATCACTTGTACCACAGCCTGTTCGTTGATCTAAAATTTTAGTATGAAAATATACCCTACATGCAATATTCTAACTACACATTCCTTACCTTGATCATTCCACTTTAAGTCAATCCTAACCCTGAGTTTTCCTTGAGGTTCAAGGTCAACCTAAAATAAATTTTGTTTTATATTGATAATTTATAGAGGATATTATTTTGAAGTAATTACTATACACGCAACACATTTAAAGTAGGTAACAAACTATAAATTATCCCTTCAATAATAAGAGTTATACGCAAATGATAACAGAAGTACACCTGGTTTCCTTTTTAGACATTGATATGTAAAAGATGTAAAATGATACCATATTAGAAGAGACTAAGATATATGCAGTTTCTACATTCAAAACATATGAGATACTATTTTGATAACCATACAACTGAAACATCACTGACACTTTACAAGTATATAATCTTTATGCATTTGTAACATTTTAAAGAAACTCTATAACTCTAACACTGACACTTTACAAGTATATAATCTTTATGCATTTGTAACATTTTAAAGAAACTCTATTTTTAATCATTAAATGTTTCATATGTAAGAAATATCTATCTCCTCCCTTTCTTTACTTTAATTTTCATTGACATAATCTTATCAGTCTGCCTTGAGTTGTACTATAATGACATAATAACAAATGTACACAAACATAGATTATACATTTACTGTACACATGTCTATTAGTAAGGTGTGCTGAAATTAACAGAGTCCAATCAATCATAAATAACAAATTCAACTTTGCGAACATATAAATGTACAAATACATATACTTAGGAATGAAACCAATAAAAAATAGATACATAATACATTCTGTATGTAATAAAGGATCATGAACATGAAATCAACTTATCAACTTAGTGTAGTTATAAGAAAAAGAATAAATTAAAAGTTGAGATTCATAAACATATCAATATACAAATATATATACTCCAGAATGAAACTAATACAAATAAAGATGCAGTACACGCTGTAACTATGGTGAAAAAATTGAAGAAATTTGCGAGTTAGAATGAAAGAGAATAATCATAGTCGAAACCAACCCAAAAATCCGCAGGTTTGTCATTTCTGCTGACAAGTTCCTCGAAAGGGATACTGCAATTGGCGACGAAATAATCCGGCGGTAATGCCGCATCGTGGAAGACAGTGAGTCCAAGCATCACCGCGTCTTGGACTTCGTGGGTGAAACTCTCGTTCCATACCGGATCGAAGGTTTTCGGTTTGGTGGAGGAGCGATCAAGATGATTCTCGTCAACGTCGAGTTGAACGTAAGGATCGAGTATAGGTTCATCCTGCCAGAACTTGCGTTGCTTGTTAGTCGCCCTAAGTCCGACCGCTTCGCATATTTGGATCTTCATTGTCCCGGTGAACATTGTGAATCGGTTATGTGACCCGGTATTGCCAAGAAGGGTAGGACAGAGGACGGACGACCCAGTCGACGGGCTGTCACGCCTGTCGACGAGCTGACACTCGGAATTGTGCGATCAGGTTATCCAGATTCGATTCAACTTATCGGCGGAAGTTGACTCAACTCTGTTACGCTTTACCAACGAGTTTCGAGATGAAAACGATCGCTGGAAGGTTCGATATACAACACGATATCGAAACCTCTGAATGACTTCACAAATAAGGTTCCCGCGGTAAATACGACCTTCCGTAGAAATGTGTGGCGCACCGCTTCGAATATCTCGTTCGACGAGCCTTCACCGATACTTTCTTTCTCTCTTTATCTCGCTTGTCCAAGTTTCTTCCCCTTCTCTCTTTTTCCTCTTCCCTTTCCCTTTCCCTTCGTCACCGCCACCAGCACCGTTCAGTTATAAACACTCGACTCTTGTCGCGTTCACGCATAACAGGCACGGAAACGGAAGCAAAATTTGCGGTGCCAGCAACAGGAGGAGCCTGTAGTCAAAGTCGACACTCAGAGGAGGTGGATGCAGGACGAGCGAACGAGAGGCGATGCTGCTTATTGCGAGGCGCCCCGTTCGCGAGTGCAAGACCTGTCCGTCTATTCCCGATCTCCTGAGAGCCATTAAGCTCCGTTTTCTCTCTTGGTTACTACTTCTACGTTTCTCCTTTGGTCTACGCGTCACTCAAATCGATTCGAACACGAGTTCCACATCGGAGAATCTTGTTTCGCGGTTTAGAAACAACGACGTATCGCGATAAGCACTCGTTTATCGTCCCTGGACAACCCCACCGACCCGAACCGCTCGATTGGTCACTCCGCGCTTCGTCTAAACTCGATCTCGACCTCGGATGCCTTTCGGAATAACTCGTGCATTTTCGCCGAAAGCTCAGGCTGCGTTTTCACCCGCGAATGGAAGACTTCGTTCGTACAACTTTATATCGAATTCTTCGATAACCTTAGGATAAATATAGCAACCGTAAATGAAGAGAATAAATTCGCGGAGGTTGATCGTGATTTTTCGAATATAAATTAAATTATTCGGGTATTTGTCAGGATTCGAGTATAGGGAGAGCTTGCGGAGCAAGTAGAGGCACTAGAACGATGCGCAGCCATCTGATTGGCGGAGGTCTGGCTAAAAAAAGCACTTCTACTTACGGTACTGGTTTCCAGCGTTTGCTGAAATATCCAGAACCACTTGGAAACAAAATATTTTGTTCGAAACTTTCCATAGAGCAAATCGATAATACCGATTCTTTATCATGAAATATTATTATGGAATCGGAGAATGAACTGATGAAACATATTAGGGATATTGATTTAGGGAAATAGGTCTCCGATAGGGCGAACCAGGGCCGCCGCGTGTAGGTGTGCAAGTTGTTCGCTGCACAAGAGCGGCAGTTTGATTGATTGCAAGTATAATAAAATTTATTTTTATGATGCCATTTTAGGAACCGGACGGAAGTGGCGTCATTTAAGGAAAACTCGAAAGTAACTCTCGTGCACGTGGCTGCTTCGAAGCGAATAACTGTTATCGCGTTCGGAACGATGAGGTAAACGCGCATAAATAACAGATTTCAATGAATAATGGAATTTCTGGCTTTTATTGAGCTATATAAATAAACGAACACAGTTATGAGTCTAGTATTTACACCCACGATGATACATCAACGCAATGATATCCTCGCGTCATCTTCTCGGGCCAGGACATTTTTGCGTTAGCGGCTCCGATGTTTTTTAGATGAAACAGAGAGAGTGAGACCCGCGAGAAAATCGGATTGTTCTTCGAGATTAAGAACTATTCCCTCGGCGATCGACCGAATTAATTCTCTTCCGTCCCTCCCTAAAAAATCTATCGCAAGTGTGTACATCCTGTATCGCGAATACGATGGATTCATTAAATAATGCACGATGAAGGAAGTACTGCTTGCGATCTATTCGGTCGACCGTCGATTCTAGCCAGTCGCAATGTATCTCGTATTCAAGAATAAATATTTTATCTTAATAAGGGGGAGGGGAGAAGTGGATTACGAGAATGTGACTTGGATCATGACTATATCGCACACGAGATAAAAACGATCTATTGATCTCGACTATTTTATGATCCCATCATCACGTCTGACGTTGCGCTCTCTTGCGTTTCAAGAACATCCTTCTTCTTCTCGTCCTGTTCTACTCCTGATATCACATAGACAGGTTGTTGGTACGCGAGGAAATGTTGGTCCGATGCTAACGATTTTGACGGATCCTTCATTTTCATCTGCAAATATTATCAAATTTTAATTTTTATTTCACCTATCTTCTTTTATTCTAGAATAGTTAATCACTGACGAAAACGTACTTTTTTACGGTACAACATTAATAGAATCAATAAACTACTGATTATAAAAGCGCTTCCTGCAGCCAGAACCAGAGTGGCTGTTTGATAAACAGGAGCTTCTACTTCCGTAAGGATTTCCCGTTGTTCCAACGCTACGATCCGGCTTTGCATGGCCATCGGAGTCGACCTGTGCGTGAAACGGGACGTAGTTGCATCCGCGAACGATCCCAACATGGTTAGCTTTTGGATCCGAGTTAATTCCTCCAGATGGAAGGCTACGTCAACCTTGTTGGGTCCTATTATTTCGAAACTGAGTATAGCCGAATCTTGATTGATTTCCACGCGTATGTCGTTCTTCATTCTGGCACCAAGGTCGTGTAGGAGATCCTTGGCCTGTCTCACGAAGGTGGCCTGGTCGTCGGCTAAGAAGCGACCGGGAAAACGTAGAGTGACTTCAACAGCTTCTACTGGAGTTGGCACTAGATACAACAGAGTTGCAATTTCATAATTATATGTTTACTCATTAATTATATTGTGTGAACATAAAAATTTGTTATATCTTTTTTTTAAATAGAACTATACATTTTAGAACTCCCAGAAGTGTAACTAACATCAGGACGAAGTAACGACCTATTGTAATACGAGAAGAATGTCTCTTACAGCATATGTTCGTTCCTTTCAGGAAGGGCTCGGAACCGATCAGCTGATTTCCCGCCTCGTCGACGCACCAACACGTGTCGCCGGCGCACTGGGTCGGCTCGAACCTGCCCTGACGATCGCAAATGGCCGGGACGTGTCCTCTGTCCTTCATCGCCCGACACCGAGTACCCAATACCTTCCCGATTTGCTTCTCGTCGGTTTCTAAGTTTATCAGAGCATTCTCCATGAATGCCTGAATTTCACGGTCGATTTCTTGAACGGCTGGTCCTCTGCCTCCCCGTCTGGCTTGTCTGAAGTTACACTTGGGTTCTGGTCCTCTGGTAAGCGAACCCTTCACCGGTTGACCCTTTCTGTTGACACACCAGCACACGCCAACGTGTTCTAAACATTGTACAGGTTCCCACATGCCGTTCTCTGGGTCACATCTGGGCAGGAACGTTGGCTGTTTTAATCTCTGTGACGTTTTCAAGTTCTTCTCTCGCAGTCTCTCGCACTGCGACAACACGGGGCAAACAGTGTCGCACACCAGACGACTGGAGAAATCGTTGTGACCGAGAGTGCATTCCGTTTGCCTTCTGCATTCGTTGCGTTCCGGATCGAAGTACCATCTCTCCGTGTCGTTCATACCTATTCCCAGATTGCAAGACACCTTTCGAGGTGGTTCGAAACAAACCTCACGAGGCTTTGGACAACACACGGCGTATTCGTTCAAAGGAGACAACTCGCATTTGTGGGTGGAGGGACAATGGTGACCGTGTGGGCCACAAGTAGCGGGCGATCCGTCTGGATTCAATAGCGGAGACCCATTGGGACACGGATTGTCCTTCTTCGGTAAACACACCGGCACGGGAGGACACGGTGGTATGCTGCAGGCTACTTCGACCATTCTGCAAGCCTCGTTTTCGCCCCGACACGTTACGCTCTTGCACGGATCCCGACAGGAACACGTTGGACAACCGGTGTCTGGATCCAACTCGAATCCTTCGGGGCAGTCCAGTTTGCAGTCAATTTCTGGACATAGCAGTGGCGTGTTACACTTTGGTACTATGCCTTCGAGAACGCGCGTGCCCGCAGCTTCTCTGCCTTCCTTGTCCACGCACCAGCACATTCCGTTGTGACACTGGACTGGCTCGAACGCTCCACTGGCGTCGCATCTGGGAATGTAGATCCTTCGGGCCGGCTCTCCGGATTCCCTAGCCGCGTGTTCCGCCACCGCTCGCGCGTGCTGACACGCGGTAGCCATTACGGGAGCCACACACTGCGTTCCACAGCCGGTGGAGCAGCACTTCTCCGTTGCTGAACATTCCTGATCATTGTTGCATTGCAGTTCGCAGCTGGAGGAGCTGGGGACTAAGTACGGACACTGTCCTGGCTTCATGGCCAAACAGGCTGGAACCGCGGGACAATGTTGCCCGGATCCACAGTTCACGTCGACCATCGTGCAAGTTTCGTGAGCGCCACAAGACACATCTTTACAAGGATCGTGACAACGACATTGTTCGCAACCAGTCGGATCTACTTCGTAGCCGTAAGGACAATCCAAATCGCAGGACGGAGATCCGCATAGTTTTAGAAGATCCTTTATCTCGTTGCAATCGGTGCTGCGATTCACGTCAGTTTTTAATACGACACCGCGATCGTTCACGCAGGAACAGGTACCGTTGTGACATTGTAAAGGTTTGTAGCTGCCATCCTTCTCACATTCGGGCGGTGGTATTGCCAGCGACATGTCCTCCCTTGTTCCTTCCATACGATCGTTGAACTCTCGCAAATATTCGCACACTGAAATCGAATAAAAATGAGTTAATTTCAATTATATATAGCTTCTTAACATCTCGCTAATTTCTGAAATCGCGATTCTTATGTTAAACTTTGGGAACGAAAGATCTTACTAGTTTGTGGTTTAGTCGAATTCGCAGATGTCATACAGCACACTGACTGTCCAGCTTCAGGTACGGCTGTACACTTGTAGCCCTGAGGGCAAGTGTCGTTCTCGGAGCAAGTTACCGCATTGCGTTCGTCGTCCATCAAAGGAGTTCCGTAGACGCAAGGGCTCTTATAAGTTTTCTTCGGTTTGCATTCTGGCCTGGTTGGACAAAGGAAGTCTGGACATCCCTCTTCTCGGTTGAGTACACACTCCTCTCCTACTGGACAAGGAAACCTGAAGAGGAAGGCATTTAGAGTTATGAAATACTGTTACAAAACGGTCTGCTCGAATGACATGAATCGTACCCTTCGCAAGGATTATCGCATTCGCAAGTTGGACATCCGGAAGCGTCGGTTTTGAACCCGTACTGACAAACTTGAGCGCACTGTTGGGAAACGCAGGATGCCGGAAGAGACCTCCCCTTCATTATCGACTTACAATCGACTTTCTCTGCCGGTCCCATGGAACCGGATATTTTCCGACCATTGTTATCCACGCACCAACAAATCAAGCCGTTCCTCGAACATTGTTTGGACTCATAACCACCGTCTGAAACGTAAATCGTCATGTTAACGAGTATGCAAATGCAAACGGGGAGTTTCAGAAGTGCTGTTACAACTTTCTTTTTTTAACAAAACAACATTGCTTAATTAGCCGAGGCAATTTTATACTTTTTATAAAAGAGATATCAAACATTGGATTTATCAGTTCAGAGTTTATTCAAGTTTCATCAGCTAATAATTCGGATGCTCACCTTTTGTACACTGAGGAACATATCCACGACCTTGCCTCTCCGATATGCTGAGCATTTCGGCCAACACCCGATCCCGATGGCAAGCGCTAAGACCCTGAGGTATAGAGCAAACACCTCCTCCGCATTTCTCGCTCGCGCAGCATTTCTGTGGGTCAGGACACTCTAAATCATGCTGACACGAGTTCCCGCAGATTGCTGGTTCCTCCAACGGACACGTTCCCGGACGCTTCAGATTTATGCTCGAAGGACAACAGACTCCGTACTCCTGTTTCGGTTCCACCAGGCAGCTGTACATCGGTGGACACGTCGGTTTCCCGGGCGAGTCCCCGCAGAGAAATGGCCTCGGCGAATCCGTGATTTGCAACGGTTCACCGGCCGGGCATATCGTCGACAGGGATTTCGCTTTACGACAGCTGGGAATTGGCGGACACGGTGGACGAGCACACGTTACATCAATCAACTCGCATGTTTGACTGGTCCCTGGACATATGATGCCGCGGCAAGGATCCCGACACTCGCATTTAGGGCAGCCAGTTTTAGCCTCGATCTGTCAATTTGAGTGGGAAGTTGTTTGAACGATGTCGCTTTAATAGACCATTTGCAAAATTGATTTGCGCCGCCAAAAAACGGGAAAGTACCATCTTTTTCCAATTCACCCTGATCGATGGGAATTCGTGATTGCAAGCGGTGGGTAAACATGGCCTATTTTTTGAGAAATGAAAAACTCGTGGCGGGTCATTTAAGAATATCGGAACGTTTCAACATTGACTCAGCTCTCAAATGCTTCGATAAAAGTTAGACTTTCCGAAAGGACATGTCGCATTTTGGATGATAATGCAACAGGCTCTCGCAACGTGTTTGACCATGAAGTTTCAAATTCGTCATCGCAGTGACTCTTCCAGGAGTTTTTATTACTCGACACATTTTTTAATATCCATTTTGAAAAAAAGTTCGTTTTTTAACATGGTATTATTAGATGATTCTGTCGCTTTTCACGGGCAAAGACCATTTCTGCAAACGGTAAAAGCAACGGTAACGAGATTACGGAGAGGGTCATTTGCGACATCATTCACAGCTGAGGCACGCGGCCTCGGTTGACTAATTAATCCCAGGCAAACAACAGCGTGCTTTCGATCAATTATCGCCTTTCAAGCACCGAAACATTCGCCAGCTAATGGATGGTTTAATAACCAGAAAGAGTATCCAGGTTTGAAGAATTTTAGACGCGTTTACCTCGAAGCCCAGCGGACACAACATTCGACAACTGTGAGCCGGACATTTTCGAGGATTGTCGCAATCGATCACGTCCTTGGAGGGTCCCCTGGTGCCGGGGACCTCGGCGCCGATTTCGTCCACGCACCAGCAGCTGTTCTCGCGCGGATGGCACTGTATCCTCTCGAACTCGCCCGTCTCGTTGTTGCACTTTGGTATGAACTGCGTGGATCCACGAGGGCCGAGGGCGCGTGATCTCCTTATGGCCGCCTGCGCCAACTGTTCGCATCCTGTCAGCTCTCCAACGACGCATTTGGTACCGCAGGATGTCTTACAGCAACGCTCGCCAGACGCTCGACACTGGAAGTCATTTTCGCAGGATGGCGCCCTTGCTGGACATATGTTCTGCTCCTCGAAGGATGGGCATCGACCTACCGTTTTCAGCGGCGGTTCTGTGAAACGAATCGTCTGCATGAGTTACCAAGCGTGACAGGTGCAGCTGATAATAGTGATCGTTAACCGTTATCCATGAAAAAACAGGGCTAACGTAGGGCCATAAATTAATACAAGGTTTACACGAATTTAATACAAGGGTACATCTTTCTAAAGTTCGAAAATAGCTAAAATTATGTAGGAAATTCACGGGACACGGCGTTAAGGATCTGGTCAATGGCGCAGCGAAGCGTACCCGACCAGTTTTTAATTAAGAAACAGGAAGCAGCGGGCGAGAAATATTCGCGCGGTAAAAAGAGGCACACCTTGAGATAAATTTATTCAAGATCGGCTGGTTTCGAGGAAGACATCTTTATAGGTCAGACATCATCACGATCTTCGTGTATCGCTTTTGTTCTCGGGCAAACTGGCGGACTAAAGTGTAGAGCAACGATGGAAATAATAATAAAAATAGCCGGAGTCGAGCTAACGGTTCTTCGCATCCTACTGCCACACTTACTACGCTTACCTAACGCGATACGAACACGTTTCCAGGGGCGACTGGCTGAGTCAGACACCTCCTGATGACGCCGTCGTGCCTGTAGGCGAGAAGGAAATACAGAATCGAATGCAACTGTGACGATTGTTCGATCAACAGCAAGTGCCTCTGGTCAACCTTTTTTCCATCGAACGAGTTTCCTCTTACAGATCATCGCGTTGAATAATCCGGGTCGGTGATTACGTTCGAGAACGTCTCGGAGAAGGGGTCAAGTCGATTTTATGAGCGCTCAGGGACATTTAAATCCGTCGGGAATGTGGATACATCTTAATGATTATTAGCGTGTTAACTGCTGGGTCACTGGAACGGTTGCAAGATTTACGATCGATTTCAGTCCGATATTTAACGTCGATGCAATTTGGCGATGTTACTTATGATCGAAATTGCATTTCAAGTTTCGGGCAATTCAGGACAATTCAATTTGTATACTTCGATTCGGGTAACTCGATTCAAGACAATTCAGTTGGTTTCAACTTGCGATTTAGTTTGAGGTCATTCATTTAGCTATCCAACTTGGAACAATTCAAGATTAGTCAATTTTGGGGTGTTTAATCGTACATGATTCGTCAGTGTAATTTGATACTGGAGAACTCAATTTGACGCAATTTAGTTTCAGTTTGGTTTAGCAATTTTGTGTGAAATGTTCCGACAAAAATTGGCGAAACGAAAATCTCTTTGTCCAAATACAGTAATTGGATTTGACGTTGTCCAACAAAGGCAATTAATATATTACTGTTCAAATAATAATTTTATTTAAATTGATATTGATATTCTTGTGGACTAGAAGAAATGTATTTTATTACATTTAATAAAATGTATTTTATTACATTTTTTTCATTTGAGATGTGCATGTTATTCATATGTGTAGCATATGTTGAATGTATAGGAATTCGTGCATCGCATGTCAATCGACTTTTTACTTTGACTCTCTGTACTGCGCATATGTGCTCACATCGTTAAAGATTTCATAAAAGTCCAGTGAAACTTCCAGCACATCCGATTACCCGAATTTCCGGTTCGTTGACCATCGCCCTCTTTCTCTCTGCCTTTCTAGCTCTATTATAGCTGTTTCGCGTTAATCATCGCGCGAGTTTCCCTGTTACGACATCCTTTATCTTGCGATTTAATTACCTGCGATGTGCAATATGTTTGTCCGAATTTGGACGTGTCCATCAAAACTCGGTTAATAAACTCTTGGTACGCGAAACTTCCGTTAAGAACTTCTATATTATTGATTGACAACGATTGAATAATATTGATCGACAACGATGCTAGATGGAAAATATTGATTACAAACATTTAATCATAGATTCGTATTTTTTCTCCTCCACTGCGTGCAAGAGACAGTGGTAAAATTGTGAAATTTTACACTTTCACGAATCTCGTTCATGGCAGACAAATATTTCTTCGGCTGCACATCATAATCGTTCAATTAAAATTAGCATAATAGAAGATGCTCCCAATACAGCACGCGACACATCGTATTAGGCAAAAAATTCCTAGAAAGCACACGCAATTAGCTCTCTCATTCGCAATTAAAGCAGTGTTCTATTTAAATGGTATTTGCATAATTGGTATGGAAAATTTCTCTTCTTTCGTTAATTTCGTTAATTAATCAGTTGCATAATAGTCTGTAGTTAACAGCGACCACCGTGACAGCGAAGGCTATTCAACGCGTTAACGGATCGTATCAATGTCTTTCTAGTACGAAACACAGTCATGAACAAAAGCATCTGGAGAATGTCTGTAACGGCACAGAGCTGGGCGTATAAGAGAGCAGAGAGGGCGGGGAGGGTGAAATGGAAGAATGTGAAAGACCGTGGAGAAAAGAGAAAGAACGTGGAGAAAACGCGAAGAGGAAAGATGTACGCGGGGACGAGACGAAGGAATGCGGAGGAATGTACTTTAACGGTGCGAGAGAAATTCAATTTGTTATTGCCTCTAGCATGCAAATCGTTCTGGCCCTGATATTTATCGAGAACGCCGCGCCGGGTATCCTGCTGTAACACATCGGCAATCGATCGGACTTGAGCGTCGTTCGGGTCCACACCATCGGCAATTTAACCTCGTAATTAACGTATCTCGTTAAGTGCGATCGTTCATCCGCCTGCAGGATGTACCCTGGTTCACCGCTCTATAATCCTCCGCAAATAATTAACTCATCGATTAGGGAGATTCTCATGCACGCCCGTATTGATATCAATTGAAATACCCAACGCAAAAGATACTATTTTTTTCCAAGAAACATATAACAAATATTTTATACATTTATAAGAGAGTAGAGATTTATGGATTTAAAAATGTTGAAGTACAGGGATGTACAAATATTGGGATATTGGAAGATGTTCTGGTAACAACAAGGTTGGGACCCTGGCAAGATTCTGGGATTTTGTGCTGACTGTATTTATAGGTGGACCTGTGGAACTTTGAGATCTAGAGATTTCGGGATATGGGGATTTTTGAATCTAGGGTTTGGGAATATAGGCATTTTTGAATCTAGGGATTTCTTAATCTTGGAATTTCTGGAAATAGGGATTTGAGAATCTAGGGATTTTTGAATCTAGAGTTTTGGGAATCTTGGGATTTGGGAATCTAGGGATTTCTTAATCTTGGGATTTGGGATTCTAGGGATTTTTGAATCTAGGGATTTGGAAATCTAGAGATTTGGGAATCTAGGGATTTTTTAATCTTGGGATTTGGGAATCTAGGGATATCTGAATCTAAGGATTTGGGAATCTAGGGATATCTGAATCTAAGGATTTGGGAATCTAGGGATTTTTTAATCTTGGGATTTGGGAATCTAGGGATTTCTGGATCTAATGATTTGGGAATATAGGGATTTGGAAATCTAGAGATTTTGGAATCTAGGGATTTTTTAATCTTGGGATTTGGGAATCTAGGGATTTCTTAATCTTGGGATTTGGGAATCTAGGGATTTCTGGATCTAAGGATTTGGGAATCTAGGGATTTGGAAATCTAGGAATTTGGAAATCTAGAAATTTGGGAATCTAGGGATTTCTTAATCTTGGGATTTGGGAATCTAGGGATTTCTGGATCTAAGGATTTGGGAATCTAGGGATTTGGAAATCTAGGGATTTGGAAATCTAGAGATTTGGGAATCTAGGGATTTTTTAATCCTGGGATTTGGGAATCTAGGGATTTCTGGATCTAAGGATTTGGGAATCTAGGGATTTTTTAATCTTGGGATTTGGGAATCTAGGGATTTCTGGATCTAATGATTTGGGAATATAGGGATTTGGAAATCTAGAGATTTTGGAATCTAGGGATTTTTTAATCTTGGGATTTGGGAATCTAGGGATTTCTTAATCTTGGGATTTGGGAATCTAGGGATTTCTGGATCTAAGGATTTGGGAATCTAGGGATTTGGAAATCTAGGAATTTGGAAATCTAGAAATTTGGGAATCTAGGGATTTCTTAATCTTGGGATTTGGGAATCTAGGGATTTCTGGATCTAAGGATTTGGGAATCTAGGGATTTGGAAATCTAGGGATTTGGAAATCTAGAGATTTGGGAATCTAGGGATTTTTGAATCTTGGGATTTGGGAATCGAGGGATTTCTTATTCTTGGGATTTCTGGATCTAGGGATTTGGGAATTAAGGGATTTTTGAATCTAGAGATGTGAGAATCTAGGGATTTTTTAACCTTGAGATCTGGGAATCTAGGAATTTTTAATCTTGAGATTTGGGGATCTTGGGATTTCTGGATCTAGGGATTTCTGAATCTATGGATTTCGGGATCTAGGGATTTAAGGATCTACAAATCTAGGAATCCAATAATCTGAGAACCCAGTCATGTGGATATCTAGAAATCTAGCAATATCTTTGAGTACTTAAAAATTCTAAAATTCACATCATCACGTGTAATATCGCATAAAACGATCCGAAAATTGAATTCAATTTGTGGACCTACGATTTTCATCGAACATCGATACTAATATTCTCCCAAAGTATTACAAGTTTACAGAAATCACCATTTGATTCATTGCAAACTTCAATTTCCACAGGCGATAAAAGGTACCGAGCAAACTCCACCGGAAAAGGTATCCGAAGGTGCTAAAAGGGAGGATTAGACACCCGCCGGTTTGGCTCGCAAGAGCCGATCTTTCGCAACATCACAAGGACGAACCTGTCCGATGGATGATTCTCGAAATCCGATCACGTTTCTGTTCGTTGCATTATATGCAGATACACGCCCGTTTCGAGAGCTTGCTTTCCTTTTTTTTCTGCCCCACACACGTCCACGCTGGCCGAACGTGAACACGACGGAGCTCTATTGTTTGCTAATGGCCGCTCTTTCAATAATTCGGAACCAATCATTACGGACGAACGAAGCTGGCGGCCGGGAACGAGGGATGGAGAAATCGGTAAAAAAAAAATGGAATAATGTCGATGGAAAAAGGTGGACGTACCTGCTGTGACCGATGACGACAAGGATAGTAGCAGACAGGTCGATGACACCCACACAACGGCGCAGGCAAGCCCACCGTTGCAGAAATCACGGCGCATCCTCAGCGCATCAAGTGATTTTTTAATCGGCCGCTATATCTGAAATGATACGAAACGACGTTAAGAACTTTCGAGGATGATACATTGCGATATCGATCGAAGAATGTTCGATAAAATGTTCCGACAATTTTTTATTATCGAGAAGGTCGTCGGTGACCGCAGTTATTATGTTCGAACCTGGGGTAGATTTTGTACATAGCTGATTTAATTTTATATAGCTACATACTGAACGGAGAGATTTAACACATAGTATTTATGTAATCTTCATTTTGGAGTATAAAGACAGAACAGCAGTTCGAATTTACTTTCGGTAAAGTTTACGTCTGGATTTTATATTAAATTCGAGTAGAACTTAAGTCTGATCGAGGATCGAAGTGAGAACCTCTGTAAGAAATCATCGAAGCATATTTGGATTGAATTAGAAAGCGAGTTAGATTTGAACTAGGTCTGGGTTAGGTGCTCAAGAATCGTTGAACGAACAGCAGGATGAGTAGACTAAGAATATGAAAACATAACAATTTTAATTAAAATTTGTAACATTTCGTTGCTTGCTTTTCATTAAACGTTGCTTGCAATCTTTCTCGCGAACTTGCCCGATGAAACGATTAAAAATGATCATTCGAAGAGAAGATTAGGATTATTCAATTAAGGATTACCGTCGGTAAAACAATTAATCGATCCCGAATATCCTTTCGGAAAAAGCTCGGTACGCGTGAGAATTAAGATTCCGAGTAAAACACGTTTCGTTTTCGCGTGGAATTCGTTGTCGAAGTTCCGTTAAACTTGTGCCCTCCGTTTTGAGGCCAATAAAGGCCAAGATTATAGTTCCGGTAATGGAAAAACTTTCCACCTGAGAAATCAAAACTTGTCGACACGAACGCGAGCCCCGTCACTCTTTTCATTTCTACCTTTGAAACGGAACGGATGAAACTATTCAAAAAAAAAAAAAAACAACGCAGTATCGTTTCATCGTCATGTCGTATCGTGAAATCTATCTCGCTCAACGTTGAAATGTTTTTAACGTCGAACGACGAAAAATAAATTCCCTTCCGTTATTTTGCAAAACATACAGCAGATTCCTGTTCTATCACCGACATTGGTATTACAGATTCCACAAATTCTTCGTATGTGTAATATGGTTGTGCGTTTGGTCGCAGTCGTGGAATCGACATGTGTTGTCTCGCATTATATTGCCATAAGTTACTTTGGCGCATGTTGTATTATCTATGCATTGTATAGCCACGCGTTGCATTACCCACGTATTATTATATCTACGCGTTGCAGTACCTATGCATTATATAGCCATGTGTTATATTGCCACGCCTTACGTCACCTACGCATTATTGTATAGCCACACGTTACATAATCTACGCGTTGTATCGCCACGCGTTACATCACCTACGCGTTGTATCGCCACGCGTTACATCCCCTACGCGTTGTATCGCCACGCGTTACATTACCTACGCGTTGTATCGCCACGCGTTAGATCACCTACGCGTTGTATCGCCAAGCGTTACATCCCCTACGCGTTGTATCGCCACGCGTTACATTACCTACGCGTTGTATCGCCACGCGTTGTATCGCCACGCGTTACATTACCTACGCGTTGTATCGCCACGCGTTAGATCACCTACGCGTTGTATCGCCACGCGTTACATCCCCTACGCGTTGTATCGCCACGCGTTACATTACCTACGCGTTGTATCACCACGCGTTATATCACCTACGCGTTGTATCGCCACGCATTACATAGCCAAGCGTTATATCACCTATGCGTTATATCGCCACGCGTTATATCACCTACGCGTTGTATCGCCACGCGTTATATCACCTACGCGTTGTATCACCTACGCGTTGTATCACCTACGCGTTGTATCGCCACGCGTTACATAGCCACGCGTTATATCACCTATGCGTTATATCGCCACGCGTTATATCACCTACGCATTGTATCGCCACGCATTACATAGCCACGCGTTATATCACCTATGCGTTATATCACCTACGCGTTATATAGCCACGCGCTACATTACGCATCATTATATCTACGCATTGCACCGCCACGCGTTGCATTACCTACGTAACGTTGTGTTACGCGTTGTATCGCCACGCATTATATCACCACAGTTACATTACTTATTGCATTACATACGCGTTGAATCGCCACGCATTACACTATCCACACATTACATTAGCAACGAATGCCACGCGTTGTATTAGCTACATTCTACATTGCCCACATATTGCATCACCTATGATTGTATCTCCATGCATTTTGCACGATATCCCGGAATAACGGTTTACGAACAACGAAAATAAAATCGATAAGCGAACGAAACGATTCGTTTTGCAATTCAAAACAGTCCACCTTTGATCCAGCTTAATACGGATAATAGTTCGTTTAATTTCACAGTCTAAGTACCAGTCTCGTTAAAATCACGAGCAACTTAAGGATTCCTCGGTCGGAAAAGAAGAGAAAAATAACAACGAAAGTTATGTCTCTTTATTCGTTATAGTACGGTGAATATTCTAATGCGTTCTTCTCCGTTATTCATGAGCCGTGGTTAGCTTCGAGATCTACGAATTGTTGGGTCGTTTTCGTTTCTTTTCACCTCCCTTTGTTCCTCGTTACAAGTTCGACGGGGACGTTGCCTCCTTCTACCCATCCTCGTTCTTTTCGTTCCGCAGCTCGCGGATATTTTCATTGTGACCATCGTTTCCCGGGAAAAAAGATGATTAAAGGAAAAAACAGACGTGTTTTTCTACCGATACCTCATTGGTCCCTGGAATTCTTTCAGCTCGTCTTCTGACCATTCTTATCAATATTTCATTCGTGTTTTTCCAACTCCATTAATCTTCCTTTTCATTTTACACCGTCTGCTAATCTTCTTGCTCTGTACAGCTAAAACTCCTAACGCTTACTCTTCGGAATCTTCGCTACACAGATTCGTTATATTTTATTTGCACGAACTTACTGAAAGAAAGAGTTGAACATTTTTTTTAAACGAACACAAAATTTATCTGAAACTCATTATTAAAAATATTTGTTACCTCATTAAAATTAATCAGAGTTTCTTGTAACAAAGATGTCACATTTTAAATCCATCTTCAGTTCCATCAAAACGAATATCATAACTGTAATGATTTAATTGTAACAACGGTGAGTAATATCCTGTGCATCGATGGTACCACCATTTCAAATTGAAATTGACGCCGCCGTTTTTAATAACGAAAGTTCTTCGCAGAAATTTCATTTGCGCCCGTGGGAAGACCACGATGTATCCTTGTTTCGAGTTGATGCTATTTTTCATTTTCCCTTTTTGTTCTTCCTTGCGGCGCACGATATCACGTGCATCGACAGTTTCGTTTCGCTCGGGCCTAAAGTATAATGGCGGCTACGTCGGTAGGAAAGTGGAGGAGACTTTTATGTACGGTGAAATTACCGACGCGACGGGTTACATCCTTTGGGAAGCCTTTAAATTTAGGGTGTATCCTGTCGTATGAATAATGCATCGAGAAAGAGTGTGCTAACCGTGGCCACGGTCAGAACCCGAACGTCACGGTAATTACATCGATGATCACGTTCAGATTACGTTCGACGGTCGTTACACTGTCATTATACCCAAAATTTGAATTTCTATTGCGCCCACGATAATTCCGATGTTCGCAATAAAATAACCACAGCGTTATCTCTCGTTTCTGCTAATAATTCAACATTATTTTGTATTTACTGCTATTCTCGTTTATTAATTCCATTCGCTTGTATTTAGCTGATATACAAATACGAGTCTCAAAACAACAATGATATTTTAATTACGCTAGTTCACATGCGACAGTTACTTCAAGTCAAAAGCAAACCATGCTTAGCAAAACAAAAGGTAAAACATCACGGAAAAGAACGTCCTCGCGATGTTCCGATCTGATTAACGTCTCTGTTTCTCACGTGCCTTCCGATGGACTCGAACGCGGAAACATTGCACGGATATCACATGTTCCAGATCATTTCTGAATAGGCGTCCATTTATGGTAGAAAGTTGGCTATTAAATACATTTTCCAGCGCACATTTTCCACGCGCTACTAATGATACCGTTCCTCCTAGCCTCGCGCTTTGAAAAGACATTTTCAAATTGTCGCCTGGAGAAAAAGGCCAACGGAAGTGAAAAGAAAAAAAGCAAAGAAGAGAGAATAACAGCGGTAGAAATGCTTTCAAACATTTCAGGAACTCGTGTGACGTAACGTCCGTCTCTCTGGTACATTCTATTCGACGGTCTGGTGCCATTGTTGGTGAACGCCGTCGTCGAACGAGGACGAAGGAAAAACCGACTCGTGAATGTTGCAAAGGTGGTTGCCTTTTCGTGAAAATATCGTGCGAATAGAATTACGCTATACTCGTGAAACTGGACAACTTTTATTCCGGTTTATTGACACCAAACTTTCTACAATTGGTAATAAAATCAGCGGCGATATATTGCGCAACGTGTAGGGATTACTTTCTACGTTCCCTCACAATTTTTTCCTAATATCTCTTTGAAAGTTTTGGAACATTGGTGAAAACTGAACGAGCGCTAAATATCTTGCGAAATGTTCAAGGGTGTCGATTATGGATTCAGTATGGCACCCTCGAGAAACCTTGCAAGGTACATTTATGGGTATCGAGTATCGCAATAGATCAATCAGGTGTAACAATATGATTGTAACGACTCAAGGTTGAATTTATTGCAAGTACGTTTTCCAAGCTGTTGTATCGAAGCTATAATTGAACGCGATATTTGAATTAAAAAAAATCGATTTCACGTTTGGCTGAGACTTTCTGCAGGCTAGTGATGTTCAATTAGCGAACGCCTGGCGGATTATCGTAAAACGTTTTGTTCCAATTACTCATTCGAATCCGTGGGACAAATCCATTAATGCGTTCCCGTGCAGTTCTCCATTTTTAATCGTTTTTATAAACGGGCAAACCAGAATTCACGACGAAGCAAGCAGGCAGCAAACATCGGTTAACCGATTTCCAGTCCATTAAAAATAAAAGCGGCGTCGAAACAATATATCTTGATAAGGTCCACGTGATGGGAAAATGCAGTCTTGTTAGCCATTGTATCTCAAGAATCGTGTTATGCAAGAGTTCGACATTCGACGAGCAAACGTTGTAGTGCCAGAAAGAAACGGTCGAGTGGAAGGAAAGCCGTTTCCAGTGGAATGGTTGAAAAAGGTACTGTTTCTATCGTACAGGCGTCTTAATGGTACACAATATAGTTGTTATGCGTATTGTACGTGAACCAGTTTCCGCTTCAGAGATAATGATCATGGATGTTCGGGTGCTTTTGACTTCCTGGCAAATGACTTCAAGGATCTTTTTGAAGTTTGGTCAAATACTTAAAACTTTTAGACCATGCAGAGATTGTCGAATTTCTTCACTTAAATGTCTATTTTACTGTATCATCCTCACTGTAATAAGACTTCCTCTCTTCACTCCAATATCACTAGATCTCAATATTCTTAGGCTCCCATATCTCTAGACCAGCACACCTACATCTTAATATCTTTACATCCTAATATTCTTAGACTTCCATATCACCTGATCTTGGTATCACTAGATCTCAATATTCTCAGACTCTCCGTCTTGAGGTCCTAATATCTCCTAGTCTAAATATTCCTGTATCATTGCACTATATCCTAGTATTACATAAAATGGTTCTAAGGAATAAACTCGAATCCTTTTTAAGGTTTCCCGTTAGCACTAAACATTATCTGCTATCATTATCTACCTGGTTAGTCGAAACGCAAAGAACCGAGTCGCTTTCTAACGGAAGAAAGCCAAGGAAGAAAGAATCTAGGAAGTTCGAAACAAACGGTGTGTAAAGGTACAATCTATGTATAACACGGTGTGTACAGTGCAACTAGTCGATGATATAAACGGCTGGGCACTTTCTATTTTCGTCGAATCCACGTTTGTACCACTGAGCTACTTATCAGGTCTCGAACAAGGATGCTATCGTTCACGAGGATCATTCTTTTCATTCAAAGTGGTCCACCATGACTCAATTCCGGTTTTCGTTCTCGTGCTGGAGCTCATTCACGTTTTCCGTGGGGTCGACGACACCGGGGTGGAGAGACTCGTCAGCGTGGAACTCATTTTAAAGCTGCCTTTCCATGAAAGTGTTCCATCGATGACGCAGACCGAGCTGCCGTACGTGGGACCGCGTGTACGTGTAGTCGTGTTTGACAATAGAAAGTTAAGACGAGAGAGCAGACCCGGCTCGACCCGGAAGGAACTCCAATGATGACGAAGTGACCCACATCCTGGCCGTGTGTATGTATTAGCCTTGAGAGAGCAACCAATCTTCCCGCGCTACCATCTTCTGAGCTCCTCGCAATACACCGGAGCATTTTTATTCCCCGATGCACGTTTTCAGTGTTTTCATCATGGAAAAGAGAAAATTATGCGGGGTTATATAATGGGTGACGAAATGACGCGTAGCGAATATGTAGCAAATATTGAATCATCTCCATTTGCATCACTATCGTTGATGTATTACGATTAGACTGCTGATGTTACGCTGTTATATCGAAGTCTACAAAGTGAACATTAATCATTTAATTTATCGTAGACGATATAGATACATTTACATTCTGCAGACATTCATAAACATGCGCAGTTTAATTATGTATCGTCGATAAAAACGATGATGCACGTCGCTTTCTAACAATAAGAGATCTAACCTACGATTACCGAGAGATTTTCTTTCCCATCTGTCCGTGAATTTCAAGGTCAAGGTCAAAGTCATCTTCGTTACTTTCGCAGATTTTCACCGATGCAGCGAAGACTGATGACTCCGTACATATCGTAGCAAATAGTTTCAGAAAAGTTTGAACAATGTACAAACATGTCAAATGAGACCATTTGAAATGTTCACGTATCTCCGACAAGTTTGCCACCGCTGTTCTCAAAGATTCATGCGTCGAGCAAAACGTGCACGAGCAAAAACCATGTGCGCGAGAAGTTGGAAAATAAAGGTCTGGTATCTATATTCCATCCGGAAGTTCTAAAACGAGGACGTCCCAATTTTCTCAGCGCCAGCAGGTTTTACGAAAGTCGGGACGTACGTATAAAAATGTTCGCCGTAACATCAAAGGATATCCAGGCGAGCGGAAACGTGCAAGTATCCTGGAAAGCTGCTTCTGGACCAATCTGGACAGAAATTCCGGGACTGTCCTGCACGACAGAAGAAGTTCGATCGGCTTTTTCGATCAGGCGCATTCAGCGGAAGATTTGATGCAATTAAGGAGCGGTGTTTCGCGGACGGGATCCAATCTCCGGGAAAAAAGCTTGCGCGGGACGTGTAGCCGCGTGTTTAATGATCCCGAGACTGCGCCACAAAGCAAAGGATAAACGGTTCCTTTGAGGAGAACCACCGGCGGTCGCTTTCTTCGCGAACTTCTATTGGAAACTCTTTGTGCCCTGCAGAACGTAGTCGACCACGGAACGGTTGATTCCGGAATACGAGCCGCACGGTCAAAGGACTCGGGAACGCGGTCAAAATTCCGTGTTAGGTGTCGTGTAAAATCCAGTTTGGCTCGATAACAATCGCTGGGAACTCGGCTCGTTCAACGGACCCTCTACTATCGTTCGCTGAATATCAGATAATTAACGTGACATTTCGAACACATGTTCTAATGAGAATAATGGGATCAACGAAATCAATTACACCGGAAACGGGACGTTTCAGGACAACTATTCATAACATTTATTCCACTGTTCATTATTTCGTCACGAAAGGTTTAACTGTTCTCTAGTAGCGATATTTCAAGAACGGAACGATGGAATCTCATGTAGAGTTGTAAGTATGGGGTTGGGGATGTTGAAGTCTTGACGATATTGATGTCTACAAATATTGACATCTAAGGATATTATAATATTACATTATAAGGACATTATAATGTAAGAATCTGAAAATCTTCACATGTAAGGATTTTAATAAACAGAACTATGAAGGTATTACAATTTAAGAATTGAAGAAGTTTGGAGATGTAAAAAATTTGATTTATGATAAAACATAAAAGATGTACTAAAAGCAACTTCCTGGGATGATATAATTTTTGATGGTATTTACGAGCGTTTACCATAAGCCAAACATTTCACGTAGCAGGAAACGCGTGTTAGCTGGTCCGAGAAGGGAAGTCGAAGTTCGTTCGTTTGCGTCGAACCGCAGCCGTAAAAGGGGAAATAAACGGCGAAATCGTTGATAAAAGTGTACACAGACGAGAAAGTAACTCGATTAAGCGTACGTTTCCCGTTCTATCCTCTGCGCGAGTATCGATTGTGATAATTAGAATTCACGGAGATACTTCGGCCGGCTATACGCCGCGATCGAAATGAATTAGAGAATCGAATTTTCGCTAATTCTGACGAAAATGAAATTTCACTCGCTGTCATAGAACGTTTTAACGATCGTTAATGTATCGAAAGTTGATGAGTTGCGAAACGATATTTCACCGCGCGATTTCAAATGGTCGCCCAATTAGTTGCAGCTGCTTAATTACGAAAGCTAACGTTCGGAAAATCAGACGGTTATTAATAACAGATTCTAGATCGCTGATTGCTCTCTTAATTATTGAACAACAGCATAGGTACAACAATATTTATCAAGAATCAAAACATGAGTGTATTATATTGATGCACTCTGAAACTTTAGATGGTTACACAGACATACATGGCTGTACACATATTCTTCCCTATACAGTTACACTTAACTACCCCTATATCAATAGATGTTTCCTTTATAACAATAAATATATCTCTAATATCTGTACGTCCTTAAATTTTGATGTTCCAAATAAAATTAGAAATATATCCTTCGCAACGATCCTCTCAGCTCGTTCCTCTTTATGAAACCAATAACAAAACGCGAAATGCTTCACAAAGCATTCTCGAGTCGTTAACAAAAGAATGCACGTAAAGCCAGACGAAGCAAGCCTGCAAAGAAAGTTAGAGCGATTAATACCCAAGGCACATCGGCGAGAAAACGCGTATGAACAATTGGTCAATGACAGCAGCGGCTGTTGTGGTTCTGTAGCATTGCAGTACAGAAATAAGGTCATCTTACAATTCAAGAGCTTGAAGGAGCCCGAACAATATTGCAAAAAGTTCATTGTTCTCGAAGAAAATTATTTCATTCACTTTATTCATGATCTTTAAATTTCATTCTTCTTTTAAATTTTAATAATTCATTCTTTTTAAACTGTGTGTTATAAAACGCGAATCTTTTAGAATTGATGTAAGCTTTTAAGGAGTTGCGGTAAAAGCGCTATTAATATTCATTTATCGATAGTTTGAAGAAAAAGCGGGCCCTATATTTAGACATGGAAAGTCGCGAACTGCGCTCGGTTTCAGGAAAAACGGGCCCTGTAGAAATTGCATTCCTTGTTGCCGTTTAGAAAGTGCACGCACAAGTGGACGTGGATTTCACGGGAATTAATCGACTCGCACGTGGACAGTGCCGTAGCTAGGCCTCTAAAAAATATCAACGTTAATTAAACAGATCCTCCAATATAAAAGTTTAGTAATTTTACAGTTTCTAAAATACCGATGTCCACAAGTGTGTAGACCTCGCTTTCCATTTACAGAAATCTCTGCAGCGTGTTCTGCACAAAAACCCCACGAAAGTTTAGTGTATACCGAATTGTTATAATTAGAAAAATAATGGAGAAAAAGGTCAGTCGGATGATAACAAATAAACCGAGGTTCTCCATGAAAAGAGTGCACGTGACCGGTTTATTTCAGGCTTTTTTTGGCCGCAAGGAACGACGTAATTGCAACGTCCCTGGGTAACGAATGAAAATAGCCGAGAGTTAATTCCATTTTTCCCCGAAACGAGCGAGAAAATGTTTCTTGGCGTTGTTAATAGCGTAAGTGAACAAATTTTAATTTTCCACTTCATGCGAATCGACTCCATGTGGCTATTAACCTAAACAGTTTAAACTCATTCTTAATTATTACATTAACCCGTAACTACAATCTATCAACCCTCTACTTTTAGAGGGTTACAACCCTCTGTTTTCAAGCTTCAACTAGTTTGTAAATAAATTAAACGTAACAATATTGCCTCCCTTTACTGTTCAATTTCTATAACAGTTTTTAACATTGCAATCTTACTGTCAATGTAACAAAAAGATCTCCACAAGTTTTAATATGAAATTGTATCGCGTAAAAATGCTTAATTGAAGTATCATTGTACAGATATCGTATAACGTTACACGTAACGCTGATAATGGAATGTGAATTTATTTCTCGAGACATTGAAATGTATGTATAAAGTTTTATTACAACAGATTATTATGGAAGAGATAGAATCTCCACACATGCCTGCTCGGAAGTTATTCAGTTGCTAATGTAATTAAAAAAATGTTAAACCCGGACGTTCAAAGAAGTTCTGAAAGGGTATAATGTGGTACAAGATAAGCTTCGCACTTTGAAAAAAAAGAAGATGCATCATGCTCTCGCGCGACATTTTTAATCAACCAGAAGAAAAGGATAAATTAAACACACGTGTACTTCAGTTTTAAAGAGCTTGCACAAGTACCAAGCGACCCAGAAAGAATTTCAGCTCTCATAAATAAAACATCGAATATAACCGTGGCTAGGATATCTTCGTTAAAAGCGGACGAAATTTCGTCGCTGGAAGCCTTGGTGGTTCAACAGAAAATTTTGACGGTATTTGCAAAGCAAAGAAGTAATTGGAAAGTTTCACAACTTTCGTCGACCGAATTTCACGACAAACGAAAGTTACGTACGAGGGAATCAATTTCAATATTAATTTGATAAAAACTCACTTTGATTTCAGTAATCCAGACGCGAAGAAACGCGCAGACAATTATAATCCTCGATCTCCCTCGAATTGCTCTTCTCGCACTATGATTTTCTCGCACTGGGCCGTGAAAATTAACGTTGATAAAGATATTATTAATTGCACTGAACGTTCAGAGTGTAAGGTAGAAATTGTTTGAATGCAGAGAGGATCGTTTGAAATGACGGTACCGTTCGCAAAGTAACGCGCCTTTCGCCGCTCAGTCCGCGCCGAATGACGTTCGTACACTGTCCTGGCTCGGTGCGTTCGACGGTGCCGGCCTCGTATGATGACCCCCTTCTAGAATTCTACGGCCCTGTCGACGTACGCCAACCTCTGGACAACGGCGTAACACCGGGATACGGACTACGCTCATCTTCCCAGAATTCATCTACAAAATTCTCATTTTTATTCACTTATTATAACATCCTAAAACTACAACATTCTACTACACGTGGCCCCCAAAAACTTACGATATAGATGTTATACAACAGCAGCACAAAGTGGCTTTTGCAAATTTAAAGAGGTATAGATTTGAGAATTTGAAAATGTTGAAATTAGGCATTTGAAGATTCAGAAATTAAAAGATTTTAAAATTTGGTTATTTCAGAATTTATAAACTTCCGATATTCAACTTGGAAAAGAATTCTACAATTTGCAAAAAAAAAGATTTACAATTTGTAAAAACAAGAATTGCAAATCTCTAAGTAACTTAGGTTTGAAATATTAGAGATCCAGTCTGAAAATTTGATAATATGAAATATCGATAAAATACTCTTACGGAACAGGAGAACGAATGGCTACCTCTAAATGGTTATTCACTCCTATTACTCAAACGGAGGGACATAAAAATTGCCGATATAATACATTTGTTGCTTACATTTGAATGATAGATGAAACAGGTCATCGATCGGTCAGGTGACCCAAAACCATTCGGAATTACGCTCCCGTAGTCAACGGCCTATGATCGAGACACGGTCTACCTATCGAAACAATGAATGCATACATTATTGAATCTACCGCCTACAGTTTCCAGTTGATCTATAATTCGCTGAAATTGCTCGCATAGATGTGCATAATAATAAGGATCAATCTTGCAATCTTAATAGCATATTCCTGACAATTTCTTCCTCTGGGCTCGAGTATTCCGCATCATTGGTTCCGTTATTCTCTTCAAGGTATCTGGAAGTTTCAGTCAGTTTTATGGTAGGTTTGAGCTAGATTTGTGTTAAGAAATTAGAAATTTAGGTTTGAAAATTTAGAGATTAGAGAATTTAGCTCCTACCAAAATATAATCGTAAATGTTAAATACAAGTTAAGCACGTTTTGCAACATTGTCGGTACTTCTACCTCTCATCTTTCAAGAGTTAATTGGAAACCAAACACCTGTTCTTACTGATCGAACAGATTTACAACCACGCAGTATCTCGGTGAGAAGCATCCTCTGAAAAATATACCTTCGTATACTTCCTTCTGCTTTTCTTGAACTCTAACAAGCTTTCATAAGTTGACCCAATTGCATGTCTCATCCTCTACATCTGAAGAGAATCCGAAGGATACCCAGCATAAGCTAGGAGAAAAATTCATGTGGCTCGCGCAGACACGTCCGGAATTCTATTCTGGAACGTATACCTCCTGCAACTTTACGGTATCTATCCGTAGTATTGCCTGTAGACACGAAAAAGTGCGGTTACAGCAGCAGCTCTGCATCCGCAGAGGTAGGCGAGCCAATAGGCTTCGCCTAGAAAACTGTGCACACGCCCATCTTTCTTACCTTCCATTTTTCCTTTGCCGAAAGGATTCGGTGTAATTCTAGCGCGCCAGCCTGAAAATTAATGTGGTTCGAGTCGGTACGCGAGGAATTCGATCCTCCAACCCAGACCCGTTTCTGCACCTTTACGGTACTCGCGTTATTCTGACTATAGGCATGGAAATACACCGTAAAACCGCGCCTCGTTTGCTTTCCCGTTTCGAATCTCTGTTCCTCGCTTAGCAGTCTACCGCAGACTCACCAGGAAATGTGGAAACGGTATTGTTCGGGAAACGGAAATGTTCCTTAAACTTCTCCCTAAGCCTTACTTCAAATGGAAGTCCTCCAATAGTATGGCTGGAGTGGTTAATGTAACTCGCTACCTAAAATAAATTATTAATTATTAATTCTCTGTACAGTTTAACCGCGGGTCGAATTGAACTGCAATTTACCGCAAATTGAAACACATCGGATTACGTAGAATTGAATTGCGTGAAATTGAAACGCACCGAATCTGATTATGCGGAATTAAAGAACGTTGAATTAAATCGTAGCCGAGTTAAACCGCATCGTTTTTAATAGCAATAATATTTGTAAATAATTAACGAAATAATTACGCGCGCACATTTAAATTGGACAGACCGTATATTTTTCCGAGCAAACTTTACTTTAATTTTGTTAGCTTGAAAACTTTGAGGGTAAGCTGATTTAGAGTAGTGACTCTAACTTAAATACCCGGCTTTAACTGTTACTTCGTTTCATGTAACCCACCAAGAAGCGTAACACCTGCACGCGGTGGTAAACGGCGAGTTGCAAGGGAGATGCTTTGATGCTCGTCGGAATTAAAAAGGCGTCTCTTTGAGCGCGTGTTTGAGCTTTTTGGTGTATGAAAGCTCACGACTGTTCAAACGTGTATGAAGAAGTAGCTCTTATTTAATTAAAAAGCAGCTTTTGATCTTTATGAAATGCTAAAATATTCAGGTAACGCTAGTTATAGATTCGCTTCGCGTACGGAAGTCTAATGTATTATCTCTTGCATTAGGGATATTAATGTATTAAAATTCTGCATCGTCGCGTTCATCAAACTTATATTAATATGCGATCTAATCTAATGCATATCCCATAATTGTGATAAATATTTTAACTATCGTTAAAGTATACCCGCGCAAGCATGCAGTCATAATTTACGTTTAATCGACTGCGAGTTTACACTTTAGTTTGTGCATCGAATTTATTTTGCAGAGACGCGAACCGGATAGACGCAGCCAACACGAGCGTTACCAATTTAGAGAAGTAGAAGGGTACACAGAAAGACGAAGAAGAGAGACACTTCGAGTTGTGCTGCTTCGACATTCCTAGATGGCCCCGGGGCGCTAAACGAAGTACCGTCATTGCGAGGAAAGGCCCAGTGACCGACATTCCCCTTTCCATTCTTCCTGATACTCCTTCGCCCGGATCTTGCCCCGATACTAACGTGTATACAACGACCTGTAGGCGAGCATCGCAACCGGAACTGCTGGAACCTTCGGCCCAAATTTCCGCTTCAACTCATCTGCTTTCTCGAGCACGTGGATATTTCTTCGATATTAACCTGAAAGTATTGTATACCGTCAAACTCTCGAATTTAGAAATTAGGATGTTAACAAATCTTCAAATTTAGAAATTTAGGTACTGACTTTCAAATTTACGTCGATAAGCCTCTCACGATAAAACATACACCAAATAATCTATATAGCGAGTCTTCACTGCGTACCTAAACAAAAATGCACGAAAATAATAATTAGAGCGTGTATCATTGTTCACTCGATTCGATCTTCGTCGTTAAATATCGGCCCACGCGATAACGCGTGCTTAACCGTCAATGCTGAACCGTTGACGGTTACAAAAATTTGTATATATGTATATACATTCATGCACTGTACCTGTTCGAAAGGTTAATGTAAATTTTTGGATGACTTCTGAAGAATCTATTATATATATAACATCTTTATCACTTAAATATTTATATACTAAACTAGGAATTAATAAACATCTTCTTGGCAGCCACACATTTCATATAAATTGTACAGAAAGAAGAATCTGGCGGTACTTACTGATTTCATAACGCTGTCCATTAGCAAGCTTCGGAAACTTTGGCGGGCTTTTCAAAATGACGCAATATTATCTTGAAAATTGCTAGGTGGTTTCGCAAATAAGATTTATTCAGAGCTACTATCTAGGTAACATCTAAAGAAAAAGTAGATTTCTCTTTAGCTTTGGTGAAAAAATATTTTATCCCGAGACTTGTTAATAAGTCCGGTAATTTATTAAACGTTATTTCATTGAACGATAAAGAAAATATTTGAGAAATTGAACTAAAAATAGACAATTGTTTATAACCAAATGATTCTGTCAGCGCCACCTAGCAACGAAATGCCGAACTATGATTAAAATACCGCGCTATAGCATTATTCCGATGGATAAACAGTTTTATTTGTTCATAATAAATATAATATTTATAACATCTTTATTTTAGCACAGTGTATCTTCTTAAGCTTAATTAAACATTAATGAACATAGAAAAATAATAGTATTTCAGGATATTATGATAAATGAAAGTTTAATAGCATATTAGTTTATTGCGATACACACTATTCGTAATAATTATCGTTAAAAATTGTACATTATAAAAACAGTTTTCTTTATTTATTAAAAGCATTGCATGGAAAAGAATTTAAAAATTGCTGAGTTTAGCACAATTTCTCTCGCATCTCACTCTTATACAGTTGTAGGGAATAGAAACAAATAAAATGAAAATAAACAGTCGAGTCTCACTTCGCGGCATGAACAAAAAAATGCATTCGATCTCGTTCAAACTCGTATAACTTCAGTACAAATCAGTTTCACTCCACTTTTATGTTGATAACTAAACATAAAACCAACAGAATAAATTCAAATTCTATCAAATGAGGAATGTTTTAAACAATAATATGTAAGATATTCTTGGTAGTATTAGTTGCGCTTAAAAATTGGATATGCGTCTTCTGTGAGCAATTCAAACTCAAAATATCCAGTTTTCAATCGCTAATACCTTCGAAAATGAAATCACATTTTGTAAAAGTGATAATAGACATCAATCTATTTTGATATGGAGAATCTACGATTTTCAGATTGTACAACTTTTTGAAATATCCTCTATACAATAGTGTTCTTTTTTAAAATATAAGTACTCCTTAGGCGTAGAAATTGTGAATATCCTTATTCACTCCTCATCGATCGGTATAAAATATTTGCAACATTCATGCTGAACATAAATTTACAATATTATGTACTAGTTCAACAGAATATATAGTAAATATTATTTTATTTATAATTTGCAAACACGTTTCCCATATTTATCATACTTACTAACAATATTTTTTCAAGATAGTATAAATATAATATAAAATAATGACATTGAACAGAAAAATATAACCTGAAGTCTAAGTATATAAATCAGTATGGATTCAGTCACTTATATCCGCCTTTCGGGATCCGAAGGTTGTATCGACCACACAGTGACAATATCGCGCACAGAATCTCGTCTGTGATGTTGATTTTCCCTGCATTTACTGTCTAACCAACCTCGAATGTTTAATCGGACGATGCTCCTAAATTTGTGCAACAAAATCATTGGCACAGTCGAGGTTTCGGGCGACGTTGATCACTTCCATAAAGTGGTTGGCCTACCCCAGTCATGAGCAGCTCAAGTGCTCATCAAAGAACTCGTGGGCAGAAATTTGAAAAATTAAAATTTATAAATTTCAAGATTCATAAATTTGTAAATTAGAGATCTCTATGGATCTCTGATATCTTATCGTTGCACCACATCCACCGTAAGCTCTTCAGCGGCCACTTGATCTGCCCTTCACCGACCTATCTTATAGTTCACGTGTAATTAGAGTATAAAACAGCGACGATAGTTTGCAGTTGCAACCCTTGCAACGCAAGACAGTATTAAAAAATGTTTCAAATCACGTTAAGCATAAATTTACATCAATGTATGCCTTATTCACTTTCTTGTCTAACAACAACGATATAACAAACTGGAGCACCTCTTTTCTTAGAAAAAGATATTTACCAGAATTTATTCCTCGAAATTAGATTTCGACTAATGAAAGGCGCAAAACAATGATTCTTTACGCTACGCAATTGAATTCATGTAATTGAAGCTCTATAGTTGAAGCCGATAAAAGATGATTATTTTTGTATGTCTATATCATGATCTATTGCTTGTTGCAAAATAGCAATACAATTGGCTGTAATGTTTACCGCGTAACTTACCCTGATTCTCTTGCAGCTTAAATGATTATTAATTGTATTTTTTTATTTTTAAATTGTTTCGCTATCTCTCTCAGCTATTATTAACAAGTAAATTCACAAGTAATTATAAACTATTAGTATATATATCTGCGTATAGCATTTTAAACCTCTGACCCATGTTTTCTAAAATCGATTCAATAAAAACTGATAGATCAGACTGTCTTGTATAAAGGAAAGTTAATTACTCGCTAGTGCTGCCATAGCACGAATTAACGCTGCATTTTCCTCTCGAAGCCGTTCTCGTTCTATAGCCATTTCGTGCTGCTGCTGAAGAAGACGGGCCTCGAGAGCCATTATCTTGTGATCCCGATCCTCTAGAAGGGACAGTAGCCTTCTATTTTCTTCTTGTGCCCGTTCAATCAACTGAAATTTCAACAGAAGGAATGCGTGTAAATACTTCGACGTTTCTGCACCGTTGATTAATTAATGAACATTGAAAAAATACTTCATGCGGATTGTCTCCAGTTGGCGTAGGCAGTCTTGGTTTATTGGCGGCGTTGACAGACGTTTGCGGTTCATGATTTCCATGATCTGATTGATTGACACTGTCAGATTGATTTAAGGAATCAAATTCTTCGTCATCTGCTTCCAAATCGGAATGGCTAAAAATAATATGTTAATATTCGTATATTAGTATACGCATGATTTTATATTAATTCGAACTGCCTATGATGTTATATTAGGCACGACCCTTAATTCGTTAATGTTTAAAACTTTTTATCATCTTTCACTTATTTAGTGTTTCTTCCTTGGTTAACGCTTTAGTGTATCACAAGACACTATCCGTAATTTTATGGTTTACGCGATTTTGATCGATTCCATGTGTGTATCATTATATAAAAAGATGTACAAAGGACTTACGTACTCGTTACAATACGCAGGCTCGTATTTAAAAGAATCTACTAGCTCTACCGTACTTCGTACAGGTCGTGCCTAATTGTACTTTGTCACGTACAGTAGCACTTACCAAATGTGCCTATTTATACATGACCTGTAGGAAGTACGGTAATGCCTAAAAAGCAGCAGCAGTTTATTACAAGTAACTACTAAATTTCACTAAAGCTCTATTATATATATATGTATATAGTCACTACCAACTATAGATATCCCAATGTTTTTATACCTTTTGTTTCGCCTTTGTGTAAAGATTTTTGCTGTCCGTTCCTGAAACACGTGTAGTTTGACATACATACATAGTTTCTGTATCATATGATACGACTTTTGACCACACGGACAAATATAAAAATATAAATAAGAGAAAAGAAAAATGATAAATCACACGAACTTACTTCTATGAGTTCATGATCAAGGAACTCATTGTGATGTGTGTTGTGTTTAGTTTCAAGACAAGTGCCACTAAGATCTTCCTCATCCTCTCCTGTACTACCTCCTGTACTCTGCAGAATTAAGTAGCTAACGAAATTACATTGCGGAGTAACAACGGATTTGCACGCACAAACTTTTTGCCAATATCCTTAACGCTCGCGGCCAAAACGCGGTAATCGTTATTATCAGCGCGGAAAAAGAAGCTTTATCTAAGTGCAATACTACTTGTTATACATTCCGTGTGTGTTGCGATTCTAATGTTATATTTTCTAGTAAGATACATTCGCGCAAGACATTGTCAACGTAAATTAAGAACACCAAATTACATTTGAAACAAATGCTCTCGCAAACGAAGTCAAATAGCGATATCATATCGATCAACACAAATATTTAGAGAATAATTTATAATATATATATAGATTGAAAATTACTAACTTTCACATGCAAGCTACAAAAACGACTAAAAAAAAATTTATATCAAAATCAGCATCAATACAGGAAAAATCTTTCTCTTGAAGTCCGGAAAAATGCCGCAAAGAGTCATTAAGATTTTGGGACCCTAACGGGACAGCAAACAGTGACAAACCTCCGTTGATGGCAAATGTACCACTCCTGTACTTCGTCTCTTTTCTCTAAGTTTCCGTCGATCCCGTTGCTGTTTGCCCTTGTTTATATGTGTTGGCCTGTGCAAACAGGATACGACACTATAGACACTAGAACCAGATCCAGAAAGTGTTAGCAAGTTGCTCAAACTCTACACTGGATCTATCTAGCATTATCGGATATTCTTATATGACCAGATGTTACCTCCATGAGCACTTTACTCAAATAACTTTTGGCTTACTCACCGTCCCGTTACCCGCTTGTCCTGCTTCCTCATTATAGGCTTATTCTGCTGATTCTCGTGGTCAGGTGGAAGCACACTGTTAGAACTGGTGTCGCATACTCCTTGAGATTCTTCCACATTCTGTCCACTCTCTACGAATACAACCATTTGTATTCGAGATATTGAATAACAAAAAAATGACAATATAAAACACTGTAATACTTTGAAAATTTATAGAAGAAGAATCTCCTGTCCTGGGTGGAACAACACGTGCTCTAGCAGTCCTGATCCTGGACCTCCTGGATGTAAGTTCAAAGTCATTGTCAAAATCCTCCTGGCTGACGGAGCTAGACGCCATGCCGGTAATATCGCTGTGAAATAAAACGACAATATTGAATGTTGCCCGCCACAGACGATAAAACACCTAATTTTGCAAAATAAATTATAAAATGGGCTCTTACAAAAAATACCTGGACATCTGAACAAAAAGGTGATGATGCGCAATACCTATGTTGGACCAGCACAAAATTGGAAGGCCAAAAAGCGAGTGCTTGGATAGATTTGTCTAAAGGAAAGTCACAAGGTATGAACCGCTATTAACTACGAGCAAATGCGTGCGCAATAAGATGATAACAGAACTTGAACAGAAAAGACACAGCAATTCCTACGGTATTAGTCACCTGTCGGGGTGAGTGTTCTTCACCTAGTTCCACTGCCAATGCCGTGACTCACTACCAACCTATGTGCGACTGACAGCTGTCAACTATTGAAACATCCATAAACACGTACAGCTTGCACGATTACATACTTCAAAGATAGGTAGGTATATCGATCGTCCATGCATCCCAGGTAAAGCAGGATTTTCAATGTTACCACGACAGTGTTCACAACATTGTAAAACATAACTAGACAAATCGCATGGAAGTTACAGCGCCAAGAGATTGAACAGAGTGTAGATAATCAGTAACCAGACATTTTTACCGCCATAAGCGACTGGAAGGTGGCTCCCTCAGCATCAATTCAACCATTGACTAAACATATTTGTAATATTACACTCAGTATATATTTATATACAATTCAATATTAAATTTATTATTATTATTATTATTAATTATGTAATTAATACTTATTAAAAATACATTATCGACGAGAGTTACACTTTTATCTTTCTTCAAAAGTTTTCAAAGTACCGCGCACTTCATCAGTTAGTGATCATGTGCGCATGCGCAGTTAGTCCGGGCACAACGAATCTTTCTGGAGCGGTTTTTTTCGTACGTCGTGTGTGCTTATATTTTCTATTTGTGTACATATATACCGTGCGTGACATAAATATATTTATATCTATTCTTTAGAATCATTTTCGACGAATACAAAAATTGACAAGTTTTAAACTGGTAAGTACGAAGTTGAATTTATTAGTAACGACCGCTCGAACAAATCGAAGTTATTAGAAACTACATCTTGTTACAGATCGAAGTGGTCAGTCGGAAGATTGGTACGATTTTTTTGTGATTGTGTGTCGGTCGTAGATAATTCAATTTACTCGAGTGGAGACATAAGCAGACATGTCGCTGTGCACCGCATTCCAGTTTTTGCATCGCGATTGCGGTAAGTAAAGTCATTTCTCGACTCCGACCAATATACAAGTACTTCGATACTTTGCAAGTCGTAAAGATTATTACGTCCTACGATATCGAATTTTCAGAAACATTATATTTGCAAGCATCGATGTCTAGTATCATAAATGTTATTAACCGTTATACATAATTTTTAATAAGTATTTTACGCGGCAAAATCTTCTTCCGCAATTCTGTTTACATATCGCACCGCCAGATGGCGCTACCCGTTTATTACTCGTTCGAATGTCACTGATGCAAGTGCAATTTTTATTCTCTCTTTTCATAGCAAATAACGATTGTACAATTTATCGAAGACTGTGTATTGGTAGAAATTTAGTGCTTAATTAATTTCTTGTGAACAGCAAATTCATTTTATTTTTGATAATAATATTACATCGATAAAGATCAGTATAACTATTTATTTCTATCGCAATATTATCTGCACCTTTGAATGTCTTCATTTTGAACGACGCGTATTCGCGCGTACATCGAGTTCAACTGCGTTTCCTGCTTCCATAAACGGTATTAACAATGTCAGGAAAAAAAGAAAAGGGACTGGTATCGAGAACTCGTATTCCCATTATCGCGTCACACATCGTTGCCGTTGTGGGAATCGATTGGAACAACAGTGTCTTTCCTTAAGCGCTCTGCATATTGTCACGCTTTCGTTCATCGGCTACAGCTTCGAACCACTTGTACGGGCAACGGTGAACGGCAAACCGCAGTGGAACAAATTTTCCATTGTTGTTTCCATTTCACTGTTATTTTATAGAAATCGTTAGACCCCTGTTTAATGCACGATTTTCTCTTCGAAAGTACCGGACGTATGTCTTCGAACAGAAACATTGTTCTTTGTCATTTTTATGTATTAGACCGTTCGAAATTTAGATAGTCCGAGTTGCAGTTCGTGCGTTTGACATACCAAAGTTTCAAGGTTTCGATATTCCAAAGTGCTACAATGCAAATGTTTCAAGCTTCTAAGGTTGTAAGGTACGAAAACTTGGAAGACTTAAAAATTCCTAAGTCCCGAAACCTGTAGCACCAGTAGGCAAATGAGATGGATACATACGAGCTCCAGCTTCCACGGCACCAGTTTAACGTCCGACAACGTTCATCACCATTTTCCACGGACGACCTCCGTGTAACTTCTCCTGTTGCTTTCTCTTCGGTAAAAGATCAACCGTACACGCGTCTTCTTCGAAGCGTTTTCATTAGTTCTGGCTCGGTCGAATGCAAATCGTGACGATCATTTGTCCGCGAACAAAGCGTCGTTACTACTTCTTTTTTCAATAGCCAACCCGGTCATCTGTCTGTCTGGTCGTCCGGATCTCCTTTCTTTTTGCTGTAATCTATCATCGATATCGTTGATACCCGTGAGTATACACGATGTGTAATGATATTCCGTGGTTAGTAATTAGCGATCCCCCCCCTGTATCCTAACTCAAATCTGTCATCGTCATTGGCATCGTGTTGCTCTACGTTTTAAGTGTTTCTTTCAACTTGGAAACAAGATTAAATAGGAATAATTTTCATATCAACTTCTTATAGGGATTTTATGATATCGGGATATACTACTATTGGCGTTTAGGGATATCAGATCTAGGACTATAGGATTTAGGGATTTTGGGATCTAGGCGATTTCCGGACTTAGGCGATTTCGGAATCTAGGGGATTTCGGGATCTAGGGATTACGGGATCTAGGGATTTCGGGATCTAGGCGATTTCGGAATCTAGGGGATTTCGGAATCTAGAGGATTTCAGAATTTAGAGATTTCGGAATCTAGGGGATTTTGGGATCTAGGGATTTCGGGATCTAGGGACTTCGGGATATAGGGACTTCGGGATCTAGGCGATTTCGGGATTTAGGCGATTTCGGAATCTAGGGGATTTCGGAATTTAGGGATTTTGGAATCTAGGGATTTTGGAATCTAGGGATTTCGGAATCTAGGCGATTTCGGAATCTAGGGGATTTCGGAATTTAGGGATTTTGGAATCTAGGGATTTCGGAATCTAGGCGATTTCGGAATCTAGGGGATTTCGGAATTTAGGGATTTTGGAATCTAGGGATTTTGGAATCTAGGGATTTCGGAATCTAGGGGATTTCGGAATTGTGGAATCTAGGGATTTTGGAATCTAGGGGATTTCGGGATCTAGAGGATTTCTGGATTTAGGGGTTTTGGAATCCTGGAGATTTCAGCATTTCGGGATCTAGAGATTTTTTGGATCTAGGGATTTCTGGATTTTTGAATCTAGGGATTTTGGAATCCTGGAGATTTCTGGATTTAGGGATTTCTGAGTCTAGGGATGTTTTAATCTATGGATTTTTGGATCTCGGGATTTCTGAATTTGGGGATTTCTGGATTTTTTAATCTGGGGATTTCTGGATTTTTTAATCTGGGGATTTCTGGATCTAGTGACATTGAAATTTACCGACATAAGGATCTAGGGATATCAGTATATAGGAATATTGGATTATATTGATATCAAAGTTTAAAGATACCAGAATCTAGGGATATGGAAATGTAGAGATATAGGAACATAAGGATATCAGGACATTGGTGTATTATAACCCGGTGATTCAGTGATATAGATACGTAGAGATGTAAGGTTATAGTAATTTAGATATATAGGGATATAAATTTTTCGAGATACGAGAATCTAGATGCATAGGTATGCAAGGTTATGTAATAAATATTTCGACATGCAAGTATATTAGAGTTCGACGATATAGTTCTCGATACAGCACAGTCACGTATCCCGTTTTTATAGCGAATATATTGGATGTACCATGTAATAGTACATCCCGTACATATAATTAGACGTAATTGAAATTTCATCTGTTATCGAGAACGGAGAAGTACTTTCTCTGTTATGCGACCGTAAAATCGTGTTTACCGCGTCTAGCGCTGTATAGAGGATATCTGTCTTCGTGTTATTGTGCTATGACCGTGCCGGGCCTCTAAGCGTAATTGGATTTCTTGTGACGAAGATAATTTATCGGTCAGTTTTGCTACCTCTGCTCTATCCCCCTTCTCATTATCGGCAATCGTGACGCGTAATTACGAATCGTTTACCAATTATAAGCGGATCCGTTTGTTGGAAGCACGGGAATTGTGATTAACACCTTGGTTTATGTTGTGCCGGTTAATTGCGGCAAACGCGACCGGCTATGATACTTTCGCGATAATGCGGGAACGGAAGATACGCGGGAAAGAAAACGGCTTTTTCGTGGACGCGCTAATAGACCTCTTAGCAAGATTATTCGATCTTAAGCATCAAACCTCTTCATTCGTCACATTCAAAAATTCATTCATACCACGATTTATACGGGAGTCAACGAAGATAAGCTAAAGATAAGTTAGGACCCAACCATATAATTTGCGTTAATAAATTGCCACCAAACCACGAAGTGATTTAACACTTTTTTTCTCTCGTCGATGTCCTTTAGCTGATCAGCTCTTTTGTTACCTGTAATCGCGTTTCCTTTCAACCTATTGGATATAATGGGATAATAAGGTATTTGCGTTTGACGAATCGGTCTACATTAGATTGACGTACTTTGACAGGAGCACAATGGGATAACAAGGTGTGATTAACCGAATAATAATTAGATGGATCGATTCCATTTTATCTCTAAACGAAATTTACATGTTAATTTCCGCATCAACACCGTCAGATTCGTGTTAAATAATTTAGGAGTAAATTAACATCTCTAATTCACTCCACTTACTCTCAGTCTCTCAAAGAAATTTGACGAAAAAGTCTCCGTTCATAAAATCTCAGGAGCCTTCGTTGAAATTTGAATGTGGTTAGAAAAAACCGAAAGGAACAATAGACAAATCGTGGCAATCGTTAAACTGTTGGTTCTTTTACGTAATTGCGAGAGAGGATCACGGCAGAGGATTCGAAGGAGCTTAATTGAGGAGAGGATGGTAACGGATCGATGATATTTACGCGGCATTCTCGAGGCGCGAGTAACAAATTGATTATCCTTGAACCGTGGGTAGCCGGATTGTATCCAGACAGCCGGAGAATGTATTATTAAGCTGAAGAATCTTCGACGGACTTCCGCGCTTCTGAAACGAATATAACAAGCGTGAGTAACACACAGACGTTATCCTCTGCCCGCTCGTTACCCACGATTGCCATTCGATCTGTCGATAATCAATCTAACCGAGACAGCCTTTAATTCACGTTTGATCGTTCGCATGTTACACGACAGTGTATTATACCGTCAGCTTTTTTCCATTTTCCTTTTTCTCTTGGCATTATGTTGTCGTGAATATTCAGAAATAGTCTCTCTTGCGAATTTATGGGCTTTCAACTTGTTCAATTTGGTTGGCTTTCGAAGTCCTAAATAACCAATTTCTTAAATTCTTTAAATTCAAACTTAAATCTCGATGTACTCATCCTAAGTCTAAGTCCTTTAGAAAAATTCTTTGATAAATTCTTTGATTCTCAAGTTTATATACTTTCATATCTTAAAGCTTTCATATGTAGAAATTTACAAGTCTACTAATGATCAAATCTTAAAACTTTCAAATAGCCAAACTCTCGTGTTACTAAATTATCAAATCTTCAAACTTCCAAATCTTCAAACTCTCAGATGCTTGACCCTTTGCGCTCGAGAGGTGACTCTCAGTCACCATTTTATTTAATACAATAATTTGAAATAAGCATTTTTTAACTGATTCTGTAATATAACACGTGTGATGAACATAGTAAAACAGACAATAGTGGAAATTATTCGTAGAGAAATAGTAACCTCAACAAAAATTCATTTAACTTTTTAACTAAGTTTTAAAGTTGCTGTTTGCAAACAAATTACCTTTGAGTGCAAAGGGTTAATACCCAAGTTTCCAAAGCTTGAAACTCTCAAATGTCTAAATCCCCAAATACCCGAATTTTTAGATTCCTATTGAATCCCCAAACTCTCAAATCTTGCAACTCCTAAATGTCTAAATCATCAAATCCCCAAACTCTCAAACCTTGAAACTCCCAAATGCCTAAATCTTCAAATCCCTAAACTTCTCCAATCTTAAAACTCCCAAATGCCTAAATCTCCAAATGCCCAAACTTCTCAACCTTGAAACTCCTAAATGCCTAAATCTCTAAATCCTCAAATTTCTCAATCTTGAAACTCCCAAATGCCTAAATCTCTAAATCCTCAAACTTCTCAATCTTGAAACTCCCAAATGTCTAAATCCTCAAATCCCCAAACTTCTACATTTTGTATCTCCTAAATGCCTAAATCTCCAAATGCCCAAACTTCTCAAACCTTGAAACTCCTAAATGCCTAAATCTCTAAATCCTCAAACTTCTCAATTGTGAAACTCCCAAATCCCTAAATCTTCAAGTTCCCAAACTCTCAAACCTTGAAACTCCCAAATGTCTAAATCCTCAAATCCCCAAACTCTCAAACCTTGAAACTCTCAAATGCCTAAATCTTCAAATCCCTAAACTCTCAAACCTTGAAACTCCCAAATGCCTAAATCTTCAAATCCCTAAACTTCCGCATCTTGTATCTCCTAAATGCCTAAATCTCCAAATGCCCAAACTTCTCAAACCTTGGAACTCCCAAACGCCTAAATCTCCAAATCCTCAAACTTCTCAATCTTGAAACTCCCAAATCCCTAAATCTTCAAGTTCCCAAACTCTCAAACCTTGAAACTTCCAAATGTCTAAATCCTCAAATCCCCAAACTCTCAAACCTTGAAACTCTCAAATGCCTAAACTTTTAAATCCCCAAACTCTCAAACCTTGAAACTCTCAAACACCTAAACTTTTAAATCCCCAAACTCTCAAACCTTGAAACTCCCAAACGCCTAAATCTTCAAATCCCCAAACTTCTCAATCTCAAAACTCCCAAATTCCCAAATCCCAATTCCCAAGTCCCAAAATTCCCAAATCCCCAAATTCTCAAATCTCCTAACACCTAATTCCCCAAATCCACAAACTCTCAAACCACTAATTATCCAGACACCTTTTCACCCAGCCATACAAATCGCCCAAACTGTTGAACGTACCACAAAATAAAAATTCAATAACTCTGCCTTCGAGCGAAACGTATGCAAATCCTCGACGAGAAAATAATTTGCAAGAACATTTTGGACGTTCATTGTACGAAGACGAAGGTGTTTCTGAAGTGACAGACAGTCGATTTTTGTATCTTCCTTGTACGTACTTCCTGGACAGTTGAATGCTTGATCCTTCAGAAAGACGATACTAATTTATTAGCATAAAAACGGGACGTTCTGAGTTTTCTAGTAGATCGAAATCAATTTGTAGCGACACGGTGTTGTTGGTCGTTTCGCCGTAAATGACCATCAGATTAGAGGACCAGCACGTGTATAACTTGGCGAACATGGCTCTGCCTTTCTTATGGTCAAAGTTCCTTTTACGAAGGTCGTGTGCAGGTTCGAAAACCTTCGCAAAAAATAAAGCTGGGAAAAAGTTTATTTCTGCAAGAGGTATCTTCTGCAATATTTCATTGAAAAAAAAAAATTGTTGTGCGATCTGATAGTACTTTTTATTAATCTCTTCAAGGATACACGTATGATTTATTCTTCCTCGATTCATCAACGATATTATCTTTCTCGCAAATATAATATTAATACCTTTGGAATTTCTATAATTTCCTCGGAACAAGTAAAATATAACTGCACAATTAAACTTGGATCGTAATTTTATAAAAGACATCTGACGCGGAAAATAAATGTTAAAAAGAGCATCCTCTAATTTATGGTTTCCATGCAAACAACCTGCATCTACATTTAGATAAATAAATAAATATAGTCTTCGCCAAGCGTACGTCGAGAAAAAACTGTGCTCTCAAAGGGTTAATTGGAGCCCACGGAGGTAGTCTCTGCTTGGCGCCAACTATTCCTCCAATCGGCGTCACGTAAACGAACTTAATTAAATAAATCTACCATGGGGAAACGGAATGAACGCTTCGAACTCTACCGACGCGTATTTCATTCGTTTCTAATTTGTACGTGCTAGCTTCGAACTTCCGTCGTATCAGTTTATTTGTACGTTCAGAAACAGATGAGACGATTCAATTACAACTTACCGTAGTCTGTAAATTTGCACGCGTGTAATGGATTAAGTAATAGTAATAGTAATATTAACATTACCGGGGCGAAGTTATAACCAACGTTTTTCGTCGTTTGCAGCGAGCGATTAAAATTTTTCAAATTTCGCGCGCTTCTTCTGCTCGGAGGATAGTTGATGGACGTTTGAAAATTTTAGATGTGTGCTGTTATAGGGAAATCGAGGAGTGTGAGAATATGGGAAAAGGTAATATGAGGAATTTGGAGATTTGAAGGTTTCAGATGTAGAGACTATATGTACATAAAAATTTGATATATGTGAAGTTTGCGAAGTTAGAAATTCAGGAGACTAAAGGTATTGCCTTCCTTAACTCGTATACGAAGCACCTGAGGATGTAGAGATCTGTAGAGGATTCTTCGCACAAAATTTGAACGTCCATAATTTTCGCGCGTAAATATCGAGAAAAGCAAAGAACAGATAATCGTAGCAGCGATTCCCCGGCGAGTGGAACCACGACAGCGAAAGTAGTCACCGGAGCGATCAGGGCAGACCACGTAACGAGACGAGAATAAAACTGAAAGCAACAACAGCAGCAGTGCACGGTTTATATTATATAAATCTCGTGGAAGGTGTTCGAGAGAAGGTTGTATCGGGAGTAGCTTGTATCGATCGGGACTTGAATGGTTTATACAAAGGGAGGTGAAAAAAGAGGAACGTTTGTTATCGTGGACAGGTTTGGTGCTTTCATCTTGTCTGATCGACGCTCGACATCCGAGCGGATCTGCTTCGATAAAAATCCCATCGTTTCTCATTCAATTATCCTCTTCACGCTGCTCGTTGCCCCGTTATTCGTTCGATCGTTTCGCTCGGTTATTCAACGATCGATCTTCTTGCAGTTCGACGGTCTATGTGTCGATTAGGCTTATGCGATGCCACACCGGTTGCCGTGGAAATAAAAAACGCGGGAAAACACTTTATTCGTATTATTTCACACCGATTATCGAGAGTGCTTTTTCTCGCTGATAAAGGTAATTACCATGGGTGGGAACAATTTTTATTTCATCTGCGATGTTATGCGATTAATATGATTTAGTCACTGATCTGTGATTATGATAAATACGGGAGAAATAGAACATTCTGCAAAATCTTTGCGTGGACTTGTTCTAATTGATTAGTCGATGCGTTATACATGTCATACATCGTGCTGTTCGATTAGGTGATATAAAGCGTTGAAATCTTACGAATACAAATACATTTATATGCAAACAAGCAAGGATGCAATAACACTCGGCAACAAAATGCGTGGCGAATAAGAAAGACCCAGCAAATCTAACAAATCATGTCTGAAAGTTTCTCGCGGAAGCGTACGGAATAAACAGCTATGAGTTGTGTATACACCGTCAGGTAATTACTTAAAAACCGCTTTAGCGGGTGTTAATTTCGCCTCCTCGGCGGGCGTAATCTGGCGTGTAAGCGCGTCTAACCTAACGAGCGTGTCTGACTTCTGCCAATGGTATTTCGATAGATTCGCGTAAGTGGCCATACGGGAAAAATCTCCCGTCGGGTCATCGACGTCCCATCGATTCCTCCAAGCTTTAGACACCATATTGTTGCTGTTCCCGGCTCGACTCTGTAATTACTAATTACAGAGACCGACAGAAGTCACGGCTCCGGAAGCAACCGAGTCCCCTCCTCTCATCCTTCTTCTGCCTCTCTTTTACCGCCAACATTTAATATCCTCTGTCCAATAAAGCCGAGTCATTGATTGGCAGCCGATGGAAGCCAGTTACTTGACCGATACCGCGTAAAAATGAAAATCCGCGAATAAAGGACGGGTGATGTGGAAGGTCAAGTAGTTAGTAGACCTCTACTGGGTGTTTCACAACTGGTGTTCCTGAAATGAGGGGTAGCTGATTCTGAATAAGATTTTTCTCTGCAGAAATGGGATTTGAAGCTTCGTTTTTGATTTGGGTGGTGGGGTTTGCGATCTTGAACAACTTTTCCCTTTGCGAAAATGGGATTTGAAGCTTCGTTTTTGAATTATTAAGGAAAAACGCTGACCAATCACAGCGCGAGTACGCATGCGCAGACGCGAGAACGGCAGCTTCGGATAACGAGTAGTATTCTAGCGTGTGGATATCTAACGCGTAGTAATCCAGCGCGTGGATATTCAACGCGTAGTAATCCATCGCGTAGTAACTCAAATTTTAGTTTCGTGAATACGCGTTAGATTACCACGCGCTGGATTACTACGCGTGTTGGATTATTACGCATTGGATTGCTACGCGTAGGATTAATACGCGTTGCATTACTATGCGTAGAATTACCACGCGTTGCATTACTATGCGTTGGATTATAACACGTAGGAGTACCAAGCGTTGCATTACTACGCGTTGGATTACTACGCGTTGGATATCCACGCGCTGGATTACTACGCGTTGAATATCCACGCGCTGGATTACTACGCGTTGGATATCCACGCGCTGGATTACTACGCGTTGGATTACTACGCGTTGAATATCCATGCGCTGGATTACTACGCGTTGGATATCCACGCGCTGGATTACTACGCGTTGGATTACTACGCGTTGAATATCCACGCGTTGGATTACTACGCGTTGAATATCCACACGCTGGATTACTACGCGTTGGATATCCACACGCTGGGTTACAACGCGTTGGATTACTACGCGTTGAATGTCCACGCGCTGGATTACTACGTGTTGGATTACTACGCGTTGGATATCCACCCGCTGGATTACTACGTGTTGAATTATTACGCGTTGGATTACTACGCGTTGCATTCCTATGCGTAGAATTACCACGCGTTGCATTACTATGCGTTGGATTATAACACGTAGGAATACCAAGCGTTGCATTACTACGCGTTGAATATCCACGCGCCGGATTACTACGCGTTAGATATCCACACGCTGGAATACTACGCGTTATTCGAAGCTGCCGTTCTCGCGTCCGCGCATGCGTACTCGCGCTCTGATTGGTCCGTGTTTTTCCTTAATAATTCAAAAACGAAGCTTCACACCGAATTTTAGTAAAGGGAAAAGTTGTTCAGAATCTCGAATCCCACCACATAATTCCAAAAGTTACACTAGTTGTGAGGCACCCTGTATAAGTTTCAGACGAGATCTGACTCGTGAACTTAAGCCGTCATGAAGCTGCGACTGAAAAACTTTCACAGGATATTTACACGACGTATTTCCGTAAATTATCCTATTCTAGGATTCTACGAAAGAAGCTCGAAGTCTATATTTAAAAATTCCTTGTCAATGTACCTGGTAATAATTACGAAAGTATAATTCGCGTTTCGAACCTGAATCATTGGCAGATTAAAATGGCTTTATCAAGGCTCGGTTCATAGCGAAAATACACGATAGGATAGTTATCGGGGTCATTACTTATCTTTCCATACGAGGTCGCTCAGATGCAAACAGTGTAATTCGTTCTAATTAAAAGGTGCAGCGTTACAATTTGTTGAGCGATAATAGAGAGAGAAAATAATGAAGAAAGAAATCGGTGACGTTGCTGTCGGTATTTACGGTATCGGCGCACGGAGGAAGTCCGTTTCGTCTTATCCTCTTTTTCTTTAATTAACTACAGGGACGTTGTTGAAATTACCGTGCGCTCTTGAAACACGGTTAAAACGACTCTGTAATGTTTATATTATACTTCCGGTGAGCGCTGAAGTTTTGCTATCGGCGAAGGAAGGTCGATGTCAGACCTGTTAGATTATATTGTACGTAGCATTCAAATTGCACGAACCAGTCTGTAATAAAACGTACAATGCTGCAAGATAGACTGATCGTTTGAGGATGCAATCTTTGGATCATCGTTGTTGCAATATTCTGTTCTCCGCGTATGGTAATAAGACAGAAAGATGGACGGATAGAATTAATGTATGATACGGGGTTGAGATCGATCTTTTTTCATCGGTTATTACGTTCGTACATGCCTCTGAACAAACAAGCTTTTAGATGTCGTTTTTGGGTAGAAAGTGCTTTCTGTTGGTTCTCATGGCTTACTTCTGGATACCAAGAATCCGAACGATGCAGTACTTGGTTCACTCTTGTTTCATCAAACCATTCTATTCAAACAGAATAGTAAGATAGCAAATTCTAAAACAACAGCTTTTATTCTGATTTCTTCAAAACCACTCCTTCGTCGACTAACTGCACCGACGTCTCTCCAGATACCAAGATGGCCTAAAAAGAATGTTAATAAAGTTTAACTAACCAAGAGTGACAGTTGAACGCACGAGCTCGAGTGTCCTGCTATCCTGAAATCACGATCTCGATCTCCCCCCTAATCGATGTCTCGCGACTGTGCTTCGATGAAAAACTAAAAAAGCGACCGAGGATGCCCGACATAAAACGTAAGGGCCAGATCGACCACAGAGACGTCGAACACAGATGGTTGCAGGCTATCGAGCGAAATTACTCGTTCGATTCGCGGTTTCACGCGCGTGGTCTTCGCAGAAATGATAAATGACGATCTCATCGTTTTGCACGATTGAACGACTCTATCCATAGTCGCTAACGAGCTGTCACGCGTTGAATTCCATGGCTGCGCCGGGTGACATGCAGCGATCTCGCCATCGGATCTCTATCTGATATATATTTATTTATGCCGGTGCAGAAATTAAACGAACCGGTGGCATCCGTCACGCGGAATATAATTCTTACCCCGTTTTTTTCCTCGTCAATTTATTGAACGATGACACGCGCCTCGCGGCGTACGCCTCTAATCCGAGTCGCTGTCAGAAGAGCGTGGCGCTTAGCATTTTATTGTACGTATTTATTGCCACGTTGCGGAGGATGATATAGAAACGATCTCGGATCTACGCGTTGGATTACTACGCGTTGGATTACTACGCGTTGAATATCCACGCGCTGGATTACTACGCGTTGAATACCCACGCGCTGGAATACTACGCGTTGGATATCCACACGCTGGATTACTACGCGTTGGATTACTACGCGTTGAATATCCACGCGTTGGATTACTACGCGTTGAATATCCACACGCTGGATTACTACGCGTTGGATATCCACACGCTGGGTTACAACGCGTTGGATTACTACGCGTTGAATGTCCACACGCTGGATTACTACGCGTTGGATATCCACACGCTGGGTTACAACGCGTTGGATTACTACGCGTTGAATGTCCACGCGCTGGATTACTACGCGTTGGATATCCACACGCTGGATTATTATGCGTTGGATATCCACACGATGGATTACTACGTGTTGGATTATTACGCGTTGGATTACTACGCGTTGAATATCCACGCGCTGGATTACTACGCGTTGAATACCCACGCGCTGGATTACTACGCGTTGGATATCCACACGCTGGATTACTACGTGTTGGATTATTACGCGTTGGATTACTACGCGTAGGGCTCCTCCGCGTTGGATTACTACGCGTTGAATATCCACGCGCTGGATTACTACGCGTAGGGCTCCTCCGCGTTGGATTACTACGCGTTGAATATCCACGCGCTGGATTACTACGCGTTGGATATCCACACGCTAGATTACTACGTGTTGGATTATTACGCGTTGGATTACTACGCGTAGGGCTCCTCCGCGTTGGATTACTACGCGTTGAATATCCACGCGCTGGATATCCACACGCTGAATTACTACACGTTGGATTACTACGCGTTGAATATCCACGCGCTGGATATCCACACGCTGGATTACTACACGTTGGATTACTACGCGTTGGATATCCACGCGCTGAGGCGATATCTTCTGTTTATTATTTTCCTTCGATGTAGGAAATTATTTTTCAAATTATTAACCGGGCGGCCATGACATTAGAGGTACATGCCAAGTATTTTCTACGCAAAAATAATTTGTTTGTTGCTGAACTTTGCAACAAACTTTGCTGACTATTGGTGTAAAGGCTGGAACGGGATACAAGTTGATTTGAATTAAGTCTTTTAGATACCTAGGTGTACCTTCCCTTAGAAGGTTCTCTAAACTCTGTAGGGTATTTCTCAATGTAATGATGGGAATCCAGATTAAAATTCCTTAGCAATGGAGTCAATGAAGTCTTCCCTTGATTGGACCAGGTCAATACTCTACGGTGGTGGCGTAGTCGAGGGTGGATGTGTAGTTTGCATAGTATACCCGTTCGGGTGAGGTGGCATATCTGCATCCCATTTCGATGGGTCAGATTAACTCTATACCTTCCCTTAGAGGACATTTATCCGCTGGTAGGGAATTTTAATTACTTCGTTGCGGAGGACGTTATTAATTCACGAGACCTTAACGACCTTAAAGGCAGACCAATTCGCGTTAATGCGTTCGGAAAAGATAGTTCGCGTAATGGTAACGAGGTGTCCGTGAATTTGCATGAACCAGGAATTCGCGTACAAGATTGCTTAACGTCGCTGGTTGCAATTAGGAGCATAAGACCATCGGGATCCAACAGCTGCGTATTTAATTCCAACGGGATAATTTAACGACTGTTATCCCACGAACGTCATTGGTCAAATTAACCGACTCCCCGGAATCGCAGACTACTCGTCATTTACATGATAAGAAGAATCAATGAGGAAAAGGCGGATATGCGGGTTGTTGCTTCTGGTTTTTACTCGCGAACCGTGAGAATGCATCGAAGAATTCGCGAAACAAGAAACAAACGACATCGTTGCATAATTGGCCGAGTAGAATTTATTTGGCCGCAGGCACTGAACGTGTTTATTTAAGTGCTGTATTATATCTTGTAAGTGATGCGCCGGATGATCCATTAAGCAGTTAAGACACCATAAAGCTACTACATAAATTTCTTTTCCTTCGAGTGTTTTCATACGTACGTACGTGCTCCAAGTCCGGAAGCGTTTATGGAACCCGTATGAATTCTTAGAATGATATGTGGGACTTACGTGGGACGATATCGTCTTTCTTCTTCTGTATCTTATCTACCATGCATGGAATATGGAAAACTGTCAGCTACTTATGGGTGAGGGTGTTACTTAATGCCGCGTTACTATTTCACTCTTTCTATTTCTTTACGCCATTGTACGTTTCAATAGTTCATTATTCCTGCACTACTACTTTCCTCTTAACTAGTAGTTCCAATTTTACCTGAAATTATAACCTGCTACAGTTATGTGTTTACCCATACATTGTTGAACTATCAGGAAATAGGGTTAAATTTCAGGTACCGATCAAATGCAACCTTTTAGCCAAGCTCTAATTTCACGATCGGACTGGAAGAAAATGTTAGTGGTCGATAGGTATTGTTTTTGCCGAAAGGTCGCCGTTGCAGAAGAGATCGGTGCACCAAACGGGTAATATACCGTTCGGCGTGTTTACACGCAGGCACGAAAATTGTGGGGAAAATGACGGTGGTAGGCGGGCCTGGCCGGTCGAGGCCAGGTCGTGTCACGGAGGAGCCAGCATCCACGCCCCCCTAACGATCGAAATTCATTTCCATAATTATCTCACGAGCACTGCCTCTATATATGTGCCATCGAATGCGAACACATTTGACGTTGACTGTACTTAAGAAAAACGATCACAGGTTCGGGGACCGTATTCGTGTGAACCGCGGACGGAAGTTCGAGGTTAAATTCCGTGTTTCTGCGGGTTCGTTATCGTGCTCGTTATTAAGTACACTGGTATTTCTTAATGGATTCGTTCTTACGTAATTACCTGGCTCACGATACTATGACTTTGATGATTGTTCTATTCCCTTCGGTAACACGGAACTCCTTTCTTCTTCCACTTCTGTTCTCTTTAACCCCGCGTTTTCAATTTTATACCTTGAATTTATTAGCATAACGGATTCGGTAACCAAGAGGAAAGTAAATTACGGAACAGGGATACTCGTTAGCGATTTTTTCATTTATCTGTGTATATAATTATACAAGAAATAGATTCTTTGGCTGATTCATCCCTTGTACAATTTATTTGGTGCGTCAGTTCAAACTAACTATTCATAACTATAATATTTAAACAAAAATTGTTGCGAATATTTTTGACCTAAATTTTAAGTTGAGTATTAACAATTTTAATAAGATTTGTTAAATTCGAGCTGTGAGTGCGTCACGACAAGGAGTTAAAGCAACGAAATGTGGACATTTTGTTAAAAATAAAAAAATTTCTGCATCATACTTAGCTATTTCAAACCACAAACATTGTCAAACCCGTTTACATGAAACGTGTTATATCTTCGTAATTTTTTCATCTCAGTTTCTCGTTTTAATTATAGAAGTCCCCGAAGTCATTCCCGTTGGAAATGCAGGATTTAAACAAAACACCTATGCGTTTCCCGAATGTGTGATGTCTCACGTGTATTTGCATATCCAGCCCTCATGATTGCAACTGTACAGTTTACCGTGTCGCATTGGACTCTTCTATTTTTTCCCCTCTTCTTTTACTTTCACAGCAACGAGAGAGATCGGTACGAGTTCGTATCATCGGGTCGTTTTTTCATAACGGGTTGGTAACACGGCCTTAAATCCTCACTTCTTCGATTCTCGGCGCGCATTAAATTCAGCGAGGACGCGAGATTACTTATAATTAAACCTCCTGGGCAACGCGCCACTCTGTCTCTCGTCTCTGCTGTTCGCGTGCGTGTCTAAAGCTCGAAGCCGATTTTTGTCAGCTCTCCATCGGATTGCTTGCTGGCAGTATGTTACCAGTGTACAGCAGCTTGCGTACAAATTAACATCGAGAAGGGTATCGCGAAACATTTCCCTCATTACGGGAAGGATGTAACGATATAACCTGTGGCGATATAACGCGTTGCCATATAGAACGTGGCAACATGTTCTCCCTGTGAGAGAACGAGTCTCTGTGATACGTATACGATGACTGTTATATTATATTTTTATATTAAATTCATATGTCTTATGAAGAACACCGTATGCGCATGCGTCAACGACATTGCTGTAACTGCAACATCGTTTGCGCATGCGCATATATTTTCGTTATGTTTTACATATATCGTTGACAGTTTGATCAACAACTCAATTAACGTCAAACACGTCGTGTAACTTCGTGTAATTCTGTAATAGGCGTAATGTGAGCGAGAGTTCATTATTATCAAATACATAAATTCGAGTTACGAAGGATCGATGCAAATGCAGATTCACACCAGCAGTAAATTGTTTCGTTAACATGGGTAAACGTCGTCGTTCACTATGGACCGTAGGATTTATCTGCCGAACATTGAGCCGCTTTTTGAATAAAAAAAATATTGTACAGGATGTAAACACTGCGACAGGCATTGAACGCGATTTTACCAGCACATTGATAAGGACAAGTTACACTCCACTTTATCTCCCTTAAAGAGGCTATCTCATTCGAAAACATGATCCGAGGTACGATGATTTAGAAAGGTTTGAAAACGTGCGCCAAATCCTCGTTGAAATTAGACAAGATGAAAATGCAAGAGATATAACCACGATCGCGATTATCGCTCGCTACTCTCGCGATTTTATTAGCGAACGCACGCGCAAAACGCGAAACCAGTTTCTCCCTGTAGGAAAGCTCGATACCGACACGCGGCAATATTTCTACAAGGTAATACGCTTAACGCGACTCGAAGCGAAGCATAAAAAACATAGTAATGCAATAATGCCGCAATTAACGCTATTTTTCGTACGTATGGTAGCTTGTAAGGACCTCTCTTTCTTTAACCTCCATCGACTCTTTTCTTTCGACCCATCGAATTGGTCGCCGTTGAACTCGATTCGCGCCAAAAAATTTCACCGTTATCGGTCCTCCCTTCGAGGAGGCCACGAATTCCGGTGTGCGCGTCAATCGAATCGCGCGACGGAAACGAGCCGTCGAACGATATCGGACGCGCGAACGCGGCCATAATGCACGCTCACGTAAGGTACAGCCGAGTTCTTCATTATCGTCAGGGGCCTAAATTGCGTGGGCGTACCTATACCTTCGTACAACGTTACTTACCTTGATGTACTATAGAGCCAGTACCTTCGCACACGCGTGCAAGTGTGCGTATGAACGCGAGCACTGTCGGTACTCGTGCACGTTCGTGTGGCACAGGTTCGCGAGGCGAGCGCTGCCGAAGTTGCGCGAAGGCGGCCGAGCTCCGTGAAGCCGGTTGTCGCGCTCCTCGCCAGATGCGACGTCGAGTCAGTATCGCGTCAGTCCTCCAGTGGAATTGGTCAGTGATCTGTGTCAGAGCAGGGCCAGTCGTCACTCTCCTTTTCTCTCTTTCTCTCTCTCCCCCTCTCTCTCTGCTTCGGTCCGTCTTCAACGTGTTTCGTCCGGCGCACGTCGAGGTATCGGTGGTTTCGCGCGATTGCTCCGTTTTGGCTTGTTCGCGATCGCGTACCGTCTCGTTGCCGCGAACTCACGCCCGGCACCTATCTTAGCATACCTATAGGTTAAGCGTACGTACGTGCACGGTACACATACAGTAATACTACAGTGCTACAGTGGAGTTACCAGTGGGGAAAACAAAAATTAGTTTGCAAGCGGACGTGCCTCACGGCGACCGTCGTCCACCACGTTCTGGATCGTACAACGACAGCAGGTGAGTGGAAAGTTTTCGTAGTAGGGTATCGTTTTAGTAGCGACGTGACTGCCTGGACCTTAAGTCCCGGAGGACGTACCGCACGCCATTTCTTGGAACTTTCGGCGATTAATATAGGTTAATGGAACTACTCCCGTTAAACGAAAAAAAAACGTGTCCCTGTTAGCGTTGATTACATGTACTGGTATCACCGACTGATATTAGCTTTTTTACCCGTTCTATCCGTTAAAACCTGTAACATGTTCTAGAGGTTTTTAATCGCGTCCGTACCCCCTTTTAAATTCTTGCAAATCAACTACCGCGTCGAGTATGCAAGTTCGACTGGTTTCCGGCAGTTTTTACTTAACAACTTGTTTCCAACTGTTTACACATCAGAACGACACGTTCTATTATCTGGAACGGCCAACAGCCGTTTCACGGTAGAAAAACATTTTCAAAGTCATCCCGTCCGGTTGAGTATTGTTTCTTCTTCACCTTTTTCCGATCGAGCTGGACGTTCAGTGACCCGATCACTCGGTCGATCTGCATCCCAAAGGTTAACCGAACCCTTTCTCGGAACAAACTTCCTAAACGTTCTTTTCTTGCTATCGACGAGCACCAAAACGTTCCGTTCGCTTCATTTGTTAGCGTCGCCCCAAAAAAATGGCGGTCGAAGAGGGGGCGATTTCTCTCACAAGGTGATCGTAAATTCGAGACTCGTAGGCCGTCGTTCTTCTCTTCTTCTCTTCTCATCTTTCGTCTTTTTTAGCTTTCCTTTTTTCCTCGATCCCTTACCGTTACTGGTCCGCCCTACCGACGGCCAGCATGTTGATCAGCGTCGAAATTTATCTTTTGGGATCCACCTAAGTCTTCCCGATGCTTTTGTCTTCGATTTTTCAATCTTTCCAAACGTTTTTGCGTTTCAGCGTGTAAAGCTTGTTCATTATAAATTTGCAACAATTTAACTTCACTGAGTACCGGTATTTTTGGAGAGATAGAAATTTAAATACCGCTATTTAAAAATATATATTGTTAATTATTTGCAGCATCAAGTTCTGGTATAAATATTTGTACGATTGTCTGTAGCTGTAAATACACTTGAGTACTCCTCAAATATTTGCAGATCCAAATACCGGTACTTGAAGTACTTGCATTCTTTAATACATATATTCTCGACACTAATAACTCTATCTGTAATATCCACACTTTTATATAATTTTAGTAATTTTAAATTTTATTGATATTTGAGCACATATTTTTATTTTATAATATCTATACTATCATTCAGCTTGTGCTTTTCAGTGCCTCCTACTAATGTATAATCGAATACTATGTTATGAATACACGTACTTCCTTAGATCTACATTTACCGTATCAAATAAGGGATGGCTTCCCGCGCGTAATCTAACGGCTATAATTTCGCTGATACATTAGATTTAAATCTTCCCACCTGTTCCGCTACGATATAATGGGTTATACACAGCATTTTTCGTAGTCTCTTCCGATATTAGAACATCGCAATTACGTGTTACTGTTATTAACTGTTAATACGGGCCCGAACCGGACTGGCTTGCAAATCCGGATTCTTTGATTCCTTGCGGTTCGTTGCTGTTAGTCGATTGCAAGTAAAATAATGCAAGCTTTCCAAAACATTCTTACTCATTTTTAATGATTAATATATTAAACGATTCGGTTTATTTCAATACAACGCTTGACTTGTAAAGTTGTCTGTAAGCTTATTGTAATATTAATAATTAAATATAGAGATGTGTCACTGTTTTTGTAATTATTAAAAGGAAAGTATAATTCTTGTAGACAAAAGGAAAATAGAATACTTGTGAACGCATAAGAGGAGTCGCGAAACATAATATGTATATATATCATCTTGGCATAGTGGACAACGTGACGGACTGCAAATGCAAGGGTCGTAGGTTCGAATCCCCATAGTTCGAATTCCATTTTTTCATGGATATTATATATTATAATTAATAATACTTCTATTGGTCAAAACTTTCTTGAAGCAAAGATTGGATTTGTTGTATATAAATCCCCAAGGATAAAAATATATTTCTCCCTTTTAGGGTTTTTTCTCTAGGCTTGATTTGTATATGCAGTCAAATTGGGATCGTATCGAATTTGAATTGTGAGCTGGATCGCGTCGAATTCGATTCGTAATCGAGTTTGGATCGTGTGTGTCGAATTCGATCACGCTGAGTTCGAATCGCGTCGAATTCGATCCATATGAGTTTGGATGAGAGTATAATTGCGTTATCGGATCTATATGGAGTTTCGGTCGTGTCTAGTTTGTATCCTGTCGGGTCGAATCATGTTCAGATGAATCATGTCGAATTGTATCGTACCAAAATTACATTAATCTTGAACTGGTACTGTGTTTTAAAAATTAGGTCACAAACTTTGAATCCCATCGAGTTATAATCAAACTATTCCTTCCAAAACCCCTCCCTCTTGGTTCCTAAGTCTCTTACCAGTTCCTAAATTCATCCAAAATAATTCTAATCCTTAAACTGTATCCTGAGTTTCATTGTCGGTCCATAGCATTCGATAGAGAGTTATCTTTCCATAGAGAGAGTATACATATATCATTTCAAAAGGAGTCTTAAAGTAACTTATAATGCAGAATAAGAATATGGCAAATGAACGAACGTTCTCGCACCGTTTTCCCTTATTTTTTCTGCTCCCCATTCGTAACGGACAATGGTCCGATGAATACACGAAGGCAACGGGCTCGTGAGTGGCTACCGTCGAGGTTAAAATCGAATGTGTGTCACGTTCACCGCGGCGTCGATTAGTAATCGGAGCGCGAGCGGCAATTACACTTGAAAAAGTCAATGTTACGTTGGAAGGTTTCGTACGGATTGCGCAAGCACGCGTGTTCCGGGTTACATACATAGTTTCGCGGTCCTGTGAACCTCTCGGACGAACGTTGCCCCCTCGAATGAAAGGCGTATTGTATTTGTAATCAGCTCTTTGTTCGGGAAACGAGATACCGTGCGCCGAGCACACGACGTCGAATGCTCCGAATTCCTAAGTTCCACTGTTCCAATTTGTCCCATTTAAAAATTTTTCGATTATCTCCAAATTCAATTTTCAAAGGTTCAAAGTTATAAAATTCAAATTATAAAGTCTCAAGATTGAAAAAGTCTCGGAGTGTTGAAATTTCAAAGTCTTCAAATTTACAAATTTTTTATGAAACTTAAAGATCCCGAAATTCAAAAAATTCCAAAATACAAACATCCTAAAGTTCCGAAGCGCTATAAAAAAAATTTCATATCAATAGAGTACTTTGATTTCTTGATACTGTCCAAGGATCTTCCTGTTTTCCTGCGATTTTTCCAACAACTATAAAGTTATCGTTAACGAGTACTCTTATCGTTATCTATATAAACTTGATTATCTTTTCGCCGATAATCAATGCGCATCTACCGAATCAACACTGTTTACTATCTGATTGCATGCTTTGTAAAAAGTCTGCATCACGCGAACATAATTGCGCACATAAATGCAGCAGTCAGGTGAATTTCTCTGCAAAAATGAATAATATAGAGCAGAGTATTTATGAACGTCTAGAAAGAATCATGCTGGTGCATCGTTCAAAAGGACTAATCAGGACCGACTATGGCCATGTAGGTGCCATACAATCGTCTAGGCATTATGCACGTAATTTATGAAGCTTATTTGCTGTACAATTAGATATCCACGTATTACATGCGGGAGTACAGGCTCATAGTTTGCATAGTAATGGTCCCTTGGGTTCTATCAGCGAACGTACCAGAGAAATCCCTCAGTTTTTTTGTCGACGTAGCTGGCATAATATACGATACATACGGTGTAACGAGGTATGTAATGGGTAATAATACGTAATGATATAATACGTACATTCCGTGCCGTATGTTCGCTAAAACAAACACTCTCCGAAGGGTATTCTGGTCGTAAAAGGGTTCGAGGTCCAAGTGGATTCCTAGGATCCAATCTAAAAAACTTTTCATTCTTCTCAAACTTTCCGTTCACTCGACATGTATTATTTTTCTGAATATACAGATTGTCTCGAAATTTTAAGGTTCAAAAATTAGTCCTCGAAACTGAAGTTGCAAACTTGTAAATTATCAGAGTTTTGAAATGTCGACATAGAGAAAGAGTAATGACGAACTACTGTCGAACGCCGGTGATTCGAATGCACGGATAGAGTCTCGACGGCGTGTTTGAAATGGCTGGCAGGCATCGTTGTTTCCTGCGATTCTTATCGTTTCCTGGCATTCGATCACTGGCTTAAACTTTCGTATCGCGAGGCCCGCGATCGAAATTAATTTACGCAAATGAATAAGGAAGGTTCCGCCGCTAGGCAAGGAAGTCCGTTTTCAGAGCGGTTCTCGATCGTTCTCGTTTATCAATCGACGCGGTTGGTATCGATTTCACGAAGGCGAACAGCTCGACTCCGCGAGTGATATCGATTGCTCCGCGAAACGTAGATATCGATTGACCAGAAAATCGTTCTTGATACTCGAATTGCGCGGTTATATACCTACCTGTTGAATAATCGTTGGATAAGCGAGTCGATTAATTAGTCAAACGCAGTTTAGATAGGAAATCGAACGACGTTTTAATGGTTTCACTTTTCCGAGAGGAGAATCTGGATTGTTTTTTAATTTCTGGCGTTTTATGCAGATTGCAGTTCGAAATATATTTTAATTAGTCGCTGTTGATCGATTCAGTCGAAACAACTTTGCGTAACAAGCCGTATGGTGATATGGGACATAATCACGTTGACTGATATGGGAGGCAATAAAACTCGCATTATATCGCCATTTATTCACGTTGCATCACAATGCACATCTTGCGTTTTATTGTAACGCGTTACTTCACATTATATTGCTATGCGTGGTATTACTTTACATTACATTGCCATGCAGTACATTTTCTCGCGTTATATTGCAATACACTACATCTTGCGTTATATCGCCACGCGCTGAAATTGCAACGCATTGAAATTCCTCGCGTTATATCACCACACGCTGAAATTGCAACGCATTGAATTTCCACGCGTTATATCGCCACACGCTGAAATTGCAACGCATTGAAATTCCTCGCGTTATATCGCCACACGCTGAAATTGCAACGCATTGAATTTCCTCGCGTTATATCGCCACACGCTGAAATTGCAACGCATTGAATTTCCACGCGTTATATCGCCACTCGCTGAAATTGCAACGCATTGAATTTTCACGTGTTATATCACCACACGCTGAAATTGCAACGCATTGAGTTTCCACGCGTTATATCGCCACACGCTGAAATTGCAACGCATTGAATTTCCACGCGTTATATTGCCACACGCTGAAATTGCAACGCATTGAGTTTCCACGCGTTATATCGCCACACGCTGAAATTGCAACGCATTGAATTTCCTCGCGTTATATCACCACACGCTGAAATTGCAACGCATTGAATTGCCACGCGTTATATCGCCACACGTTGAAATTGCAGCGCATTGAATTTTCACGCGTTATATCGCCACACGCTGAAATTGCAACGCATTGAATTTCCACGCGTTATATCACCACTCGCTGAAATTGCAACGCATTGAATTTCCTCGCGTTATATCGCCACACGCTGAAATTGCAACGCATTGAATTTCCTCGCGTTATATCGCCATACGCTGAAATTGCAACGCATTGAATTTCCATGCGTTATATCGCTACGCACTGAATCACCTCGCTTTATATTGCCAGGCGTTCAATTCCCATGCGTTATATCGCCACGCGTTCAATTCCCTTGCGTTATATCACCACGTGTCGAATCACTTCGCGTTATATGGGCACGCATTGAATCTCCTCGCGCTATATTACCACGCGTCGAATCTTCTTGCGTTATATTACCACGCGTCGAATCACCTCGCGTTATATCGCCAAACATTCTATCGCCTCGCATTATATCGCCATGCGTTGAATCACCTTGCGTCATATCACCAAGCACTGCAGCATCTTGCGTTACATAACCATGCATTATATCGCCTCGTATCATATCACCACATATCGATGTAAACGTACTATACAAACATCGATTCTCATTAGTACTTTGCGAACCCAGAAAAATTTCCTTTACTTAAACTTTACTTTTGGCAATATAACGAGAGTCTAATAATCTTGTCTTGCTAACAATATTTTTTGTCATCGTCCATGTGATAATTGTTACGATTTCGAATTTCCGATTAAGATTCGCAATAAGAGGGAGGAAAGCTCGATCGAGAGCGTTAATTTATGTTGCACGTTCGAAATAGTTTGTTAACGTTTTATGAACCGGTTCCCCGCGGCTTTGACTTGCTAATATATCGCCGCTCGTTGCATCACTGCATCAGATTATATCGTGTGCTAAACGCGTTACGCTCGGCGAGATTTTTCGACGGGCCGCCTTAATGCATTCTCGCATCGCGAGAAGCGGCGGGGTCCTGTTCCTTTCCTCTTCTTTCATTTCATTTTATATTTTTTTCTTTACTCGGAGGAAACAGCGAACGCAGAACCGCTTGTAGGAAGCTGAACGCGATAAAGCAACGTTTTATCGAATGCAATTACCGATCGCGCAAAACATTGCCCGTTTGGCCGATCGATTTTGAAATACGAAAGACTTTTCTCGATGGGAAATCACATAGGTATCTCGGATTGGTGCACATAAAATTGCGGATTTCGAAAATGTCAGTCGGATTCAATGACAAGAATATTTCGAAATTGTATTCATTTGAACCTTGTACGAAAATGCGTGTTTAATGCAAATCACTGCGTAATCTATGCACCAGACACACAGTGAGAAATATAATTATTTTCGCGACACTTTAAACCATAAATCGATACAAGTATTATTTTGTAATACTTTAACTCGATCGAATCACGCGAAACTTTTCACGTTTCGACATCGATCATTGTTCGAAATAATTGATGACCAGCCATTTCGTACGAGGAGCATTAACAGAGCATTTACGTAGCGGTTTTTGTAAAATATTGACCAATAAACTGGTATGCTGCAAGCGCTATTTTACCGTACTTGGTTTCGTCGAATCACGTCAGAGTTTCCATGTTTCTACATTTGCTATTTGATAGACATCATAGATAATAGTTGTCGTGTTGGATCGCTGGCTCCGTTTGGTCTAACGAGTCTCATCGAACAAAGTATCACGGTGAACAGAGATGAAAGGGTGCATCCCCCGGTGTAATTCACGAGCCTCTGACCGACCTTCGATCGGCGAAGAAACCGGAAGATCGAGTCGTAGTTCGCTCGGATACTCCTCGAGCGGGATCGTTCTCGGTGACTCTTCATGGCTCTCGTAAACGCTAATTACAATAATTACGATAACCGTGGCGCCTGGAACGCTGGAAATGGACGCCGCTTCTTCGTCCTCTTTGTTAATCATCCTTAATTAATATTCCATCGGTTATCGACGTACAATCCTTTTTAAATATTGTACGTTTGGAAAGAGCAATTTCTTAATTGAATTATCAGAAGGAATTTCGGAATTGAATGATTAGAAGGAATTTCAGAATTGAATGATGAGAAGGAATTTTAGAATTGAATGATGAGAAGGAATTTCAGAATTGAATGATCAGAAGGAATGTCAGAATTGCATGATCAGAAGGAATTTCAGAATTGAATTATCAGAAGGAATTTCAGAATTGAATGATCAGAAGGAATTTCAGAATTGCATGATCAGAAGGAATTTCAGAATTGAATGATGAGAAGGAATTTCAGAATTGAATGATCAGAAGGAATTTCAGAATTGAATGATGAGAAGGAATTTCAGAATTGAATGATTAGAAGGAATGTCAGAATTGCATGATCAGAAGGAATTTCAGAATTGAATGATGAGAAGGAATTTCAGAATTGAATGATTAGAAGGAATGTCAGAATTGCATGATCAGAAGGAATTTCAGAATTGAATTATCAGAAGGAATTTTAGAATTGAATAATCAGAAGGAATTTCAGCATTGAATGATTAGAAGGAATGTCAGAATTGCATGATCAGAAGGAATTTCAGAATTGAATGATCAGAAGGAATTTCAGAATTGAATGATCAGAAGGAATTTCAGAATTGAATGATCAAGAGGAATTTTAGAATTGAATGATGAGAAGGAATTTCAGAATTGAATGATCAGGAGGAATTTTAGAATTGAATGATCAGAAGGAATTTCAGCATTGAATGATTAGAAGGAATGTCAGAATTGCATGATTAGAAGGAATTATCAGAAGGAATTTCAGAATTGAATGATCAGAAGGAATTTCAGAATTGAATGATCGGAAGTTCATTCTAAATTGAATGATCAGAAAGAATTTCAGAATTGCATGTTCAGAAGGAATTTCAGAATTGAATGATCAGAAGGAATTTCAGAATTGCATGATCAGAAGGAATTTCAGAATTGAATGATCAAGAGGAATTTTAGAGTTGCATGATCAGAAGGAATTTCAGAATTGCATGATCAGAAGTTCCTTCTAAATTGAATGATCAGAAGGAATTTCAGAATTGCATGATCAGAAGGAATTTCAGAATTGCATGATCAGAAGTAATTTCAGAATTGCATGATCAAAAGATTCATTCAGAATTGAGCAATTTTGAAGATTTGGCAGAGAATCCTTAGAAATTGGAATAGTGACGAGAACGAGAGTCGAAAGTTTCTAACGAAATCGTACATTAGAGTGCACAGCACCGTTTTACCTGTTTCTGGAAAGCGGATAGAATTGATCACACTCAGGCAGGTCAACTTGAGTCGTTGATGTCTCAGAGCCTCTAACAGAGCGAAATCGGCACGCAATACCGTTTTTTAACCTAGACACAAAAACCGGTAAAGAAGTAAACGCGAACGTGTAACTGGGATATTCCCTCGAAATCATTATACTCGAGTGGGTTATCGAGGGACTGGCACGAGTGATTTCCAACGTTACGCTTTACACCTGAGAAGTGACTATCGACATCGAAACGTACTCTATACCCTGAAGAAAATGTTAACATAGTAAATCGTTAATTTTCAATAAAACGAAATAAGCGAAATGCCAAGGTAATAAGTAGATTTGGTACAGTAGCATGAAATGTAAGAAAGAAGAGAAAAGGGAATTTCTACGCCAGTGTGCGAGGGACGCGAAACACAAAAGCAAAAGGGTATCAAAGACGCGTAAAGACGTGCATGCAATCAAACGAGGGAGGAGAACGAGCGAGCAGCGTGCATTTAAACTGCACGCGGTGTTTCTTGGTAACGAACGAAAGGAAAAATAGTCGGTGGAACAGTTTCTCGGGCATATAACCGACCATAATGGGAAGGCAAGAGTGGTCTTATCCCACAGAGTGGGAGCCCACGTTCGCCGGGCGAACGTAGCTGCCCCGATGTACCCTTGCACCCACCGTGTCTGGGTGACGTTCCGTGTATCTGGGTGAGACTACATGGAAACGGATAATGAGAGAAACAGCCGGATGGAACGTAGGGAAGAAGAAGTCGTGAGCTTTACTGCTCTAGAGCCTGCCTCTAAGCCTGTTGAATCGTTGCAGCGAATGCTTGCTCTCGATGCAATGGCGTCAGGAATATTCTAATTCCTTTCGTTTCTCCTTTTATATTAAACGCGTTCTTTTTATTTATTCCACTTCTACGGTTCATGCGTTCCATGTAGTTCTTGTGCATGCGGTTTATGCAATTTTTATACACTTCAGATTTCCACCTTTGCAAATTTGTTTCGAGAATTTATGTACTTGGAAAATTTCTTTCTTGTCTAGTTAAAGTATCTTAAGCTTCATTTTAAAGTATTTCTAGGTTTTCAAATTTTCTAATTACCGAATTGATGTATATGGTATTTCCAAACTTACAAATACATAAATTCAAAAATCCCTAGATCCCAAATTTCTACGCTACTAATCTCTTAGATTGTAAGTTCTTACGTTCCAAATCCCGAGACTCGAAATTCCACTGGATCAAAAATTCCGTAGATCTAAAATTCTCTAGATTCAAAATTCCCTTAGGCCAAAAATCCCTAGATCCCAAATTCCCCTAGATCAAAAATTGAGGTAGCCTAATTCTCCCCTAGATCCAAAATCCCTACATTCAGAATCTCACTAACCCAAATTCCCCTAGATCCAAAACCTCAATAACCCAAATTCCCCTAGATCCGAAATTTCAATAACCCAAATTCTCCTAGATGCAAAATCTCAATAACCCAAATTCCCCTAGATTCAGAATCGCAATAACCCAAATTCCCCTAGATCCAAAATTTCAATAACCCAAATTCTCCTAGATCCAAAATTTCAATAACCCAAATTCCCCTAGATTCAGAATCGCAATAACACAAGTTCCCCTAGATCCAACATCTCAATAACCCAAATTCCCCTAGATCCAAAATTTCAATAACCCAAATTCTCCTAGATCCAAAATTTCAATAACCCAAATTCCCCTAGATTCAGAATCGCAATAACACAAGTTCCCCTAGATTAAAAATCTCACTAACCCAAATTCCCCTAGATCCAAAATCTCACTAACCCAAATTCCCCTAGATCCAAAATCTCAATAACCCAAATTCCTCTAGATCCAAAATCTCACTAACCCAAATTCCCCTAGATCCGAAATCTCAGTAACCCAAATTCCCCTAGATCCAAAATCTCAATAACCCAAATTCCTCTAGATCCAAAATCTCACTAACCCAAATTCTCCTAGATCCAAAATCTCACTAACCCAAATTCCCCTAGATTCAGAATCTCAATGACCCAAATTCCCCTAGATCCAAAATCTCAATAACCCACATTCCCCTAGATCAAAAATCTCAATAACCCAAATTCCTATATTTCAAACACCTATATTCCAAGTCCCTAGATCCTACATTCCTACGTTCCACATCTCCAAATCATAATTCCCTTTCAAAATCAACGAATCTTCAAATTTTTAAACTTCCAAATTTCTCATTCTGCATGTACGAAATTCCCAGTTGTGAAATTCCGAAATTCCCAATGCCGTAACCCGAAATTATAAAATCTGTAATTCCCCGCGTTAACCTACTTGGCGCATCCTGGAATGATCGATTCGCTGGAAGACGACGTTGAATGATCACTCATCTCGGAGGGCATTTGGCGGTTCACCTTCGACGAGGTATCGTCCTCTTCTAGGAAATATCGAGAACGGATCGGGAGGCCGGCGAAGGTAGTGATCGAGCTGCAAATTAAACGGTCTGTCGCGGAACAGAGCGGTTCGAATGGTTTCTTTCGATTAAATCTCGACCGTTATCCAGAAGAGAGTTATAGGCTGGTAGAAAAACTGGCCGTCAGGAACACCGTGGCCTGGTCGAAACCGCGCACGTATGAAAGAGGAATCGAAATGAAAAGGGGATGGAGAAATGAAAGGTTTGTTTGATCTATGAGATAGGGTGGGTGGCCAAGTCGAACGCGTGGCCTTTGTCGAAGCGCGAATCCAACAAAAAGATAGATCCCTTGCCTCTTTTTCCTACGCGTCTTTTTTCCTGTCCTTTTTTTTTCTACACTCCGCTTGCAAGGTCTATAGAATATGACCGTTATTAAGCCGAGGATTATATGGTTCGTTCGGTTGGTCTCTTTCCTTTTAATCACGCTCCTCGATCGCTAATTTGACATTAATCACGCGGATAGACGTCTGGTATCTGGTTCTTTCGGCTCGCCGTTTTTCTTTCGATTATTATCGTCCCGGCTCGCTACGATTCACCTTATCTCCGTAATATAACTGTTTGCCTCGCTGTGCGCGGAGATAAGAGTTTGGATAGGAGAGATTAGCAGCTTAGATCTGCTTAATACGTTTGTACTACGTGTAAGTGGATTCGAGTGGAAGGTCTTTGTTTTCTGCGTTTACTTTGTATTGCAGAATGGCTATACTTCACTTTATATACGCTTCCTTTACGAGTGTGCTTTCTAACGCACGTGTAAATTCAACAATTCTACGTCGATAGATTCTAATTGGTCATGGATGGTACAAGATTCTAAAATCTCTGTATTCGAATATCCTAGATTTCTAAATTACAAATTTTCAGATCACAAATCTTTATACCTCAAATCACTATATTTCAATTCCAAGGGCTCCAATTCCTTAGATCTTCAAAACCCTAGATCCCAATTCCCTAAGTCGCAATTGTCTAGACCCCTAATTCCATAGATTTTGATTCCCTACACCCCCAATTCACTAGATTTTTATTCCCTACATTCCAGTACCTCAGACCCCTGATTCCCTAGATTTTAATTCCCTAGATCCCAATACCCTGGACCCCCAAATTCCTTAAACCCCCAAATTCCCAAGACCTCCAAATTTCCTAGACCTCCAATTCCCTAAACCCCTAATTCCCTAGACCCCAAATTCCCCAGTCCCCAAATTCCCAAAACCTGCAAATTCCCTAGACCTCCAATTCCCTAAATCCCAAATTCCTTAGACCCCAAATTCCCCAGACCCCAAATTCTCAAAATCTCCAAATTCCCTAAACCTCCAATTCCCAAAACTTCCAAATTCCCTAGACCTCCAATTCCCTAAATCCCAAATTCCTTAGACCCCAAATTCCCCAGACCCCAAATTCCCAAAACCTCCAAATTCCCTAAACCTCCAATTCCCAAAACTTCCAAATTCCCTAGACCTCCAATTCCCTAAATCCCAAATTCCTTAGACCCCAAATTCCCAAAACCTCCAAATTCCCTAAACCTCCAATTCTCTAAACCCCTAATTCCCTAGACCCCAAATTCCCAAAACCTCCAAATTCCCTAGGCCCCCAAAATTCCCTAAACCCTCAAATTCTCTAAACCGCCAATTCCCTAGATTTCCAATTCCCTAGCGCCCAAATTCCTATATTAAAAAATCCCTAGATTTCAAGTCCTTAAGCTCTAAAATTTTAGAAATCCATAAAATTGAACGAGTGAGAGAATTCTTCCTTCCTGGTTGCTGTATTCTCTGCAGGGAATTTAGATTTGTTGTTGACATACCTGTTTAATATGCGAGAGTGGACGCGGAGTCGGTTTGAATAATACATGTATCTATGTAGAACAAACGAAATCAACGGTTAGATCAGTTTTTTAGAAACGGAAACATACATAGACCCCGAGTATATCGAATCCGTCAAAGTTTCACATTCCTTTCGACAATAAAAGTTATCTCATTCCAGAATGATATAATGGAACATAAATGTTACTCTCATTAGCACCGACAGATTCATGTCTACCGTTAAGTAAATCTTTGATTTACTCCGCAATAAAGTTTGTAAATTATGACTTAATATATTCCGGCATCGAAATTCAGATATTATATCGATGACCCGAGATCGCCGTAATAGGCAACGGGTATTTGTCATCGAATAAGGACCACCGGATCGAAAAGCAATTTCACGTCTGTTCGGTTCGGCGCTGCCGGGACGATACGCGAACATCTATGTAACAAGAAGACGCAAAGAAGCACCGTTGACCCGGAAAGTGTTACGTGTACATGCTGCACATTGTATGCCTCTTCGTGGCATACTGAACGGGTACCCGTTATGCTCGTTTCAGAGATTTAAGCGTTTTGCGCAATCGGTCGGGCTCTCTCTCTCTCTTTTTCTCCCATTCTGACCAATGTGACACACTTTCATGCGCCCCTGATAGAACACCATACATTCCTGTGTTCTTGCACGTAGGGTATAACGTTGCTTAGAGAAATTGCACGATACACTTTGTACCGCGTTAATCGCTGACACTCTTCGCTAATAATTCTGCAAAATGATTTATCGCAATTATCTTTTCCAAGATATAAGTTCACGTATCGGTTTGATAATCTTTTGCAAAATTGATAAGTTTAATTAAATATTTCATAATAGAAGTCTTGCTAAGCTTTTATTTTTAATATCACCATGAAGCGTAGAAATTTTCACACGCGAAGTCTAATCCGAGGGTCCAAAAGTGCCAGTCACTGCTCGTTTATTTATTCAGTGACCCAATCAAAGAATGACCCACGGAAATAAAATTAAATAGTCACTTCTGACCTTGGTTACGTCAGGAACCTGAACTTTGCCATAAATCAACCAGCTCGAAGGTTTCGGCTCATCCTTTTTTTACTCGAAGAGAACAAAGATGCAACGAAATTGTTGCTCGGTACCGTTTATGTAATTCCTCACTTTCGTCCCTGCTTCTCGCCTCGGGCTACCGAAAATTTTACTTTCTACCCCGCTGTTGTGACAGTTCGAAACGCCGTTTAACGTTCGTTATTACGGTATCATTACCCGCGAGAAGGGAGATCCGATGATAAATTAGCCGCTTTGTTGATTCAGATTTTTTAGCGGCTAGGTTACAAAAGGCTCGATTCATGCTCCTCCGTTGTTGCACAACTTTGGGCTTACCAAATGGATGAATGAAAGTTTATTCAATTATGATTTTGTGGTCGAAAGTGCTCGAACGCTATCGTGAGCCGAGTGCACAGATTAGATTCGTGACTTTCTAGTTTCGTAAAATTTCGTTAGGAGAGTCCTGACATTTTAACAGCGTCTCTATACAATTTTGTTAGTCTTAGGATTTTTTCTGAATTTCTTTGGGGATCTTGGAACTTTCTTGGAGACTTAGAATTTTCATAAGATTTGCTTGGAAGTTCCTACAGTATGATACTATTGTTTGGACTTTATTAAAGATGGCCATATTCTTCAGCAAGTCATGTCTTAGGATTTTGTTGGAATTTTTCTGAACTTCTTTGGGGATCTTGGAAGTTCCTTGGAGACTTAGAATTTTCATAAGATTTGCTTAGAAGTTCCTACAGTATGATACTATTGTTTGGATTTTGTTAAAGGTGTCATTCTTCACCAAGTCATAATTTGACTGCACCTCTCCAGGAGGAGACATTTCTTTCTTTTAAAATTTCTCAAAAGAATCCCTCAAACATCCCCTGAATCTCATCAGAATTTCTTTGGGATATCTCTAAAATATCTCTAGACTAGACTTTATGTTTCTTAGTCTGCATAACCTCTTGAACCTCAAGCTCTCCCTAGGTCTCCTACCTAGTTCTAGGTCTAAGTTCTCCCCCAGTCAAAAGTGTATTCGGACCACAAACTTCAGGCATATACTAGCAGTACATACTTCTGAACATACTACTTATCTCGAAACAAGAATTACTCTTTCCACGTAACACGGATTCTGTCCTGAAATCCACCTCGCCGATCAAGCAGGGTGAGAGAGAGAGATAGCCGTCGATTAATAATTCTTTATCGAACAGATGTTTCGACACGTACAGACATGCAACCGAACGATCCATCAACGTTGCCGACATAGCAGGAAGCTGACCTGAAAAGCACGGTCCTGCTGCCGTTGCATACTATCTTCATTATGTCACGATCGGCGGTGAGTCCGCGTTACACTCGAAGAAATATGTCCCGGCCGATTTCGTTGTCTACCAATGACTGTCGCCTCGTTGCGACACGACTGGACCGATTGATCGACGCGTGTCTCGGTATTACCGAGCCACGGGACGTTGGTCAATGATCTCTCATCGATCGCACCGATTTTATCCCGAACTTTGACGCCGTGGTTGTCGATCGGTGGCTCTGACGCACCGGGTGCGTCGTGTAGGCTACGTTCTATGAGCGATGGCATATCATCGGGACTCAGATTCCGAGAGTCTGGTTACTATATGCGTAGATCTTACAATTCTAAGATCCCTAGTTCCCGAATTTTTTAATTCCCAAGTCTCCAAATTCCAAGATTCCTAAATTGTCGGGTCATAAGATTCACAAATTGAATTCCCAAATTCCTAGTTTCCAAATCTTTAATTCCCCAAGTTCCTGATTCTCCTTATCCCTAGACCACAAAATCCCTAGATCCCAAATTTCCCAAATCCCAAAATCCCCAAGTTTCAAATTTCCCAAATCCCAAATTCCCCAAATCCCACATTCTCCAAATCCCAAATTCCCCAAACCCCAAATTCCCCAAATCCCAAATTCCCCAAATCCCAAATTTCCCAAATCCCACATTCCCCAAATCCCACATTCCCCAAATCCCACATTCCCCAAATCCCAAATTTCCCAAATCCCACATTCTCCAAATCCCACATTCCCCAAATCCCACATTCCCCAAATCCCACATTCCCCAAATCCCACATTCCCCAAATCCCACATTCCCCAAATCCCACATTCCCCAAATCCCACATTCCCCAAATCCCACATTCCCCAAATCCCACATTCCCCAAATCCCACATTCCCCAAATCCCACATTCCCCAAATCCCACATTCCCCAAATCCCACATTCCCCAAATCCCAAATTTCTCAAATCCCACATTCCCCAAATCCCACATTCCCCAAATCCCAAATTCCCCAAATCCCAAATTCCCCAAATCCCAAATTCCCCAAATCCCAAATTCCCCAAATCCCAAATTCCCCAAATCCCAAATTCCCCAAATCCCAAATTCCCCAAATCCCAATTCCCCCAAATCCCAAATTCCCCAAATCCCAAATTCCACAAACCCCAAATTCCCCAAACCCCAAATTCCCCAAATCCCAAATTCTCAAATTCCCTAGATTCCAATATCCCTAAATCCCCAAATCTCCAAATCCCTAAGTTCTTCTATTCTTCTATTCTCCCTATATCTCTAAATTCTTAGCTCTTTGAATCCTCAATCTCTAGTCCCTAAAATCCCTAGATTTCTAAATCCTATCCTAGATCCCCGAATTGCTAGATTTTCAAACAACGTCTCAAAATTCCAAAATTGTTGACTATTCGTCAACCAATTTTTCACGATCCAGTTGTCCGAATAAACAGATAATAAGAAAAGATTTTGACGTTGTCGAAAGATCGATAGGAAATCGGTGGCTGGCCGGTGAATATCGTCGATCGGGTTCGACACACGAGGGTAACGCTCTACTTGCCGAGAAATGTCAACCGCATTCTGCAACGGCGACCGGCCAGCCAGCCAGAACATTCGCCGTCTAACGTTTTCTGCGCGCCTACGTTCCTCCTTTGATTCCCTATTGTTCGCCTCGGATGATATCCTGAAACGTGTTCCGTGCGGCGTGCACGGAGACACACACGTACACGGTAAAACAGCCAGGCGAATATGCATATTTAGTCGCGGCTCACGGCCCGAGCCGAGCCGAGCCGAACCGAGCGAGTTAACTGCCGCGAAACTCTCGAACGCGCCTGTTTCGCCGTGCAGACCGGTGCTTTTCTGCCCGCGGACTGAAAGAGAAGGTAAAATGAGCAATTGCACAGACAGAGATACGGGAAAGTGATCTCTTCGAGTATACGGTTTATGTGTACGTATCGCTTCATCGGTGAACTTTGTACTTTCGTTCGATTCTGATGATTCGTTATTACGGATGATACAGGAGTAGGTGAACGATCTTTTAATCAAGGGTATTCGGTATGTGATTAGTAATAGAAACGAGCAACGTGCTTTCAAAATTCGTTTCAATTCGAAGGTTTCAAGGATTTAATATGTTCTGTCGTGGTTTTACACATTTCGTTGAACGGCCATTTCCAGCTCGCGGCTGAAACCCGAAGCTGTCTCGCTTTCAGAAAGTTGGATCTCGTCGCGTCGCCCGGAGCGATCGAACGTAATCCTTAGGAAAGATTCTCGGCACGAATGGTTATCCTTCGTCTAAGTATCCGAGCGTGGAAGTCTCGATAATTGTTGGTACCGTGCGTGGACCACGACTCCGACTTCTTCTCGTGTTTCTAGATAGGGTACAATCGCGAATGGCTCGTCTTCGTTTCCAGCAAAAGGGAGAGTTACTCCCACGCGTAGGAACGTTTAACTCTTTTGCTACTAACGTTGATTGTGCTTGTCATCTGCGAAACGAATCTCTGCTTACTTATGACGGTTATATTCTGCGGATATCCATTTATATCACCGGTTAACGGGGCTATCTTTCATGGTCATATATCGTGTCGGTACATTCCTTGTTTTCATAGCTGTTCTATTGTTACGCGTTGCGTTACCACTCCTTTATTATCGTGCATTGTATCACCTCCAGTTATATTGCCGTGTGTTATATTGTCACGCGTTTTCCGTGTATTATATTGCCGCACGATATATTAAATATGCATTCTATTATTATGCTTTATGTCACCTCGCGTTATATTGCCACATACTCTATTGTCCATTCGTGATATTATCATATATTGTATTATCATGCATCTTATCGTAACTAGAAGCATTATCACTACGCTTTATATCACCTCGCGTTATATTGCCGTGTGTTATATTGCCACATACTCTCTTGTCCATTCGTGATATTACTATATATTGTATTATCATGCATCTTATCGTAACTAGAAGCATTATCACTACGCTTCATATCACCTCGCGTTATATTGCCGTGTGTTATATTGCCACATACTCTGTTGTCCATTTGTGATATTATTATATATTGTATTATCATGCATCTTATCGTAACTAGAAGCATTATCACTAGGCTTTTCATCACCTCGCGTTATATTGCCGTGTATTATATTGCCACATACTCTGATGTCCATTCGTGATATTATCATATATTGTATTATCATGCATCTTATCGTAACTAGAAGCATTATCACTAGGCTTTTCATCACCTCGCGTTATATTGCCGTGTATTATATTGCCACATACTCTGATGTCCATTCGTGATATTATCATATATTGTATTATCATACATCTTATCGTAACTACAAGCATTATCATTACGCTTTATATCACCTCGCGTTATATTGCCGTGTGTTGTATTACCACATACTCTATTGTCCATTCGTGACATTACTATACATTATATTATCATGTATCTTATCGTAACTGGAAGCATCATCACCACTCTTTATATCACCTCGCGTTATATTGCCATGTGTTATATTGCCACATACTCTATTGTCCATTCGTGATATTACTATATATTGCATTATCATGCATCGTATCATTATTTAAACATTATCACTACATTCTACGTCACCTCGCGTTATATTGCCATGTGTTCTATAACTACAAGTTATACCGTAACATATTGCATAGTTGTACATAAAATTGTAACGTACCGACGCAATATAGGAATCGGAAGAATATGCAATATAAAGAAACGCGACAGCAGTAATATTACGATTTGCATATAACAAGAACGCGAGGGGTTTATAAAATAAAAGTAAGACACGTTGTCGCGACGCGTTTGGCCCCGTTCTATTTCTCTCGTTTACTCTCTCGGTTCCGTTTCTTTCCGTAGCCACATGAATGAACGCGCCAGCAGCCGGAAGTAAGTAGGTTACTGTTACGTCATGCGCGCACGCGCGCTCGCTCGCTCGACCTGCAGTGTGTAGCAACGACACGATGCTATAGTTTCGCGCTCATATTAGACCAGATCTTACCGATAGACTGCCGGCTAAGAGAAAGTAATTAAAGGAGAAAGAGAGAGAGATCGTCTTGGCGAGATGCACCGCCCGTTTCCGCTCTGCTAAATTCAAGGTTACCCATTGTCGGCCTGTGCTAGAACACCTTAGCTACTTCCAGTCATCTTCTTCTTGTTTTCTCGTGGCACGCTTGCGTTTCCTCTGGATCGCATCTGTCGTTGGGAACTCGTGATAAGGATGATGCATTAAAGTCCTTGGGAAGGTATGCTGCTCGCCAGCCCATGAGAAGCTTAATACAGAATGATCCGTTTTGAAGATTGTCAACGTACAATATATGATCATTATAGCTATAGACAAGATCGCTTTATAATATAATTATTGTATTCATGATACATAGTTTGTGGTACTACGTCGATGACTTTTCTCTTTACTCAGCCTACCGATACGATCGTTAAGTATCAATGAAGTACCGACAGTCACTCGACTGATGTCATCTATTCGTGACTCTCATGTTTCTCTTTGTTCCCGTTACAGTCTAATTTCAATTAACAAACCGACGTACGTGACAAACGCGATTTTATCAAGTCTTCCGGTTAGTCCGTTCCAGAAGGGGTAGCTCGCGGTAGCGCTCGAACAAAGTTGTTAGAAAGCAGCGGAGTAAAGTCAGGTGAACGATAGATCTAGCTTTGTCGCGGTGTGATCGGATTTGGGAGTAGCCGGCAGGAATTTAAACGGCCGCGTAGGCGACAGTGAAAGCAGCGTTACTTAATACTCGTATCACTGGCCGTAAATAACAAAGACCGCCCGCTCGTTGAACTGGACCGAGCGACTTTTGTCGTCTTATTGGTGTACGTTTAAGGCGATAGACACTCGGGAACTCGAAAACGGCCGAACCCCAGAACGACAGTCGAAAAGACAAATCGTGACCGTTGACGAATTTATGTTCTCGACCTCTGAACCTTGCCACGTCCAGCCTGGTACGCGGACATTATTGCATCAACCGATTCAGTACGCTTTTCCTTTCGTTCCCCTCTTATATAAAATTTATACCTAATTTTTAAGCTGGCTATCAATCGGTACGATTTACACTTCGAGAATTGTTGAGTAACACTTCATTGTAATTTTCAGTAATTCTCCTCCTTAAATCTTTTAAGACCTTTGAACATTGTTCTTACATTATATGTAGACTGTCTTCAAATTTTCTGTTTGACTAGGACCGTCTGAGATGCTCCAGAGCTTTTGTACAAAAATCAGATTTGTTTAGGATTTTCATAGAACACCCTATGAATTTCAGATCTCATCCTAGTTAAATTCATTTTGCATAACAACTCTCAGCAACACACCTACCCTTCAGTTGTCAGCTGTTCTAAATGGCGACCCTGAAGAAGTCTCTCTGACGACGTAGAATTTCCTGCAAGAAGTCTAGTCTCGACACCGTAAGTTAGTTGATTAACGGTTGATTAATGAACGCGCCGCAAACGGGGTGGTTCGAGTAAAAATAATTAATTCGGTTCCGACGGGGTATCGGTCAGTCGAACGGTGGACGTACGAGGCGTCGTTTAATCAGGATCATCAGGAGGCACGACCTTCGTAGCCGCGGATGGTTCATTAATAAAAAGAAGTCGGTGGTTTCCAGCACACCGGCGAGAATCCCGGGCTGTGGCGCCGTGTAAATCGAACAGGACCCGGTGCAGTGTGGTGTGGTGTTCCATTGCACTTGCAAGGGCCCGAGGGGACAGGTTCCAAGGCCGCGACCGATCATCCTCTCGATGAGCCTCTTCAGACTCTCCTCGCGTCTCATCTTCGCGATCAAACACGAAAAAACAAGGTGGATATGCGTGACAGCGGAGGTAGCCTACGTAAGCACTTATGTGTCTTCGCGACCGTTTTTCCATACTGTTTCTCATGCAAAATAGGAAACTGCCCGCGAGAAACCGCCGACAGCTCCAAGATGGGAGGGACTATTCTTTGCCAGGAAGTGGACACTGGACTGCTCGTCGCGTTTCCGCTCACACGCTACCTGCGACTTTGGTAGTTTCGTTGCTTTATCTTCTCATCCTTTGTTTCGTTTACAAGGATATTGTTGATGAAGAAGTTTGGTTAGGAATATATGGATGTTAGTGTGTGGAGATTGGGGTTTGGAGGATTTGGGTGTTTGTGGGATTTGGTGATGTAGGGATCGGATGTAAGGTTTTGAGGATATGGGGATGTAGGGATATTGAGAAATATAGACATCGGGACGTGGAGATTTTGGAACGTGGAGGTATCGGAACGTGAAGATACCGGGACGTGTAGGGATATCGGAATGTGGCTATTTCGGAACGTAGAGATATCGGGACGTGGGTATATCGAGACGTGAGGATATCAGAACGTAGAGATATCGGGACGTGGGTATATCGAGACGTGAGGATATCGGAACGTAGAGATATCGGGACGTGGGCATATCGGGACGTGAGGATATCGGGATGTGAGGATCCCAGCATATGTGGGGATATCGGCACGTGGCGATTTCGGAACGTGGAGATATCGGGACGTGGAGATATCGGGACGTGGAGATATCGGGACGTGGAGATATCGGGACGTGGAGATATCGGGACGTGGAGATATCGGAACGTAGAGATATCGGGACGTGGGCATATCGGGACGTGAGGATATCGGGATGTGAGGATCCCAGCATATGTGGGGATATCGGCACGTGGCGATTTCGGAACGTGGAGATATCGGGACGTGGAGATATCGGGACGTGGAGATATCGGGACGTGGAGATATCGGGACGTGGAGATATCGGGACGTGGAGATATCGGAACGTAGAGATATCGGGACGTGGGCATATCGGGACGTGAGGATATCGGGATGTGAGGATCCCAGCATATGTGGGGATATCGGCACGTGGCGATTTCGGAACGTGGAGATATCGGCACGTGGCGATTTCGGAACGTGGAGATATCGGGACGTGGAGATATCGGGACGTGGAGATATCGGGACGTGGAGATATCGGGACGTGGAGATATCGGGACGTGCAGATATCGGGACGTGGAGATATCGGGACGTGAGGATATCGAGATGTGAGAATTCCAGCATATGTGGGGATATCGACACGTGGCGATTTCGGAACGTGGAGATATCGGGACGTGGAGATATCGGGACGTGGAGATATCGGGACGTGGAGATATCGGGACGTGGAGATATCGGGACGTGCAGATATCGGGACGTGGAGATATCGGGACGTGAGGATATCGAGATGTGAGAATTCCAGCATATGTGGGGATATCGACACGTGGCGATTTCGGAACGTGGTGATATTGGGACGTGAAGATATCAGGTCGTGGGGATATAGGGACGAGAGGATATTTGGGACGTAGAGATATCGGAACGCGGAGATATGGAGACGTGTGGATATCGATACGTGGAGATATTGAATTGTGGAGATATCGGCGCGTGGAGCTATCGGGACGTAAAGATATCTGCATGTGAAGATATCAGAACGTAGGGATTTTAGGACGTACGAATATTGGGATGAATTGATATCAAGACGTAGAGATGTCCATATCTAGGAATATCGCGATGTGGGCATGTCACATCTATTCACATGTGGGAATGAGAGAATGACGCTCTCAGTGACCGACCGACCGAATGTCGCTAATTGATCATCGGTAATAAATGTCAATCGTCGGTAATAATACTGTAAATTGTTATAAGTTATCGACAGTTCAAGACGTTGTAAAGCGAGCGGGCTTGATGTGTGTTTTTTTAAAAAGAAAGGAGCGTTGTTTATTAGAAACCTTGTCGTAAAGAGGACGCATTAGAAAAATAGGCGGAAAAGTCGTGAAAGTTCTGTGTTTATTGAAAGGTTGTAAAGGTTGTTTTATTTTAAAATGTGTTTTGCTAAATAATGTTAAAGTTAAGTTATGTTTTGTCAAAGTTTTTTTCTTGTTAAATAATAAAAAGAGTTTTCTTTCGCACAAAACCAAATCAAAACGGTGCAAAACCATTCTCGTCATTTTAATTCCTACACATATGGAAATTTTATATATTTAGTTCGGGACTTCGGTATGTAAAAATGGGGTGTCCATGAAAATATACATAACCTACATACCTGAATTATGACCACATAAATTAATGTACCACCCAATCCTCCATCATGTTTGGATACGAGCCTAATTCTACCCAGCTAATTCTACCTAACTCATTTTATCAAGAACGAAGGAGTAGCAGGACGAAAGGCAGAATAAAGGTTATAATCGCAATTAGCAGAATAGTAGGAGAGGTATATGGCAGAAATGTATGCTGGGTTGAAAGACGGCACGCGCGAGTTTCTCGCGTTAAGATCGAATTCCTGTAACCTTGTTAAGCGGTGGTTACACGGCGTTACACATATATATCGGCAAAGGTGTCGAAGCAACACCCGCCCACGCACGCGTGAAACCGACAGATGGATTAGACAGATACATACGCTTGTTCGCTTTCGAGCTGCTTCGAGCAACGAAGGGATTAATCTTTCTCGAGGATGGAAATTAATGTTGCTCCAGCTGACTTCTGATGCTTATTAGCCCGTTTATTCTGTTCCAGAAAACTTTTGCTCAGCTTACTGGCGTTATTTACAAATTTATGTTCTCAAAGGTTGCTTTCCAATATAATAATATTCATGACATTAAGTACGTAGGTCTGGGTAGCAAATGAAAGTTCCTTAGAATACCTATTCTAAGTTAATTTCTCAGTAATAACACAAAAACTAGAAAGATTTGAAAACATTGTACGCCTGAGAATTTGGATATTTAGAGATGTAAGTGTTGTAATTTGGAAATTGAACATTTGAAAGTATAACTTTGAACCGAAGTATAAATCTGAACCTCAGATCACATCAAGATCTCAACAATGTCCACATCAGAATCTCCAAGTCTTTGAAAGTTTCGTACAAAGCTCGAGCCATCATAATTAAATAATAGGCAACTTAAATCCGCTATACTGATGAATTCGCGCGGGAAATGACGATCCGTGTTATTCCCTAACAAAATTTCCCGTCCGTCGATTACCTTCTTTCCGCGCGCAAGAAGCGCCGCAACAGGCCGGAATGATGACAAATAGAAAATTAATAATACGACGGTGGAAGACAGGAAAATTGATGCAAGAAGCTTGGCCACTTATTCGAAAATCCCGTCGACTAACCGCAACACGAGATAACAGTATTAGTCATTTTGATTCCATCTTAACAATCGAAGCTTAATGTCCAGGAAGAGTATTAGTGTTCGCCGGTGAGATTGAACCATGGAGAATGTTCTTTTTCACCTATCGCTATGGTTACAGGGAAATGGCGTACGTTAGCCGCGAACGATGACTTGTCGAATCGTTTTGAGACCCATGACGGAAAAAGTTGCCTCCATTGCCGCACGAAATCACTCTGACGCTGCGAGTTTTGTCGTGAAATGAGTTTCACGCGGATGAAACCATAAGCGATTCCCTTTCTCCCGGCTTCTTTCGTTTTTTTTCTCTCCAAACCTTACTATTTATAGCGCAGTTATTAACGGAAGTTACTATATCCTTGACATTTCTTTCTCTGGTATTTGCGATAAACAATCGGTTGCTATTGAAATGCTTCTCCTTGAACGTCTCGAGCTAGATAACATTCTTTGCATCGACATAACTGTACGCCTATTATCCGAGATGTCCTTCTATTTTTTGAAAGTAGGTTCGCTTATGAAATATGCGGTGAGATAAATTGTTATCGTGACACGATGTGGAAAATTTGAAGGCATTATGACGCACCCTGTAATATTTTACTGCAACTGAAGTTTGAGTTCAAGGTTTCATTCGGCTTCATCGGTTGTTTTTTTTTTGTGGGAACAATTAGCTGACTGTATGTGACACAATAGTCCAGAAAATAGGTTGAGGGATTAACGCAGTCACTAGAGTGCTCGATACTTATACTGGCCATATATGATCGATGCATATTAATATTGTTACCAAATCAGTCAAGTTTCTAGATCTCTAGATCAAATTCTGACATCTCAAAATTTCTGAATCCTCAAGTCTTCAAATCTCTACATCGTTAAATAGTACTTACACCTATTTTAATTTGAAGTTGTTATTTCATTCTGATCTAACCCCAATGTCCTTACATTTGAATACTATTAGCTTTCAATATCTCTATACGTGAATATCCCTAGGGATCAATACTCTAAGATTTCAATATTCCTAGATACAAATATTTCTAGATGTCAATATTCCTAGATACAAATATTTCTATATGTTAATATCCCTAGGGACTAATACTCAAAGATTTCAATATTCCTATATCCAAATATCCCTAGGTTCTAATATATCTAGATGTCAATATCACTAGGTTCCAATATCCCTACATACCAATATCCCAAGATATCAATATCCCTAGGGATCAATACTCCAAGATTCCAATATCCCTAGATACCAATATAACTATGAACCAATACACCGAGATTCCAATATCTCTAGATGCCAATATCCCAAGATATCAGTATCCCTAGAGAACAGTACTCCAATATTCCAATATCCCTAGATCCAAATAGCACTAGGTTCAAATATCCCTAGATCCCCGAATTCCTAGATCCCAAATCCCTAGATCCCCGAATCCCCAAATCCTTAGATCCCAAATCCCTAGATCTCAAAATCCCTAGATCCCCAAATCCACAAATTCCAAAATCCACAAATTCCTAGATCCCCAAATACCTAGATCCAAAAATCCCAAAATCCCAATATCCCAAAATCCCAAGATCCCAAGACCCCAAAATCCCAATATCCCAAAAGCCTAATATCCCAATATCCCAAAATCCCAATATCCCAAAATCCCAATATCCCAAAATCCCAATATCCCAAAATCCCAATATCCCAAAATCCCAATATCCCAAAATCCCAATATCCCAAAATCCCAATATCCCAAAATCCCAATATCCCAATATCCCAAAATCCCAATATCCCAAAATCCCAATATCCCAAAATCCCAATATCCCAAAATCCCAATATCCCAAAATCCCAATATCCCAAAATCCCAATATCCCAAAATCCCAATATCCCAATATCCCAAAATCCCAATATCCCAAAATCCCAATATCCCAAAATCCCAATATCCCAAAATCCCAATATCCCAAAATCCCAATATCCCAAAATCCCAATATCCCAAAATCCCAAATCCCCCAAATCCCAAATCCCCCACATTTCAAATCCCCCAAATCCCAAATCCCCCAAATCCCAAATCCTCCAAATCCCAAATCCCCCAAATCCCAAATCCCCCAAATCCCAAATCCCCCAAATCCCAAATCCCTCAAATCCCAAATCCCCCAAATCCCAAATCCCCCAAATCCCAAATCCCCCAAATCCCAAATCCCCCAAATCCCAAATCCCCCAAATCCCAAATCCCCCAAATCCCAAATCCTCCAAATCCCAATATCCGAAAATCCCTAGATCCCTATATCTCCAATATCCCAGTATTCCAATATCCCAACCAGATCATCAGATCAATCATTTCTTAAATTAATCCCCAAATCAGCAAATGAAGAACGCTCGAATAAACTAGTGAGTCCATCAGATAGAAGCGTCTATGTCCCACTTTCAAATGCAAGCGTATAATCCCTGTGCGCTGAGAACGCGGCGAAATCCTCCGTAATGACTGTAGGATATAGTGTTACACAAAGAGGCTCGCGATCCCAAGAATGGCACCTTTAGAGGATCACTGGTTCCGAACGAGTATCCACAGGTCAACGGCTCCTTTCTCTTTCAACGCGTATAATCCAGGCTAAAACTCACAATTAATGGGTGACCGACCGCTTCTACGAAAGCCCCTATTGTACAAGTTCTCTAATGTCGAAAAAACACCGGGAATAAAAAATGGTCCCCTTCGGTCAATAGCCCCTTTCTCCATCAGCTATCTCCCTCTCGCTCGGTACTTCTTTTCAACTCCAGTTCTAGATCATGCGCTCGCATGTTAGAGCGTCGATTATTCACGCCCACACGGTGCACCGTGCGTACAATGAATCTAACATTAACGTAGAAACACAACGACGAGGTTTCGAGAGCTGCAACGTGCGTCCCGACACGGTTCCGTGATAGATCGACGCTTGATTAATCCGTTTTTTCAACGCTAAGACCATTCGACGCTTTATCTCGTTGCCGGCTAAATGACCATCGCGTTGATCGCACGTGTCCATAATATTTATTTCCTATTAACCAAAGCGATTCCGGGGATGATCGATGCGTTTCATTTTTAACGTCGAGTCAGTGACACGCGCAAATCAGACGATCAAAAAGGGAACTATCCGTCATCATGATCATTTTCTGACAAACGTCAGATTTCGCAACAAAATTTTGTAGACAAAAATGTCTGGGACGTTGTTTCAAAAGAACGTTGTCTCGTGTCGCAAGCGATAGAGTTCAGCAGGTATAAGAGTTCGTCTGGTAGAGTCTCGACAGGAGATTGATCGGTACGGTCGATTTCCGATCGACGAGTTAAGGAGAAGACGGTGTTCCTCGGACTGGAATCCTTCATGGGGTCTTATACGTGACAAATCGAATCGAGGCCAAAGGAACGACGCGACGTGAAGCAAGAGCGATGAATAGAGGAATAGATCTGTCGCGTTTAGGTCGACTCGCTTTTTTTTTGCCCTTTCTCTACCTTTCAGTATGTGGACGTGCTCCTGCTTTTGCATCTAGATCCGCCGGGATCTAGATACCTCATCGACGTGATCTGGATCGCCTCGCGTGAACTGATCGATCGTTCCTGTTAGTTCTAGCCAATCTGTCGAGCAGAATCGTTTGGGGATTTCGACGTTCGGGGAGTTGGTGATTTCCGAATGGGACGGGGATGTTAGGAATTTGGTCATTTTGGGATTTAGAGATGCAGGATTTGATCTGAAGGAATTAGAGGTCTGGCAAGTTGGGGATTAGGGAACAGCAAATTTGGAAATCTAGAAATTAGGGTATCTAGGTATTTGTACATCTTGGAAATGTAGGATCATAGAATTGAGATTTGAGAATCATGTGGTTTGAGCTATTAAGAATCCTAGCGTTGTATAGAGAATCTAGAGATTTATCATCTAAGTTTTGTGAAGAGGAATTAGCAGGTTCTGAAATGTGGAAATTAGTATTCTGAGATCTATAAATAGAATTAAAAGTATTAATAAACTCGTTAATTTTAAATACGATACTTGTAAAGTATCCAAGTATCTGTGAAGATAAAAAAGGGAGGAGGAGATCCGAACGAAAATCGTGTTGGAAAGGAAGGGTGTCGAGGACCTTTCCTCGAGACCTTTTCGCTCGGTTCGTAAGCAGAGCGAGTCGAGCTTATCTGGAGAGGCCTGGTTTCACGAACACGGCCTCGTAGCTCGCCTTCTACCCATGGATAACACGGTGCACCGACTCTCTTTCTCTTCTTTTCACCCTTCCTCCTCTCCTTCGTTCTCTCTCACCGTAGTCCCTTTCGATCTTCGATTCCTCGTTCTCCTGTCTGTTCTTCTTTCTCCTTCGTGTTCGATGTTCGATACCTCTTCGCCCTTCGTCCCTTTCTTCGTCTCTGTCCCGGCCGTTTCCCTCCCTTCTGTCTTGCCGCGGTGCTCGAGCTGGTCCTGCTATAACCCGGAGTCGGCTGACGGTCGCCCCATGTATGGCAGCTTGTTTTATGCTGGCTACGCTGCATTGCGATGCACGCCGCGTTGTGTGCACTCGCCTCGAAACACACGCGATGTATTATATATCCTGTGCCACGGCTTTCGAATAACCGCGTAACTCGGTGGCGGGACACGTCCAGACTGTCCTTGCCTTCGATAGGGTGGTTCGATCGGGTTTCCTTCCTTCGCCTGCTTTCGGATCATTTTCCAACGTAATTATCATTTCAACCTCTTAACTATCTCAGCTCGATCGATACGCGATACTGCATTAATTAGATATTAACACTACTTCCGATGTGTACTTTCTGTATCTTTTCATAGGGATGGATCATGTACGGTTGGTTCATATGTGATCATATGTGATACGTTAATTAGATGTTAATTAGTTGCCAAGTTCAACTCACATCCTCTCGATACATTTCCGCACCTTCTCTATCAGCTTTTGATGGGGTTCGATCAAGTTTGGTTAGTTCTTATAATTCAAAATGATGTAGGAACTCCTTTATGTCGGTTCATATGTGATACATTAATTAGATATTAATTAGTTGCCAAGTATTCCTCTCGATACACTTCCGTACCTTCTCTATAAGCTTTTGATGAGGTTCGATCAAGTTTGGTTAGTTCATATATTTCAAAATGATGTAGGAACTCCTTTATGTCGGTTCATATGTGATACATTAATTAGATATTAATTAGTTGCCAGGTATTCCTCTCGATATACTTCCGTACCTTCTCTATCAGTTTTTGATGGGGCTGGATCAAGTTTGGTTGGGTCATAACTCGAAATGATATAGGAACTCCTTTATGTTCGGTTCATATGTGATCATATGTGATATATTAATTAGATATTAATTAGTTGCCAAGTATTCCTCTTGATACACTTCCGTACCTTCTCTATCAGCTTTTGATGGGGTTCGATCAAGTTTGGTTGGGTCATAACTCGAAATGATATAGGAACTCCTTTGTGTTCGGTTCATATGTGATCATATGTGATACATTAATTAGATATTAATTAGTTGCCAGGTATTCCTCTCGATACACTTCCGTACCTTCTCTATCAGTTTTTGATGGGGTTCGATCAAGTCTGGTTGGGTCATAACTCGAAACGATATAGGAACTTCTGATCAGTTCACATGTGATACACTAATTAGTTGCCAAGTTCGATACACTTCCGATGCGTACCTTTCCTATCATCAGCTTTTGATGGAGTTGTTGGATCAAGTTTGTCTGGGTCATATAATTCGAAATGACATAGAAACTTCTGATGAGTTCACATATGATAATTCATTAATTAGTTATCAATTAATTGCCCAGCTAAAGCTGCACTTCTGAAATGCTTCTTTGCCTTTGATAGTGCAGTATCAAGTTTGGTTGGTTCATATAATTTGATGTGAACTAATTACTTTCGATGAAGATGTGATAATATTAATTAGTACCTGCCTGAAGCTATTCTGTGTAGATTCTGCATTATCTTTGGGTCAAATGTGGTGGTCTAAATACTTTATGAAATTGTATTTGCAGTATATTCTATGTCAGCAATTTCTAGTAGGGTCCAACTTGGTTTAGCTTGGATATTTAAGTACGATACAGGAGTTTCCTTTCAATCAAACGATACGTGACAGTATATTAATTAGACATTAAAGTGTTGCTACATTCGAGACACACGTGATGCAATGCGGCTATTATACATGGTTGAGTCAGATGCAATTAGGTCAATCGATTTTCGTATAGCTATTTTGAACTGTTAACATAAATTGTTGCTGATACATTGTTATTATTACTCTCTGTGTAATCGTTCAGCTGTTATTGTCAGTTAATTACAGTTATCGATTTGAAAGATCCCTGATCCGTTATAAATTGTCATTATTTTATCGTTAGTTGCAGCGATGCAAAATAGCAATGGATTAGCATAACTCATCTAAACCAGACACAGACCAGACACGAACCAGCGGAGCAACCTTACATTTAACTCATTGTCAGTTTCTCCGGCGATCCAACTAATTCCTATCCAAGTAGGTTGTATCGAGAACTAGCCATTCTCCCGGCGGAAAAAAGAAAGAACACGGACGAGAAAGAGAGAGGGGCGTCCAGTTCGAGCGGCAAGTTCGAAACGCGCGTAATGGCATTCCTCGTTCTCAGCTGCGTTCGCACCCTGACCTTACTCGCCCATATTCGGGCCTGATCGTGATTGCTTTCTGCCTTTTTGCACACCATGCTCCCGTGTATGCGTGCACGGATACGCGTTCCTCTTTTCACGGGCGCTCTTATTACGTTTTTGTTTCACTAACGAACACAAAGATTCATCCGAATCTACTTTTTCCTTTTCACGTCGATCTCTCACTCTGCATACTTCATCTGTATCTCTACTCTGTTCTAACATGATGATGTGCACACGTTCTGAAGCTTAGGGACATGGGGTTTAAAGAACCTCGAGTATGAAGAAAGGACATGGAGAACTTGTAACATACAGATAAGGAATATGTGGATGTTGGGAAATAGTCAAGTCTGAACATGTGGATCTGGGATCTAGTTAAAATTGAATATGTGGATGTGGAGGTCTAGCCAAGTCTGAACATGTGGATGTTGAGATCTAGCTCAATCTGAACATATGGATGTTGAGATCCAGCTCTATCTTAATATATGAATGTTAGGGTCCAGTCATATCTGAGCATGTGGATGTTGGAGATTAGCTTGAACTAAACTTGTGGACGTTAGGATCTAACCAAGTCTGAACATGTGGATCTGGGATCTAGTTAAAATTGAATATGTGGATGTTGGGATTTAGTCAAGTCTGAACATGTGGATCTGGGATCTAGTTCAAATTGAAGATGTGGATGTTGCAATTTAGTCAAGTCTGAACATGTGGATGTTGAGAGCTAGTTTAATGTGAACATGTGAATGTGGAGGTCTAGCCAAGTCTGACCATGTGGATGTTGAGAGCTAGCTCAATCTGAACATATGAATGTGGAGATCTAGCTCAATCTTAATATATGAATGTTAGGATCTAGCCATATCTGAACGTGTGGATATTGGAGATTAGCTTGAACTAAACTTGTGGACGTTAGGATCTAAGCAAGTCTGAACATGTGGATCTGGGATCTAGTTAAAATTGAATATGTGGATGTTGGGATTAAGTCAAGTCTGAACATGTGGATCTGGGATCTAGTTTAATATGAACATGTGGATGTTGAGGTCTAGCCAAGTCTGAACATGTGGATGATGAGATCTAGCTCAATCTGAACATATGAATATTGAGATCTAGCTCAATCTTAATATATGAATGTTAGGATCTAGCCATATCTGAACAGGTGGATGTTGGAGATTAGCTTGAACTAAACTTGTGGATATTAGGATCTAACCAAATCTGAACATGTGGATGTTGGAGATTAGCTTGAACTAAACTTGTGGATATTAGGATCTAACCAAATCTGAACATGTGGATGTTGGAGATTAGCTTGAACTAAACTTGTGGATATTAGGATCTAACCAAATCTGAACATGTGGATGTTGGAGATTAGCTTGAACTAAACTTGTGGATATTAGGATCTAACCAAATCTGAACATGTGGATGTTGGAGATTAGCTTGAACTAAACTTGTGGATGTTAGGATCTAACCAAATCTGAACATGTGGATGTTGGAGATTAGCTTGAACTAAACTTGTGGATGTTAGGATCTAACCAAGTCTGGACATGTGGGTCTGGGATCTAGTTAAAATTGAATATGTGGATGTTGGTATTTAGTCAAGTCTTAACATGTGGATGTTGAGAGCTGGTTTAATGTGAACATGTGGATGTTGAGATCTCAATGTGAACATATGGTTCTTGAGATTTACCTCAATCCATACATACGAATGTTAGAATCCAGCCAAATCTGAGCATAAATGAGAATAAAGTGCATAAAGACATTGAAGCCTAATTATATCCAGATCTATAAATCTCATATCTCGAAAAATGTTCAACTAGGTAAACCCTCAACTCCAGGAATATAAGAACGTAGAAACGTGATCAGTATAAAAGTACACAGAAGGTAGTAATTATCGTATCGAGGGTTAATGCAGTTTTAACAAGTCTACCAGCAATTATTAGGCAAGAGAGAAAGGATTGATAAATACAGGCCACGGAAAAAGAGAAACAATGGGTCGACCCGTGTAAAAAGTATGATTTTTGTGATCTAGCGGTAATCGAGACGCTGAAAATGACTAGAGGGCAGCGATCTCGACGCGGAAAACGTCCGACGGCAGTCTTGTCTACTCGAAGAAGACGAAGAATAAGACGAAGAAGAGCAGGAAAAAAAGGAAGACCCAGAAGAAGAAAAGAATAAATCAACGTCGATAATAATTCCTACAGCGTGTAATGACGTCCGAAGGAAACAGGATCAACGGCTTTTTGCGTTGTTGTTTTCGCGAGCGCATCCTTCTCGATCGACGGGAAATGCAAGGCACCGGGAATACTATCGAGAGGACGCGATCGGCACACGCTCGATACGCTCCGACCGCTTTTACCACTCACCAGACCCAACAGATGTATTTATGTTCGGTTAATCGACTTCGCTTCTTCCACTCGATGCTCGAACGTATCTCGAGTAGAAGTGGAAACGTCGCTGAAAAAGTAGCAATCCCTCTCTCTGCCTCCGAGATCAATGGCTTGGGACAACAATCCTCCTCCCCCACCTCCGCGTCTCTCTTTCGTTTCCTCTTTTTCGATTCCGATTACTTGAAAAGCAACTCCAGATCCCCGTACGAACACCCGCTCGCTTTCAAGATCACCAATGCGTTCTCTCTTGCCGATCAACCGCGATACACGTACCGAGGTTACCTTTTCAACAAAAATCTTTCGTGACCACGGTTTTGACAAAACCGACACTTTATTTTAATTATAAGGTCGGACTTAGGTTATCCACAGGTCGGACTTTTTTTCGAATCTTGGTTTAATACTCTGAGTGATACTCGTTCGATGTGTTGGGACTATTACTGTTTGCATTTTGCATCCACTTAATGGAGAGTCGACTAATTTCCTATTTTACTGTATTACTATAGTACTATTTTGTTTATTCACTATACTACTGTATCACTATATGCTATTGTACATGTTGTTACATTCACTATACTACTATTTTATTGTACAATTATGTTAGTTCACTGCTTGATCACCTTTGAACAACTATACCACGGTTCTCCCACTTCACTCTTTCTATTATAAATAGATTTCAATATAATTTCTTTCTACCAGAAATATTGTACGAATAGCTTCTAGAAGAATGATAAAATATGTATCACAAGAAAATACATATACATATATAAATGCGTTGCAAGGAAATGACAAAATATTACAAATAATATACAGGTGCGCAGATCCTCGACCGCCATATTTGTACACTGTGCGCATGCGCACTGCGTCGAAATCGTACTCTTACCACTTATTTGGCTTGCGAATTTAAATTGTGTTAACTTATATTAATTTTGTGTAACTTATATTAATTTTAATGTCTAACTTATTTTACTAATTTAATCTCTTGTTACAACGAAAATTCAACGAACGACACCTTCACCGATAGAATACCGAATTAATTTACTGAAATGAGACGTAAGTACCTTGTGTGGAGATTAATCGTTGACGTTCCCTTAAACGTTCCATAGCTCGTCCACGGTTGGATGGTTAGTTTTCACTGACAACACCAGTTGTGTGCATCCAAGCCCCGTTCTGGAGGACCGTGACCTTGAAACTCGACTATAGGAACGCCGTCGGAGAACGCGCTGTATACGAGTTCGACCGGTGCACAGCGCGATATCTCGATACTCGAATCGATCGATTTCTACGATCATTTTGAAAATTTTGCAAATCGTTAATATAAATGACAAATATCTCATTAGATCAATCTTTGAAGGAATTCCTTTTTGTTAATCATTTTTTACTAGGTAGTCAATTATGCCACACATTTTATCAATGACTTTTACTTCTTCTTAGGTGTCACTTTTACATGATACATTTATATGTCACAATTTAGGACAACTATTTTATTTGCAATAATAAAAATGCAATTAATTTCTCAACGCATTTGTTAATGCTATGAAAAGAAGATATGGTTCAAAATAATATGAAATAGTCACGATGTGAAATCCTGTGATTAAGTAACAAGATACGAAACAAGGTAGCAGGCAATATTTTTGTGTCCTTTTTTACAGTTCTTATATGTCATAATTAAAACTGTTCTCCTCGCAATATTTCTTTTCGTGCTATAAAATGAAATCATGGTGCAAGGTTTTATGAAATAGAGTCAGTGTGAGATCCTATAAAATAGTCACAGAATAAGAAACAGGGTTGCAGCCATTGCTGTTATATCCACTTCTACATATGATAATTGTATGTGACAATGAAAAGTTACTGTTCCCTTTGCAATATTTCTGTGAATTCTATAAAAGTCACGGTGCAAGGTTCTCTGAAATAGAGTCAGTGTGAGATCCTATAAAATAGTCACAGAATAAGAAACAGGGCTGCAGCGACTACTGTTATATCCACTTCTACATATGATAATTATATGTGACAATGAAAAGTTACTGTTCCATTTGCAATATTTCTGTGAATTCCATAAAAGTCACGGTGCAAGGTTCTCTAAAATAGAGTCAGCGTGAGATCCTATAAAATAATCACAGCATAAGAAACAGGGTTGCAGCCAATACTATTGCATCCATCTTTACACGTGATAATTATATGTCATAATGAAAAGTTACTGTTCCCTTTGCAATATTTCTGTGAATTCTATAAAAGTCACGGTGCAAGGTTCTCTGAAACAGAGTCAGTGTGAGATCCTATAAAATAGTCACAGCATAAGAAACAAGGCTGCAGCCAATACTATTGCATCCATCTTTACATGTGATAATTATATGTCATAATGAAAAATTACTGTTCCATTTGCAATATTTCTGTGAATTTTTTAAAAGTCCTTGTGCAGTATCCAGTGTCACTAGTGTCACAGTCCTTCCACAGCCCTGTAAAATCGCAGCCACATGAGCCATACTAGCAATAAAGTGCATCGCAAGTCTCGTCGTCGCACAGAAAATGGAATTTCGTGATAGAAATTCATCGGTTCGTGTTTTGCTCGGTATTTGAAGAAAGAGGGTACGTGTTCTATAAGCGGTTTGGATTTATTTTTGCCCCGGGTGGCGCGGAGACACAGGAGTCCCTTTGTCGCGGAAGGTCGTGTTCGTGGTCGAGTTTGCGGCCAATCCTCTCGCTGTCGTCGCACGACAACTCTTCCGACTCGTTTTGCCCCGCGGATTTACGGTAAAAACTAGTTTCGCAGCACGCCTCTCTATTTCAGTCGTCCGGCTCGTGCAACGTGGAAGCGTTCGCCTCCTCCTGGCCTCCGATCCGATTTATGTACGTTGCAAGGTAATTGATGCTCCTAGTCGGCCGATTTCGACAGCCGTGCAACGTTTACGTTTCAACGGAAGCACGTGCGGTATCCGCGATCCCTATTATCGATGCTGTAATTAGCCGCAATTAGCACGATGTCGCCTCGACGCCACCGACGACGACCCTGCTCTCCCTTTCTCTCCGGAGTGCATTATCGTGCTAACCCCTTGTATTATGTTTTTATCTGGGTTACTTAAGGAGGGCAATACCTTTGGACAGATGAAAATAAGCTGATATTTGTGAATTTTTTTTTATAGCACACCTTTGTTTTGCATTTTCGAAACTTCAGGTATAATTTATTATAACTATTGCCTATTACAGAATATTTTCTGTTTTGCAAAATATTTCAAAACGCCGGAATTATGACTAATTACTGCGACGTGAATACAGAAACAAAGTTTTGGATTTAAAACCCTGAGTGTGGATCGAGTTTGTATTCGAACTTGATTGCGAAGATCATGGTTCGAAGTGAACGCAGACTTCGATTGTGACGAACAAACCTTATTTTATCAAGTATACTATGTACGACGAGTGACACGAGAGGGTTGAATAAAATATAAACTGTCCCTCAGATGCTCCTCCAATAGCACAATTATAAAAAGGATTGTCCTCGACCCTATCTACTGTCGACCCCTACGTCACTATTCTCCCTGAGGTATTTCTAATAACGCTATGTTTAACCCGTTGACTACGGTCATATGAAATACTGAAATAATAGCAAGGTTAAATAGTTCATAACATTCCACCTTACGTAAAAATGCGAGTCCGTTGGAGTGTGGAGAGGAAAATGTGACATAAGACTGCGTTTGTTACGGCAGGAATCTTGGCCTTATTGAATCACACTAGCATTGAAACGTTTCAATTCTTTTCCCACGTAGAAGATGCTAAGATTACATTCCGTATAGCGTCGAAACATCCTTCAGATGATTCATGACCCTTTTCCCATTAATTTAAACATTATTTGTAGACATTATTGCAGATTTAAGAGAGTTTCGGAATATTACACTTCAGAATTTAGGTCCAAAGATCCCTGAATTTCAAATTCTGTAGACTTCGTGTTGTCACGTGCTCCTCAATGCTGGATTTTCTTGAATAAAGAAAAGGTCGGTTTTCTAAACAAGAGGGATAAAAAAAGATTTTCTTTATTCAAGAAAATCGAGAAGAAGAGGATGGGTGCGATTTTATTCGAGCGATCAATTGCCCGGGGCAGAATTTTAATAGACGGCCAATAACGAGCACGTTTAATTGCCCATTAACGCGAAAACCAGCCGAAACGATGGTAACAAAACAGGGTGATAAAACCCGCATGGACGCGTTCGATTCGTCAATTATAAATTATATTGGCCGTACGGTACTTTTATTTACGGGTCTGTTATAAATGTCGTGTAACAGCGCGAACTAACGCGTGTAAAAAGTATATATGTAAAGGAAGTTGCGTGGTTAGGTGTTCTGCTTGGTAAACGGATCCTTAAATCCACTACTTAATATAGGTACATATAAAAACGTAAAACATTTTCGTAATGCAATCGAGGTCTTAGATTTCTAATAAATGCAACAAGTGTATAGCGGACTCCCGTTATATAGCCTTACATTACCTGTTGAGTTTGCACATATGCTAATAGCGTTCACCCATCGTAACCACGACGCACGAATTGCCGATTTCTCGTTGAAATAGTAAATCTTTGCGATGTTATATTACCACTTGTGTTAGCACGTAGTTGTACACGTATTGCTGTATCGTGTATTTGGTATACAGAGTGTCTCACAATTCAATGTAGGTCCTTGAAATAAGTAGCTGATTCTGAATAAGATTTTCCTTTGCAAAAATGGGATTTGTTCGCGCTCAGCAGGTTCGAAGCCATCACTACCTTGTACACATATTGCTGTATCACGCATTTGCTGTACAGAGTGTCTCACAATTCAGTGTAGGTCTTTGAAATAAGTAGCTGATTCTGAATAAGATTTCCCTTTGCAAAAATGGGATTTGTTCGCGCTCAGCAGGTTCGAGGCCATCACTACCTTGTACACATATTGCTGTATCACGTATTTGCTATACAGGGTGTCTCACAATTTAGTGTAGGTCCTTGAAATAAGTAGCTGATTCTGAATAGGATTTCCCTTTGCAAAAATGGGATTTGTTCGCGCTCAGCAGGTTCGAAGCCATCACTACCTAAGCGCGCGAAATACTCACCCTCTGATTGGTCCGTGTTTTTTCTTAATAATTCAAAAACGAAGCTTTAGATTGAATTTTTGCAAAGTTGTTCAGAATCTCGAACACCCAATTCCGAGAGTCACTACTTATGAGACACCCTGTATATTACATTCGGTATGTATTCACCAGTTGCATCCCACATATTGCAATATAATGAAAGATCTGCAAATTATGCACAGAATAATTCCATAATTCTTGATTGTAACAGACAACAGCAAAGAAGTACCAAAATATTTAACTGTTATGTTAAAGAATGTAATTCACGTAAATAAAGTTTATCCGTATAATTCTTTTGTTTCATCTCGCCGGCGTGTAACAATAACTCGTTTAAGGCGATATTAAACCGAGAAGAAAGCGTTCTGGTCGTAATTGAAACGTCATCGGAAAGTTTCGAAGGAAAGTACCGTAAGGAACGATTCGTGTTGCGTAGCCGATACTCGATCAATCGAATCGACGATAAGCCTGGGTTTGCGTAATTCTCTCTTGTTCCATTTTCCCCTATCTCGACACGCACTTTTAGCGTGATCGAGATCGTGTCTGTGGCTAGAATGGACACGGTTAGCACACGTTGTATTATGTAAAACGCGGTTGTACAGCAAAATGGTTAGAGGATAGCGCGATATTAATGTCCCCAACCTTTTGCAACGTTCGTGTCCTTTTTCTTTCACAATGTTAACGATTATGCTTATGTGTATAACTTTCTACTCTAACTAAGATACGGATATCTTGGGGCATATGTGGGATTTTGGGGGATATGTAGGATTTGGAGGCATATGTGGAGTTTTGGGGCATATATAGGATTTAGAGGCATATGTGGGATTTAGAGGCAGGTATGGGATTTAGGGGCACATGTGGGATTTGGAGGCATATGTGGGATTTAGAGGCAGATATGGGATTTTGAGGCATGTGTGGCATTTAGGGGCATATGTGGGATTTAGGGTCATATGTGGGATTTGGGGGCATATGTGGGATTTTGAGGCATATGTGGGATTTAGGGGTATATGTGGGATTTAGGGTCATATGTGGGATTTGGAGGCATATGTGGCATTTACGGGCACATGTGGGATTTGAAGGCATATGTGGGATTTGGAGGCATATGTGGGATTTAGAGGCAGATATGGGATTTTGAGGCATGTGTGGCATTTAGGGGCATATGTGGGATTTAGGGTCATATGTGGGATTTAGGGGCATATGTGGGATTTTGAGGCATATGTGGGATTTAGGGGTATATGTGGGATTTAGGGGTACATGTGGGATTTAGGGTCATATGTGGGATTTGGAGGCATATGTGGGATTTACGGGCAGATATGGGATTTAGGGGCACATGTGGGATTTGGAGGCATATGTGGGATTTAGAGGCAGATATGGGATTTTGAGGCATATGTGGGATTTACGGTCATATGTCAAGGATTGTCACTAGTTAGACTCCACAATTATTTACATAGAAAAGCCATAACCGAAGGCAGGACAAGTTTATTCTAAGGAAATACGCGGTTCGATGAACTTTTTCACGACGCGACCTAACCATCTAATTAGCGTCGGTACAAAGTGTAGTCTAGTCTAGAACGTGACGTCACGTATTTATAAATAATTGTCGGCTAGAGAAAAGCTAGTGTCGTCACGTTCAATGCCACCACGACCACGGACGTTCGTTCGCCGTGTCTTGTAATTTTATTCGCGTCCGAATGCTATTCCTGATGACGCTTAGCCTTCAAGGATCCTCTCTCCGTTTTCCATTTCTGCTTCTCTTTCGCAACATTTTCTTGTCCCTTGAGATACCTATGGAGTTTCTACGTGTATTCAGACATTTTTCACGTGTTCTCTCACGTTAAGTATATATTTAAGCAGATATTCTGGCCCTATACCTTTACAGAACTATATGTGCCTAGATTCCTATGTATGTCGTTATGCTTTAGATCTTTGTGACACGATATAACTAATTAGATTAGTATGTTATCTGTGTATTCTGTATGTTATCAGGTGAGTAATATACTAATCTAGGTCCTATATCCTTGAGACTTGATATCCTCAGATTTACAATGTCCATAAGGAATCATAACATCTTCAGTGTCCTAATTGTACTGGGTCAACTATCCCAAACTTGTAATGCACCTACATCCCCAGATCTCATCAACTATGTAACAAATCATTAATATTCCTAAATCCTTGAATTCCATCAGCTATACCAAATCCCTAAGGTCTTCAATATCTTTAAATCCCTAATGTTCCTAAGTCTCTGAATCCCAATATTCTAAACTCCTCAATCTACCTGGAACTCACATACTCATATACCCTTATCTTCGAATATCCTTATATCCCTCCTTGAATTCCCAAACTTGCCAAATCTCCAAATCCCCAAACTCCATATCCCCATATCTCTACAACCCCAAATTTAAAAGACAGTCCCCAAATTAGTAAGAGGTCATCATCGGTAAAAATTGCAGGGTTCATTAATATTTTCCCAAGGTTTTAATTTATTCGTGGATGCAGGGTGAAAAGCCGGGAACACGAGGACGTTGCACGTAGCCAGACTGCGTTGCATAACTAATGGATCGGTGATCGAGGAACGGCGATAGATCGAGGCTCTCTCTCGCTATCTGAATAATAATTTGGCTTTATCCAGCATAGAAGTCGGCGCCGTCGTCGCGATCGTTCGACGTGAGAAGGTTCGAGCCACGAATTTGCATATAAACGCCGCCATCTAACGTTACCGCTTCGGCTACGTCGTTACTGCCGAATACTAACGGTCCTTCTTTGTTCGTGCACGACCATTAGCAATTATTAACAGTAATTTTCGTCGATCGTGAGACCCTGCCATCATTGAACGTTTTACGAGTACCGATGATCAAACCGACGTTTCAATTTTTACCATTTCGCGCCTCTCATTGCATGCTTAACCCGGGAATCGCTCCATCTATCATTATGTGAAATGTGGAATCATGTTTTGCCGATGATTTTCTTCCTTTTTCGGATCGACGTTTTTCGACCTACAAAGTCGGGGATTTTGATTTTTCATGTTCAAGGTTACGTGGTCAGATATCTATGCACTCGTAAATTCTCTGATTTCTGAATTAATTACTAAATTAAATTAAATTGATAAATTTATAATAAGAAGAAAATTAATAAATTTATAAGAACAAGAAAATTAATAAATTCATAACAACAAGAAAATTAATAAATGTGTAAGAACAAGAAACTTAATAAATTCATAATAACAACAAAATTAAGTAAATTTATAATAACAAAACAATTAATACATTAACAACACTATATTTATAATAACAACAAAATTAATAAATTCATAATAACGAAAAAATTAATAAATTTATAATAATAAAACAATTAATAAATTGATAATACTAGATTTATAATAAGAACAAAATTAATAAATTCATAATAACAAAAAAATTAATAAATTAATAATACTACGTTTATAATAACAAAAAAATTAATAAATTCGTAATAACGAAAAAATTAATAAATTTATAATAATAAAACAATTAATAAATTAATAATACTAGATTTATAATAAGAACAAAATTAATAAATTCATAATAACAAAACAATTAATAAATTAATAACACTACATTTATAATAACAAAAAAATTAATGAATTCATAATAACAAAATAGTTAATAAATTAATAATACTAGATTTATACTAACAACAAAATTAATAAATTAATAATAATAAATTTATAAATTCCAAAAATTCCTACATTTCTAAATTCCCAAATTACTAAATTGCTAAATTTTCAAACTTGCAGATATTCAAGCCTCTAGAATCCTCAGATACTTAAAATCTTTAAATCTCTAGAATCCCTAAATCCCTAGAATCCTGAAACTCTTTGAGTCCTAAAATTTCTATAATTTTCAAATACCTAGAATCCCTAAATATTTATCTTTTCCAAATCGCAAATCCCTAGAATCCTAAAAGCTCTACAATCCCCAAGTATCTAAAATACCCAAATCCATCGAATCAAAAATCCCTGGAATTCTAAATTCCTAAATCCCCAAATTCCCAAATCCCTAGAATCCCAAAATTCCTAGAATCCCAAAATCCCCAGAATTGCAGAATCCCCAGAATCCCAAAATCCCCAGAATCCCCAAATTCCTAGAATCCCCAAAACCCTGGAATCTTCAAATCCCCAGAATCTCCAGAGTCCCCAAATTCCCAAATCCCTAGAATCTCAAAAATCCACAAATCCCTAGAATCCCAAAATCCCCAGAATCCCAGAATCCCAAAATCCCCAGAATCCCAGAATCCTCAGAATCCCAAAATCCCCAGAATTCCCAAATTCCTAGAGTCCCCAAATTCCTAGAATCCCCAAATCCCTAGAATCCCCAAAACCCTAGAATCTCCAAATCCCCAGAATCCCCAAAGTCCCCAGAATCTCCAAATCCCCCTAGAATCCCCAAATCCCTAAAATCCCCAAATCCCCAAATCCCCAAATCCCTAAAATCCCCAAATCCCTAAAATTCCCAAATCCTTAAAATCCCCAAATCCCTAAAATCCCCAAATGCTTCGCACCACAAATCCTCGAAGTTAAAACGAAATAACCGTAAGATCCGTTCGCGTTGAAACGTGTACAGAAAGAACAAATTGTATCAGTTTAGCAATAATCCTAAACACGAACGATAAATGCCAATGTAAGAGAGAGGATAGATAAAAAAAAAGGATTTCAAGGTAAAAGAGAGAAAGGAAGATGATCTCATGATAGCAAAAAGCGAAGCGTGCGCTCACAACACGCACTCGATTGTGTGCCAACAACTCGGCACTGCAATTACACGGCTGATAGAGTTTAACGACTGATTGTCAGCTCCGAATTGTCCGAGTCGAATCGAGGGAAATTCAATGGAGATCAACGATCCCGATGTCATACGAAATTCGATTAATTAAACGGTTCGTCAGATGAAAAGGTTACTCGTGCGAAACGGATCACTTTAATTAATCGATGCGCCGTACCGACTATCAGTTTACGTGGACATTAAATCATCCGTGTCGATGATACTGCCGGTATAATCAACTGATAGCGGAATTAACTCTACTCGCTGATTCGGCCGATTCGATCCGCTTGAATAATTCGCGAAAATGAACTTGCTACGAACATTTACGTTCGAGGCGAATTCTTCCAACCAACGTAGATTAACCTACGTGTATTTTCATTCGAATTCTTAGAGCTTCAGTTTTCTAATTCAGAAATTCGGCAATTTGTGATATTTGAAAATTATAATATTAATATTTGTGACATTTGAAAATTTTCATTCAGAAACCTGATACTTTGGGAAATTAAAATTGCACATTAAATGTGGCAATATAACAAGAGTCAACTGTAGCTAAACTCTAGCTAGATTAAGCGACTATTTTGTAATTAAATTTCACAAGAAATCTGCGTTTCTAAAAAATCAACCTAAGAGTGAAAATAATTCTCAACGATTGTGGATAAATAAAAGAGACAAACAACAATACGAAACACGATAGACGATTGGATAACAATTAAACTATATAAAAGATATTATCGGAAATGAAATTTTCTGTTCGCACGCCATTTCCAGGAGGGTAAAAAAGGATAGCTCGCTGAAAGCGAACCCTCCGGAAAATCGCGTTAAGGTAAATGAAGCTTAAACGCGGAGAGGAGCAAGTTCTTAGAGTAAATCATCTTGCTCGGACGGCTTCTGGTGTAATGACGCAGTAATGATATCGAGTTACACGGAGGCGCGAATTAGTAATATGCAATTTACATGCGCGACAAAATAATTTCCCAGAAAGCGGCTCGATAGTTTAACGTTCGATGGCCATTTGATGGCTTCTGCTCGACTGAACCGTTGCGATCAACGCGGAATCGAGTTATCGTAGGAAATATCGTTGCAAAAATCGAAACCGGTCTGTATTGAATGTGTCGTGGGAAGAAATTTTACAAAAATCGATATCTCGACAATTTTATACTGTGGATTATTACATTACGTTGCTGATTTAGGAATTTTGGGAATATGAGAATTTTGGGAATTTGGGAATTTGGGAATTTTGAGAATTTGGGAATTTGGGGAATTTTGGGAATTTTGAGAATTTTGAGAATTTGGGAAATTTGGGAGTTTGAGAATTTGGGGAATTTTTAGAATTTGAGGAATTTAGGGATTTTGGGAATTTGGAGAATTTTGAGGAATTTTGAGGAATTTGGGGAATTTGGGAGTTTGAGAATTTGGGGAATTTGGGGAATTTGGGGATTTTGGGAATTTGGAGAATTTTGAGGAATTTCGGGAATTTGGGAATTTGGGGAATTGGGGAATTTGGGGAATTGGGGAATTGGGGAATTGGGGAATTGGGGAATTAGGGAATTTGGAGAATTGGGGAATTGGGGAATTAGGGAATTTGGGGAATTAGGGAATTAGGGAATTTGGGGAATTGGGGAATTAGGGAATTTAGGGAATTGGGGAATTGGGGAATTAGGGACTTTGGGGAATTGGGGAATTTTGGGAATTTGGGGAATTGGGGAATTTGGGGAATTTTGAGAATTTGGGGATTTTAGGAATTTGTGGAATTTTGGGAATTCGTGGAATTTTTGGAATTTGGAGAATTTGGGGAATTTGGAAATTCGAGAAAATGTGTGGAACCATGGATTTGAAAATTAGGGATTCTGTGAATTTGGTGATTTAGTGATTTGGGAATGTGAGAATTGGGGATATGAGAATTTAGGGATATAGGGATTTGTAAATGCGAGAATTCGGAGATTTAGGGATTTCGAAATGTAAGAATTTAGGTTTTTTAGCGATTTGGGAATGTGAGATTTGGAGATATGAGAATTTAGGTATTCAGGGATTTGGGAACGTGGAAAGTTAGTGATTTGAGAACTTATGTATTCAGGGATGTCATATTACATACATCAGCATTATACAGCCTATCTAATACCAGCTAAAAGCAATCACGACTGATTTTTGCATCGGTATCATCTATGAATCCATACTTCTATACTGACATGACGTCACACATCAATCTTGATTAATGCCACCTAACATCAACCTGAAACAAAATAACATTTGAGAAATATTTGACTTCGCATATCCTGAAACAGAAGTAGCTTGCACCGCATCTCGATATGACGTCACACAGGAACATCTAGCAACTGTAGCTGTTAGCATGAAAGCGATACGCTAACAGGCGATTTCTCGTAACCGGATGGTGGACAGGCCGGTCGGAATCGAAGCAAACGAAGGAAGTGCACCGGGGAACGACCTCGAGCTGTCGATCGAGACCGCTAAGAAGGTCTCCGGTTGGCCGCCACGCAGTTGCACGAAGACACGAACGTCGTCGTACAAGCTTTTGCGCAACAGGCATAATTATGACCGAAGAGGAAGCGAGCCGAGTGCGTTAGCACACGTAGGACGAGCGTTGAACGATGAACTTGACACCGAGCAGCTAGGGAAACGGCCACTAGCGAACATCCAATACCACGGAGCACCGAGTGCGTTACCGCAACTTTGTTAACCTCTTCAGCCTTCAGCTGCAACTTCGATTATGTGCGTCAGCGGATAACGCAATGCTGATAGACGTATTCGCGGTATTAACTTGTTGCTAATTGTGCTATTGCGCTTCTATGGATACTCGTAATTGAGATTTGTAGTCGAGCTAGGTGAAGGATATCTCGTTACTGGATGTTATCTACATATTCTCGAATTTGTAGACATGAGAATTTGCTAATAGATTTGAGATTTTTATAGTTCAGATTTTTATAGTTAAGATCGGATGTATACTACTGTTAAAAGTCAAAGTTGTTAAGTTTAATATGTCTAATGATGCTTTGTGTGACGTTTTTTGTGGATTTTATATTTACTTACTCTCTGTGAAGACTAAATAGGCCACAGATTTTAAAGTATAAGAATGTACGCATGAGGAGATTCAAAAATATGTAAATGGAATAAAACGCTGCATAGGGACACCAATATGTGCATACAATGAATGTTGCAGTACGCATGCGCACTGTACTATATATGATCAGAGAAAAACAATTACTACAGACATTTCGTGTACGTGTATTTATATTTGTATATTGTAAAATAACTTCTAATGCAAGTATTCAATAATTTGTGTCACAATATTGCTATACTAATTCGTATTAGTATAACAATCGTGTGTAATAAATACGTATCGTATAATACGACGACACGGCCGCCATATTGAATTGATGCGCGCGCAGTCAGAGGACATAAGGGTCTACGCTAACTACAGACATTTCGTGCAAGTGTATTTATATTTATATATTGTAACATAACTTCTAATGCAAGTATTTAATAATTTGTGTCACAATATTGCTATACTAATTCGTATTAATATAACAATCGTGTGTAATAAATACGTATCGTATAATACGATGACACGGCCGCCATATTGAATCGATGCGCGCGCAGTCAGAGGACATAAGGGTCTACGCTAACTACAAACATTTCGTGTATGTGTATTTATATTTATATATTGTAACATAACTTCTAATGCAAGTATTTAATAATTTGTGTCACAATATTGCTATACTAATTCGTATTAATATAACAATCGTGTGTAATAAATACATCTCGTACAATACGATGACACGGCCGCCATATTGAATCGATGCGCGCGCAGTCAAAGGACATAAGGGAACAGCGTACTCTTTTTACTCACATATGTACAAATTATAGGACATGATTCACGCGCTCTATTTTTGCATTTCTATGGTTAACATGTTTGGGATATATTGAAGTGTCAGTACGCATAAACAATCCACGTCGAGACGCATGTAAATTAAAAACGCAAGTACGCGATCCACAGTTTCGCAAGGAGTTGCTATTGTCCCTGGTAACAAAAGGAGGTCCGGATTTTTCGACGAGAGTTTTACAAGAGGGATGCAAGGAAGCTGTGGCGAGGAACGACAGACGTTTATTGATACGTGACGAGAAAGCGAACCCGTGTGGGATTGGCATTCGTCGCGTGGTGCCGCGAATGGGACGAACCAGGATGAGCCAGGACCTCGGTATGCAAACCGTTTTCATCCTCTTCAGCTTAAAAAGCACCGACTGACGTGTCAACCAGACGTCCTTTTATGTATTTTAACTCTTTACATTTTTAGACATCTGTGGAATTCCATTTTACCTGATTCTTAAGTTTGTGAATTTTGAGTCATGAATGCTTCAGATCGTTAAATTTGTAAAGTCACTGAGTCTCCAAATTCTTGAAATTCCCAAATACCTCAAACCTTTAAGTACCTAAATTTCTAAACTTCCAAAATTCCTAAGCTCACAAATGTTTAATCCAAACCTTCAAGTCCTCAAATCTCTACAATCTCCAAATCTCTAAACTCACCAAATCCCTACAGCCGTCAAGTCCTTAAAATTCCCAAATCCCTCAAATACCTCCAAGTCCTAAAATCTCCAAACCAAAAGTTCCCAAGCTCCCAAATGCTCAGTGAAAAGCATTTCACGGAAGTATGCGCCTAGACAAGTCGCACGTTCGTGTTTTGCACCATGGGAAAACAAAGCGAATGCATATTTCGCTCCGACGACGTTGTACCACGAAAATCGAGCGACGTTGTTCGTGCAACGAATGGCAATCCCACGCATATGCAACGCAACAAAGACTCGACTTTCTCGTCACGTATCGATAATACTTTGTCAAATCGTGTGTCGGTGCTCAAGCCACTTCCTGTTCCTTCCTTCGTCCTTTGCACACGCTTCTCGTGATTTATGCGTCACAGTCCGTACAGAAATATTAAACCGTTCAAGGTTCGTTCACCCTTCTTTTACCTCTGCTCTTTCTCTCGATTCCTTTTTAACTTACAACTATTTAAACTACAATAACCTTTAACGTTACGATGTTTGCGTACTTAGGTGGGTACATATTTATGTAGGTTCTTGAGGATATAGGGATGTGGACGTCTAATAGTGTAGCTACTTAGAGATGGAGGTATTTGAGGATATAGGTACCTGGAGATGTAGGTATCTAATCATGTAGCTACTTAGGGATGCACCTATTTAAGAATGTGGTACTTGAGGATGTAAGTACATAGGTATGTATGTATCAAACCATGTAGCTGCTTAGGGATGCACCTATTTAAGAATATGGTACTTGAGGATGTAGGTACCTAGAGATGAGGACATGTAATCATGTAGCTACTTAGGAATGTACCTCTTTAGGAATGTGGTACTTGAGGATGTAGGAACTTAAGGATGTATGTATCAAACCATGTAACTGCTTAGGGATGCACCTATTTAGGAATGTGGTATTTGAGGATGTAAGTACCTAGGGATGTAGGTATCTAATCATGTAGCTGCTTAGGGATGTACCTATTTACGAATGTGGTACTTGAGGATCTAGGAACTTGGGAATGTATGTATCAAACCATGTAGCTGCTTAGGGTTGTACCTATTTACGAATGTGGTACTTGGGGATGTAAGTACATAGGAATGTATGTATCAAACCATGTAGCTGCTTAGGGATGCACCTATTTAGGAATGTGGTACTTGAGGATATAGGTACATAGGAATGTATGTATCAAACCATGTAGCTACTTAGGGATGCACCTATTTAGGAATGTGGATATGTAGGAATGAACACATATAGAAATATAGATATCTGGTAACGTACATAGCTAGCTAGGGACGTAGATGTTTCATGTAGCTACATATGTAGATCTCTCAAGGCATATGTGTCCAGATGCGTAGATATTTGATTATGTAGGTATCTCGAGACATAGATATTTGATAACATAGATATCTAAGAACATAGATGTTTGAGAATGTAGGTGACCTACGTAAACAACTAGAAATATAGTAGATATCAGAAAATGTGGATACCTAGGGTCATACATATCTATCTAAAGACATACATGCTTAAAAACATAGATCCCCAAGAACACAGACGTAAAGAACAAATCTTGACATATCTTTAAAAATTCCAGACTACAAGTCTCAAAATAACAAGCACCTTGTTTTTACAACGCAAACATGTTTATAAATAGCATCCTGTTGTTCGTTAAAATTTGATTACTCATTAAACGTCTCGGGATCCGAAGAATTTTGACCAGCCACAGGAATTTCAAGTTCATCGAAAATTCAGATATGCAAATCACAGCCATGAAATCGTTTTAACGGTCGAGGATTCCGAGTCCCGTATGGATCGCGATCATGAATCGAACTTTTCGACCAAATTCAATGTATCTTCCAAGAAAGAAGCTCGTGAAGAATTCTAGCAACACGTACGCGCAAAACAATCCTATCAGAAGAAACTTATGTTCGGATTATCCCAGGAAATCTAATTAACTTCGATATTTAAACTTCCTACGCGATGACATATTCTTCAAAATATTTTATCGAAACCTTCGTGTTTTATGTAAATTTACGAATCATATTTAATCTCTTGTTACATGTTGCTAAAGTTTTTTGAAGTACACATTTGGAGCTGCTTTTTTAAAGGCACGTTTTCGCGTGACACCGGGGGGAAATTCCGACAAAGTCACCGACTTTGCTAACGTTCGTGACCAAGCATCGTAAGTATCCGCGACGAAACGTCCTGGCGCTTCGTTCTGGACGATTTAAGAGACTAGGTTAAATTGCCATGGCTTCTCTCTCTCTCTTCCTGTTTTTATTTTTCTGGAAACGAGCTCGGGGTTTCTGAGCGTGCACAACTGCCACGCGAGGACGCTCAGGAATTTCGGGAAATATTGAAACACGGAAATTGGGTATTAAGGATCTGATGAGTTGGATATTTGGGAACTTGAGGTTTAACAAATTTCGGAATTTTGTCAAAGGAAATTTGGAAAATTAAAAATTTGGGGTTTGGGAAATTGGGAAACTTAGAAATTTAGAGATGTGGATATTTGGAAAGTTAGAAATTTAGAGGTGTGGATATTTGGAAACTTGGAAATTTAGAGGTGTGGAAATTTGGAAATTTAGAAATTTAGAAGTGTGGATATTTGGAAATTTCGAAATTTAGAAGTGTGGACATTTGGAAACTTGGAAATTTAGAGATGTGGACTCTTGAAAACTTGGAAATTTAGAGGTGTGGATATTTGGAAATTTATAAATTTAGAGATGTGGATATTTGGAAACTTGGAAATTTAGAGGTGTGGACATTTGGAAACTTGGAAATTTAGAGGTGTGGATATTTGGAAACTTGGAAATTTAGAGATGTGGACATTTGGAAATTTAGAAATTTAGAGGTGTGGATATTTGGAAATTTAGAAATTTCGAGATGTGGACATTTGGAAACTTGGAAATTTAGAAGTGTGGACATTTGGAAATTTAGAAATTTAGAGGTGTGGACATTTGGAAACTTGGAAATTTAGAGATGTGGACATTTGGACATTTGGAAATTTAGAAGTGTGGACATTTGGAAATTTAGAAATTTAGAGATGTGGACATTTGGAAACTTGGAAATTTAGAAGTGTGGACATTTGGAAACTTAGAAATTTAGAGATGTGGACATTTGGAAATTTACATACTCTGAGAAGTAGAAATTGCATAGTTTGAAAGTTAGGACTCAGAAATTTTGTGATGGGTAGAATAAAGTATTTAGAAATTTGGACCCTTGGAAGTTTAGAAATTTAAGAATCTAGTAATCTAGAAATTTAGAAATTATTACAATTTAGGCACTTGAAGATTTCAAGACCTCCACAAAAATTTACTTTCTTCACAAAATTATAAACTTGTAAATCTTTCAATGTACCCCAACTCTCCAAACCCTCCTCTTCCACGTGAAAGCAGCACTTTCACCCCTGTATCAACAACTTCCTTTCCTCTTCAAACCATTAAAAAAGTCCTGAATGAAACCAGTCCCAATAATTTCTATCTTATCATCCCCTACCAATAAAAAGTAAACGTTGTAAACACGCTCTCCCCAGGTCGTTTCTCAAGCTTTCCGTTCAAGTTTCCCCGAGATTTATAATAAACTCGCGTACATCCGATTAAAACGTTTAGCCGTTCGTTGGAAATATTACACTGTAATGTGTAACGAAGCGCGGCAAAGGCGTATTTCTCGGTCAGCGATAGGCACGCATCGCATCGACGTGCTCGCTCGTGTTCGTCGCAAATTTCTCTGCAATCGTTCTCTGGCGACTTTCTAACATGCATCACGGTTAAAGAGGTTACCGAGCCACGATTTCAGCTAATTGCACGTGTTCGCGGCTGTACACCGATCTGGTTAACGGGCCAATAAAAAGGCTGGACGCGCGCCGTTGATCGCGTGCCGCCGCGCACCAGCGCGGACCAGTTTCGTTCGAACATCGAAAGTAACCGCGGAAATAATTCACTAAGAGCGTTTCTTATTTATTATTTCTCGTAGGATTTGCAGGAAAGGCTGTCTTTTATGGAAAGCAAACGGAGTTAGGGCAGATATTGTTTGGGATGTTGATAGTTAGGGGGTGGTCTTGAGTATTTGGATTTTGGGATTTGGGGTCTTTGGGGGTGGGATGTGAGAGGTTAAGGTTTTAAGGTTTTAGGGGGTTTCTAGGTGGGATGATGAAGGTTAAGGTTTTGGGGATTTTGGGGTCTTCCTGTTGGGACGATGAAGGTTAAGTTTTTAAGGTTTTAGGGGTTTTCCAGTTGGGATGATGAAGGTTAAGGTTTTGGGTATTTTGGGGTTGGGACGATCAAGGCTAAGATTTTAGGGATTTTGGAGTTTGGGTGATCAAGGTTTGGGGATTTTGGAGTTGGGATTTTCAAGATTAATTTTTTGGGGACATTGGAAATTTGGAACACCAAGATTTAGGGATTTGGGGCTTTGGTATTCAAGATTAAGATTTTGGGGATTTTTAAAGTTTGAGGCATCAGAATTTAGGGTTTTTGGTGTTGGGATATTTGAGGTTATGAATTTAGGGATTTTGAGGTTGGGATGATCAAAGTTAAGATTTTAGGGATTTGGAGTTTGGGTGATCAAGGTTTGGGGATTTAAATTTTGGAGATCTTGGAGTTGGAATTTTCAAGATTAAGATTTAGGAGACATTGAAAATTTGGGACACCAAGATTTAGGGATTTGGGGCTTTGATGTTCAAGATTAAGATTTTGGGGATTTTTAAAATATGGGCCATCAGAATTTAGGATTCTTGGTGTTGGGATATTTGAGGTTATGAATTTAGGGATTTTGAGGTTGGGATGATCAAAGTTAAGATTTTAGGGATTTGGAGTTTGGGTGATCAAGGTTTGGGGATTTAGATTTTGGAGATCTTGGAGTTGGGATTTTCAAGATTAAGTTTTTGGGAAAATTGAAAATTTGGGACACCAAGATTTAGGGATTTGGGGCTTTGATATATAAGATTAAGATTTTGGGGATTTTTAAAATATGGGCCATCAGAATTTAGGGTTCTTGGTGTTGGGATATTTGAGGTTATAAATTTAGGGATTTTGAGGTTGGGATGATCAAAGTTAAGATTTTAGGGATTTGGAGTTTGGGTGACCAAGGTTTGGGGATTTAGATTTTGGAGATCTTGGAGTTGGGACTTTCAAGATTAAGTTTTTGGGAAAATTGAAAATATGGAACATCAAGTTTTAGGGATTTGGGACTTTGGTGTCCAAGATTAAGGCTTGGGGATTTTGAAAATTTGGGGTTGATTTGGGGTTGATTTTGGGGTTGATATGTTCAAAGTGAAGATTTTCAGGATGTTCTCTCTTGACATTATTAAATTAACCCCTTGCCGTATGATTCGTTCGTTAGGTACCTCAGTTAAAAGTTATAAATAATAAGTCAGTCATTAACTACAACAGTATTAAAATCATTAAACAAAGTCAAAATGTTGTGAGTATTTTGTGCTCAGTCTTTGACTATACAAGTGACAATTAGACTTGAACTTCAAATTTAACCCCTTGCACTATGACTTTTTGTCAAGTGCGTCAGACAGAACTGCGCAATTAAGCTATAATATTAAAATATACAAAAAAATTGAAACGTTACTTCAATGTGTTATTATTCAATTATTGACTATGCAAATTATAATTGGATTTGAACTCTAAATCGAAGCGTATTAAAAATTTGAACAAAATTGATCACGACCGAGGTACGAGTGCGTCACTAGTCAGACTCGTCAAAATAGTGCAAGGGGTTAAGTAAGATTTTCACTCGAACCATAAGTGCGCCACGAGTCTGGCTCGTGAAAATACTGCAAGGAGTTAAATCCAACATCTCCCTTTGCGCCATACATGAAGGCACCCATCTTAAAGTCCCATAAAAACTCGTCATCTTAAGATGTTACGAATGATTTCTCCGGTCTGTGGACCGGCACAGAAGCGTGTTAATCGAGGCTGCTAAGCGGAATTCCTAGCCAGTCGATCGACAGTCGACAATTAAAGTCGCACCGAGCGTTAGCGTTAAGCAAACACAATGGACCCGCAGCTATCGTTGCGACAGTCGTTGTCATTCCAGACACATTTTCTCCTTTGTTCTATCCATCTCGTAGTCGTTTGCGATTCGATTTCCCAATGTTACAACGTCGGTGGCCCAACCCTTGATTCTTTCTTTTTCGTTCCTCTTCCCCGCGCTCTTTTTCGCCTTTCTTTTTTTTTTCACTTCTTCTTTCTTTTTCTCTTCTATTGCCTCCGGCTAAACTCGTCGGGGCGCACCCTGAGACCGCACCCTGTTGTCCAGGCGGATTCCCTTTTCTTCCACGTGTTTGGCGTTAATTAGGGAGCGGCGGTCGATTTAATTAACTCGGATTTCATGTTTGGTGCGTGCTTTGCGATGTAGAACTTGTGATGGACAATTTTGGGCTTTTTTTTTCTTTAATTTCTTGCGGTGTTCTGACGAGGTGACGCACTTTGTAGTAGTGAGGATATTTTTTCAAATATTTTCTTTCAGTCTTCTAGTGACACTAGAAGACTGAATACTAGACTTCTAGTGTAAACACATTTTCAAGTTTTTACATTTACAAGTTCCTTTTAATATTAAATTTAAAAATTTCGTCGTTTAAAAGTCTGACAATCTCAAATGTACAATCAACTCCTAACACTATTCTGACGAGATGACGCGCTTTGTGATCGATTTTATCAAGGTATTGTTTAATATATTTGTTATTTCCAGTTTTCCTTAAGTCTTCCTTAATTCTGCAAGAATTTGCAAGTTGCTTTTGATATTAAATTTAAGAATTTCGTCATTTAAAAGTCTGACTATCTCAAATGTACAATCAACTCCTAACACTATTTTGACGAGATGACGCACTTTGTGATCGATTTTATCAAGGTATTGTTTAATATATTTGTTATTTCCAGTTTTCCTTAAGTCTTCCTTAATTCTGTAAGAATTTGCAAGTTGCTTCTGATATTAAATTTAAAAATTTCGTTGTTTAAATGTCTGACAATCTCAAATGTGCAATCAACTCCTAAGACTATTCTGACGAGATGACGCACTTTGTGATCGATTTTATCAAGGTATTTTTTAATATATTTGTTCTTTCCAGTCTTCCTGAATCCTGTAAGAATTTGCAAGTCCCTTTTAATATTAAATTTAAAAATTTCGTCATTTAAAAATTTGACTATCTCAAATGTGCAATCAACTTCTTACACTATTTTGACGAGATGACGCACTGTGTGCGTCATTTTACTAGTGGCTGTATTTTTAAAAATATTTTTGTTCAGTCTTCTAGTGTCACGTATCAACGTATAAACAATAAACACATTTTCAAATATTTACATTTGCAAGTTACTTTTACCTCACGCTATGATTTATTTGTCAGGTGCGTCACAACTGACGCACATCGGCTAGAATATTAAAAAAGAGAATATTGAAATGTTACGCCAATTTGATGTAATGCAATTGTTGTGAAAATTATAATCGAACTTGAACTTCAAATTGAAAGTATTCAAAATTCGATAAAAATCAATTCATTTAAAAAATGATTCAAAGTCATTTAAAAGTCTGACAATCTTAAATGCGCAATCAACTTCTTACACTGTGACAAGTCATACATACATAAATTATATAAATATAAACGATGCATACATAATTTATATACATTATGCATACAAGTGACGCACTGGTGCGTCATCACGAAGATACTCCACAAAAAAATGGAAAATTCAGAGAGGCACTAGGCTCCGTAAATTTGTAGACATCCTGAAGAATAAATAAAGGTACCTGGAACGTATACCGTTTAAAGTGGACAGTTCCAGGTAACAATTATCCTTATCAGCGAGTTCTCGAAATGAACAGCATTGAAACGTAGAAAGTAAGACTTCAAACGGGCATGAGTTAAACTGGAAAGCCTCGAGAAACAATTACCATAAAGTTTGGATGATACGAGCGAGCGCGCGTAATTTATGTTCCGGTCCTTCGCGGCTCGCAGCTTGTTGCGCGATCTCATGGCTGCGTTAGTATTTAAATTAGATCTTCAACCCCCATCGGAGGGTGTCCGGCGCTAACCGGGGCAGCGATAAACCCGTGGACGTCTCAATCGAATTCCATTCGTGGCTAATTTGTACGAAACGTTAGGGGGTTGCCGTAAACAGCGTTCCTGACGACCTTCGTTTTAAGTAAACGTGTTCGAGCGGCAAGGCAATCCGCTGTTAAATCAGGACGAGCACATTAAGCGAAATAACGTATCCTTTGAAAACAGTGTCACGGTGCAATTGTAAAGGACTTTGTTCGAGGGGCAAGTGAAAGCGTCGTTAACGTGACAGATAATTAATCTAACCCCGATAAACGCTCGATTACGGTCGACCAAGGACGAAAGTGTTATTAAACGTGCGAGAAAGTTCGTAAAGGAAATTGATCATCGAGCTAATTGATACGTCGATAAATGGGTTAAGACGGAAAGTTAATCGGTTATGACTTTCGCGTAATTTCTACGATAGGAAAATGGGTCTCGAGGACACGATAAACGGAGGAAAAATCGAACAGATGTCGACGTTTTGTTCGTACGTGTATCGATTCTGCGCGATCTCCCGGCGCGTCGTGGAGGAATTTCACGGTAAATTCTTGGCGCGTCGAACGTGGCCCGGTTCCAAGTAAAATTTCGTCCTGGCTCGAACCCGTCGAACCGGTGACCCAGTGACGTACTGAACAAAGCCTGCCCCGTACTTGCACCGCGTACTTTTTCACCGATGGCATGTCGGGAATTAAACTGGTAACCTCTAACAGGCTGTGCCACTCTCCAACCAGTTTCTAATATCGACTTTCGGAGTCAGAGTGGAACTTTCGAATTAGGAGATTCATCCGGGCGTTTGGGAAATTTTTCGAGACTCAAAAATTAGGAGATTCAGATATTTTTTTTTGGATGAGGATTTGACTGTTTGGGGATTTGAGAATTTAAGGATTTGGGAATCTAGGGATTCGGGAATCTAGGAATGTGGGAATCTAGGGATTTGAGGATATAGGAATTTGGGAATCTCGGGGTTTTTGAATTTAGGAATTTGGGGATCTTGGAATTTGGGGATCTTTGAATTTGGGGACCTAGGGATTTGGGAATCTAGAGATTTGGGAATCTAGGGATTTGAGAATATAGGGATTTGGGAATCTAGGGATTTGGGATTCCAGGGATTTGGGAATCTAGGGATTTGGGGACCTAGGGATTAGGGAATCTAGGGATTTGGGAATTTAGGAATATGGGAATCTAGGGATTTGGGAATTTAGGGATTTGGGATTCCAGAGATTTGGGAATCTAGGGATTTGGGGACCTAGGGATTTGGGAATCTAGGGATTTGGGAATTTAGGAATATGGGAATCTAGGGATTTGGGAATCTAGGGATTTGGGATTCCAGAGATTTGGGAATCTAGGGATTTGGGGACCTAGGGATTTGGGAATCTAGGGATTTGGGAATTTAGGAATATGGGAATCTAGGGATTTGGGTATCTAGGGATTTGGGAATCTAGGGATTTGGGAATCTAGGAATATGGGAATCTAGGAATATGGGAATCTAGGGATTTGGGTATCTAGGGATTTGGGAATCTAGAGATTTGGGAATCTAGGGATTTGAAGATATAAGAATTTTTGAATCTAAAGATTTGGGAATCTACATATTTGGTAATGTAGAAGTTTTTGAATCTAGAAATTTGTGTATCTAGGTATTTAGGAATCTAGTAATTTTTTAATCTATGTATTTTTTAATTTAGAGATTTTTCGATTCGAGAATTTAAGAATCGTAGAATTTGAGAATTTGAGGCTTCAGGAATTTCAAGCTCTATAAATTTGTGGAACTGTGAATTCAGAGATTTTTAAATTTAGTGGTCCGAGATTTTAGGAACATGGAAATTTGACGATACTGAAATCTAAGTTTGAAATCAAAGGACTATAGAATTTGATAGAAATCTTAGTATGTTGAAATTTGTGAATTTTGAAGATTTGGAAATAGGTGAAATTGAAAGTACGGCAATTAAAAGATCCTTGTAACCAATCAGCTGATTGTTTCTCGGAACCCGTTGAAATCGTGCTCTAAACGCGACGCGGTGCGTCATCGTGCGTCTTGCGCAAGCGCGCGACCGCGATCGACGCCGAGCGTCTTTAATCGCTTAATTGTCGCGCCACGCGACCCTCGCGAACAACAGCCGACTCTCGTTACCCACTTTCGACACCATCTAGTCACAATGTGTCGTTACTTCGAGGATTCCCTCACCTTTCACTGGCTATTTACCGCCTGAATAACTTCGAGGATTCTATGAAACTCGGATGTTTAGAGGCAGAAAGTGTTGCCGAGTGGGTTAGTTTTACGTTTGATTGAGTTAAGGAAATCTTGTGAAACTTTCATTTTAATTCTAACTTCAGCCTTAATTTCATTTTGACTTAAACGTAACTTGACTTTAAGCTGTGTTCAAATCTTATTCTAACTTCAATTTAATTTCGAGCTTGTTCTAACTCAGTGATTTACATCCACATGTAACTGCATCTGATTTCAACTTAACACGATTTTAAGTGCAATGTGATTTTTATTTAAATGTGACGTGACTTTAAATCGAACGTAACATACCCTGAATTTAAACCTAACTTAACACTATTTAACTTATAAGTATAACCTGAGTATAATTTAATTTAACTACGTATAATTTAATTTAATTTAACTAAGTATAATTTTATTTAAAATCTAAGAACATCAGATGAACCTAACGTAACGCAAATTTAATCTAAGCTCTCCAATTATTTATCCTACTACAATTAGACAAACATACAAACTACTATCCTAACCTCATCTTAACCTATCAGATATCCTATTAAAATAATAAATTATTAGAAAAAAGTGAAAACAATGTACCTTCGAAGCTCGGCAATTATTAAGCTCCGTTGTTGATTTAACCGCTACGAATCGCGACGGAGTGTCGAGACACGTAGACAGGGAGCAGAGATCCTTGTAAGGATCAGTTCGAAGTGGAGGACGAGCATTCCCTTGGAACGCGACCGCTTTTTTCGCCCGGATCGTCCGCGGAAAGTTAATTTCGTTTATTAGAAGAGAGAGATCGACGAACGGGCGCCTACCACGCTGGAACCAGTTTCTTCGTGTACGTGCTTCGGCGAAATTTTATTTCGGGCGCGTTCCACTGAACGATTATCCTTACCGAGAAAATATGGAGGTAAGGGGAGCATACAGAAAAACGGATTCGATCGCAATTAGTTGCTCGTGGTATGTCCTTTTGATAATCCTATGTAGAACTCGAAATTAGAAGACGGTATCTGATCTTATAATTTGTTTAATGTAACTGTGACGTAAATTAGAAATGTGAACTAATGTAGCTGTTACTTGTGGACTAACCTTAGATGAGTCCTAATTTATCCTAACTTTAGTTTGAACACAACATAACTTACACTGACTGCAATTCAACCTTGACAATCTGATGTTATAATTTGTTTAATGTAACTGTGACATACATTAAAAATATGAACTAATGTAATTGTTACTTGTGATATAACCCTAGGTGAGTCCTAATTTATCCTAACTTTAGTTTGAACACAACATAACTTATAGTAACTGCAATTCAACCTTGACAATCTGATCTTATAATTTGTTTAATGTAACTGTGATATAAATTAAAAATATGAACTAATGTAACTGTTACTTGTAAACTAACCTTAGATGAGTCCTAATTTATCCTAACTTTAGTTTGGACACAACATAACTTATACTGACTGCAATTCAACCTTGACAATCTGATCTTATAATTTATGTAATGTAACTGTGACATAAATTAAAAATATGAACTAATGTAATTGTTACTTGTGATATAACCCTAGGTGAGTCTTAATTTATTCTAACTTTAGTTTGAACACAACATAACTTATACTGACTGCAATTCAACCTTGACAAACTGATATTATAATTTGTTTAATGTAACTGTGATATAAATTAAAAATATGAACTAATGTAGCTGTTACTTGTGAAATAACCTTAGGTGAGTCCTAATTTATCCTAACTTTAGTTTGAACACAACATAACTTATAGTAACTGCAATTCAACCTTGACAATCTGATCTTATAATTTGTCTAATGTAACTGTGATATAAATTAAAATTGTGAATTAATGTAACTGTTACTTGTAAAGTAACCCTAGGTGAGTCCTAATTTATTCTAACTTTAGTTTGGACACAACATAACTTATACTGACTGCAATTCAACCTTGACAAACTGATATTATAATTTGTTTAATGTAACTGTAATATAAATTAAAAATATGAACTAATGTAGCTGTTACTTGTAAAGTAATCCTAGGTGAGTCCTAATTTATTCTAACTTTAGTTTGAACACAACATAACTTACACTGACTGCAATTCAACTTTGACTTAATCCTAATTCAGTCTAGCCTTGTGTACCTTAATCTTGAGCTAACCTGACACAGGGTAATACAGTCTAACCCTGTCGAGTCTAATCTAATTTAATTTGGGATAATAATCTAGTTTAACTTCTCCCAATCTGAGTATTGAAATTTAACTTAAACCTCAACCTTTAATTTATCCTAACTTTAGTTTGAACACAACATAGCTTACACTGACTGCAATTCAACTTTGACTTAACCCTAATTCAGCCTAGCCTTATGTGCCTTAATCTCGAGCTAACCTGACACAGGGTAATACAGACTAACCCTGTCGAGTCTGATCTAATTTAATTTGGAATAATAATCTAGTTTAACTTTTCCCAATCTGAGTATTGAAATGAAACCTCAAAATAACTACACTAACCTAACTAACCTAAACCTAAATAACCTAACTGAATGTTGCACCCCATAAGATTACACCCGAAGAATAAACACAAATAAACATCCGTTCAATAATTTCCCCGGAGATCCTACCGATAACGATATATCATTAAATACTACAGAGATATCGACAGTGTATCGATAATCGATAGCAGCAGGTCTCATCGATAAGACCATTCGAAGCACCATTGGAAACGAGGAAAGCACCGCGGAGAGATACAGCGAGATTGTTCATATTTTACCCGGGGCTATCTGTTCTATTCGTAAAAGGCAACATAGAAACGCATCTACGGACAAGAAATTCCAGGGCGGTTGGGTAAAAAAGGTCGAGCAAGGGAACGGGCGAAGATAAGGGTCAAGGTGGCCGTAACTCGCGGGACGAAATCGAACCGAATCGGGAGAAGAAGCGGCGCGGTGCGCAATCGGCGAGCCGATCCTGCCCGATACTCGACATAGAACAGCGGAATATTGGCCAACTATCGCGTTGCATTAGCATATCTACGCGGCAATAAAGGTGTGTAACCGTATTCAGCTAGCCGCGCGTAAACCGTCCGATAAATTAGACGCGCTAATCGAACGCTCGTTGCAGTGAGCGCAATCGAACCGCAACGCACGTTCCTTCGATGAAAGGGAAAAACCGTCTAGGGAAATTGATACAACTCTTATGATCGCTTGAGTGAGTTTGCGTTTGGACATTAGGATTTAGGGTCTTTAGGGTTGGTTGTTCGAGGTTTAGGTTTTAGGGTTTTTTGGGTTGGATGATGGAGGTTAAGGTTTTAGAGATTTTTGGGTTGGGATGATTAAGGTTTTGGGGATTTTGGAGTTTGGGTGATCAAGGTTTGGGGATTTAGATTTTGGAGATCTTGGAGTTGGAATTTTCAAGATTAAGATTTTGGAGACATTGAAAATTTGGGACACCAAGATTTAGGGATTTGTGGCTTTGATGTTCAGGATTAAGATTTTGGGGATTTTTTAAATTTGGGCCATCAGAATTGAGGGTTCTTGGTGTTGGGATATTTAAGGTTATGAATTTAGGGATTTTAGGGTTGGGACGTTCGAGGTTAAGATTTTGGGGATTTTGGAGTTTGGGTGATCAAGATTTGGGTATTTAGATTTTGGAGATTTTGGATTTGGGATTTTTAAAACTAAAATTTTGGGGACATCGAAAATTTGGGACACCAAGATTTAGGGATTTGGGGCTTTGGTGTTCAAGATTAAGATTTTCGGGATTTTTAAAATTTTGGGTATCAGAATTTAGGACTCTTGGTGATATTTGAGGTTATGAATTTAGGGATTTTAGGGTTGGTTGTTCAAGGTTAAGACTTTAGGGTTTTTTGGGTTGGATGATGGAGGTTAAGGTTTTGGGGATTTTGGGGTTGGAATGATGCCTCCTTCATCCCATTATTGGGCTCGACATAATTGAAATTGGAGGTTAGGTATACCTAACCTAAAATGGACTCTAACCTTGTTAGAACAGGATAAAGTTAGGTTAGGATTAAATTGACTATGTACAATTAGATTAGGATCAATTTAACTGTGTGAAGTTAGGTTAGGTTCAATTTAGCTGTGTAAGGTTAGGTTAGGATCAAATTGACTATGTACAATTAGGTTAGGATCAATTTAACAGTGTGAAGTTAGGTTAGGTTCAATTTAGCTGTGTAAGTTTAGGTTAGGATCAAATTGACTATGTACAATTAGGTTCGAATCAATTTAACTGTGTGAAGTTAGGTTAGGTTCAATTTAGCTGTGTAAGGTCAGGTTAGGATCAATTTGACTATGTACAATTAGGTTAGACTCAATTTAACAGTGTGAACTTAGGTTAGGTTCAATTAGACTACGTAAAATTAGGTTAGGTTCAATTAGACTACGCAAAGTTAAGTTAGGTTCAATTTAGCTGTGTAAGGTTAGGTTAGGTTCAAGTGCCACTATAATTGAACCTAACCTAACTCTTCATAGTCTAATTGAACCTAAATATCTAGGTCTTAAAATGTCTGTCCCCTGGTTCCTTATACTTTCACTCCCTAAGTGTCCTCTGTTTGTCCGTCACCAAAACTCCATAACCAGCTCTCTGTCCCACGGTATCCAGCACCCAGAAAGTCTCCATCACATTGTACCTAGAAAAGTCTCTATCACATTGTTCCTACAAAAGTCTCTATCACACTCCTTTCCTACTTCCTATGTAACAATAGGAAATCGTAATCCAGAATATCAGGCGTGGGTGGAATAGATTCATAGTATCTAAGTACACCCCTTTCTTGTGGTCCAGCAGGGACACGGTCGAAGGCTACGGTGTTGGCGATCGCCAGCCGCAATTACCGACCGTTATCAGCGGTTACGTCGCCGACGTCGCTGTAGACTCGTAAACAGGGAGGATAGTTTCGCGGATAGTCGAGCGATTTCGTGGGCAGATAACGCCCCGGCCGTGTAATCTTTACGGGCGTGCGAGGGAAACGTCATAACTCGTGGCCACCGTTCGCCAACTTACGAGCGCGCGGCTCGCGCGAATAACGCGCTAATTGAATGAACGAACCGAGCCGACCCGCTTATCTGGCCGGCCGGATCTCGTTGATCGCCAGACGCTTTTAGAAACGGAAGTTCCATCGCGATGCCTCCGCTATCTGCGCCACGCAACAGCGCTACTCTCCCGATTGCTTTTAGCGAGCGGAGGGTCACGGGGCAGTTTGTGGGGTCGTTAGAGTGACGACCGTGGGGCTGCTTTTACGGTCGAGAAATTAACGAACGAGAGGCCGATAAGGCGCAGGTCTATGAAAGGGTGAAAGGTTGAACGAGGTGAGCTACCGCTAAGTGCACGTTTGCTAACTTTTTGGCGGGACGGAGGTTCTTTTATTTGTACTGGAGAGGTGGCTATTTAATCCTTTGACCTATAATTTTTTCCTCGTACTATAATGACGCACTAGGAATCTAGGGATTTGGGAATTTGGAAATTTGAGAAGGTAGGGATTTTTGATTCTAAGGATTTGGGGGATTTGGGGAATTTGGGATTTGGGGAATTTGGGATTTGGGGAATTTGGGATTTGGGGAATTTGGGATTTGGGGAATTTGGGATTTGGGGAATTTGGGATTTGGGGGATTTGGGATTTGGGGGATTTGGGATTTGGGGGATTTGGGATTTGGGGGATTTGGGATTTGGGGGATTTGGGGGATTTGGGATTTGGGGGATTTGGGATTTGGGGGATTTGGGATTTGGGGGATTTGGGATTTGGGGGTTTGGGATTTGGGGGATTTGGGATTTGGGGGATTTGGGATTTGGAGGATTTGGGATTTGGGGGATTTAGGATTGGGGGGATTTCGGATTTAGAGGATTTGGGATTTGGGGGATTTGGGATTGGGGGGATTTCGAATTTGGGGGATTTGGGATCTGGGGAATTTGGGAACTAGGGAATTTGGGATTTAGAAAATTTGGGAACTAGGGAATTTGGGAACTAGAGAATTTGGGAACTAAGAAATTTGGGAACTAGGTATTTGGGATTTAGGAAATTTGGGAACTAGGGAATTTGGTATTTAGGAAATTTGGGAACTAGGAAATTTGGGACCTAGGGAATTTGGGAACTAGGGAATTTGGGACCTAGGGAATTTGGGATTTAGAAAATTTGGAAACTAGAGAATTTGGTATTTAGGAAATTTGGGATTTAGGGAATATGGGAACTAGGGAATTTGGAAGCTAGAGAATTTGGGACCTAGGGAATTTGGGATCTGAGGAATTTGGCATCTGAGGAATTTGAAATTGGGAGAATTTGGGATCTGTGAATTTAGAGAATTGGGGAAATTTGAGAATCCGGCGATTTGGAAATTTGGAAATTTGAGAATCTCTGGATTTGGGGATACGAACATTATGTCTCTTTCCTTATTTCTAATAAAATGTTCTCATACAATGGGTTTGCGAAACGTGATTTCAAAATCGCGAAAAGGTCTGTCGATAAAAGCGCGACACCAATCGGCAACCTTGAAGCGTCGAAGCCTAGACGCGAGCGTGAGACCACGGCCTATTTAGCCACGTCGTCGCACTTTCCGAGGAATCGAGATCATCGATACTTTTCATCCTTTCGCAATTCGAGGATCCTAAAGTCGAACACGTTCTCCCTTTGTCCAAAGTATACCTACATACGCGACTCTTCGGCTAATGGATAATTGCAATTATCGGCGTGAAATCGGTTTTCGCCACGACGAGATTGGCCGGTGTCTTGAAGTCTAAGTTATGTGCTTGGTTGAGATTAATAACTCTGAGGCATTGCAAATTTTACACGCCAAGATTTTGCATCCTGTAGAGTCTCTTTGTGCTTGCTACTTTGGTAATTTAAACGATTGCCAAGGTCGATTTATTTGAGCTCTCTTTTACACCTTCATCTCTTGGGTACTCGAGTATGTACCTATACTCTGATACTCAAGATATTTTGCTTAAGATGACAGATTGATGAGGTGGTTGAAATTGAGATGTTCAACATGTTCCTATTTATGTAAAGGCAATTAGTATTAGTTCTAATAGAGTACTTCGATGAACCTTGTGTTTGTGACACCATAATGTCAGAAATATAAAGTATATTTTATGACCGTGACGATGAATATTTTAGAAAGATTTTGAATCTGATGAAGAAATCAGTGATCATACTATAGTGAATTACAAGACTATAGTGAATTACAAGATGCTGAAGGGAATAGCAGAAAATTTGAAGCAACTCTTGTCTGTCAAAATTTTGTACGATTTTCACAAAGAAACCAGACATCCTATGATCTCGATTAAACCCTAAAAGTAAGAATTAAACTTCCGATAAATCCTTGCGCAGATAAATTCTATTCCAATCAGACTTTCCCCAACATAAATCCCAAAGGAATTAGACTTGTCATCGAAGTTCCACCAAGAAGAATCTTGAAGTTTTTCAAAAATTCTCTATAGCGTTAATAGGTTTGGTCGAAGCGTAGCGTCATTGATTATACGTTGCAATAATGCTTCACGACCAATTAAAATACACTGTTGGATACTGATATACTGCAAATTAACCGGCGCTACGTTGCCGCTTAATCAGCATATTTATTGCTGGCAGCGAAGCCAAGCCACGAAGGGAGGAAAAAGAGAAAGGAAGAACGAAAGAGAGAATTGTAGCTGATGTTATGCTTCAATGTTGCGAGTGGTACCAATTTCATTGGAGATACGCTTAATCCGGCTGGATAACGCGGATATCGAGCTAACATAATAGGAATCCTCTTGATGCTTGCCGAGAGAACTTTCTGTTCGTCTGTTGGGACTGGATACTTTGGCGAGACAAATATTACTGATAATATCGTTTATTTGTTTTTAAATAGTAGCCTTTCTTATCTTACTAAAATTTGTCGCGAGATTATTGATTAATTACATGATAAGTATGTGATAAATATATGTGATGAATAAATACACGTGTATGATAGAATTAATGACTTTTACTTATAATTCATTATGGAGAGTTTTACATGGATCTACTTTCTATGTACAACATTGTACTTTGCTTCAGAAGATGAACTTCTGAATGCAGCAAAGTTCTAAAGTGTTAAACTACCAAAGCAGTAAATTTCTAAAATCGAAAGAATTCCAAAGGTCCGAACCCTTGAAGTTGCAGATCTCCAAACTCTTCAAAGTTGTAAATCTCAAAAGGTCAAAACTCTTAAATCTATAATTCTCTAAAGGACCAACCCCCAACGTAATAAATTTACATTATGTCAAACCGCTAAAGTAGCAAAGCTTCCAACTCCCAAATCAGCCATCCCCACATCTCCAGTCCCCAAAATGAAACTCCCCCAAAGCATGAAAATCCCAAATCATCAAAATTAAATGACCTAAGGAAAAATATAAAAGCACCAAATTTCGGGTGAATCTAACAGCGATCACCTGCCGAGGTACCAGTTAAAGACAGAAAACGAAGGTAGAACGGTGTGGTCCGCGCGTGCACGTTGTAGCAGAGGTACCAGTCGAGGAACGTGACACCGCGTGTCTCGGTGAACAGGCTCTCGAGCTGCACCGGATTATCCAAGTAGAAAATGTAATGGAACGAGTAAAGTTTGCGTTCACGCGTCGTTGAACTCGGCCAGGACCTGACAGAGTGGATAGAAGGCACACCGATGTAAAGGAACGAGAGACAATGCCGTGGACGATGGAGCACCGCACCGGTGTGATTAGGTAACCGTATCGACGCGACGACCGTGGCTTCGTGTGGGTGTACCACACGCGTCTAACTAGACAAAGAGGCCGGATAGGTGAACACGTTCGATGGATAATGCATTTTGCACGGACACGTTCCAGATTCCAGCTAAATCGACACGGTTTCCGCCGGAAACCAGCGAAATTTTTTATTTATCGTGTGGACATTTTGGATGTTGGATGCTTTGTACTGGATACTGGAAGGATTTATTGCTTTTGCGGTCAATTTGGGGATTTGAGGGTTGGGGGATTGGGGGAGTGATGGGTTAGGGAGGTTGGAGAGTGGGGAATTGGGGGATTTGGGATTTGGGAGATTTGGGATTTGGGAGATTTGGGATTTGGGAGATTTGGGATTTGGGAGATTTGGGATTTGGGAGATTTGGGATTTGGGAGATTTGGGATTTGGGAGATTTGGGATTTGGGAGATTTGGGATTTGGGAGATTTGGGATTTGGGAGATTTGGGATTTGGGAGATTTGGGATTTGGGAGATTTGGGATTTGGGAGATTTGGGATTTGGGAGATTTGGGATTTGGGAGATTTGGGATTTGGGACGCTTGGAATTTGGGACGCTTGGAATTTGGGACGCTTGGAATTTGGGACGCTTGGAATTTGGGACGCTTGGAATTTGGGACGCTTGGAATTTGGGACGCTTGGAATTTGGGACGCTTGGAATTTGGGACGCTTGGAATTTGGGACGCTTGGAATTTGGGACGCTTGGGATTTGGGACGCTTGGGATTTGGGACGTTTGGAATTTGGGACGCTTGGAATGTAGGACGCTTGGAATTTGGGACGCTTGGAATTTGGGACGCTTGGAATTTGGGACGCTTGGAATTTGGGACGCTTGGAATTTGGGACGCTTGGGATTTGGGACGCTTGGGATTTGGGACGCTTGGAATTTGGGACGCTTGGAATTTGGGACGCTTGGAATTTGGAACGCTTGGAACTTGGGACGCTTGGAACTTGGGACGCTTGGAATTTGGGAAGCTTGGAATTTGGAACGCTTGGAACTTGGGACGCTTGGAATTTTGGACGCTTGGAATTTGGGACGCTTGGAACTTGGGACGCTTGGAATTTGGAACTCTTGGAACTTGGGACGCTTGGAATTTGGAATGCTTGGGATTTGTGACGCTTGGAACTTGGGACGCTTGGAATTTGGGACGCTTGGAACTTGAGACGCTTGGAATTTAGAACGCTTGGGATTTGTGACGCTTGGAACTTGGGACGCTTGGAATTTGAAACGCTTGGAACTTGGGACACTTGGAACTTGGGACGCTTGGGATTTGAGGCGCTTGGAATTTGGGACGCCTGGAACTTGGGACGCTTGGGATTTGAGGGCGCTTGGAATTTGGGACCTAGGGACTTAGACCTTGTAATTTGTGACTCTGGGTCTTGGAACCACAAGATTTGAAAGTTAGGGACTTGAGACCTCCAGTTACCAAATCCCCAAATCTTGAACTCCACAAACTTAACTCAAACCATAAATAAAAACTGATTATAAAATCATTATAACATTATTCGTTAAATCGTGTGAGAATAAGTTAAGTGTAAATTGGACGAGATCCAATTACCAGCAATTTGAACTTGACCTTTCGGTAAGATCAAGCGATCAAAGAGATCCCCGATGATGGAAGTTGAATCGAAGATTAATATTCAAGCTGGATTAACGCTTGCTAACGTTGTAGGATCGTTAAATTTTATAATCGATCGAATCGTAGGCGCGTGTGTTAGCCTGTAGCCGGTTTAACGATCCTTCGAGGCCGCAAATGAAGCAGAAAGTTAATTCTGACGATTGATCGTCGTTAGACTAGCATGCACGATCGGACAAATTAAGGCGTAACGGGTAAATGGCTCGTTAACGATGCCTCGTCACTCTTTTTCCTCTCTTCTCTGATCTTCTTCCTTCCATACGTGAAATCGGATACTTTTTATCATTAAAATCGTTCGTCCTACACGATCGATCGCTATCTTTATTCAACAATTTTCGAATCCCCTGAAACTGGTTATTAAAATATCGTACAATTTCGCATCGCGGAATTTACACTGAAACCTAGATATTTCTTGCGTTCTGGAACTTGTTATATGGACACTAGTGTGTAGAGTACTGTAACTTGTTATATGGGCACTAGTTATATGGCCGCTAGTTATATGGTCACTAGTACGTAGAGTACTGTAACTTGTTATATGGGCACTAGTTATATGGGCGCTAGTATGTAGAGTACTGTAACTTGTTATATGGTCACTAGTTATATGGCCGCTAGTTATATGGTCTCTAGTACGTAGAGTACTGTAACTTATTATATGGCTATTAGTTATATGGCCGCTAGTTATATGGTCACTAGTACGTAGAGTACTGTAACTTGTTATATGGCTACTAGTTATATAGCCACTAGTTAAATGGTCACTAATACGTAGAGTACTGTAACTTGTTATATGGCTACTAGTTATATAGCCACTAGTTAAATGGTCACTAATACGTAGAGTACTGTAACTTGTTATATGGCTACTAGTTATATAGCCACTAGTTAAATGGTCACTAATACGTAGAGTACTGTAGCTTGTTATATGAGCACTAGTTAAATGGTCACTAGTACGTAGAGTACTGTAACTTATTATATGGCTACTAGTTATATAGCCACTAGTTAAATGGTCACTAATACGTAGACTACTGTAACTTGTTATATGGCTACAAGTTATTTTGTTCTCTTGAATTAGTCTACCGTAACGGAAATCATTCCCTTCAAAATCGGTATCCTTTCTATAATTAATAGCTGATGTAATCAGAACGCCCAACACGTACAAGTTTACGGCTCCATAATATCAGCAATTACCAGTTTCTGGTATTTCTGTATCGCATCGATTACGAGCAATCGTTTTTACAATGTCGTGTCTGTTTGGGTTTCAGGAACGACAGGAAACCCTGCGGATCGCCCACGAGGGGAGAGCATCGAGATTGTCGGTGAGTCGAAACATCTGTGGCATGTTTTTCATCCAGTCATCCACGATCAATTAACGCGTTTTTAATCCACCTCTTTTTATTCCTTTCGCTCCTAACGTCGATCGCGTCCTGCCACGACTTCCTGTTTGCCTTCGATTATGCAAGAAACACCGATGCAGGAAGTTCATTCTACGACGGATTTCATGCGTTCCACCTTCGTTTCTTTATTTATCTTTCTTTCGCGTGATTTGTTCTTGACCGTTGCCTGCGAAATTGCGAACCGATTCGAATGAACGTATCCTTGCATTTATTATGAGCGGAACTTGAAAAGGATTTCCTTTATAAATTAAGGAACGCTGACTCAAGGTGCTGGAACTTCATCAAACTTTACAAAACGAAATTTGCAACATATACACGTTCTCAAACATTACACAAATAGTGTAACTCTCAGAATAGAGTGATGGGGTTTGAGATTTTGAACAACTTTTCCCTTTGCAAAAATTCGGTCTGAAGCTTCGTTTTTGAATTATTAAGGATAAACACGGACCAATCAGACCGCGAGGATTTCGCGCGCTCAGCCGCTGGGCGGAGCTGTCTCGTGTCCGCGCCCTAATTGGTCCGTGTTTTTCCTTAATAACTCAAAAACGAAGTATCAGACCGAATTTTTGCAAAGGGAAAAGTTGTTCAGAATCTCGAACCCCACCAATTCCGAAAGTTACACTACTTGTGATACACCCTGTATACCTAAACAAATTTGAAAGTAATAGTACTAACATGCTATTACCACGATAACACGAAGGTGGAATTTCAATGTTTCTCTTTCACCACCCCTAGTAGATAAACGGTTGAAACATGGTGAGACGTTTTTTTCGAATACACCGTGTGTTGCAATTTGATGAAGTCCAATTGATACGTCCGACCTGGATTCGTTAACACACCGTTACCAGCTTCGTCCTCGAAACAAATGCCAAGAAAGCCCCCATGCTCTCGATTGTCACGATCCCCACGGTAGTGGTTAAAAAGAGGACTGTATTCGAAGGTCAGGTATGACCCGGTGCAAAAACGGTCACGATATCTCTGACGCGGTGCATGAGAGAGGAACAGGTAACGAGCGATCAGATTTCTATCGGGGCAAGAGTGTGCTCGCTGTGCTGCCGTTGGTTCGGCATTTTTCTCGGCTCGATCGAACGACGAACCGTTTCGGTGGACCGTGCACAGGAGGACGACGCTCGGGCATGCATCGCCGATGAGAATATGACCCCTGCACGTACGAAGCGAAGCGTACAGGCGTCGTGGCGCGTCTGTGCCCGGGAGACGGACAGGGACACGGGATGGTGATGGTGATTCTGATGCTACGCGTCCTGGTGTGGGTGACGCCGATGGAGACGTGGTGGGAGTACCGCAAGGGTCAATCGACGGCCCCTCTTATACAGGGTGTTCGCCAACTTTCTGACAAACAGTAACGACACTTTTTGTCGGCAATTCTCCAAAATGTTCCTTTATTGATATTAACTTTCGAAGTATTTACATCAATTTTACGACATTGAACAGTTGAAGAAAAAAAGAACATGACTGCTCCACAAGGTATATTTGAGGAATACAGAACTTAACTAATTTACAGAAATAATTATTATAATTATTTCATAAGAAAATGAATTATCAGCAGACTTATAAGAAAATGAAGAACAGTCACAAGAAAATATAGATGAATATGCTACAGCGATATAACAAAGTTACAAACAAATTTACTGGTTACAGGTTTGAACTACTATTTCTCGACCGCCATACTTGTACACACTGCGCATGCGCTTCGACGTGCGCATGCGCACTTCAGCAACCTTACACTCCTGTTAACCCTTCGGTAACTCTCACCATTTTATTTAATACAATAATTTGAAACAAGCATTTTTTAATATAACACATATATAAACACAGTAAAGTAAACAATAACACAAATTATTAATAGCGAAATAACCTTAAAAGAGTCCATCTAACTTTTATATCAGTTTTAAAGTCGCTGTTTGCAAACAAATTACCTTCGGCAAAGGGTTAACTCTTTCAAGCACTATTTTGAAGAAAATAAAAGTTCCACAGAATTATTTCCTATAAATAATTGCGAAGCCTTCATTTCATGAAAACAAAAATTCCTACATCCCAAAATTTTTCGCCCCTACATCCCAAACGCTCCTGAATTCTAAAATTCATAATACATGTTCATCTAACGTGTATGTCATCCAAAAAGTGTGGGTAACTAAGAGAAGCATCGATCCGAGAGTATAATAAATTGCTCGTCGGTCTCCATAATGGTCAGAATTTGTCTGGCCGGCAGATACACTGACGGGCAGTCGGTCGTGCCTATTGCCCGGAGGTATACGCGGCGTGGAAAAGGAGGATGCGAGTGGACGGCAAGTTCGCAACTGTTCTATGTAGGACAATTTCGCGGTTCGATTTTTACGCCGATCCGTGGGAATTTATGGGCGGATACCGGGTGCCGTGGCGTGGTTATTAGGAGCGGGATCTGGGACACGAGGAAGCTGTGGATGCGTTCGAGCTACGGGACAGAGGTCAGCTTTGAAAGGGACGTCGTTACGGCTGGAATTTAAGTGGTAGCCGAGGTAAACGATGCTGGGACCTTCGTTTATGCTCCTTCTAAAATAGTATCTTCCCTACTCATCGATAAACATTTATTTTTCTTCACTCTTGCTAAAGAGTTCCTCTAGAATTTTTTCTTCGGACCTTTGATAAAAAGTTCCTCTGCCAAAAAGAAATATTGTAAATAATTGACTGTTTCAAAAATGTTAACTATCAATGTATGTAACTATTATGCTATAAATGTTATATTAAATAATGCTTTGCATCTTTAAAATTGCACTGCAACAGATTTTTCTAATAAATTGAAAAAACGGTCATCTCGACCCAATTCCGCGGTCCGCGTTTCATCAACAGGTACAGCTTCCCACGTCCATCACCGAGGATAGTTTTAATAGCCCAGCCCGAAGCGTACCGATAATGGACTGTCGAGCGATCCAGGCGGATAACTCGAGGTCGCGTAGACGATCCGTTCCCCTCATCCTCCATCGTTCCACCTCCATTTACGACATTGTGAAAAGATATCCTTATCTAATCCAGGTCGTAATGTCAGGATTGTTAACGAAGGATTACCGGTTCCTCCGTGTTCGGCCCCGTATCTTTGACCTTGGTCGAGGGTGGAACGGTTCTGGAATTGAAAAAGAATGGAGACGAAGAAGCATGAGTTGCTCGTAATTAAAGCATCGACGTTCGATGTACCGTAAGGGTCAATCCACGGTCTCGGGTATCATACTTGGAACGAACGTGGCACGCAGACTTTCAGATGGCGACCTGCCTCTACTATAAAAGGAGCGCATGTCTGGGTGTGCCTATGTGTACTCTACACAAACGTGTATTAATAAATCTATATTCTACCTTTCTACCATTCTAGATCCTTGCTGTAAGATAACACTTATTTAGGGTATGTAGGAATATTGATCGTAGACTTATTTGGAGAGTGCTGGACTGTGCAGTATTGCCACTTACTAATTTTAGAATTTATCTGTGAATGTGAGAATGTAAGGAGGTAGTGGACCTGGAAGTATAGGCATTTAGGTACAGAGGAAGTTTAGGTACACTCTGGAGGACTTAGGGATGCTCTGTCGACTCTATAGGACTTAGGGATGCTACGTCGACACTATAGGACTTAGGGATGCTCTGTGGACTCTATAGGACTTAGGGATACTACGTCGACACTATAGGATGCTACGTCGAGTATATAGGACTTAGGGATGATCTGTTGACTTTATAGGACTTAGGGATGCTACGTCGACACTATAGGACTTAGGGATGCTCTGTTAACTCCATAGGATGACACTATATGCATAGGACTTAGGGATGCTCTATGGACTCTATACAACTTAGGGATACTCTGTTGACTCTATAGAACTTAGGGATGTTCTGTAGACTCTATAGGACTTAGGGATGCTCTGTCAACTCTATATGATGGCACTATATGTATAGGACTTAGGGATGTTCTATCGACTCTATAGGACTTAGGCATGCTCTGTCGACTTCATAGAATGACACTCTAAGGACCTAGAAATTCTCTGCTAACACATGCACCACACATGCTTTCATAAAAATACTCCTCCAAAAGATTCTCCTCCATTCTACAATTCTAGAAATCACCTTATCATCCTATTATATATCCAACTTCTATTTTAAGGCTACTTCAAGTATTCTTCTACAGCCTTTGTCGAGGATAAGTTGGACCATAGAAGGTTTCGTCCGATAGCTCGTTAGGTACTTCGATTGCAAACCTTTAATTCAAAGAACGTACCGCTAGGAATCGACTTCCTCTTTCAGAAGCGAAAGCTCTCCCGTTTTAGCGAACGACTGAAAGACAGTCGGGCCGAAAGAGGCTCGGAGCCATCGAAGCGGACAAGGTTCACGCGGTTCACACGCGCGCGGAAGTGCCGGGACACTGGAGCTTTAACGACCGGAATTTGTCTGGCCAGGCAGGTACACGATACGCCGGACCAGGAAGGCAATCAGGAAGCGAAGAAAGTCGATGGAGACTAACGAGTCGTACCACGAATGGATAAATAGACACTTGTCCACCGGGACTCTTTCCTTTTCGCGCCGGCAAAGGCCAACTTCGATCATCTACCCGTTGTTAGACACATTTCGTTACGTGTTTTTTGTTAGACTTTTACTCGATGAACAAACTTTTTATATTATTTTTAGATACAGGATTTCAGGATACATTTCTGAGGCATTTTTTAAGGTGAGTTCAAATATGTAACAATGTGTGAAGGATTTATAATGTACAGAAGCAAGTAATGTTCTCATATGACATATGTTCTCACATGTCCTTATATGATAGATTTTAAGATACAAGATTTTAAGACAACCCCTCAGGGATCTTTTTAAGGTGAGACAAAAGATGATTTTTCTTGGGGAAACATTTTATCATGTTCAAATATGTAACCATGTGAAGAATTTATAATATACTGAAACAAGGATAATGTCCTCATATGATATACGTCCTCATATGTCCTCATATGACAGATTTTAAGACAACCCCTCAGGGATTTTTTTAGGGTGAGACAAAAGATGATTCTTTTTGGCGAAACATTTTATCATGTTCAAATATGTAACCATATGAATAATTTATAATATACTGAAACAACGGTAACGTCCTCATATGACATTGAACATTTGATCTTTGAACGGAGAATTTATTATGTATAAAGATAAATAATCGCTATGATAATCAACGGACAAAGCTAAAAAATTATGTTTAGTATTATGCAATCATTGTCCATGCAATTTGACCTCCAAATTGAATCATACTAAAAATTGCAATAAAATTCACAAAGTGTCTCGTGAAAAGGGGTTAAGTCGAGAATAAAGCGGACTGGAACATGACGTAACGGAGGCAGTAAAAATACGGGTTGAAGAAGTTGTAAAGTAGAATATTTCCATCGGTGATAAATAAAGAGGCGAGTAAAAGGGGGGAAGCCGACCGTCAAAGGAGGCACGTTGACCGGTCAAGACAATCGGCGTGCCGGTTGTGTAGCACGCCTTTTTCGGCGAACTGTGAACGTAGCCTGAGCTCTGGCATTCCCCTTTCCTCCTGGTCGTCGGCCGGTTCGTCCGGGGTCACCGACGAGAGGTCACGTCGCTCGCATGGCATCGGTGACTTTTTCATTTTTCTCTCTCCCTCCATTCGACCCCTACACCCCCTCTCTCTTAACCCGTATCTTTCTCTCGCTTCTTCCCGATAGCCACGGGCCCAGCTTTGCTTCGATGCTGCTTCGTTTAAAGGAGTGGTTCAACACCATTGGCGTAGATTCTGCAACGTTATTTAAACGACCGGGTTACATTGAAAGTTACAGTTTTTATGCTACTCCTTAATCAACCTCGATATTTCGAAATGTTGAACGAAAGTAATTTACATCGAAAGCCTTATGTAAAATTTCCAATAATTTACGGTCATTGAGAAATCGATGAAAGTGGATATTAGCTTTGCAGTTTCAATTTGGTACACCAGTCACTATCCTATTGCAGTCTTCTTGAATAAAGTGTTGAGAATTCTTCTCAGTGTTGAGAATTATTACCATCGTCTATACGGTACTATGACATATATTTGTCGTTCATTTAACGAACTCCCGTTCGGCTACTTAGTTGTTTTAATTGGACTTGCAGATTGAACATTGCTTTGAATGCACTTTAAATGCAAATCTACTAACAAGATCAAGATAAAACGTGCTGTTTTCCACTGGCATGCAAGCTCGTTGTTATCCCCCTGAAAATGAACACAAAATACACGTTCGATCATGCAGAATCTATTATTATTTAATCGTCGAACGTGATATTACAGCTCGAAAGTCGTCGAGTTCCGGCGAAAACCCTCTCGAGGCATCGAACATGGTGCACGGCAAATGTCTCGCGCTCCCTCTAATCACTTTACCCACGACACCGAGCCGAAAACTAACGGTAACATCTGCTTCCACGGTGAATAGTGTTCATCGAGCGGTTTTTGCCGTGCGAACAGCGTCACTGGTCAAAGGTTCCCGTGTATAAAACCGATGAACAAGCGGTTAGAAGAAACGGTCAACAAGATTTGCGAGCACGGTATCCGAATACAGGGATTTTCGGATCTGGGAGTTTTGGCATCTGGGGATTTAGTTTTGGGGATTCTGGAAAATCTTTTTTCTTCTGGGCATTTTTCATTCTTGGGATTTGAGCATTCTAGGAATATTTTTATTTTAGGGATTTTTGGATTCTAGGGATTTTGGGATTCTAGGGATTCTAGGGATTTGGGGATTTGGGGATTCTAGGGATTTGAGGATTCTAGAGATTTGGGGATTTTTGGGATTTGGGGATTCTAGGGATTTGGGGATTTGGAGATTCTAGGGATTTGGGGGTTCTAAGGATTTCGAGATTCTTGGGATTTGGAGATTCTAGGTATTTGGGGATTCTAGGGATTTGAGGATTCTAGGGATTTGGAGATTCTTGGGATTTATGGATTCTTGGGATTTGGAGATTCTAGGGATTTGGGGATTCTAGGGATTTGGAGATTCTTAGGATTTGGAGATTCTTGGGATTTGGGGATTCTAGGGATTTGGGGGTTCTAGGGATTTGGGGATTCTTGGGATTTGGAGATTCTTAGGATTTGGAGATTCTAGGGATTTGGGGATTCTGGGGATTTGGAGATTCTTGGGATTTAGGGATTCTAGGGATTTGGAGATTCTTAGAATATAGGGGTTCTAGGAATTTGGGGATTATAGAGATTATAAGAATTTGGGGATTCTGGGGATTTGGGGATTCTGGGGATTTGGAGATTCTTGAGATTTAGAGATTCTATGGATCCTAAGGATTTGGAGATTCTGGGTATTTTTTGATTCTAGGGATTTCGGGATTCTGGGGATTTTTTATTCTAGGGATCTTTTGATTCTGGGGAATTTTGATTCCAGGGATTTTTGGATCTAGAAATTTGAGGATTCTGGAAATTTTTTGGTTTTGTGGATTTTTATGGTTGGGAGAAAAATTATGCTAAGATTTTTTTGGATATTTTATGGATATTTTTATGCTATATATAATTGAACCTAAATATATTATGACTTACAAATGTTAGCATATCTTACAACATACATCCCTACAACGCTATAAAACTCGTCAGAGATAAAAAGCGAAGAAGAAAGAAAGGTATAAAATTGTAAAGTCGATGCGATGCACAAAGGGTTAAACAACCGTTCGGAGGATGAACAATTCGAACAATTTTCATTGCGCAAACAGTTAAACGATCATCCTCGGGTGCATTGGTAACGATTCGAGGAATCTTCAGCGAACGGCGAACGATCATCCGAAATATTCGCGAAACGAGGCGGTTTTCCGGAGGCAGCCAATCGCTCGGTGAAAACTATCCGCGTAAATGATGAGCCGTTAACTAAATCTTGATTGATCAATTAAACGGTCGTCGCGGGACGTTTATAACGCTGTGAATATCTCGGAACGAGACGAGCCACGGTTGACCAACAGCTTTGCGAGAATAATGGCTTTGCGTAACAATTAAACGTCGCTTTCAGATGCATTTACGATTTGAGCAATCCTTTCAACGTCGCGATTACGAATCAACTAGACAGCTCATCGTTTAACTCTTCTCTCCTCTTTGCACTTGTTCGCATTCTTTACTCTTCTTCTCGATCGACCTTATATTGTCTCGTCGCACATTTTACTGTATTCAAACATTCCTGTTGGAAATTTATTTTTTTATCTTTTTAGAAAGATACAGGGAAAATTAGCAGTGAATACTAAAAGCAGAGCGAATACTCTAGGTACATAGTACCTGGAGATACCTCAGACTGTTTGTTACCGAAGGTCATGGAAATACATACGGTCTTTTCTTTAAGTGGACACCTAAATTCACATTTTGTGCACCTGAACGGTATTTCATTTTTTATGGAGTATTGACAGAGTCCTCTTTCTGAACCTTAAAGTTTGTACTTCGAAAGGGAAATGAATACTGCAGCTATTTGCAGTAGTCATATTTTGGTAGTTCCAACTGAGCGGCCATCTTGCAGACACCTAGTTCTTCGAACAAATTTTTCTTCCACCATTTTCGAATATGATACTTTACATGATCTGAATATACATGTAGATATAAATATACATATAGACATACATATATGTACATACATATAGATATAAATATACATATAGACATGCATATATGTACATACAGATATAAATTTACATATAGACATGCATATACATATAGATATAAATATACATACAGACATGCATATATGTACATACAGATATAAATATACATACAGACATGCATATATGTACATACAGACATAAATATACATATAGACATGCATATATGTACATACAGATATAAATATACATATAGACATGCATATACATATAGATATAAATATACATATAGACATGCATGTACATATAGATATAAATATACATATAGACATGCATATATGTACATACAAATATAAATATACATATAGACATGCATATATGTACATACAGATATAAATATACATATAGACATGCATATATGTACATACATACAGATATAAATATACATATGGACATGCATATATGTACATACAAATATAAATATACATATAGACATGCATATATGTACATACAGATATAAATATACATATAGACATGCATATATGTACATACATACAGATATAAATATACATATGGACATGCATATATGTACATACAAATATAAATATACATATAGACATGCATATATGTACATACAGATATAAATATACATATAGACATGCATATATGTACATACAAATATAAATATACATATAGACATGCATATATGTACATACAGATATAAATACACATATAGACATGCATACACATACAGATATAAATATACATATAGACATGCATATACATACAGATATAAATATATACATATAGACATGCATATACATACAAATATAAATACACATATAGACATGCATACACATACAGATATAAATATACATATAGATATGAATGTAGGTACAATAATACACTTCCTCGCGCACAAGTGTTAACCTCCACTCAAGAGAGAAATGTGAACGTGGAAAAATGTGGCGGGTTAAAGAACGAAAGATGTCTCGTCGAAATTCGCGTTGCATCGAGGAGGCTCGTAAATCAGCTCGTGCAAAGAATTCGCGATTATCCCATCGAAAGCGAGCCTCGTTGCGGAGGCGAGTTTGCCGGGCAAGAGACAAACGGACTCCGCGTAAGGTCATTCGAGGGCCGATGCCGCGCGTAGCTGCATTTCCGCGTTCGCGGTGCCGCGCGTCGCCGGGGTCATAGGTCGAATATTCGATAGGCGAACGCCTTCTGTGTAACGGTACACCACGTGCCTCCTCGCTCGAGCATTTTGACAATCCGACGAGCAACTAATCCGCATACCACCATTCGACCGTCTAACCCGCGAGATATCCTCACTGTCTTAGCTTTCCATCGGTGCCTCGCAACGGTTGTGTGTAATTGTATTCTTCTTTTTTTGGAGTATGTTGGTCATGGGAGATTGATGTGATAGATTGATGGTGGGATAGGAGATTGAGAGATTGTTTGGTAGAGAGTAGTTGGGTGACAAGTTTAAGGGAGGGGAGTATTCATTGATGAGGAGATGAGGATCAGATTTTCAAGGTTTCGAAAACCTAAATATGTAAACTTCAAAATTTTTTATTTGTCAAATCTTTGTGTGGAAATCTTCAACTTGACAGATTTGTAAATTGCCATGTCTTTGGGTTGGTAAATTTCTAAATTGTCAAGTACCCATGTCCCTATATCCCTAAGTCTCTACATTGTCAAATCTCGACGTCAACAAATACCTACATCCTCAGATCTCTACATCCCCAGATCTCTACATTCCCAAATCTCTATGTCTTCAAATATCTACATCCCCTATTCTCTACACCTTCAAATCTCTACGTCTCCAAATCTCTACATCCCCAAATTCCAACATCCCCAAATTTCTACATCCCCTAATTTCCACATTCCCAAATCGCTACACTCCCAATTCTCTATGTCTTCAAATACCTACATCCCCTATTCTCTACACCCCCAAATCCCCATATCCCCAAATCTCTACGTCTCCAAATCTCTACATCCCCAAATCCCAACATCCCCAAATTTCTACATCCCCTAATTTCCACATTCCCAAATCCCTACACCCCCAAATCTCTATGTCTTCAAATACCTACATCCCCTATTCTCTACACCCCCAAATCTCTATGTCTTCAAATACCTACATCCCCTATTCTCTACACCCCCAAATCCCAATATCCCCAAATCTCTACGTCTCCAAATCTCTACATCCCCAAATCCCAACATCCCGAAATCCCAACATCCCCAAATCCCAACATCCCCAAATCCCAACATCCCCAAACCCCAACATCCCCAAATCCCAACATCCCCAAATCCCAACATCCCCAAATTCCAACATCCCCAAATTTCTACATCCCCTAATTTCCACATTTCCAAATCCCTACACCCCCAAATCTCCAAATCCCCAAATCCCAACATCCCAAAATCTAAAATTTCACAGTCTAAAAACTTCCCAATAAAAAGAAAGAACCTATCACTCCAAAGCAAAATAAGTTGTGAAAGTGAAAAAGACAGGTACGACAAAATGAATGACTTTTCACCGCGCTACGTTGGTTACACGTATTCTACGGTGTATTATATGTACGAGTCTATTGAATAGATGGATAAATGGCCGATGTATACAGAAAGAAACGAAGAGGGAGAATAGACGTTGCTTGGATTTCTCGAACAATGGAAGACTTCGCCTATAATCGGAAGTAAGTCTCGTTAGCGTAATGCGTAACTGTACATAGTGACTGGCTAATTTTGTATTATGTCCCATTACGTGTAGCAGGATCAAGGGTTCCCTACGTACCGTTTTTGATATCCGTGATCTATAGTACCGTTCGATAAAAATTCATCAAACTTCAATTCTGAAAAAATGAAATTTCTTCAAAGTAGTAATGAAATATCTTTATATAAATTTTGATCTTTTATTTCACTTATTACATTCTTATTATTACATTAATATCCTTACTAATACACTATTATTCTTATTAGTGCAGTTAATTTTAGTTTACAGTAAAAAATTTGTTGTGTACCAAACAATTTAATATTTGCTACTAAAATTGTTTATCTCCTACAGTTGTTTAGTCATGCATAACGATGTTATTGACTCACGAGATCTGATTCGGTCAGATGGTATAAAAGCGAAAGGAACGGAAACGTGTTTTTGAAAATGAAAGTAGCACAGTTTCCTCGGTCACAAAAATAAGCAACGAGAACTTGGCTAACAGAAGATCCTTTCCTCGTTTCCTGCTTGGAAATCGTTTGCACGATCACGCGAGGCTTAACAAGCACTCTTTAGAATGAAAACACCCGTCCAGTCTTCAATCACCGACGGTATCAACGATTCTGCATCAGCCTGGTCTTTCTACATATTCACCGTAGGGTAATTAAAGGCTTTTACAACTTTCCTAAATATTCGAACATCGGTAATTCCGATATAATTTTAGTGCTCCGCTAATTACAGGTCTGACTGATTATTAGCTAGTACGGTACGTTATGGAAATGCGTTTTGTAATTCTAAAATTTATGAAAAAAAAATTGTTTAAATTGTTTGAACCCCAGATTGCGTATTTGCAAGCAGATATTTTACCAACATGCTGTTAATAAATTTCCTCCTAGCACATTTTGAAGAGGACATATGCCTACTTCCACGCGATAATTCAACCTGATTCACCGCGCCTCAACTTGAAGTCCTACAATTTGCATATAAAATACACGTAAAAAGTAACACAACATATTAACATTCCCGATTCGTTCTAATATCGCGACCGACAAATAAACAGGCAGAGGATTAAGAGACCGCAAAGTAGAGGATATTACGAAACACGTGTTTATTTTTCGAGCGATTTCGCAACGTGGCCAATCAGTTGAGGACGCGTGACGCGAAAAGCGTGAAAGTCGAGGGATTATTTTACGAGCGGATGCTCTCGATGAACGTCGTCGCTGCGAGGCGTGCAGGGACAGAAGAGAGAAGGAACACGGAGAGCCCTTTCAGGTGCATCACAACGTAGGCCATGCGTCTTGCCGGGCAGCAATGGCATTTAAATGTTAGACTCTTCTATCTGGCCGGTGGTATTTCGCGGCGGTCTGAGGCCGCATCTCGCCGCCGCTCTCTGTTCAATTTCGAAAGTTAAATGTCAATGAGTAGCGGCCGCCGCCGCCGTCGCATTCGATGCACTCCTCGCTGCTGCTGCATCTACGCAGAATGCGCTTTTTACCGCGCTGCGACACGCGACTCCTTGAAATTTCCAATCTGCGCTAACACGAATGCTTTGCAAATCTGGCGATCTTAACGTATCGTCAAATGTTACGGTCTCACTGCGCGTAATTATGCTCGGTTAACGACTGCATTTTATATTCAAGGTCGGTTCGCAAGTAGTGCAACTCATCCTCCAACAAAAAACTCCATTTCTCTCATAGGATTTTTAACATTTGTTGAGCAAATCAATTACGATTCTTAGATCATAGTAACGTGTTAATTCTGTCAATGGGATAGGGATTTGAGATATGCAGATTTGGGATGTAAGGATTTGCAATCTAGGGAATTTGTAATCTAGGGATTCGGGATGTAGGAATTAGGGGTTTAGGGAATTTGGGATCTAGGGAATTCTGGAACTAGGAATTTGGGAACTAGGAAATTTTGGAACTAGGAATTTGGGATCTGGGGAATTTGGGAACTTGGAAATTTGAGATCTGGGGAATTCTGGAACTAGGAATTTGGGATCTGGGGAATTTGGGAACTAGGGAGTTTGGGACCTAGGGAATTTGAGAACTAGGGAATTTGGGACCTAGGGAAATTGGGAAGTAGGTAATTTGGGACCTAGGGAATTTTGGAATTGGGGAATTCTGGAACTAGGAATTTGGAAACTAGGGAATTTGGAATCTAGGGAATTTTGGAACTAGGAAATTTGGGATCTGGGGAATTCTGGAACTAGGAATTTGGGATCTGGGGAATTTAGGAACTAGGAATTTGGGATCTGGGGAATTTAGGAACTAGGGAATTTGGGAACTAGGAAGTTTGGGACCTAGGAATTTGGGAACTAGGGAGTTTGGGACCTAGGGAATTTGGGGACTAGGGAGTTTGGGACCTGGGGAATTTGGGAACTAGGGAATTTGAGAACTAGGGAATTTGGGACCTAGGGAAATTTGGAACTAGGGAATTTGGGACCTAGGGAATTTTGGAACTGGGGAATTTGATAACTCGGAAATTTGGGAACTAGGTATTTGGGATTTAGGAAATTTTGGAACTAGGGAATTTGGGATCTAGGGAATTTTGGAACTAGGAATTTGGGATGTAGGAAATTTGGGAACTAGGTATTTGGGAACTAGGAAGTTTGGAAACTAGGGAATTTGGGATTCGGAGAATTTGGGATCTAGGGATTTGGAATCTAGAAATTCGTGTCATAGGGATTTGAAATCTAGAGATTCACCTTACTTATGCAAATGAACACATACATGTATGTTGAGGTACACTACAGTACACAGTGAAGACAATATTATAAAATACATCAACCGACTTTTCAACGAATGCAGCATTTCGAAGTGCAGAAATTGATTAACAAATTATTGCGCCCTATCTGCGTATAATATGTGGTAGAGAAAATTAATATTCCCGTCAGTTCAGTTATTATATTGAATCAGATTCGCGTGGTGGGTTATCGATGACCAAGGTAGAAATCACTGTATTAACCTTCGACATCGAGTTACCAATTAATCGATGGAGGTCCGATGATGAGAGAAACGTGAAAATGTAGGAAAGGAACGGTGTCTCGCAGAAGATACGATCCAGCATGGACGACGCGGCCTCTTTGCGATGGGGCCATCGAGGCGTTCCGTTACTCGCCGGTAACGAGTCCGCTGCCTTTACAATAATTAACAGAGCCAATCAAACGCTCATTAGGCAGAGTAAATAGGGGATGTAATTACGAGCGATACTGTGCTCGGTCCTGTACAGAGTGGCGCGCGACCCAACGTAATCGTGCGTACGGCTAATAAGCCGAGTCTATATGTGTGTACGTACACACATGCGAGTACATGGACGACACTTGTGTACGCGTTCGCAGTCATTCGACGTACGTCAGTGGAGAGTTGATTTTTCTTCTTTCTTATGCGACTCGATAATACCAGAGTTATATTTTTGAACACTTGGATATTTCATTAGATGTTTAACTCACAGTTTCATATATGTTTAATGTAATTTTACTTGTGAAGGAAGTAATCAATAATCCTTCCACGATCAATCACAGTCTTCGCATCCGAGGATCTAAAAATATTTCCAAGGATGCAAAGTCGCGATTCAACATAGTTGCACCATTTAATTACACGTATTAATAATTTCCCAAACTAATTGCTTATCTAATAGGACGAATAATCTACAGGTTGTTTCCATTGTTAGCATCCGTAGCGTAAGTTTTGCATGTAAAATATTCATGAGCAACAAACTGCAAGCTGTAATTCCTTCTAAACCGCGTTGCAAACTTTTCCTCGCTCCGTTGTCTCCCCTAGCTGGAATCTTTTCCTGCCCCTCCCGTCCCCCGTTCCGCCGCCCTTTTCGCGTTATCGCAGTTATTACCCGTACCGCGGCTTCTGTCTCGCTGGCTGCTCCGGTAAAGCCCTCCTGCAATTTGAATGTCTACGACAGCGTGAAAATCACCTACGATAAACAGTCTACCGGGATAATTATTATCCACGGACGCTTCTTTTATTCTCCTACGCAATATGCTTCCCTTAACTTCGCTTTATTCCACATAAAATAGCTGCAATCGTCGAAGGAATAATGAATTACGATATTCATCTGCGAGTTAATTGCATTGTAAGTTTAATTGTAAGATATCGATTCGTCGAGTATGCGAAAGGAAGGAAGGCTTGATGGACATTTCAGAGGAGTATTTCACTTAGATGAAGTGTTGCTTCAGTACAAATAGAGCAGATAGTAATTTGGGGAACTTGGGATTTGGCGGTCTACGTGTATGAGAAACTAGGGAATTTGGGATTTAGGGAATTTGGAATCTAGGGAATTTGGGATCTAGAGAATTTGGGATTTAGGGGATTTGGGATCTAGGGTATTTGGGATCTAGAGAATTTGGGAACTAGGAAATTTGGGATCTAGGGTATTCGGGATCTAGGGAATTTGGGAACTAGGGAATTTGGAATTTCAAGGATTTGGGGTCTAGAGAATTTGGGATTTGGGGAATTTGGGATTTAGGGAATTTGGGAACTAGGGAATTTGGGAACTAGGGAATTTAGGAACTAGGAAATTTGGAATTTGAGGAATTCGGGAACTAGGAAATTTGGAATTTGAGGAATTCGGGAACTAGGGAATTTGGGATTTGGGGAATTTGGAATCTCGAGGATTTGGGGTCTAGGGAATTTGGGATTTGGGGAATTTGGGAACTAGGGAATTTGGGATCTAGAGAATTTGGGAACTAGGGAATTTGGGAATTAGGGAATTTGGGAACTAGGTAATTTGCGAACTAGGGAATTTGGGAACTAGGGAATTTGGAATCTCAAGGATTTGGGGTCTAGAGAATTTGGGATTTGGGGAATTTGGGATTTAGGGAATTTGGGAACTAGGAAATTTGGAATTTGAGGAATTCGGGAACTAGGAAATTTAGAATTTGAGGAATTCGGGAACTAGGGAATTTGGGATTTGGGGAATTTGGAATCTCGAGGATTTGGGGTCTAGGGAATTCGGGATTTGGGGAATTTGGGATTTAAGGAATTTGGGAACTAGGGAATTTGGGAACTAGGAAATTTGGGAACTAGGGAATTTGGGAACTAGGGAATTTGGGAACTAGGGAATTTGGGATTTGAGGAATTCGGGAACTAGGGAATTTGGAATTTGGGGAATTTGGAATTTCGAGATTTGAGGTCTAGGGAATTTGGAATTTCGAAGATTTGGGGTCTAGGAAATTTGGGATTTGAGGAATTTGGGAACTAGGGAATTTGGGATTTGGGGAATTTGGAAACTAGAAAATTTGGGAACTAGGGAATTTGGGATTTGGGGAATTTGAAATCTCGAGGATTTGGTGTCTATGGATTTTGGGAACTAGGGAATTTGGCATCTAGGGAGTTTGGGAACTTGAGGACTTGGAATTTAGGGATTTAGGACATAAAAGTTTGGGGATCTACGAATTTGTAAACCTTCAAATTAAAAAATTTGCAGATATCTCAATTTAGAGATCTAGTACAGCAAGAATTCTAGGATACAGGAATTTTGAATCTGGGAATCTTCGAGCTAATAACTTGAAGATGAAGTACTTGAGAATCTTGAAAAACCTTGAATCCCAAAACCTTGAATACTTAAAACTTGTCAAGTTTATTACTCAAAGTTTACACCCCAGTACAATTTATCTGACATGCACTATGCACCTATGTAACAGCTGCACCCCTATACGACCACAATACAATCGTGAAGGCGTCGCGCGTTATGAAGCAGCCTGTAGAAGAGTCTGCTGGTCTGTTGGAAAGTGAGAATTCCCGGCGCGCGTGCGTAAATTCAAGCGTGTCGTCGACTCGGCCGAACAGAGAGAGGATCGCAAAAACGACCAAGAGTCAAAGGAGAGAGCCTAGGCTATGGTATCTCGTTTCGCGGAAGTGCGTGGGGAAACAACGACACCTTCGTCACCGGGGACCCCTGCTGCTGCCATGCCACAGACGATGCTGGCTCGCAAATTTCAACCGGGCCTTCGTCAGGCTATTAGCTAAGCATCGATGAGCGTGAATCAGAGAAACCCTGCTACACGATCGACTTGACGCTTTTAGGATCCCGTTGAATTCCATTCTACTCTTTCTGGAAGGTCCACTCGACCGTGTTTACCTACACCCCCGTTTGCGGGGATCCGGAGGTCTCGGAGGTACTTTTGCTGCAGGTAGCGAAGTTGAAAGTTAGGTTGAAAAGTTTGATGACGTCAGTTTCTTGTTCTTTTCACGAGATGACTATCTCAGTCATTGTTCAATATGAAGGTCATTATTCATAATCAATAGGAATATCATTGTTACTTCTTTATTGACCTTGCACTTTATTTATGCTTCCCTTGAAGAATCCTTGAAAAGAATAAAATGAGGTCCAGTATTTTCCTGAAAATTAGCAGACATGTTCAGAGGTGGCGTACACATGTGATATAATATTAATGACAGTGTATGAAATAATAAAATATTAGCTGCACGAAAAATGAGTTGAAGCTGGAGTATGGACATGGATGTCCTATAGGTGATACTTTCTGGAGTGTCGGATCTTTTTCCATCTTTTAGGTATGCAGATGACACATCAGGGAATTTGGGATTTGAGGAATTTGGGATATGGGGAATTTGGGATTTGGGGAATTTGGGATTTGGGGAATTTGGGATTTGGGGAATTTGGGATTTGGGGAATTTGGGATTTGGGGAATTTGGAATTTGGGGAGTTTGGGATTTGGGGAATTTGGGATTTGGGGAATTTGGGATTTGGGGAATTTGGGATTTGGGGAATTTGGGATTTGGGGAATTTGGGATTTGGGGAATTTGGGATTTGGGGAATTTGGGATTTGGGGAATTTGGGATTTGGGGAATTTGGGATTTGGGGAATTTGGGATTTGGGGAATTTGGGATTTGGGGAATTTGGGATTTGGGGAATTTGGAATTTGGGGAGTTTGGGATTTGGGGAATTTGGGATTTGGGGAATTTGGGATTTGGGGAATTTGGGATTTGGGGAATTTGGGATTTGGGGAATTTGGGATTTGGGGAATTTGGGATTTGGGGAATTTGGGATTTGGGGAATTTGGGATTTGGGGAATTTGGGATTTGGGGAATTTGGGATTTGGGGAATTTGGGATTTGGGGAATTTGGGATTTGGGGAATTTGGGATTTGGGGAATTTGGGATTTGGGGAATTTGGGATTTGGGGAGTTTGGGATTTGGGGAGTTTGGGATTTCGGGAGTTTGGGATTTGGGGAATTTGGGATTTGGGGAATTTGGGATTTGGGGAATTTGGGATTTAGGAATTTGGGGATGTTGGGATTTGTGGAATTTGGGATTTGGGGAATTTGGGATTTGGGGAATTTGGGATTTGGGGAATTTGGGATTTGGGGAATTTGGGATTTAGGAATTTGGGGATGTTGGGATTTGGGGAATTTGGGATTTGGGGAATTTGGGATTTGGGGAATTTGGGATTTGGGGAATTTGGGATTTGGGGAATTTGGGATTTAGGAATTTGGGGATGTTGGGATTTGTGGAATTTGGGATTTGGGGAATTTGGGATTTGGGGAATTTGGGATTTGGGGAATTTGGGATTTAGGAATTTGGGGATGTTGGGATTTGGGGAATTTGGGATTTGGGGAATTTGGGATTTGGGGAATTTGGGATTTGGGGAATTTGGGATTTGGGGAATTTGGGATTTGGGGAATTTGGGATTTGGGGAATTTGGGATTTGGGGAATTTGGGATTTGGGGAATTTGGAATTCGAGGAATTTGGGATTTGAGGAATTTGGGATTTGGGAAATTTGGAATCTCGAGGATTTGGGGTTTAGGGAATTTGGGATTTGGGGAATTTGGAATCTCGAGGATTTGGGGTCTAGAGAATTTGGGATCTAGGGAATTTGGGATCTAGGGAATTTGGGATTTAGGGAATTTGGGATTTGGAGAATTTGGGATTTGAGGAATTTGGGATTTGGGGAATTTGGAATCTCGAGGATTTGGGGTCTAGGGAATTTGGGATTTGGGGAATTTGGAATCTCGAGGATTTGGGATTTGAGGAATTTGGAATCTCGAGAATTTGGTGTCTAGGGAATTTGGGATTTGGGGAATTTGGAATCTCGAGGATTTGGGATTTGAGGATTCTGGAATCTCGAGGATTTGGTGTCTAGGGAATTTGGGATTTGGGGAATTTGGAATCTCGAGGATTTGGGATTTGAGGATTCTGGAATCTCGAGGATTTGGGGTCTAGGGAATTTGGTACGGATGGTGTAAAGAGTGTACTCGGTGGTACGTTAGGTACGCGAGACTTTCATGTCCCCCATGGAAACTGAAGTCGCGTAGTAAGAGTTGTGCTCCACATAAGGTAAGACGACGTAACGTGTATACGGTTACAACAGCCTCGTTCCTCCGCGTAATGCGCATAGTGCACATTCCTCTACGTGAACTAATATCGACTGCCGGGTTGACTGGTCTACGATGGATAAGCTTGAACTGGGTCAAAGCCAGACCGAGCAAAAAATTCCCATTCGGTCTCTTGCGAAAGGTTAACATCCTCCAACTATTTCCATCTTCTTGCTCAATTTCAAGTTTCACGATTTTTTTCATAATTGTAGGTATTCTTACGTTTTATATATAAAATTGTAATTCGGAACAATTGTCGAAATTTTGCATTTGTTAAGTTCTAAATGGACAATTCTCAAGTTTCCCAAATTTTTACGTTTCTTTGTTTTCAAATATTTTCATAAATTTCCGAATCTGGAAGTCAACTCTTTGGTTTATGTGGAGTCAGACTCGTGACGCACCAGGTGCGTCATTACTTCATACGTGACAATCCTGTCAGAACATTTTATGTTTCCTAATTTGCAAATATACTTCTACATTTCCGAATCTGCAACTCAACCCATTGACTTACATCTCATCAGACTCATGACGCACCTGGCGCGTCATTAGTTCAAACATGCCAAACCTGATTCATATTTTTAATACTCTTTAACTTGGAGTTTGCAGTCATAGTTTGAGTAAAATTATTCAAATTCCTCACATTTGAAAAGTGCCTTTGAAACAATGCTTCTGTAAGTTTACACAGAGTTTCAATTTTTAAATAAGGTAGATATAAGAATGACGGAATTGTCAAATTGTGAAATGATAAAATTGAGCAGCGTAACGTTTCAACGATTGTACCAGCTTTCGAAGAGCACAGGGTAAAAGAAGACACGAATGCGCGCATAGTAAGTGCACAGTATAATATGCAGGTGGAGATATTCGGTCGATCGGATTACTGGATCGGAATTCGAAGCGGGAATCTCCGTTTCCATTAGAAGTCGGAGCATTAAGTAATTCGGATCGTCTTCTCGAAACTTTTACGCGTCCATTCCGTTCCTTGGTACAATTAGAAAGCTCGGGACGGGTCTGAAAGAGACTCGCGAAAGAATAAAAGTAGGAAAAATGCGGGGCTGATCGGCGAGGCAGGTGGTCCCGCGGGAGTGGCACGCTCGAAGCCGGTGAAAATCGTACGGGTCGTAATGCGGGCCAGGTGCAAAGCTGGCCGGCGAAAAAATGGCGCGCGAGCCGCGTAAAATCGTCGTTGTTGCAAATGCAGCAAGAAACGGATGTTAATTCGACGATTTACCACTTAACGCGAGAATCAGCCGGCTGCGAAACTTTGCCGAGCGTGCACTCGAACGCGGCTATGTTCTCTCTGGATTTCACGGCGAGTAATTTAATTAGTCAGAAAGATAGCGATTCGCCTCGTTCCGCGAACTTAGCTCTAGGAGGGCGGCAATTAGTTCAATTTTTTTTTTCTTTCCTCTTCTTCTTCTTCTTCTTCTTGCTCACCCTCCTCGTTTTTCCTTCGCGGGATTGCCGTGGCGCCGACGGCGTGAAGATCCTCCGGATAAACCGGATGCTGATTCTTCGGGGCCAAGGGCAAATCGTGCGCTGCTCTTCTGTGTCGTTTGTTGTTTGTCGATTCGTTCTTTTATCTCCCTCTTTTTTTTACCTTTTGCTCCAGCCAGGGAATATTTCAACGATTCGAAATGGGTTAGTCATGGTTGTTACGTGAAGTAATGTTTATCGTTGGCCGGATAGGAATGTGCCGAGGTGTTTGACGCGATCGTTCCATTCGGTTCCATCTATTAATTATATAAGCCCCTGTCATGGCCACTTTTTAACCTTTTAACATTTCCACAATAACCAATGGATTTTTGAATATTACTATGACTATGCGTTGTATCGCGCTCTTCGCGATTATTCTTGAAAGTGGTACGATAGTTGCATCCAATGTGCCGGCTGAATTCGTGTCTATATAAGTTAGGTTGAAAAAATTAACAACATAAGTAACATGCTGATTGAATTCATTCAGCAATAGTTTTTAGCTAGGTTTAAAAGTAACTTGGTTGAATGTTGGATCCTTATGACGCACCAGGCGCGTCACGAATCTGACTGGATATAAGACAATGAATTGAGTTCCAGATTCGGAAATTTAGAAATACATCTGCAAGTTAAGAAACGTGGAAATTTGAGTCAGGTTCGTCACGTATGAAGTAATGACGCACAAGGTGCGTCACGAGTCTGGTTAAATATAAATCAAGCAATTGAGTTCCAGATTTGATAATTTATGGGTAGAGTTGTAAGTTGAGAAACGTAAAAATTTGAGTCGGGTTTGTAACGTATGAAGTAATGACGCACCAGGTGCGTCACGTGTCTGATTAAATTTAAATCAAGCAATTGAGTTCCAGATTTGAAAATTTATGAGTAGAGTTGTAAATTAAGAAACGTAAAAATTTGAGTCAGGTTTGTAACGTATGAAGTAATGACGCACAAGGTGCGTCACGAGTCTGGTTAAATATAAATCAAGCAATTGAGTTTCAGATTTGAAAATTTATGGGTAGAGTTGTAAGTTGAGAAACGTAGAAATTTGAGTCGGGTTTGTAACGTATGAAGTAATGACGCATCAGGTGCGTCACGAGTCTGATCAAATATAAATCAAAGAATTGAGTTCCAGATTTGAAAATTTATGAGTAGAGTTGTAAATTAAGAAACAAAAATTTGAGTCAGGTTTGTAACGTATGAAGTAATGACGCACCAGGTGCGTCACGAGTTTAAGTAAGTCAGACTTGAGTTCTAGATGCGGAAATTTAGGAATACGTTTATAAGTTAATAATGTAAGTTGTAGAAACAGAAGATAGAGGGAGAAATGTTGTATACCATAAACAGTTTTGGTTATACTTGTACAATACTGTTGTAGAATGTCTTTTAATAGAGTCCGAGTAAAAATGTACACCGATGTCCCGATCTACCTGTGCCATTTCCTAGTGCAATTAATGTTTTACCAGCGCTGTTACTCTCCCTTCGCGTTCACTCTCGATATTCCCTTTCACGCAGCAGCCTTTCGTCGAAGCGGAGATAGAAAACAACTTCCTGATCCCGTGGGGTTAAGTGCCGAGTGTCCGATCTCTTCTATCACCTTCCGCATTGGGGACACGGCTTACACGGATGGAAATCGCTGTTACTTGGCGAAACTTGTTCGTTTTAGCGACGGACTCTTCCCGAAAAGAATGTACGATTTTCTGTATTGTTAACAAGTAGTTAAAACAATGAAGGAGTCGATAATATTAGTTGTCAAAGATGTTGACATCGAGTGAGAATATGCTTTTTATTAGATATGCAACACACGATTGTTGCCACTGATGTTATTAACACATTAGATGGGAACACATTTATTAACGAATATGTAACACTTGATTACAATATTTGAGTTGTATGACATTGAAAGAGAAACACGATTGTCAATGATGTTAAAGGAGAATTTTGCAGACAACGCACAGCGTACTTTAGCCCCTAGCATTACAATATGGTGTCACACACGTGACGCACACTGCAGCTCCATACGTAACATATGACTCTCACGTTGTCATCGCAATTGAATTTTGAGTTCAACTTCAATTATAACCTTCACTTATAATTCTCAATTAATCAATTATAAGAATTGATATATTCAGAAAATATATATATTCAAAAATCGTTGAACACAAAACATGAAACAACTTCCACTTGTCTTCATATAGTAGGAATACATATGAATAGTAGGAAAATAATTAGTTATTTTTGTACGATGCAGTTCTAGAAAATTGCAGGTTAAGGAGCTTCAAATCGATTCGACAAAACGAAGTATTTGTACAGCGAGGTTTGTCCGCGTGAATCTGCAGAATAATAGAAAAGTAATCGATGTAACAGCGGTGAGAAATGGCGGAAGCAACCTCTCACGTTTCCACGGCCTTCGATTACCGTGCGAAACAATAGACTTTCCTCGCTTTCGACGACAACCAGGCAGTTTGTTAAGAGTTGTGACGCGAGCATTATCTAACTGGCTCGGCTAACACCGCAGAAAATCTTTCTCTTTCTCTCCGCTAGTATCTAAGTAACCCACTAAACTACAAGAGCGGCGAGGAACGAGGACAATGGATCCACGGGAGTCGCAAACGCCGACGCCGTACTTGCAATTGCATTACGGAGAAAGCTCGGCCCAACCGCTACGTTTATCGTTCCTTTCATCTTATTTTCTTACTATTATTTCACAATGGACCGTTTCGAATTGATTTTGGTTTATTAATGAAGAGAGTTCGTTGACTCTTTGGTGATGCGAAGGACTGAAAATTTAGACGGGTTCGTATTTGGAAATTTGTGGAACCTAGAAAATATAGAGATTTGGGGATTTCGGGATTTGGGAGATTTGGGATTTGGGAGATTTGGGATTTGGGAGATTTGGGATTTGGGAGATTTGGGATTTGGGAGATTTGGGATTTGGGAGATTTGGGATTTGGGAGATTTGGGATTTGGGAGATTTGGGATTTGGGAGATTTGGGATTTGGGAGATTTGGGATTTGGGAGATTTGGGATTTGGGAGATTTGGGATTTGGGAGATTTGGGATTTGGGAGATTTGGGATTTGGGAGATTTGGGATTTGGGAGATTTGGGATTTGGGAGACTTGGGATTTGGGAGACTTGGGATTTGGGACGCTTGGGATTTGGGACGCTTGGGATTTGGGACGCTTGGGATTTTGGACGCTTGGAAATTGGGACGCTTGGGATTTGAGGCGCTTGGGATTTGGGACGCTTGGGATTTTGGACGCTTGGAAATTGGGACGCTTGGGATTTGAGGCGCTTGGGATTGGGGACGCTTGGGATTGGGGACGCTTGGGATTGGGGACGCTTGGGATTTGGGACGCTTGGGATTTTGGACGCTTGGGATTGGGGACGCTTGGGATTTGGGACGATTGGAATTTGGGACGCTTGGGATTTTGGACGCTTGAAAATTGGGACGCTTGGGATTTGAGGCGTTTGGAATTTGGAACCTTGGAATTTGGGACCTTGGGATTTGGGGCGTTTGGGATTTAGGACGCTTGGGATTTGGGGCGCTTGGGATATAGGACGCTTGGGATTTAGTAACTTGGAACTTGGGATGCTTAGAATTTGGGACGCTTGGAATTTTGGACGATTGGAATTTGGGACGCTTGGGATTTTGGACGCTTGAAAATTGGGACGCTTGGGATTTGAGGCGTTTGGAATTTGGAACCTTGGAATTTGGGACCTTGGGATTTGGGGCGTTTGGGATTTAGGACGCTTGGGATTTGGGGCGCTTGGGATATAGGACGCTTGGGATTTAGTAACTTGGAACTTGGGACGCTTAGAATTTGGGACGCTTGGAATTTTGGACGCTTGGAATTTGGGACGCTTGGAATTTGGGACGCTTGGAATTTTGGACGCTTGGAATTTGGGACGCTTGGAATTTGGTACGCTTGGAACTTGGGACGCTTGGGATTTGAGGCGCTTGGGTTTCGGGGCGCTTGGGATTTAGTACCTTGGAACTTGGGACGCTTGGAATTTGGGGCGCTTGGGATTTGGGACGCTTGGGATCTGGGAGATTTGAGATTTGGGAGATTTAGGGAATTTCAAGATTTGGAAATTTGAGGATTTAGGGACTTAGAGATGTGAGTACTTAGTGATATGCAAACTTGGGAATTTGATTATTTGAGAACTTATGGATTTATGGTTATGGGAACTTGGATATTGAGAGATTTGAGGACTTGGAGACCTTAGGTTGAGACCTAACGTTATGAAACTTGGGAATTTGAAGATTTGAGGACTAAGAGACTTGGAAACTTGAGGACTCGAGAATTTAAGAGCTTGGAAAGATCACTTGAGAATTTGAAGACTTCAATTGGGAATTTAAATATTTATATACTAGAAAATTTAGAAGCTTGAGAATTTAAAGACTTGAAGATTTAGAAACTTGGAGATATTCGATCAATCCTGATATTTTCTAACTAACCTTCGAATCACGCAGAATGATTAAACCATTTCAACCTTCCTTTCGACCTCGCTCAGTCGAAAGTGTACACATTTCGATTCAAAAGCAGGTACCATTTTGACAAATATTTGCTGTCCGAAGTTTAATTAACCAAATGTCCGTTTACTAAAGACAAAGCTAATACATCTCATCCGAAAAGTTCACCATTCTTTCGTGTCTTATGAAATTCACAGTCGTCGAAAGAGACTCGTTTTCTCGAACAGTCGATTCGTCGAAGCGTTCGATACCGGACAGGATCGAAGCTAGAGAGGATGTCGATCGGTCGTTAGAGCGGGATGTTTAGCCAAACGACAAAGATCTCTCCTCTACCGCGGATGGACTGGACGTTATGTAAGCGAGAATCTCGATCCTAGATCTCGTCTGATTACTCGTTACAAGGATCGTTTCTCCTGCGAGGGTTTATCGATATCTCGACTACGAATTGATCGATCGCAACCAGGAAATGAAACCAACCTCGTAGAAAAGTTCCGAGAATTATTTTTATTATTCGAGTATCATCCCTCGTTTCTCACCCTGTTCAATTACTTTTCGAAGGGTGCCTCTCATGGCTATATGAAAGATTTTTTAACCCCTTGCACTCGAAGGTAATTTGACTGTTTACAAACAGCAACTTTAAAATTCAGTAAAAAAATTAAATGAATTTTCTTGAGGTTATTATTTCTTTACTAATAATTTCTACTATTGTTTGTTTCAATATGTTTATACATCACACGTGTCATGTTATAGAATCAGTTAAAAAATACTTATTTAAAATTATTGTATTAAATACAGTGGTGACTGTGAGTCACCTCTCGAGCGCAAAGGGTTAAAATAATGAATCAGTAACGAGTAAATTTACCCTAATTCGTGAAAACGTGGTAAGAATATCCGTAAGTCGCAGTAAACAGCAGAAGGCTCCGTAAACCGTGGCGGAAACGCGGGCGGAAATTCGCGGGCAAGAGCAGAGCCCCAGGGGCTGGCGCGCGTACGCTCGTCGGCGCGGAAAACAAAGTCGGCAGCGGTTCGAGATAACATTATTATCGGGCGAAGCCTGGAAAGAAAGGGCCACCGAGTACATGAGAGCACGACGGGGGGTTAAGGTACCGACATCCTTGCCCCGGGGCTGAATCTCCGATCCGGCAGGAGGAAAAGGACGCTGTAGGAGGCTCATGGCGAATCTAACGACCAAATCTCGGCACCGGTGTAAAATGCAAAACAGCGAGAGCGTGGCGAGCCGGAGAACCCTGTTCCCCGAACGAATTCCACCATGCGTGGCGACCAAGGTGGAGGTCGAGTACTCTACGATACTCCATCCTTTTCTACTTGAATCTTCTTTTATTCCTCTTTGTTGTCCTTCGTTCTTACTCTTATTGCCGAGGGAATTTACAGAGGGAATTTTTACTTTTGAAATGGAAATTGAAAAATGTGGGACAGTCTCGTAGTGAAGGATTTGAACATGTGGGGATGTTGGAAACTAAATATGTGAAAATGGAGCAGATTCTTACAATGAAGTAGTTTGAAATTTGGTGACGTGAAAGGTTAACTAGGGATGAAGGCAATTGGAGACTTTTGAAATGGGAATTGAAAAATGGAGGACAGTCTCGTAGTGAAGGATTTGAACATGTGGGGATGTTGGAAACTAAGTATGTGAAAATGTAGCAGATTCTTATGATGAGTTAGTTTGAAATTTGGTGACTTGAAAGGTTGATAACTAGGGATTTGGAAATTTGAGGATTTAAGCAATTAAATATGTGGAGATTCGAAGGTTTGGAGATTTGAGAATTTGGACATTTAGGAATTTGGAGATTTTGAAATATGTGGACCTAAGGATTCAGTAACCTAACCTGGAAAATAGAATATCGAATTTGGTGATTTTTAAATTTATGGACCTAGGGATTTAAGAACCTCGAAGTGAGAATATTTGAGAATCAGAAAATTCTAAAATTCACAAATCTGAAAATTTGCAAACTTGCAAATTTATTACACAAATAGTTTTGGAAATTAAAAAATTGCCAACTTGTAGATTTTTAAGAACACCAAAATTCAAAAATGTGAAAATGCACAAATTTAATTTAATTTGCTAAAGTGGGGGAGAAATAATGTAGAAAGAAAAGTAACTAGGGAGATAACGGTGGAAAGCAAGCGAGCGAATAAACGCACACGATTCGCCTGTAGTACAAGAATCAATTTAGCAAAGGCCATGCGATCCGCGACTTTTTCCTGCGGTCAATATTACTCAAGTTTCGTCCGCGTTTTCTTTTTGCGCGACTGCATCGGAGAAGACCACGGTTTCAGATGACAGCGCTCGTTTTCTCGTATCCTCAACGGGTATCCTCGAATCTCGTCGACGTTGTTTCGAATCACAGAATCGTGATTAATGTTCTTCGCTCGTGTTCATTACAATCGACAATTAGGAAAAAGTCAAACGATCACTTAAGGGGACTGTCCCGTTTCTGTTTGCCTCGTCTCCATCGCACATCGCGTTGGTGTAAGAGAAACGACTCGATTTTCGTAGATTCGACTTTAACGCTTGAATATTGCGAAAATGAAGTTTTTACGAGTACAGCGCCCATCAGTGGACTTCCCTACCGCTCTGGTCGCTTTAGATAGTAATAAATACTCTGTACAGAATAAAGCCGAATTTTCGAAGGTGCACGAGTGAGACAGACGCTGATCTATGCAAACAAGATGGCCGCCGCGGGACACTCGCCTTAACGCTTAAATATTGCGAAAATGAAGTTTTTACGAGTACAGCGACCATCAGTGGACTTCCCTACCGCTCTGGTCGCTTTAGATAGTAATAAATACTCTGTACAGAATAAAGTCGAATTTTCGAAGGTGCATGAGTGAGAGAGACGCTGATCTATGCAAACAAGATGGCCGCCGCGGGACACTCGTCTTAAGTACACTGAAATATAAAATCAAGTATTCGTTGTAATTTTTAACATTTTCTAAACACGAACTATTTAATTACAAGTTGTTTGAATAGATAAATATACGATAAACACTAAGATGGTTTAAGATAATTTACACTAGACGTAAATGCAGTTAAACGACAACTTTGTCAAGTTCTTATTTTAAAATCTCCACACTTGTTAATTTGCTAAAAGAATTAAAAAATTGTTGTATCGTTTGTTTATTTATCTTTTCTATAAGTATAGTTTCTAATAAAAGTATACATATCTTCATTGTTGAAAGACTCAAATATTTATTGCAACCTCGGTTATTTACAAATTTGCACTCCTTAACTATTATTTAAAAAACAAGCTCTACCAGATTGTTAATAAAATCGTCTATAAAACTATTTACATAGATGTGATACTAATAAAACAAGTAATTATTAATAAACAAGTAATCTGTTAGAATTTTTATTTGAAAAATATTGCGAATTATCTAGTTGAAAAACGCCTCTGAATGATTAGTTTGCTTTTTATCAGTGATTTTCGCGTAGCCGCCTTTCACCTCGACCCAAGCTCGAATACACGGCATTGTTTGCTCGATGAAATTATGGGGTACCCTCGTCTTTATGTAACTTTCGCGTTCGAAGCTCTCTGCACTGACAGCGATAGTCGCTCGTAAAACCCTAGCTAGCGGTTAATTATGCCATATCCCGCTGAAAAACGATCGCTCCTCGCGGTTTCTTGATCGTTGTAATTCGTACATTTGCAAAATTTCTACCTTTTTATCGCGCTCCTGTACATGTCGGTACAATTAACATTTTTCTCGAGAGTGGACGAAGATTTCTGGTAATGTGATCAGGGGAATAGAGGTCGCATTAACGAAGACATGTCTAGATTTTTTGATAATTTAGAGATCTTTTTATGACGTCAACAGCTGATTCAAGATTTGATATTGTTTGTTTGATATTGATATTGTTTTTATAGTATAAATATTGATATTGTTTTTATAGTATCAATATTGATATTGTTTTATAGTATCAATATTCATATTGTTCTTATAGTATCAATATTGATATTGTCTTTATAGTATCAGTATTGATATTGTTTTTATAGTATCAATATTCATATTGTTCTTATAGTATCAATATTCATATTGTTCTTATAGTATCAATATTGATATTGTCTTTATAGTATCAATATTGATATTGTTTTCATAGTATGAATATTGATATTGTTTTTATAGTATAAATATTGATATTGTTTTTATAGTATCAATATTGATATTGTCTTTATAGTATCAATATTGATATTGTCTTTATAGTATCAATATTGATATTGTCTTTATTGTATCAATATTGATATTGTTTTCATAGTATCAATATTGATATTGTTTTTATAGTATCAATATTCATATTGTTTTTATAGTATCAATATTGATATTGTCTTTATAGTATCAATATTGATATTGTTTTTATAGTATCAATATTGATATTGTCTTTATTGTATCAATATTGATATTGTCTTTATAGTATCAATATTGATATTGTTTTTATAGTATCAATATTCATATTGTTCTTATAGTATCAATATTGATATTGTTTTTATAGTATCAATATTGATATTGTCTTTATAGTATCAATATTGATATTGTTTTTATAGTATCAATATTGATATTATTTTTATAATGTCCATATCATGGCAGTATCATAACATTGCATAACTGGTGAACAATAAAAAAATTCAATGATAAGTGAATCATTAAAAGCAACGAATTTGTAGAGTTTTGTATAGCGGTTTTATATGTACACAAGTAATCTAAATGATTACAATATAAAACGTATAACAAGTATCAATGAATAAGATAAGCGTGTTACATTTCCGGAATCAGCATGAAAAGCTAATTTGAATATAATCAGTGGTCGGAACTGGCGGGAACCAGTGTTGCCAACGCGAACAATGGAGCACGCGACAAGAAAATAAAAGCAAGCGCCGCGATTAGCGGTCAACCGGGGAATTTATAAGCGACGATCAAAACGTACAACGAATCGTTAATGAACGATTAAATAATAAGCCTGGCGGCTTCCAGCCAGTCCGGCAATAAATCCGACTTAACGGAGAGAGGCAGTATTATTTACGCGCTACGGTGACAACGTTAAAAACCCGCGAAGAGTAATAACCGAGAAGGTGTCCGCGGATTAAAAGCCGTGACACTGCTAGTTCCTACGATTACTCATCCCTGCAACGATGTAATTAAATTCACCGACTAACGTTTGTTTACCCTACCTTTTCGTAACTTGCGAAATTTTTATTTTATTAAATCGTCAAACCCACCATTTCCTAGTTTCCTGATTCCCAAATCCCCCATTTCCTATTTTCCCGATTCCCAAATCCACCATTTCCTATTTTCCCGATTCCCAAATCCACGATTACTTAATTTCTCGATTCCCAAATCCCCCATTTCCTAATTTCCCGATTTCCAAATCCCCCATTTCCTAATTTCCCGATTCCCAAATCCCCCATTTCCTAATTTCCCGATTCCTAAATCCCCCATTTCCTAATTTCCCGATTCCCAAATCCCCCATTTCCTAATTTCCCGATTTCCAAATCCCCCATTTGCTAATTTCCCGATTCCCAAATCCCCCATTTCCTAATTTCCCGATTCCCAAATCCCCCATTTCCTAATTTCCCGATTCTTCAATCCCCCATTTCCTAATTTCCCGATTCCCCAATCCCCCATTTCCTAATCTCCCGATTCCGAAATCCCCCATTTCCTATTTGCCCGATTCCCAAATCCCCCATTTGCTAATATCCCGATTCCACAAATTCCCAATTTTCCAACTTCCAATTTCGCCAATTCCCAATTCCCCAACTTCCAACTCTGCAACGTCCCAAATCCCCCAATTCCCCATTTTACAAATCCATAAACTTCTCAATTTCCACCTCCCTAATTTCCCAATACGCAAATAAACCCTCCTTAAATCCAAATTTCCAATTCTCCAAGTTCTCACACGCCAAAATAATCATTAAACGCAAGAACGTTTCGATCGAATTAATCTTCGCGCCATAAGGTAAATAAGCGCCGGTTGCTAGGCAACGGCAGTAGAGCGTCCCGCAAAAGTGACAGGGCGCGTGTTGATGTTTCGTTGGTGAAATGAAATTGATAGTGGTGCAATTACACGCGCAAATTGTAGCAGTTGTGTCGTCTGTCGTGCAGCAAGAGCCGACTGTTCATAAAATGACAATGTACTCTGTGCTAGAAGCGTGCCGGTACACGTTAAAACGTTTAGATCCGCGTCCTGAGATAACCTAACCTTCGTCATAGTTTACCGAGCACGACGCCGGTTCCCTCGCCAGCTTTTCCTCCCGTATATCCGCTTGCCACTATGCTACCATCTAAACTATTCCCTTAGGATAAAAACAACTTTAAGTACTACTTCTTTTTTTATATATATTTTACCGTTTGAAGACTTGCGTTCTCTTAGTTTTTATTTAAAAAAGTCACTTGTGGATCTTTGCTGAAGCTACCATTACTTTTGCTTTGTCAAAGTGAAAATTAATGTATAAGACATATTTATAATACATATTGTTAAGAATACCAAAGGTAAATATAATTTTATTTGTTAATTTAGTAATGATTAACTTGAAATTTCTTTCCCTTCTTACTTCCTTAGGTAATACATTTAACTGAATCTATTATCCAAGCATGAGCTAAATATAGCCAAAGTATGTTTTTGTATTCAGCAGATAAAGATGGAATGTTTCCAAGGCATAATAGCGTAGAAGTAATAATTGCTTAATGCATATTGTACTACATTCCACAGAGAAAATTATTCAAAGGTACAAGCCTCTTTGGCAATGTCTACTTGACATAATTGTTTCACCGGTGATATCTAAATATCATTGCAGCCAGAATTATGCACGAGCATAATTTGTCTTGGTACCACGTGTCTGTAAGCCCACTTTGCCACGGTAAATCTATCTACATACAATTCTCAGCGATGCTAAATTGTCTCTGAACTCAATTTATCACTGCAATAGCAACATTTAAATTGTAGCCGTATTAGGCATAATGAAACGTAATCTATTGCTACATTAAGCGTTGTTCCCTTTGAAGCTGTTGCAGCCATAGGAAAGTATACAGAGTCAAACACACCTAGACCTATCCCATTATTGCATCGTGAACAACTAAATCTACTTTTCCTGCGCATAATCAAGCACGCTCTGTCTCTCTGGACAATGAACCTCACCCTAATGCCACGATAGGTATAATGAAGCTTCAACGTAATCCAATGCCAACAGCACCGACAACTGTGCACAGTTTGCGAGCACACAGGGGGAGGTAAACAAGCAGAGGTTTAATCTGTTTCCACTGTTGCTGCAGGCACATACAGCTAAATATAAAGACAGCATTTTCCGTGAAATAGCCAGTCAGCAGCTAATTAGCGCCGTGCCTCGCATAATTAGTCCCAGACACGCCTTGGCAAATGTTTCACTTTCGAAACGTGCAGCGACACTTTCGTGGAACGCGTGCCTGTTCCAAGAAACCCTACGCCAATTTTACATTCTTTCTGCATCATTTGCACGTGCTGTGCACCCAATAGGAAGAAAGGAGATGGAAGGGAGAAGTGTGCGACAACTTTCTTACAAGTTTTCATGTTTTTGTTGTAGCAGGATTTTAAGATTGTCTCTGGATTTTCTTAGGTAAACTTACAAACTTAAATTCTCAAATATTCCTAAATTTATACACTACCAATTTTCTTTCTTTTAGCAAAATCTTGAGGATCAAAGGCCTGGAAAAGTACGCTTTCACTGTTCTATCGATCAGGGAGAAAAAAGGTCAACGTGAAATTTCGTGCACCTGATGCTACAGCGATAAAGAAAGCCAGACGTGTTTCAAACGTGTCTGAACAGTGCATTATTGGTTGGCAGATACTTTCCTAGTCAGGTGCATCGTGTTCGCCCTGCAAACTAGCGAATTATACAAACGACTCTATGCGAACGTGACCGTTGAAGAATTAATTTGGTCTTCTGGGTATACGTTGTTTACGTCTCATTGGCCAGTAGGTTTTCCCGGTGGCTCATTGAAAAACGGGCACGTGCGCGACCTGGGACTTTCGATATTCTGACAGTCTCCATTTTTTAAAAGCTTCTGCAGTCAATCTTGTGTAGCAAGATACATATGCGTGTCGGCAAGAAATATTTATCTATAAATATTGATTTGATGATATGTTTTATTGATTGTATCAAAGATATTGATTTGAATGATGGATAAGCAGTATACAAAAAGATGTTTGCTTTTATCTACATAGAAGTAGCGAAGAATCCTAACTGCTCAGTGTTGAGCTATGAACATTTATTAGTCGCGTTATATTGTCATTTATTCTTCAATTACGAAGACAAATCAGAAATTTGTCGAATGAAGAGCTAGTATAACGGGTCGTATAATAGGAGCACCGAGATACTTGGCCGTGATCAGAACGTTTATTGGCTTTATTGTCGCCCGGTCGTTTTCTCAGTGAATGAACGGTCGCAACGGCGTACGAAGCTGTAAAGGCGTCTTAAACTGCCACCACTTCGTAATTACGCGCAATAAATCGTTTCGGTGCAAGCTATTATACGATGATCTTTTACTGCATCCGGATAATAATCACGCGTGATTTCGTGTTAAAACGATCAGCAGTTTTTACCGGTTTCGTTGCAATGCCTGAATTCGTCTAGGAGAAATATTTCACGATAATCGTTCGAATGGTTTGTCGTGGCAATTAATTAACTACGAGAGTAATATGTTCTATGCAATCACGTACGAATCACTGGACTTCATTTTTCCATAAATTAATCGAGTTTTTACTACTGACGATATCAGATACACGCTTCGACTACTTTCTCTTGTTTGCCAATGTCTTCCGAACCGGCATTTAGAACCTCATCAAGGTCTTTTATTTTAGAAAATAAAAGCTTAGAACTACTCCTTACTGGCTGTTCACGTGTTGACTTTACGCCGTGGAATATTCATATCGGAAGTTAACGTATGTAGAAATTTTGGGCCTGAAAATTTAGATTCTTGGAAATCTGAATTTGCAAATGTATGAACATGCAAACTTACGAACAAGGAGATTTCGAAGCATATGAAATTGTATATTTAAGAACTGAAATTAAACACTTGTTAAGAACGTTAAACTCGAGAAACGTTTAAATTTAATAAGAAGTCAGAGGACAAGTTACAGAGAAGATGTAATACGTAGTAAAGCGATAGTAGTCACAAATCGCGTCGCAGTAAACTGTTCGCAAATCACGTGGATAATTTGCATACAAATTCCTCGGCGTCTAATCGTCCAAAAATCTATCCGTCGTTAACCCGGCCTTCGAACGAGTCACCCCGTGTTCATATGCATCGTTTGGGAGAAAAAGAAAGAGGCTCACGATCGTCTAGGGGTCAGAAGTCTTCTCGGCAACAACGTGAAACGCTATCTCTTTCTCTCAAGCGTTGAAGAATTCCTTTGAGTACCGCTACCGTGGACAGCTCGTATCCATCAAGCATTTATCTCTCCGTCATCGGCGTCGCCTACGAAACGATTTATTTCACGGGCACGAACACGAAATAATTCATCGGTGTGGCTAGTTTACGCGGATGCAGGCCGGCACGAGGATGATATCCGTCAGAACGGTTACCGCCGGACCCCTTGACCGTCGGATAACGAATGGGTCTCGTGGATTTTCCGGTTTTGGCCAGGTGACTGGGAAGGAAACAGGAAATGTCGTTGCCGGGAACGTGGCACGTGAGTTGGACGCGCGATGAAAAGCGGTCGCGATACAACGGACACGGACTCCTCATTCGCTTCGCTTCTTTCACTCTGAGTTTGTGCTTCCGTCTGATTTTTGGTCATCGAGTTGCTAGTTGATTTAACCTGGCTTTGTGTACAATTATTAACTGAAATGTGTGTGGTTCATTGCGACACCTGGTTTAGCTAAGTTATTGTGTATCAAACTGACAAGTGTTTTTATTTTGTGTAGTCGATATCATAGTCTGTGTAAGATATTGTTTTGTGTAAAATAGGAAAGTGCTAATTCAACGAACGAATCATACTGGATGTTTGTTTCAGGGTCAAGACACATAGGGCGAAAGGAAACGAGTGAGTATCATTTATTTCTGTATCTACATTCGAGGAACAGTTCTGTAATGCACATGCAAAAGAATTCAAGCCGAATAATTTCGTAGCATGTTGGAATATTAAATAAAAGAGTAGCGACAAAATAAGATAGTATTATAATAAACATCAGTAGAGAACATTCGTATGTAACATATGATGTATGTATTCATATGTAACATATGAATGTCGTTATCTTAATAAAAGTTTAACTTGATACGATTTTGCACGTGCACCAGAGAATTGTTAAAATAGAACAGTAACTTTCACGGCGTTTCAAACGTCGATCGATCGATTTCCTTGCCATCGTTCACGGTGGGTCATCGATGAACTTACCGCCGGTACGTAGTAATTACACGAAGTATAGTGATACCCGTGAAACGTGGCTCGATAACATTGTTCCAAACGGTAGAAACGATCACGGAGAAAGGCACCGCGTTACAGATCATCGATCACCCACGGCAAAGTAACTTCGTAAGTGCATAGTAATTATTTTGCAACTACGCAGAACGATATACGATGACATGTTAATAGTAGAAACGTTAGAAAGTAAGATTATTCGCTTGGAAAAAACTGACGACTTTTCATCAATTATAAAACTTAAAGACTTAAATGGCTGAGAATTATCGTGAACTTTCATAAATATAGCAACAGATTACTCATGCGTTGTGCCGTTTTGCGTTATGTTATTATGCATTGTGTTGCTAGCCGATATTTTATCACGCGTTATATCGAAGGACATTATATTGCTGTGCATTGTGTCGCTAGCCGTTATATTGCTACATGTTATATTGCCATGCGTTCGTTGCTACGTGTTATATTACGACGCGCTAACTTTTCCCACGTTACAATACATTGTGCTGCTACATTGTGACGGGATAAATTACGACGCGTCAAATCGTCGCATGCTATATTGCCATGCGCGAAATCAACGCATTTCATATTTTAACGCGCTGAGTCTTAACGTATCCTATTACCTCGCACTATATCACCGTATACGGAATCTCCACGAGCTACATTGCAGTGCAATAAATTTCCACGCGTTATATAGCAGTGCGCTAGATATTCATGTGTTATGTTACCACATGCTATATATCACCACATATTAGATTACTTCGTGTTATATCGCCATGTATTAGATTTCCTCGCGTTATATCACCACATACTAGATTACCTCACGTTATATCGCCACATATTAGATTACCTCGCGTTATATCGTCACATATTAGATTACCTCGCGTCATATCGCCATATATTAGATTTCCACGTGTTATATCGCCACATACTAGATTACCTCGCGTTATATCGCCACATATTAGATTACCTCGCGTTATATCGCCATATATTAGATTTCCACGTGTTATATCGCCACGCGCCATATATCGCCACGTACTAGATTACCTCGCGTTATATCGCCACATATTAGAGTACCTCGCGTTATATCGCCATATATTAGATTTCCACGTGTTATATCGCCACGCGCCATATATCGCCACGTACTAGATTACCTCGCGTTATATCGCCACATATTAGAGTACCTCGCGTTATATCGCCATATATTAGATTTTCACATGTTATATCGCCACGCGCTATATATCACCACATACTAGATTACCTCGCGTTATATCGCCACATATTAGATTACCTCGCGTTATATCGCCACATATTAGATTACCTCTCGTTATATCGCCATATATTAGATTTTCTCGTGTTGTATCGCTACGCGCTATATATCGCCACATACTAGATTACCTCGCGTTATATCGCCACATATTAGATTACCTCGCGTTATATCGCCATATATTAGATTTCCACTTGTTATATCGCCACATACTAGATTACCTCGCGTTATATCGCCATGCACTATATCCCTACTTACTATATCGCCACATATTAGATTTCCTCGCGTTATATTGCAACGCATTGTATTGTCAATGTACTGCCAGTACGAAGTCAACACGTACTAGACCACACACCGTGTGCCTGTTATTAACGACTAATACCAGCTCCGTGAAATAGGAAATTGAAAGATTAAATTGCAAAATGAAGCGATCGTATGTTCGATAGCAGTTATTATAATGTCGTAGCGAACGTGTTAACACTAAACATGAAGTAACAAGTCGGGATGAACGACGTAGCAAGGAGCAGAGTACGAAGCTGTGATCGGAAGGTTCACGGAGGTTGTACGGTGACCCACGTTAATTTACGTGGACCACCAACGACCCCCTAACTGTACCACACACGGTAATTACCGGCTCGATGATGCAACGAAGCTTCCTCGAGCGAGTCGTACGATCCTGGGGAAGGATCGAGCACCGGGTCACCCGGAGCTAATTGAATTCCTGCAGGCGCGTTCGAACGACAAGCTTCGAATCTCCGCCATAAACTCATCCACCGATCTATTTCGACGATGGAACGGTTCCCTTTTCTTACGCACGCGCGAACTGTGGTGTTAACACGAAAATTTCGTGCAAATAATTTTCAAAATTTGTATAAAATTTGAAAGGTATTTTTAGATTAGATATTTTTCGTGCGCTTAAAGAGAGTCGAAAAATTATCATAAATAAAGCAGTTGTATTGCCTCGATGGAATATTATTACTTGAATTTTGAATTCTCTGTATCTCTTCAGTAGGGTGTCCGTTAAACTATTGAATTAAATCAAAATTATGTAATAGAAAGATTTCTGATAACATGATTTATGAAGACGTAGAAGCCCATTAAATTCCGATGGTGACACACAGGGAGTTCTCGTAGGATGAGTGACGACATTACTTACACCGTAAGTACCCAACCCATAAGTCTTGCGGGATCAGCTGATACAAAAGGTTAATTGGCGTCACTTTGCCTCCACGAGTTATTAAGAAAAAAAAAAGTACTTAAATCATCGGGTGGAAAGGGTGAAACATCATCGAGCAATAAACTGTAATAAATGAGATATCCAGAGGGGGGAGTTTCTTCAGCATTTTCAGCGGATTAAAGGAAAAAAAGAAGACGCGTCCGTTCGTTATCCAAGAAGAATCACGGTGTTCTCGTTCAGGCGGGATTCAACGAAAATAATTAATACGTTTCCATGAAGAGAAACGATCGCGCATCCATTACCTTGATCCAGGAAGGTGTTCCACGAACGCAGTTTGCAATCAGAGGGCCAAAACCGCTCGTTCGTCGTGAAAGATCGATCGACTGTTCTGTTTTTATGCGTTCGTTGCGTGGTAATTAGCGTTGCCCCTGTAATGGCTCGTTGCATTAACGTCACGACTGCGTCTGATGGTTTCTGGTGTCGTTGCAGTTTTGCACGATCTCTTTTTAAAGAAAACTCATTTGTTTCCACTTGTATTCGAAAGCAAATACTTCGTTACGAATGCGACATCTTGTATAGTGTAATACTCGGATTAGAACTATTTTATTCTGTCTTCGAATCTTTGTTTTTGACTTTTTTCGTGATAGCTTGTAGGGTGGCTCTGTGAATTTGATGAGGTCCCAATACTTCCAGGTTCCAATACTTCTAGCTCCCAATACTCCTACGTCCCAATCACTCTAGGTATCAACACTCCTAGTTCCCCAATACCTCTATGTCCCAATACTCCTAGGTTTCAATCACCCTAGGTACCAATACACCTAGGTCCCAATACTCCTAGGTCCCAATCACTCTAGGTACCAATACACCTAGGTCTCAATACTCCTAGGTCCCACTCACTCTAGGTTTCAATCACTCTAGGTACCAATACACCTAGGTCCCAATACTCCTAGGTCCCAATCACTCTAGGTCCCAATCACTATAGGTCCCAATACTTCTAGGTCCCAATCACTCTAGGTCCCAATCACTCTAGGTCCCAATCACTCTAGGTTCCAATCACTCTAGGTTCCAATACTCCTAGGTCCCAATCACTCTAGGTCCCAATACTCCTAGGTTCCAATCACTCTAGGTCCCAATACTCCTAGGTCCCAATCACTCTAGGTTCCAATCACTCTAGGTACCAATACACCTAGGTCCCAATCACTCTAGGTCCCAATCACTCTAGGTTCCAATCACTCTAGGTTCCAATACTCCTAGGTCCCAATCACTCTAGGTTCCAATCACTCTAGGTCCCAATACTTCTAGGTCCCAATCACCCTAGGTACCAAAACTTATCGGTCCCAATACTCCTAGGTCGCAGTCACCCGATGTCCCAATACTCCCAGGTACCAATACTTCTGGGTCCCAGTACTCCTAAGTCCCAATACCCCTAGGTTCTAATACTCCCTAGGTCCCAATACTTCTAAGTTCCAATACTTCTAGGTCCCACTCTAAATACCAACATCCTCAAATCCTAAAATCTACAGAAAGCACTCCTAGATTCCAGTATCCCCTAGGTTCCCATATCCTTCGACTCCAATGACCTTAGACCCCATTACTTTACACACCAAAAACCCTAGACTGTATCCCAATACCCCTCGCCTTGACTCCCAATACCCCTCAATCCAAATATTCCTAATTCCCAATATCCCTACTCCCCATTCCGAAATCCACTACTCAAAATCTCCATATCCCAACTACCATAAATTTGAAAATTTGAAATCTACACATTCATTCCCCTGCAATATGCTTTCCCATACCGCTGAGAACACTCGAGTAGTTGAACCGCGCAGAATAAAAATTTCAAAGCCGCAAGGAGTTCCATTATCTCTCCGGTTCACACAAAGATAAGTGAACTTAATACCTCCCGGTTTTTCGTTGCATTTTCAATTTACTTGGACGTAGCTGTCTGTTCGTTACTCCGGTTCGACAGGTAGGCGTATCGAAAGCTGGCACGCGGCTCTTCAGCCTTCCAGCCGGAATGAAAATGCATGCTTCCAGGATGATTCACGGTCAGTTTCAAAATGGGGGATTTCAAGAGTGGTGATCTCACCCCGGTGTCACGCAACGTCAGGTCGTTGATAGTCTTTTAATACTGTAATGATTGCATATCTTGCAGGGTCGTTTAAAGCACGCTTAAGGAGACCAACGTACTCGCTTATTCAGACATTAGCGAAAGTACCATTATTTATTGCACGCTGCAATTAAGTTGCCTGGACAGCTTCGAATATTTTCTAAATCGCTATATTTTCTTCTGTCATCTTTTTAATCCGTGTTTCTGTCTTTTAATTCTCTTCGGGTAACTTTCATTATTGAACAATCACAATTGCTCATTTTTTTAAGTGACGGTGTATCTGTCATTTTGTCTTTTTATTACAACTTTTTACTTGTTGACGTAATCGTATCCTCGTTTCTTGATTTTATCTTTTCAATATAGACGATTTATTATTTTCGGTTTCGAGTGATGACTTCAATCTGGTGTCGTAAAAGTTGGATGCTTGAATAATGTAGTAAAAATGTAAAGTGGAATAGTTAAGTAGATAATTAGTGAAGTAGTAAAACAGTGAAATGATCAAAAATTATAAAACAATGAAACAGTACAATAAAATAAAGCGCTAAAATAACTTACGTAAAAGAGTGAGCGAAATAAACCTTTGACTCCAGTTTATTATAGATGAAATTATTTATAAAATAACAAAGCAGTAATATAATGTAACCTACCTAAAGAAGTGAGTCAAATAAACCTCTGACTCCAGTTCATCATAGATGAAATTATTTATAAAATAACAAAGCAGTAATATAATGTAACCTACCTAAAGAAGTGAGTCAAATAAACCTCTGACTCCAGTTCATCATAGATGAAATTATTTATAAAATAACAAAGCAATAAAATAACCTACCTAAGAAGTGAGTGAAATAAACCTCTGACTCCAGTTCATCATAGATGAAATTATTTATAAAATAACAAAGCAGTAAAATAATGTAACCTACCTAAAAAAGTAAGTCAAATAAACCCCTGACCACAGTTCATTATAGATGAAATTATTTATAAAATAACAAAGCAGTAAAATAATGTAACCTACCTAAAGAAGTGAGTCAAATAAACCTCTGACACCAGTTCATCATAGATGAAATTATATATAAAATAATATAACCTACCTAAAAAAGTGAGTGAAATAAACCTCTGACTCGAGTTCATCATAGATGAAATTATTTATAAAATAACCTACCTAAAGAGGTGAGTCAAATAAACCTCTGACACCAGTTGAAGTAAACTTACTTCATCAAGAAGCCAAAAGCTAATGAGCATCAATCCGAAGAGCAGAAATTAACAGTTGAACGGTTATGTCCACATTCTTTGTCCGAAAAAAAGAGGCAGGCCTCGGAATGAGGTAATCCAGCGATCATTATTGCACGTATGTACACATTTCGTGTCCGTCCCGTTACCCGGTCGGAAATTTCAAACAAGCCCGTATTCGCGAGTGGTTGTCCATCGATTAGCACTGTGTTCGAGGGTCTTACGAAATTTCGCGAGCGTAAAAAAAGGCGTCGGAACACGCTCGTGCCTCGGTTATTTTTTCTTTTTTGATCGCGCGCGCCGGTTTCTTGCCGGCAATCTCGCGCGGAAAAGTGTTAAAAAGCGTGGCGTACAAGGCGACGGTACAAGCTCGGGATACCTTGTCGATGGTTTTTCTGCGCGGTTCACCGTGGAACCGCAGGAATCCCGCGGAAAAAATGCCGGATAACATTGTATGCGTCGATTGGCTTCGTGTTGCATCGCGGAAGATTCAATATCCTCGATTACCCTGTATGTCTGGCCAGCGTTAATTCGCTTTCGAACTTTTTTTTTTCGTTTAACGATATGCTGTTGGATACTTAGACAACCGGGGTACCGCAATTACACTTGGAATTTTAATTAAAATCTTACAGTTTTACTACTTTCAACTGTATTCATCGTTTGAGCGTACGCTCGAGTTGAAACGATATTTTCCATTAAAATCTACATTTATTTTTAAACAGGGTGTCTCGATCGAGTGCAAGTTTCAGACTCTGCTTCTTTGGGACGGTGAGATCTAGGGAATTTCGAGCTGTAGGAGTGAGGGGTCTAGGGACTTCGGGATTACAAGAATTTAGGTCCTAGGGATTTTTGTATTGTAGGAATGGGGGTCCTAGGGATTTTTGTACCGTAGAAGTATTAAGCCTAGGGACTTTGGAGCTATGAGAATATGCGCCCTAGGGATTTTAGAGCTATAGTAATATGGCTTCTAGGGATTTTGGTGCGGTAGAAATGTGGAACCTAGGAATTTGGGAATTGTAGAAATATCGAGCATAGGGACTTCGGAACTATGGGAATGTGGACCCTAGGGATTTTGGAATTTTGGAAATATGGACCTTAGGGATTTTAGAGCTATAGTAATATGGCTTCTAGGGATTTTGGTACGGTAGAAATATGGAACCTAGGGAGTTTGGAATTGTAGAAACATCAAAGCTAGGGACTTTGGAACTATGGGAATATGGACCCTATGGATTTCGGAATTTTAGAAATATGGATCCTAGGGATTTTAGAGCTATAGTAATATGGCTTCTAGGGATTTTGGTACGGTAGAAATATGGAACCTAGGGATTTTGGAATTTTAGGAATATGAACCCTAGGGATTTTGGAATTTTAGAAATATGGACCCTAGGGATTTTATAGCTATAGTAATATGGCTTCTAGAGATTTTGGTACGGTAGAAATATGGAACCTAGGGATTTTGGAATTTTAGGAATATGGACCCTAGGAATTTTGGAATTGTAGAAAGATCGAGCATAGGGACTTTGGAACTATGGCAATGTGGACCCTAGGGATTTTGGAATTTTAGAAATATGGACCCTAGGGATTTTATAGCTATAGTAATATGGCTTCTAGGGATATTGGTACGGTAGAAATATGGAACCTAGGGGTTTTGCAACTATGGCAATATGGACCCTAGGGATTTTGGAATTGTAGGAATATAGGCCCTAGGGATTTTAGTACTATAGGAATGTGGCTTCTAGGGATTTTAGAACTGTAGTCATATAGATTCTAGGGATTTCGGTACTATAGTAATATTGTATCTAGGGATTCTTGAATTATAGGAATATGAAATTCTTGGACCTTGAAACTTTTTGAAATTGGCAATTTTAGTAGAATTTGGAGAATCTGCGATCTTAGAATTTATAACTTTTTGGTCCTGCAACTTCAAATTTTATTCTTGCAATCAATTTATGTTAAGTTTGCACATGTTACAAATATTTGCCATCTGCAGCCCAAAACTTCCAAATAGTCCAATTAATAAATATCAGGATCTAAATAATACCAAAATTTCAATAGGAGTCAAAAAAAAAAAAAACTGCAAGCTTTTTCAAGAAAAATTGCAACATAGAAAATGTGTTTCACCTTACATGGCAATGCTTATGAGAGCATGTTTTGAACACCACGTTTTTCAACCTTCGTTTCCAACAAGAACAGTGATTCAATAAAGAGCAGAGCACTCTGGCTTAAAGACTCCCCATCGAACGCTCTTTTTAATCCTAAAAGCGATTTACACTGAAATTTCGCTCTCCTAAACGCGTTTGTCCGTCGGAGTACAGTAATTTTGTAGCAAAGTGCAAATCTCGTTTCTCAGCCGGGTAAAACCAGTCGTGCAAAGTAAAGGCGACACACGAACTATCTCGTGATAATTACCTCGATTACGGGCCATTAGCATGCAACTTTGTGTAACAGAAGCAAGTCGTTTCGAACGCCAACTGGCCGCATTACAAAGATTTATTTCAACGATTTGCATAACCAGACGTTCGATCATCGTAACAATTATTTACCAGCTTCCGTCGATGATGACCCAGACCGTCCGTACGAAACGTTTGCACCCATTAGAGGCACGATATCCAACCGAGTTATTAGCTTAAAAGCCGGGTAGAGATTTTTAAGTACAGAGGAAGGTTAATATTCAGAAATTTACACGGCTAACAAAAGGGACGGAAAAAGGTACATTACCGTAACAACGGTATGAGCATGACACGAAAAACAACAACTATACGCAACGAGAACCGTACGACACGGGTACAAGAACAACACGAAAGAAAAACGTGTGTACAAGGACAGCGGTGATGCCGGTGCAAAGGAGATACAAGACGTTGTAACCGTACGATAACGCAGAAACACAGGGATATGAACGATACAAATATGACACGAACTCGGTAGTCGAACGCGGCTGGACGAGAGCCAACAAAACGTTACATCGATCTTTTATGTACAACGGGAACCACGAGTGATACACTATAATGACGTCGTTAATGGGAACAGCGTTTTTGCATTCTTCCGATGGCAATTTTGCTAATGGAACGTTCTACGCCCATGTCACATCGAACTGTAATTAAGCCTTTTACCTAGCTGCACATTGTGAAACACTATACTCTAATTAGGAATGCAGGGACACTGTATACGTCTATAGAGGTAGAGGGGTTTAGGGACGTTTTTGGGATCGGAGGGTGTGGGGATGTAGGGATAGTTTGGGGTTGGAGGATGTGAGGATGTAGGGATAGTTTAGGCTGAGAGGATGTAAGGATAGTTTGGGCTGAGAGTGTGTGAGGACATAGAGATAGTTTGGGATGAGAGGATGTGAGGATGTAAGGATAGTTTGGGCTGAGAGGATGTGAGGATGTAAGGATAGTTTGGGCTGAGAGGATGTGAGGACATAGAGATAGTTTGGGATGAGAGGATGTGAGGATGTAAGGATAGTTTGGGCTGAGGGGATGTGAGGATGTAAGGATAGTTTGGGCTGAGAGGATGTGAGGACATAGGGATAGTTTGGAGTCGAAGGATGTGAGGATGTGGGGATAGTTTGGGCTGAGAGGATGTGAGGACATATGGATAGTTTGGGATGAGAGGATGTGGGGACATATGGATAGTTTGGGTGAGAGGATGTGAAGACATATAGATAGTTTGGAGTCGGATGATGTGAGGACATATGGATAGTTTGGAGTCGGATGATGTGAGGACATATGGATAGTTTGGAGTCGGATGATGTGAGGATGTAGGGATAGCTTGAGGTAAGGAAATGTGAGGATGTAAGGATAATTTGTGGTCGGAGGATGTGAGGATGTCGGGATAGTTTGGGCTCTGAATATGGTATGTGAGGTGTAGAGTTCTAAGGATACCGATATAGGAATCTCTAAATGTAGGGCTGTAAAGATACATACTGGTATCTAGGTACATAGGGATGTGTAGTTATAGCTAGACCTAGTAATCTATGGACTTGTAGATACAGTAATCTATGAACATAGGTATTGGAAGGTGTAGAGATCCATGTGCATATGAACCTAGTCTTCTAAGTTATGTATACATATGTGAATTCAGGAGCCTAGGTATGAAATCATCATTAGTTTAATTTGGGGTTCCTCCATATTCTCCTTCAAACCTCCTAAAGAGTCTTCCTAGTACTAGTCCTCCTAGTCTTCCAACATCCAGTGATAAAAGTCTAAAATCAGTCAGCTTACTCCTCACTGCTTGATAAAAATCTGAAGCAATCTCCCCGGCACAAATGTGAATAAAGCACCCGCGTAAAGAATAAAGGAATGTAGCCCGCGGCGCACAGTAAATATTGATCTTGTAGAGTGTTAGTTATCACCATATGGGAATAGAAGTTGCGAAAGAGCTGGTGAAAAACGGCTTTTACACCGGATACATTATGGTCGGACGGTGGCAACGGACGAGTATTTCGTTAGATTTAGGGCCAACGCCCAGCTCTCCAGCCTTTCTCGTTGCTGTTTTTTTACGCGCGTGGACACGGGACGGGATCCAGCGGACCCGGAGTAGCTTTGGTGGTTTAGGCCCAGACACTGTGCTCCGTCTTCGCCATAGGCGTGACCAAAAAGTTCCACGACTCCTCCTCGATGCGTTTTATTTAACGTGCGGTTCCAAGTGATGGATGCAAAGACGCATTACAACCGACCGGCCGGAGGGTTCGACGAACCTCACCCGGTCCCGACGTTCTTTCGCTCTTTTGATACCTTTTTTAATTAGACACTCGACATTTTTCATCGCGATTCCTTCTAGCTGTTTCACGAACCTCGTTCGAATCCTCTCTTCATTATTTACGCGGACACGTTCTTTTACATATTTGTTCACGTTTTTGGACGAATGTACCTGTCACATTTGTCATATTTGTGATGGTCACATATTTGTCATGTCTCATGTGAGGAAGGAAGGAAGACTGAGGAAGGTATTTTTCTATTTAAATACGAGGAGTATCTTGTTAAATTTGAGGACTATACTTTTATAGTAGAACATGACTCTTCAGGAGAAGTGAAATCAAGCTCCGAAGGAACACTCCTCAAGAAAAATCAGATTCTGAAATAATTCTTTGAACATCCAACACAGTGACGTATATTTCAACCTCTTCAGAAAGGACAGTTCCAAAGTCAGAAAAAGAAATAATTTTTGATGCACCTCATTTTAAATCTGTAACATAAACAAGTCCTAACCGAATCTGATCTTTATCGATCCCCTTTAAAATACAGAAACAATGTTAAAATGCACCCAAGTGACCTTTGATGTAAGGATTTTTGTGCGGTTTGGTTGTGTCTACGCCAATGGCGGACGCGATGGAAAGAGGCACGAAGCACGAAAAAGAGTTTGCCATCGGGCGAACACTTTCCAGCGCGCGGAGTTCCACGACCGCGTTTCGGGACAACAGTACGCCGCCGCGCCGGTGCCCAAGCAACGTGGGGGCCTCCCGTCCTTGGTCCGTGTCAGTGGCATAGACCATACAGGGCCCGTTCAAGGTCGAACCGAGCGCGGCCGAAGTGGCGCGGAGGCGCACGAGCGGCCCGGAGCCGAGCGTAGCCGACCGCGTTCGGGCCTCGAACGGCAACGAGGGGCCTGCGGGCGGGCCGGGGCGCAGCGGGGTGGGGTGCCCGCGGTGGGGCACGGCGAACTGATCGAGGGCCTGAGCCAAGTGTCATCCTATACCCGTGTGCCTGCCACGTCGTTTCGCAGCGTCTTAACGCACATTAATACGCTCGCTGTATGTACGCCATAAGACGACACCCGCCTTTGCCGCGGTTTTCGTTTCTTTCTCAATTTTTTTTTCGACGCTGCCCGCCTTTTTTTCCCCTTTCGTTCGTCTCTTCGGTTTGACTTCTTCTTCTTCTTCTCGTGTCGTTGCCCCTTCCTCTTCGATGGCCGCACTCGTCCGGTTGCTCCTTTTTCGGGACCCTCACAGTGTGGCAAAGTCACGGTAACGTGGCAGAAAACCGAAAGCTGCTTTTTTAATTATTGCCACTTGAATAGGACGCTAGGGACGTTTATATTTTTCTGCTGGTTCTTACTTTCCTTGATGGCCCTTAGGTTATTTGTCCTGTTATGCTGTTTGTACGACTCGACTTTCAGCAAATTTCGAGTTAGGAATTACACAGAAAATTTTACTTCGATGGTAAACACCCTGCTGTTTTAACAGATTGCAAGTTCAGATATCACTGCAGTCTTTTTTTATTGCATTGCTTCGTCCTTCTGACGTACAAGGAAATTTCTACCGTATACTCCTTCACAAGTTCCATCGTTTTCTACCAAGTTTCAGCTATCAGAGATACATCGTCAAAAGTCCAGACTTTTATTTGTCGCCGAACATTTCAATTTCGCAAGATAAAAGAAATACCGTGTACCCATAAATTTCCAAGCGAGGCTTGACGGGCGACGAAAAATTGAGCGGATCCCTTCAGATAGGAAATCTCGAGACGGTGATCGATCGTTACACGGTTCTCCCCATAATCGAGGGTCGATGACTTAGGGGGCTATCTCGTTCGAGGATATTTTATTTTTTCGGGCGACTGGGTGGTCGACCGGTCTTTCTATTTGTTTTTATTCATCCTCGTAGATGTCGTTGTCGAACGATTTTCTGCGAAACACGCGTTTCGTTAATCCGATGATCCCGTGATTCAGTGCATCGGGAAAGCTTTTACAGTTAAATCGAGCCCGGACTTTCGGTAATTCCCGGGATTTATAGAGGCCGGTTCCACGGAACCTGCAATTTCTGGACGTAACCGGCGTTCGAGATACGACCTTCCTTGGCCAAGGATTACGGCAGAGCGACCGACCGATTTTAGCAATCTCTCCGGACCGGTATGCTCGTGATCGTCTGATGTAACAGGTTTCACCTGGCCGTGGCAACGAGCCGCCAACAAACATCGGATTTCAAGGTTATTTAACCTCTTTGCCGAACCGAATCTGCACCTCGAAGTTTCGGGGGAACCTGTTTAAATTACGAGTCTGATGTCTGACTTATCACGTAATTATCGAGAGAGTTCATTTTGTTTGTTCGTGAAAGTTCATTTGGTGCAATTGAAAGACAGCTACGTTCCGATACAGGAAGCATTCAAGGATGTCCTTCTCAGCATTGACACCATATTGACTAACAGTGATGTTCAGGTGTAAAAATTAACTTGTATTTTATTTTCATTCAGTCAATTATTTTGTCATCAGGTAATTTTGTACTTGTCGGTGAATTTGATATTCTTGTTTCTTTTTTATTAAATCATTGCCAATCAGATATTCAAATTGTTTAGGTACCTAATTTAGGTACCTAGTAGCCACGTATTTTAGTAGTCGCCTAGTTTAAGTACCTGATTTAGGTATCTAGTAGTAACAGCCTGATTGAGGTACCTAATTTAGGTACCTAGTTGCCAAGTATTTTAGCAGTCGCCTAGTTTGGGTACCTAATTTAGGTACCTAGTAGTAACAGCCTAGTTCAGGTACCTAATTTATGTACCTAGTAGCCACATATTTTAGCAGTCGCCTAGTTTGGGTACCTAATTTAGGTACCTAGTAGTAACAGCCTAGTTCAGGTACCTAATTTATGTACGTAGTAGCCACATATTTTAGCAGTCGCCTAGTTTGGGTACCTAATTTAGGTACCTAGTAGTAACAGCCTAGTTCAGGTACCTAATTTATGTACGTAGTAGCCACGTATTTTAGCAGTCGCCTAGTTTAGGTACCTGATTTAGGTACCTAGTAGTAACAAATCTAGTTCATGTACCTTATTTAGATACCTAGTAGCCACATATTTTAGTAGTCGCCTAGTTAAGGTACCTGATTTGGGTACCTAGTAATGACAACCTAATTCATGTACCTAATTTAGGTACCTTGTAGCCACGTATTTTAGTAGTCGCCTAGTTAAGGTACCTAATTTATGTACCTAGTAGTAACAATCTAGTTCATGTACCTAATTTAGGTACCTTATAGCCATGTATTTTAGTAGTCGCCTAATTAAGGTACCTGATTTAGGTACCTAATAGACAAGTATTTTAGTAGTTACCTAGTTCTGGTACCTAATTTAGGTACTTAGTAGACAAGTATTTTAGTAGTTACCTAGTTCTGGTACCTAATTTAGGTACTTGGTAGACAAGTATTTTAGTAGTTACCTAGTTCTGGTACCTAATTTAGGTACTTATTTCTGACCGTTTTGAAATTGTGCAGTTGTCCACACGTTCTGAAGCATCCTTTGTTCCGCTCCATGGATCAAAATCATTTATCTCTAGCGATTAAAGCGACTAGAAGTTTTTACCCTAGCGGACACCGGATTATCAATCACCCGTAAATGAATAGCAGTATTAATTATGTGTCATCGTAACGTTTCGCGTTTACGTGAATAATGAACGCGATTAGTAATCACCGATGGACCCTGTCTAAAGTCAGTTAACAACCCGGGGACACATCGGTATCAAGCTGTCTGCATATCCTTGATGAAGCTAGTTACAGTGTTGGATACTTAATTAGAATATTCATCCATCACAACACCATTTACACGTAGAAGCTTCTAACGGTAATGGACTTTGAGACACCAGAACTTGAATGGACGGTTTGACACCTCTCATGGGAGACCATATCTGGCTTATTAGCACATTGCGTGCGCGAGACTGTGATTACTGTGGGTTACTCGATGCAACTTTTAGGTTTCCGGAAAAATTCTACCTAACTGTTTAGGTGTGATCTGACTTCGTTATTTAATTAACTTGACTACCCATCGACTATCAAGAGATTGATACGAGCTAACTGTTTCTCTTCAAATCGACAAAGTGTATGAATAAGGATGAGCTTGATGAATAAGATGAATGGCAAATTAGGTTTTTATAAAGAATTTTAAAAGCGTCATTTTAAACAGGGTTATTAAACTTTAACAATTCAGTAATCCTGATATACTGTATGGATTTGCGTTATATACGAAAATGGTTGCTCCCACGAAAAAAATGCATGGGACCTTTCTTCTAGAGAATTTCTTAAGTTACAAGTTTGGTTCAGTCCATTTTTGTCGTAGAGTTCTTACATAACGAGATATCTGCGAATGACTGTCATTTACTCCAATATTAATAGTGCCGTCAACATTTGCGTACTACACGAAAAAAGTTTCTCCCACGAACAAAACTCATAGGACCTTTCTTCTAGAGAATTTCCTAAGCTACAAGTTTTATAATAACCATATTTGTCGTAGAACTGCTATATAACGAGATATCTGCGAATGACTATGTGATCTACCACAATATTAACATCAACGACAATATTTGCGTTATACACGAAAAAAGTTTCTCCCACGAAAAAAACCCATAGGACCTTTCTTCTAGAGAATTTCCTAAGCTACAAGTTTTATAATAACCATATTTGTCGTAGAACTGCTATATAACGAGATATCTGCGAATGACTATGTGATCTACCACAATATTAACATTAACGACAATATTTGCGTTATACACGGAAAAGGTTTCTCCCACGAAAAAAACTCATAGAACCTTTTTTCTAGAGAATTTCCTAAGTTACAAGTTTTGTAATAACCATATTTGTCGTAGAACTGCCACACAACGAGATATCTGCCAATAACTATGTCATCTACCCTCGTCCCGCCATAGCGTAAAACAGCAAGGCGAAAAATATGATACGTCAGGTATAATTTATCAGAAAAATTACCAAGATCGGTTCACCATGAACAATGGAGTCTGGTAAAAACGTTCAAGTTTCCAAGGGAAATATTCCCAGAGCCATGTGGATCTCGTCGCAACCCGACTCCGTAAAAGGGCTAAACTTGATATGCAGCCCGTTACACGTGAGTTCCGTTAAATCGGCCCCGCGTTCAACGAACGTCGATTTTCACGCGACGCGTGCTTCCGGCTCGCGTGCTCGACGATCGTCGTCGATAACCATCGATAACGCGTCATTAATGCAAAGCGGATCGCGAGCCGGAACACGCGACGAGCCGGGCGACAACAGCGCCCTCGATGAGCACCGATGTCACGTCGTTCCAGATAACGGGCCACCTGGCCAAATAGGTCCATCACGTGTCCATAGAACATCCATACTGTTCCATCACCATAGTCGATTCATATTCTATGTCCAACTTCGTCGAAACGTTTGGCCTGGTAACGAGACGCATCGTTACAGTTGGAAAATGGTATTCGAAACGGGATTCTTTGAGCACTTTCAAGAATTTTTTAGTAGGTTTAGGGTGATTTGGTGGAGGAAGTTTTTTGGTATTTTGGGAGGATTGTTTGCGAAGAAGTGGGTTTGATATGGCCGGTTTGGTTTTGGCTTAGTCGGTTCGGGTTTGGCATAGTCGGTTCGGTAAGTTTTTATGGTGGCTTTAGATTTCTAGAGTTCTGGATTTTGAAGACATCGAATTTCCAAACTTCTGGAGATCCCAAATTCTACAAAATCTAAATTTCTGGAGATACCAAATTCTGAGACGTCCCAAATTTCTGAAGGTCCCAAAATCTGCTGCATCCCAAATTTCTAAAGTACCGAATTCCCAAAGTCCCAAATTCTGAGACGTCCCAAATTTCTGAAGGTCACAAAATCTGCTGCATGCCAAATTCCCAAAATCCCAAATTCTGAGACGTCCCAAATTTCTGAAGGTCCCAAAATCTGCTGCATCCCAAATTCCCTAAGTCCCAAATTTCCAAAATCCTAAATTCTAAGACGTCCCAAATTTCTGAATGTCCCAAAATCTGCTGCATCCCAAATTCCCAAAATCCCAAATTCTGAGACGTCCCAAATTTCTGAAGGTCCCAAATTCCCAAAATCCCAAATTCTGAGACGTCCCAAATTTCTGAAGGTCCCAAATTCCCAAAATCCCAAATTCTGAGACGTCCCAAATTTCTGAAGGTCCCAAAATCTGCTGCATCCCAAATTCCCTAAGTCCCAAATTTCCAAAATCCTAAATTCTAAGGCGTCCCAAATTTCTGAATGTCCCAAAATCTGCTGCATCCCAAATTCCCAAAATCCCAAATTCTGAGACGTCCCAAATTTCTGAAGGTCCCAAATTCCCAAAATCCCAAATTCTGAGACGTCCCAAATTTCTGAAGGTCCCAAATTCCCAAAATCCCAAATTTTGAGACGTCCCAAATTTCTGAAGGTCCCAAATTCCCAAAATCCCAAATTCTGAGACGTCCCAAATTTCTGAAGGTCCCAGAATCTGCTGCATCCCAAATTCCCAAAGTCCCAAATTCTGCAACTTCCTCCAATTCCTGAGACTCCACGCATCAAAATTTCCAAAGTGTCTATTAATCCGTGTAAATAGCGGAGTTTAAGAAGTTGAAGCACGCAGCTAAAAGGAAGAGGGGAAAAACAGGAAGTCGGGATAGAGTAAAGCGATGGATAGACACGTGACAATCATGAGGCTCCCTGTTTAACTGTAAGCGGCCGCATTCGGGGTCACGTTCACACGAAACCCACTCGAAACCGCTTATTAATTCCCTAATGCTAATTAATATTAATGCTGATCGAAGCTGAACCGTGTACGTATTCAAACGAGTTATGCGTATCGATTCGAAGCGACGAGTGCAGAATTTCGAAAGTAGTTCGGCACACTTTCTAGCGCAGCTAAACGATATTATCGGTAACTTCTTTTTTTTCGACTCCTTCGCTGGCCAAGAATTTTAATCCTTTGACCAAACACAGCGTACTGGAGTTCGAGGTAGCTGAACGATCTCACGGAAGTGTTTAGAACATTTTATGTAACATTAGGATCGTTAAGTGTGAAACTTGACAAACGTTTAAATGAAACTCTGACACCTTATTTCGGTTTGCGATGGTATGCGTGTGGAGAAATTTCAATGAAGTGTTAGGTTAGTTTAAAACATATATTCTTGTATTTAACAGATTTTGCTAGTGTTGTTGATTTCTTTTCTGAGCTTCATTTCTGTGACGCACCAGGTGCGTCAGTATTGGAAAGATACAATTTAGCTTCCTTCTGTGACGCACCTGTTGCGTCAGTGTTGGAACTGATCAATCAACTTCATTTCTATGACGCACCATGTGAGTCATTATTGTAAAAGTTAAAGTAACTTCCTTTTTTTTGTGACGCACCTGGTGCGTCATTATTGAAAACGTCAAAATTAACTTCATTTCTGTGACGCACCATGTGCGTCAGTATTGGAACTGATCAATCAACTTTATTTCTATGACGCACCATGTGAGTCATTGTAAAAGTCAAAGTAACTTCATTTCTGTGACGCACAAGGTGTGTCATTGAAAACGTCAAAATTAACTTCATTTCTGTGACGCACCAGATGCGTCAGTATTGGAACTGATCAATCAACTTTATTTCTATGACGCACCATGTGAGTCATTATTGTAAAAGTCAAAGTAACTTCATTTCTGTGACGCACAAGGTGTGTCATTATTGAAAACGTCAAAATTAACTTCATTTCTGTGACGCACCATGTGCGTCAGTATTGGAACTGATCAATCAACTTTATTTCTATGACGCACCATGTGAGTCATTATTATAAAAGTCCAAGTAACTATATTTCTGTGACGCACAAGGTGCGTCATTATTGAAAACGTCCATTTAACTTCATTTTTTTTGTGACGCACCGGATGCGTCTGTATTGTAAAGGTTGTCCAATTGACTTCATTTTATTGACGCACCATGTGAGTCATTATTGTAAAAGTTCAAGTAACTCCATCTCTGTGACGCACAAGGTGCGTCATTATTGAAAACGTCCATTTAACTTCATTTTTTTGTGACGCACCAGATGCGTCTGTATTGTAAAGGTCGTCCAATTGACTTCATTTCATTGACGCACCTGGTGCGTCAGTATATACGAACTTTCTCCCGTTTCCTTAATTGCGGAAAGAATCGTGGGTTTAACGAATGAGAAGTTTAAAAGGTTTAATGACTCAGTTCCTGGTAGCAGCGTTAAAAATGCCAGCAAGAAAAAATCTACCTTGTTGATTTTCGTCGAACGAGGATGTATCGAAGTCGACGACACAGCGAACCAATTACCCGGCGAACGTTATCTGTCGCGACAAGAGGACCCACAGAATTGAAGCGACCATCGAAAGTATCCTTTTCGTTGGCCGACTCATCTGCCGATTACCATAATTGCCTTTTTACGGTTGTCTTTGGGAAAGGAGCAAAAAAAATGGAGAGACGGGTCTCCTTTTCGACGATCACAAAGGTTGCTTTATCGGTGGGGAACGTCGGAAACTTACGAGGGTTCGCAATGCTATCGACGTTAATGCGTCGAAAACGGAGAAAAAATATTTTCGATTGCAGCTTTGAGCGGAGCGCCTTTTATCGCGTCTTCGTTAATTTCCGGATGTTAGCGGTACTGATTTCATTCTTGAAAATTTTGAGTCTGTGATTAATGAGAAGGTTGGAGGATGAAATCGATATGCAATTTTCACTGTAAAGTTGGTCAAAATGTAATTCTTGAGGAAAGCAAAGTACTTTAAGGCTTTCTGTTAGTATAACGCAATGAGTATGTCAGTCTAACAGGAGTAGAATGAGACATATTGTGTATAGAAAATTTATTTTCACTAAAAAGAATGTATATAATAGATTATATTATAAATGCATTTTTAACTTCAAAATTAGAATAATACAAATACTAGTTGTAAAAAGAAAATGTCTATAATAATTCCACCCTCTGGATTCGAACTAGAAAGCGTCTGATTTGTAGGCAGAAACTCTAGTATCGCAGTCACTACGTATTTTAAATTTAACATTTTACATAACTAAATAATTATATCCGTTCAAAATCAAAATTTCTCAAAAACTAATCTCTATTCTGAAGAAATCGATCGAGATCTTATAAAGTTTATACGAACACCGCAACTCCGGTAGACTATCCTCGCACCTTGCAAGAACGTAGGTAAAAGAAAAATGCAAACTCCCGCGTATCCGAACGCCACAAACAACCGTTTCTCTTAATTAGCGGGTCGTTTGATTGGAAGATTGACAAAGAGCAAGTGCAAAATAGCGGAACGACGTCACGAAGGTCGTAATCTCGCGGAACAACGCGTGGCGCAAGAAACGTACAGACACTTTCCACGGTTTTTGCGATTTTCTCCCGAGTCCACGCGCGCAGCTCGGAAAGGGTGCATCGACCGGGTCCCGGCTCGGCTCGAGGATTTTAATTGCAGGCCTGGTTGGCGGGCTTTTTCTAACGGCGGCAAGGAAGCGAATTACAATCGCAAAAAGGCAGGAGGGGCCGAGAGGGGACGCGAGAGGACCGGGGCTCGGCAATTAATTCATCGAGCGCGGGAAATATCAGGAAATTCCCGGAGCGACGGTGACGAGCCACGATCCTCGTAACTCCTTAATTAATAGCTGAAACAGAATTGTTTCTTATCGCAATCGGTGAACTGACCGATCTAATCACTCTGATCTCTCTTGTTTCTCGTTCTTCGAGAGGGTCAACCTACGGGAAGTGGAAGACGCACGTCACACTCTGGATCGGTTTATTGGAGGATGTCGGCCACATCGTTCGGATTTTTCTACGGAGTTTGTACAATTTCCCGGCTGCTGGAACGTGGAAGCGAGCATGGAATTCTTAGCAAAGGGTACTTCAATGAGCTCTTCTTTTTTTCAGACACGATTAATTTGTTAAGGTTCCGTTAAATTTGCAAAGTATTTGCAGAGGTTTTTCGATAGGTTCGGTTTTCAAGTGGCGACTACAAAAGCTGCTCTCTTTCTGAAATGTGTAACATATGTCCACATATGTCTGACTATATTAAGATACACAATTAATTTGTCAAAACTGTTCTGTTAAATTTGCTAAGATTTTTAGAAGACGTTAGATCTGGCTAACAAGTTCGATTTTGAAGTGACAGATGTACAAGTGGTTCCCTTTCTGAAATGTGTAACATATGTCCACACATGTCTAACAATATCGAGATACACAATTAATTTGTCAAGACTGTTCTGTTAAACTTGCAAAGATTTTTAGAAGACGTTAGATCTTGCTAACAAGTTCGATTTTGAAGTGACAGATGTACAAGTGGTTCCCTTTCTGAAATATGTAACATATGTCCACATATGTCTAACAGTAAGGACCATGATTATGAAAAAGTTTAAAAACCTTTTGACTTAAAAAATGTACTCAACCCCTTGAGTCTAAAACATGACTCAGCCCAAAAGTTAAAAATTTGATCTTGCTACTCTTCCAAGTCAAAATTTAGTCTACCTGTCCAAGAAGACAAAGTGGTCATTAAAAATTTGCACAAAGTATAGCAAAGTATTGTATTGCAAAGATACAGTTAGACAAGTGCATATTTGACCAACAATATTTTAAAATATGTTCCCAGTGATGCATTCGTTACGGTACCAGGGTGTTCTGCGCATTCTTATACGACTGCTAAACACACGGTTCGTGTGTAACGTTCAGCCGTCCAGTCGACGCCCTTGAACAATAAACCGCACACTTTTACTCTCTGTTTTTTTTTCTCCTCTGTCGTTCCCTTCTTCGTTTAACGAACAGATAAAAGAAGCGTTGCACCTGCTTTACGTTTTCACTGTTGCCAGGCAAAACTGCCGGAACATTTGCCAACTACAACTGTATAAACTGTATTTGCACCTTTATATTCGCTAGAAATGATCATGTAGACTATTTATTAATATTCTCGATGCTAAAAGTGAGGCTGTGCGTTGCATGATTTCTGACATCCAGCTGGTTTGTCAAGAATATTATGTAGTTACTGAAAGTTACGTATGAAACGTTTACGTGATTGTTTTCGGTACACTTCGAGCTTTAATTTGATATATCATGAGCAATATTTCGTGATACTTTTATGTCATGAAGTTTGATTAGACTTTTAATGTGTTGACATCAGTCATTTGGACATCTGGTAGGAATAAGGTTAAATTTGATATGAATAGTTATTTAATTATGTAGTTATTAAGTGAAATAATTAGTAAGGTTCCATGTGTTACATTCATAGAGATATAGTATACAGAATATAGTGATTTGGAGAAGTATTTGGTCCAGAAAATGAAAGAGCGCTGTATAAAGGTCCCACGTTCTTCTCTGACCGCGCATGCGCGTTCGTCTATCGTATCAATGCGCATGCGCGTTCATCCATCGCATCAAAGCGCATGCGTGACAGGCTCCCTATCTCCTATTGTTTCAACCCTTACCGTATTATACATCATCGTACAAATCATGTAATATTTAACAATCTAAACCAATTTATCGTAAATATATTATATTCCACAATATCAAAAAAATAACATTTCATACCTATTATCATACAAAGGTTGAACCCATAATCTCTCTCTCCCTAAAAAAGCAGATAATTTTTTGAATTAATAGTGAAAGCCCGAGGGGTCTCGTTAAGATCTAATCTAAGCATCACTGAAAGTTTCAAGGAAAGTGATTGATATGGTTGTTGGATGATAGTCAGACAGAGAAAGGAAGAGGCCCGAGGGTTACGTTCGAATGCAATAACGCATTGGAAAGTGATCGAGTCTCGCTAAACGGAAGTTGGTTTGAAATGTGGTCGATCGGGCAGCAGGTGGTGTTTACGTATCCAAAGTTGACGGTTTAAAAGAGAAACGCACGCTAGCCGTGGCAATTTGTTTCCCGGACGCGAAATTTTCTAATACGGAACATAATTCTTGGACGGACACACTCGAAACACTCGTCTCTGTTACGTATTTATGTAAATTACGAACTAACCGTCGAGGAAGGATTGCCGGGTCGATTGTAAATTACTCGTTTTAATGAGAACTTCACTGGTAGCGTGATCGTTTCGGTCATACTCAATAACGTTAATGATTCCTTCAGCAGTGTTTAAATATTCGCGCCGCGTGCACGTGCAGCACTGTACATAAATATCGATAATAACGCGGTATTATCGGTGATTTGATACGGAGGTAATATTGTTAGGTTAGAGAAGGAAAGTTGCAATTTTACGAATAGTCGAATTTTTGAAATCTTGGATTTGCGAATTTGTAGACTTGTGAATTCCTTGGTTTTAGAATTTCTAAGGGGTGGAATTCTCGGGTTCTGGAAATTTTTAAGTCCTGGAATTATATGGTTTTGGAAGTCTCAAGTTTTGGAATTTTCATGTTTTGGAATTCTCAAGTTTTAGAATTGTCAAGCGCTGGAATTCTCAAGTTCTGGAATTCTCAAGAGCTGAAATTCCCAAGTTCTGGAATTTTCAAGCACTGGAATTCTCAAGCTCTGAGATTCTCAAGCTCTGGAATTCCCAAGCTCTGGAATTCCCAAGCTCTGGAATTCTCAAGCTCTGGAATTCTCAAGCTCTGATATTCCCAAGCTCTGGAATTCTCAAGCGCTGGAATTCCCAAGCTCTGGAATTCTCAAGCGCTGGAATTCCCAAGCTCTGGAATTCTCAAGCTCTGGAATTCTCAAGCTCTGGAATTCCCAAGCTCTGGAATTCTCAAGCTCTGGAATTCTCAAGCTCTGGAATTTTCAAGTTCTGGAATTCTCAAGCTCTGGAATTCTCAAGCATTGAAATTCTCAAGCTCTGGAGTTCTCAAGCTCTGGAATTCTCAAGCTCTGGAATTCCCAAGCTCTGGAATTCCCAAGCTCTGGAATTCTCAAGCTCTGAAATTCCCAAGCTCTGGAGTTCTCAAGCTCTGGAATTCTCAAGCTCTGGAATTCCCAAGCTCTGGAATTCCCAAGCTCTGGAATTCTCAAGCTCTGAAATTCCCAAGCTCTGGAATTTTCAAGCTCTGGAATTTTCAAGCACTGGAATTCCCAAGCTCTGGAATTTTCAAGCACTGGAATTCCCAAGCTCTGGAATTCTCAAGCATTGGATTTCTCAAGCATTGGAATTCTCAAGTACTGGAATTCCCAAGCTCTGGAATTCTCAAGCTCTGAAATTCGCAAGCTCTGGAATTCTCAAGCTTTGAAATTCTGAAGCACTGGAACTCCCAAGCTCTAGAATTCTCACGCTCTGGAATTCTCAAGCTCTGGAATTCTCAAGCTCTGGAATTCCCAAGCTCTGGAATTCTCAAGCTCTGGAATTCCCAAGCTCTGGAATTCTCAAGCTCTGAAATTCCCAAGCTCTGGAATTCTCAAGCTCTAAAATTCCCAAGCTCTGGAATTCTCAAGCATTGGAATTCTGAAGCTCTGAAATTCCCAAGTTCCCAAATCTCCACCTTTCCAAGCTTCTAACCTAAAAATTTCCTTCCGCTCGTACCTCCATCACTCGCTATCTTCCACTACCCTAAATCTCGTCTCCATAAAAAAGCAACGAACTCCCCAAAAATAGCTGTCGAACAATAAATAATATCCTACAAAATTTAAGGATAAAAGTCAGAAATAGTAACAAGGCGATATCCCCAGCGAGAAAAGAAGGGGGTTAAACGGAGTTTCCTGACCAAGCACAAATGGCGGAACGAAACGTCTCCCTCCTCGTAGCCAGCGATAACATCTCGAATCGTAGAACGGATCTTGCGGCGCGGCGGTCCGGAAGTTTTGCTAATTTCTTACTAATGGGACGGCACAATGACGATCGTACTTTGCATGGAGGGTCCTGGTGAACAATGTCGAGCGAAACGAAACCAGTCAGCTATCTTCCTTCCTCTGCTGCCGTTCGTGGGAAAGCTGTTAAGGAATCCACCTCCATGGATCGGATGTAGCCGAACGAGAGATGATATCGCCTTCGCTCCAGACGTCGTCTTAAAACTGCTCCTCCTCGTTGCCTTCGAACAATATTTTACACGGAACAGTTATCCAAACAATCTGTTGTATGATCAGAGAAATTCTTTTTCTATGAAAGATTATGTCTGTTGATAAAATTTAGACTCAAGTTATTTATCTTTAATAAAAATATTCTATATAGTGTTTGATTATTTTCTTTTATCATGCAATTATCTGCTAGTTTCTTTAAAAGAAAATTAAGAGGATTTTTGGGAGGAAGGTACGGGTGTGGAGACCGATTTTTTAGAAACAAGGTATTGAACTTGTAGTATGCACGTGGTAGTACAGAACCCTCGTAGGTTTCTTCCGAATGGGACTCCGCTTCCAAGATATCTCAATTCAAAGTTTCATTTGTTTGTGATGTGTGCGTCTTAAAGACTTCACTCAGATTCGAAACTTTACAATAGTCACAGTTACTTGAATATATCTGGAAATATATAATGGCTACCGCAAGTTCGAATCTTGAAACTTGGAAAACATTTTTTTCTTGCAATTTATTAAAGTTACTTGTGCATATTTTCACAAAATTTCATAATTAATCATCCAACCAAAGAGGCCATGTAAATTAATGTTGTGGCAAGCTGATCTTAAGGGGGGCACTACCTTTAGACAGATGAAAATAAGCTGATATTTGTGAATTTTTTTTGTATAAGACACCTTTGTTTTGCATTTTCGAAATTTCGATTGATGTTAATGTTTGAGAAGATTGGTACGACCAGAGAATTCTTTGAAGCTGGCGAAATTGCGAGATTCGCCACTTATCTCCGATCGATGCTCGATTAAGAAGGACCGATTGAATAAGATCGGCGCGATCGCGGAGAGAATTCACGAGGGAGAACCGGCAAAAAAGGAGAAACTTCCTTGATGCCTTGATCAGCCAATTAAGAGCCAAACTGGCTGGGCCCAAAGGTGTTTTGTTCTTCTTTCAATGGAAATCCCTTCCTCTTCTGTTCGGTATCTTTTACTCGGGTATTCGGTCCCTCGCGAGCTAATTATTCATCAGATAATTACTCGTTGAATAATAGATTTGTTGGATGAATTACGTTAAATACATTTTGATGAAAGATATAGCAAATTTATGCTGTGATGGGAGAACATGTGGGTGTTCTTCGCGAAACAAAATAAGGTTTATCTGAAACGATAAACTCTTAATAGCTATTCTTTCTCATTCTTAATTGCGATTTATTTCAGAGATCTTAGCGATAATTAAAATGGTACTTTCGTGATACGATGCTTGTTTTATAAATCGTTTACTATAATCTTGAATTTGTAAATATTGTCCTATGTCATTTACAGTGTCTTAAAAATATTAACGTCACATATAGTGTCTTTAATATTTTTAAACAAGTATCACTCCGAGTATGTTCAAGATCAGATACAGAGTCTTTGATGATCATTTACAAATGCAAAGTTGCAAAGGACAAAAAATACATTAATGCAAATATACCAGATCTCCATGTTGCTCCATCAACTTCTTTAATGTAACCTTTTTTATGGCTACAAGGTTTTAATGCTTCGTATGTTCGAAATTAAGGCCCATTAGCAACTTACTCTACAACATGCAATTAATATTTTTCAATGTACTTTCACCTTGTAAGAGCTGATTGAAAAACTTGATATGCATCTGGTGCATCATCTTCTGTGCGCGATAAAAATTATCGTGCTGTCTGTCGATGAAATTAAAAGTAGATTGCCAGACGCTTATGACTCGTATCTGTTTCAACTCTTACTTAGTAGATCATGAGATAAGTGATGGTATTTAGATATGATACATTTTGGTATCAATTTCCACTTCTCGAAATTCTTCAATCTCTCCCTATCTCCATAAATACCTGCCTCTCTAAATTGGTGATTTAATTGGTTAATCCCTACCTTCCTAAATCCCTGCCTCTCTAAATTGGTGATTTAATTGGTTAATCCCTACCTTCCTAAATCCCTGCCTCTCTAAATTGGTGATTTAATTGGTTAATCCCTACCTTTCTAAATCCCCACCTTCTTAAATCCCTATCTTCCTAAATCCCCATCTTCCTAAAGCTCAATCTTCCTAAATCTCTATCTTCCTAAATCCCCACCTTCTCAAAACCCTATCTTCCTAAATCCCTGCCTTCCTAAATCCCTAACTTCCTAAATCCCTACCTTCCTAAATCTCCACCTCCCTAAATCCCCATCTTCCTAAATCCCTACCTCCCTAAATCCCCATCATCCTAAATCCCTACCTTCCTAAATCCCTACCTCCCCAAATCCCCACCTTCTTAAATCCCTACCTCCCTAAATCCCCATCTCCCTAAATCCCCATCTTCCTAAATCCCCATCTTCCTAAATCCCTATCTTCCTAAATCCCTATCTCCCTAAATCCCCATCTTCCTAAATCCCTACCTCCCTAAATCCCCATCTTCCTAAATCCCTACCTCCCTAAATCCCCATCTTTCTAAATCCCTACCTTCCTAAATCCCCACCTCCCCAAATCCCCACCTTCTTAAACCCCTACCTCCCTAAATCCCCATCTTCCTAAATCCCCATCTTCCTAAATCCCTATCTCCCTAAATCCCTATCTCCCTAAATCCCCACCTTCCTAAATCCCTACCTCCCTAAATCCCCATCTTCCTAAATCCTTACCTCCCTAAATCCCCATCTTCCTAAATCCCTACCTTCCTAAATCCCTACGTCCCTAAATCCCCACCTTCCTAAATCCCTACCTCCCTAAATCCCCATCTTCCTAAATCTCGACCTTCCTAGATCCCTATCTCCCTAAATCCCCATCTTCCTAAATCCCTATCTCCCTAAATCCCCATCTTCCTAAATCCCTACCTTCCTAAATCCCTAAATCCCCAAATTCCAAACGAAAAGTGTTCCATTCCAAAAATTGTGCAACCTCATCATAAACTTATCCCTATAAACGGTAGCCACAGAAAAAGCGAGCTACCGCAAGAACAGTAGCTAATCAAGGTATCTGATAAGGATTGCAACGAGGAAGCGAGATAAGAATCATTTAACAAATTGCCCGAGCATACCTCTGAGCCACTTATCAGCGTTCGGAGTTTCCTACGGAAAACATGAATTTCAATCAATATTCCCAAGGTCGAACCGACACGGTTCGAACTGAAACCAACCTGGAGAACACGTCGAACTCTAATTCAATCTGGCGTATCGCGCGAACGCTTGTCCGGTGCCTGAAAACGATTATCGCTCGGCAAAATTAATAGGCTCTAATCGAAGCTAATAACTCGTTGCTCGACCGCTCCCGCGCGAGCTACATGCGAGCCGTTAATCGAGAAAAATCACTGGGTTCACTGGATTATTTATTTCGACACGATGTATCGCTCTGGGGATCTCTTCCTTTTTCCTTAACCACCGTTTAGATACACGTGTGGTTTTATGTACGTTGTACATGTTTGTATGATATGTTGTTATTCATTTATTTATTATTTATTGAGAAAGTCCTTATTACAAGTTCAAATGCGACAATGTTTATATGTTATTCATGTATTATGTTGTTCGTATAAGTCTATATGTTATTCACATATGTTATTCATATAAGTATATATGTTAGTCACATGTGTTATTCATATATGTCATTCATATTTGTCTATATGTTATTCATATATGTCTATACGTTCTTCATATAAACATACGTTGCATACTGCATACAGACAATACCATTGTACACACACAGCATATCATACATACACATGTGTAAACTTATACACGTATGTATAAATATTAGGTTCATCTTCAAAACTTTCAGTATCCAGTGTTCGTCTTCTCCAGAATATTTCTGCCAAACATCCAGTGTCTTCTCGTTAGAAATTAAAGGAAAAACAGTTCGAACGCACCAGGTAAGAAAAAGTGCAGTCTTGGATGCGAGAGGATTCGTCGCGTTTACGACAGCGTAGTTAGCCGCAGGACAGAGAATCCAGGATGAGACCGAACGGATCTCCCGCAGGATCTCTCCCGCTGTGGAATCGAGCGAGAAGAAGAGGAGGAGGCCGGCGAGTGTGATGCCCGGCTAAATGTAAAACAAGAAGCACGAAGCCGGTCAGCGCGAATCTAAATATAACTACGACGCGGAGGCGCCCACCAGCTCCTCCTATAACAGCCTTGCTGGCGATCTTCCGCTGGCGCATAGCTGCGATCTCGTGCACTCCGAGGGCCACCTCTGCCCTCGAGAACGAGCGGGAGACACAGACCGAGAGCCATAGGACGCTTTTTCCGAGGGAGATCGATCTAAACCGTTCGAGATCATATGCAGGATCTTTTGCAGATGCAAGCTGACTATGTGGATCGCAAAATAGGGTAGCATCTGATTTTTGAACTTTGACCACATTTTTGGATTTTGAGCAGGTTTTATGTATGTGGATCTAATGTGAATCAATAGAAGTCATTGATGAGGATTATTTGTTAAACTGTGCACTCTAGAGCAGTTTGAGTATGTGGATCATATGTGGACCTCTATATGGTAGCCACATGTGATGACTGCTTACTGAAGTATGCACTTTGGAGCTGACTTTAACTATGCAGAATGCAAGTCAAAAGTAGTCATTCCTGATCAATTCTTGTCAAGCTGTGCACTTTAGAGCAGTTTGAGTGTGTGGATCATATGTGGACCTCTATATGGTAGCTACATATGATGACTGCTTACTGAAGTATGCACTTTGGAGCTGACTTTAATTATGCAGATTGAGTGAAAGTCAGAAGTAGTCATTCATGATCAATTTTTGTCAAGCTGTGCACTTTAGAGCAGTTTGAGTATGTGGACCTCTATATGGTAGCTACATATGATGACTGCTTATTGAAACATGCACATTGGAGCTGACTTTAATTATGCAGATTGAGTGAAAGTCAGAAGTAGTTATTCATGATTAATTTTTGTCAAGCTGTGCACTTTAGAGCAGTTTGAGTATGTGGATCATATGTGGACCTCTACATGGTAGCCACATATGATGACTGTTTACTAAAACATGCACTTTGAAGCTGACTTTTAACTACGCAGAATGCAAGTCAAAAGTAGTCATTCATTATGAATATTTGTCAAGCTGTGCACTTTGGAGTAGTCTTCAAATATGTGGATCATATGTGAACCTCTACATGGTAGCCACATATGATGACTGCTTACTGAAGTATGCACTTTGAAGCTGACTTTTAACTACGCAGATTGCAAGTCAAAAGTAGTCATTCATTATGAATATTTGTCAAGCTGTGCACTTGGAGTAGTCTTCAAATATGTGGATCATATATGAACCTCTACATGTTAACCACATATGATGACTGTTTACTAAAACATGCACTTTGAGGCTGACTTTAACTATGCAGAATGCAACTCAAAAGTAATCATTCATTATGAATATTTATCAAGCTGTGCACTTTGGAGCAGTCTAACTATGTGGATCATGTGTGAATAAGCATCATAACAAAAGCACATAATCCACACTGACAACTACATTCGTAGCAGCGAATCTAAGAACAGTTAGCGCCTACGATGTTAATAAATAACCCCCACATCTTTTTAAACACGTTAAGCATACGGTAGAAACTATTTTCCCGGTAGAAGTATTTTTTCCTACAGAAAACTCGTTCCGCAGTTTTTTCCGTGGGAGACTCGTTTTTCGAGAAAGCGTAAGGATAACGATAGCCGATGGAACTCGAGAACGAAAAAGGAATCGATTTCCCGCTACCGGACGACTTGTTTCTGTTTCCCCAATGCCTACGATCGCGTCTATATTAAGATTACCGCATATAAGAGGGTTCCGCAACTTAAAGAAGAGCATCTACATTGCAGATGTTCTTTCCTTTCGTCTCTTAATTGCAAACACTCGTCGGTTTCTTTGCCCTGTTCACGCGACTCGAATAAGCAGTCAATGCTATCGTGTTGCCATTCAATGATTCCACTTCTGCCACTCTGTCATCCGCTTGCAGACGTTAACTGATAGCTGCGAACACCGGCTTTTACAACTGGAAATGCAAGAATGTCCTCGACAAGGTTGCAACATCATATTTCTTGATTACTTAAATGCCACTCGCGGTATCATTCACTATTATGCATAGGACATATCCTTCAGCAACTACCTGACTTAAAAATTTCATATTTCTGATGTTTCTATTCTTGAATTTCTGATCTCATGAAATAGTGATTATTCTGATCTCGTGATCAAAATTTGGAAGTCGTGAAATTATCAAGTTGTCTTATATGAATTTCTGATCTTTCTATTCTTGAATTTCTGATGTCTCAAATTTCGAAGTCATTGAATTACATGTACTTGAATTATCAAGTGTCGAAGCAGCTCATATTAATGATTCGAGAAAAGAAAGTTGATAAAAGATAGCGTAAACGCACAGCGATTTATTTAACAGTCTCCCAGCGATAAATTAGCAGAGACGAGCGTTATGTTCATCGCTTAAACAGCATTAAGTGTGGCCGAGCAGTACAATGGTGTTTCATCGGATGGTTGCCATTTTGTACGGTATAACAGCACATTTGTCTCGCCGCAGGATCGACCTTCGATTCCTTTTTACTCTTCCTAAAATTCCACTCTCCCCGTCTGTTAGACAATTCTTCCCACGGGCAAAAACTCCGCGTCCTCCGCGTTCGATTTTCCGTCCATGACTGTCGATTTCTTGCGGATCGAGCTCGTTAGGCGACACTCGGTCGGTAAGACTCGTTCGTTGCCTCGCTGGACGTAATCGTGTTTACTTTCGATCGTTCGACCGAGACACCCTGGGTCCCACTCGTCGCGCCGTTTAGATCTCAACTGGAGAGGAACGGCAACGCCTTCTTTCTTCTCTAGCCACTCGCTTTCCATCTGCGAACTCTGTGATTCTAATGTCTAGTTACCTCCAACTTCTTCGTTTATACTTAGGGATAGTTGTATGTTTCTAGGTCTCTGCCTTTATCTACAGTTTTGGTTTGATTCATTAGAAAAAACCCTGTCCTTTATAACCTCTTCTACGTCTTTACATTCAAACATCTAGAGCTAGATCATGCACATACAGATCCACATCCCAGTCTTGGACTCCAATGTCACATTGACTGGACTGGTCAGGTACCTAGACTGCTACTTCACTAATATACTAGAATTCAACTTCCCTGAACCGAAAGACCCAACTGTCTATATCCCAATATTCCTAAATTGAAATGTAACTATATAGTCAGGTAGCAATGTACACATCTACAACTCTACTTGATAGTAGACCTCCATAGGTAGACCTTCATAAGCTGATCCTTGCATAGGTCTCCATGTACACTGATCTCTACAAGCCTTTAACCACATGTGTACACATAACCTTATGTTCACATGTATACTTATAACCCTACATCCACATGTATCCACATAATCCTATATCCACATGTGTATACCTAACCCTATATCCACATGTATCCACATAACTCTATATCCATATGTATACACATAACCCTACATCCACATGTATACACATAACCCTACATCCACATGTGTACAGATAAAACTATATTCACATGTATACACATAACCCTACATCCACATGTATACACATAAAATTATATTCACATGTATACACATAACCCTACATCCACATGTGTACAGATAAAACTATATTCACATGTATACACATAACCCTACATCCACATGTATACACATAACCCTACATCCACATGTGTACAGATAAAACTATATCCACATGTATACACATAACTCTATATCCATATGTATACACATAACCCTACATCCACATGTATACACATAACCCTACATCCACATGTGTACAGATAAAACTATATTCACATGTATACACATAACCCTACATCCACATGTATATACATAACCCTACATCCACATGTACACACATAACCTTACATCCACATGTATACACATAACCCTAATTCACATGTATCCACATAACCCTATACCCACATGTAGACATACATATAAGTCTCCAAATTACGTAGGTCCAAATAACTATAGCTCCTTGAGTCCCTGTCTATCTCCATATATCCACATGTCCCATATGTCCTCACATCTCCAGATCCTCAACTAACCTCACATCTTCGCATTTCTACATTCCTATCCGCCTATATTCGCAGATCGCAAGGTTCCTATCCAGGAATAGGTTCCAATGCAAGGTTTTAATCCCCAGTTAGCTGAACACCACAAGGTTGATCGAAGAGCAGGCAAATAAAAAGTGATGTGGTCATTAGCAGACAAATACCTTTAAAAGAACCGCAGGTATATCTCTAGAGTGTAATATTTCTCAGGGGCAGTCTAAGAGGATTAGACGATAAGAAAAATCAGTGGAATAATACTTAACCCAGAATAAATCAGAAACCAGTTCGGAGGGGGACATAATTCGATGATTTTCCACGTAACGACGAATCTAAGGCCGATCCGACAGTAAAATACACCCTGTCGGCGAAATGCAGGCCGGCCATTTATCGGTGGAGAGTTCGAGGGCGCAATTACCGCGCGAAATAACACCGGATATTAATGCAGTGTCATTCGAAATAAGCGGCAGGATAAATCAATGCCGGCTTAACGAGGTCCTGACGCGTGACAGGACGAGCTGTTAAGGGTTACCTCTGCTCGTTGCATCTCGAATACGTCCACGACACCGATAAAACCGTTCTACCACGATATCTACGGTTTCGAGGTCGGGATATCGGGGATCTTCCTCTATGATGAGCTCGGCTATTAATAAATTTTCAGTTCAAGGAACGACCTCTTCGTGTAGAAGACTGTTTCAAGTAGAAGACTGTTTTGGATAGATTGAAGAATCAAGGTCTTCAGCGATTTCGAGGATCTCTTTCTGGGATTAGCTTTGTTCCAAAACATTTTTACAATTACCCAGTACCATATGTTCAGCTCACCGAATACCTTTCAAGTTCTTACCTTGAATTGCAATCTTCCTGAATGTACAGATTTGAAAATATAATTATCAGACCATTGTTGTATGCCAACCTAAACTAATATAGATATCCTACCCAACTATCCAACATCTCCGATGACCTCATCCTTAACTGCAATTCACACTGTCAACAATCATCCCTACATCATCCTCAACCTTGTCCTATGCGTCATTTTTGAACCCCTTACAAATTCCAACTCCCTCCACCACTCTTCAAAATATATATATTCCTTCATTTTTCTAAAACTAGAGTTATTGTCAATCAGTCAGTCGAAGCGAACTCTTGTACGTCTGCACGACAATCAGTCAGTCTTACCGTACGCATTAATAAAGACTAGCCTAAATTCCGCTTGGAATCGAAGATTATTTAATATAATAACCCTGATCCCTACAGAATACAACACCATAAATGGAATTAATAAGTTCAGTCAACACAGAACTACCATTCCTAAAATTGACAGACCTATCCACTTCCTAAAATTTTCCTAATATGAAACTCGTCTCAGCCGATAAAACAAGGCATCTCGAGAAGTGCGGGTACTGTCAAACATTCTTTCACGCACAGGGCCTTTCTCCCAATTCGTTCCATCACGTCCGCACGCGTTCGGTATCAGGATGTTTCGGTTGCACTCGGCTGGTCTCTCGGTAAAAGGTACTTCTTTCTCGTTGTCCCCGGTGGTTCTCTATCTATCAGCGAGATCTTCTCCCCTTTCCCTTTCGTGCTGCTCCGTCACTGTCAATAAGTTATGTAGCGGCGCACGTGCGCGCTCGCTAATAGAAGTACAAAGCCCGCTGGAAAGGCTAGCAGGAAAGCAGCTACCGTGGCAGCGGCAAGGCAAGGCCTCGACGAGTGACCGCAGAATCATCGTTCCCGGTACACGGACGCTGACAGCCTTTCCAATTGTGCAAGCCAACCAGATGCAACCCGTGGATCGATCGAACCTGCCCTCTCCGCGTCGCGCCGCCGGCCCGGGGGAATTTAATGCCGTCGATTGTTAACGTCTGGTTAACACTCCGGCCGAGACCCTTCTCCTGAGCGCGTGCCGTTCTCAATTTACTGCTTTTCCTTTTCTACTTGTTCTACTTTTTTTTACTTCTTTCCTCCCTGCGGACCAGTTACCCAGGGCGCGCGGACACCTCGCGCTTAGCCATTTTGACGATCTGAGCGGACTACCTGTAGATAGGAGGACTTTTCTTTAGTGAGGAGTTGAGGAATTTGGGGATTTGGGCGGTTGGGTATTTTGAGGTGTGGGATTTGGGGTTTGGGGTTTGGGGATTTGGGGATTTGGGGATCTAAGGATTTGGGGTGCTTGGAGTTTGGAGATCTTGGGATTTCTGGAGCTAGGGATTTGGGGTGTTTGGAATTTGGGGTTCTTGGAATTTGGGGTTCTTGGAATTTGGGGATCTTGGGATTTGGGGTGCTTGGAATTTGGGGATCTTGGGAATTGGGGTGCTTGGAATTTGGGGTTCTTGGAATTTCTGGATCTAGGGATTTGGGGTATTTGGAATTTGGGGTTCTTGGAATTTGGGGTGCTTGGGATTTGGGGTGCTTGGAATTTGGGGATCTTGGGATTTGGGGTGCTTGGAATTTGGGAATCTTGGGATTTCTGGATCTAGGGATTCGGGGCTCTTGGGATTTGGGGTGCTTGGAATTTGGGGATCTTGGAATTTGGGGTGCTTGGAATTTGGGGTGCTTGGAATTTGGGGTGCTTGGAATTTGGGGTTCTTGGAATTTCTGGATCTAGGGATTTGGGGTATTTGGAATTTGGAGTTCTTGGAATTTGGGGTTTTTGAAATTTGGGGATCTTGGGATTTGGGGTTCTTGGAATTTCTGGATCTAGGGATTTGGGGTATTTGGAATTTGGGGTTCTTGGAATTTGGGGTGCTTGGGATTTGGGGTGCTTGGAATTTGGGGATCTTGGGATTTGGGGTGCTTGGAATTTGGGAATCTTGGGATTTCTGGATCTAGGGATTCGGGGCTCTTGGGATTTGGGGTGCTTGGAATTTGGGGATCTTGGAATTTGGGGTGCTTGGAATTTGGGGTGCTTGGAATTTGGGGTGCTTGGAATTTGGGGTTCTTGGAATTTCTGGATCTAGGGATTTGGGGTATTTGGAATTTGGAGTTCTTGGAATTTGGGGTTTTTGGAATTTGGGGATCTTGGGATTTGGGGTTCTTGGAATTTCTGGATCTAGGGATTTGGGATATTTGGAATTTGGGGTGCTTGGAATTCGGGGATCTTGGGATTTCTGGATCTAGGGATTCGGGGTTCTTGGGATTTGGGGTGCTTGGAATTTGGGGATCTTGGGATTCTATACCTTGGGATTTGGTGTTTCGAATTTTCGAATATGAAGATTTTAAACTTTAAGACTTTGGAAATTAATAAGAACTTTCACCACCTTCTCCCACCTTTGTAGTTCCCAAACTTGCAAATCTATAAATTACTAAACGTCACCCTCTCCCAACTCCCAAATCCAAATATCTCCAACTCTCCACCTTCATCCCCCACCTCTCCTTTCCCACAAGTTCTCACATTTCCCAAAATTTCCCAAATTTACAAAGTCTATAAATATCCCCTCCAAAATAAATAGTAAAAATCCCCTTAACTTTGTATCGAATTAAAACAAATGTAGAAAGTAGAAACAACGTTGAAACTGTAGAATCTTTTTTCCCATTAGCAGCGAGATGTGGCAAGTTTGAAAGAACAGGAACGATGGACAAAAGCGGAGAGAAGATTGCTTAACCGCGAAGCGTAGAGGGGTAGAAAACGAGGCAGCTGTTACAAAGAGGCTGATTCGAGATGGACGACGTGCGACCACTTTTTAAACTCGTGCCACCTTCCAATTAGCAATTATTGAGACGTTTCGACGATCGCCGCGGAATCTTAAGAAGGACACGTCCATTGGGCGGACTCGAGTTTCATCGCGCGAAAAACTTCGCCGACATTTTGTTTCTTTCGATGCTTGGACGCTTACGCTTCGAAATTCTTCTTTAACGAAAATATTGTTAACAAAATTCTTCGGAGACAATTTTTATTTATTTTTTGTTTGCTTTTATCTGGTCGTGCGATTTTTAGAAGTTTTGTATTTACTGTTGAAATTTTTTATTCGTATGTAACATACAAGTATGACATACATGTTATATACTAACATGTAACTGTAACATACAAAGTATATGTTATATATTTTCATATATGTATATGTTATGCGTTGTATGTTTTCATGTACATACATATGTTATGTGTTGTATGTTTTCAACAAATTTTTCAAACAAGCTTTTCAATAAATTTGAAGTAATAATTCCTCAAATGTGAATAACTCAATTTAACATTGGAACTACTAGATGCACTTCTAAATTGAAAATAAATATGACTATGACTGGGGAAAAAAATATAAATACATACTGAAGCATCACCTTATGAAACCACTCTGTAATTCTAAAACACTACTGAAATTTCAGGGAGTTCAAAGAGTTCGATTACAGTTCACATATGTGCTAGAGTACACTCACAGTCCAGAGGAGTATAACAAGTATGAAAGAGCGTATAGTCGCTCTGAAACAGTGTATAATAGTTCTGAAAGAATGTACGGTACCTCTGAAAGAGTGTATAGTAGCTCGGAATGTATAGTCACTCTGAAAGAGTGTATAGTCGCTCTGAAAGAATGTACAGTCTCTCTGAAAGAGTGTATAGTCGCTCTGAAAGAGTATATAGTCGCTCTGAAAGAGTGTATAGTAGCTCTGAATGTACAGTATCCCTAAAAGAGTGTATAGTCGCTCTAAAAGAGTGTATAGCAACTCTGAATGTACAGTATCTCTGAAAGAGTGTATAGTACCTCTGAAAGTCAGCAGACACCCTCAGCGGTATCAGCAGAAACTTTTGATCAAGTTTCCCAGAAAATTGAAATTAATGTTAAAGTTTGATTCGACAATGTATAAGTATCTCCCCTTCAACGAGCGTCTAGCTTGCGATGGATTTCAATCCGTGCAAGCAGTCGGTTGATCGTTGAAACCAGAGCGAAGATTACGTGGCAGTTTAGCGGAGGATCCGATTTAGTCCGGCGTGGAGGCATCAAGGCGTCACGGCGAGTGTTCTCGCGTCTTTGCAGTTAATGCATCACAATCATCGCGGAACCAGAAACAAGGCCCATCAGCGAAGCTTGAGAAACCTGGTCCAGCTATGATGGATGGAGACGTTCTTGCTGGTCGCATCACGAGGAAGTTATTACGAGAGGGTGACGAGCGCTAGCTCGCGCCGAAAAAACGCGGAATCTCGAGCACATTCACCCTCGAAAATCGTTTCTTCTTTGTTAAACCGTAATTGGTTAACGAGCCTTCGTCAATTTTGCCGGATCTTTTTTCTTATCAAATTTCGATACTTTCCTGTTATGTTCCTCCGTTTCTTTCCTGTTTTGAGAATCAATTCAGAGTGATTCTTTAATGGTCGCATTAATTACCATTGTGAAAAATGTTGGAGTCTGTGGATACTCAAGGTCTGAAAGTACTAACACTGTGATATGAAGATACTCCAAAAACATTTGAGTCTATGAATGTTATACTTCAGTGTAATGAATGTAAGGACCTTGTGATTTTAAGTGGAAAGATCCAGGGATGTTGGAACTTAAGAACACTGTGATCTGAAGATACTCCAAAAACATTTCAGTCTAGGGATGTTATACTTCAGTGTAATTAATGTAAGGACCTTGTGATTTTATGTGGAGCGATCCAGGGATGTTGGAACTTAAGAACACTGTGATGTGAAGATACTCCAAAAACATTTGAGTCTATGAATAGTAATACTTCAGTGTAATTAATGTAAGGACCTTGTGATTTTATGTGGAGAGATCTAGGGATGTTGGAAGTTAAGAACGCTGTGATCTGAAGATACTCCAAAAACATATGAGTCTATGAATGTTATATTTCAGAGCAATGAATCTAAGAATATTGTAATTTTAAATGAAGAGATCTATTAATATTAGAATCAAATAATGTCCAAACTTACTTCACACTCGCTTATCCCCACACAAACAGTGTCTCCCTATAAATTTTGCACAGTGCAAAATAATTTTTGCAGAAAAATTAAAAAAACGTATCAGCTCCGAGAAGAATATATTCCTCACAAATCTTGCACAGTGCAAATCTTCCCAAAAAACGTATCAGCTCCGAGAAGAATATATTCCTCACAAATCTTGCACAGTGCAAATCTTCCCAAAAAACGTATCAGCTCCTAGAAGAATAAATTCCCCGCAAATTTTGCACAGTGCAAATCTTCCCAAAAAACGTATCAGCTCCGAGAAGAATAAATTCCCCGCAAATTTTGCACAGTGCAAATCTTCCCGAAAAACGTATCAGCACCGAGAAGAATATATTCCTCACAAATTTTGCACAGTGCAAATCTTCCCAAAAAACGTATCAGCTCCGAGAAGAATATATTCCCCGCAAATCTTGCACAGTGCAAATCTTGTCAAAAGAAGCATCAGTCAAGATCAGATTCCTGAATTCGTCCGCAAAAACCGCGCAATCAAGTAAAAAGCGAGGAAGAAGAACCGCGTTGGTTTTTGCAAAGCGACGTCCTGTTTCATGGTAAAATAGGTACGCGGCTAATTGTATGTTATTACAGGGACGAGCGTATGCAAAAGACGGGGCTAGGTAGCGTCCTGCTGGCACCGAGGACGAAACGACGAAATAATTAACGAGACCGTAGAACGGAAGGCGTGTGTTTAGTCTAATAGAAATAATTGCTGTTGACCGGAGCAAGATGAATGAGCGCGATGGCCGTTTTTTTACGATGTTTCTCGATCGGCGATTTACGGGGGAAACTGGTCGCCGTATAAATTCGTCTGCCTGATTTAGAAACGTTCGATCGATACATCGCGACGAGGCCTGACACCTTGCAGATACGTATCTTGATTGCCAGCGATAAAAATATCGGTGACTGGCGATCTTAAACGTTGCCTCTCGTTTTCTTCGGGCTACGTCAATCTCGAATTTGCATACCAGTAATTAATAAGAATCTTTCTTCTGACTGAAGTGGTTTCACGAGGCGTTGAAAGCTATTGGTTGTTCTTTCTTATCGAGGAGGAGGGAACTCTGTGGTGTACCATTTAATGTCGAGAGCAGGTGTCACGGTTACAATTAAGATTACGGTGGTGACGGGCGAAGGGCTTCGATTCCCTATTTATCGCGTTTGGCATTTTGTGAATTTCTGTATTTGGGAATTTAGAGATAGAGAAATTTGGGATTTAGGAATTCGGCATCTAGGGAACTTAGGTCTAGAGATTTAGGGTCTAGGAATTTGAGATCTAGGGAATTTGGGATCTAGGAGATTTGGAATCTAGAGAATTTGGGATCTAGGAGATTTGGAATCTAGGGAATTTGGAATCTCGAGGAATTGGAATCTGGAGAATTTGCGATCTAGGGAATTTGGAATCTAGAGAATTTTGGATCTAGGGAATTTGGAATACAGAGACTTTGGGATTTAGGGAATTTTGGATCCAGAGAATTTGGAGTCTAGGGAACTTGGAATCTAGAGAATTTGGGATCTAGCGAATTTGGAATCTAGGGAATTTGGGATTTAGGGAATTTGGGATCTAGGGAATTTGGAGTCTAGGGAACTTGGAATCTAGAGAATTTGGGATCTAGCGAATTTGGAATCTAGGGAATTTGGGATTTAGGGAATTTGGAATCTCGAGGAATTGGAATCTACAGAATTTGGAATCTAGAGAATTTTGGATGTAGGGAATTGGGAACTAGGTAATTTGGAATCTAGAGAATTTGGAGTCTAGGGAACTTGGAATTTAGAGAATTTGGGATCTAGCGAATTTGGAATCTAGAAAATTTGGGATTTAGGGAATTTGGAATCTCGAGGAATTGGAATCTAGGAAATTTGGGATTTAGGGAATTTGGAATCTCGAGGAATTGGAATCTAGAGAATTTGGGATTTGGGGAATTTGAGAACTAGGGAATTGGGAACTAGGTAATTGGCAACTAGGGAATTGAGAACTAGGGAATTGAGAACTAGGGAATTGGGAACTAGGGAATTTAGAATGTAAAAAATTGGGGATCTAGGTAATTGGTGATCTAGGGAATTTGGGATCTAAGAAATGCGGGATCTACAATAGGTAATTGGGGTCTAGGAAATATAGAACATGTCAATATAGAACGTGACATTATAGAGCCTACCAATACACAACGTGAAATTATATAACATGGCAATACACGACGTGACATTATGGAACATATATGAAATCTCACCCAACAATATTCTCGATTCTAAAGTTCCATTACTAAATTCCCACTGTATAATTATAAAATTATAACGAAGTAGTAATAAATTGTTGTTTCATGGTAGATAAGGAAACACGGTGCATAGTTACGTATGCACATGTATCACGGCAGGGTACTCTTGAATTTGTAATCAAATTCAAGACGGTGTAGCCGCACGTCGCGGTTTCAACGTACGTGCACCGACGTAATTAGATTAATACACCGCGAAATTGGATTAAGAAAGCAAAATGGAGGCGCACAGATACGACAAGTTTTTTCGTGAGAACACCACCAGGGTTAATTAAGACCCGACAGGCCGGGTGCAAACGACTTGTCACGTACGCGAAGCCTACCTTCTTTCCTGTTTCCTTCTCTCTTTCTCTTCCCCTCGGATCTTCCTTCTAGTAGTTTCTCATTTTTCGTTTTTCTGTCACTGTAAATCTTGTGAACCTTTCTTCGATACCTCTGCGCTGCAGTTGCCATTTGCTGTAGAATTTTTGTATTTTGTGTTGTTTGTTTATTGGTATACCATTGGTAGTAAATAATTTGTAGACGGATTTCTTTTTAGTGTGGTTGAATTTTGGTATCGTTTGATGCGTTGTTTCAGACAAATTGGAGGGGTTTGGTATTTTAACTGGTAGCTTTGATTGACTAGGTGATGTATTTTTTATATTGATAACTATACAGGGTGTCTCATAAGTAGTGTCCTAGTAATGATAATATACAGGATATCTCACAACTAATGTAACTCTCTGAATAGGATGGTGGGGTTCAAGATTCTGAACAACTTTTCCCTTTGCGAAAATTCGATCTGAAGCTTCGTTTTTGAATTATTAAGGAAAAACACGGACCAATCAGAGCGCGAGGTTTTCGCGCGCTCAGCCGCTAGGCGGAGCTCTCTCGCGTCTGCACACACGTCTCGCGCTCTGATTGGTCCGTGTTTTTCTTTAATAATTCAGAAACGAAGCTTCACATCGAATTTTTGCAAAGGGAAAAGTTGTTCAGAATCTCGAACCCCATCACCCAGTCCTGAAAGTTACACTAGTTGTGTCCAAAAAAAATCCTCTTCATAAACTTTACTTAACAAATATTCAGATTTACTTTCTCCAAGGTTGAATATAAACAAGGTTGCCTATGAATAAATACCTCCTCTAATTTACACATAAACATATACAGAAACACAATATATAGAATTAGCATCGAAACAATGTTACAGTTTTAATCCATGGCCTTTTATCTATCGTGTCGAATTCCCATGTCATGCTTTGTTCGCGTTATCCTCGGCGGGCATGTAAATCATTTGCAAAATGGACGTGTGCGACTCGGAAAGAAAGAACCTGGGGATTAGAAGGGAGGAGAAGATACCGATTATGCTAATTCGCCACGGGCGTGGCTGGAAATGTGATTACCCGGACGAAGACTAATGCGCGTTGGCCTTGGGAATTTTCAGCACGTTATCAGAGCAAAGCTGACAGGGTCGTGAGACGCCATTTCAACCGCATGCAAATTCTTCGACGTTCAATTTCGTTCGACCTTGTATCTTTTAATTAAACGTTTCGAACTCCGTTCATTTCGTGCTGGTTTATTCGTCCTGGGAAATGATACTGTGTAGATAAAACTTGCAGTAGTACAACACTGCGATTTCCACTACTAAGTCTTATTTTTCCTCTGCAGACTTATTAATTATTTTGCTTTCAATGTTACTGCTTATACTTTTCGTTATCAATTGTTATTTTATTTTCAATTATTATTTTGTTATTTTATTTTCAATTATTATTTTGTTATATTATTTTCAATTATTATTTTGTTATATATTATTTTCAATTATTATTTTGTTATATTATTTTCAATTATTATTTTGTTATATATTATTTTCAATTATTATTTTGTTATATTATTTTCAATTATTATTTTGTTATATTATTTTCAATTATTATTTTGTTATATATTATTTTCAGTTATATTGTAAAGTATTATGCCATTCAAATGAAATAAATTCATGTGAAAATATAAATCATTTGTCAACACTTATTATGCATTTATTAATATGTAGATTAATGTAGAACTATTCATGGTGTTACATGATATATACTGTTACTGAGTTCCATAAAAGAAATATCATTCCCAATGAAATTCATTCATCTTTTTTATTCATTCAAGATCCTTCCTTTGATCTCTCACAATTTACCCAGACTTGATCATATCTTCGACCTCTGACAATTTGCTCAGAATAGACGTCTTATAATGTCTATCTAAATAATCAAACATAGTCAGTTGAGAACCAATTCCAGCTTACAGTCCCAACTTACAGTCCCAATTTACAGTCCCAACTTATAGTCCCAACTTACAGTCCCAACTTACAGTCCCAACTTACAGTCCCAACTTATGGTCCCTACTTAGAGTCTCAACTTACAATCCCAACTTACAGTCTCAACTTACAGTCCTAGCTTGCAGTTTCAGCTTGCAGTCCCAACTTACAGTCTCAACTTACAGTCCCAACTTACAGTTTCAATTTACAGTCCCAACTTACAGTCCCAATTTACAGTCCCAACTTACAGTCTCAATTTATAGTCTCAACTTACAGTCCCAACGTACAGTCCCAACTTACAGTCCCAACTTACAGTCCCAATTTGCAGTCCCAACTTACAGTCTCAATTTACAGTCCGAACTTACAGTCCCAGCTTACAGTCCCAGCTTACCCAGAGATAAAACTAGAATTACACGATAAAATAGGTGAAAATAGGGTGAGGGCACGCGTATATCGCTACACGAGGACAATCGTTGCTGTGTCGAAATCGAGCGAAACAAAAGGATCGTAGAGACGTGTTGGCGCGGCGTGATGGTGGTAGCCGTAGCTCGTGGTGCCACGGTGAAAGCTGCTTCGGGTTCTGCGGCATATAATTCGAGGGCATGTCGATAAATCAGCCCGCGAGAGCGAACGAGAGCGAGATCGAAGGAGAAACACGGGGAGACGCTGTGCGTTGCGACACGAGCTCGTCTATTCGTGGGCGGCTCGTGATATTCTCTGCAGCGTCACTTGCGCGTGTACAGTCTACAACAAATCCCTTCAATTACTTGCCACTATTTTTCATTTATTTTTTTGCTAATTTGCATATCAGAGTATTTGCAAGTTCTTCGTTGTACTTCGTTAAATTTCCATATTAAATTTCAAAATCTGTGTTTGTACCAAAAGTTTACTTGAATGGAATTAAAAATTCGTTGAATGGAAGTAAAAATTCGAGAACTTAAAAATTTGCAAGTTTAAAATATCTAAGAAAGTAGAACGTAGAATTTCAAAAATTATGAAAGCTACTTAAACTTCAAACTGACGCTACGCATGACTCTATGTGAGTGACCCCCTTGCAGTTACCCATCTCACATTCTATCGTAGCGATCCAAGCCGTTCAGCTACAAACTCCGACTAATTCCTATTCACGCATACAGGAACCGTGTAACAATAAAACATTACGATTAGACGCTGTGTTTCCCGAGTTTGCGACACCGTTCGTCCGTCCGTAGGCGTCTCCTATATATCGCCATCGGGCTCCGATAAGTATCGTACAGGCCATCGAGACCCGACGATCCCCTAGTCTACCTCAAAATCTTTAATCGTATATTTTCAAGAACAATCCCTATCTGTCCTTCGAATCTCGTTCTTCTTAGATCCAGTCTGCTCTGACCAACTTCTGCTACCAGTCACCATCTTTACATACCAATGAAATGTATTCACAATATTTTCTCCTCTCCTCGTTATCAAAAGAAGGAAGTCTTTTTTGTCTTTCTCATTAATATTAGATAGACTGTTTGATAGACTGATGAACTGTTTGTTCATCAGTAAGTAAGGCATCCTTCATGATACACAATGTGGAATCTATAGGAAAATGGATGCCTTCAAAAGAGACGTACGCCATATTGTCACAAAATCAGTTTCAAACTTCCTGTCGCAGTAGACTTCATGAGAAGTAATTAAATTCAATTGGTAGACTGTAATTTGTTCATAAGTAAGGTATCTTTCGTAAGGTACAATGTGGAATCTATAGGAAAATGGATGTCTTCAAAAGAGACGTACGCCATATTGTCACAAAATCAGTTTCAAGCTTCCTGTCGCAGTAGACTTCATGAGAAGTAATTAAATTCAATTGGTAGACTGTAATTTGTTTATGCGCAAGGTATCCTTCGTGAGGCACAATGTGGAATCTATAGGAAAATGGATGCCTTCAAAAGAGACGTACGCCATATTGTCACAAAATCAGTTTCAAGCTTCCTGTCGCAGTAGACTTCATGAGAAGTAATTAAATTCAATTGGTAGACTGTAATTTGTTCATAAGTAAGGTATCTTTCGTAAGGTACAATGTGGAATCTATAGGAAAATGGATGTCTTCAAAAGAGACGTACGCCATATTGTCACAAAATCAGTTTCAAGCTTCCTGTCGCAGTAGACTTCATGAGAAGTAATTAAATTCAATTGGTAGACTGTAATTTGTTTATGCGCAAGGTATCCTTCGTGAGGCACAATGTGGAATCTATAGGAAAATGGATGCCTTCAAAAGAGACGTACGCCATATTGTCACAAAATCAGTTTCAAGCTTCCTGTCGCAGTAGACTTCATGAGAAGTAATTAAATTCAATTGGTAGACTGTAATTTGTTGATACGCAAGGTATCTTGCATGATGCACAATGTGGAATCTATAGGAAAATGGATGCCTTCAAAAGAGACGTACGCCATATTGTCACAAAATCAGTTCCAAGCTTCCTCTCGCAGTAAACTTCATGAGAAGTAATTAAATTCAATTGGTAGACTGTAATTTGTTCATACGCAAGGTATCCTTCGTGAGGCACAATGTGGAATCTATAGGAAAATGGATGTCTTCAAAAGAGACGTACGCCATATTGTCACAAAATCAGTTTCAAGCTTCCTGTCACAGTCATAAGAAATAATTAACCCTTTGACTGTTTACAAACAGCAACTTTAAAACTTAGTTAAAAAATTAAATGAATTTCCTTGAGGTTATTATTTCTTTACCAATAACTTCCACTATTGTTTGTTTCACAATATTTATACATCACACATGTCATATTATAGAATCAGTTAAAAAATGCTTATTTAAAATTATTGTATTAAATATAATGGTGACTGTGAGTCACCTCTCGAGCGCAAAGTTAAACTCAGCTTCCCAAAGACATAGTGACATGTTCATAGAATATCCAGACGGAAATTCAGGATTCAAAGTATGAAGACTATTTAACATAACCCAGTTACGTCCTTGGTCCATGTCAATTGCCTTCGTACTTCATATCTAGTGAACACGTAATCTTCCTCAGAACGAACGTCATATTTTTACACAACTTGAATCATTCTGACATTGAGTCGTTGACATTTTGACTCGACGTTGAGTCCTCTAAACATATCTCCCCTCGATGACCAGTCAGATTCCCGTTCGCTCACGGTAATTCGAATCCGTTAACGCTATCGTCCGACCAGCAACGAATGTTGTATCCAAGAAAGAGGGAAAGAGAAAAAAGCTGAGAACTGTAGAGGATCAAAGATCACGCTCTCCCGCAACGGGCCGTCCCCTTGAGAAAGATGTCTCCGAGCGTAGGATTGCTCGGGTGTACACTCCCATCGAGCCACGGTGTGTATCGGATACAATGCGATCCGTCCGTTCCCGTATCGCGTAATCGCCTTATCAAGGGAACACGCAGCCCGTACCAGAGGAACTTAACGGTTTCCTGCGTTCGATCAAAGCACCGTTCCCAGAGAAAAATTCCAATACAAATTTGCATGGAGCCGCTAGAATCCAGCGTGAAAGAAGCTTACGTGTGTTGTGCGCCAGCTGAACCCTGTACAGTCCACTGCAAATATACTGTTCCCTAGGGATCAGATGTTACCTGGCTTTACGGGACATGGTCTAGTTTCATCATTTTTCTTTGGGAGATTTGATAGTTTGGGGTTTGGGATATTTGGAAGTTTGGGAATTTGGGAGGTGGAGGATTTGGGAGTTGGGGATTTGGGAGTTGGAGGATTTGGGAGTTGGGGATTTGGGAGTTGGAGAACTTGGAATTTGGGGATTTGAGAATTTGGGGATTTGGGAGTTGGAGGATTTGGAATTTGGGGATTTGGGAGTTGGAGAACTTGGAATTTGGGGATTTGGAATTAGGAGTGTTATAGAATTTGGGGATTTGGGAGTTGGAGGATTTGGAATTTGGGGATTTGGGAGTTGGAGAACTTGGAATTTGGGGATTTGGGAGTTGGAGAACTTGGAATTTGGGGATTTGGGAGTTGGAGAACTTGGAATTTGGGGATTTGGGAGTTGGAGAACTTGGAATTTGGGGATTTGGGAGTTGGTGGATTTGGAATTTGGGGATTTGGGAGTTGGAGAACTTGGAATTTGGAGATTTGGGAGTTGGAGAACTTGGAATCTGGGGATTTGGGAGTTGGAGAACTTGGAATTTGGGGATTTGGGAGTTGGAGGATTTGGGAGTTGGAGAACTTGGAATTTGGGGATTTGGGAGTTGGAGAACTTGGAATTTGGGGATTTGAGAGTTGGTGGATTTGGAATTTGGGGATTTGGGAGTTGGAGAACTTGGAATTTGGGGATTTGGGAGTTGGAGAACTTGAAATTTGGGGATTTGGGAGTTGGAGGATTTGGAAGTTGGGGATTCTGGAGGTAGAGGATTTGGGAGTTCGAGGATTTGGAATTTGGGGATTTGGGAGTTGGAGAATTTGGAATTTGGGAATTTGGAATTGGGAGTGTTAGAATTGGGTGTGTTTGCAGTTTGAAGGTTTTGGACTTTAGGGAGGGTCTCAGGAATTTACATAGAGGGCGAGATTTGATTTGATCATTTCTCTTTGTGAGATTTGCAAGTTTGAGGTTTGAGATATTTGCAAATTTGGGAATTTGGATGTTTTTGGGGTTTGAGGGTTTAGGACTTTGAAGGTCTCGGGAATTTACGTAGAGGACGAGGTTTAATTAGATGATTTTGCGATTGGAAGATTTCCGAGTTTGGGTATTCACCTAAGAATGTGGAATTTGCATGTTTTCAAGATTTGAGGGTTTAGGACTTTGGAGAGGGTCTCGGGAATTTACGTAGAGGACGAGGTTTAATGATTTTGTGATTGGAAGATTTCCAAGTTTGGAAAGATTTAAGTGAGTTAGAGGAGGATCTGAAGAATTAAGTGAGTTAGAAATCTGGAAGCTTGATGGCTCAAAAGCCCAAGAAATTTCGATGTTCACATATTTGGAGATTCATAGATTTTACGGTAGTCAGAAATTCAAACATTTTGAACTCTGACCATTCGCTATTAGAGAGCTAACTGGCTGCAGAGGATTAAAAATTTGAAGATCCAGAAATTCATTAATTTAGCACCCTAAGGAAACTTGTCACTCACCAATGTAGAGATCTACTGATTTTATCAGAGAAGTTTGAAAAGTTAGAACACTAGACATTCGTCTTGCAGATCAGTAAATTTGAACCTATTAAAAAAGTTTAAAAATTAAAAAATCTCGAAATTCATTAATTCAGAACCCTAAGGGAACTCGTCACTCACCAATGTACAGATCTACTGCTTCTATCAGAGAAGTTTGAAAAGTTAGAACACCAGTTATTCGTCTTGCAGATCAGTAAATTTGAACCTGTCAAAAAAGTTTAAAAATTTAAAAATCTAGAAATTAATTAATTCAGAACCCTAAGGGAACTCGTCACTCACCAATGTACAGATCTACTGATTCTATCAGAGAAGTTTGAAAACAACACCAGACATTCGTTTTGCAGATCAGTAAACTTGAACCTATAAAAAAGTTTGAAATATAAAAACTGTCTAAAGTATCTACGATCCAAAGACTGCGTTGCAGGCGAGTGTACAAGAATGTAAGACAGAGAAGAGTGTGTCGAATAACTTCCTAGAGGCGCGCCTGTCACGACGCCCCGGGTCATTGGTCACCCCCGTGCTTATCTACGGCTGGTTGCGGGCCATCTCCTGGGCCCCTTTCAGACGGCTCGATTTTCACCGCGCGATTTCATTATCCCCTTGATTCCTGCCATCTACGTACATACGTAGATATACTCGTACGGTATGCACAGTCTCTTCTGAATGGGCCTTTCACACGGCCCGCGATAAATTGCCCGCGGGATAGTTAGAATGCGAGGCCTAGAACGGACTTCCGTGTGTGGGCTACCAAAGCGGTTCATCTCTTTATTCCCTGATTCTTGCCTACTTTTCTTTTCTTTCATTTACTCTCTTTACTTGGCGGACTTTTCTTGCGGTGTCACGCGTTATTTCGCCATTTTGTTACTTTTATTCATCTGTGAGCTCTGTGTCGTTTTTATTGTATCTTTGTGTGGCTTTTGCATCTGCAAATCTTTAAAGTTTATCATGGAATTTTGTAAAGTTGATGTACATGTCTGGGACAGTTTAAAAATTGGGTGAACTTGAAATTTTGGTGCGCACACCTTTGGTCATTTTTCGGTGCTTTCACATTTTACCTGAGAGGAAACCTAACGGTGTGAAGAGGAATTTGGTGATTTGAGGATTTGGGGATTTGGGAGGTGGAGGATTTGGGAGTTGGGGATTTGGGAGGTGGAGGATTTGGGAGTTGGGGATTTGGGAGTTGGGGATTTGGGAGTTGGGGATTTGGGAGTTGGAGGATTTGGGAGTTGGAGGATTTGGGAGTTGGAAGATTTGGAATTTGGGGATTTGGGAGTTGGAGGATTTGGAATTTGGGGATTTGGAAGTTGGAGGATTTGGAATTTGGGGATTTGGGAGTTGGAGAATTTGGAATTTGGGGATTTGGAATTGGGAGCGTTGGAATTTGGGGATTTGGGAGTTGGAGGATTTGGAATTTGGGGATTTGGGAGTTGGAGAATTTGGAATTTGAGGATTTGGGAGTTGGAGAATTTGGAATTTGGGGATTTGGGAGTTGGAGAATTTGGAATTTGGGGATTTGGAATTGGGAGCGTTGGAATTTAGGGATTTGGGAGTTGGAGAATTTGGAATTTGGGGATTTGGAATTGGGAGTGTTAGAATTTGGGGATTTGGGAGTTGGAGGATTTGGAATTTGGGGATTTGGAAGTTGGAGGATTTGGAATTTGGGGATTTGGGAGTTGAAGAATTTGGAATTGGGAGCGTTAGAATTTGGGGATTTGGAAGTTGGAAGATGTGGAATTTGAAGATTTGGGAATTGGAGAATTTGGGATTTGGGGATTTGGAAGTTGGAGGATTTGGAATTTGGGGATTTGGAATTGGGAGTGTTAGAATTTGGGGATTTGGGAGTTGGAGGATTTGGAATTTAGGGATTTGGGAGTTAGAGGATTTTGAATTTGGTGATTTGGGAGTTGGAGAATTTGAAATTTGGGGATTTGAGAATTTAGGGATTTGGGAGTTAGAGAATTTGGAATTGCGAAATTTAGAATTTGGAGATCTGAGAATTTAAAAATTTAGAATTGTGGATTTGGAATTTGGGAATGTGAGAATGACGGATGTTTGTAACGCATTTGAATCACGCGCGATTGACCTGATAGGCGATTTTCGGCTGATCGACGATCGATATATGCGAAGTTATACGCACGCCGTTCTTTTTCGTCCTTCTTTTTGCGTTTCCGTTTGATGACGAATCGCAGTATGTTACAGTATGTATTATTAACTATTATTAATAAGTATATTTAGTTTTTTACAACAACAGAGAATATGCATCTGCAACAATAATTTCTCTATAAAGCTCCATCCGAACTGAGTTCATGTTTATGAATGGTTCACACAGTAAAACAACAGTGCTACGCTAAACAAACGAAATCGATAATTGCCACCATAAAACGTCTACAAGCCACAAAGTGACCACGATTTATATAATCCGTCGCGTTATCCGATACACGTTGTAACAGGGTATGTAACACGGAAGCCTATGTAGCGGGAGGATACCGGGTTCCCAAAGCGTCGTTACGACACCGCTGAATTTCCGTGGCTATCGCGGCATAACCGTGAAGCAATTCGTCCGAGGAATCGTTTAACGCGGACCCTAGCGATGCTCGAGTCACGATCGTTACTTTCCTCGCCCGGTCAGATGTTCTCTTTAGAGAAATCCGAAACAATCGACGGCACCGCCCATTTACGAACACGCTCGTTAGGTAACGAGCCTTCGAGATATTCGCCGTAGATCGTCTACTTTAATCGTCGGTTACGCTGATGATGCGAACGCCATGAGGAAGTAACGGGAAACGGGCCTCACCCGACCACTTTGACCCGCTAAAGAGAAAATATCGCCTCGCTGTAGGGGAGATTGGCCTAAGGACTACGCGAAAATAAGTCTCGCTTATTCTTTGAATGCAAGCATTTGCTGGTGAAAGTCGGACAACCGAAGGGGAAGACACACGATCCAATTTATAGAAATTCACTCAACTGTTCATCTAGCAGATAAAATCATGCCATACTGATTTATGTTCTATACGTGCTATTATGTATACTCGGTACATACATGTCGGGAAGAAGATACCTCACATTTGTGTGCATACTTTCTATCTATGTAATGGATTCATAAATAACTTTATATCTATGTAACAGATATATAAAGAACTTTATATGTATGTAACAGATATATAAATAACTTTATATCTATGTAACAGATATATAAAGAACTTTATATCTATGTAACAGATACATCAACAATTTTATATCTATGCAACAGATACATAAACAACTTTATATCTATGTAAGATATTATATATAAAGAACTTTATATTTATGTAGCAGATATATAAATAACTTTATATCTATGTAACAGATATATAAACAACTATATATCTATGCAACAGATACATCAACAACTTTATATCTATGCAACAGATACATAAACAATTTTATATCCATGTTCATTGCACGTCTACATGTATGTCTTCGTAGAAATAGGAAAAGGATTAAATTTGGTTATCAGAAGGTAATGGGTCCTCGGTTCAGTTGCAGATGGAGCATAGAGGCTTGCCGTCCGATCAGCAGGAGTATCAGTAGCGGTCAGCGATCCTTGGGGCCCTGAGTGGGCCCTCTCGACGTTCCCGTCGGTGGCAGGGCCCGCGCTCGCGACGGTGGGCGGCGTTGTAGCGCCGCGATGGCCGCGACGGACGGTCAGATCGTGGTTGCGGCGGCACGTTGGGCCGAGGAAGCGACGTACTTGCGTGAATTCGTGTCCAAGTATCGTCTGCCGGCGGTGATCAAGATCACTAAGGGCCAGTACGGTGGTCTGGGAGTGCCGACCCTACCGGCGCCCAGTTTGCAGAGTACGGCCCTGTTGGTGTCAGCCGGACGTCGCCGGAAGATCGTGGCACAAGCGGTGAAGATCAAGGAAGGTCGCAGGGTGGTAGGCGTGGGGCCCAGGCTGGCTATACCGGACTCGTACGCGGGCTACTTCGAGATCCTGAGCGAGGAGGGCAGAGCGGTGCGCGGGATCGAGTCGGTGAGCGAGCTGTGTCGAAGATGCCCGGAGGAAGGAGCGCTGGTGCGGGAAACCGTGCGGGGTATAGCCTGCAGAGTGGACGACGAGTCGGGCATAGTCGTTCCCGAGGGCACGAGGCCCCTGGCTGCCGGGGAGACGATCATGACTGCCGGGGAAGTGAGTCTGCCCGGTCGCGGTAGATTTCTGCGCTGCGTCGACTGCCGGGGCGAGAGCGTGCTGCTGGGCATGGAGCAGCGTGGTCGTTTCAGCGCGCTCGCCCGCGAGGACAACATCAGCGGCGTTCACACGGCCAGAGCGCTGCTCAGCAAGCGTCTGCCCTTGACCGTCAGACTGGTGCACGGTCAGCCACCCAGAGGGCTCAAGTCGTCGTCGCAGTTCGTGCCGGAGCTCAGGCTGTTGTCCACGTTCGAGGAGGAGCACGTGTTCGCGTTGCCGTTGCAGCGGGAGGGTGCGGCGGTGGCGTTGCCTCTGGCTGCTCCGTTGAAGCTGGTCAAAGCGAGGAACGAGGAGGCGCTCAGGTCGATGCAGGAGTTCACGAGGCTGGTGGAGCGGGCATCGCGTATCGTCGCCGACGTGGCTGATCGCGCGCACGTGCTGGACGGACGTCTGGGCGAGAGCAAGCCCTCCAGACAGACAAGAAGCGGTTCGGGCTTCCTCAGGCGGTCCTCGACCAACTCGGACAACGGCCCGTTGAGTCATCACAGAAACAGCGCCGGCCATCATCATCACCATCATCACTATCATAGCAACGGACACCAGGCGTCCTCGGGACACGCGGGATACAGGGACGAGAACCGCGTACCTCCTTCGGCCTGCACGGAGGAGTACGACGAGATCGATCAGATCTATGACTACGTCCGCGGGTTCGCGCCGTTGCCCAAGAGCGTCAGGTTACCGTACGAGACCCCTTTGCCCGGACCCCAGGGCTCTAGCCCGCCTCTGACACCCGTCACCGTCACGGTAGCGCCTTTGCTCGACGACAGACCGGAACCGCCGCCTATCGAGACCATTCCGACCAAGAAGATCCAAGCGGAGAAGAGAACGAGGCGCGCGGTCAAGGAGGCGCCACAGCCCAGGCTCGAGAAACCACCGTTGGCCAAACTGTACGTGAAGAACAGCGGCACTCAGAGAGGTCGCCCTTTGATGAGGCAGAAGAGCGCGTCGCCGTTGAAGGAAACGCCTCCTGGGTACAAGGGAGGCTCCCCGCTTTTCAATATCCGATACAAGAGCCTGACCAACCTTCAGCAGGCCATGGAACTCGACGGCACTCTGGACTCCAGTCATTCTGGAGGGAGGACGTCGGGGGACTCCGGTGCTGGTGCTAAGCTACCGGAGAAAAGGTACGTATGACTCGCATGTTTCAGGTAGATACACCAGCAAGAATACGCGAGATTTCTTTGTATTGTGTATCATTGGAGAAAATATGACGCGTGGGAAGACATAATACCTCCTCGCTTTTCTGTGATTCTGCTACCAGGTATACCAAACAGGCACCACATGGCGCTGATCGATTTTAATTTTTCTCGAATGATACATAATACAAATTGGTGCTACCTTTTATACTGTCTCCAGTTTCAACTAGAGCTTCCCCAGTTTTTTTCCCGGTTTTCATACTTTGCAACATAATTAAAGAGTCGATTCGAAGAAAGAGAGTTACGAGTTTGAAAGTTAGTTTTATGGGATAAACAATGGCGTCCTTGATCTATTCCCCAGATCGCGGCGTCTAAGCAGACCACGCTCGCTGACGAATTTAGTGTGGGAGCTTCGCGGCGGAAGTGGCCTTGGTTGCGCGAGACCGGAAACACCGCCACCAGCAACAGCCGCGCCACTGCCACCGACTAAATGTGGACCACGTCTGGCTGTCACCGTGGTGGCACCCCGACGTGTCGGCACGCTCTACCTCTAACTCGTAAGTACCATTCTCAAGCGTAATCACCATCGACTTGATGTACAGATAGCCCCCATGTGTACTATTCTCTCAAGAGGTGAGACAAGTCCTGAATGAAGCGCAGCTGATTAGATCAAAACAGCAGAGATTATACTTTCATTTATGCTTCCAACAGCTGTTTACATCAGTCAGAAAAAGAAGAGTAGTCTAATATTAATATCGATCATAAACTTGTTACTAGAAATATTAAAAGACTTTAATGTAGTCCGACATGAAAATGTTGGTGCAAATACTGCATGACTTTAATGTTGACGAGGGTCTAACATAAAAATGCTGGCACAGATATTACCTGACTTTAATGTTGACGAGGGTCTGACATAAAAATGTTAATACAGATATTACTTCAACATTGATGAACATAAAAATGCTAGATATTAAGAAGCTGTTAAACTATAATTTTAAAATAGCCTATCTACCCGTCGAACATTTTAATAAAGTGTGCACATTTTCTCGACACGCCTGTGTTGTTCCTGAGAAGTCAGATGACATGGTGCAACTATCGAATAAGATGGTGTATTAAGGATCTCTGGTGTCACAGGCGATTACCCCAGTCACTGTTTAAGAACGTTGACCGGGGAAAAACTGAATGTTAACATTTTCACATCCGTCGGTATTCTAATCGATTACCATTACCTAGCTGCAGTAATCGCAGCTTCCCTCGTTAAGTCGTTGTTTTTTTGCCCCGGTGAACGATCACTTTGTCGCCTCGTAAACCCGTGAAGAAAAAAGAAGACGTCACCACGGTGCTTTCGAGTATAATCACTGTACTATTTTCCAATGAGATTAATTTCCTCGCTGCTACTTTATCGGGTTGCACGGTCGAGGTTGCAATCAGCCAGGAAAGGCGTGCACCGGTTACGACGCAGTTAGAGCGTACTTTGTCCAGGAATCGTTAAATTTACAAGATCCAGCTAGGTCGATCCTTTAACGAAGCATTTTACTGGCCGTTATAAAAGGCGGCCAGGTGTTTCCCTATTGCTCACAGTCCTTATTCGTTTAATCGCTCCTGATCGTCATAATCGTGTCTAGGAAACGCATCTGTGCCATCCAGGAAATAATTTCTGTTATTGCTAAGCCCTGGTAGGTTCATTTATTCGACGATTAACGAGGACGAATTCAGGGCAGTCTAATGATAACGATTAGCTTTTTTAACGCTGCAATACAGTTATTTCCGGTTTCTAGGAATTCTTTTGCTCGAAGGACTTTTCCATACGTAAATTTTATCGAGGTTCAGGCTTTCTGGTTAGGTTTGCTGGGTTTTGGATTTAGGTTCCATTAACTTGGTTCTGGTTATTTTATTTTAAGGTACTTCCAAGAATTTAAAGCTCAAAAAATTTCCAAATTCCAAAGCTTCCAAATTCCCAAGGACATTCTTAAAATTCTTAAATACATAGTCCACATTTCACACAAACTTAGCCATAACTAAAATGAACACTCAACCCAATCTCAATTACCGATCTCAACGATTAATTTACAGAAAGGATCTGCCTTCTGATATTGTATCTACCTTGTGTTTTATAAATATCAAGTTCTGAAGTGGTATAAAATATCTTTCCAGACGAACTTCAACCCTCGTACAGATTAAATGTGGATCATATGTGAATGACGCTTACCAAGCGGAACGTACTCAAGTTAGTCATTCGATGGTTTTTAATCGACTGATTAAGTAATTAACTCGTAAACCTCCAATGTTCCGCTATACGGCCAAGGGTATCTATAAAACGTTTTATGAGCGACACCTTTCTGTCGGGTTCGCCAGCTGATGAAGCTGTCCTGTTAGCGGCACGAGGAAATCGTTCCCTAGTTTGCTTCCGTCGTTTAATTAACAAGAGCTCCTTCCACCAAAATAGAAAACTTCCAATCACTGTATTTTATCGGACTCTTAACTTGACGTTGTAAAATCACGATCACTTGTTTGAAATTAGTTTTCGCTTGGGCTGATGATGTTGGTGTTGCAGTTTGGGATGTTGGAGATTTAGGGATTTGGAGATTTAGGGATTTAGGGATTTAGGAATTTGGAAATTTGGAGATGTGAAGATTTAGAGATTTGGGGATTTGGGGATGGAGGGGGATTTGGGGATTTAGGGATTTAGGGATTTAGGGATTTAAGAATTTAGGAATCTGGACATTTGGAGATGTGAAGATTTAGGGATTTGGGGATGGAGGAGGATTTGGGGATTTGGGGATTTAGGGATTTAAGAATTTGGAAATTTGGAGATGTAAAGATTTAGAAATTTGGGGATTTGGGAATGTGGGGATGGAGGAGGATTTGGGGATTTAGGAATTTAGGGATTTAGGGATTCAAGAATTTAGGAATCTGGAAATTTGGAGATGTGAAGATTTAGGGATTTGGGGATGGAGGAGGATTTGGGGATTTAAGGATTTAGGGATTTAGGGATTTAGGGATTTAGGGATTTAGGGATTTAGGGATTTAAGGATTTAGGAATTCAAGAATTTAGGAATTTGGAAATTTGGAGATGTGAAGGTTTAGAGATTTGGAGATTTGGGAATGGAGGAGGATTTGGGGATTTGAGGATGGAGGGGGATTTGGGGATTTAGCGATTTAGGGATTTAGGAACTCAAGAATTTAGAAATTTGGAAATTTGGAGATGTGAAGATTTAGAGATTTGGGGATTTGGGGATGGAGGAGGATCTGGGAATTTAGCGATTTAGGGATTTAGGAATTTGGAAATTTGGAGATGTGAAGATTTAGGGATTTGGGGATGCAGGAGGATTTGGGGATTTGGGGATGGAGGGTGATTTGGGGATTTAGCGATTTAGAGATTTAGGAATTCAAGGATTTAGGAATTTGAAAATTTGAATATGTAAAGATTTAGAGATTTGGGGATTTGGGGATGGAGGAGGATTTAGGGATTTGAGGGTGGAGGAGGATTTAGGGATTTAGGGATTTAGGTATTCAAGAATTTAGGAATTTGTAAATTTGAAGATATGAAGATTTAGAAATTTGGAAATTTGAGAATTGAACATCATAGCAAGAACTATAATAACAAAAACATTTCACATCTACCCCTTGCCAACCTATGAACCTAACCCATGTAACTAGATAACATCGATATCGTTTTCCAGCGATTCCCTCCAAAAAGAAACAGCAGTATGATCAGAAGCATCGTGACTCGAATTTCCCAATAAGCCAGCATGCAAGAAGCAAGTCGGAAACGAGTGTCGGACACGAAGGTGTTCCGAGTATCCCACGAGGTCGAAGCCGCTCGAGTCATCATCATCGTTGCGGACTCCTACGAGCAAGAAATCCACGGATCGTCTCGCTGACGAGCGTGGTGCACGCGAATTTTCCTCGCGGTTTCTGCGAGCGGAGAAAAAAATTCCCAAACTAATGACATTGCGCAACTGGAAACTTTCGTTGCGCCGTTCGGACCCGTATTGACCTTCGCGAGGCAAGAAAGCCTCGTACCGCCTGACGAGCGTGATGCACGCGAATTTTCCTGCGGCTCTTGCGTGCAACGCTTACTTCGATTAAGGGAAAGTGTGAAGGAGGGACCTAACCACTTCCTTATACTTGTTTATTATATTCGAGGTACTGCTATTACTCTTCGAATGTGGAAGCTGTGGTTTATTCAAAATTTTTTCTATACAAACATTGTTTATGAAATTGTTTATTTTTTATGTTGTGGGCGAAGAGCAAGATTGGAACAGGTCTGCTGTCAAGTATAAGACTTGAACAAATGAAGGTGTAGAATGTACTAAAAACGTTTGAATAATGTAATGTGGCATGCAGATGCAAGAGGATTAATAGGGATATCACTAAATAAAATTGATATTAGAACACTAATGAAGAAAGTAGTACAATAAAACGTCTATTAAAGAAGTTACTGTAAATGTCTCACAACTAGTGTAACTCAGAATCTCGATGGGGTTTGAAATTCTGAACAACTTTTCCCTTTGCAAAAATTCGATGTGATGCTTCGTTTCTAAATTATTAAAGAAAAACACGGACCAATCAGAGCGCGCGACGCGTGCGCAGGCGCGAGAGAGCTCCGCCCAGCCGCTAAGCGCGCGCAATCTTCTCGCTCTGATTGGTCCGTGTTTTTCCTTAATAACTCAAAAACGAAGCTTCAGAGCGAATTTTTGCAAAGGGAAAAGTTGTTCAGAATCTCGAACCCCGGCAATTCCAAGAATTACACTACTTGTGACACATCTTGTATATTTAAGGTGTGTCACTTCTGTAACAGTTTTATTGTACTACTTTCTCCAAACTCAATTTTCGTAAAGGAAAATCCTATTCAGAATCAGCTACCCCTTTCAGAGACACTAGTTGTGAAACACCCTGTATATCAGTGTCGAATAAACACGTCGTGGTGCACCGGCTACCGGAAGAATCATCCGCGGTACTCACCTTCCCGCTGGTTCCCCCTATCTATCCTATCGTATACTTGGCTCTAACTATCTCCGTGTACAAGATAAGAATCTACCATAGACTTACTGACCAGTCCATTAGTATAACCCTAAACGAAACGTACATTATCGTCGTCCTTTCTCCCTTACACCGTTCTTCCAGGCGTTGCAAGTGTACCATCGATTGATTTAATTTCACAGTCTGATAGATTCTAATAAGCCGCCGTGCGATAAGGGCAACAGCTCAAAACGGTAATTAAATAAACGAGCCTAAAATGTCAATACATATTAGCCGGGCGAGCAAAATCATCCGTGTATTAACAAGAAACTATCTCACGATGAAGGATGGATGAACCGTTACCGGAGGATTCTGTTTATCATCGAGCATGCTCGTTTCACTTATCAGCGCCGGGTAATTATTAACACCTGTGGATTTAGAGGCTGTACCCGTTCCGAGTTAACGTCGACCGGTTTCGAGCATTTTTTTTTACTTTGAACGGCTGACCATTCGTCGACTTTTCTACTTCTCTTCTGGGATTTACCACTGTTATGATAATTGTGTGAGCGCTATTCTGATTCAGGATTGAGGATAGTGGAGACATTTTTATTTTGGAGAGATTTAGGGGTACGGAAACCTCGATGAAGGGAAAGGTAGAGGAATAGTCAGGAGAAGAACAAAATCTAAGCTAGAGAAAACTTAAACATAAGGGAATGTTTTAGAGTATGTTCAGGGTATTAGAGAAGCTAGACCTAATACCTAAGTCCCGTTAAACCTAAATACGTCTTAGCACTCATACTCTTACAACAACGCACAGTAGAAATATCAATATATGGTCCGCCCTCGATCTCCGTAATCAAACCAAATCCTACCACGAATTAAACCAGTACACTCTTCCAAACTAAATCATGTCCGACCTCCTTTCAACCACGTCACAAGTCAGTCCACAAAATAATCACACCAAAAAGCAAAGGCACAGTGCTTGCAGTAGAGGTCTCGTGTAGAAGTCCTTAAAATGCCCGCACAGTTTAAAAACAGTTACCAGTTAAAAACCCTGTAAAAGCTAGTAAAATATTAAATATTAAAGGTTGTAAAGTAGCGTGTAAACGGGGGATGGTTCTAAAAGATATCGAGACTCGTTTCCTCGCGTCAGTGGCAACATTCTTGCGAGCTTACGAGGCAATATACGAGGATGTGTGACGTGAGATCGGTAGGAGAATAAGAGGAGGAAGAAGGGGACTGTTCTGTGGCGAAATTGTCCGGCAACCTTCCGCGGCGTGTAGGTAATTGGCCTCCGCGTGGATCACGGTTAATCGAAGCCCATCTCTTTTTCTACGCTCTCGGCCCTTAAGCTTCCTTTTGCTTTGCTTCGCTTTCTTTCCGTGGCAGCGGCCGACGCGAATCGAACGAATGGATTCCACGGTAAAACGTGAACCGATTGTGGGTAGCGAATTAGATGATGAAATAAGTAGCGAGCCTAATGACGGAGAACGGGTCAAATGGAAAACTGTACGCTGGATTTTCGAACTTTTCAGCCGTGTCGGGAATCTGATGTGCTACCTGGTTCGTTCCTGGTTCTACGGATATACGAGGAATTCGCTGATTTTGTACGCGTGTTTGCAGTTGCGGGATGGGTTTAGGGGTGAATCGTTTCTAGGTGTTGGATTTAGAGGTCTTCTATATGACATAGGTTGAGAATAGGATGTGGTGATGGTAGATGATGAGTGTCGATGAGATTGGATATTTTCACTTATGGGGATGTGGGGTTCGAGAGATTGAGGAGTTGGGAATTTGGAGGTTTGGAGATTTAGGGATTAGGGGAATTTGGGGATTTGGGGATGAGGGGATAAGGGGATTTTGGGGATTTGGAGATTTGGGGATTTAGGGAATTTGAGGATTTGAGGAATTGGGGGGTCGAAAGTTGAGAATTTGGAAATTTGGGGATTTGGGGACTTGGAGAATTTGGGGATTTGGGGATTTGGGGATTTGGGGATTTGGGGATGAGGGGATAAGGGGATTTTGGGGATTTGGAGATTTGGGGATTTAGGGAATTTGAGGATTTGAGGATTTGAGGAATTGGGAGGTCGAAAGTTGAGTATTTGGAAATTTGGGGATTTGGAGAATTTGAGGATGAGGGGATTTTGGGGATTTTGGGGATTTTGGGGATTTGGGGATTTGAGGATTTGGTGGTTTGGGGATTTGGGAATTTGAGAATTTAAGGAATTGGGGGGTCGAAAGTTGAGTATTTGGGAATTTGAGAATTTAAGGAATTGGGGGGTCGAAAGTTGAGTATTTGGAAATTTGGGGATTTGGAGATTTGGGGATGAGGGGATTTGGGGATTTGGAGAATTTGGGGATTTGAGGAATTGGAGGATCAAAAGTTGAGTATTTGGAAATTTGGGGATTTGAGGATGAGAAAATTTTGAGATCTGAGGCACTGCGAATTTGGACATTTGGGGATTTGAGGAATGGGGGGGGGGTTGGAAAGTTGAGTATTTGGAAACTTGGGGATTTGAGGAATCGGTTGATTGAGACTTCGGGAATTTGCAAATTTTGGAACTTGGAGAATTAAAGGTTTTTCTAATCTGCAAAATTGAGGAATTAGGGATTTGTGGAATTGGGAGATTGACGACTTGCGTGTTTGGAAATTTGAGGATTCGGGTAATTAAGAGATTGAGAAATTGGAAATTTAGGAATTTTGAAACTTGGAGAATTTAAGGATTTAGAAAATAAGGAGTTTCAACAACTGAAAACAGCTTTTGCTAATCTCTGAAGTTTGGAGAATTCGGAGACCTTGAGGATTGTGAACATTGAGAAGTGTTTAAATCTTGAAATTTAGAAATTTTGTAGGGTACAACTCTAAAACTTCGTACATCCATATGTAGAAACCTGCGAATTTAAGCATAGGTCCACAATTCAGTGATTAGCTGAAAAAGATGTAAGACTTCTGCAAAGTCTGCTTCTATTCAAAGCAGTAGAAATATATTCCGATCCGGGAATCCTGGCAAAGAAAATATGGATGTTTTAGAGTATCCATGGTGCACGTAGTGGCGGTTACCACCACCCATTTACATCATCGCCATGTTACGTAGAGATCGTCCTTCGGCTCATCTGGTCGGGTCCAGGCTCCTCGGAGCATACACTTACTGTTGGCCGTGTGTACGTGCATATTTGTGCGTGGGCGGAGACCAGTAGCCGGCTCGCAGCACGGCCGGTTGATCGGCCTGTTGGACCGTGACGTGCCAACCACTACCACTTTATTATTACTACTATGCACTGCCGCGCATTACTCTCGAGGGCCCGTGTTCTCCGCTCGGCGTGCACCTACACGCTCTCGCGTGTCCGTCCGCTCGGACCAGGCTTTATTACACTTGCCTCGATCGTACGCGAGCCACGCTGCTTGCTACGCATCTTCGTGTATATGCGAAACAGTGCGAGGAATATCACTCTTGTTATATAGCAAGATCTTCTGTGATAGCGAGGTTCGGTTGGTCAAAATATTCTTTAAACCCGGAGCTCAGTACTTACCTGTGGTCTTACGAATATATGGTTACGGCAAAATAACGCGAGGAATATCACTCTTGTTATATAGCAAGATCTTCTGTGATAGCGAAGTATAGGTTCGGTTAGTCAGAATATTCTTTAAACCAGGAGCTCAGTACTTACCTGTGGTCTTACGAATATATGATTACGGCGATATAACGCGAGGAATGTCACTCTTGTTATATAGCAAAATCTTCTGTAATTGCGAGGTGGATAGGTTCGGTTGGTCAGAATATTCTTTAAACCAGGAGCTCAGTACTTATCTGTGGTCTTACGAATATATGGTTACGGCGAAATAACGCGAGGAATATCACTCTTGTTGTATAGCAAAATCTTCTGTAATTGCGAGGTGGATAGGTTCGGTTGGTCAGAATATTCTTTAAACCAGGAGCTCAGTACTTATCTGTGGTCTTACGAATATATGGTTACGGCGAAATAACGCGAGGAATATCACTCTTGTTGTATAGCAAAATCTTCTGTAATTGCAAGGTGGATAGGTTCGGTTGGTCAGAATATTCTTTAAATCAGGTGTTCAGTACTTACCTGTGGTCTTACGAATATATGGCTACGGCGAAATAACGCGAGGGACATCACTCTTGTTATATAGCAAAATCTTCTGTAATAGCGAGGATAGGTTCGGTTGGTCAGAATATTCTTTAAACCAGGAGTTCAGTACTTGTCACCTGTGGTCTTACGAATATATGATTACAGCGAAATAACGCGAGGAACATCACTCTTGTTATATAGCAAGATTTTGCTTCTGCAATTGCACAGTGGATCGGTATGTTCGGTCGGTAAAAATATTGTTTAAACCAGATGTTCGTAATCAGTACTTGTTACCTATGATCCTCGCGATATATGGACATTACGGCAAAACAACACGGGGAACATCACTCTTGTTATATAGCAAAATTTTTCTTCTGTAATTGCTCAGTGCATACGTATGTTCAGTTGGTAAAAATATTGTTTAAACCAGATGTACATAATCAATATTGTTACCTATGATCCTCTCAATATATGGACATTGTGATCCTCGCAATATATGGACAAAGTCTGCAATTATACTTTGATTATATACACATGATATTACATTGATTACAGCAATATTTAAATTCTAGTCTGAAGTACATGCATAACAAACATAAATATGCACATAAATAAAATTTTTTACTTAACAAGTATGTTGTATGATTTTCATGAACATAAATACGTATATTAATTTATGTTTTACGTTCCGCTTTTTCTTCATTTTTAATTTCAAAGTAAATGTCCATATACAGGTCACAATACAAAAAATCATTTGATAGTTCGAAATACATGCAATTTTATTTCGAACTGATCACCGGTTTCTCGTGCAGCGAATCATCCAATCAGAGAGGTAGAATCCGTAACCAATATGGCGGTACTCATCCCCAGCTATTAAGTTTTACCCTCTTTGGGGTTTTGAGTTCCGCCCATATACTCCTGGGTCCGATCACGGGTTCGATCGTTACATAGTTCCATGGTCCCATGGTTTCATCCATAATCCCATGGTTTGTAGGATGATTGGATGATGGACCGGTGAAAGGGAGATGAAGTTCGAGAGGTTCAACGCATCTTCGGTGAAGAATGTGTGGGAGGTAGATTGTATACCGAAGGGTTAAAGATGTTCGTTCTCTTCAAGGTCGATGCGGTTTTACCTTGCTGCTTGGTTACTTTCTTGGTGAAGTCATGTGAGAAGATGATGCAAGGATAAGGTTGCAAAGGATGCGGTATAACTGAACATTCTGAAGGAACATGTCGTATAAGCTTGTGGTCACATTTCTCTTCTTTTTTTGTTGCTAATTTAAGTACATTTGCAGAGTTTTAAACTTGAAAGGGTGGAATTTTAGAAAATTCTCAAATGTACCAAATCCCTTTTTTTATAGATTCAGAAGATTTATGAAGGTACAGTTTTATGAAACTGTAAATCTGCAAAATTTGTGGTATTATCTATGTGGTCAATATAATCAATATTATCAATATTATTAATATAATCAATATTATCAATATAATCAATTTTATTAATATAATCAATATAATCATTATCATCAATATTATTAATATAATCAATATAATCAAATTATCAATATCATCAATATTATTAATATTATCAATATTATCAATATTATTAATATAATCAATATTATCAATATAAACAATATTATCAATATCATCAATATTATTAATATTATCAATATAATCAATATTATTAATATAATATAATCAATATAATCAATATTATCAATATCATCAATATTATTAATATTATGAATATAATCAATATTATTAATATAATCAATATAATCAATATTATCAATATCGTCAATATTATCAATATCATCAATATTATTAATATAATCAATATTATCAATATTATCAATATCATCAATATTATCAATATCATCAATATTATTAATATAATCAATATTATCAGTGTAATCAATATAATCAATATTATCAATATTATCTGTCTAATCAATATCATCAATATTATCAATATTTATGTCTACAAAACAAGTACACAAGTTCCCAAGGTTAAGTTCTCCAGGTTCTCGAGGTTACCCAGACAAAAAGTCCTAAAACCCTCGATTCAAAATTCAGAACCTTATTCAAGAAAAATTCTGCAGCTAGAATTCTGAAAACAGACTTTAAAATTCGTAAAATGAGAAAATTACAGTAACCCGTTGGTTCGAAGGAAGTAAACTTCATAGTCGGGCATCGAAGAGCAAAATTGTGCGACACGTCCCGCGTATAAATTCAATTAATGTCAGCGTTCCGCGAACGCGCGATAATTGATTGATAAAAATCGGCGTGGAATAAGGTAGTCCCGTGTGAATGTCGTGCGCGCGGCGATCACCGACGGACAGCCAACAAATAATAAATTTACAGTCCGGCCACGGGGACAGAGTGTATACATTGTGGATTATGGTCTTGCCGAGAATTTATAATCCGGCAACGCTGAAATTGTGCACTCGCGCGAGTTCCGTTACGAATCTACCTTGTACCTTGCAGCGACGATCCGGCCACCTAACCGGACCTGCAACATTCGCCAGTTGAAAACCGCCTTGGTCATCGCGTAACACACATGATGCTCGTATATCTCCTGTTATGCAATGCTCCGTGGATAGATTACGCCGTTTCACGGGTTCATTCGCTCCTAATCGTGGCGATCGTCAACGTGCCTCATTCGATACGCGCTAACAATTAGAGGGAAATCAAGATGATGATGGAAATCAAGATGGCGATGGATATCGAGGAAATCGTTAGGAAATGGATGTTATGGTACGATTATCGATGTTTATTTTTTTATATATATTCTTGTTTTTTCATCGAGGTGAAATGTGAAGAGGAAGCTGGTTGGGTGTTTTCGTAAAGGAGCCCTTGAAAAGTTCTGTGATTTAAAATAGAGTTGTAGCAAGTTTTAGAACATGTACTTCTTGTGGAGCCATAATTCTTGATGCTGAGATGTGTTCATATGTAGATAGCTTCTAAGTTCAAACTCGGTCCAAATTTTCTTAAGACAGACTCCTAGCAAGTTTTAGAACATGTAGTTCTTGTGGAGCCACATTGCTACGTTGATGCTGAGATGTGTTCATATGTAGATAGTCAAGTTCCAACTCGGTCAAAATTTTCTTAAAAGTTTTTACATAAACTTCCACAAAATTTTCTCCAAACTTAAACCTTGACACGTTTCTAGTCATTCAATGACTGCTCCAAAAACATTGGCACATCGATCCTACGTAACTATAAATACAACTGTGAATGTAATCGCAAAAATTGAATAAGTCCATTCGTACCGCAGCGACAGGATATTATCGAGCAAGTAGATAAAGAAAGCAAAGTTGCGTAGATAACTGTTCGTAACCACGGTGTTACACCGTGGTAACTCGTAAGCAACGAAGTCGAGATCGAAGCTTTACGATCCGAACTGGTACTCTCGCCTTCGTTTCCCGATAGAGGTGATCCACATCGAGTTTTTCATCGTGCTCGCAGAACCGCGTATAAAATCCGCGGTCGAACACCTTCTGCGGGTCGAAAGCACCTGCATAACCGAGCAGCAATCGAGGCCCGTGTTTTACGACTAACCGTGAAATCAAACTGGCCGGTGTTTGCAGTGCTGCTCCTCTTCGCTGCCTTCTACATTGTTTCCTTTCCTCCGGTTCCTCCTGCTTTTTTTTCTTCCTCCTCTTCTTTCCACCATGTTGCGTTATGTTCCTTCTTGTCGTTTTCTGCTGCGCGATTCATTATCGTGCGGACTGTTTCCTGCGGAAAAGAAACGTGGAAAAGTGGAGGTTCTTTGTGCAGGAGAATGGAAGGTGGGAAAAGATGTTTGAATAAAGGGTAGAGGAATACGAGAAATGAGAAAAGCGGAATGTTTTTTTGCGTTGGCAGTTGCGGTGATGCGGGAATCGTGTTAGACACGTACCGTGTGTGCCTCGCAAGAAGTCTCGCGACTCTAATTGGTTGCGGTGCAGATACACATATATTTTTATGTTGTACTCTTTTATTGACATCTTTGGATTTATAAATTTCTACTTTGCCAAGTTCCAATCTCCAAATTCCTAGGTTCACAAATTTCTATGTTCCGAACTGCCTAGTGTCCACATCACCACATCCATAAATTTCTACATTGCCAAATCCCTACATCTCCAAATTCCTATGTGCTCGAATACCTACGTCTCTAAGTTTGATCTGCAAATTTCTGGACCTCCAAATTCCTAGGTTCACAAATTCCTACGTCCCCAATTACTCAGTGCCCACATGTCTACATCCACAAATTTCTACATGGACAAATCCCTACATCTCCAAATTCCTATGTCCTCGAATACCTACGTCTCCAAGTTTGATCTGCAAATTTCTGGACCTCCAAATTCCTAGGTTCACAAGTTTCTACGTCCCGAACTGCCTAGTATCCACATCACTACATCCACAAATTTCTACATTGCCAAATCCGTACATCTCCAAATTCCTATGTGCTCGAATACCTACGTCTCCAAGTTTGATCTGCAAATTTCTAGATCTCCAAATTTCTAGGTTCACAAGTTTCTACGTCCCGAACTGCCTAGTGTCCACATCACTACATCCACAAATTACTACATTGCTAAATCCGTACATCTCCAAATTCCTATGTGTTCGAATACCTACGTCTCCAAGTTTGATCTACAAATTTCTAAATTTCCAAATTCCTAGGTTCACAAATTCCTACATCCCCAATTACTCAGTGCCCACATGTCTACATGTCAACATGTCTACATCCACAAATTTCTAAATTCCTATATAGCATTTGATAGAATCCCAAATGCTAACATCCCATAATGCCAAAGTCTTCAAATCATATGCACTGAAATCCTCAACCCACCTCTTCCCCAAATATTCAGCAATGTTCAACTCTACAAAAGTCCGTAAACAAGTTTTCTTTAACCCTCGTGTCTTCCATACTTATCCCACAGAAGTAATATTTGTTCGTAGCCTAAGGGAAGTTAGCAAAATCCACAAGTCTCCGGCAGAAACTATGGTTGTCAGGAGAATAGGAGACTGGTTGTAAGTTTGGCGGATAGAAGCTGGGCTGCCGGGCAAATCTGACGAACCTAGGGTCTTCGACCCTGCGGGCGCCACGAACGAGCACGGCTCTCTCGCACGGGGCTATGGCGTACAGCCACTTTGCCACGACACAGCCATAAACATCTCTGAATGGAGACCACCCACCGGCCTGCACACTTCTCGGAACTGCACTCGCGCATTTCACAAGAACACACCGACGACGCTGCACTCCCGCTTCCACTTTTGCGTGCCTCTCCGACGTTTCTGCTCGAAAAACCTCCGCCATTCCCCGTGTCGGATAAGCGTACACCGAAACAACCCAAACGCTCCATCTTTTCCTTTTTACGTCCTCGATGACACTAGACAAAATCTTCCTTTTCGAGCTTGTTCTTTGAAAGCTTTCGGAGATTTCTGAACTTTACGAGATACAACGAATTTGTGGAACAGTTATCTTACAACTTTTGGATTTTCTTTCGTTAAGTTTATGTTCTTTCATGAGTACTGAAATTTATAAACTTTTTAAACTTAACAGTGAAATTTCCTAATTTCTAAATTCCTAAGAAACGGAAGAGATGAAGAATTACGTAATCGGTAAATCGCAGACGTATCGAAGCAGATGGTGAAAGTGATCCGATACGAGCTAACGGTTCAATATAAATCGTTGAACTGTAAACGAAACGATGATAATTACGATATGAAAATTTCTCCATTGAAAGCGCGCGGATACGAATCGGCAGAATTAATGATCTCGAGCGCGATCGGCCGTGTCGCCTGTTTAATTTGAAAGGTTAAATCGCCGTCTAACAAGATGAATGGACCTGTTGTTGCTCTTTTGAAAATTACCTAAACTCTTCGGTTACGGGCGCTTCACCTTTGATCTTAATTGAAAATGGATTATCGGGATTAACCGTTCCCTAGTCTTCGGGAGCTGCTTTCACTTAAACGCGGGAATCCACTCTCTTGGTTAGGTGGACACGTGATGAACGCGATTCGACCACGCCTCGGAAGCTTTCCTCTTGGCAGCCAATGATAAATATAACAATCGCACGACTTTCGATAACTACCTTACGGGAAGACTTTAACGAGATTTTGCGAGTTTGAGATTTTTGCGAGACGTGGAGATGTGGTCACAGTGGTGCAAGATTTAGAGTTTGAAAACGGAACTGGATTTAATTTGTGTTATAGAATGCACAGAATATATGTATTTTATTAACAAGTAAAATTTGTGGTATGTATATTCATATGTACGGAAGTGAAAAAATATTACAAATAAGTTATTGGTGAATGCGCAGGGCCTATTCTTTTCCGCCATACTTGTAGACTGCGCGCATGCGCAGTTCGAAATATGCGCAGTACGTCGGCGTACCTCCACCATTAGTCCTCTAAGACTCTAAGATGTCTTTCTTGTCTGTCACATCTTGCAACACACTTTCCATATTAAAACAGAAGCCTATCGATTTTTAAAAAATCTCCTCTAACCTCATTGCAACAGATAATATCTATTTCCATGTGTAAATAAAATCTTGCGTATTAAAACTTGGTAACCGAGAGGACATCTGGTTGTAATTAAGTTCGAATCGAATCGCGGTACTTCTATATCAATTTTTATCTGTCCATTTCTGCTTCCTCTTTCAGCCCGAACCAGTTTCCAACTTTTTTTTTTAGTCGATCCACACACACATGGATCCCTCTCAATTTCCTGTTGCGCGTGCATTTTTCCCTTTTGACCGATAACCGCCATCCTCCCCCGTGATCGCAAAAACCGCGAATACACCTTCGTGTTTCCACCACCTCGTCCAATTAATTTAAACGCTTCCTTCTGCTTACATCCCTGAGAGCGTTGTAACTTCTTTATTCGCCACGCTTCCTTATGGGAGATTTGCACCGCTTATGGGGTGTTTTTTCTTTTAATCGCTGGACCGAGGAACACGGTAGCAATACAGAAAAGAAAACGGTTAAGGGTGTGCATTAGCATCCAGCAGCTATGGAGAATTGAGCCACTTTATAATAACACTGTTGAATTACGAAGTGGTACTATTATGGTATTACAGGCTGCAGTGACGTGAAATTTGAAATTACTGGGTACTTAAGTATGAAGCTTGTGCGATGTACTCTTTAATTATTTTTTTGAGAAACGGATCATTTAGCTTTGCTCTTTCTGCTGCATCCTGCTTTAAACGTGCAATGTGAAATAATGGAAATTTGCTAGTTTGTTGCGCTATTTTATTACGCCCCCATAATCATTCAAATTTAACCTTACAAGTTGACTTGCAAGTTCGCATTCTTACGCCTGGATTCCATAATTGAATTCCTGAAGAATAACGAAGCTCGTGGAAGTATTCGATTAAACGTGCACTTTGAGCTTGCAAATTTCCAGCATCGTTTCGCTTGAAATTCCTTCCAAATTGCTGAAGCTATTAAGCATTCCTACAAGTTTCTGCTTGCGAGCTTCTTGCATTTCACAGTTCTCAGATCTCCAAGATATCGAACAATCTTGCAAATTTCGCAGCTTTTACTTTTCACTGAAGCACTCAAACTTTCAGTTAAAATATTCCTTTGTCGAAATTCGGAAGGGTTAAACTTACCCCTCGCAAATTATCACCGAGCATTCGAGTACGACGTTCCCCGGTTCGTGTTCTGAGGTCGTTAAAACCACTAACTACGCTACAGTATTTCATCAGCGATAAATAGTGTAGCATGAAGAATCCATTACCACTTACCGCACTTATCGATCTCCGGCATCCCACAATGGTTCATTGCCGTCCCACACCCATGTTCTTCCTGCTCTTTTCAAACTCCCCTTTATACGTATCGTGCCACATCCATCGAGAAACTTTCAAGATCATCCAGTTGAAAACGAAGGAAAGAACATTGGCGTAACCAGTATTTTTCTTGTGGAATTACTTTTCATCTTCGCGTTATATTGCCGTACGTTGAATTATGGTAGGCTATGCATTAAACGTTGCCTCATCACGTATCAGGTTACCGCGCGCTATATTGCCACTCTATATTGCAGATCGCTTTATATCGCCTTGTATATTGCCACGCATGCTATGCACTCGCGTTATATTGCCACGGATTATATAGCCACGCTTCTACAGCACCGCGAGTCCAAATTACCACACTTTGTATATCGCCATGAGTCCAACACAGTCACGTTAGATTGCAACGCCTTTCATACTTTCACTCGCGTTATATTGCCATGTGTTAGATACTCACGCTTCTAAATCACCACGAGTCCAAATTACCACACTTTCTATATCGCCACGAGTCCAATACACTCACGTTAGATTGCCACGCGTTTCATACTTTCACTCGCGTTATATTGCCATGTATTAGGTAGCTACGCTTCCAAATTACCACGAGTCCAAATTACCACATTTTCTATATTGCCACGAGTCCAACACAGTCACGTTAGATTGCCACGCCTTTCATACTTTCACTCGCGTTATATTGCCACGTGTTAGATACTCATGCTTCTAAATCACCACGAGTCCAAATTACCACACTTTCTATATCGCCACGAGTCCAATATACTCGCGTTAGATTGCCACGCCTTTCATACTTTCACTCGCGTTATATTGCCATGCGTTTCATACTTTCACTCGCGCTATATTGCCACGTGTTAGATACTCACGCTTCTAAATCACCACGGGTCCAAATTACTACACTTTCTATATCGATACGAGTCCAATATACTCGCGTTAGATTGCCACGCGTTTCATACTTTCACTCGCGTTATATTGCCACGCGTTTCATACTTTCACTCGCGTTATATTGCCACGTGTTAGATACTCACGCTTCTAAATCACCACAAGTCCAAATTACCACACTTTCTATATCGCCACGAGTCCAATATACTCGCGTTAGATTGCCACGCATTTTATACTCTCACTCGCGTGATATTGCCACGGGTTATATTGCCACGCGCCTGGTATTTACACACTCTTTATATTGGCCCACGATCCACATCGCTACGTATAAATTTCGCTCCAAAATTACAATATATTGTAATTGCTACGCGTCGTATATTGCCATGTGTCTTAACGCGCTCTACATCGCCACACGTTCAATTCTTCTATGCACCCAAATCTCTATGCATGTAACTATGCGTTCATATTGTCACGTACCCTATATTGACTCGTGTTATATCACCGCGCGCTATATTGCCGCGGTTGATTACCACTTGAAGTGTTACTACGCGTCATATCGACGCGTACCTGATTTCTACTCAAAATTAAGTACCTTACATGTTACGTACCCTACATGTTAGGTACCCTCTCGTTATATGGCCACATGCTGCCTACTTTAGTTAAAATGGTGCCGATCCGAAATCTACGGAGAGTTAAGTTCAATATGGATCCAGGTGGATTACGCCATTGTAGAAGCAGCGAAGAAAAGCGTGCAGGTTCCGTCGACGAGCTTTCCTTTCCTTCGACCGTGAATCGTTGGTTTCTTTCTTTCTTTTTTTCTCTTTTCCTGTATGGCACATATTGTTTAGCATACAATAATGGCGTTACGCTTCCTCCTACCGTGTTGCGTTCAGGCTGGTTGCGTTCCTTTTCTTATGGCCGGCCATAGGAGGGCCCCAGCTGCGGCTGATCGACTCGTTGATAACGTCGCGATGCCGATATTAATCGATATTCTAATCGGTTAATCGATGCCAGAGGCGTCTTCGAATGTAATATCCGCTCATAACGGACCACTTGCGTTTCTTCCTGGCCGGTGATAAGTATCGAACCGTCGACGGCTCTATGGAAAGAGGTTCTTTGCCTGCCTTCATTCTCACCGGTGAGGTTTGTTTCCTTCTAGAAATTGATTTTACGCGGAGCCTTCTTCGTTTTTCACCTGCTCATTCTTTCGAAAATTGCTCTATTTAGGTTGTGTCTAACTGGTTTGTTGCGGAAGTCGTGCATGAGAGACACGATCGGGAAGATACCCGTCTAATGCGGATTTATCTCGCGCTTGGTACTGATTAATGTTATTAATATTATTTGTCTTCTTTTAAATTCTATACATTGTTGGTTTATACGTTATCGGGCAAATTCATCGGCTATCTCGTTTGCCTACGTATCGCTTTTCGATCTGACATGTTACATACGTGCGTAGTATGTTCAACACATGTGTTATAGGTACATGTATTAGTAATGTTCTTTTAAGAACAGCAATATTTATGAGGTAGCACACTATTGATATAATAGTACATTGTGTTCTATTATTACTAGGTTTTATATGATATACGTAATTGCACGTATGTTACTTTATACGTGTATGTTCGTGTGTATGAATGTATGTCTTTATGATTACACATATGTACTTATGCATGTATATTAATACGTACGTACCTACGTTTGTATGTATGAATGCTGATATGTATGAACATATGCATGTATGTCTCTATGATTACACATATGTACTTATACATGTATATTAATACGTACGTACCTATGTTTGCATGTATGAATGCTGACATATATAAACATATGCATGTACGTCTCTATGATTACACATATGTACTTATGCATGTATATTAATACGTACGTACCTATGTTTGTACGTATGAATGCTGATATGTAAGAACATATGTATGAACGTAACATATGAACGTATGAATGTATACATGGACATACATCTCTATGATTACACATATGTATACACACATATGCGTATACAAATGCAAGTGATTTCCAAGTATCAAAAGCTCGATGCTTGAATCCCCGTTGAGGAATTTGTTCGAAGGCCGACGTAAATAGCAAGGCTACCAACGCTACACGCTCGAAAGGAAACGCTTCGTGTCGAACGAACACGATATTTGAATTTTATTGATGCTTGTTGCCAGCACTCGCGGAATCCGCGGTTCACTGCTTGGAAATCATTTACGCCCTTCTACCAGTTTCGTCACACCCTTCGGACACACTATCATGAATTATTCAGATCTTCGCTTCCGTCCCTACGAATTGGTGTTATTGCGTGCAACAATTTCCTTCGAAATTGCGGAGGGGTTGCTCTCATTTTTTTAGGGATGTTTTTAATTTTTTCTTGATGGACATTTAATAATGTCGTTTTCAAAATCAACCTAGTCGATGATAAATTCAATTCAAAGATTTGTAAGTTGACCACCGGTTGACCTTCAGTCCTTGAACCTCAAACTGTGGTACATCCAAAAAATTCATGAAAACATGTCAAAATAAGATACAGAATAATCGCGTCTCCTTGCAAATGAATTTGATAAACATTCTGGTACAAGTAAAATAAGTAAACTAAAGAATTAAACCAGAGGTTAATGGTTCATGACACACCTTATCGGTCATCCGAGTTCTCCGCAACACACGACAGTGGCGTAACGAAGCTAACTACCGTAGTACGTAAAAAATGATCCAGTAATTCGAAGAAAAAAGAAGAAGAAACGAGATTAGCGTAGCAAGCGAGCAGAAAGTTACAGAAAGCAGGGAAGGCAGCCGTCACGGTCAAAGTCAGCGCCGAAACCTTGAGGCCCCGACATCCGGTCGAAGCTCAAAGCGATCGTCGATCCGAGATAACGCGTTCTTTCTTCAGCGGCAGCCGCGTCTAACCGCCCGTTGAAATTCGCCTCGATTGTTCTCGCGTGAACCATTCCCGAAGAAGGGAAGAAGGTCGCCGCGAGGTCGTCGCTGCCAACCGCACCGTGAAACCCCGTAAATTCATGGCGTAATTCGACCGATTATGCAATCCGTTCAGCCGGCCTATGAAGTTTAAGGTTTACGTCCGGAATGCGCCGCTAACACGATATGCGGGACTCGAATGGAACTCGGAAAAGCTTGCTTGCTATTTGCTGTTTGAAACTTTAGATACTGGACTTTTTTTGGAATCTTCAAATTTACTGATTTTTAGGTGTACAAAATTAATTGGTGAATGTATGCATTTTCAGATCTCAAAATTTCCACTTTTCTAAATTTTTTAATTTCAAATACCCAAATTTCTGAAGTTGTGAATTTTCAAATTCCAAAAATGCAAAACACAGATTTCTAAATTTCTAAGTTACAAATTCCCTAGACCCTAAATTTCCAAATTTCAAATTATCCAATTACCTAATCCCCAAATCCCTAGATTCCCAAATTTCATAGTCCCCAAATCTCTAGATTCCTAAATTCCAAAATTCCCAAATCTCTAAATTTCCAAGTTCCTAAATTCCCAAATCCCTAAATTCTCAAATCCTTAGATTTCTAAATCCCTAGATTCCCAACTTCCAAAATCCCAAAATCACCAAATTCCAAAATTCCAAAATCCCTAAATCCCTAGATTCCTAAATCCTTAGAATCTCGAATACCTTGATCCCCAAATCCCTTGATCCCCAAATCCCTAGATCCCCAAATCCCTAGATCCCCAAATCCCTAGATCCCCAAATCCCTAGATCCCCAAATCCCTAGATCCCCAAATTCCTAGATCCCCAAATCCCTAGATCCCCAAATCCCTAGATCCCCAAATCCCTAGATCCCCAAATCCCTAGATCCCCAAATCCCTAGATCCCCAAATCCCTAGATCCCCAAATCCCTAGATCCCCAAATTCCAAGAATCCCAAATTCCAAGATTCCCAAATTCCAAGAATCCCAAATTCCCAGATTCCCAAATCTCTAGATCCCCAAATCCCTAGATCCCCAAATCCCTAGATCCCCAAATCCCTAGATCCCCAAATCCCTAGATCCCCAAATCCCTAGATCCCCAAATCCCGCGATTCCCAAATTTCATAATCCCCAAATCTCTAGATTCCTAAATTCCAAAATTCCCAAATCCCTAAATTTCCAAATTCCTAGATTCCGAAATCCCTAAATTCTGAAATCCCTACATCCCTAAATCCCCAGATGCCCGTCTTCCAATATCCCAAAATCTCCAAATTCCCAAATTCCAAAATCCCTAGATCCCTAGATCCCAAAATCCCTAGATCCCAAAATCCCTAGATCCCAAAATCCCCAAATCCCCAAATCCCCAACTTCTGAAATTTCAATCTTCCCCAATTCCCAAGAATGCCAAACCCAAAATGTCCTAAGGACCACTAAAAATTCCCTAGAATAGAAAATCCCCAGGAACGAAACGCTCGAACTCGAACGCAGAAGGTTGAAGCGCGTCGAAGAATTTCACGTCGGAGTCGCGTGTTCGCGTACTCGCGTTAGGATCACGCGAATAGCGTATGTCGGATGGTAAAAGGTGAAAGAAAAGGAGAAAGAGAAAGAGAGAGAAGTAACGAGAATAGAGTAGACACGTCGATATATTAGTTATGCCCGGGGCGAGGTGAGACGATGAAGAGGAGGTTGAACGCGAACTCTCCACTGCCAAGGCGGCGCAAGGCGTGGTCTGTCCCTTTACTTTGCCTTTGCTCGCGCGAACGCTAAGCGGTCATAGGGTGTCCTTTCAAAATCCACTACTTTTTCAACCTTTCGACTGGGTTTCTGCGACTGGTCTGCTTTTTACCTCGTACTCTTTAATCGCTCGACGGTCACCTGCTGCTTGACATTTAACGAATTTATATTTCAACCCTTTTCTGCTCAGTCTCGACAAACTTGTTCCAGATGTAGTTCACTTGCCTTAATTTAACTGCAATGCTTGATTTTACCTAATATGCCTACCATTCCTTTCAGTCTTGACTAATTTATTTCTATTTTATTTGCCTGTTTGAGGACATGATTGGCTTGCTTCCAATTTCTTGATTTTGAGGAGCTGTTAGACAATTAGGAAAATTGTGACTATGAAATAATTTATGAAATCATTTGTGAGATAAGGTATGAAATAATCTGTTAGTACATGGATCTATCTATGAAACCATCTGTGAAACTGCCTATGAAACAATCTACTGTTCCTGAACCTATCCATGAACCTATCTACCAGTCTACTAATCTAGTAATCTATGAACCACAAAAGTAGCAATAACATATCATTCCAAATGATCGTTCGGTTTGTTCCAAATAAAATACAAGCCCCGTCAGCCAATTATACAATTCAGGTATTGTTGACTATTAAATTTTGAATAATTTTCCACGTAAATATAAGGTTGCACATAGCAATTTGTATGGGAAAAATCGGTTCGAAGGAAACACCCAGTATAGAAGTAGGTTCGACTGGTTCACCTCCGCGACTGGCAACAACTAACGAGCAGCTGTCGGTAAGAGTCCCGGCGACAATAACCCGTGCATTTTATATGTTCCTCGGTCGAGGCTGTGCGCATCGATGCATCGATCTTGTCCGAGTTTTTCTCGCGGACACCCTCGATAAAGAGCCGACCATGAATCTAGTCGATCCTCGTTAACACTATCGATATTCACCACCTCGTGCAATACGCCGTACTTATACTCCTTATCGTTCGTCAACGAAGTTCTCCAAGATTTTGTCAAATTTGTTTTATTGGCGCTATGTGTCATTGCAATGCGATTTGTTGTTGGAAAATATTGGAAAAGGTTAGGGGTTGAAGAATGTAGGCGTATAGAGAAAGAGGTATTGGAGACTGAGGTCAGAAATATATTTTTGGGGTTTGGAAATATGGGGACTAGGGAATTTGGAAATTGGAGAATTTGGAATTTGCAAATTTGGGGACTGGGGAATTTGGGAATTGGAGAATTTGGAATTTGCAAATGTGGAACTAGGGAATTTGGGAATTTCGAAATTTGGGGTCTAGGGAATTTGGCAATTGGAGAATTTGAAATTTGCAAATTTGGAGTCTAGGGAATTTGGGAATTGGAGAATTTGGAAATTGGAGAATTTGGAATTTGCAAATTTGGGGTCTAGGGAATTTGGGAATTGGAGAGTTTGGAATTTGCAAATTTGGAGTCTAGGGAATTTGGGAATTGGAGAGTTTGGAATTTGCAAATGTGGGACTAGGGAATTTGGGAACTTCGAAATTTGGGGATTAGGGAATTTGGCAATTGGAAATTTAGGGGCTAGAAAATTTGGAAATTGTAGAATTTGAAATTTGCAAATTTGGAGTCTAGGGAATTTGGGAATTGGAGAATTTGGAATTTGCAAATTTGGGGACTAGAGAATTTGGGAATTGGAGAGTTTGGAATTTGCAAATTTGGAGTCTAGGGAATTTGGAAATTGGAGAATTTGGAATTTGCAAATTTGGGGACTAGGGAATTTGGGAATTGGAGAATTTGGAATTTGCAAATTTGGGGACTAGGGAATTTGGAAATTGGAGAATTTGGAATTTGCAAATTTGGGGACTAGGGAATTTGGAAATTGGAGAATTTGGAATTTGCAAATTTGGGGACTAGGGAATTTGGAAATTGGAGAATTTGGAATTTGCAAATTTGGGAACTAGAGAATTTGGAAATTGGAGAATTTGGAATTTGCAAATTTGGGGACTAGGGAATTTGGAAATTGGAGAATTTGGAATTTGCAAATTTGGGGACTAGGGAATTCGGAAATTGGAAGTTTGGGAACTAGGGAATTTGGAATTTGGAAATTTAGGGTCTAGGGAATGTGGCAATTGGAAATTTAGGGGCTAGGGAATTTGGAAATTTGAAATTACTAAATTTTCAAATTCGGAAATTCTCAAATCAGTAATCTATGGAATTGACAAATCAGGAATCCGTAATATAAGAATTTAGAAACTTGAGAATCAAAAATTCATGCCTTGTGCATCTTAATGTCTATAAATCTGAAATATCTCGAATGATCTAAAAATGATTGAATGTCGAGAGTAAAAAATTTGGAGGTTTGACGAGTTCGTAAACTCGTTCGAAGAGAGATGGAGATACTAGGCGTGTGTCGTCCACGCTCGTCGATTAAGTTAATACCCTTGAGATCGTATCGTACTCGAGCGGGTGTTACTCGGATGGGAACAACCAGACGAAGGTCTCGTGCACCGTGTCACTGGGTTACTGGAAAATTTTCCAGACCAGCAATCGCGACAGGAGGCAGTACTGCTTAGCGGCATTCCATTCAGGATTGAAACTTTATCGGCGTTAATTGAACCGTGCGCACAAGAACGCGTGTATCCCTCCGCGCTCCATTATATTCTCAATCTCCATCTTCTTATTGTAATTTATCCTCCGATACTTTCCATTTAACTATCAAATAACTGGGTTACGGTATGTTAGATCGGGTTAGGTTGAATTAAGATTACCTTGGTATTCATTGAGTTTTCGTTAGGTTAGGTCAAAATTAGGTTAGGTTAAATTTACTTGGATTTCGGTTAAATTAGGCTGGATTAGATTAGGTTAGGTTAGGTTAGGTTAATTAAAGTTTTATTATGTGTTATGGTAAATTAAGGTGGAGTAGATTAGGTTAGGTTAGATTAAATTTAGTTTGAATAGGTTAGGGTTGATCAAGGTGGAGTAGGCTAGGTTAGGTTAAATTAAGTTTAATTATGTGTTAGGGTAGATTAAGTTGAATTACATTAGGTTAGGTTACACTAACTTAAGTTTGACAAGGTTAGAGTAGATTAGATTGAATAAAATGAGGTTAGACTACATTAGGCTGAATCATATCAGGTTAGGTTAGATTTACTTCAATTTTAATTATGTTAGGTTAGGTTAGATTAACAGGTGAGACAAGATTAAATCAAGTTTGATTATGTTAGAGTAGATTAGATTAAATAAAATGAGGTTAGACCACATTAGGCTGAATCATATTAGGTTAGGTTAGATTTAGTTCAATTTTAATTATGTTAGGTTAGGTTAGATTAACAGATGAGACAAAATTAAATCAAGTTTGATTATCTTAGAGTAGTTTAGATTAAATAAAATGAGGTTAGACGACATTAGGCTGAATCATATCAGGTTAGGTTAGATTTAGTTCAATTTTAATTATGTTAGGTTAGGTTAGATAAACAGGTGAGACAAGATTAAATCAAGTTTGATTATGTTAGAGTAGTTTAGATTAAATAAAATGAGGTTAGACTACATTAGGCTGAATCAGATTAGGTTAGGTTAAATTAGCTCAATTTTGATTATGTTATTTTAGATTAGATCAACAGGTGAGATAAGATTAAATCAAGTTTAATTACGACTCGTTAGCACGTATAGACAGAAAGATTGACGAAAGGTATCGCAGGACTTCTCACAGTGTCACTGGGTTACTGGATAATTTTCCAGGCGAGTAAGCGCGCCGCGTGAGAGCGAATCCAACGAGAGCCGCATTTATGGCAACGCGATTCGCTCGAACGTGCCCCGATACCGGCCACGAGAGTCTCGTAAACTATTTTGCGTGAGCAGAAAAAATCGAACGGAACATTAGCAACGCGCTCGGCTCCCGAGAGATACGAGCCGCGTCACGCGCGGTTAATTACAAGCGGAACACGCTCGGCCTCCTCGCGATAATTATACTCGTTCAATCCTCCAAACATTTCGAGGGCTAAGTGCCCCTAATATCCCCTGCGATATAACTTACTGCATTTCTAACTCTTGCGCTCTTATGTGTACTATTCTTGTCTATTGTATTATGCATAATATTTTTAGTGACAGTTAAATGTTGTTTAAAAATCAAACTGAAGTAGGTACACATTTGATGAGGTGTTTTTATGCTTAACAAATGTTACCATTATTCTTAAGAATGTTTTGTTATATTCATTCTTGATAATTTCTTAATAGAAGTACATGGTTGAAATAGGTATATCTAGCTAGATAAATGAACAGGTTCATAGTAACACAAGAATTGTATTATAGTAGTGATATATAACTATGCAACCATAACTATAATTATACATATTATAGTATACGCTTAAATGTGGAAGCCACATTGTATATGGCTAAACGTCAACTATAATAGATATGTTACATCAACCACACATGGATGACATGTTAACCAAAGTGTTAATGCGATATGAAGACGTATGTTCTAAATTAAATGCAAGAATCTGATCTTCAAGAACAGTTGTTTGTATCAAATGAAAATTTATTCGTTCAAGAATTGTTTGTTATATTTTAGAGTACAAGTATAGTGAAACAAGATTTGTGCAAACAAAAGACAGCCTTTATTCAAAGATATTTTTACTTGAAACAGGATTTTGTTACAGCCAAAATTATTAGGAGCCTCAATTAAATTTTATTTAAAATTTATGTGTGTATTTGTAAATGTCGATTAAAGTGAAAATTTGCAAATGTTGATTAAAGTGAAAATGTGCAAATGTCGATTAAAGTGAGATTTTGCAAATGTTGATTAAAGTGAAAATTTGCAAATGTCGATTGAAGTGAAAATTCGCAAATGTTGATTAAAGTGAAAATTTGCAAATGTTGATTAAAGCGAAAATTCGCAAATGTTGATTAAAGTGAAAATTTGCAAATGCTGATTAAAGTGAAAATTCGCAAATGTTGATTAAAGTGAAAATTTGCAAATGTCGATTAAAGTGAAAATTCGCAAATGTTGATTAAAGTGAAAATTCGCAAATGTTGATTAAAGTGAAAATTTGCAAATGTTGATTGAAGTGAAAATTTGCAAATGTCGATTAAAGTGAAAATTCGCAAATGTTGATGAAAGTGAAAAATCGCAAATGTCGATTAAAGTGAAAAATCGCAGACGTAGATTAAACTGAGAATTTGCAAATGTCGATTAAAGTGAAAATTCGCAAATGTCGATTAAAGTGAAAAATCGCAGACGTAGATTAAACTGAGAAGTTGCAAATGTCGATTAAAGTGAAAATTCGCAAACGTAGATTAAACTAAGAATTTGCAAATGTCGATTAAAATGAAAATTCGCAAATGTCGATTAAAGTGAAAATTCGCAAATGTCGATTAAAGTGAAAAATCGCAAACGTAGATTAAACTGAGAATTTGCAAATGTCGATTAAAATGAAAATTCGCAAATGTCGATGAAAGTGAAAATTCGCAAATATCGATTAAACTGAGAATTTGCAAATGTTAAATTTGTGGAATGAGCAAGTAGAATCGGTATCGACTTGACACCGGGTGAATAAATAAATCGGTCGAGTATGAGAGCGGGTTCCACATCTCACGGAAGACGAACGAACACGCGGATCGTTTTCCCAGGCATTGCACTCCCGTTATCGTTATCCTCTCTCACGTACAAATGGCTAGATCGGTGAACGAGCCTCGACCGAGCGTTTTATGCCGGTAACGGTGATCGATTTTCCGTCCGCGACGAACTTTTAACACCGTGTCGGTCACGTAAAGCTACTCCCTTTACTTTTATTAGATATCGCCCCGATACCAATGTCAAGTTCTATTTTTCCCGCGATCGAACAAAGAAGCGATAACGGTGCCGTTTCCCTCGTCTCTTCTTCTTTTTCCTCGTTTGCTTCTTTCTTCCTGGGAACTTCCTTCATTCGAGCTTACACTTTCGATTCGTTCCACTTCATTTTCCTGCCGAGGGATAATTTTATGATTACTTCGGTAACGCTATTATTTTCTTAATTGTACGAAGAAGTCTTGCACGAATTTTTCAGCTGTTGTATTTTTGAGAGACATGAGGACCTTGAGGTTTGTAGACCTTGCAAATTAACAGACTTCTTTATCAATCTTCTTACAACTTCATTTAGAGCCGTGGATAATTTTTGACCCTGTAAAAGGAGTCACAAATCACCTTTGAAGTATTCAGAATACTGACAAATACATTTCTGTACTTTCATATTTAGGAATTATTAGAGCTAGTAACAATATTGAAAAATAATCAAATTAAAGATTAGAAATCAAGTTTAAAAATAATCAACTTCAAAAATGATTTAAATTCTTCAAATCCAGAAGTTCCAAAATTTTGCATCACTAGTGCAGTATCGGTACATAAAAAACCGCCTTGATGCATGAAAAATAATAAAATTATAAATGAAATAATTGAAAAACCTCTCTAAACAAAAATGAGTAAAAATTCTCTGAACATCTGAATCCTCTCCTCACCTGGAAACTTGTGCAAAGAAAGAGCGTTGACCAAGAAGAAAGAACGAAGTTCTTCGGAATCAATTAGATTAGAGAGTCACGTAGTAAATGGATACTTATGTACCAGGTCCAATTAAGTTTTCTCAGGTGATAATGATAAATCGTATCCCGGGTGTCTGTTGCTTTAGCGGCGATTATAAAGGTCGCCGAGTGAAAGTACGCGGCCAATTAATACCGATCGATAGAGCCGCGCGATCCGCTTCGATAATAATTACTATATCGCGAGGTACGCGCGAAAATTGCTCGCGCGAGTCGCGCAATCGGGACTGCGCAATCGATACGTGACGATTTTGCTGGGCTTACGTTCACCTTTCTGTCGCTTTTACCGGTTGCCTCCTCAATTTATCTTCCCTTCAAATAATACTAATAACAGTAGTACAAAAATAATTGCAAATTACTGCAAGATTATTTAGGAAATTTTGGGTAGGAGGTTCTGAGACATATGATAAGATTTAGGAATTTGTGGAATTGAAGATTTTATTTTGGTAAATTTCTGTCACCTCAAATTCCAATTTCCTCAATTTCCAATTTTTCCAATTCTCAATTTTTACAATTTCCAATTTTTACAATTTCTAATCTTTACAATTTTCAATTTTTACAATTTACAATTTTTACAATTTACAATTTTTACAATTTACAATTTTTACAATTTACAATTTTTACAATTTACAATTTTTACAATTTACAATTTTTACAATTTACAATTTTTACAATTTTCAATTTTCACAATTTCCAATTTTTCCCATTTCCAGTTTTTACAATTTCCAATTCTTCCAATTTTTCCAATTTTTCCAATTTCCAATTTTTCCAATTTCCAATTTTTACAATTTTCAATTTTTACAATTTTCAATTTTTCCCATTTCCAGTTTTTACAATTTCCAATTCTTCCAATTTTTCCAATTTTTACAGTTTCCAATTTTTACAATTTCCAATTTTTACAATTTCCAATTTTTACATTTTCCCATTTTTCCAATTTCCAATTTTTTCCCATTTCCAATTTTTCCAAATCCCTATCTTCCCAAATTTCTATCACCTCAAATTCCAATCTCTGCAAATTTCTACCCCTCCAAATTCCAATCTTCCCCAATTTCTACCCTTCCAAATTCCTATCATCTCAAATTTCTATCTCCCCAAATTCTAATTTTCCCAAATTCCAGTCTACCCAAATTGCTTTCTCCCCAAATTCTAATTTTTCCAAATTCCAGCCTTCCCAAATTGCTTTCTCCCCAAATTCTAATTTTTCCAAATTCCAACGTTCCCAAATTGCTATCTCCTCAAATTCTAATTTTCCCAAATTCTAACCTTCCCAAATTGCTATCTCCCCAAATTCTAATTTTCCCAAATTCCAGCCTTCCCAAATTTCTATCTCCCCAAATTCTAATTTTCCCAAATTCCAGCCCTCCCAAATTGCTATCTCCCCAAATTCCAACCTTCCCAAATTGCATTCTCCCCAAATTCTACTTTTCCCAAATTCCAACCTTCCCAAATTGCTATCTCCCAAAATTCCAACCTTCCAAAATTCCAACCTTCCCAAATTTCTATCTCCCAAAACTCCCACCTTCCCAATTTTCTATCACCCCAAATCCCTCCCTTCCCTTTCCCCCTCCCAAAATTCCTACCTTCCCAAAATACCTACCTAAATATCCTAAATAACCCCCCTTACATTCGTGCTAGTAACGAAACTGTAGCGCATATCTCAAAGAAAAATTGAAGTGGCAGAAGTTGTTGTAGTGGACGACATGACTCGCTTGCTCGCGCGATCTGGGTCGGCCGATTGCAACAATGCGCTTTGTGTGCAGCCTGCATCGAGAGGAGGAGACGCATGCACCGAGATACCTGGCTGACTGCTCGCCTACGTGCACGTGCCGTGCAGTTGGCTTTCTAGATTTCGTTCCGTGCCATTTGTTGTTACGTTTTCCCCCCTTCGACAACCGAGGATCTGCATTCGAATGTTCCTTTGAAATTTTACATCGTCGTTTAACGTACCGTTATTCCACTCATTCCGCAATGGATTTCCCTTGTCCTTTGGTGAGATTCTTCTTCGCGCCGCCATCTTGGTGTAAGAGCCGATTGGAGACTTGTGTTGTGCTTTTGAGGCTTGTGTTGGGAATGTGGCTTCTTTCTTTTTTTATGGCTTTTTTTGAGGTTGTTATTTGGATTTGTTGGTATAATTCTTTTTGTGGTATTTGTTGTGAAGTTTAATTGGGCAAAGGGGGAGATTTCTGAGACTTATGAGTTTCAGATTTTTATATCTGGAAATTGTTATCTTGACAAATTTTTATTTTCACAAATTCCAATTTTCACAAATTTCTATCTTCCCAAATTCCAATTTTTACAAATTCCAATCTCTGCAAATTCCAATCTCTCCAAATTCCAATCTCTCCAGATTCCAATCTCTCCAAATTCCAATTTTCCCAAATTCCCATCTTCTCAAATTCCTATCTCTCCAAATTCCCAACTCTGAAAGTTCCCATATACCCAAGTTCCCATCTCCCCAAGTTCCCATCTCCCCAAGTTCCCATCTCCCTAAATTTCCATCTCCCCAAGTTTCCATCTCCCAAAATTTCCATCTCTCCAAAATTCCCATCTCCCCAAATTCCCATCTCCCCAAATTTCCATTTTCCCAAATTCCCAATTCTGAAAGTTCCCATCTCCCCAAATTCCCATCTCCCCAAGTTCCCATCTCCCCAAGTTCCCATCTCCCCAAATTTCCATCTCCCCAAGTTCCCATCTCCCCAAGTTCCCATCTCCCCAAGTTCCCATCTCCCCAAGTTCCCATCACCCCAAGTTCCCATCTCCCCAAATTTCCATCTCCCCAAGTTCCCATCTCCCCAAGTTCCCATCACCCCAAATTTCCATCTCCCCAAGTTCCCATCTCCCCAAATTTCCATCTCCCCAAGTTCCCATCTCCCAAAATTCCCATCTCTCCAAAATTCCCATCTCCCCAAATTCCCATCTCCCCAAATTCCCATCTCCCCAAATTCCCATCTCCCCAAATTCTCATCTCTCCAAATTTCCACCCCCCCAAATTTCTACCTCTCCTCTCAAATTCCACCTCCAAATAAATCTCCACATTCTCCACTTTCCAAAATCCTAAACCCCCCAAACCTTCCCATAAGCCCCCCACTCCCACATTTCTCAATTAGTAACTTTGCAAGTTCACTTCTCTCCGCAACGAAAGAACGTAAAGGCAGTTATGGTGATCGAAAAGAAGGGTTATTTTCCATCGGACGAATGACTCTCCAGGCTACGCTTTTCCCACGAATTTCATTGCGGATAAACGGCGGCACGCTAGGTTAAGCCGAGATTTAACTAAGATCCACGTATTAGTATGCCCGAGTAGTATAACATGGTGAAGAACGGTACATGAGAGCGCGACAAAGGCCGTGGAGGTAACTTATGGGTATGAACTCTGCAAAAGGACTTCCTGTATGACCTCTGATCGGGAAACAAGGCCGTGGCCACGAGTTGCTTCGTTGCACGAAGCGGATGGTTAAGTGCTCCTTCGCTTATTTTCCAATTACATCGTTTCTAGTTTATATTCGTTTATCCTTCATATTGGTAACAGATGATATACACTACCGTCCATAAGTGTCCGGACACTTGGTTTCGTTATATAAAACGCAGTTGAACTTTGTACGAAAGGTATTTAGGGTTATCATATCATTTGTAATAATTATTATTATCTTTTTTGAGGTGTCATAACGTAATAGAATTAATTTTTAAGTACAAATTATACAATGAGAGTGTGAAAGTAAAATTCATGTCCAGAAGTACAAAGTCCAAATTTGTGAATCTAATGAAACGCTTTCGATTCTAAAAAAAATTTTAATTTCTACTGTGTTTCGTTTCTATGGTGCAGAACGTATTCAGAGGGTTCTTCGATATGTTTCAAGTGTTTGTAAACTGTTGGTAGATGTTTAGGTTCCCTCGATGGAGATAAGAATGAAGGTAACGCAACGCACTCGACAGTTTCGGTTTAGTTCGTCTGTAGCTTCTTTTCCATCGAGATATGAGTTCCAAACGAGAATTATCAATCGAAAAACGTTCCAGTATTCTGACCTTCGCAGAAAAAAAATCGATTTTAGTTACTGTTGCAGATACTTGAATAACTTTCATGCAACGCGAATGCATATTTCGCTTGTGTCCGGATACTTATGGACGGTAGTGTATATTCAATCAAGCTTAAATGATTTAAGTTTTTATACTGATTGTATCACGGATGTGTATCTTGGTTATACTTGGATATGTATGTGTGCTTATATCTGTACTTGAGATTATAATACTTGATCGATTGATACTTGATTATAATATTTATGTATACATATGCATATGTGTACTTAAAACTTGTAATATATGGTGGTCATATACACACATGTGTATATCAAATTTATAATATTTGATAATCATATACATATGTGTATTTAAAACATGACATTTATCAGTCATATGCACACCTGTATATATAAAATTTATAGTATTTGATAATCATATACATATGTGTATTTAAAACATAACATTCGGCAGTCATATGTGCTCGCGTACATGTATATAAAATTTATAATATTTGACAGTCATATTACATGTACGTATTTAAAATGTATCTGACAGTCATGTATATATGTATATTTAAAATGTAACTAATATGTAAAATGAATATGTGACAATCACATATATACATTCAAAACGACAGTATTCGACCTGCATCCACATACGTACAAAGAGGTCATTTACCAACGGAACCTTTTTAATTACACCTCTATTAATTACGACAATCTTACACGATTAAAAAGAAGTGCATGCTCATGAAAAGAAACAAGGAGTCAGAGAAAAAGTAATGAAGATGATTGCCGCGCTAATTGTCAGCAGTGTTCTGAAACGTCCAACTAGTTCCTCGTAACTAGCTCGGCTTAAACAATCGTGGTTACACGCTTCCCAGGGAGCGTTTCTGCAACAAAGGGAACGAAAGTCCAATTTAAAGCGGCACGTGCGAGAATTGGCGGAAAGGACGGAAAAAGGAAGTTGCGAGTCTTCTACCTTTGCAAATTTCTATTTTTCCAAATTCCTATTTTTCCAAATTCCAATTTTCCCAAATTCCCATTTCTCCAAATTCCCATTTCCTCAAATTCCTATCTTCTCAAATTCCCATCTCCCAAAATTCCCATCTTTCCAAATTTCCATCTCTCCAAATTTCCATCTCTCAAAATTTCCATCTCCCCAAGTTCCCATCTCCCCAAGTTCCCATCTCCCCAAGTTCCCATCTCCCCAAGTTCCCATCTCCCCAAGTTCCCATCTCCCCAAATTTCCATCTCCCCAAGTTCCCATCTCCCCAAGTTCCCATCTCCCAAAATTTCCATCTCCCCAAGTTCCCATCTCCCAAAATTTCCATCTTCCCAAGTTCCCATCTCCCCAAATTCCCATCTCTCAAAATTCCCATCTCCCCAAGTTCCCATTTCCCCAAATTCCCATCTTTCCAAATTTCCATCTCTCCAAATTCTCATCTTCCCAAGTTCCCATCTCCCAAAATTCCCATCTTTCCAAATTTCCATCTCTCCAAATTTCCATCTCTCAAAATTTCCATCTCCCCAAGTTCCCATCTCCCCAAGTTCCCATCTCCCCAAGTTCCCATCTCCCCAAGTTCCCATCTCCCCAAGTTCCCATCTCCCCAAGTTCCCATCTCCCCAAATTTCCATCTCCCCAAGTTCCCATCTCCCCAAGTTCCCATCTCCCAAAATTTCCATCTCCCCAAGTTCCCATCTCCCAAAATTTCCATCTTCCCAAGTTCCCATCTCCCCAAATTCCCATCTCTCCAAATTCCCATCTCCCCAAGTTCCCATTTCCCCAAATTCCCATCTTTCCAAATTTCCATCTCTCCAAATTCTCATCTTCCCAAGTTCCCATTTCCCAAAATTCCCATCTCTCCAAATTCCCATCTCTCCAAATTTCCATCTCCCCAAATTCCCATCTCCCCAAATTTCCATCTCTCCAAATTCCCATCTCCCCAAGTTCCCATCTCCCCAAGTTCCCATCGCCCTAAGTTCCCATCTCCCAAAATTCCCATCTCTCCAAATTTCCATCTCTCCAAATCCCCACCTCCCCAAATTCCCACCTCCCTAAATCTCCATCTCCCCAAATTCCCACCTCCCTAAATCCCCATCTCCCCAAATCCCCATCTCCCTAAATCCCCATCTCCCCAATTGTCCATCCACGTGCGACAATCGTCGAAAGCAACAAAAAAAAGGAAGTCCCGAGCAGACAGAAAGCACTTTGGTGCGGTGCTCGCTTCACGCTCGTTTACGCTAGTTCACGCCAGTTTACACAGGTAATATTATGTTAAGGCCCGTCTTTACGAGGACCAACGGCGTAAAGTATCCCAGGGTTATTGGCGGAAAGAAGAAGACAGGGAGGATACGTGAAAGCTTGTGAATCCAAAGTTTCGTTCGGGACGATCGTGGCAAAGATATGACGTCCGACTGGCTGCCAGGCTTGAAGGGCTTCGCAAACGATCGGTCGTTGAACCGCGAATCGTTCCTGAAGCGTTGCTAGCCGGACTTGCTACAATGCTACTAAATATTTTTGGAAAATTTTCCACGATCTTTTATTGCATGTAACTTTTACTTTTTTCTGTTAGCTCCTTTTGAATTGCTTTTAGCTCCTAGATAGGTAGAATTGATCATTTAGATCGATGGGTCACAAGGAGTTTTACTAATTTTTTTTATTTACACCGCCAGAGATACACTGAATCTGATGATACCTAATTCAAAAGCGAATGACTAATAGTTTACGTACTATTTGATATCGATAGTGTTAGCTTTCAGTATCTTCTGAAATGGAAGTAGTTTTTGGAAGAGTCATTTTAATGTAGCCGGTAAGACGTCACTCTAGTAATCTAATTATTCTATTCGTAGACATTAAATATTTTAAAATGAAGTCATTTTTTAAAATGAATTTGTAAACACAGATGAATTGAACATGAATGAATTTTGTTTAATTATCTATGTCTAGAGTACACATGAAGCTAATCTATCTCATGATAAAACAACAGAACTTTCTTAAAAAATTTGAAAATGACCTATGGCAAATTTACAAGTTAAATTTGACGAATTCCTAAGTAAGACGTCGAACGTTGCTCGCCGGGCATCTGCCCAAGGAACATGATTTCTCCCAGGTCGTCAAATTCATCGGCAACAATGGTATTGCGCAAGCAGATCTTCCTATTGTTCAACGAAAACGGTTAAAGGAAAACAATTAAGATACAATGGAAGGAGAGAGCTTCGATAAGGACAAGACCTACGCCAAGTTACGGTGGTAGAAAAAAGCGGAGGCGACGAGGAGGAACAAAGGCGACCCACGCGGCTGTGGGTATCATCGTAGTCATATTCATGCGCGAACTTAAGGGCATTTCAGCACCGGGGACAATGGCGACGAGAGCGATATTTTTACGGGGTTTCGCGATTGCGACGCCGTGGCTTTGCGGCCACGCGACCACGTTTAACTGCCAATAAAGGACTTGTACCGTGAAAGTGGCCCGTGACAACCGTTCAAACGGAAACAGACGACGATTCCCTCGTTTCCGACGAGTACGCGGATCGCTGACTACCCCTCGAACTTCTCTTGGAGGAAGTTTAAAATTGCATGCTTCAATGATTGCTTCCTTTGAAACTGATCTGCGATGGGAAGGTGGAGCAGGATTAGAAAATTGGAGGTGGAAATTTGGGGGAAGAGGATTATGGGTTTGGGTGGATGATGTTTGCGAGTTGGAGGATTTGGGGGTGGAGGAAATTTGGGAGTTTGGAGTTTAGGGATTTTGGGGATTTATAGATTTGACGCTTTGGAATTTGTGAATTGGAGGAGATTGCAAATATGAGAATTGGGAGATTTAGGGTTTGGTGGATTTCTAGATTTGAGCCTTTGAAATTTGTGTATTGGGGACTTTCTGAGAATTTAGGGGTGGATTTAGGGGTTTTGGGGATTTCTAGATTTAACCACTTGGAATTTGTAAATTATGGGATTTGAGAAGTTGGGGATGGAGGAGATTGGAAATTTGAGAAGTTGGGGATGGAGGAGATTGGAAATTTGAGGAGTTGGGGGTGGAGGAGATTGCAAATATGAGAATTGGGAGATTTAGGGGTTTGGAAAACTGGAGATTTCTAGATTTAACCACTTGGAATTTGTAAATTATGGGATTTGAGAAGTTGAGAGTAGAGGAGATTGGAAATTTGAGAAGTTGGGAATGGAGGAGATTGGAAATTTGAGGAGTTGGGGGTGGAGGAGATTGCTAATATGAGAATTGGGAGATTTAGGGGTTTGGAAAACTAGGGATTTCTAAATTTAACCCCTTGGAATTTGTAAATTATGGGATTTGAGAAGTTGAGAGTGGAGGAGATTGGAAATTTGAGAAGTTGGGGATGGAGGAGATTGGAAATTTGAGAAGTTGGGAATGGAGGAGATTGGAAATTTGAGAAGTTGGGAATGGAGGAGATTGCAAATATGAGAATTGGGAGATTTAGGGGTTTGGAAAACTGGGGATTTCTAGATTGAACCCCTTGGAATTTGTAAATTATGGGATTTGAGAAGTTGAGAGTAGAGGAAATTGGAAATTTCAGAAGTTGGGAATGGAGGAGATTGGAAATTTGAGAAGTTGGGGATGGAGGAGATTGCAAATATGAGAATTGGGAGATTTAGGGGTTTGGAAAACTAGGGATTTCTAAATTTAACCCCTTGGAATTTGTAAATTATGGGATTTGAGAAGTTGAGAGTGGAGGAGATTGGAAATTTCAGAAGTTGGGGATGGAGGAGATTGGAAATTTGAGAAGTTGGGGGTAGAGGAGATTGCAAATATGAGAATTGGAAGATTCAGGAGTTTGCAAAACTGGGGATTTCTAGATTGAACCCCTTGGAATTTATAAATTGGGGACTTTGAGAATTTGGGGGTGGAGGAGATTCAAAATTTAGGAATTGGAACATTTAGGGGTTTAGAAAGCTAGGGATTTGTGACCTAGGAGAAATCTAAGGATTTTTGGATTTAATCATCTTGCAACCTAAGAATGTACAAACCTAACCATCAACTGATTTAGGGATCTAACCCTTTGTAATTTATAAATTAAAGAATTTGAACATTTGTGGATGTAGAATATTTTAAGTCTGTAAATTTAGCAAATTAAAACGCCAAAGATTTGAGACCTAATACAAATCTAAAAATTACTAAATTTCAGCATCTTAGAATATAAAAATGTAGATCTACTAACCCCATTAAATTTTTAAATTGAGGACCATACATGTTCGCATCCAAAATAACCTCACACCCCTAACGAAACCCAACAATAACAATGATGTCCAAATAAAAATGAATTGCAGTCGACTGTCTAAATGAATAAAAATGTCTACCTAAAAATGAATTGCATTTGACTGTCTAAATGAATAAAAATGTCTACCTAAAAATGAATCGCATTGTCCTAAAAAATGAATTTCGATTAATTTTTAATGACTGAAATTCCAGTGCAATATTCGCATGAAAGAAAACTGGAATTCAGTGTCGGAGGAAGCTTCGTTGGTTGACTGCCGACATGATAAACGGTGGCAGGTATAACAATGGGTTCATTACCGAAAGTTTGGCCCGACTCGGGCCCCCTTGGCGAATTCTGGCCCGGCGAAGGGGTCCGGGTCGTCGACCTGTGCACACGGATGCTCGACTCGCCAATGGCAACCTCTCGCGAAAAGTACACGTGCACCGAGCACGCTATACTCTTTAAATTCAAATTTTCTTTCATTTCGACCGCCACGCAATTGCCGAGAATTACAAAGTGATCTGAATTATACATCACCTTCATTGAAATTGTAAACAGTTTATTTCAAGGTTATATTTTATCAGTGTCGAGTACTTTATCATTTTCAGTAGCTTTGTTGATGGACTTTTTGTTCGTTGTAGTAAAACTTTGTAGCAAACTAATATACAGTCAGTGTAAAAAGTATTCGTACAGTAATTAATTTCAACAAAAATGTTGTGAAACGTCATTTATTAACAAAATTTGAACAAATAAAAAATACATACATATTCTTAGATGTCTATGTATTCTACGTAAGAATGTGTATGTATTTTTTATTTGTTCAAATTTTGTTAATAAATGACGTTTCACAACATTTTTGTTGAAATTAATTACTGTACGAATACTTTTTACACTGACTGTATTTAACAAAGACAAATTCTGTAACAATAATTATGAATGAGTAATTCTAACGTTTTGTATATACAGTAAAAACAACGTAAGTGACTACAAGTTTCTCTAACCACAAAATTCTCTAACAATAATTATGAATGAGTAGTTCTAACACTTTGTATAAACAGTAAAAACAACGTAAGTGACTATAAGTTTCTCTAACCACAAAATTCTCTAACAATAATTCTGAATGAGTAATTCTAACATTTTGTATATACAGTAAAAACAACGTAAGTGACTACAAGTTTCTCTAACTACAAAATTCTGTAACAATAATTATGAATGAGTAATTCTAACATTTTGTATATACAATAAAAACAACGTAAGTGACTACAAGTTTCTCTAACCACAAAATTCTGTAACAATAATTATGAATGAGTAATTCTAACATTTTGTATATACAGTAAAAACAACGTAAGTAACTACAAGTTTCTCTAACCACAAAATTCTCTAACAATAATTCTGAATGAATAATTCTAACATTTTGTATATACAGTAAAAACAACGTAAGTGACAAGTGCCACATAATAAAGCTTCAGAACCTAATTTTTTCAAATGAAATTTAAGAAGTCGTAAAAATAAGAGCGGAGTATCCAAAGAAATATTAACAAAAAGATTTCCGTTTATATCAGATCAGCAACGCCATCTTTCTAGCGTTTCACTCGTTTCGCGTTTCAATTACATCGAGATCCGGTCGATAATAATTAACGCATATCGCTTGCGCGGCTCGTGTGGATATAGCTGAATATACATAAGGGAGCGTTCAGTTGGTAGTCGTAAAGGAACGAGTAAATTATTATCGCGAATGGACACGGTTTCTATCGTGGTTGGCAATTTAGCAGCTTGCTCGAACAAAGGGCAGACTTTTCGTGGTGGCGAGACGGAACGACGAGAAGTCTGCCGGCAAATACCGTCTCGGAAAAATAAATGCACGCACGCCCATTGTGCGAGTACGCACGGCAGAACACCGCCAGAAGGGTTTTTGTTCCGACGTATGGTGGAACATGTGCGCCGGCTCGTGTCGTGTCATTCACACGAACACCACGACCTTCTTGCCAACAGAAAGAAGCTAAGAAGCCACCAAACGATAGCGCCTTTTCACTCTCGACGTAACTCTTTTCTGACTTGACTGTGATTTCAGAAGGCGCTGTCAGTGAGTCGGAAATTTGGAGATGTGGGGATTTGAGGATTTGGGGATTTGGGGATTTGGGGATCTTGAGATATGGGGATTTGGGAATTTGGGGATCTAGGGATTTTGGGATCTAGGGGTTTTGGGACCTAGGAATTTTGAGACCTGGGGATTTGGAGATCTTGGGTTTTTGGGGATTAGGGACCTTGAGATTTGGGGATCTTGGGGATTTGGGGATTTGGGGATTTGGGGATTTGGGGATTTGGGGATTTGGGGATTTTGGGATTTTGGGATTTTGGGATTTGGGGATTTTGGGATTTGGGGATTTGGGGATTTGGGGATTTGGGGATTTTGGGATTTGGGGATTTTGGGATTTGGAGATTTTGGGATTTGGGGATTTTGGGATTTGAGGATCTTGGAATTTGGGGTTCTTGGGATTTGGGGATCTTGGGATTTGGGGATCTTGGGATTTGGGGTTTTTGAGATTTGGGAATCTTAGGATTTGGGGATCTTGGAATTTGGGGATCTAGAGATTTGGGAAGCTTGGATTTTGGGATTCTTGGAATTTGGGAAGCTTGGAATTTGGGATTCTTGGAATTTGGGAATCTTGGAATTTGGGATTCTTGGAATTTGGGGATCTTGGGATTTGGGGATCTTGGGTTTTTGGGGATTTTGGGATTTAGGCACCTTGAGATTTGGGGATCTTGGGATTTGAGGATCTTGAAATTTGGGGTTCTTGGGATTTGGGGATCTTGGGATTTAGCGATCTAGGGATTTGGGAATCTTGGAATTTAGGGATCTAGAGATTTAGGAATCTTGAGATTTGAGGTTCTTGGAATTTGCGATTCTTGGAATTTGGGGATCTTGGGATTTCTGGATCTAGGGATTTGGGGAATTTGGAGTTAGGAGATCTAGGGAAGTCTGGACCTAGAGATCTAGTAATCTAAGGCTTTTGATATCTAAGAATCTGGAAATATAGAAATTGAAAGATAATAAGGATCTAAGGATACCGGAATTTGAAGACAATAAGAATTTAGGGATACAGGAATTTAAGAATACAGAGATTTGAATATATAGGGATTTCGTAAGAACGAGCAGACAACGTCCGTAACTGACTTACAGCCACCATAAATTAAGGAGTCCCTCAAAGTGTTTTGGTGCTAAGTTTCCTAAAATGCGCACTGGGTATGCGTTCCCCATAAACAGACTTAAAACTTCATAACCCATCAACATTTTTCAGAGAATCGCTCGAAGCTTCCCTCGTAGAATACGAAATGTCACCCTAATAAGAAAATAGCAAGCACTATCTCGGATCTGGAAGATGTTATCCCAGTTTTTCTTCCGATCGGCGCAACAACGTTTCAAATCGACGGAACGACAAGAATTAATGATCGTTTCTCGATTATTAATAGCGACGCGCAAGCCTTGGTCACGAATTTCGCACGATTATTATCTTCGGGATGAAATACCTCATCATGGTCCACGAGTAATTGCCACGTACCGTCGAGTGATAAATAATTTGCAAATACGCGAAACGACAACATTGTAAGTAGGGGCGTGTCGAGTTGTTTCGATAATCACCGCAAGATTTATGGATTCGTTCAATTACCCGTATGCGACCTTCAGTCACTTGTCCTTTGTCCTGCTAGTTTTCTTTTCTACCATCAAGATGGACGCTCATGCAGGAGTCCTAGGAATTTTATTTTAGGAATTTTATTTCGGGAATTCGGGGTTTGGGAATTTCACGATTTATCACTTCGGATGTAGAATTTTGAGATTTAAGGATCTAGGGATCTAGAGATCTAGGAATTTTGGGGATTTTTGGATCTAGGAATTTTGGGATCTAGTGGTTTTTGGATCTGGGGATACCGGTGATTTTTGGGATCTGAGGATTTTTGGATCTAGGGAATTTAGGGTTCTAGTGATTTTTTGGATATGGGGATTTTTGGATCTAGGGATTTTCGGATCTAGTGATTTTTTGGATCTAGGGATTTTCGGATCTAGTGATTTCTTGGATCTAGGGATTTTCGGATCTAGGGATTTTCGGATCTAGTGATTTCTTGGATCTAGGAATTTTCAGATCTAGTGATTTCTTGGATCTAGGAATTTTCAGATCTAGTGATTTCTTGGATCTAGGGATTTTGGGATTTAGTGATTTTTTGGATCAAGGGATTTTCGTGCCTAGGGATTTTTGAGATTTTGGGATCTAAGGATTTTTGGATTTAGGGATTTTTGAGATTTTGGGATCTAAGGATTTTTGGATTTAGGGATTTTTGAGATTTTGGGATCTAAGGATTTTGGGATTCAGGGATTTTAGGATCTAGGGATTTTGGAATCTAGAGATCTTGGGAGTCTCTAGTGATTTTGGAGTTTCAGAATTTTAGTACTTAGGAATTCTGGAATTTGTGATTTCGGGATTTCTGAATTCTAGAATTTGTGCACTAAGGAATTTGCTATTATAGGGATTTGAACATTTGATAAGTCCAAATAAGTTCAAACTTTTGGAATGTAAAGGCTTCCCAGGATTATTTATAGATTTAGAGATTAAAAACTAAAATTTGTCACTTTGCAAACGAATACAAAAAGTACCAAATAAAAGAGACGCTTTAAAATTAACACCAAAGGAACAATAATAAAAAATCTGTGAAACTGTCCAACGTAATCTCGCACTGAAAACATGTAAAGGAGAAAATAGAAACGATACGCGATTCGTTGGAATCCTGCGAGGTATCTACGAGCAAGAGATATTGTTTCCCGAGTAGAGGAATGTTAGTGCCGATATCGGAGGAGGGCTGCCAGGCTGCGTTCTGCATCAGCAATTTGCATGACCGATGATCGAGCACTGGCGTGCAACCAGTGACTAGGTGCATCGTCATTACGCATTGGCCAGATACGATCAAACTATCGGTAATGATAGTCGCGCGACCCGGCGCACGTACGCGAACGCCAGGGTCGCGTTTATTAAATTACGTCAAATTATTGGTACGCTCCGAGGGTCGATTATATCGGTGGTGCGCTAGGCAGCCGGCTTCGATCGCTCGTTCCACGATACTCGTATTTTCTACTTTCTTACATTTCCACGTGATCTCACTAACGATTAAGTCATGACAAGTCCTGTATTCTTGTAAACTTACTTCATTTTTTGTGTCGACTGTTTTCGACTCCTTTACCATGGACTTTGTTACGAAGTTTTTAAATTGTAATGATTTTTACTTAATAATAGCGTTTAACACTAGATTTACGGAACCCGTCAAAATGACGGATAATATTATATGACTGTAATATTGAAGTTATTTAATTCAATTTATATAATCATATAACATGTTCATCAAAATTAATATGTTCATAATATGCTTATTAATATGTTCATAAAAATGAATTGAATTAATACGTTCATAAAAATGTATTGAATTAATATGTTCATAAAAATGTATTGAATTAATATGTTCATAAAAATATATTGAATTAATACGTTCATAAAAATGTATTGAATTAATACGTTCATAAAAATGTATTGAATTAATATGTTCATAAAAATATATTCAATTAATATGTTCATAAAAATGTATTGAATTAATATCTTCATAAAAATGTAATGAATTAATATGTTCATAAAAATGTATTGAATTAATATGTTCATAAAAATGTATTAAATTAATATATTCATAAAAATGTATTGAATTAATACGTTCATAAAAATTTATTGCATTCATATGTTCATAAAAATGTATTGAATTAATATGTTCATAAAAATATATTCAATTAATATATTCATAAGAATGTATTGAATTAATATGTTCGTAAAAATGTATTGAATTAATATGTTCATAAAAATATATTCAATTAATATGTTCATAAAAATTTATTGCATTCATATGTTCATAAAAATGTATTGAATTAATATGTTCATAAAAATATATTCAATTAATATATTCATAAGAATGTATTGAATTAATATGTTCGTAAAAATGTATTGAATTAATATGTTCATAAAAATATATTCAATTAATATGTTCATAAAAATTTATTGCATTCATATGTTTATAAAAATATATTGAATTAATACGTTCATAAAAATGTATTGAATTAATATGTTCATAAAAATGTATTGAATTAATATGTTCATAAAAATGTATTCAATTAATATGTTCATAAAAATGTATTGAATTAATATGTTCATAAAAATACATCGAACTAATATATTCATTTGTTTTTCAGATTCGAACCGACGAAGGGCAGAAGAAGGCGAAGAGCGGTCCGGATGGGGCGTGATGGATCTCCGATGTCTTCGATTAATCAAAACTCAGCAGCTCAAGGACGTATCTACGATTCGAACCCACCATTTGTCCCTTAAATTCATCGCCATTTTAAAACCCCGATATTGCGAAAACGCACGGCGAAATTGGAAGAGGAACAACCGTATTACCGCGCGCTTTCTGCGATTGTCGATTGGGAAGCTTTTGAAGACACCTTTCGCGGAGAATTCGCGACCGGAGAAAGAGAGCTCCGAGTTTTGAATTATTTTCGTAATTTTGCAGATCAGAACGCGATTTTGATTTGTAATTTAAGGTTGATGCGAGTCTGCGTGACTTGAGGTGCGTTTAAATTGAGCGGACAAATGTACATTCTTCCCACAATTGTGAGAATTGAATTCCATGGGATTGGAATTGAATCGTGCAATCGAATAGTGTAGATTTGAATCAGAATTGATTCTCGTTGAATCCCGTGGAGTTTAATCGAATCGATAAAATCAAAACGTGTTTAATCGGATGTGGAATGATCATTTCCTCGTTTAGTTTAAAATTGTAAACGTATCCTTAGTCAGAAAAAATGCGAGGACGATTCAGTCCCAAAGTCTGAGCGATCTTCGAGTTTCCCAGATTGAGTTTGATTAAAGGGAGGAAAAAAATCGTTCTCAGACGAAGTAACGACCAAGAGAAAGTGGAATAAAAATGTCTAAATGTATGATTTGATGGATCACGAGACTGTTTCCCAGGAGGCGAAAATTTCGGAAGCGCTTCTCGTGAAAGAGGATAAAATTGCGGAATCGTCAGGCACACGATTGATTGACAAAGAAAGAGATTGACGCTGAAACGCGCCGTTTGTTAATCTAATAGGAAGCGTAGTTAAGGATTTACGAATGCCATAATAAACCAACTTCTTGTGGTTGTACTTAAGTCATACCTTTTACACTTTACTGTTTACTAAGGTTAAGTTACTGTTAAGTTGCATAAATATTCCATTATCAGACCGTCTATCGAGTTAAATGCTAAGGTTTATCTTTCATTCTCTTTTGTTTGTACATCCATGTACGTCTTCTCACTGCGACCTTTTTCATTATCGTTGGACAGATCAAATTATCTCACAGTCCGTGTCCAAAGTTCGATGAACGCCAATTAATTGTTACGCCTGTGATGTTGTCCGCTTCGAAACCTCGACAAAGTGCCCCTCGAATCTTAGATTTTTAACCTCTGAACGAATCAATGGGACCAAAATGACCCGCACAGTGCCCTTCTGCGAGATGCAAACGATCGTTTGTACACAGTTTTATTTTAATATTAATTACGTAGTTATGTACTTTTTATCCATAGTAAACGCATTGCCCACCACTGAACGATATAAGCGAACGAAAGTTCGCGGGCGCGCGAAAATTCGAATTCCCTTCTGTCTTGCTTCGAAGGACTTCGACGAAGGCCTACGACAGCCGAGATCGCGTAAAGGAGCTGTTTATCGGAAATCAGGTATCGAGACCGCCTGTCGGTTAATGGTCCTGGCCAGCCCACACGCTCTGGACCTTGGTCTCACTTTTGTGATTATTATTTAAGTAGATCTTAAGGTTAGGCTAGACTTTTTACAATGTTTCTCTTCCCATAGGAGAGTATTCGAAACATTCGGCTCGTGTCTTTATCAAAATAATCGCATCGAGAACGGTGTGATCGTAGCTGCATATTTTTAATACCACGAGAAATCAAATTTGCGAAGGAACTCTGCATTTATGATTCGAAAATCCCGCCAAGAATATGATAGAAATCCGGATGTCGGACACCGGTCATCCAGTTTCCCCTAGTTTTAGTATTTCTGTAACATATAAGTTTCACTAGTTATAACAGTAAGAAGGTGTAGATTTTTTGATTCTCATGATATACATATACATTCTATTTTGCGTATCTGAGCAAGAAGGCACTCGGTCCCCTTTACGGCGGAACTCTGTGCGCTATAATCGTTCGTCACCCAAGAACGAGTATCCCGTATGTCGACGTTCGCCGAGATTTTGCCAGGAGAACAGTTTGCAATGCTGCCAGTGTTTACCGTGTTAAATTCCCCATGATCCGTCCTGTACCGCCCACCAACGCATATACGTAATTTTACGCGCTTCATTACCGCGCCCTCATCCTCACCCGACCACTTTTCCCTACTTCCGTTAAGTCTAGTTCGTCACAGGGCATTGGATATAGTATCGTTGTCCGCGTCGTTACATCGTATTACGTCGACGCGAGACACTGCATTTTTAATCGCGTCGATTCCTGTCGTACGATTGGTGTTTTCATGGCGAAATACTCGTTGCGTAAGGGTCGAGGACCGTTGTGCCTTCGAATGCACGCGTTCGAATGATTTATGTTTAAGGATCGTAAGGACAGACATCCACTTTGTGATTTCGTAAGCAGTTGTTTAGTGTGTGTTTTTTTTTTGTACTTTCCCTTAATGCTTATCTAGGATAGCTTGTGTACCCTAAAGAGTGTTTCAATAAAATTGACAATGAAATCAATCCCTGTATTTTATTTATCATTTCATTGACGCGCGCTTTATTTGAACCAGTTCCTCAATCGAGTATCGAAATTGAGAAGAATCGAACGCGCCATCTTATGGCGGGAAACGGTTAACAAGTAGTCAAAATGGCTAGCGTGCGCGATACGAATTGCCGCGTTCTTTAATCGTCGTTTTTAGTGAAAACTTTAAGTGATTCCTGTCATTTTTATCAGAATTAACGCGTTTAATCGGTTTAGTAACGAGTGTTTGTGTTTGTTTAATCGTTAAAATAATTGTACGCGTTTATCATTGATCGACGGTCGGTGCTATCGGTTCCTTTTAGCGCGTGTGACGATGGTAAAATCTGTGAATATGGCAACTCACTACAAAAGAGTGGTACTGTGCCGTGGTTTGTCCGAAAAGAATGATTCGCAAGAGGCTTACATAAAAACGTTAAGAGCGGCTGGATATACGTGCGATTATTTACCCACTCTGTGTTTCGAATTTGTGAACGGTTCGGAGCTGCAGACATGTCTGCTGTCACCGCTTTCATACCATGGTAGTGATACTTCAAATGAGTTTCGTTTTATTTCTTTCAAATCTTTAATTGAGCGGACGCTTATAGGATTGATACTGACAAGTCGACATGCAGCCGAAGCAATTGGCCTTGTTTCCGAAGATGACAACGTTCTACGCCCTTGGAAATCATTACCAGTATACTGTGTAGGGCCAGCAACCGAATCCTTTGCCAAAAGTCACTTGGGTTCAGAGAACTGCTTTGGTAGTAACACTGGTAATTCCAGGGAATTAGCAGAATTTTTGGTTCAGTCTGTTTCAAAAGAATCGAAGCCTTTGTTATATCCTTGTAGCGAAATTGGAAGGGAAACTATTGAAAAGACCCTTAACGAAAATGGCATAAGTGTTCGTAAAATAGTTGCATATAAAACTTTGCCTAGTAAAACATTGGAACATGATTTGTTAAAATTTCTTGATAATAGTCCAAAGATATTTGTTTTCTTTAGTCCTTCTACAGTAGAGCATATAACAAATTCATTGAGAAAGAAATGTTACGATATGTGTAATATAAAAGCAGTTGCTATTGGCCCTGTGACTAGGCAAGCATTATTCGATGCTGATATAGAAGTTTTTGCAACTGCAAGTAAACCTGACCCTGCATCTTTATTGGAAGCTATTAGCAATGCCGAGAAAATGCAAGTCAGTGAAAAGATTGTATGAAGAAAGGAATGACATGTACTTTACTGTTGTTCCATGTAAGTATGTAAATGTTAATCTGTTAAATTGTAGTTAGATTGTTAATATAGCATCAAAGGGTATTTACTTTTATCTCTTACAGAATTGAAATGTGATAATTGATGTTTATGTTTAAAAATTATATACTAAGAACATAGTGTCATAAACTTTGTAGATATTTCTTTGTCAATGTTTATTATAATTTTACTTCTTTAATTATGTTATATAATTTATCTTGAATTTATTGAAATACAAACTGTAAGTCAGTCTATAAGTTCATAATTTTAGTAAATTTTATTTTTATTACAACAATAAATACATCTTACTTTGCTAAACTTATTAATTACAAAAATAAGGTTACAATGTATTTACAATAAAATATCCTTTAATAGTTATACATTAACAATGATACATTAGTGTATGATATAACATTGTATTATTTTGAACACTGATATAATTGGAACATTTACTTCCCTATCTAAAGGGAATTTTAAAATACGTTTTTCAGCATACACTTAAAGCAAGACTACAATAAAATACTAATGCTTAAAAATAACATACCGTTAAATTGATCATACAGAATGGAAAAACAATTTCTATAATTGTGCGTATCAGTCTTTACTGTTAATCTCTATAGGATTTCCTATTTCTTTCTTTTAATGAAAATATATATCTGTAAGAATGATTGCTAGAAAATACTGTTCCATGGAAACATTTATAATACTTAGAGTGACTGTGTTTGTACAACTATTTCCGCAGAATGTATATGTTAAAAATTCTAGTATCTATTTCGATTAACAACATTACCGAGAAGGCACGAAATATCAGCTCCAACAATAGTTGATTGATTAGCGTAATAAGGTTGGGGAGGGTTTCCCCCGTTATTGTATTTCATTTGAACAGCAGTCTCGTAATCAGGAGCAGGTCTGTACGATGGGAGTAAGGCACGTAAGTTGTTTATGTCCGTCGATGATACGGACACGACAGGATATGGCGACGTTGATAAATCATTATAACTTGTCCACCGTGTGTGACCCTCCATGTTCCTATTGTCCAAATTTACGGACACTGCATGATCCCCTGAATCGTTTGTATCGCTATCCTGAAAGATAAGATATTGTAAGCTGACGACAATACTTTATAACGTGTGAACGTAATACTACTTACAAAATACCCGTTTGTCGATCTTTCTAATGGACGAGATTCTTGGTGTTGCATATAAAATGTGTGTTGTGCTATACATAAACGCCACACATATTTTGCATTGCGCGATTCGTTGAATATAAATTGTTTTGGCTCCTCGCCTTCCGCTTGACATTCTATTCTGAACGTCTTTTTATGATTAATAACGTTGCTTATGTCTTTCCATCTGAAAAATATTTTCTTGTTAAGTAATCATTTTCAAATATATATTTTAAGAGAGAATTACCTGTAGAATTGTGTTGACTGAGTATTAGGATAAATAACCATGATCCCATTGATAGAAATCCCGAGTATTACCTCGTTGTTACCGTTATCCTGTAAGTCAATATACTAAGTCTTCGTTTTTAGGGCATTAAGTATAGAAGTAGTATTAGTACCTTAGTCGAGAATGTTTCATTTCCATATCCCTCTAACTGCATAACAATAGAAATATATAATTCCTCCGATGCAGCTTGAGTAACACCCATGAGATTCTTGTATTGGCATACAGCAGTATGCAAAAGAGAATCTAGACCTCCAGGATCTGCTTGAATTACATCCTGAAAAGAACAAAATAAAAAAGTGAATAAAAAATCTGAGGTTGTCTTTTTTTTTTTCAATTACCTTGGGAAACAGTGTGCATTGTTGAAGACATTCCATTGTGTGTCGTTCTGCATCATAATTACCAAATTCTGCCTGCATTGAGTAGCTTGCTAACAGAGTAGCTTGTCTGGAATTACATTGAAATCTACCTTCCAAAACATCACTCTTCAACTGAAGGTAATAGTGATACCTAAAGATGCAATATATGAAAGAAAAGATAATAAAGAACCACTTAAACATCTAGAACATGATTATATACCTTGTCATTTCATCTTGAATAAGTTGCACATCTGTAACATAGTACATCACTCTTAAATATAAGCTGAAACTTTTGGCCTCCTTTTCCAATTGTTTCTTTAACGGTTTGTCCATGTCTACCCATCTTGGAGAGAGGGAATCATGGCGGGAGATGTAACGCAGACCAAAAAACTCTGGCTGTCCCAAGCCTAAACGTTGTGTCACATTGTCTAAGCATTCTTGACCGAGACTGTCAATGCTCAATGTACATTCTATAGAAGTGGTATCCAATAACTCGATGCAGATCACATATTGGTTCTTTGAAACCACATTATACTGTCGACTTTTCTTCAAATGAAACTTAAACGGCATCTTAATAACACGTTTAACTGAAAAAGAGAAAATGGCCTTGAAGAAACATAAAATCTTTACATCCTCATTGTCTGTTGGAAACTACTTTGAGGATCAAAAAATAAAAGACAGAGTTGGCATAACAGGAGAATGACGCGCTGCTACTACGATCATTCAAGGAAAGTAAATACCTCATCACTATGAAGGAACACCGAAATGTTTCACGTTCCACGATACTTTTACTTTTAATCGAAATTTATGTACATACACCTACAGTATACATTCCACTCTGCCAAGCATGAGAAATGTATAACTTTTCATCGTTAATAAATCGAAAGCATTTCTAACCTCGTTGTTCACGTCATTAATGCTAGTTACAAAATTGCGGTATACAGTTCTTATACCGTGTGTCCTTGACGCAAAATGTCAAATGTTCGACCTTCGCTTTGTAAAAGATAAATTAAAATTGCCGCGAAAAATGTATAAATAATAGATCAGGCGCGTAAAATGTCGTAAACTAGCATATTGATAGCAAATAAAATTAACTGCACGAAATAATGCAGTATCCTTTATTCAGCTTTCGAACCGGATGAACTTTATTGTTATTTACTACTCGAAGCATACTAGATTAATATTACGTTCAATTACTAAAACTTGTTTACGTTCTCGATTATATTCTGTTTCTATGAAAAAATAACTGAAATATATAGATAGACGTAAAACTAGATCTAGTTACCGAAAAAAGTTCCTATCAACGATTTCATGACTTTTTGCACGTAACGTGTACCGAATGACTTATGACCTTATCGAAATTAATCGTGCGTCATTTATTGAATGTTTTTATCGCTTTTTATCGAGAACATTGCAAATAACGTGATAACTGCAGTAACTTGTGCGTTTCGAACTCGCTGCGCGGGAAATTTAAACTTCAATAAGACAACTACGAAACTTTGATACAATAAATATATTTTGTAACAAGTAACAATAATATACAAACAGCTAGGCAACACTCAATATAAACAACACTACAGACATTCGTAAACGTTTATAAAATTTATCGATGTACAGCTCGATTTTAAATCGAATAAAATTGTGTGGCCGTAGAGGATTGCATTTCTATCTGTCCCATTTTGAACTGTAACCTATGTAGCCAGCGTAACAGCATAGCATTCGATTCTCGACGAGAAGAGGCAAAGTGTTCCGACATCTTGTTGGGCGGGAAATCTCGACAGTTTTGCAAACGCACTTGCAAGTGTCCTGGTAGCTAATTCCAAAGAAATTGTTACTATTCTCTTATTAAATAAAGAATAATATTTACCTGAGCATGATGCGAATATAAAATTGGGCTCCAAAGTGGGAGGAGCTTGCTCAACAAAATGGAACCGCACTCGAGCAGGGCTTCCAGTAGACTCAAGAAGTGCAAGTTAACCATTTCTGCCAACTACATAAATCGGTACATTAAAAGAGAAAAACTATTTTTTCATAAAGTATACTTACAACTTTCGAATGTCCAACCAACTGTAGTATGCATGGTGTTATTTTTCCCCAGAATTCCAATAAAATATTCATGGTGATATTGTGACCCTCGCTGTTCGATGGATTGTTCTTTGATAGTTCTTCCAAATACATCGTCCACAACTGAACATAGAGTTTCATAAGATCTTTGAATCTTCGACATTGACAGTAAATTGTTTCTTGCATCGCAATTTCCGTATATGTTTCTTGTAAGTCATACCTGACAGAGTATGAAGGCATGGAACAATGAGGACATGTGTAGAACCGATGCCTTGGACTGTTCCGGAAACCCGGAGAATATGTACTGAACATGATCAGCAACGTGGCAGGACACTTCCTGTGGTATTGGTTGCGCTGTTGGGATCGATGGCCCATGACTATGCATATTGTTACTGCTGGCGAACATCGCCGTGTGCGTGAGGGATCCTAGTAACAGCCAGGATAACAATCTGATGTGCCCTATGCAGTCCACGTACTCTCGAGCTCTGAAATAATTTTTCTTTTAGTTAACAAAGTCAGTGATAATGTCTGTTAACAATTTTTGGAAAATAATCATGGATTGTTCTACTAATAGTTTGGACTAGTGAACATTGGTGTGACTAGGATTTTTCCCTAATTTACTTTACGTTCCATGCGAAGACCAATTCTTGGGATACATAAGACCTAGGTTCTACCCAGTCACACCGACGGCATTTCATTAAATCAAAGATTTACCCCTGTTGGGCCATGGATGGTGCACTGTAGAGCCACGGAAGATACCTAGCCACTGCTCTATTCTCCCTGTTATTGCCCCTAGTGATTTCTAAAGCCACGTATTCGGCGAGACCACATTTCAGTATACCGCCCAAAGTGTCTTCGTTTAGACCAGCTTGCATTCCCTTGCTGTAACTCTAATGGCAAAGAACCATTTCACAAGAAGATGAGGACAAATCACGATTTGTATTCAATAGATTCACTGTCATTTACCTTCACTTTGCTCAACGTGTGAAAATCGGCCAGGAAATCAAGTACGTCCGGTAGTTGGTTCTTCAGGGACTCGGAAGCGTTCGTATTATAAATCGGTGATACGTCCGTTTGGATGTTCTCCATTGCGATGGTGTTAGGCAACGATCCACCGATATCCTAAATAGATCGCCTCATAAGCATGCTATTCAAACAGCGACTAAAGAGTGAGCATAACACCACAGTGAGCGTAACCTACCTGAAGCACAAAGTGTAACAACAGCAGAAAATTGGAATCCGGTATGGTGGTTTTGAATTTAATCGCTTGGATCAGTTCAAACACTATAGTCCTACCGAAGAAGTGTTTGTCTCTGTCTCTGGTGAAGCCGCGATGACACAAGTAACACAGATCTGTCAGATAACTGTACTTGATGGTGGAATTTTGTATGGCGTAGCTCAACACTTTGGCGAAGGGATCCAGCATACCCTGTAAATTATCCTTCGATTTATCTGAGACATGTATTGAAGCAAGAGTGGTAAAGCAGGAAAGATGTCCTTTGAAAGTCTCGTGATTGGCCATTAAAATGTGTTACTTATGACCTGACCCATGCTGACCTTTGATTGCTGTATCCCTGGAACCTTCAGCAAAGAGATCATGATCCTCAGTAATGATGTGGTGTCCTCGATGGAGGAGAGCATTAACACTAGTCTCCGAAATAGACCGTCGAATTGTGCCAGCAGTCCGCTCCAGGTCGCTGCACCTGGACCTAGACCTGCCTCCAGAGGTAGACAGTCTAGGTAGCACGCTATGTTGTAAAGTATTATCGGTAGACGTTCCACTGGTAGCGATTTCTTTGCGTTTAGGGCCTAAAATGAATGTGAGTGATAACATCTGACCATCTCTACTCTAGATGATAGATTTACGAGATCTATAAAAAAGTTGTGAAAGAGGATGAGAGTCTAAAAGAGCATTCACCTCTAATAATAATTGCAAGGGTGCGATTGGGTTGAGTTCGTTGAAATCGACTAGTGCCTGAGTGACGCTCTTGAAGAACTGCATCCTCGTGGATTCTGAAAAGCGAATAACATCAATAATTTATTTAACGAGCACCAATAGCAAGCATCTGCACAAAGTATCTACCATTCAAGTGTGTTTGGAACATCTGTATGAATACACCGTTAGGCGCCAGTTGATGAAGAACGCAACGAAGGAACTGATGAGCCACGCTGATCGCACCACCCGGCAGGTGCATGTTGGTCTCACTTTGCCAAGGGTACATCGCATTTAGTGCCACTCTGCAAAGAAACACTTCGTCATTTATGCAAGACAGCTTCGTTTCTAGCATTTCACCAACTTTGTCACGACACGCAGGATTTCTGGCAGCAGAGGCGCTGCCAAGGACGGTTCGCGGTGGATGAACGTTCCAAGGTTGATGATACATAGGCCTAGTTCCTCGTCGGAGTATTCCTCCTTTATGGTTCCGCACTCTGAACATCTGCAGACAGAACTTAAGTTAGCATCGAAAGAAGTAGCTTAGAAGTAGCCACTTACAAGTAGCTTCACTTCTAGATTAAGTTCACTTCAGCTGACTGTATTTACCTTTCGTAAATACAGTCATCTCCTATGCGGAATAAGCTCTGCTTCAAACTGAAGTCAGCGTGACAGGCTTGCTGGGAGGCGGCATCGAAATTGAGCTGCAGTTGAGGACCTGACCTGTGGATTTGGATCTTTAAGAATCAAGCTAATAAATAGCAATTGAGCTTCAAGTTCATTTACAATCATGACTGTTATAACCATGATTGAAAGGTCATGCGACAATTGGGACTTATCCTCTTTTCGACAGACATCTGTCCATCACTTTAACTCACCAAGATTCCGTACGCCTCGCCATTGGTCCATCTTGCCCAACAAGACTGTCCTTCCGAGCCTTGTCTCGCTGAATGCGAACGTGGTCCTTGGTTTTGATTTTCCGATCCAGGTCAAAGATCCTTCCGGGATAATCCAAAGACTCCATCGCAGGAGGCGGTGATTCGAGTGCCACTTGTTTGATCAGTCTCCTCGGGCTGGTGGACCTGCTCGAGTGCACCTCGTTCGATGTTGGTACCAGAGAAGCCGACTACATCATAAACGACAGATATAGCGACAGATATGCACTTTATTACAAAGATATAGCGACAACTATCAATACAAGTGATACCAGGTTCTCGGAAGTGGTACTGTCTTGTTTTACGGGCGCCTGTCCGTCCACCTTAACACCGTTTCCGTTACTGAACTTGTTCGAATCTGCGCATTGAAAGATTTATCAGGACATAGTACCATTTCATTTCTTGAAAAGATACCTTCGATTTCCTGAACCCCGAGTGCCTGGCGAACGTGTTCCACCAAACCAGAGAAGTCCCTGTGGGGTCCAACAGGTAGCAGTCGCTCAGGCATCGGGAACTCCAGCTGAGATATGCTCCGAGGGCTGGTTATGTCGCTGGACATGCACGTCTCGCTGTCCTGATCGAACGAAGAACCTGAAGAACGAGATTATTTATCGCTGCACTGGAGACGAAGAGTGTCAGGGATACTCACTGACAGTCAACACGTCCATCTTGGACAGAGGCGACTCCGGCGAGCCATACGTGTCCTCGCAACGTAGGACGCGTTGAGTGGGCCGCACACCTGCAACAACCACCTCTTGTCTCCAGAAATATCCTAAAGTTATCCATCAAGATAACCACGTCATATCCGGATCTCCAAACGTACTCACCGACGGGACGAATAGCGGTGCCAATTGGCAGCAGACGTTCAACCGTCGGCGTAGTCAATGGATGAACAGAATCATTCCATCCAGGATGCTGTCCGTTCTCCGTGCTGGTGATTTGTGACGAGATCGAACTGACCGCGGGTGAACTCGATTGATCACTGCTGGTCACAGTGACCACCTGACCCGGGGATACTGGCGACGCTATGGTTACGCTTTGCTCGATACGCTTCTGGCGACCCAGCTGCTTCGAGTTTGGAGAGTCAGAGTTACTGGAACCTGCCGTCGGTGTCTTCTCCCTCGGCTGCTCGTATCTGGACACGTGTTCATGGCCTTCAAGCAACCGACGTAGTAAGAATAAGATAACTACCTTTGAATCTGAGGAGGTATAGTAGTGGCGAGGGCGCTGGATAGTCCGAAGGGCTTCGACGAGGCCGTGTCTCCGTTAAAGGCTATCTGGACGGTCACGTTCTTCTCTTCAACAGTTTTCTCTGGAATCGCTCTCTCCAGGATTCCTTTCTCCGGCACTGTTTTGTCCGTTTTCTCGCTCACTGCTCTGGTTATAGCAGTGTACTTCTGCAGGTCAGCCTGGCCGGTCAGTAACGGGCTGGTTACCATCATCTTCACTCCCTCGTGGACGCTCCATTTCTTTTGAGGTCCACCTTTTGTACTCGGCTAAAATTTTAATCAATTCGAGACAATTTCTAAAGTCACACCCTCCATACACTTTGAAGTATATCAAATTACAATGATGACAGAATGATACACAATGACAAGTACCTGATGAGTGTCGTCTTCGCTGCCCAAGAACCAAGTGGGTCTGCTAACAGTGTCCGACTTCTTGGCAGCGTGTTGGTTATTCCAGTCCATTTTAGCGACGATGTCTGTGGTGGTGGAGGATCTAGGTCCGTGAAGGGAAACGCTTCTGGTGACGATGGTCGGAGTTTCTTCCAGTTCACCGAGCGATCCACCACTGCTGCCATGTAAGGTGCTGTCAGATTTTGGGCTCTCGGGTATTGCGGCCAGCTCGGACTCCGTATCATCCGCATTGATCGAGTAGCTTTGCAGAGCATTCACAATAGCGGAAATTGTAACAAGCAGCTACCGGTGTAAGCACAGGCACGTGTGTGATGATGTACCCTCTGGGTCTTGGCTAGTTAACACTGTCTAGGAAGGACTCTAAAGGTTCATGGGACTAATTTCGCTATCAACGATGCTCGAATCGTTGGTGACACTACTGGACTCTATGAACAATTTACCAGTGTTTAACCTTTGCGGTTCATCTATTTATATGAAATATGAGGTGATGTGATCTTGATTCTGTCTCAATGATACAACGTGTTTGATGAAACAGAGATGTCACGAGGGGTGCAGAGTTCACAAACGTGTCTGGGAACATTCCAAGCTAGAGTAGCCTAATGCTCTACCTTTCCAGGGTAGGAGTCTATGTTATCTAAGATGCAGGAAGTGGATAAAATAACCTGGAGTGCTTGTTCGTGTAACGGCAGGTCGGTGTGCTTTCTTCCCAGTGAGTTTCCATTTGCCCGTGCGTTGGTCCGGGGCTACGTTGATGCACGGAGATCATGGGTGTCCTCATCGGAGTACTCTCTGCGTTTATCTCTCCCATAGTCGTCATCAACTCATGATCCACACCCAGAGACGGTTGCGACACATCTACAGCAAAAGTAACATCAACCTTCTGCCAACGCTATAACATAAACCTTGTTCCACAAAACGCACCTCGTGACCTAGAGGGTGGAGCACCCATCACCAGAGTCGCTGGAATACGCTTGCACTGATGGTGCTGTGTATCCAACGTGTTCAAAACGATCTTGATGAGCACCTGCAGTTGACTGCACCAGGGTTGCTGACCATACTGACACTGCAACAATGTTCTGTTCATTCATTTGTTCAATTCAGCGAAGCTGGTTACTAACCTTGTACAGTATGACTAGCAAAGCCATCAGCCAGGAGCGCCTGTTCTGGGGTTCTAGGTACCATAAACTGTATGTAGGTGTTTGGTGGTCCGACAGAGGCATCCCTTGCGGTGGGCAGGGACAGTGTTGGAGGATGGCTAAGACGGGGGGTGTCATCACCCACCCCATCACGTGGTTCTGGTCCAGCAGTTGGGGCAGGTTCGCGATGAAGACGTTGAACACTGGAGATACTCTGAGGGTAATTGCAGGATTTCAAACTTGAATGACAGTACTCAGAGTAATCAGAATAGAGCAAACTTGATATCTGTTGCCATATATATTGCCCCATATTTCAAAGTCTTATATCAAAATTTCTTACCGTAATCGTTGAGGGGAAGTATGGAACGTGCGTTCCGTCTGATTGTAACCCAACAGAAGATACAAATGGCGCAGCACAATTCCTTGCGTCTTCGATAGAGGTTTCTCATCCGTCGGAAAGGCCTACAAATTTAAAATTGTTTTCAACTGGCACGACCTTATTTGATAAAGGATAACTTACTTGATCCTGTCTGGAAAGGAACTGCATAAGAAGGAACACCAGCAAGTGCATGGTCTCCTTGTCAGCCTCCTCCAGGTCGACGATCTTGTGGGTATACCCTGGCAGAGCGCTGGTTTCGTCCACCATGTTCAACGAATGAACGTGTCCATCTGTAATGGTCAATGATATTAAATCCCGCCCTGACGAGCTTGATTACAATTTTATACCTTACCGTTGCTGTTTGCGGTTTGAAATTAAACTATACTAAGCATTCCACTTAGATTATCGTGCATTAAAGCATATTGAATCAAAGAGCTTGCATTATTTAGGAGAGTTCTACCATTAATGGGGGAGTTCTAATGAGGTCTAAGATAGCCAATGAAGTCGGTATGGTTAGGGTTCTAGGCATGTGGATAGTAGCCACGTTCGCGACTTCCGAACACTTCAAACTTAACAAACTTTCTATACAAATTTTATCTATAATTTATTTTACCTTGAAACAAAATACATTCGTGTCGCGAATTTGGTTACTAAGCTACCAAGCGACTACAAGGATCCATCAGAAATAAGAGGATAAAGCATCAACGCTTTTTAAGCCAACTACGAAAAGCAAAGTGTGTTCCATTTTTAAATGGCAATTCGATTTAGCTAAAAAAGAAAAGCGAATTCCTCTCGAAGGGCAGCACAACCATCGACTTACCACACGGCCTCCACATCGAACACAACACATCCTTCGAAATCCTCGGAACGTTATCACGGTTTCCGGTATACAGAGGATAAGGGAAGGTAACACTGACGCTTAACACAGAGTAACGCCACGTCTATAGCTACTGCAGCAACACTACTCTACCTGGTATACTGTTATTAGGTGGGGTGGACCCCAGCAACTGACCCAGTCCGAATCTGGAGCTCTTGCGCTTCAGGATAGGCGCCGAGTATTGCCGGCTGTACACCTTTTCCTTTTCTGAGCGGGTTCGGAACGGTGGAACAGGTCAGAAACACGTGTACGATCAGGGTGCTTGAGCTGCACTAATGTTCTATAACAGTGATGGGCTACTGTGCCCGCGAGGGCATTCGCTACTGTTGGTCAGCTTATTTATTTACTGTGGAAATTTTTACAAGTTAAGTTAAGTCTTCAAGTCTTTAGTCCCGTATATCTTCTGGATTGTCTAATTTTCAGATCTATAAATTGTGTGATAAGCAAAATCTTTGAATTTACAAAACTCAATCTTCTAAAATCTATTCTCATGTTCCTTATACTCTCAAATTTTCTATATCCCTGTCAATGCGTGCTAGTTCCACGCATGGTAAATCGGCGCGTGGTAATTCGACACGTGGTAGTTCCACGCATAGTAAATCGGCGCGTGGTAGTTCCACTCATGGTAGTTCAGCGCGTGGTAGTTCCACGCATGGTAAATCGGCGCGTGGTACTTCTACGCATGGTAATTCAACGCGTGGTAGTTCCATGCATGGTACTTCTACGCATGGTAATTCAACGCGTGGTAAATCGGCGCGTGGTACTTCTACGCATGGTAATTCAACGCGTGGTAGTTCCACGCATGGTAGTTCAACGCGTGGTAGTTCCACGCATGGTAAATCGGCGCGTGGTACTTCTACGCATGGTAATTCAACGCGTGGTAGTTCCACGCATGGTAGTTCAGCGCGTGGTAGTTCCACGCATGGTAAATCGGCGCGTGGTACTTCTACGCATGGTAACTCAACGCGTGGTAGTTCCACGCATGGTAGTTCAGCGCGTGGTAGTTCCACGCATGGTAAATCGGCGCGTGGTACTTCTACGCATGGTAGTTCAACGCGTAGTAAATCGGCGCGTGGTACTTCTACGCATGGTAACTCAACGCGTGGTAGTTCCACGCATGGTAGTTCAACGCGTGGTAGTTCCACGCATGGTAAATCGGCGCGTGGTATTTCTACACATGGTAATTCAACGCGTAGTAAATCGGCGCGTGGTACTTCTACGCATGGTAGTTCAACGCGTAGTAAATCGGCGCGTGGTATTTCTACGTATGATAACTCAACGCGTGGTAGTTCCACGCATGGTAGTTCAGCGCGTAATAGTTCCACGCATGGTAAATCGGTGCGTGCTACTTCGACGCGTGATAGTTCCACGCATGGTAAATCGGCACATGGTAATTCGACACGTGGTAGTTCCACGCGTGGTAAATTGACGCATCATAGTTCAACACGTGATAGTTTACCATGTGGTATTTCAGCGCACAGTAGTGCCACGCATGATGAATCGGCGCGTAGTAGTTCATTGGGTGGTAGCTCCACGCATATTGAATCGAGTCCTTAAAATCCCTAAATCCCCCACATCCCCAAATCTACCGTCCAAAATTCCTACAAGTACATTTACAAATTTCTACTTTGAACGTCGACGTTTTAAACTGTCGCCATCACTGTCGTGCCCATCACTGTTCTATAATTCTATGAGTCCAACGTGATCAAATTGTTGTAAATCTATAATTGTTTATCATCAAGTACGATGACTAATATGTAATTCTATGGAGTGTGTGACTCGTGTACCTTGCTTGGTATCCTGTCGAGGTATCATCGACGCAGGCGCCGACATTGTGCGTTTGTAGGGCCACTTGGTACCAAAACTCGCGCTCAGTGTCTTTATGGAGTTGGTCCCGCTTCCGTCTGACTGGGACAGCGCTTCCTGGGCCCTGTGAAGCTTCTTCACGAAGATCTCGCTGTTTAGGTCCGTGTTCCTAAGATCTACGATGTGGGTTTTTGATTTTTAACTATTTAGGAATTAGTAGTTTAGGAATTTGGGGATGTGGAGATTTAGGAAGTTGAGGATTTGGGGATTTGAGGATTTGGAGGTTTGAGGATTTTGGGAATTTGGGGATTTAGGGATTTGGGGATTTGGGGATTTGAAGATTTGGGGATTTTGGGATTTGGGGATTTGGGGACTTGAGGATTTGGGGATTTAAGGATTTGGAGATTTGAGAATTTGGGAATTTGAGGATTTGGACATTTGAGAATTTGGGAATTTGAGAATTTGGGAATTTGAGGATTTGAAGATTTGATAACTCGGGAATTTGGTAATTTGTGAATTTGAATTTTCGATTAATTGAGAATTCGGGAATTTAGAAATTCGATTATCTCTAACTCCCAAAATTCGAAAGTCCCAAAATCCCAAACTCGAAAAGCACCAAATCTCCCAATGATTCCATAATCCCCAAAAATCTCCCTCTCGTCCCATCCCAACTCTCCAAACTCAACTTATACCATCAGTACATTTTAAACTCCTCCATCCTTGAACTAACCACGAAAGTACGGCGCATCCCCAGACCTCTCCAAATTAATCTGAGCCTCCAAAAACAGTGCATCAAACCGATTAAGAAAGAACTCCCACGTCAAGATATGTCTGTCACTGAGACTGTTATGCAACTGGTATAGCGATTGCAGCACCATAGGTCGATCCACAATCACCGAATCGAACTGCGTCTCCAAACAGAGGATCAGTGACTGCAAAAATGTTTACTTTTCACATAGAACCTACTTCAGGTTTTGGTCATCAGCTCTTAAATACTGTGTAGACGAAATTTACCCTCATAGCTGTGTCATGAATGGTACCAAGATACAAGGTAGATCTTTGCGCGACGTAAACGTTATTGTCGTCCATGCTGGCGATCAAGTAGCAGAATGCGTTCGCCAGAGCAGCCTGTAGACTCATGACATTCCTCAACGGGGTGGAGTCCATGAACCTTGCGATGAGGGTCACTCTTTCCACTGTTGGAAATTAAAGACCTTATTCCAAATGTTTTGGGAAACTAGTAACTTGAACGTGTAACTTGTCACACCTGCCACGAATCGAATTCGCCAGTCGGAGTTGTGGAACTCTTCCTGAATTAGTCGCCAGAAGGTGTCTGTTCCGCAGGGTAAAGTCACACAGTGCAACAATAATGGTACTGTCACTTGGGCTATGTGCGAGTGCTCGGCGTTTAGGAGATCCCATAGACTGCAGAAAGGTGTTCAGTTGAAAGTAGTTTGATAGATAAATTATTCTGACGGGGAGTTAGCAAATATGTAAAATGCAAAAATGTGGAATACCTGACAAGTGTGTTGCAACTGAAAGTCAAGGTAGCAGGTTATTTTGACTAAAAGTGAATGCATCGGTTTTTAGCTAATAAGGGTAGACGAGCTAACACACGAGGACTTCATATGTGACATCGTATGGAGATACTAATTTTTTTACTAATAATGGCTACTCGAATGTAATAACCGTATCGTATGTACTAATTAGAGAAGCTATTAATCAAAATTGATAATATGTGACACATGATGCTGGTCAAAGTAGATTAATCTAATATGAAATTTCTCTAACAACATTAAAGTGGAATTTCTCTAACAACCCTGATTAACATGAATTCTACAAATAAGGTACTTTTTTCACAGAACTCAGATTTAATAAAATGACTCACTTCTTTATCAGCAAATTTTCCTGACACCATATGAAGAATCCTTGATGATCCTTCACAGCGATGTTGAAGGCATCTCCATATAGACACATCACGTTCAAACATTGCAGCATGTAGTACAGAATATCTGGCTTATCAATCGTCATTATCTCCTACAAACACAAAAAATACAAGGTTCAGTAACTTCCTTCAGACTTCACCATTAAACATACCTTCAGAAGCTTGTGAATATACTGAAGCTGTTCTGGAAGATCCTCGATGTTGAATCTAAATTTCCCGACAGACGTGTGCCAGAAATCATCCGCCTCGTTTTCTGGACTCAGATTTAACGGCTGATCGTTCTCTCCTATTAGTCGAGCTTTTGCCACGCTCACTGTTGCTGTTGCTAAAACAACAAATTTAAATGGTTCTTGATAGGTTCAGGTAATATTAGTCGATATGTGGTCAAACTAAGAGTGTTGCTGGAGATCAGACGTTTTGTAGGATTCAGTAGAATGAGTCTGTGTATGGTCAGACGTGTTAGGGTTAGGGTTATGTTGGTGGAAGCATATGTGGTACTTTGGCGCGTGGTAATTCAATATGTAATACTTCAACACGTGGTAGTTTAACGCGTGGTAGTTCTACGCATGGTAAATTGGCGCGTGGTAGTTCCACGCATGGTAAATCGGCGCGTGGTAGTTCGACGCGTGGTAATTCAACGCGTGGTAATTCCACGCATGGTATATCGGTGCGTTGTAATTCGACGCGTGGTAATTCAACGCGTGGTAAATCGGCGCGTGGTGGTTCAACGCGTGGTAGTTCCACGCATGGTAGTTCGACGCGTGGAAGTTCGACGCGTGGTAGTTCCACGCATGGTAGTTCGACGCGTGGAAGTTCGACGCGTAGTAGTTCCACGCATGGTAGTTCGACGCGTGATAGTTCGACGCGTGGTAGTTCCACGCGTGGAAGTTCGACGCGTGGAAATTCGACGCGTGGTAGTTCCACGCATGGTAGTTCGAAGCGTGGAAGTTCGACGCGTGATAGTTCCACACATGGTAGTTCGACGCGTGGAAGTTCGACGCGTGGTAGTTCCACGCATGGTAGTTCGACGCGTGGAAGTTCGACGCGTGGTAGTTCCACGCATGGTAGTTCGACGCGTGGAAGTTCGACGCGTGGTAGTTCCACGCGTGGTAAATTGGCGCGTGATAATTCGACGCGTGGAAGTTCGACGCGTGGTAGTTCCACGCATGGTAAATTGGCGTGTGATAATTTGACGCGTGGTTAATTGGCGCGTGGTAAATCGGCGCGTGGAGGTTCGACGCGTAGTAGTTCCACACATGGTAAATCGGTGCGTGGTAGTTCGATGCGTGGTAGTTCCATGCATGGTAAATCGGTGCGTGGTAGTTCGACGCGTGGAAATTCGACGTGTGGTAGTTCCACACATGGTAAGTCGGTGCGTAGTATTTCAACGCGTGGTAAATTGATGCGTGGTAGTTTGACGCGTGGTAGTTCCACGCATGGTAAATCAGTGCGTGGTAATTCGACACGTGGTAGTTCCACGCATGGTAATTCGACGCGTGGAAGTTCGATGCATGGTAGTTCAACGCGTGTAAGTTCGATGTGTGGTAGTTCAATGCATGGTAAATCGGTGCGTGGTAGTTCAACGCATGGTGAATCGACGCGTAGTAATTCACCACATAATACTCTAACATATGGCAGTACAATATGTACTAGTTCAATGCAGTGTCACATAGTAGTTCACCACGTGTCACTACAACCCACAGTGACGCAACTCCTAACAATAACCCGCTGTGTTGTGCAAATGTACAAATGTATCAATCTGCCTATATAACAAAAGTCTATCTCCCACTAACCTTAAAATAGCAATACAAAAATATGACCCTCACCTACATCAGTATCTGACAGAGTAACAGCCCTCGCCACCGCTGACATGACCTTCTCCGTCGGCATGATGGCCGCCAGATCCAGCTGCTCCGAAACTGTCTCTACTGTGGCTGTCATGATCTGTTCGAAGAACTGATATAAACGATCAAAATAGCTACCTCCGGCCACATAGATTAGCCTACCGTGTATCAGTGGTAACGCCATTTCGCAGTGGAGAAGAAGAGAGACAGACAGAAGGCACACGCACAGTTTAGACGAGGAGCATGCTGCGTTTTTATTTGGCTGGCGGAAAGTGTTTTGTTTCGCATACAGATAGATAGATAGATAGACGGATAGATAGATAGATAAACAGAGAAACGGCGAGACAGATAGTGATAGAACACGTGTTTATTTAGGCGGTGTAACACATCGATGTATCCTCGATATGTTCGCTGATCGATTATCGTGCTACGTACCTGGGGCATGTGTGCTAGAACACCACCGACCGAGTGCATTTCCGGTACAGGCATACTGATCACCACGTCAGATTTCGAGTCACCCTTTCTGGAACTCTCGGGACTCTTTCTACCGTGGTCCTCTGCGTTGTCGTCCACGATTTTCTACGAAGTTATTAATAGCATCATACGGTGCATCTGATGGGTTAGACTTTTGAAGTATCATTTGAAGGCTTGATGGGTCAGATTTATGAAGACTCTTCAAATACAAAGTAGAGCTAAGGATTTGATAAGGCAGATTTATGGAGACCCGAATATAAAGGGGCTGCAAGTTTGATAGCTTCCAGATGATTCTCGAGTACAAAGTGAACTATAGGCTGGATCGATCAAATTTATAAAGGTTCTTGAAACATGAAGTGGACCTATACATTTGTTACAACATACTTTATAAGGATTCTTTCAAAAGAATGTGGAAGTACTAGTTTGTCAGATTGAATTCATCAATGTTCTTGAAATACAAAGTAGATCTAAACATCTGGTACATCATATCTATAAAGATTCTTCAGCTACCAGTTTGATCAATTATGGTTTTAAGACTAGCTACCAGGTTGATCCATCATAGTTTTGAGTCCAGCTACCAGGTTGATCAGTCATGGTTTTAAGCCTAGCTACCAGGTTGATCAGTCATGGTTTTAAGTCTAGCTACCAGGTTGATCACCCATGATTTTAAGCCTAGCTACCAGGTTGATCAGTTAAAGTTTTGAGTCCAGCTACCAGGTTGATCACCCATGGTTTTAAGCCTAGCTACCAGGTTGATCAGTCAAGGTTTTGAGTCCAGCTACCAGATTAATCACCCATGGTTTTAAGCCTAGCTACCAGGTTGATCAGTCAAGGTTTTGAGTCCAGCTACCAGGTTGATCAATCATGATTTTCAGCAAGCATTCAAACTCACATCAGGTGGATAAGCAGGATTCTCAGGTGCCATGTAAGTGACCAACTGCAAACAGAGTTGATGCCAGATCACCCTAGACTCGCAGTAAGTGCATTCGGTGTCCGTGTTGCACATGTGGCAGTTGTTCCAATTTGAAGCGACGATCGACTTCATCAGTTTACACGCGTCCCTGCATACCCACGTGTTGATGCCCGTGTGTTTGTCTATGTTCTGCAGCTCCATCTGCAACATTATTTTTTCATTTGTCCATCTGCTGTGTTTGAAGTCATTTCAGTCGTTATGAGACTGGGTTGGTAGCCTTGACGAAGACTAGGTTGTAGATATTTATGCATTTATGACACAGGACTGCAGAGTATAAATAAATCATTTAGGAGAGCTGTAAGTCAGATGATTTGTATTATTAAATACCTGTTTCAAAAGTATGTCGAGCATGAGAATGCAGCAGGATAAATTCAGCTCGGCGTTAGTTGTGAACTCCATGTGTCTGGGCGTTGGTACAACGTCGTCGGAGAGTGGTGTTGATTTTCCTGATTCGTTTTCCACGACAGAACCTGTTGGACATTGATGGTTTAACCCATCAGGATGCAAATACACTTGCAACATAGAATTTGTAAATTTGAATGTGGACAAATGTGGGCATATCAGAGGATCACAGGTACACTTCTCACACTTGAGACTTAATTTAATCTTTCACTACATGATGTAAATATGCAATCTAAAATAGTACGTTATAGACCCATATGTTTATCTATAAAGATGAATTTATACATTTAGAAAAATATGTCTACAAGAAGAAAAGGTAACCCAACAGAAGATGAAGCTGTCCTATAGTCCTGCTTACATATAGCGTTCCCCTCGTCGTCCTTCTTCTTAGTCCCCTTGCTAGGCTTCTGTTCCGACTCCGCCGAGTTCATGGCCCCCATAACCGCCACGCCATCGCTGAACATCGAGAACAGTTGACACAAAGGAATACTGATTTCCAGCATAGTCAGCGTCTGCAGCCAATTCAGTGCCTGCTCTTGAACCTTGGCGCACGTATTCACAAAACGTTTCGCCACGAAGTTGTACATCTTCCTAGCGTCGAATCCTAAGGGACTCATGTCTCTGTCCAGGATTTTGCTAGAAAAATTCGTGGCTCGTAAACGACTCAGATCACAATGGTACGAGGTGTAAGAACCGGACGACTTATTTTCGGCTACGTATATTGGATCGATTCGTACCGTAGAATCATTTTCAATTCGTGGAGCTCGTATTCGGGGACGTCGTTCACCATAGCCTCCATCCAGTGCGGCATCACGTAGTCCCAAACGTCTGGTGTGATCACTTCGTAGGGTACTAGGCAGAATAGGCGATTCAAGCCGTCCTTCAGGTGCGATGTTCTGGACGCCAAGGTTTCCCTTCATTAACAGTTTATATAATTCAGTTATCAAATGTTCTAGTTACCAGTTTCATGTTACTAGTGGTATGGGAATCTAGAGGTTTAGTAAACCTAGGGTTTCTAGAAATCTATGGGTAGTATAGAAATCTTTACTATTTCGTTATACAGGATGTACACAGCTAGTGTAACTTTTGGAGTTGGGTGGTAGGGTTCGAGATTCTGAACAACTTTTCTCTTTGTACAAAATTCGGTCTGCAGCTTAATTTCTGAATTATTAACCCCTTCCCATGCGATTTATTTAACAGATGCGTCAGTCAAGACTAACTATTCAGGGTTATAACATTAAAACGAACAAAGAAAATTAAAATGTTGTGAGTATTTTATATTCAGGGATCCTTGATAATGCAACTTATAGTTGGACCTAAATTTCAAGTTGAAGAAAGAATCACGAGTGAGACTCGTCAAAGTATGGGAAGGGGTTAAGGAAAAACGCGGACCAATCAGAGTGCGAGAATTACGCATGCGCAGACGCGAGAATGGCAGCTTTGGATAACGCGTAGTTATCCAGCGCGTGGTAATGCAACGTGTGGGAATCCTACGCGTAGTAATCCAACGCGTACTAATACAGCATGTGGAAATCCAACGCGTACTAATACAGCGTGTGGATATCCAACGCGTAGTAATCTAGCGTGTGCATATTCTACGCGTAGTAATCCAACCCATAATAAAGCAACGCGTGAGACACCCTGTAATGATTCGTACCAGTGTCCACCCACACGAACGTAATCAGCCGGATGCGGCAGAAGACAGGAAATAAAAACTTCGTAGTGCGTTTTCATCACTTCGGCCAGCCATCCGCAAACGTATTCGGTTTTCAATTTCTCCAGTGGACTTTCCGCTTGGCCTGCAATACAAATTCCTCTTAAATCGACTCTCGTTTTCCATTAAAACTTGAAAGCACTTTCGCGAATCTACGCGTGAATTTTACTTCATCGGAAATTTCATCGAATCGCAACTCTAAACGAACTAGAAATTTTCGGTTATTCAAAAAATAGTAGTTACAAATAGACTAAGCATTGGCGAGCAAACTAATTTTTAATCCCAAGTTTACTACTTCGATGCATAGAACCTTTTCTGATATTCAAAAAAAAGTTTTTTCCTATCTTTCACAGATTTGACAAAATCAAGCTTCTAAATTTAAATTCAATGTCGACTAATTTTTTATCAAAAATTTGTAATTTTATAAAAAATTTACCCCAAATTATTTGTAGACGTTTTACTGTGAAAGTGTGGTCGTTTTAATTTGTTTTTAAGGGTTAAAGTATGTTATCGTTAGATTCGATGCATCGTAAACTAAGAAGACTCGATCAGCCGCGACGCAGACGCACTCTTGTTCCTTCCTCCTTTCTTTCCTGTCTCGTGTTCTTCAAAAAAAGCTTTCACGTGCTTTCACGAATACACAACATACAATGTTTCGCATGTGTGTCTGTGTGTGTATACACAATGTGGCATGCACACGGGGGGCCAACTTCTGTCTCGATCGAGATGCGCACAGACGTCAATCGGCAGACAATTTAACACGTCCCGTGCCTTAAAAATTTTTATATCCATGGCAAATTAGGTACCTTGACAAGTATCTTGATATCACAAAGTATCTATGATTACAAAGTATTCCTTTTACCTTTCGAATCTTAATGAAGCCTTAAAGATTTTCAGTCTAGCCAAATGTGAGCTTAAACACAAGTAGCATGAAACGTGTTAAATATAGAATTCTTTGCAACGTTATTAAAAATTCTCTAAGTATTCAACAACAGAAAGTTCAAAGTACTTTCTACGCTAACGAAATGATACTGTAGCAATGATAGACGAAAAGAGATCGATGATTCGAGTGACTGCGAAACTGACGCCTATGCAACGAAAAAATTTGATACAGCGTGCCACGAGATTAGGAGACATCGATTACACTGAATTACTGGTTAACAGAGATACAAGAGGGACGTTAGAATTTACAGAAAAGGGGAGCAACACAGAAAGCTTGTTCAATCGAAATCTTGAACGGCATGTGTTCATGGTTAAGCTTGGAGAAACACTCAGATACTTTTACCCAAGTTGTACAGAGTTCGCTCGGTTTCGATCCATCGTTTTGCCTTTTATCTTGTATTTCGTTTGTTAGTGCAAATTAGGTCTGAATTTAATGGGTTAATGTTAATGTAAATTAGGATTCAGTTTGATGCTAACTGAGATCAAATTTCATCCACATGTGGATTAGGAAAGTTTTCATGAAATTTGTAATCTTGAAACTTTATATTTGATGCAATATAAAAATATCAGAATGACTAAATTTTGCAAAAAACCACCACTGACGTAATTATTCTGTAGGACGTTAATTTTAAGACCAATGATTACGTATCGACAACTATAATTGACTGAGACTAGAACTAATTTGCCATTAATGTATACTGTGAATTAATAGTATTAAAATTAAATATAGCAAATGACTTGACCTAAAAATTACAGCAGAATAAATATGTAATTACTAAAAATTGTGGAGTGACAGAGGCAAAATATGATGGAACGAAGAAGGACGAACGAACACGTGTACAAGGCGCCGCAAAAGTCGGGGGCGATCCGCTCGAATGTGCCTACGATCGCGGCCAAAGACTACCTACGTCTAGTGATGGGCTCGAGACGCTTCGAATCGCTTCGTGGTTCTCATTTATCAAAACTTCAAACTCTCTAAACATTTAAAAACTGTCCAATTCAACTCGGTTTCAAAAAATCAAAAACAGTATAAAATTTCTTCCATCACTTGAATGAAAATTTACTTTTACTCAAAACTGAGGGTCTCTTCGCAAAGGACATATGGCAAGATTAGCTAAATGGATTGAGTGTGGTAATTAACAATCGTGTCATGAATGAAACTGTAATTTCGATGTGAGAATGTATGAGTGACCATATGTCATCGTTCGAGTCTCTCAGAGAACGAAGACGAAGCGATTGCTCGACAGCTTCGAGGAGTCGGTCTGCAGCGTCCCGTCACCACCATTCTTCTACGTCTACGTCATAAGTGTATAAATATGCGAAGTGTTAAATTACCAACAGAAAAGATAAGATGCATAAGGCTTTTTTCAGTACCATCGAAAGAGTAGGCAGTAACATGAAACCAATGAAATAGCATTGACAATAAACGTCCGAGAATTTCGATCGAGGTGTCCTGATTGGGGGTGCAAAGCCCCACGAGCAGCCAGACACCGTATCTTCCGAGAAGCTGTCTCTCCTCGAGGGTAGTTGGGTCGCATTGGCCCCCTGTACCGCCGGACGTGCCACCGCTGCCGCCTCCGCCCCCGGCACCGCTTCCGCCCCCTGGGAATCCTGTGCTGCCCTTATTAGTACTTATTTCCGAGTTCTCTCGATTACTATCCATACTTAGCGGTTCAGCTTCCTTAAGCAGGCTGCAAGTAGAGAGAAGAGTGGGTCAACCGGGTACCATTAACGCGATCGGCGGCCACGTCTGGCTGTGGTCGGTTATGGCAATGACAATCTTCGGAACGGCTGCGATTTTTGGAAGAAAGAGAAATCGGAGATCGACATTCTCTGTGGTTAATCGAGGCGGTTGAAATTGTTAGACTGGATTTGAGTCATCGGTCGCGGGGAATGTGGAGATAAGTGGAGGGTTCAATGCGTAGAGTTAGAATATGTGGAGATATGTGATTTAAGAGAAGGTGATATAGAGTGTGGATTGTAGGATTGTATTATAGGGTGGGTAAATATTTTAAGGTAAATGGTATCTTATTTAGTGGGCACAGATATTAGGTCATGAGATGTGAATATGTGAACATAACTCATATGTAGTTTGATGAATAAAGGCATCGGGTCATGAGATGTGAATATGTGAACATAACTCATATGTAGTTTCATGAATAAAGATATTGGGTCATGAGATGTGAACATGTGAACATAACTCATATGTAGTTTGATGAATAAAGATATTGGTTCATGAGGTGTAAATATGTGAACATAACTCATGTGTAGTTTGACGAATAAAGATATTGGGTCATGATATGTGAATATGTGAACATAACTCATATGTAGTTTCATGAATAAAGATATTGGGTCATCAGATGTTAATATGTTAACATAACTCATATGTAGTTTGACGAATAAAGACATTGGGTCATGAGATGTGAATATGTGAACATAACTCATATGTAGTTTGACAAGTAAAGGCATCGGGTCATGATATGTGAATATGTGAACATAACTCATATGTAGTTTGATGAATAAAGATATTGGGTCATGAGATGTGAATATGTGAACATAACTCATATGTAGTTTGATGAATAAAGATATTGGGTCATGAGATGTGAATATGTGAACATAACTCATATGTAGTTTAACGAATAAAGATATTGTGTCATGAGATACGAATATGTTGCAATAAATTATATGTGGTTCACATGCTGAAGATGTTAGGTCATATGGTATTGAATGTGACTATTTGGAGGTAAATAGTAGTCCAGTGTATAAGGACAGGAGATCATAAAATGTGAATATGTGGACTTTGATGTCTAGCTTAAGTGTGGATGTCAGGATGCAACATATTTTATATAATAAATTTTAACGATAATTAGTTCCAAACTTCTCAGTTAAAATATCAATTATTGTAATCCTATTAAAATATCAATTATTGTAACCCGATTCCCAACAATTTCAAACGACCCAATAAATAATAAAAAGACACCGAACGTCGAAGAATCGTAGCTTCCACGTCCAGTGATGTCAAGAATTCTTTCACGATCCGCCTCTAACTTCGATTACTATAGTCATACTCATCAAGGATTAAACAGTCTTGATCGTGAAAAAATTCATAGAGAAGCAACTACTTGTAACAAGCAATGACAATGTCGATCGACAATTCAGACATGTTTCACATAAAAATATTAATGAAAATAAAATATCGATTTATCTACGTCGACCACAACTTCTTAAATCAGACGCGACTTCAGATCGCGATCGTCGATAAAATCGTTCGAATCGCAAAGAAATATTCTCGACATTGAGGACGTTAAATAAAGAATCAATTCCTCGATTATTTAAAATTCATGGTGTTCCGTGTTATATCTACGGGGTGTCATGCCAGTTGCAATATAGAGGGACTACGTGAATGCAGAACAGATGTCATTTCGTATGATCACGTTGAGTAAAATTCGAGTAACAAAATTCGTAAGTGGAGATCAAATATGTTCACTTTCATTGTGCACGGAAACCGAGGGAAGTTGTGAACTAGTTACGGTGAAAATTAGGGTGGAAATAGTCGTATGTGATAGAACACGGTATTCCCGATATCTATACGTTACATATCTATGGTCTGATACTTCTACGAGCTGAGATATTTATGTCTTGAGGTATCGATGATGAGATATTTCTACGCACCGGTGTTTCTACGCTTTGATATCTCTACGCGCCGATATCTCCACGTTCCGATATCTCCACGCTCCGATATCTCCACGCTCCGATATCTCTACGCTTTGATATCTCTACGCTCCGATATCTCTACGCTCCGATATCTCCACGCTCCGATATCTCTACGCTTCGATATCTCCACGCTCCGATATTTCCACGCTCCGATATCTCGATATTCTGATATCTCCACGCTCCGATATCTCCACGCTCCGATATCTCCACGCTCCGATATCTCCACGCTCCGATATCTCCACGCTCCGATATCTCCACGCTCCGATATTCCCACGCTCCGATATCTCTACGCTCCGATATCTCCACGCTCCGATATCTCTACGCTCCGATATTTCCACGCTCCGATATCTCGATATTCTGATATCTCCACGCTCCGATATCTCTACGCTCTGATATCTCTACGCTCCGATATTTCCACGCTCCGATATCTCCACGCTCCGATATTTCTACGCTCCGATATTCCCACGCTCCGATATCTCCACGCTCCGATATCTCCACGTTCCAATATCTCTACGCTCCCATATTTCCACGCTCCGATATCTCCACGCTCCGATATTTCCACGCTCCGATATCTCCACGTTCCGATATCTCTACGCTCCGATATTTCCACGCTCCGATATCTCCACGCTCCGATATCTCCACGCTCCGATATCTCGACATTCTGATATCTCCACGCTCCGATATCTCCACGTTCCGATATCTCTACATCCCGATATCACCACGTTCCGATATCTCTACCCTCCGACATCTCCACGTTCCGATATCTCTACGTTCCGATACCTCCATATCCCAGCACCCTAAGACGCACCACGTGCGTCCCAGAAATCTTCAAAATCCAGTACAAAACTAAAGCAAAAAAACCCAGTAATTTGTGTGAAAACTAAAAATAACGAATACTCTACGTGCGATTTATATCCGAAATAATCCCCGGAGACTAAAATATGTAAAATAAAAATAAATCCATGGTGTCCCGTTAAAATCGTGTTTCTGTTCATGCAGCATACCAGTGTGTCTCAGGTAATGGGTATCTAGTCAAGCCTGAGCCAGTAGGTCTGTTTTTATTTGTGGAACGGTACCAGGTGCTGGTGTGTTGTATCCAGGACGTGATACAGCCTGGTGTCCTCGGGTAAGGCGCATTGCAACTTTTAAGGTGCACTTTTCCTATGCTCTACTGTGGGTGAATGCTTCAAAGTCACGTGTCTTACGCGGACAACTCGAAGAAGAAAAACTTGTCTACTCGTCTAGCATCGGCCAGCTTCGAGACTCTACCATCTCGAGGTTTCTCGTTACACTTTCTGATATTCTTTCCGGTGCCTAGTTCACTCGCGGGCACTAGGGCAATTATTCATCGTTACTCGTTACTCGATAGATGTAGGATGCTACAGTTATTCTTTTACAGCAATTTTGACGTATATGAGTTTCAAGGAAGCTTTATTAATACTCAATCATATGTGATTAATCAAAGGTGTAGACTGATTTTTAAATATGTAGATTTGATTAATGTTCAAAGATGTAGGTTTTGATGTTAGGAGATAAGACTCCCGTTATATTGCCATCGATGGAGCTGTAGGAATTAATATTACTCAGAGTACTTTTTGCTTATATGTCTTCATTCGTTGAATATGCAAGTTATTAATGAAAATTGGGTACGCATCAAAACTGCATATTTTTAGATTTTGAAGTGATGAAACACGTGCTCAGTCATTAACTGTAAATGATTATGCGCAGTGAGGGTTATTATATTTTTTCTTGGCATATCTACTGTTTGAACCTTGTTGCGCATGTTTATTACTTTCCGTTAGGAACTGCGCATGTTTAAGGCGACTGCGCAAGCTCACTGCGCATGTCCAAGGCGACTACGCAACCTCACTGCGCAGCTACCTGTTATGAACTGCCGTATACACTTCATATTCAAGGTTTAGATCATTCATAATTTGTTTAAATTAACATCAATGATTGCAATGAAGTTCTTTAACAAATTATATTCTTTAAAATGAAGTTTGAATTACCCCATGTTAATATTTTTAATTTCTCAGTTTCTGAGAGTTCGAAAGCTGGCAGATTCTAGTTCCAACGAATCGAGATATCCTGAAAGGAGAAATATTAAATCCGTAAGGACACAAATAATAAACCTTCAAACGATATCTCGTCCGTTCTGAATATTTAAAAACAATATATGGAGCATTTGTTAATCACGTTTAATGGAATCCACGTATCATATATATGGACTAGATTAAATATCTTGAAGTATTGTGAAATGTTCTTCCATTAAACGTGCTCGCAGCATAATGTCTTACCAAGCAGGATGGGCCAGCACGAACAAACACGCAAAGCAACAATGATCCTGCGATCATTCGTTAGTACGCTGTTATCGTGTTTCTTTCGAACATATCCAAGGTAAAACGCTGTGGATCTGTGATTAACAGCCCTAGGACGCGACCTCGCAAATTCAAAATCTTTTGACTTCAATGTTCTAGATCAGTCGTTTGCAGACTTTAATTAGGTTTGGTCGCGGTCTATCTTGGGTTGGTAAACACTTGTGGAACCGGTGGAACCGTAGGACACTTCTCAACACTTTGATGACCACATTTGCAATCTTAACTTATACCAAACATCCAAGTACTTTAGCATACACTGTCAAATTATCAATTTTCTTTCTAATACTTATCAGATACAAAGTTACTAAAATACAGTATCAACATCAAAGTGTTAGAGAACTTTGACGAAACGTCAAAAGCTAAGACTCTTCAAACTTCTCACTCTCCAAATTTCTTTACAAACTCCTGACTCTCCAAGCAAACTCCTGACTCTTGTAAACTGAATACAGATATATAATCTTGAATAAGTAAGTTCCCCAAATTTTAACCCAGCGTTCAAAGTGTCTCTATGTTCCGTCAAACTCGTGCAATTCCCCGTTCTAACCAGTTCCGTGTTCCTGTTCAGGTAAGCGGTACACGATCTCTCAGCAATAAAGAAAATTCACAGCAAGGTTCTCACCTGACGATCGATTGGACCATGTACGTTTGCGACTGCGAGTCGAGCTGCGATATGTGGGGTAGAGCCATGTGGTACACGTGGTCTCCGCCTCTTCGGTTGTTGTGCCGGATGTTGTGGCATTGCTGGCAGTAGCGAATAGGGTGGTTTCCGTTGTAGCTGGCGCACTCCGTCGAGAAACACACGCTGATCGCCGACTTGTCCGTTGCTCTGCAGTTCTTGAAAATTAAAATTATAAATTGTTAAAATTATGAGAATTATAAATTGTTAAAATTAAAATTATTCAAATTGTGAATTGTTAAAATTATAAAATTAAAATTATTCAAATTGTGAATTGTTAAAATTAAAAAATAAAAATTATTCAAATTATAAATGGTTAAAATTAAAAAATAAAAATTATTCAAATTATAAATTGTTATAATCTTAAAATAAAAATTATTCAAATTATAAATTGTTATAATCTTAAAATTAAAATTATTCAAACTATAAATTGTTAAAATTATAAAATTAAAGTTATTGAAATTATAAATTGTTAAAATCATAAAATTATAAAATTATTGAAATTATAAATTGTTAAAATCATAAAATTATAAAATTATTGAAATTATAAATTGTTAAAATCATAAAATTATAAAATTATTGAAATTATAAATTGTTAAAATTATAAATTAAATATTGAAATTATAAAATTAAAATTATTCAAATTACAAATTATTAAAATTATAAAATCAAACTCATTCAAATTATAAATTGCGCTCTTGAAGCATTGAAGCTCCACCTCAAAACTTGTTAGAAAACCCTAAAGTATTCAAGTGAACCTTTCAAAATTTTATTTACCAAGAAAAACATTTGGTATCTACTTAAACTCGAATATTTTGAAACTTAGCGATACTTGAAGTAAAAATTGTGGTACCTTGTTCTCGCATATCATGGACACCTGTTGCATGGGGTGTAAAATATCATAGAACATCTGATTCGGATGTTCCCTGTGAATTTCATTGGCACACTCGATGCAAAGGTACAACGGTGGCGGAGTGTCAGTCGCGAAAGTGATGGATATTCGATGGTCGTAGCAAACTTTACCGGCTTCGGCGTTGCCCGCATTGGGACACGTGTCTCTCTGGCAAACGAAAGGTGTCAGGTCATCTGAAATCACATTCGGATCCAATAATAAATTCTTTTTTCTTTTGAACACTTTTGTCAATAACTTTGGAATTTTTTTATTTTATTTGAGAATTTTTTGGTTGTGGAATTTAGACATTCTGAAGTTTGGGAGATGTAGGTACAAGATTTGCACGTTTTAAAAAGGTCACAATTTGATATACGTATATTGATGAGTATATACGTACTCGCAAATTTCATTAAAACCGCCCTGCGATCGAAGAGATTAGGGTTGAAAGATGGCCAGTAGTAGAATAATAGCTTAGCAGCCGATGCTCTGGCTGGCGCCGTTCCGTATGCAACCACGCATAGAATGTCTTTCACCACGCCTGGTTTCAGCGCCATCAAACACTCCAACAGTTGGCAATGATGCGCTGAAATACCATCGTTCTTCATCATTATCTTCTGAAAATGATTCACTGAAACCATTTGTCAAATCTTCTGCACCGACTTTTGCGATAAAAGTACTCGAAACAATTTATTATCAGACTATCAACAAACTTAAACATCGAAGTATTGATAACTCCTAAGTCTTAAATTTCACATCATTTTTAATATTTTTTGATGTTTGTGTTTATCCTTGCATTATAAATTGACCTTGTGAATTCTTGCTGTTCTGACAGCAAATATTTTTATCTTCATAAACTTTGTAAAATATTTACAGTACTTTTACAAATTAACCTTGTAGAATATTTGTATTATTTTCACAAATCAACCTTGTACACTTTTCTTATTATTACAAATTAACCTTGTAAAATACTTTTATCATTTTTACACATTAACCTTGCATTTGTATTATTTTCAACCTTGCAGAATATTTATATTATTTTTCCAACTACATAAATCAACCTTGCATATTTGTATTATTTTCACAAATCAACCTTGCAGAATATCTGCATTATACTTCGTAAACCTTGAAGAATATTCAACCTCGCTTTCATTCATACTAATTGACCCAGCAATACTCGGAAATTTCATACCTGCATTACTGGAGTACTGAAAGATCATCATAATGACAGCAGCAATCGATTGACTGGCTGCATTTTCGTTCCCATCTTCAGTCTTCCTCGCTACAGTGAGAAATCGTTATAAATGAACGTACGTTCATTGAGATACTCGTTTAGATTACGTTGAAGTCACTCACTAATGGTGAACGGTAGAATGTAGAAGCAGAGGTAATTGACGATCTCCTGGTGAAGATCCACGGGGAGCACAGAGATCGAGCTGGCTGTCAAGTATGGCACGTTGTCGATCAGATCGTGATCCAGAAAAGGTAGTATACACGCCAAGCATTGTAGCAAAGCTTGACCGAACGCTGAAACCATAAATTGCTTCGTACACTTCTGTGTAATTATTTTGTAATTTAGGTCTATTGATGTTATAGTTTTAGTAGGTTTGAGTGATTACGATTGGATAACGACCTTGTAAACCGTTGTGGATGGATGGTACAACATCGATCAGCTGGGTCAGAGCGTTGTACAGTTGCTTGTAGTCCAAGTTTGGATAGAGGGCCATGCGTTCTGCGTCGAATTTCTGTGATTTGATCATTTCGTATGGTGCTTCGCGCACTTCCTTTAACAGAGCTGCATACATATGTTACATTAAGAGTAGGAATAAGTAATAGTCATATTAGTGTCTCTATTCAGCAATATTTCTATCATTAAAATTAACTGATTAAAATGTTGTCACATAACACTGGTAGGTATTGTTGAAGCTAAGTTATGACTAAATTAACAGAGCTGCATACATATGTTATATTAAGTGTAGGAATAACATAAGTAATAGTCATATTAGTGTCACTATTCAGCAATATTTCTGTCATTAAAATTAACTGATTAAAATGTTGTCGCATAACACTGGTAGGTATTGTTGAAGCTAAGTTATGACTAAATTAACAGAGCTGCATATATATGTTATATTAAGAGTAGGAATAATATAAGTAATAGTCATATTAGTGTCATTATTCAGCAATATTTCTATCATTAAAATTAACTGATTAAAATGTTGTCACATAACACTGGTAGGTATTGTTGAAGCTAAGTTATCACTAAATTCTCTAACAGTACATATATGATGGTTTAGTAAAATAACTTCATGTGTACATACACAATAACATCTGAGAACAAGATTTCACAGTATTCGCCATATCAAGCCCAGACGGTACAGGCTGGCTGCCATGCAAAAGTCTCTGATAGTAATCGTGAAGGCTAGTCAGCTTCAAAGAATCTGAAACAAGATTTTCATACAAAAAAATTCAGATTTTCTTCTAGACATTAATATACAAACACTGTATGTACTTACATGACGCGAGTCTGGTCCCCATTTTGTCGAATCTTCAACACTGATTAATTCACTCAATTGTCTTCACTGAACTTAAATTATTGAGAAAACAGAACGTGCAGGTGAAAAGTGGAGCTCGTATATTTGTTACATCGTGACAGACGTATTTGTTACATCCTTTACGTATGATTTTTTATTTCTCCAGTTCTGCGCAAGTTCACGTTGGTGTGGAATGAAATAGTTTTGTTTTCGGCATGTTTTTAGTTGCAGAATCACGGGTCCATTGCAGATTACGTGTCAACGGAGGGTGGAACGCGCAGGTCTTATCGACCTGTTCGATAGCGCCCTCATCTTTTCATCCCCTTCGGGAACTTGATTTCCCGGGAAAATCCAAAAGTTTCTTTCCATCGTTTCTGAACGATAAGAATTGCGATGAAAATTGACGTTCAATATTGTATTGCAAACTCGATATAATTAGAGGTTGATCAAGGGGTTCTTCGAACGAAACTTCTTTTATATAATACACAAGTTTCTTTTTATTACAGTATCTATACGCGATAAGATTTGATCGAAAAAGAGTATCGAAGTCATTGACAAAGTCTTAATCGAACAGAAATTTTTCATCGATTTATCACCCACTCATTCGATTTCCAAGGAAACTTGTTATTGATTCTATTGAACACAAATCAATCGTTCGAGACAATTTCAATCGTTTTAATCAAGATGAAATTAGATATCGTAACCAATACCTTTCGAACGAGAGTTATGTCATCCGTTTAGCTGCAGAAAGTTGTTTCAAGACTCGCGTTATGCAAGATGCTTCCTTGCAATTACGTAAGCCTCACATGAGGTTTGACGATTATTCTATAATGTCATTATCCGTGATCCAATAAGACGCAATTATGCGTTTAAGAGATTACCGCTCGACGACGAATTTGTAACCATGTTCTATTGCTAAATGGGACGATCTCGAGCATTGCTCGTTATCAGACTACTCTTTTTAGGGAAAAAAATTTTGACGACGTAGATAAGATAAATCACTGCAATGCGCAGTGTGTTCCAAGGTAATGCGAAGTGTCTGTAAACTTTCGAATTTATGGATTCATGGAGTGAATATTGAAAGTACATTTCTGTCTTTTTATGAAGTGAGTTGATATGTTAGGCGTAGCAATATAACGCGTGTCAATTAAACGCGTTGCAATACAACGCATAGTAATGCACGGTATAATAATATAACAGGCGTAGATATAACGCATAGAAATGCACTATGTGGTTATATAACGAGTGGCGATATAATGCGTCGTAATGCTATGCGTGGTGATGTAGTGCGCCGAAATGTTACTTGAGGCGATATAACGTGTGGAAATGCAACGCGTGGTAATACTACGCGCGGCGATATAACGCGAGGAAATTCTACGCGTGGAATTTCTACGTATGGCGATATAACGCGTGGAAATGCTACGCGTGGTAATACTACGCGTGGCGATATAATGCGAGGAAATTCTACGCGTGGAATTTCTACGTATGGCGATATAACGCGTGGAAATGCTACGCGTGGTAATACTACGCGCGGCTATATAACGCGAGGAAATTCTACGCGTGGCGATATAACGCGTGGAAATTCTAGGCGTGGCGATATAACGCGTGGAAATGCTACGCGTGGTAATGCAACGCGTGGTAATACTACGCGCGGCGATATAACGCGCGGAAATTCTACGCGTGGCGATGTAACGCATGGAAATTCTACGCGCGGCGATATAACGCGTGGAAATTCTACGCGTGGCGATATAACGCGTGGAAATTCTACGCGCGGCGATATAACGCGTGGAAATTCTACGCATGGCGATATAACGCGTGGAAATTCTACGCGCGGCGATATAACGCGTGGAAATTCTACGCATGGCGATATAACGCGTGGAAATTCTACGCATGGTAATGCAACGCGTGGAAATACTACGCGTGGCGATATAATGCGTGGAAATTCTACGCATGGCGATATAACGCGTGGAAATTCTACGCACGGCGATATAACGCGTGGAAATGCTACGCGTGGTAATGCAACGCGTAGAAATACTACGCGTGGCGATATAACGCGTGAAAATTCTACGTGTGGCGATATAACGCGTGGAAATTCTACACATGGCGATATAACGCGTGGAAATTCTACGCGTGGTAATGCAACGCACGGAAATACTACGCGTGGCGATATAACGCGTGGTAATACTACTCGTGGCGATATAACGCGTGCTAATACTAGGTGTGGCGATATAACGCGTGCTAATATTATCCCTAGCGATATAACGCATGGTAATATTACCCCCGGCGATATAATGCGTGGAAATGCTAGGCTCGGCGATATAACCTGTAATAATTCTACATGCTGCGATACAACGCATGGTAAATGCAATGGTGATATAATCCATGACAAACGAAATTTTTATAAAAAAAAAAAATGAGAAAGGTTATTCCAAATTGTCTTCAGACTTCACTACTCTAACAAAATGCGAATATCGATTTATCGAAGGTTATATCAATTTTCCTTGAAGATATAAGTACATAATACTTTATATAATTGTGCGCTGTATTAATGGTATCGCGATTATTAATAACCCGTAAGATTGATGCATGCTTAAATTAAACACGAAAAGAAACATAGTCGATGCATGACGGATTTCGACTCGATATTCGTGTTAAAGCACCGTCGACCATGGTAAGTGTGTCACGAGGGGTCGATTCTAGGTCGACCTATAACGTGTGCAGCAACGATCGATATTATCTAAATACGATGCACACCTGCGACTCGGTGAAGTCATTCTCTGGAATACGCGCGAGCTTTGCCAGAGCAAAGTCGCGTAGTCACGTATTAAAATAATCCACAGCGACACCGGAAACCGGCTCTAAATAAACCTTCCGGCGTCTTCTTGCACGCCATCGCGGATCGATTTTGCCTATGGTTCTCTTTCGTGTCACGATCGAACTGCAACCATTATTATATGTATATATAGAGATCTGCCTATGACGTCGTCGTTTACGTGGAACTGTGAATAATACGTTTGCACACGTAAGGAAATTATTTATTTAGAAAATTGCGCGTTTAATTTACTTCTTATTAATTACCGCCGGTGATTGCCGCCGTTACGGGAATTCCCATAGACGTCATGACACGAGTTTACACGTAATCGTTATAATGTTGTTCACATCGGGTACAGATATAAATACGAGATATGTTATGTGTCACTCGTGACGCACGCTAGGGTTCAAATGTGACAAACCTGACACGTATTTTCATCATTCTGTATGCACTTCTAATTGTAATCTAAACTTTATTCACAGAATGTACTTAACATTTCAACTTTCTTTATTTATTTTTGTTAATAATTTTTTATTTTGCTAATATGTAATTAGGTAAACGGGTAGTAACATATAAAAAAGGTGCTATATGAATGTCTACAAATAAATATTTTCATGCGTCTGCGTTGTTGATGCAATCGTTTTACGAGATACAAAGATCGATCCAGTCACCTGCCTCCGTATATGGACTTCGCACCCCTCGCGATTACATCCCCTTTATCGCCGCGCCGAAGTCCTATGCTGATCCCTTCTCGCTTCCCTTCGTACGTTTCAGGAATTTTTATTAAGGGGAGAAACGTTTCTATTATACTTTTAATAACTGCTACACGTATCTGTTTCATTACAACCATGCCCTCATCCCTGTGGGATTGCTCACTCTTCCACGAAGCTTCTAATATGTGCGTGCAATTTTAAAGATATAAATCAAACGATTAGTTTAATTGCTTATTGGAAATTTTTTTTAATTACTTTTAATTATGTGGCATTGACTATGAAACTCATTGTCAGAAAATTTCTTCATTGTTTCACTTTGGTTCTGAACTTATACAATTTTTTATTTAGTAAAATACAAAAATATCTGAAAATAAAAAGATCGTTCAGGAAGAGTAGAGCAGGGTTTAAATAAAAATTGTTCAAAATAAAAGAGTTCTGAACTTATTATACAATTTTTTATTTAGTGAAATACAAAAATATCTGAAAATAAAAAGATCGTTCAGGAAGAGTAGTCTAAATAAAAATTGTTCAAAATAAAAGTGTTCGAAATACCCACATAAAATATATTCAAAGGGTGGAGTATAAAGGGTAGATGTTAAAAATGTAGAGGGGTTCATATACAAAATATCTAAAGGGATACAACAGTATCAAAGTGTACTCAAAATGTAGAGGGTTACAAAAGGACCATACTCAAAATATAAAAGGGTTATTAAAAAATATTGAAAAAGGGGCGCAAAACTAAAAGAGTACGTAATAAAAATTGTTGCAAAAGAACATAATCGGTGAGAAGATGAAAGAGAAAGCATAAAAATTGAAGATTAAAAGGAGGGTTGAGTGAGGGGGTTGAAACGAAGAGGCGAATCAGGGAAAAAGAGGGAACGATATAGTAGAGGAAAGCCGGGTTGCCTAGGACACCACATGGACACTACGCTTGCGACGTCACGACGCACGACGGGGGTGAAATCAACCCTCGGGCCACACAGGCGTCTTAGAAAACAGTGTTCGCGGGGCAAGCCACGTTGAACGTTGTGTGCCAACGGCACGCTCGCGTCGACTTCCAGACATTTCCATCTTTCATATTAAGGTACATCTTAAACTACGTTTACTGTGAAATTTCAATTGTAAAGTGCTTTGAAGCCTTCGAGCGCGATATTAGAGAGCTTTGGAAGTAACGAGATTTTTGGCAGTAAGGGTTTGTCAACCTCGAAATTGTTTGCTTGAGAGTGATTGCGTTGGAGAGTTATTCTGGATGGGTTTTAGGTAAATATTGTAATGAAATTTATTCTGGATCACTTTTTATGCGATTTTTATTGGGAGGACATTTTTTGAATATGGAATTATAAAATTAATTTGTCTGTACATTTTTTTTGAAGAACAGACGTTTTCATACTTTACTACTTTATTTCGATACTTCACTATTCTGCTGCCTTGTAGTTCTGCTCTTTTACTGTATCATCCTTTTTACCACCCTAATATTTTATATTTGTATATCTACAAAATCTTGAGCATTCAGAAATTTTTAGTGGATGAACATTTGACACTAAAATTGCAACAAATTTTTCAGAAAATTTTGCTTATGAGAAAATTACTTTTTGAGTATCCTCAATTATCGACAGAGTAGAAATCAACCATCAAGATTGTTTTAGGATCCTCAAGATTATTTTTCCGGAAATATTTGACACTGAAATTTGAAGAAAGTGGTCTGGATTTTAATTGGAAAGCTTTAAGTATATTTTGAAAGCTGCAGGGATACAATAGCCACCCCTCCGGTTGAAAATCTTCAGAGTGCTGTGATTCTCTAACCCTCGGAGCTTAGGGTTTCGCTGTGGAAAAAAGCAGCTGTAGTCGAAAGAAGTCAAGTTACAGGATTCTATATTTTTTTCTAGAGTTCTATGCTCCCCTAAGCTTCAATAATATATGTCGAGTCTATGAAAACTACCCCTATATCAATTTCCTGTCATTAACTGTGTGATGGTTTCAAGAAACCTCTGAAACGAAGAAACTAATTATTCGTCGAGAACCGTCATCAACTTCTAACTACCCGAATTTTCTGAAATATAAAAAATATAATGTGGAGTCTATAAAACCCCCGATATTATATCAATTTCTTGTACTCATTATTTATGTGATTGTCTCAAGAAACCTTTGAAAGGAAGAAGACAGTCGAAGAAATTAATTGTCGGACGAAAATGGTCATCAACTTCTAACTACCCCAATTTTCTGAAATATAAAAAATTATAATGTGTAGTCTATAAAACCCCCGATATTATATCAATTTCCTCTAAACATTAATTATGTGACTGTCTCAAGAAACCTCAGGAACGAAGAAATTAATTATTCGAAATAAACTACCCTTATCATAAACTTCCCCAATTTTCTGAAATACAAAAATCATAATTAAATTATAGTTATAAGAAAATTAGATCAGTCACTGTGAATGGATCACCATGTAATTACGTATTAATCGTGTTTACATGAAAATTTTAATTAATACCACCCTTATAAGAATATCTGGCAATATCGCAAAGTCGATCGATAGAAAATCGTTTTGTTCGATCATCGTTCATCCACGTATTCGTCATCACCACGGCTGATCTTATAAATTGATTAACGCCACCCTCGGCAAGATAGCGCTTTCCGGTGGCCGGTGAGATAATAAAAAGCAAACAGATGAATCAACTGACGTACAAGGCCAATAGAGAAAGGCGGGGTGCTCGAGAGAGGGTAGTCATCCCTCAGGTTTTAGCCTGTCAACGAGCATAACGGAGCTGCAAGGGTCCATGTGATTTGATTATGTTGGTAATACGGTCCGTATGCCACCCCTAATTGCTGCGGCCAACCCCCCACGATGCGAACTTTTCGCTACGTTGACGCAACTATTCGTAGAACGGTGGCTCTTTCTTATTTATTTTGGCGGTTGAAATTATTTTCTGTTAGGAAATAGGAAATTCAAAGGCAAAGGAAATCTCTTAAAAGTTTAAAGTAGCATTTTATTGAAACAAAAATAATTATAAGCTATTTAATTTTATTGAAAGCATACAAAGTTGGTCACAAAAAATATAATTATACATTTCTGTAAAATAAGTTATTAAATATGCATTTCTGAAATCCTCTGAAAGAAAGAATCTGCAAAATTCCAACACGAACTTCAAAAGTTAAAAAATGTTTAAATCTCAGAATTTAAAATGAAAAATTTTATAGAGTGAAAAACCTTAATATCCTTAGGTTTCTTGGGTTAGAAAAGTTGGAAAGTATACAAAGGTGAAAGGTTAACGACCAATAAAGGAACCTCGATACATTATCTCGATCGTTGATATTGACGTCACCGCTGCAATCGAATCTTCTAATTACAATGCACGTCACAACACTAACAATAATTCTGACATCATCTTTTCGTGTTATCGTGGCCAACATCGCGTAACAATTAATACGTTCTGGTTACAAGGCGATGGTATCGATCATCTTTGTACTGCGGACGTTTCTGCACATGTGTGTATATGTGTGTTGCAATAAACGAGTTTTCGAGGAAGGTCAGTAATTTAACGAGTTTAGAGAACAGTTTTAATGCTACGTTGTACAACAAATCATTTCTACTTAAATCGGAAACAACTGATTTTTAAATGGTGTTATTTCACGTTTAAAAATATCGATTGCAAGGGGAGATTTTTTTTTCAGATGAATTTGTATGTGATTTATATTTTTATTTATCAAGTTTATTTTGAAGGGAAGTTTGTTTGATGTATGATGGCGTGAGGATTTAATTAAGGTAAATAATTTTGGAGAGGAGGGTTGGAGGACAAAGGTTGAGGATTTTAATTTTTGCGACATTAAATTCAGTTTAAATTTGTGACTTAAAATTTGTCACATCTTTAGGTTCAAGTTTAATAAAATTTGTATCGAACGAGGCTCCAACTTTCCAGAGTTCCCAAATTTCAAAGTTACAATCTTCGAAGGTTCCAATTTTGCCAAGTTCTAAAATCTGAAAGTCCCAACTTTCCGGAGTCCACATATCTTAAAGTTGGAATCTTCCGAGGTTCCAATATCTGAGAGTTCCAACTCTGCAGAGTCCCCAAATCTCAAAGTTCCAATCTTCCAAGGTCCCAATTTTGCTAAGTCCTCAAATCTGAAAGTCCCAACTCTCCAGAATCCCCAAATCTTAAAGATTCCAATCTCCCAAAATTCCAATCTTGCCAAGTCCTAAAATCTGAGAGTCCCAACTCTCCAGAATCCCCTAATCTCAAAGGTTCCAATCTCCCGAGGTTCCAATCTTGCCAAATCCCAAAATCTGAAAGTCCCAACTCTCCAGAGCCCCAAATCTCAAAGATCTAATCTCTCAAGGTCCAAAATCTGAAAGTCCCAAATCTCCAGAATCCCCAAATCTGAAAGTTCCAATCTTCCAAGGTTCCAATCTTGCCAAATCCCAAAATCTGAAAGTCCCAACTCTCCAGAGCCCCAAATCTCAAAGATCCAATCTCTCAAGGTCCAAAATCCGAAAGTCCCAACTCTCCAGAATCCCCAAATCTCAAAGTTCCAAACTTCCAAGGGTCCCAATCCTCCAAGATCCCAAAATCTGAAAGTCCCAACTCTCCAGAATCCCCAAATCTCAAAGTTCCAATCTTCTAAGGGTCCCAATCCTCCAAGATCCCAAAATGCGAAAATCCCAACTCTCCACGAACTCCAAATCTCCAGAAACTCCAAATTTGGAGGGCCATGAAGGATCTTAATTTTTGTCACATCAAATTAAGTTTAAATTTGTCACATATTCAGTTTAATAAAATTTCGAATGACAATTTGATGTGATCGTTAATTGGGACGTAATAGTAATAATTAGTTGTGGGTTCAGTATACTCAGGCTGCACGTGTTGCACCTCAGCCATTAATCGTAGAATTTCACCCCTCAAAGGACATGCGTTTGACGCTCGTGAGCAAACAGATTTGTCGTGGTTGTTGCTCGTTACTGGTAACGCCACTGTTTCCACACGGGGATTAAATGCCACTCGCTTGCACCCTTAAAAGGGGGATGAGGATTTTGTTCATTAGTCTCTTCATAAAATAATGAAAAGTTCTTTCTCTGTAACCTCTCAAAATTTTGTACACCTTTATCTAAATTTGCAGAAACAGGAAATACTGAAATTCCGAAAACAGACTCGAGAGGGTAAAATACAGTTTCAGTTCAGGGTCAAGGTGTGAAAGTTGGTACACTAGTTGTGTTGAATATCGCTAATAGATGCACTTTCGAGACCTTGCACTTCGTGACACAGGTCGACGAACTGGTCTCTACCTATTTCATCCATTGAACGTTCAACCTTGTTTATTAACGGGATTACCTATTCGAGGAAAATGCTCTACATAGTTCGTGTATCACATTTTCATTTACTGTGTATTTATACCACCAAGATATAGTATTAAGTGTCATGTATGCTGCTAAACTCTGGATAATTCATACATCGCACGTATAAAATGTTAGCGAAAAATTAATATCATAGTTTGAAAAGAATTTTTGGTTCGTATAAAATTTTTGAGGATAAAATTTGTTATTCTTACACATGATTTATATTCACACGTTACATTTATATTATATAGGCGTTACGTTTATATTATATGTATAGTTACAGTAGATACGTTACCGTGAAAGACCGAAATCTGGTGAATGTCGACATTCACATAGTCGCTTGGTGTATGTCCGAAATATTTGCTAAATACCCTTATTTCTGACTTACACCGGCAAATGTCGACATTCACCATGCACTAATGGTGAATGTTGAACATGTCGGAGATTTATATTTTCTTCTCCGTAATTCAGTCGCTATAAAACGTCACAAGGGTGACATAACTTTTTCGCCTCTCTTTCTGAGAAGAGAGACCAAGAATTTAAAACACATAGTACATTCTAAGCATACGTGTTCTTCCTCCGTGGCCTATTCTGGCGTGAGTTTCATATAGTATACTGAACAATTTTTCATTGGTAACATAATACTGTATATTCGTTTCCCCTGATTTTAATGGTACAATTAATTTCCTTTCATCATTAATTTTTAAAACGTCAAAACGTTTTAATCGTCTGTAATCCAAAGGTGTGTTGCACTTAGTTTTAGCAGAAACCACTTCAGAAAGTATTTTGGAGTACTTTTCTTGAGAAAAATAAAAACAATTGTCTTCTCGTTTACCCGCGATTAATGCATTTAACTTTTCAAGAAAAAGATCACGATTTACTGCAGTATCCATTCAGTATAAATTACGGTATTGGAAAAAAAAGGAAGAAAACGTTGCTCGCATTATCAAAGCTTGCATAAGATTGACAAAGCTGACTGACTCCACGCAGAACACAGGATTTGGCGGGAGAGAGCCAGTCGCTCCTTTGTCGGCTCCTCTCTTTTGGACCTCCACCATATCTGTGATTATCAACATACACCGGTGAAGGTCCGAATGTACAAGAATGTAATAAAATATTCGTTCTTTCACCGACGTATTTGGTATATGTCGACATTCTCCAATTTCGGTCTTTCACGATACATATTCACATGTTACATTCATATTATATAGGCGTTACATTTATATTATATGTATAATTACAGTAGATATATTAGACCAATAGATCTGTATAATATTTCAATAAACAGTCCACATTTTTCCACGGATAAACGCGCATAATTACATAGATATTAAATTTCAGCAAACCCACACACGTAGACGTATATTACGTTTCAGATCTACATTTCCTATAACAGTCGATATTATATTTCAAGAGATATCGCTATTATATTTCAGTAAATAACTCTGTAGAATAAAAACATAGTTATCTGCCGAAGACTCGTTTCAATATAATTTGATCAGTGATAGGGCAACCTACACGATCGTTATTGGTAAAGAACTCGGTGTTGCTCATTAACACGATAAATCATTAAGCATAAAGTGGGAGCATCGAGTCGATGACATGGTAATAACAGTATATTGGTAAGTAATAGCCTGGTAAACCGGCTGCAGCAACGTATACGGCTGGCAATGCGGTAGTGTCGGCGTTCCATTGTAAGGTAGCCTTAAGGCGTGCTCACAGGGTCCGGTTACATGAACGTTCTTTCGCTCGATACGCCAACCAACGGTGTGTTTCTTCTTCGGTATTGATTCGTTTCCTACCTATGGTCTTTATGCTCGCGAAAACCTATTCCAGATGTCAAATCGTATTAAATTCTGTCGAATCTTGTTAAATTCTTTTGTAGAGGAAAATAGATCAGTTCGATCGGGAGTGCAATTGCACCCTTAAAGGCTTCTTACACGCTTACAGACGGTTTTTATTATATTACAATCATACTATTATTATCTTGCAGCAAGTTGGACTGCATAGAAATTCTGTTAGAATAAAGGCATTTTATTAAGGCGGAAGTAATTTTTTTTTCTTTCAAGGTGAAAGGGAATGATTGCATTTTAGTGATAGATACGTAAAGATCTTAAAACAGTACTGTTTTTACTTTTTTTTTATTCGTGGAGAAAGTGGTTCTGAGAATAACTGACTTTCGAGAAAGGATTTCGTTGTAAGAACTTGTGATGTGTGCATTGTTATTTTGAGAATCGAGGTTCAGAATTTTTAACCACTGAAGTGGTAGAATTTTATATTGCAAAATAAAAAGTTCCAAAATTACGAATTCTAAATTTAGAAATTATAGAATTGTGCATTCCAATATTCCGAATTCCAAGATTGTGAATATCACATACTGGAATTCTGAAATTCGAAATACCAAAATTCCGAACTCCAAAATTTCTAATTCCACGTACTGGAACACCAAAATTCCGAATTCCTCATATTGGAATTCTAAAATTCCGAATTCCACATACTGGAATTCTAAAATTCCGAATTCCACATATTGGAATTCCAAAATTCCGAGTTCCAAAGTAGCGAATTCCACATACTGGAATTCTATAATTCCGAATTCCACATATTGGAATTCCAAAATTCCGAGTTCCAAAATTGTGAATTCCCAAATTTTGAATTCTAAAATTCCGAATTTCACATATTGGAATTTCAAAATTCCGAATTCCACCTACTGGAATTTCAAAATTCCGAATTCCACATATTGGAATTCCAAAATTCCGAATTCCACCGACTGGAATTTAAAAATACCGAATTCCACTTATTGGAATTTCAAAATTCCGAGTTCCAAAGTTCTGAATTCCAAAATGCCGAATTCCACCTACTGGAATTCCAAAATTTCGAATTCCATATATTGGAATTCCAAAATTCCGGGTTCCAAAGTTGTGAATTTCTAAATTCCGAATTCCACATCTTGGAATTCCACATATTGGAATTCCAAAATTCCGAGTTCCAAAATTCCGAATTCCACCTACTGGAATTTAAAAATTCCGAATTCCACTTATTGGAATTTCAAAATTTCGAGTTCCAAAGTTCTGAATTCCAAAATGCCGAATTCCACCTACTGGAATTCCAAAATTTCGAATTCCATATATTGGAATTCCAAAATTCCGAGTTCCAAAGTTGTGAATTCCTAAATTCCGAATTCCACATCTTGGAATTCCACATATTGGAATTCCAAAATTCCGAGTTCCAAAGTTCTGAATTCCAGAATTCCGTGTTCCAAAGTTGTGAATTCCAAAATTCCGAATTCCACATACTGGAATTCCGAAATTTTGAATTCCAAAAATCCGAATTCCACATACTGGAATTCCTAAATTCCGAATTCCACATGCTGGTATTCTAGAATTTCGAATTCCACCTACTGGAATTCCTAAATTCCGAATCCCGAAATTGTGAATTCCAAAATTCCGATTTCCACCTACTGGAATTCCTAAATTCTGAATTCCACATATTGGAATTCCAAAATTGTGAATTCCAAAATTCCAAATTCAAAAATGTCGATTTCCACCTACTGGAATCCCAAAATTCCTAATTTCCAGATTTGGAGTTCCAAAATACGGAATTCTACAATCGTGAAATCCACATTTCGAAATTCCAAAATTCCAAATAACCTTTAGAACTCTTTCAGAATTTCAAAACTCTGAATTCCAACATTCCGAATTCCACCGTCCCGAATTTCAAATCACCCCAATTCCCAATTCCAATATCCCAAATTCCCAAATAATAAAATTCCCAAGTACCAACTGCATCGAGGTTAACACTCGAAGTCGTATGTCAGTCACCGTATCTAAATTCAGTTGCCACGTTTTCGATCTCCGTCTCGCGTGTAGCAGCTCGCGTATTAATTATTTATGAGCTACTTTCGCGTCCGAACCGGGCGTTTAGACGTTCGCCGTTCTGGTAGGCCGATGGTGGCAGTGATCCGGCACGAGGCGTATATAAAACGATCGGAGTCCTTGCCGCAGCCTTGCGTTTTCTCCTTGAGGCTCGATATTCTATTTAAATACGCGGCATACTACGCGAGCCATCGAGAGTGGGGGCCATAGAACTCACGGCATTTCTATGGTTCTTTCACGCGTTGCTCTTTCGCCTCGCAGTCCTTTTGTTTCCTACGCCTCTCTTCCCTTCTTCTTTTTTTTTATTCTTTCTCCGTACGACGTCATTGCTCAGATTTTTCCCTGGCTATTTTCGCGATGACACGCCTTGATCCTGCGCGACGAGGACGAACATCGTTTTACCGATTTATGACGATCATATTATGGCTCCAGAAATAATGTTTTTGAGAAGAAATACTGTTTCTCACTTTTCTTCCTTCATACTGGGTATAGTGGATGCATTTAGTATGCATATAGTGTGCATTTTCTTTAAGTAAGAAATGTAATTCATAATCTAGGTATAAATTTTATTCATTTTTTTGAAGATGAAAATATCTGATAATTTTATATTTCTGTTTAAATTTGTTTTCAGTTTTGAACAAGATAGATGTGGATGTGAAAATATTTTTTAAACATATTCAAAGTATACATATATGTGTCCTGCGTCGACATAACATCATTCATAAATAAATAAAATAAATTAGTATGTTCTACTGAAAGTACAATAATTTTACTTCACAATACTTGAAAAATGTGTCCATTTTAAAATACGTCCCAAATACTCTTCAGGGTGAAAAAAGGCACTTTTAAGATTACATCGATCTGCTCTGCAAAGGCCAACAGTCAAAGGGTGAATGCAACAGAAAGTTGGGACAAAGAGACGTAAATTCTGGTTCGCCTTGGCGAGAGAAGTTCCTGTTCCCTCTTCAAGGTCCTTCGATGCCCGCTTGGCCGTCTGACAAGTAAACCTACCCAAGTGTCACTCTCCGATTTTCATGAAATTTGGATATGTTGTAGTACATGGAAAATTAGGGGACACGTATTTTTTTTTAGCTGCGGTAAAACATATTTAGGGTATGAAACAATCCCCCAAAGTGTGAGGATAAAATGGAAAAATTGCGATACTTTCGAGATCAGTGAAGCAATTTTGATGATTTTTGGTATGAAAGTATCTTTCGATAGAAGATAAAAATTGGCCTAGGTATGTTGGAAGGGGAGTGAAAATTAGGGGGTGAAATACCCCAAAGCGACCAATTTCTTGCTGTAAAAAAATAGGTTTTGATCTGATCGAAATAAAATCTATTAAAACTTCAAGAGGAACGTTAATTAGGGAACACGTATTTTTTTTTTTTTTTTTTACATAAATATTTGGGACGTAAGTAACTCCTAAATTACCGCTCTCGTTCGGCACTACGCATGAAACACCTTGCAAAACTGTATCTCTTAACTGTTCGATCGTTTTAATATATCGGTTTTTTAGGTTACAGAATGGAAATCTGAAATCAAAATTCAATATAAAGGATCCTTTATGGCGGACAAAAACTCGAAAACCTACTTAAATAGACTGTATCTGTGACATGCGATTTTCTAAATATAATACAATTTCTGACATTCATTGTTAGGTATGTAAGGTGAATCAAGCGTGTTAAGAACATATTGTATATTGTTTATAACAAAATTATTTGAACAAAGGAATTAATAAAATATGTGATCGATGTTTCCATAGACATTTTTTGCATACAATGAATGCTGTCATCAGATTTTAAAAAATTTCATTTTTAAGCTATATTGTTCAAACCATTTTGTTATAAACAATATACAATATGTTCTTAACACGCTTGATTCACCTTACACACCTAACAATGAATGTCAGAAATTATATTATATTTTGAAAATCGCATGTTACAGATACAGTCTATTTAAGTAGGTTTTCGAGTTTTCGTCCGCCATAAAGGATCCTTTATATTAAATTTTGATTTCAGATTTCCATTCAGTAACCTAAAAAACCGATATATTAAAACGATCGAACAGTTAAGAGATACAGTTTTGCAAGGTGTTTCATGTGTAGTGCCGAACGAGCGCGGTAATTTAGGAGTTACTTACGTCCCAAATATTTATGTAAAAAAAAAAAAAAAATACGTGTTCTCTAATTAACTTTCCTCTTGAAGTTTTAATAGATTTTATTTCGATCAGATCAAAACCGATTTTTTTATAGCAAGAAATTGGTCGCTTTGGGGTATTTCACCCCCTAATTTTCACTCCCCTTCCAACATACCTAGGCCAATTTTTGTCTTCTATCGAAAGATACTTTCATACCAAAAATCATCAAAATTGCTTCACTGATCTCGAAAATATCGCAATTTTTCCATTTTACTCTCACACTTTAGGGGGTTGTTTCATACCCTAAGTATGTTTTACCGCAGCTAAAAAAAAATACGTGTCCCCTAATTTTCCATGTACTACAACATATCCAAATTTCATGGAAATCGGAGAGTGACACTTGGGTAGGTTTACTTGTGAATCAAACGAGTCAACGTGCTATCCCTCGTGTTTTTCCGTCCTCGATGTTATTCTCGCTCGATGTATTGTTCCTGATAATCCGTCTGTTGCACTCCGTTGACCCTGAACAACTCTACTGCCGAAGATTGAGTGCCTTGTCAACCCGCTCAAATAAGGAATACTTCCGCTTCCTGCTTGCCCTGAACGCCTCACATCTACACTCTAATTGTATTATGTTCATTTCAATACGGTTTAAGATGCTGCTTATAAGAGTAGTATAAATCGAATTTTATTATTTTTTTAATTTGATGTATTTATGGAAGGTGGATTTTTGTCAGGATATTTTTATTGTGAACTGACATTTTTATTTGTAGTTATATGTAGCTACATTTGTGGGTGTAGGATGAGTTCTCAAAGTTTTAGCGAGGGTACAAGTTTCAAAAATTTTGAAAGACGAGGAGTCAATATACTAAATCGACCTCAAAGTTCCAAAATTGTAAATTTGGGAAAATTATAGTTGGAATTTTCCAAAATATAGTTGGAATTTTCCAAAATTCTGAAGGTCCTAACTTTCAAGGTTCTAATACCGTGACATCTCAAAATCTCAAGGTCCGAAACTTAATAGGTCCTGGAGTCCAACCTTCAAGCTAGAAGTCCCATCCTTCAGAGGATAGAATATTCAGAGGATAGAACATTAGTCCCCAAATCCCCAAGTCCCCAAATGTCAAAGGTTCCTATCTTCCAAGGTTCAAAATCTGAAAGCCCCAACTCTCCAGAATCTCCAAATCTCAAACTTCCAAGGACCCAATCTTGCCAAGTCCTCAAATCTGAAAGTCCCAACTCTCCAGAATTCTCAAATCTCAAAGGTTTCAATCTTCCAATGACCCAATCTTGCTAAGTCCTAAAATCTGAGAATCCCAACTCTCCAGGAACCCCAAATCTCAAGGGTTCCAATCTCCCAAGGTTCCAATCTTGCCAAGTCCTAAAATCTGAAATTCCCAACTCTCCAGAATCCTCAAATCTCAAAGGTTCCAATCTTCCAATGATCCAATCTTGCTAAGTCCTATAATCTGAGAATCCCAACTCTCCAGGAACCCCAAATCTCAAAGTTCCAATCTTCCAAGGTTCCAATACTCCAAGATCCCAAAATCTGAAAGTTCCAACTCTCCAGAATCCCCAAATCTCAAAGGTTCCAATCTTCCAATGACCCAATCTTGCTAAGTCCTATAATCTGAGAATCCCAACTCTCCAGGAACCCCAAATCTCAAAGTTCCAATCTTCCAAGGTTCCAATCCTCCAAGATCCCAAAATCTGAAAGTCCCAACTCTCCAGAGTCCCCAAATCTCAAAGTTCCAATTTCTCAAGGTCCAAAATCCGAAAGTCCCAACTCTCCAGAATCCCCAAATCTCAAAGTTCCAAACTTCCAAGGGTCCCAATCCTCCAAGATCCCAAAATCTGAAAGTCCCAACACTCCACTGTCTCCAAATCTCAAAGGTCCCAATTTTCCAAGATTCCAATCTTGCCAAATCCCAAAATCTGAAAATCCCAACACTCCACTGTCTCCAAATCTCAAGGGTCCCAATCTTCCAAGGTCCCAACCTTGCCAAGTCCTAAAATGCCAAACTCGCAAAAACTTGTGAACCTTCCACCTCCACCACATAAAATTCAACAATAAGGTTTCTAAGATTGCACATGTGTCGACGTTTTACAGACGAACGCGAGTGGCCGTTCCAGGAAGAATGATCCAGGGTTAATCCAACGAATATGGTGATTCGTGAACGAGGACCAGCTGCCAGGCGATCGTTAATAGAAGGCCCGTCGTGATTTAGCGTTGCCTCGACCTCCACACACCACACTTCCCTGTACGTGATCCAAGTGTCACGGCTTCGTGACTTTCACGAATCGGTAAATATCAACAGAAGAGTGAGTCTGAAGGAACGATCGTGAGCGTTGTAACTACCGTTCGTGATCTACAGATAAATATAGTAACTTGGGCTGTTTGAAATTTCAGGTGAAAACTTCTGCGCCTCCTCGAGTGTCTCCGAGACGGAGACAAGATAACGTATTTCGAGCGAAGGACGATAATGACTGCAGAATGTTCCATCTCCTCCTGGTAGGTGTCTGGATAGAACTCTTTCGACAGAGCTAATTACTGTGATGTTAGGGTTAAGAAGGAAAGGTGAAATGTGAGGTACACTTATAAATTGAAGTTAGTATTATATTGTTATAGTTAGAGTTTGTTGGACTGAGAATTTTCTAAATTTGCAGATTCTCAGGTTGTCAAAGGAGCAGGAGAGATTAGGAAGCTAGTACATGTCCAAATTTGCAGATCCACATTTCACACTTTCAGTTACCAACTTCACAAGTTCCTCTCTCAGTTTCCAGCTTTACAAGTTCCTATATTCTCAGTTCATAACTTCACAAGTTCTTACTCTCTCAGTTTCCAGCTTCACAAGTTCCTATATTCCCAGTTCATAACTTCACAAGTTCCTATATTCTCAGTTCACAACTTCACAAGTTTCAACACCTTCAGTTCCTAACTTCACAAGTTCCTACTCTCTCAGTTTCCAGCTTCACAAGTTCCTATATTCCCAGTTCACAACTTCACAAGTTTCCACACCTTCAGTTCCCAATTTCACAAGGTCTTACTCTCTCAGTTTCCAGCTTCACAAGTTCCTATATTCTCAGTTCACAACTTCACAAGTTTCAACACCTTCAGTTCCTATCTTCACAAGTTCCTACACTTCCAACTTCCTACACCTTCCACACCTCTTTCTACACTTTCAGTTCCTAGCTTCACAAGTTCCTACACTTCCACATTCCCATATCTCCAAATCCCTATTCCTCCCCAAATTCTTCTTCTATAGCCACCAGAGACAGAAGCAGAGATAGACAGAGACAGAGGCAGACAAGGACAGAGACATGCAGAGACACAGAGAAACATAAACAGAAAGGGACAGAGACAGAGACAGACTCCTAATTCTTCATCCACATCCATATTCCTCTTCTATAGCCACCAGAGACAGAGACAGAGACAGGGACAGACAGAGACATGCAGAGACACAGAGAGACAGAGACAGATAAGGACAGAGACATACAGAGACACAAAGAGACATAAACAGAAAGGGACAGAGACAGAGATAGACTCCTAATTCTTCATCCACATCCACATTCCTCTTCTATAGCCACCAGAGACAGAGGCAGGGACAGATAAAGACAGACAAAAACAGAGGCAGACAAGGACAGAGACATACAGAGACACAGAGAGACAGAGACAGACATAAACAGATAAGGACAGAGACACAGAGAGACACAGACAGACATAAACAATTAAGGACAGAGAAATACAGAGACACAGAGAGACATATACAAAAAGAGACAGAGACAGACTCCTAATTCTTCATCCACATCCACATTTCTCCACAAACTGCACATTCACTTTCAACTCTTACCTTACCAAAATTTCTCAGAAGTCTAATTTTCCAAAAACTATAAACACAATATTCTGACACGTGTCTCCCACGGATTCAGGATCCAGGAAGGAGAAGAAAGGAGCGAAGGGTAAACTAGTACCGGCGGAGGATCGAACAATAACAGCAAGGTCTGAGTTTAACGAGGAGGTATGTCGCGTCGAGGTGACCTCCGTGCACCACTTCCCGGTACGTGAGTCAGGATCGCAGGAATCGGTAGCCAGCTCGAGGATGAGCGCTAAGATATCCCTGGCTGGCCGTGGAACGGCACAGTCAGCGGTGAACCATCGTGGCAAAACATCGTCGGGCTTGTTGCTCGCCGGTACGTCCGTAAAGAGGCCCTCCTCGTCGATGAGTAAGTTCACCGAGCCTTTTCGAACGGATACACGTGCTGTGTCTACCGTGTGTCATCGGCCCACGTGCTTTATCAGATTTCGATCTCACGGTTAATCTTGCGCTTTCTTAATGGACGAAAGATGTTCGACGAATAGTGGATGCTCCTTTGCTTCGAGATCTTTAATGGAGCAACTTTGAGAAAATTGAGATTTCTGGGAGGATCGCTTTACCATCAGTTCCTTTGAGTATTTTTTCATTTTTCGTCTATTTTAATACTTGTAATGAAATTTGTAGCTGTTTGAATTTCTACATTTGTAAATCCTCAAAGTTCCAAAACCTCAAAGCTGAAGATCTGAAGAAATTTCTAAAATCCCGAAGTTCTTCACATCAGATTTTCTTCAGAACTTAACAAAACACAAATTAACAACTACAACAGTGTACCAAACTTATATTAATTAAATTTAATATGTATTAATATGAGTAAACCTTCGTGGAAATTTCTGTAACCCAAGTTAAGTGATGATGTAAAAGTGTTAAACTGCGTTATAGTATTCGGAAAGAGTTGGGTACGAAAAAAAATGAAAGGTTGCTTCGTTTACAAATGAACCCGTCCTATAAATCTTGCGTTAAAAAAAAGCAGAATTAACCTTGAAATAATGTTGGTATCTTGAAATTCTTCTTAAGACAATATACTCTCCTACGCGGATTAGCTCATGGATTAAAATGGAACATTCTGTGCGCAAAATATTTTTTTTCCGAAAGCATCTCAAGCATGTAATGGAGAAATGGAGCAAGAACATCGAACTATTTGTTAAACTCTTTCGTTGCGAATCGTTATTAAATATTGTTGAAGTGTGTTAGATGTTATGTTATGTTACTCTATGTTATCATGTAATGTTATGTTACATGTATGATATCATGTTACATATGTTATCATATATGTTACATGTATGTTATCATGTATGTTATCATGTAATGTTATATTACATGTATGATATCATGTTACATATGTTATCATATATGTCACATGTATGTTATCATGTAATATTATATTACATGTGTGATATCATGTTACATATGTTATCACATATGTCACATGTATGTTATCATGTAATGTTATATTACATGTATGATATCATGTTACATACATGTTATCATATATGTTACATGTATGTTATCATGTATGTTATCATGTAATGTTATATTACATGTATGATATCATGTTACATACATGTTATCATATATGTTATCATATACGTTACATGTATGTTATCATGTAATGTTATATTACATGTATGATATCATGTTACATATGTTATCATATATGTCACATGTATGTTATCATGTAATATTATATTACATGTGTGATATCATGTTACATATGTTATCACATATGTCACATGTATGTTATCATGTAATGTTATATTACATGTATGATATCATGTTACATACATGTTATCATATATGTTACATGTATGTTATCATGTAATGTTATATTACATGTATGATATCATGTTACATACATGTTATCATATATGTTACATGTATGTTATCATGTAATGTTATATTACATGTATGATATCATGTTACATATATGTTATCATGTATGTTATTATCATATATGTTACACGTTATGTATGTTACATTATATCGATCGACGAATCAAATTAAATTCATTGGAAAAATTTTGCAAAATTGTTTATGTAGATAAGTGTGAAGTGTGGCAACAGTTTCTAGTTTGTACAAATGTAATTATGAATTTGAGATACTAGGATCTCCCTAGGAAAATCTTGATAAAACTTCAGAGAAGTTTGTCTAGAGGTTCTGGGATTGTAGAGGACAGTGTGAGTATATGGTACTTGCTGGAGTTTGAAATCTACTAATTTTCAAGTTTATGAATTTGGAAGTTTAGGAGCTTGACATTTCAGAAATTTGGAAATGTGAATGTTCAGAAATTTGAAAATCTAGAAACTTGACATTTTAGAAGTTTAAGATGTGAAGTTTGGAAATTTGAAATGTTGGAAACTTAAAAATTTAAAATCTCATAAACACAGAAATCTTTAAATTTAAAAAATTGCAAAACTTGAAAATTGCAAAACTTTGCAAGTTAAACCTCAAAAATCCAAAAGCATGTCATTCTTATGCAAAATACATGCACGACGCATTGCCACACCCTACTCTACATTGTTCATTATCTCAACTCCTCAACTTGGAATTAACGCCGACTATTTTGCAATTGTCGCGACGAATTAATGACACGCGATTCGTATCACGGCCTAATGACACACGCGCGATACAACACAGCACGTCACGGTATTACACGCGAGGATGCGTTCATTAGCCGTAGAGGTGACTGGCACCGAGGAAAGAGCCGTCAAACGAGCCGCTGTCCCAGAACTGGAAACATCATCGAGTCGTTCTCGTCCGAACACGTTATTAGAGAGAGGGAACAATATGCCAGCCTTGACGCGTGTTTGCACTACTGCCACTCTGCCTAGGATCAAGAGATTCAAATTTACATCGATCGGTAAGTCTGTTTATCTCTCCACCTTTACATTCAACTCTTTTATCAAACATTGCTGACTCTGAAAGTTCTATCTGCACTTCGAGTATTGTTCAGATAAAAATCAGACTGATTCAGAAATAATTGTTGTGATAAATCTGGAGCCTTCTCTATAATCTAATTTTACCTAAGCGAACTGTTATACTAACTAAGATATACCTAAGCTAGAACTATTATACACATGTGTAGCTAATGAGCTGCAATCTGCAGTTTGAGATTCGATGTACATTTTTGTTCTGCGCTCACGCTATTGTCTGTCTCCGTCTTTGACCGCGAAAATAAAGAACAAAGAGGTGTAGAATGATCTCAGAAAAATGTCAGTCACATGCAAGTCTAAATTGGTAAACGGTGACTCGCGACGAATACTTCATTTGATACTTCAGTCCTATTTCAGTAGTTCTGCTACCGATCCCACCTTGAAAATATATCTAATAAATTATTTCTGTAAACAGTCTCATAGGAATCGTATAGCCAGTTCTATATTTTACCCATGTCACATGGTTTACATATGTCATTTTTAACCCGAAATGAGCAATTGTTATCCGTGAATCACTTCTAGCGATTTCGGCCGAGATTAGCCGAATCGCCGTTCCCGCAGAATATCGCATACGTGGAGGAACGATTAAGCAGATAATTACGAAAGAAATCGTTATGCGGGGGATGTCCTTGCGCAAGTTTTCGCGTAGAACGTCAGCGCAGGTTTAATCGCGAGCATGACGTCGCGCGAAATTCTGACCGTGATTCATGAACGTCCAGCGTTTTCCTTTTGATGACAATCCAGGTTACTGTTTGTGGCGCAATTTATCGATGATTATGTTCAGGGAAGCGATGAGTCTTCGATTGAAATTGTGTTGTGCTTGAGAATTGAAAAACTGAGCTTTCATCGCGTTTATCATTATCAGTTTGTTGACGTGCACGTTGATAGCGGATGGTAATTATCTCGTTGGTTGTTATCTGACAGTTAATTATCTCGCTGGTACTTATTCGACGGTTAGACTATCTGACAAAATATTGGCGACTGGTAATTGTCTGACTGGTGCTTATCTGACTGTTAGTTATTTCACCGCTGACAAGAAACTATCTGACGAGGTATTCACTTAATAGGTAATCTGTAATTTTTAACTAAATGTAAGTGGTTATGTGTTTAATAATTGTTAGACTGATATTTACCTGACAGCTAATTGTCTGATATTTAACTGACAGTTTGTATGATATTTTTGTCGTTCTGACAAGGTATTTATCTAACAGGTAATCTGTGTTATTTAACAAAATATAAGTGATGATATGTCTGATAATTGTCTGACTGATATTTACCCGACAGTTAATTGTCTGATATTTAACTGACAGTCCGTATAATATTTCTGTCTTTTTAACAAGGTATTTATCAAAATATATTTAACAAAATATAATTGAAAATATGTCTGATAATTGTCTGACTGATATTTACCCGACAGTTAATTGTCTGATATTTACCTGACAGTTTGTATGATATTTTTATCTTTCTAACAAGGTATTAAACTAATAAGTAATCTCTAATATTTGACAAAATATAAGTGACGATATGTGTGATAATTATCTGACTTATATTTAGCAGACAGTTAATTGTCTGATATTTACCTGACAATTATCTGACTGGCATTTACATGACAGGTAATTGTGTAACAAGGTGCTGACAGTAATTATCTAATCACGTATTCACTTGTTAAATAATCTAACAAGGCACAGGTGATGATTTGTCTAATAATTCGAGCGATATTTTCCTGACCGCCAATTACCTAACGACCAATTACCTAACAGCCACTTGCACTGGTTCTTGTATAGACTGACAATTATCTAACATTGTTTTCTTTACCTAAAGAATACCAGTTGGGGATTTATACTATATATACTATATACAATTTACAAATATAATTATATAATTTATAAAAAAGTTGAAACTGATCAACAAAGACTTGAACTCGTGGGTTCAAAAAATAGGGTTCACTTAAGAATTTTTTTCTCAGAAACTACTCAACCGATTTATCTAAACCTTTTTTTGTTTTATTCACGAAGGATTGGGCTATTTTAAAATATTTTTCATAACTTCGTCAATTTGTCATGAAATGTCAAAAAATTTAAACAAATTCTTTTTTTGCATTTTTCTCAATGAGGGGCATAAAGGATTAAAATTTAAAAAAGACTATCGAAAGCCATATACAGGGAGATTCATAATAAGATGTATGAAGTTGAAACGTAAAAGAGTTCGAGCTCGTCCTTCCAGTTTCCTTGTCAGTTTTTTCGAAAGACCCAAAAGTCAATGCTCGAGAAGCGGAATGTCGCGAGTACGACGGATAGAAAGTGGTTCTCGAAGCGGAGTGGCGTCACAACTTGACTCACCGATTCTGCGTGTCGTGGCTCGACTTACTTGCACAACGGCCGACCGCGGTATTTATATTTATGCCGTTGACCAGCCGGTTGGTATACTATTTCCGCGGTAATTACGTATTCGAGCCGCGTCCGAGTTTCACTACACGGCCTCTGTGATCGACGATTCCCGAGATCGGTATCGATTAGGTCCTCGCGTTACCGAATCGAGTGACCACAAACCCATGATGTACAACGCTTTAGTGACTCTTTATTGCTTTGTTCTTTTTTCGTTGTCTTTGTGATCGATGTAGGTGAGAGATGCGAAGTTTCTTTTGAAACGAACTGTATAGAGGTTGCGATATAACTGGAGGAGAATTGGGGGATTCGGGATTTGGGGAATTGGGGGATTGGGAGATTTGGGATTTGGGAGATTTGGGATTTGGGAGATTTAGGATTTGGGAGATTTGGGATTTGGGAGATTTGGGTTTTGGGAGATTTGGGATTTGGGAGATTTGGGATTTGGAAGAGTTGGGATTTGGGAGAGTTGGAATTTGAGAGAGTTGGAATTTGGGAGATTTGGAATTTGGGAGATTTGGGATTTGGGAGATTTGGGATTTGAGAGATTTGGAACTTGGGAGATTTGGAACTGGAGAGATTTGGGATTTGGAAGAGTTGGGATTTGGGAGAGTTGGAATTTGGGAGATTTGGGATTTGGAAGATTTGGAACTTGGGAGATTTGGGATTTGGAAGATTTGGAACTTGGGAGATTTGGAACTTGAGAGATTTGGGATTTGGAAGATTTGGAACTTGGGAGATTTGGAACTTGAGAGATTTGGAACTTGGGAGATTTGGGATTTGAGAGATTTGGAACTTGGGAGATTTGGAACTTGGGAGATTTGGGATTTGGGAGATTTGGAACTTGGGAGATTTGGAACTTGGGAGATTTGGGATTTGGGAGAGTTGGAATTTGGGAGATTTGGGACTTTGAAGATTTGGAACTTGGGAGATTTGGGATTTGGGAGAGTTGGAATTTGGGAGATTTGGGACTTTGAAGATTTGGAACTTGGGAGATTTGGGATTTGGGAGAGTTGGAATTTGGGAGATTTGGAACTTGGGAGATTTGGGATTTGGAAGAGTTGGGATTTGAGAGAGTTGGAATTTGGAAGATTTGGAACTTGGAAGATTTGGGAGATTTGAGAATTGGGGGATTTGGAATTTGGAAATTTGTGGAATTGGGGAATTTGGAATTTGAAAATGTGAGAATTTGGGGGATTTGAGAATTGCGAGTGTTAAAATTTGGAAGTTTGAGAATTGGGACATTTGCAATTTGCAAATTTGAGGAATTGAGGGATTAGAACTTTGCAAATTTGTAGAATAAAAGGATTTGAGAATCTGCTAATTAGAAGAATAGGAGATTTGAGATTTTGAAAATTTACGAATTTCGGGAATCTACAAAACTCTCCCCATTTTCAAATTGCCACCTAACACCCTCAAATCTCTACCACCCCATCACCCTAACAGATAGCTCAACACGCACCCTCCAATATATCATACGAGATACATTGATCACACCGGACCGTAGAATCGCAACAAAATGGTTCATAAAATGTACATAAAGAAGGGTTATCGTGCATGACGATATAGTAGGATATAAATGGACCTTAATTCGATTCTAAGCACACAAATTTCAGCGAGATTTCCGCGAGCTTGTGCGCAGATGCGCGGTCTGGTTCGCGCGTGGTCATCCACTCCGCTCCAAAGATAGACTCTGACATCATACACAGAAGCATCACTCGGGTCGAACGAGCGATAAACATACTTGTGCACACGAATACCTTTACACACGGAAGGTTTACGTTGTCTGTTTCGAACTGTCTCGATTGACGTCTTCCAATGCACTTGCAACTGAACAGTGAACAATCGTGTTTTAGTACCGAAATTTTCTACGCTTTTCCTAAGTTGAAATGCAACGTAGTAAGATGCAAGCATCACGTTTGTGTTTACATCTGAATTTACCTCTGACGTTTTACGAGAGCAGGAGACGAAAATTAATGCCTCTTGTGCCTTTTCCAAATTTCTTCCGAGGTGACGTTCTTTCGGTGAATATCACCGTTCTGGTACTCGTCCAACTCGCTATTACGTTCTTTCAATCTTTGCAGTTTCTGCAATTGTTCGCTTGCTTTTGTTCTACGAAAATATATTCTGAATCCGTGACTGTGCATTCACTGCTCAAAATTTTATAAAGATGTCCATTTATTAAGTTATTAATTAAGAAACTTGCAGACTCATATAATATAACTTGTCACTTTTATATAAGTATGATATGTGTGCAGCATATTAGACACATTGTGTTTTTATTCAACACATTTGCAGAACAGCAGATATTATTATCAATGTTGATTTTTTTCATCTGTTCATTGCTTGTGGAAAAAAGCAATTAATATGTGCTCATATGTTTGTGAGAGAATATACATACGTACATGCATACATACATGCATACATACGTACATTCATACATACATGCATACATACATGCAAAGGTATATACATATATTACTTCATGCATATATTTATTCATACATATACATGTGCATATACATATATTACTTCATGTGTATATTTATACATACATACACATGCATGTGCATATACATATGTTACTCATGCATATATTTATACACACATATACATACATGTGCATATGCATATGTTACTCATGCATATATTTATACATACATATACATACATGTGCATATACATATGTTACTCATGCATATATTTATACATACATGTGCATATGCATATGTTACTCATGCATATATTTATACATACATACATATACATGTGCATATACATATATTACTTCATGCATATATTTATACATATATACACATACATGTGCATATACATATGTTACTTATGCATATATTTATACATTCATATATATACTTGTGCATATACATATGTTACTCATGCGTATATCTATACATACATACACATACATGTGCATATACATATATTATAAATGCATATATTTATACATACATACACATACATGTGCATATACATATGTTACTCATGCATATATTTATACATTCATATATATACTTGTGCATATACATATGTTACTCATGCGTATATTTATACATACATACACATACATGTGCATATACATATGTTACTTCGTGCATATATTTATACATTATTTCTCCACAGTAAAGATACATAAAAATAATTACGAAAAATATTATGGAACGAGCAGAACTAATGAAATCGTCGATAGCAGTAGCCTGTCGCTATATTGATTATGCCCGACGCACGTGTCATAAAAAAGTGGACTGTTTCGTAGTCGACGAATGACTCAGACTCGACGGGTTAACAGCCGAACACTTTTCGATACAAAATACGTCGACAATCTTATCAGACCCCAGTAAATTAATCCCAAAACGACAAGTGCATCGATTAACACCGATAGCGAAGATTCAATACAAAAGATCGATAAGATTGAAACCAGAAAAATGAAAAAAACACGATGAAATTCGGGTAGCGACATTGAATCATATCTCCTAAGTGCTTGTTTTAGATCATTTTTATTTCCTGCTTCTTTTGTTTTTTTAACGCGCAACAGGAATAAACTTGTCAATCACTGATAACGACAACGTTGACACGGAATTTCGTTACGCAATCTTCTTTTAATAAACTTGAGAGAAAGATAACCTTTTCGGAAGCTGTTTTAATTTTGCGAGCCTGAAAAAACAGTTTACGTCTGTGATTCGCCGCGAGACGATTCGACGAAGCGATTCATCGCGCGAGATATAAAATCTTTGCGGAGTTGAGCGGTGGAAAATTTATTTCTTTTGAGGCGCGAGAAAATAAAGAACGGGGATTTATGCGACGGATGAACTTCGGGAAATTTGGGATTTGGGGATTGGGGAGTTGGGGGATTTGGGAGTTGGGGATTTGAGAGGTGGGGAATTTGGGAGTTGGGGGATTTGGGAGTTGGGGGATTTGAGAGTTAGGGAATTTGAGAGTTGGGGAATTTGAGAGTTGGGGGATTTGGAAGTTGGGGAATTTGAGAGTTGGGGGATTTGGAATTTGGGGATTTGGGAGTTGGGGGATTTGAGAGTTGGGGAATTTGAGAGTTGGGGGATTTGGAATTTGGGGATTTGGGAGTTGGGGGATTTGGAATTTGGGGATTTGGGAGTTGGGGGATTTGGAATTTGGGGGATTTGGGAGTTGGGGGATTTGGGAGTTGGGGGATTTGGAATTTGGGGGATTTGGGAGTTGGGGGATTTGGGAGTTTGGGGATTTGGGAGTTAGGGGATTTGAGAGTTGGGGGATTTGGAATTTGGAGATTTGAGAATTTGGGGATTTGGGAGTTGGAGGATTTGGAATTTGGAGATTTGAGAATTGGAGGATTTGGAATTTGGGGATTTGGGAATTGGAGGATTTGGAATTTGGGGATTTGAAAATTTGGGGATTTGGAATTTGGGGATTTGGAATTGGAGGATGTGGAATTGGGGGGAGTTTGAGAATTTGGGGATTTAGGAGTTGGAAGATTTGGAATTTGGTAATTTGGAATTAGGAGTGTTAGAATTTGGGGATTTGGGAGTTAGTGAATTTGGAATTGGGAGATTTGGAATTGGGAGTGTTAGAATTAGGGGATTTGGGAGTTAGAGGATTTGGAATTGGGAGATTTGGAATTAGGAGTGTTAGAATTAGGGGATTTAGGAGTTGGAGGATTTGGAATTGGGAGATTTGGAATTAGGAGTGTTAGAATTAGGGGATTTAGGAGTTGGAGGACTTGGAATAGGGGGATTTGGAATTGAAAGTGAATTTGGGGATTTCCGAATTTTAGTATTAGGAATTTGAGGATTTGGAATTGCGAGTTTTAGACTTTGCAAATACAAGAATTAGCAGCTCCAAAATTTCAAAATTTCAAATTTGTTAATTTCAGAATTTCTATATCCCATCATAGAGAGCCCTAACCTAAAAAATTTGTAACCTCAAAACCATCGTAATTACCATACTTCCACACCTATAAAAAATTACTCACAACTAAATAATTAAACCTAATTAAAATATCTGCATAAAAAATGATGTTTAAAAGCCCACTGAAAGAACAAAGAAACTAGTAAAGCATGATTCCCGACTCAATGAATAATTCATGATAGTGTTCGCGAAAACGCACCGGCAATAAAGCGAAAAAACACGATGAACGATAATAATGGAGCAGTGACCGGCACGATACCGGTATCTGCTTGCTCGCGGAAAACAAAAAACTCGATCAAAAATCTGACTGCGATTTGCAAAAATTTTGCAAGCATCATCGTTCGCGAACTTTCACCGTTTCGCAACGAATTCTGTCGAATCACAGTTTCGATGAATCAGGGTTTCAAATTTTCGCAAAGAAGAATTGCAGAGTATCAAATTTTTGCGTATTTACTAGGAGTTGTTTTTCACAGAGCTACTGAGAATTCATTCTCAAATTTATCGCGTGATTTATCAGGTGATTAGGTTCACTTTTATTAAGCTTTGAAGTTGCAGATTTTGCAGATTCTATGACACGTGGATTTAAAATGTAGTACATAAAATTTCAAGCTTTGTGAAACTTTTGCAAAGTAATTTGCAGTGAGATACCTGTTTAAAAATTTATCGAACTTGAGTACACATTGCGATAACATTCGAACAACATATTTCTACGAATGCAAAAATGTCACAAATTGTATGAAACTTTCTCAGATGAATTTACAATAAGATACCTGTTTGAAAATTTACATAAGTCAAGTGCATATCTTGATGAAGTGCAAAGAACTAATTTTTACAAACACCAAAATCTCAAATATTATGAAATTTTTTCACACTTTGCAATAAGACACCTCCTGGAATTTTTCTAAACTTGTATACAGATCTCGATAAAATTCAAGCAATAAATTTCTACAAACAAAAAATTCCTTTAAATTGTATGAATCTTATGCAGACAAGTTTTTAATAAGACACCTCCTTGCAATTTTTCCAAACTTGTATACATATCTTGATAAAAATTCGAGCAACAAATTTCTACCAACACAAAATTGCCTTAAATTGTATGAATCTTATGTAGACAAGTTTTTAATGAGACACCTCCTGAAATTTTTCCAAACTTGTATACTTATCTTGATAAAATTCGAGCAACAAATTTCTACCAACACAAAATTGCTTCAAATTGTATGAATATTATGTAGACAAGTTATTAATAAGACACCTCCTGGAATTTTTTTAAACTTGTTTACACATCTTGATAAAATTCGAACGACTTCCAAAAAACTTTCTTCGATGCAAAACCATCAGATCATATGACACTTTTGTACAAGAAATTACAGAGGGAGTATTGCAAATTTTTAGAAGCTTAAGTATTACAAATTTCTAGAAGCTTAAATATTAAAAATTTCGAAAGGCTGAAGCATCGCAAATTTCTAAAAGCTTAAATATTACAAATTTCGAAAGGCTTAAGTATTAAAAATATCTAAAAGCTTAAATATTATAAATTTCGAAAGACTGAAGTATTACAAATTTCTAAAACCTTAAGTATTTCAAATTTCGAAAGGCTGAAGTATTACAAATTTCTAAAAGCTTAAGTGTTACAAATTTCGAAAGGCTGAAGTATTACAAATTTCTAAAACCTTAAGTATTTCAAATTTCGAAAGGCTGAAGTATTACAAATTTCTAAAACCTTAAATATTACAAATTTCGAAAGGCTGAAGTATCGCAAATTTCTAAAACCTTAAATATTAAAAATTTCCAAAAGCTCAAGTATTAAAAATTTCTAAAACCTTAAATATTACAAATTTCGAAAAGCTCAAGTATTAAAAATTTCTAAAACCTTAAATATTACAAATTTCGAAAAGCTCAAGTATTAAAAATTTCTAAAAGCTTAAGTATTACAAATTTCGAAAGGCTCAATCATCGCAAATTTCTAAAACCTTAAATATTAAAAATTTCCAAAAGCTCAAGTACTAAAAATTTCTAAAACCTTAAATATTAAAAATTTCTAAAAGCTCAAGTACTAAAAATTTCTAAATCCTTAAGTATTACAAATTTCGAAAGACTGAAACATCGCAAATTTCTAAACCCCTAAATATTACAAATTTCGAACAGCTCAACTATTAAAAATTTCTAAAACCTTAAATATTAAAAATTTCTAAAACCTCGACTACATACCCCAAACTTCGCTGCCCCAAATTTTCCCAAAATTGTTGACACAGTTTAATATCCTTGAAGGTTTAATATCCTAGCCACCTGTTAATTTTCACTTTATCGTTATCAATGGAAAATCCGTGATCGATCTCGAAAAAGAAAAGAAGAGGAAGCCCTGTGGCAACGAGTTCGTGTGCTCTAACAGCGAACGGTGACTCATTGGCTGGCTTTCAGTCACGTGTATGCGACTCCACGTGTACGTGACTGCATTTATACTGTGTAACGATGCTCGCACACACATACATACACACGTGGTCACGATCCACAGTGCCGTACAACGTCGAAAAGGAATCCGAGTTCGCGCGAAAAATATTCGAGATTCCAGGTATGGCTGATAACACGCGTTATCGATTAGTAATCTGACATAATCGTCGCTGCAAGGCTTTAGATTACATGTTTATTGAAATTGTGGCAACTTGTGGTGAATCATTTTTTATTATAATCATTTATTATTATTTTTTATTATAACGCCAGTGGCGCTTGGAAGAGGGTAACATAGAGATTCGAATATTGTTATCTGTTGATTATGCGAAATTGTAATTGTGCAGGGTGGGAGGTGTTGCATTGGATGCAGTTTGGGTTGGAAAGTGGAGAATTAGAGATGAGGGTGCGGATTTTAGGAGGTGGATTTTTGGGAGTTTGGGGATACGGGAGGTTTGGAGTGGAAGTTTATTTGCGAGTTTTGGAATTTGGGGATTTGGGAATTTGGAGATTTGGGAGTTGGGGATTTAGGGAATTTAGAGGTAATTTGAAGAATTAGAAAATATAGATGGTTTAAGGATTTTGAGAATTTCATATGAATTTGTGGATCTATGGAATTTAGAGATAATTTGAAGAATGACAAAATATAGATGGGTCAAGAATTTTAGAGGTTTCATATGAATTTGTGGATTTAGGGAATTTAGAGGTAGTTTCAAAAATTAGAAAATATAGATGGTTTAAGGATTTTGAGAATTTCATATGAATTTGTGGATCTATGGAATTTAGAGATAATTTGAAGAATGACAAAATATAGATGGGTCAAGAATTTTAGAGGTTTCATATGAATTTGTGGATTTAGGGAATTTAGAGGTAATTTCATACTATAAGACTCGATACAGAAACGCCAAGGTCTAAAATTTGAAAACCCAGCTATTTTCTAAACTAGAATAGAAAATTCAATAAAAAATGCGTTTGCATGAATTTGTTTTAATGTTCACGTGTTTTGTACCCATTCCTGTAGAGAATATGGAGCACATATGTTATGGAACACTCTATATCGCGTAAGTAAGTGTATACGTGATAGTAGAGACGACTCCGTGAGCTACCTCGCGCGAACAAACAGGTACGTACGATGACATTAAAGGTTACACTGGGATGAAATGCAGAATTCGAGATAAGAAATACAGAGAGGAAGTACACGTTATGTGCATGTGATTTGTCGAGATTAGATATACAAGTATGACACTGATTTTTTAACACAAAATTTCTATGAATTTGCAAATTCATGAATTCTCTGAACTACTACTTTTGCAAACTTTCAAGAATTTAGCTCTTTGATAAACCTCTAAAATTCTTGATTCATCTGTATTTTCTAATTCTTCAAATCCTTAAAAAATCCTTCAAAATACATGAAGTGCATAACAATGAAGAAACGGAGTGGCTGGTACTCTCGAATCAAGTATCACACGTTGTAAAAGATCCTGTATAGAAGCACTCACGCATGCGCAGTACACCTTGTCGGAACTGTAGCTAATCCATCTATACTTTCTAATTCCGAAAATACCGCAGAATCCTCCAAAATACGTGTGCGAAAAAGAAGAAATGGAGTAATTAAGTAATTGAAGTAACTAAGTAATAATGGAGTAATTATTCCACCTTCCCCAATTCCTACCTTCCTCAATTCTACATTCCCCAGTTCCACCTTCGTCAATTACCACTTTCCCCAATTCCACATACCCCAATTCCCACATTCCCCAATTCTCACATTCGCCAATTCCACATTCTCCAATTCTACATACCCCAATTCCAATATCCCCAATTCCCACATTCCCTAATTCCATCATACCCCAATTCCCACCTTCCCCAATTTCCATCTTTCCCAATTTCTACCTTCCCCAATTCCCACCTTCCCCAATTCCCACATTGCCCAATTCCACCTTCCCCAATTCTCACATTCGCCAATTCCACCTTCCCCAATTCTACATACCCCAATTCCACTATCCCCAATTCCCACATTCCCTAATTCCATCATACCCCAATTCTCACCTTCCCCAATTTCCATCTTCCCCAATTTCTACCTTCCCCAATTCCCACCTTCCCCAATTCCCACATTCTCCAATTCTACATACCCCAATTCCAATATCCCCAATTCCCACATTCCCTAATTCCATCATACCCCAATTCCCACCTTCCCCTATTTCCATCTTCCCCAATTCCCACCTTCCCCAATTCCCACATTGCCCAATTCCACCTTCCCCAATTCTCACATTCGCCAATTCCACCTTCCCCAATTCTACATACCCCAATTCCACTATCCCCAATTCCCACATTCCCTAATTCCATCATACCCCAATTCTCACCTTCCCCAATTTCCATCTTCCCCAATTTCTACCTTCCCCAATTCCCACCTTCCCCAATTCCCACATTCTCCAATTCTACATACCCCAATTCCAATATCCCCAATTCCCACATTCCCTAATTCCATCATACCCCAATTCCCACCTTCCCCAATTTCTACCTTCCCCAATTCCCACCTTCCCCAATTCCACCTTCCCCAATTTTCACATTTGCCAATTCCACATTCTCCAATTCTACATACCCCAATTCCCAAATTCCCTAATTCCATCATATCCCAATTCCCACCTTCCCCAATCTTCCCCAATTTCTACCTTCCCCAATTCCCACATTCCCCAATACCCAATACCCCTGTAAGAGTACCACGCGTGTGAAAGAGCCTGTATAGGAGCACTCACACACACATGCGCAGTAGGCTCGTCCGGGCCGTGGCCTCGCGTCGGTAGTACTCTCGTAGATCGCGATCGAGCGGTTCCGCGGGGACGAGCCGTTCAGTCTCAGCTCGTCGGCCGCCGTGAACGGATCTATCGAGCACGCTCGGTCGATCGCGCACGGTCAAAGCATCGTGTTTACTTCCGTCCCGGCTGCATCGTGACCGTAACCGGAAATGTTGACGAAACGATCCAGGCACGGGGGACCTCGTACCCGCGTGCCGATGCTCTCCTGAGCAAATACCAAACAAACAAAAAGATACCAAGGATAACGACCCTTCTTCTTTTCTACCCTTTTCACTTCTTTATTTCTTTCTCTGTCGCGTTCTCTTTGCTCCATTCTTCCCCGGTTCTGTAGTGCTGCTTCCATGTGCGAGCACGTGGATTATCCGCTCGCGGAGTGCACGACCTGGTGAATTAGAAGTTAGGTGATTCGGAGGTGAACCGGTTCGTGATCGGTTAAGGTAGGTACTATAACTTTGTTCCGGAACGATTGTGCTTTTTACGTTCGGTGATTGTGTTAACTGGGTGACACGTGCGAGTTTTGTGGAATATGTAAGATATTAGTACTATTTGAACTGTAGTTTCTGGTGGATAAGTTGGATCATAGTATCTCTGATGTGTAGAGGTACATTGTCAGTATTTTAGAATCCATCTAAAATACAGTTCAATTCGTATATAAATGTCTTAACTTACTTAGAACTTATGTCTTGACTTACTTACATTTAGAAGTTGCCAAGTAGGCAAATTATCAAGAGTCCACATATCACGTACAAAAACTCTGATATCAACAATGAGGGATATAAGACTTTAGGAACTTCAGATGAAAAATTTGATAACATGTAAAATGAGAAATTTGAAAAATTGAGATCATATAAACTTAAAAATTTGAGGCAAAAATTTTAAAATTCATACTAACTACCTGAAAATGACAATACGAGTCTCCCAACATACCTCTAACCACTTAAAAAATTATAAAAGTCGATTCTCTAGAGCATACTAATGGCTTGTCCTAAATCAATCACCGAATCCTCCTTTTTACGAGATATCTAAAGCATGACGATTCATCGTGACCGAAAGCATTCAGAAGCTGTCTGTTTTCCTCGGAATCGATGTCGAAACCTGGAAGTGATAAGTCGAAGATCAACGGAGCCACTCGATTTCACCAGCAGTCGAACTACCTCAAAGATACATACAGTGAAACTGTAAACAATCGGTCCGAGTTTACCCCAACTGTTTATCGTACCTAACATTTATAGACTTTGAGCTGGTATTTTATAGACTGGAGATTAATTTCGTTTTCATTCATTCGTTCATTCACTTGTGGGTTTCTTAATTCTGCGCTTTGATGTAATATGGGAATTATGTTGGCAAAGTAGAAAAGTAACTTCATTGATTGATTTTTGTGTGGGCCTCGACTGCTGTGATCATTGGCGCAACTTCATTCGTATATATTAGAAGTAACTGTTCATTCATTATATTATTTATACTAATTATTTGTATAATTTATACTACTTGTAATAATTTGTCTTCATCTTTTGTGAGAGTCTGATACGAAGCGTTAAATGAGTGATAAGATTTTTCGATTAAAGCCTGCTGCACAAACCCGTTCTCGATTCACGCGGAGTTCCACGTGAATTCGCTTTACGCGAATGAAAATCGTAAAGTCGGTACGAGAGAATACATACAGGCTATAAAAGCTAGTATGACTTAGAAATACTTGTTTCGAATGGCTGGATACAATAATGCTTCAAAGGCCGATGTCACTATCACTATAATTCAGTCTTTCCCTTTTAGCTAGCATGAATATATGATCTTAGTGGTTTTAAGTATTTAGAATACTTGTATATCCAATTCTTAAATACCTAATTCTCTCGAAACATCGAACTTTAGAAATATTAAATATTTGGACGTGTATGTTAAGATTGCACAAATTTTAAGGGGGGCAATACCTTTAGACAGATGAAAATAAGCTGATATTTGCGAATTTTTTTGTATAGGACACCTTTGTTTTGCATTTTCGAAATTTCAGGTATAATTTATTATAGCTATTGCCTATTACAGAATATTTTCTGTTTTGCAAAATATTTCAAAATGCCGGAATTATGACAATCCTTTCTGGAAGTGTTTTGGCGCGTCTCGTGAATCGTGGGTTCTAGCTTCAGATATATTGGTCTGAAGAAAGTTTACAGACAATGTTTCGAAAATTCATAGTTAGATGAACCTCAGAAATGTACAAAATATGTAAAATTGAAGAAATGGCTTTTAAAGAAAAACTTTGAATTTTATTGAAAATTTTTGCAATGTTTCGCAATAAAAAGGACTTTAATGTTCAATTTATTTCATACATTTAGGTTCATATGTTAGATAGTATTGTCATGGATAAGTGCAAGAAATTTGAGCGCGATTGATAAACTAGTTTTTGAGTTATCAGCCACGGCAATTTTAAGAACGTAGTTTTAAGAAAAACGCGTTTAAAGTTTCAGTCCTCCGCACTGAACGCGTGAATACCCGCGGCGCTAATCGGCCATAACTTCAAGAGGGCTTCGTATTTCACTTGAAAATTTTGAGACAATATTTTTAAGATGTTACACTAACATTTTATAGAAAAAAAATTTTGTAATTTTTTAAGATTCTAAAGGTATTGCCCCCCATAAGAGACTGTACAAGAGACTTGTATAAATTGATAGGTGATTACGTCCCTAGATAGACACAGCAAAAGAACAAATTTCCAGTCTCAATTTTCTTCAAAACTACTACAAACTTTTCATTTTCCCACCCATTGGTAGGACTATCATTGGTAGTCCACCCAGTGTCCACTTTCAAGTCCTATGAAAATGTTTAGGCTCCATGAAAGTGTCTAAAAGTGGACACTGGCTCCCACCAATGATAGTAGGTCCTATACCTATGCCTAAAAGTAATCAAAATTTCGTTTGCTTTCGAAAAACATTTATTCGTTAAAGAAATCTTAAATGCAAATCCACAAAATAATTTCCATCATTTTCTAACCCTTTTTGCCAGCGTACAGGCAATTGTTCGATTCCCTTTTTAAAAAGGTCCTTCTATTTTTCATTGAAAAACTCTGAAATCATCGAAGAAATTTTGATTACTATATAATAGGTATATATTAGGGGTACCGAAAAGTAATCAAAATTTCGTTTGCTTTCGAAAAACATTTATTCGTTAAAGATATCTTAAATACAAATCCACAAAATAATTTCCATCATTTTCTAACCCTTTTTGCCAGCGTAAAGGCAATTGTTCGATTCCCTTTTTAAAAAAGTCCTTCTATTTTTCATTGAAAAACTTTGAAGTCATCGAAGAAATTTTGATTGCTTTTCGGTACGCCTAATACCTACACCTATGAAAGGTCCTATACCCTACATAAACGATCACATAAGCCTCACATAAACGACCACAGCAACGTATGTAAAACTCCAAAAATTGCAGTAGAAAAAGTTTTCACACGTTATTCCGTCTGACCCGAAATTACGCAGCAGGAAGGTATCGAAACGCATCTAACGTAAGCGGGAACTCGCGGAACAGAGGCAGCAGGTGCTGGCGCTACACCTGTCCGCGGGGCTTTCGAGCCCGGGCCCAGGTTGTGCTGGTCGCCGCTCGGAGCGTCGAATTCCACGGCGTTTACTCATTCCAAACAACGAACCTGAAGAGTGGAGACGGGGCCGCAGGAGAAACTCCGTGGCGGCGCTGCGGCTCGTAGCCGCGAAATAAAAGAGCGAAAGAGAAAGAAACGAAAAGGAGAACGGAGAGAACCGGGGCCCGAGAGCAGCCTCCTCACCTTCTAATATTAGTCGGCTGACTCACTACGATTCGATCGTGCGACGCCGAGCGACGCGACGCCGACAGCCGAAGCTAGAGTCCGTTGCCATTGACACGATACCGAATGACCTGCCCGAGTTCATGGGATACCCTGTCTCGTTGATAGAGCGATAACTCGGGGAAATTAGTCTCTGACTTTAGACCTTGACGGATCGATAGGGAAAATTTGGGGAACGGGGTGGAAAAATCTGAGGATTCGGTGACTTTTTAGGGATTTTGCAGGTTGAGGATTTCGGTGAGGTAGGGTTTTTTATGGTTGAGGATTTTGGTGAATTCTTAGGGCTTTTGAAGGTTGAGGGTTTTGGTGATTTCTTAGAGGTTTTGAAGGTTGAGAAATTTGGTGACTTTTTTGGGTGTTTGAAGGTTGAGGAATTTAGTGATTTTTTGAGGTTTTTGAAGGTTGAGAAATTTGGGGACTTTTTGGGGTTTTTGAAGGTTGAGGACTTCGGTGACTTCTTAGGGTTTTTGAAGCTTGAGGACTTCGGTGACTTCTTAGGGTTTTTGAAGCTTGAGGACTTCGGTGACTTCTTAGGGTTTTTGAAGTTTGAGGACTTCGGTGATTGAGGACTTAGGGTATCCCTAAATTTCTAGACATAAAATCCCCAGATCTCTAATTCCAAGCTGCCTAAGTACCTATATCCCCAAACTTCTTGCAAAAATATCCCTAGACTCCCAATTCCAGAGTCTCCAAATCCCAAAAATCCAAATAGGTCTTCAGACACTTATGTCCACAAATTTGTATATACAAATATCCCTAGATCCCCAATTACAAGGTGCCTGAATACCTATGTCCCCAAACTTCTTGCAGAAATATCCCTAGACTCCCAATTCCGAAGTCTCCAAATCTCAAAATTCTGACACCCCCAAATTCCAAATTTTCCAATTCCCAAATCCCCAAATTCGAAATCTCTCAATTCCTAAATCTCCAAATTCTAACGCTCCCAATTCTCAAATCCTCAAATTCCAAATCCCCCAATTCCCAAATCCCCAAATTCCAAATCTTCCAAATTCCCAAATCCCCCAATTCCAAATTCCCAAATTCTAAATTTTCCAAATTCCCAAATCCCCAAATTCCAAATCTTCCAAATTCCCAAATCCCCCAATTCCAAATCCCCCAATTCCAAATCCCCCAATTTCCAAATCCCCAAATTCTAAATTTTCCAAATTCCCAAATCCCCAAATTCCAAATCTTCCAAATTCCCAAATCCCCCAATTCCAAATCCCCAAATTCTTAATTTTCCAAATTCCCAAATTCCCAAATTCCAAATCTTCCAAATTCCCAAATCCCCCAATTCCAAATCCCCCAATTCCCAAATCCCCCAATTCCAAATCTCCCAATTCCAAATCCCCCAATTCCAAATCTCCCAATTCCAAATCCCCCAAATTCCAAATTCCCCAATTCCCAAATCCCCCAATTCCAAATTCCCCAATTCCAAATCTCCCAATTCCAAATCCTCCAATTCCAAATCCCCCAATTCCCAAATCCCCCAATTCCCAAATCCCCCAATTCCCAAATCCCCCAATTCCAAATTTTCCAATTCTAAATCCCCCAATTCCAAATCTCCTAATTCCAAATCCCCCAATTCCTAAATCCCCCAATTCCCAAATTCCCCAATTCCCAAATCCCCAAATCCCAACCTCCCAAATACCTATACCCTCAACTAGCAAACCTTCAAACTTACAAACAATGATTTGAAAAATAAATTAAAAACTTCTAAATTTAGTCTAAAAATCTGAGAATCGGTATCTCCCCAAAATGACCAATTTCCAAGTTTCCACCTCCTATAACTATCTCCAAAATGACCTAAATAAAAGAGTGGCTGACAAAAAGCCCCCAAATCTAAGTAACGAACAGAGTATCTGAAACATCCTGTACACAATGCATATTGTGACACGTGCTTTAACATCGGCGTAACGAAGGTAACCGGGTCCGAGTCGTTTATGCGACACTTAATCCTTTATCAGGCACGAGTAACTGGCATCGCGGCCACCGATTGACTCGATTAACCTTGGGAGGATGTCGTTCATAAGCGAACCTGAAATAATGGCCGCGACTCGCGTTGCATAATGATCTCCACCGGTAACTCGGTTCGTATGCTCGTTCGCTCGAGAGTGAAAGCACTGTGGTGTCTAGGATCGGCCTGCATTAGAATCGTTCGACCGGTTAGGCGTTGCAACACATCGCACAACAACTCGCGTATCTTTTGTACACCGTGCAAGATAACGATGTAGGGACATACTTTACCTCGTTGTTCCGACGGTTCAGGTGTACAATGCTCGATAAAACGGGTCAACGAACTAACTCGTAAATCGTTGCTGCATCACCTCTTCACTTGCTAAACTTTAATTTTATTACACTTCACATTATTTTGAAAAAGTACTGATTATTTTATTGAACTTCGCATGAAATTAATGGTGAGTCTGAGTCACCTGAACTCATTCTGTGATTTGTCAGGTGTCTGAACTAATCACAGCAAGACAAAATCGAGACCCGTTATCAGTCAACTATGTAAATAATTGTCGACTCCGAATTAAGGCATATTCGAGTAAAAATCACGAGACTTGTCAAAATAGTGCAGAAGATTGAATAAAATAAACATTCAGAGCAAATAAGGAGAAAGATAAAAATGTCTCAGTTAGCAAGGATTAATAACAGCGTTGTTTCGCGGTGAAATGACAGCCGATGATCAAATGCAAGGAGGTATAAAAAGAGCGTGCCGCCACTATAATGTAAATTTCTTAATCAGAGATAATTACCGCGGTAGCACCTGTGCAAGCGATGGAATATTTTAGTCGGCAAGATCCGTGCGAAACGGACCGTAAAATACGAGATACGTATTTCGGTTGCTTGACTCATCGGCGTCGTATTGCTATTTAAAAGCACGGAACCTCGCTAACCGATCCGTCGAATCCGATATTTACCTTAACGTCGCGATTATTTCACCAAGAACACTGCCAGCGAGTCTTGTACGTATCACTCGCTGTGTTGTTTATAGTTTTCGCTCGTATTAATTCATTGCCAGACGTTGTTTAACTGCGAGTATCACGGTTAATAAGTAAACCGACTGCGTTCAAAACATCAATGTTTACCGAGGTAAATTTAAATAGTCCATTCATACTTTCCTATTTTTGTTGGGTTGAGGGCTCTCGATATATTGCCTTGAGGTATTTACGGATGCGTTGTATTTTGACGTGTTGATCATTCGGAGCGTTGTAGTTTAATGCGTTGATAGTTCGGAGAGTTGTAATTCAATAAGTTGATAATTCGGTATTTTGTAATTTAATATGTTGATAATTCGACGCGTTGTAATTTAATACATTGATAATTCAGCGCTTTGTAATTTAATACGTGGATAATTCAGCGCGTTGTAATTTAATACATTGATAATTTAGCGCGTTGTGTAATTCAATACGCTGATAATTCGACGCGTTGTAATTTAATACATTGATAATTTAGCGCGTTGTATAATTCAATACGCTGATAATTTGACGCGTTGTAATTTAATACGCTGATAATTCGACGCGTTGTAATTTAATACGCTGATAATTCGACGCGTTGTAATTTAATACGTGGATAATTCAGCGCGTTATAATTTAATACGCTGATAATTCGGCGCTTTGTAATTTAATACGTGGATAATTTGACGCGTTGTAATTTAATACATTGATAATTCAACGCATTGTGTAATTCAATACGCTGATAATTCGGCGCTTTGTAATTTAATACGTGGATAATTCGACGCGTTGTAATTTAATACGCTGATAATACGACGCGTTGTAATTTAATACGTGGATAATTTAGTGCGTTGTATAATTCAATACGCTGATAATTCGACGCGTTGTAATTTAATACGCTGATAATTCGACGCGTTGTAATTTAATACGTGGATAATTCAGCGCGTTATAATTTAATACGCTGATAATTCGGCGCTTTGTAATTTAATACGTGGATAATTTGACGCGTTGTAATTCAATACACTGATAATTCGGCGCTTTGTTATTCAATACGTGGATAATTCAACGCGTTGTGTAATTCAATACACTGATAATTCGGCGTTTTGTAATTTAATACGTGGATAATTTGACGCGTTGTAATTTAATACATTGATAATTCAACGCGTTGTGTAATTCAATACGCTGATAATTCGGCGCTTTGTAATTTAATACGTGGATAATTTGACGCGTTGTAATTTAATACATTGATAATTCAACGCGTTGTGTAATTCAATACGCTGATAATTCAGCGCTTTGTAATTTAATAAATTGATAATTCGGCGCGTTGTAATCTAATGCATTGATTATTCGGCGCGTTGTAATTCAACGCGTTGATAATTCGGTGCGTTATAATTCAATACGCTGATAGTTCGACGCATTACATTTCAATTCGTTAAATTTCTACTTGTTATATTTCACCACATTATATTTCATCACATTGCTAATTCTACGCGTTGCATTTTGGTGCACTGTATTTCATCGCGTTGTGTTTCAACACATTGATAATACAGTGTGTCATATTTTAACTTGTTGAAAATTGTACATGTATACACATGTATATAGCACATGTATACCAACTATCATACACGTATCAATTGTACATATATACACATGTGTATCACATGTATACCAACTATTATACACATATCAATTGTACATATATACACATGTGTACCACATGTATACCAACTATTATACACGTATCAATTGTACATATATACACATGTGTGCCACATGTATACCAACTATTATACACATATCAATTGTACATATATACACATGTGTACCACATGTATACCAACTATTATACACATATCAATTGTACATATATACACATGTGTACCACATGTATACTAACTATTGTACACGTATCAATTGTACATATATACACATGTGTACCACATGTATACCAACTATTATACACATATCAATTGCACATATATACATATGTGTACCACATGTATACTAACTGTTGTACATGTATCAATTATACATGTACACATGTACATACCACATGTGTCCCAACTGTTGTACATGTATCAATCATACATGTACACATGTACATACCACATGTGTCCCAACATATTTCAACATATATTTCCACATTATTCATTTCAACACACTTCAACATACCGTATATCAATACGTTAGTAATACAACCCGTTATATTTCGAGTTATTTTCATAAACACTTTCTCCAGAACGTTTCACTCGTAAATTGACAAAGTTGACGACCAAGATACCCGAACATGTGCTCTAACTTTATCATTGTTCATGGAAGCCTAGCAATAAGGAAACGGGAGATTTCACGAGTCGTAGAGTTAGTGACTCACTGATTACACTCTAATCAATAGACATTTCTTTAACGCGCCGAAGAGATTTTACTCCATTTGTCGCGGCGATAGATTAAAGGTCGCTGGCTCGGTTTTCTCCTCGAGGTATCATTGACCCACGCACACGCGTAGATCTCGCGCGGTTTACTATTGATAACTTCGTGCTACCCTCTTTCTGCAGTCCGTGCTTTCTGGAATCTCAACCCTGTCTCTTTTTGAACAAATGGATTTTTCAGGGTGGTTATAGCTTTTGGTTCAAATTTGAGTTGCATTCAACGCCATTACTGTTGTATACAAATTAATTAACTCTACATTGCATGATTTTTTAATTTTGAAAAGAAGATGACAGAAATAAGAGTAATACACAAGAAATGATAGACAAGTGTACAGGGTGTACAGAGAAGCGTACATACATATGTACACAAGTATACAGGGTGTCTCACAAGTGGTGCAACTCTGAACAACTCTCTCCTTTGAGAGAGTTCTCAAAAATGGAGTTCGAAGCTTCATTTGAATTATTAAACAAAGACATTCGTATTTGTATTTAGACAAATATATTCAGAGGGGAGTTACTAAATAACATTTTGAGAATGCATAACAAGAAGTACTTTCATTTCATTAATTATGACTTTTGCCAAGTTTCCTTCATTTCATTAATTACGACAAGGTGCAAGAATTTCATAGTAGCATGACAGTCAGTGTGAAACCCAGTTCGCTGACAAACCAGTGCCCTTCCCCTATTTACTCAAAAGCGTCCGCCGCCAAAAAACACCTCCCACTTGTAGATGCATCTAACTCTCGTTCTTTTTCCAGCGTCGACGTCGTGCTCGCGTCTCGATATAACCGCGGCTGACGTCAAGAGCACGCATCAACAACAACATCACCATCAGCAGTCCTCGTCAGCGATGTCGACACTGGTGTGTTGCGAGCCGGTGTCGGCCGGTCGTTCCCGGGACAACTTGAAGCTGGTTCTGAACCGTAGTTTGAGCGAGCCAGGTCCGCCAGTGAGCGCGTCCTCTTTCTTGTCGTCTCCGACGTCTATCGTGTCCCCGAGCTCGTCGACCAGCAGCGGAGTCGACGTCGACACTGTGGACGGCAACGACTGCAACTTGAACGCCAGTGGTAGCAGCATCAGCGGTTGCAGCACCTCCAGCAGCGGCACCGACTGCGATTTGCCCGACGTCCGTCGACACTATCACCATCTTCATCATCACCACTTCCATCAGCACCAGTTGTCCGCCTCGAAACGCTGCAAGCTGGAAACCGTCAGCCTGCCCAGCAGCCCTTGCTCCGAGAACAACACCCTGCAGAGGCAGCTGGTGCTGCAGAGGACCAAGACCATCACCGCGGATGACCTCGCAAGACGTCTTCTTGGTCACCAGGACAACGTGCCTGTGCTGCTCGATTGTCGGCCGTTTATTCTTTACAACGTGAACCACGTCACCGGTGCCATCAACGTCAACTGCTCTGACAGATTTAATAGACGCAGGCTGCAACTTGGGAAGGCTAGTCTCGCGGATCTGGCTACTACCAGGGAGGGCAAGGAAGTGCTCAGGAGGAGACACTACAGGGAGGTGGTCGTGTACGATGATTACACCGACGATATGGACCGATTGCCGGTTCAACACCCGCTGTTCCTGGTGCTCGTTGCTTTGCTGGAGGATAACAGGGAACCTGCGCTTCTGATCGGTGAGTCATTTTGGGTTATTTGGTGGAGGGAAGTATAGGTTAGGTTAGTGTTGGCTTTCTTTGGATGGGTGGATGATGGAGACCATTGTTTTTTATATAAAGTGAGAAGTATAGGTTAGGTTAGTGTTGGCTTTCTTTGGATGGGTGGATTATGGAGACCATTATTTTTTATACAAAGTGAGAAGTATAGGTTAGGTTAGTGTTGGCTTTCTTTGGATGGGTGGATGATGGAGACCATTATTTTTTATACAAAGTGAGAAGTATAGGTTAGGTTACAGTGTTGGCTTCCTTTGGATGGGTGGATGATGGAGACCATTATTTTTTATACAAAGTGAGAAGTATAGGTTAGGTTAGTGTTGGCTTGCTTTGGATGGGTGGATGATGGAGACCATTATTTTTATCCAAAGTGAAAAATATAGGTTAGGTTACAGTGCTGGCTTCCTTTATATGGGTGAATCATGAAGACCATTATTTTCATCCAAAATGAGAAGTATAAGTTAGGTGACAGTAGTGTTGGCTTCTTTTGAATGAGTGAATGATGGAGACCATTATTTTCATCCAAAGTGAAAAATATAGGTTAGGTTACAGTGTTGGTTTCCTTTATATGGGTGAATTATGAAGACCATTATTTTCATCCAAAGTAAGAAGTATAAGTTAGGTGACAGCAGTGTTGGCTTCTTTTGAATGGGTGGATGATAGAGACCATTATTTTCATCCAAAGTGAAAAGTATAGGTTAGGTTACAGTGTTGGTTTCCTTTATATGGGTGAATTGTCAAGACCATTATTTTCATCCAAAATAAGAAGTATAAGTTAGGTGACAGCAGTGTTGGCTTCTTTTGAATGAGTGGATGATGGAGACCATTACTTTAATCCAAAATAAGAAGTATAAGTTAGGTGACAGCAGTATTGGCTTCTTTTGAATGAGTGGATGATGGAGACCATTACTTTAATCCAAACTGAGTATATGTTAGGTTACAGCAATGTTGATTTTCTTTGGATGAGGTGCATGATGGAGACCATCAGATTTTGATCTGATAACTTACCTCATATATGTATATACATAATGTGTATATGTATACACATGTGTATGCCACATGTGTGACATACGTTTACATCATAAAGAGAGATATAGCAGTGACTTTCAGAAGAATTATTACAAAAATTCTTATATATTTGTTTACTTAATATGACCTGTTTCATAAAACAGACGTATGATACCATCGAACATTTCATTAATTGTACAATTTAATTAAGAAATATAGAAAGTCGAAATATTCGTGCCTATTTATAGTAAGAGTTAATTTGATAGGGTTATCTGAGCATAAATTAAAAATTACTCCACAAATTTCGAAACGCCTTATCACCTTTGATAATTGAATAATACGGAAAGTTCTCGAGTAATATTCGATAACAATTCCAGTAGAAATATTAGAAAGTGTTTATTTCATTGAGACACGCTTCTGATACACCGTCATCGTCCAGTTTAGAATTTCGAAGATATCAAGAAAAAAGATCGTTTCGAAACGACTCGATAAAGTACGCGTCACGTTACGCCGGTTGTTTACACACGTTATAGATTATGCTAGACGCACATTAGATATTTGCGAGTTTGATAATTCGATTAGAATCGAAATTGCTTCGTCAGTTTCGAAACGGTCTCATTGTCGATAAAGTACGTGACGTCACGTTGTATTCGTTGTTTATGTAAGATCACGTGGGAGCTGCTGACTTTCGGAAATAACGATGATGCGCCGCGACGATCGCGAAAGTCGTTTCTGCGCCTTTTCTCTCGAGCATTCCTTCCCGAAACGCCGAATCATTGCCTCTGTTTTATTTACGAATCCACCGGAAAATTTACGACCATCGCTTCTCTATGGTTCATTGTGCGAATGCGATAGTTTACTGCAATCTGTATAGTTTCCTTATTCCGTGAATTGCATTCAGATTTCATCGGTAACTTCTTCCGTGGAATTTCTTTGAATATTTATTCGCTTTTGTGTTCACGCAAAGTTGTGTAGACTTGAAGTTGTGTTGAATATATTTTTACTTGCAGTAAAAATTATAGTTTAGTATGTTGTATTGTGTCGTAGTATATCGTATGCTATACTGTTATTGTATTATATTTTGCCACAGTGTATGTACACCATACTAACCTAACATTACTTCTATTTTGCTGATATACATATTGTTACTATATTATACTGTTATACAGAGTGTCTCACAACTAGTGTATGTCTCTGAAATGGCAGATAGCTGACGTTATTCTGAACAAGATTTCCCTTTGCGAAAATTCGGTCTGAAGCTTCGTTTTTGAATTACTAAAGAAAAATACGAACCAATCAGAGCGCGAGGGCGTGTACGCAGACGCGAGACAGCTCCGCCTAGCGGCTGAGCGCGCGAAAGCCTCGCGCTCTGATTGGTCCGTGTTTTTCCTTGATAATTCAAAAACGAAGCTTCAGACCGAATTTTCACAAAGGGAAAAGTTGTTCAGAATCTTGAAGCCCACCAATTCTGAGAGTTACGTTAGTTGTATGACACCCTGTATAGTGTTACATACTATACTGTACTGATACTACTCTGTCACACTATGCATACCATATTAACGTAACATTGATTCAATCACTGTACTGATACTGTATTATACTTACTGATATATTATATTAGACTAAAATACCGTTATTGATACTACGTAATATGACTACATTACATGAACATAGTTCTCTATATTTGTTACTGAAAGCTCTGAAATTGAACTATTTAGCAAAAGCACCGATTTCGACCGACGTTACGCAACGTAAAAATCGTTTTCCAAAGTAAACAACCTAATACATTGCGCTATTCTGTCATAAAGTTTAGCAATAATAATTTGTGTAATTCGGAGCGCAGAAATAAAATGATGGGATAATCTCGAACAGATTGGAAGATCCGAGAACTGCGAGGTACCGAAGGTATCGGTATCGCGATATTCGGTGTTTGGCAAACATAATCAGGGAGAAGAGCGAGCCCGGTGGCATAGTGTAGTGCGCAAATTCTGGCCGACTATTCGCGGCGTCATCTCCGACGTGAGTCATTCCTATGAATAGATCCCCACCTTTTGCCGCCACGGGCTCTGTGTATCGCGGTGACTTCGGCCTCTTCGATGCCTTTTCTTTCCGACCATCGTGCCCTAACATTGTGTCACATGACCTAACATTTCTTTTTGCGCGGGAATATAGGTGGTTATAATTTCCTTATTTGGGTTGTATGTCATATGAATTTCATTATTTGATTTCTTGAATTCTTTCTTTCTAAAAGTTACTGTAACCTTGATGTAAATTTTCTCGTTCATTAACTTCTTCGAACATGATGCTTTTAATCGTGTTCCTCGAACAGGTCATTGACCTGTGATCAACGAGAGGTTAGAGTAACAACTTTGAAGGACACCAATTGTAAAATTAATTATACGTATCACTGTGTAATTATATATTAAAAATTGTAACTTGTTTAAACAAATATAAAACGGATAATATGTGTGACATGCACATGTGTGACCTTTGACGCATTTAAATCGAACACGTGTAAATATCCTTGAAGCAAAATTATTGATCAAGTTATATTCTTTTATTCGTCTCGTTTTTCAGTGAAATATATATGTTTCCGTCACCAAGCGATATTTTTGGAGGCCTCGTTTCCTACGCGTTTGACCAATCACTTTCGAGGACTCGTTCGAGTTTTCAACAATCACATCCTTAAGTTTCATTCTCTTGTTGATCGATAAATCAGTGACGTTATTCAGAGCGTTTGAATGCAAGCAATATTTGCGCATTACTCGAGAATGCATATGCGGAATTCGAAATGAGAAAAACGGTTGGCATTAGAATTATGAAAAACGCGTGACTCATTTGGATGGCCTTCTGTTTTACACTTCCTTAGGCAGAACTCGATCACGGCACACGAAGCTGATTTACGTGAAAAAAAAAAACGATACCTGTCAGCTAGTCGAGTTGATCGACCAATCGTCGTTGGAATAATTAACCGTTCAATTCGATTTCCTATCTGAGTTTCTTTAGTCGTCGGATTTTTCTTGATGTTACTTCAGACGTATTCTTGAAAATTGATAGTTGAGTAGCTATTTGAGTTTTGGGGATTTTTAATGTACTACTTTGGAAAGTAAATTTTTCAACAACTAAAGTACTCAAATCTCACAATCCGCAAGTCCACATTTCCTAATTCCCACATTGTCCAATTCCACATTCCCTAATTACACTTTCCCCAATTCCCACATTTCCCTATTCCCGCATTCCCCAATTCCCACATTTTTCAAGTCCACATTCCCCAATTCCACATTGTCTAATTCCCACATTGTCCAATTCCACATTTCCTAATTACACTTTCTCCAATTCCCACATTTTCCAATTCCCACATTCTCCAATTCCACATTCCCCAATTCCACATTCCCCAATTCCCACATTGCCCAACTCCACATTCCCCAATTCCCACATTTCCCAATTCCACATTCCCCAATTCCATATTCCCCAATCCCCACATTCCTCAATTCCACATTCCCCAATTCCCACATTCCCCAATTCCCACATTCTCCAATACCCACATTCCCCAATTCCCACATTCCCCAATTCCACATTCCCCAATTCCCAATTCCCACATTCTCCAATTCTTACATTCCTCAATTCCCACATTCCCCAATTCTCACATTCCCCAATTCCCACATTCCCCAATTCTTACATTCCCCAATTCCATCATACTCCAATTCCACATTCCCCAATCCCAAAATTCCCCACGTCCCATTTTTCCCAAATCCTGAACCGCCCATATCTCAAAATGCCTCAAATCGGAAATTTAATTAAAAACCAAGAAGATTAGTATCAGGTTTCTACCAGTAGCGAATTCGTAACCCAGTATCCGTCGATAACCGATGAACGAATATGATTGAATAGCGCGTAATATACATTAATTGATCGTTATCGACGATCGACAAAATCAGGTATTTTTCGATTGATTTCAGTGGTGGAACGAGTCTTCCATCGAGCTAATCAGATTGAAGTTATAAAATTTTGATAGCTACATATGCATTGATTCTTTTATAACCTGTAAACTCTGCAATTATTTGCGATCATTTTCATAAGCTTCTGATGGTCGATTAGTTAAAATAATAAGCATATTATCTGAAATAGTGATTGCCTCAAGTGTGACAAATGAAAAACGTAGACACATAAATGAGTAAACATGTACATATATGTATAAATGTGTATATCGAAACTTGATACCAAATATAACAGCAATAAATTACGAACTCTGTATTTAGTTATTAATTATATTTATAAACCCATAATAATATCATAATAGTAGGTAACAATTCTGTAACAATTGCAAACCAATGATTGATAACGACAGACCTAATCACGACTTTCCACGTGAATCGTCCATTAACAAAAGGCACAAAAATAGCGTTACGATTATATTTCATACAGGTAATCGTAAATAAATATAAATGATATACAGTCTACCTAAGAATAGAGAATCTCATCGCGAAAGCAGCTACACGTGTTACCCTGTTGCCAGAAATATTCACGATTCAGAATAGAAGACACCTTGCGAATACTTCCTCGTGTTAAAAATTCCCAACAATTCGCTGAGCGATTACCGATCGATTATTTCGACTGTAACTCGTCTGGTTTAGAGACACGCGTAATAGAAAGGGAGGTAAGGAAAGAGAGGTTCCATACAGGTTGTCTAAAAATAGAAGACACCATGCTGACAATCGGCTACACGTGTTTCCGCGAACTGTCTCGCCCATAGAAATTTTCCAGCGGTTCCTTGAATCTGTTGCGAGAAATGTTCTCGGATTTCTTTGTGTAGAAATATTTCTGGGGATTATCGAAGGCTATGTAACTTTAGAGTGTACTGTTCTCTTCAAATACTGGTGATTTCCCCAATTCCACATTCTCTAATTGCACATTTTCTAATTACACATTCCTCAATTCCACATTCCCCAATTTCGACATTCTTCAATTCTCACATTCCCCAATTCTCAAAGTCCCCAGTTCCCACATTCCCCAATTCCCACATTCCCCAATATCCACATTCCTCAATATCCACATTCCCCAATTCCCACATTTCCCAATTCCACATACCCCAATTCCACTATCCCCAATTCCCACATTCCCAAATTCCCACATTTTCCAATTCCACATTCACCAATTCCACATACCCCAATTCCCACATTTCCCACTTCCCACATTCCCCAATTCCCACATTCCCCAATTCCACATTCCCCAACTCCCACATTCCCCAATTCCCACATTCCCCAACTCCCACATTCCCCAATTCCCACATTCCCCAATTCCCACCTTCCCCAATTCCCACCTTCCCCAATTCCCACATTTTCCAATTCCACATATCCTAATTCCACTATCCCCAATTCCAAGTACCCCAATTCCACAAGATGAGGACTTTGGCCAAATACTGAGGGTACAGCATTCAACTGCAATTAACTGCAGAAAGTTCCAAGCTTCATATCTTACACCAGACAGATAAGAGTCTTGCCGTTCTCAACACACAAAGCTCATCTTATTACACCTACACAGTACTGATATCAAGTACAAATACGTTGTCAGAAATATTAGGTGATTAATAAGTCTGAAATAAGAATATTGATATGAATATTACATGAGTTTAATTTTGATGATCAATCATTTACATCTATCAGATTAGAAAGTGGGAATGTAGACATTTTGAGAGAAATGTATGGCTTTGACGTTTGCAATCTGACACTGAAATCTTGGTTTATTAGACTATAATCTTGAAGATAGTTAACATGAATTCAGTCTAAAACACTCATATCATTCAGATTCAAAAGGAAGGACGTGTTAGCAGACTTGTAGACTTCAGTTCAGAGGCTGACACCAAAATCAAGGTACAATTGTCACATGACTATAAGCTTGAAGATAGTCATTTAGAGTAATCAGATTGAAATGCAAGGAAAGTAGACGTGTTCGACGTATTATGGACTTCAGGTCACTGACTGACACAAAAACCTTGATACAAGTGTCACATGACTATAAGGTTGAAGATAGTCATTTATAGTAATAAGATTGAAGTGCAAGGGAAGTAGACGTGTTGTAAATATTATATTAATTTTGATGTTCAGAGTCTGGCACTAAAAACTTGACACAAGTATTACACGACTATAAGCATGAAGATAGTCATTTGCAGCAATCAGATTGAAAGTAGACATGTTAAGAGAAATATTATACGACTTAGACATTCACTGTCTGAGAAATGTCTTGGTATCGCGTGACTATAATCCTGAAGATAGTCAACGTCAATCATCTTAGTCTACATCAGTCATTTACACTAATCACATTGAAACGCAAGGAAAGTAGATCTGTTAAGAAATATGTATATGTCTTCAATGTTCACAACGTAACACAAAAATGACTTCATACAATTACTACAAGACTATAATCATGAAGATAGTCAACGTCAATCATCTTAGTCCACATCAGCCATTTATAGTAGCCACATCAAGAAGCAAGGAAAGTAAACCTGTTAAGAAGTATGTCTTCAATGTTCACAACGTAACACAAAAGTGACTTCATACAATTACTACAAGACTATAATCCTGAAGATAGTCAACGTCAATCATCTTAGTCCGCATCAGCCATTTATAGTAGCCACATCAAGAAGCAGGAAAAGTAAACCTGTTAAGAAGTATGTCTTCAATGTTCACAACGTAACACAAAAGTGACTTCATACAATTACTACAAGACTATAATCCTGAAGATAGTCAACGTCAATCATCTTAGTCCACATTAGCCATTTATAGCAGCCACATCAAGAAGCAAGAAAAGTAAACCTCTTAAGAAGTATGTCTTCAATCTTCGCAACATAACACAAAAATATCTTGAAACAACTATTGCAAGACCATAATCCTGAAGATAGTCAACATTTACAGTCAAATCAAAAACCCAAAAAAGTCCACTTCCTAGATCTCTCTACAAAAAGTATCGTCCGAAGACCAGTTTCGAAACAGCTAAAAAATAATCGTGTTATGATAAATTGCGGGAGGGCGAGGTGTGTCGAGGCACGTTGTCGCGACGGAGAGCAAAGCCGTCTAAATTCACCGATGAACTAAGCGCCAGCAGGCTCGAACGATGTGACGAGGCGCGCGATATCGCCGGGCAGATAAGGACGCAGCGATTTGAATCGCGTTCACGCTGTGCACATGCGACCGCATGTGCGTCTTGCTTGTAAATTATGCAAGACGTCCGTGTGCTGCACGCGACGGCTTTCTATGAAACACTCTACGAATTCGCTCTTCAAATAAGATCAGCTGGCTGCAAAATAATGAGGGATCAGCACTTTGGCGGGTTAATCGATGTCGATGAAGGGTGACGTTGGAACGGACTTTTACTGGCAATAAACCGAAAGCGTGACGCAAATCGGAGATAAATTTAAACTACTACTGTGACGCGAACCGCGAATTATTCTCTGCCGGGAACGACGCAGTTGCACGTGGACTGCATTGTTTGCTCTTCTTCAGTTTTACGATTCTTAATGATATTAATCAGGGAATTTAAACGGGTGTGATTTATTAGCATTGGATTATCGGATTACTTTTCTTAGGTATCCACACGTGACGCACATTACTGCTAAAATATAATACAAGCTTCATATTCTCGTAACATCTTGTCCTCAAGCTCTTATATTTACATAAGAAGCTTCAAATTCAATTTCAATTCTAACTTATCCACCAATGATCACAGTATCTAAGTTCTCCATAATATTTCAACATACTTTGACTTAATGTTACGACACTAGTTATGTTACTCTACCTGACGCACTTACTGGCAAAATCAAGAGATGTTACATTCATGTCCTTGCATCAGAAGTCTGGTAACGCATCAACCTCATATATGTTTCTGGATATGTAAGATGTGTTCTAAGTCCTTGTAAGCTAGGTTACTAGGTATACCTAGCTTGGACCTACTTATAACATGCTAGTAATAGGTTTCAGCCTTTCTACAAGTCTTCAGTCTTTGCCTATTCTGATAATCTGACAAAGATACCTAAAGGTGGTCCACATTAATTGATACTTCAGTATTTCTGCATAGGTCCGAAGATGTGTTCTAAGTCCTTGTAAGCTAGGTTACTAGGTATACCTAGCTTGGACCTACTTATAACATGCTGGTAATAGGTTTCAGTCTTTCTACAAGTCTTCAGTCTCTGTCTATTCTGATAATCTGACAAAGACACCTAAAGGTGGTCCACATCGATTGATACTTCAGTATTTCTGCATAGGTTCGAAGATGTATTCTAAGTCCTTGTAAGCTTCAATATATGATATTTATACACTAGGTATACGTAGCCTACTTATAACATGCTAGTAATAGGTTTAAGTCTTTCTACAAGTCTTCAGTCCTTGTCTATTCTGATAATCTGACAGAGACACCTAAAGGTGGTCCACATCAATTGATACTTCAGTATTTCTGCATAGGTCCGAAGATGTGTTCTAAGTCCTTGTGAGTTTCAATATATGATATTTATATACTAGGTATACGTAGCTTGGACCTACTTATAACATGCTAGTAATAGGTTTAATCTACATAATCTGACAAAGGTACTTGAAGGTCCATATCACTTGATGCTTCAGTATTTTCAATACAAAAAATTCTGCATGCATTCATCGATGCCCTCTGAGGTACTCTTCGATCTATTTCGACCAGCTCGTTGCTAAACATTAAGGTCAAAGTGGCAGCCAAGTCTCGTAATCCGCGGCTGACTCACCTCTAAATATCTACAACAGAGGGGACGAGACAGCAGAAGAGTGCAGCCGAAGGGGAGGCGATCGTTATGCAACCGTGATTTTGACATACGGCACATCGTTGTTGGCCGTTTCGGCGAGCGTAAACACGGGGTTAATATACACTGTGAGTCACGCTTTACGCGAGAGAAAACTACGACCCGAGAGGACGTTGCACGACATTCACTCTTTCGCTTTGCCAAAAAGAAACACCGCGACGGATTAATATCGTTGCACGAGACTGCTGGGCATCCTCGATTCCGCGAATATGTTAATGGTTCGAGCGAAATGCGTGTGTGCCTTAAAAATCTCATCCGTGTAATAATTCTTTTCATTGAGGAACACATGAGTATCTAATTAATGCGGTCGCAATACGTGATTTTGAGATATGAACACCTTAAGTGTTTCGCTATTTGAAAATTGTTTTAATGATTTTAAGGTATGGAGGATATGTAATGATTTTAGGGTACGAAGGTCACATTAATGATTTTAACATATGATGGTCACATTAATGATTTTAACATATGATGGTCACATTAACAATTTTAATATATGATGGTCACATTAATGATTTTAACATATGATGGTCACATCATTGATTTTCACATATGATGGTCACATTAATGTTTTTAACATATGATGGTCACATTAACAATTTTAACATATGATGGTCACATTAATGATTTTCACATATGATGGTCACATTAATGATTTTAACATATGAAGGTCACATTAATGATTTTCACATATGAAGGTCACATTAATGATTTTCACATATGATGGTCACATTAACAATTTTAACATATGAAGGTCACATTAATGATTTTCACATATGATGGTCACATTAACAATTTTAACATATGAAGGTCACATTAATGATTTTCACATATGATGCTCACATTAACAATTTTAACATATGAAGGTCACATTAATGATTTTCACATATGAAGGTCACATTAATGATTTTCACATATGAAGGTCACATTAATGATTTTCACATATAAAGGTCACATTAATGATTTTCACATATGATGGTCAGATTAACAATTTTAACATATGAAGGTCACATTAATGATTTTCACATATGATGGTCACATTAATGATTTTCACATATGATGGTCACATTAACAATTTTAATATATGATGGTGACATTAATGATTTTAATATAGTAGTCACATTAATGCTGTCAGGTTATAAAAGTCACATTAATGACGTCAGAATATAAAAATCACATTAATGATTTTGAAATACGAGAATCATCTTGATTTTGAGATACGAAAGTCGCCTTGAGTTGAGGTACGAAACTTGACTTTGGGATATGAAAGTCATCTTGATAATTTTAAGATAAGAGAGTCATCTTGATAAATGTAAGATATGAAAGTCGGCTTAACGATCCTGATGTATGAGAGTCATCTTGAGATATCAAAATCATCTTGATGGGACCTCAACAGTTTTCAGATATGAAAGTCAGTCATTCTGAGATATATCGCTTTAATGATTTAAAGAAATAAAATCATCTGAATGGTTTTGAGATATGAATGTCATCTTGATTTCGAGATATGGTTATCCTTCAGATCTTAGTGTGAATATTTATTTTTGTGTATAATAATTAAGCGTTATTTAATTTTTTAATTGTAATTTAGTCACGTAGTTGAAAGAGTGTTCAATCCTGAATAAAAGTGTGAAACGAATGGAAATAAATCAGTAAAAAAATTAAATAGATAATGTTCTTTGACACCTTCAATCCCTGTATAATAAAACACAGACTGTTTGATCGTCGAACTGGAATATTTTCAATTCAGCAAACGTGAATCTGTTTGTACACTGATACAAGAGAGCCGTCGCAAATCCATTGTTTTGAAGAATCGTTCAGATAAAGCACTTTCATTTTCGATATTAAACCAGATCAACTTGTTGATACAATTTTATGTCTGATTACATTGTTCAAATTGGTCTTTGAACTCTCCACGTTTCTCGAGATACATGATAATTGATTATACGTTTTACCAATGTGCATAGACTTAATCCTGCTCTCAATAACAGTCACATCTTAATTCTTGAAAAAGAAGCATGAAATGTTTGGTAATTGCAAATTTTAATGGGGGTAAAGCGAAGAAATCGGGGATTTAGGAAATTGGGAATTTAGGAAATTGGGAATTTAGGAAATTGGAGATTTAGGAAATTGGAAATTTAAGAAATCGGGGATTTAGGAAACCGAGGATTTAGAGAACCGGGGATTTATGGAACCGGGGATTTAAAGAACCGGGGATTTAGGAAACTGGGGATTTAGAGAACTGGGGATTTAGAGAATCGGGGATTTAGGAAATTGGAGATTTAGGAAATTGGAAATTTAAGAAACCGGGGATTTAGCGAACCGGGGATTTAGGGAACCGGGGATTTAGAGAACCAGGGATTTAGGAAATTGGGAATTTAGGGAACCGGGGATTTACGAAATTGGGAATTTAGGAAGTTGGAGATATAGGAAATTGGAAATTTGAGAAACCGGGGATTTAGGGAACCGGGGATTTAGGAAATTGGAAATTTAAAAAACGGGGGATTTAGGAAACCGGAAATTTAGGAAACCGGGGATCTATTAGAGTAATTATAAATTTGAAACTGTGAAGTAGACGCATTCAATCTCCAAAAATGGAGAATGTCTCTAACCGAGAGGGAGCTGACGTCGCGAGTATACGCGATCGAGAATCGTCAGGCGGAGATCGAATCTCGCGTGGTTCGCTTCCGTGGGTGGCACCACGAGGACGTAATTCAACGTTAACGTAGCGGAAGTCGCGATAAAACGGCCAGCAGGCAGATAGCGACCGCTCTCGCAAGAATGAACACGATTACGAAGTCTCAATGAACGTGGCCCTCGGTTACGATGCATTCCCGCCGGAAACAGAGGAGATAGCGCGAAAACTCGAACCGCCATTCGTCATCGTTTCAACAGAAAGTGATCGATTTTTGAACTAATGGAGTATGCAACTAACTTGGTTAATTTATAACTTCACATAAATGCATAATCAAATAATTGAATATGGTAAAATATTCTGTGGAAGATTAGTTGTGATTTTATTTAAATAAATTTTATTCTAAATCCCCGGTTCTTTAAATCCCCGGTTTCTTAAATTTCCAATTTCCTATATCTCCAACTTCCTAAATTCCCAATTTCCTAAATCCCCGGTTCCCTAAATTCCCAATTTCCTAAATCCCCGGTTCTCTAAATCCCCGGCTCCCTAAATTTCCAATTTCCTATATCTCCAACTTCCTAAATTCCCAATTTCCTAAATCCCCGGTTCCCTAAATTCCCAATTTCCTAAATCCCCGGTTCTCTAAATCCCCGGCTCCCTAAATTTCCAATTTCCTATATCTCCAACTTCCTAAATTCCCAATTTCCTAAATCCCCGGTTCTCTAAATCCCCGGCTCCCTAAATTCCCAATTTCCTAAATCCCCGGTTTCCTAAATCCCCAGTTTCCTAAATTCCCAATTCCCTAAATCCCCGGTTCCCTAAATTCCCAATTTCCTAAATCCTCGGTTCTCTAAATCCCCGGCTCCCTAAATTCCCAATTTCCTAAATCCCCGGTTTCCTAAATCCCCAGTTTCCTAAATTCCCAATTCCCTAAATCCCCAATTTCTTAAATCCCCGGTTTCCTAAATCCCCGCTTTTCCAAATTCCAGAAATCCCAAATTTCTAAATTCTCCTCCAATTTTCTGACATATTCACAGCCGATGACTCAGAAATCAGTCAAAAACTGCGATAAAAACCAGAACTATTTACCAACGAGCTAATTGCACGATTACCTGCAATCACGATTTAAATATAGCAGCGCTGTTTACCGACGAGTATTTTTGCAAACTGATAAAGAGACTTGACGAATAAATCCGACATATAAAACAAAACACTTCGTCGTCAATTTTCGTAAAGAACTTTCCAGTTCAAGATAGCTCGCGTAGATAATAATTATGACATTTTTAATCGATCACGTTTCACTCGATCGTTTTGCACGTCCTTCTGCGATAAGAGGAAGGACGATGCATACGTCACGCATAAATATGCATCGCAGTAATTTATGCAAATTGTATTAGTGAAATCGACGGAAATCGATCGATTAGAACGCTGTCAGATACTTTGATCTTCGTATACATTATCGAGTAGTCTTTTAAACGACATTAACTTCTAGCTTCGTCAGATTTGAGATAATATGTCTATGATGACGATATGTATATGTATATAATACGTATATGTGTGTATGACAATATGTATGATTTATGTGTGTACATACATGTAGATGTAACTGTGTGGTTGACAAGTTGGCAGCTGAAGAGAACGTGCATCTTACTTACGTTTAAAAAACAGCCACTTGTGAAGTACACATACATGCAAACTGCAAACACATACATGCAAACACACATCCACTGCTAACACCATATTAAGGGTAAAAAAATCAAAACGTAAAAATTCCGAAACCAAAAGCATATGTCCAGATTTGAATCCCCATCAAATTTTCTCTATAATAAGCATGAAAGTAAAAGGGAATAGTACATAAAGATAATATTCCCCGACCCCGAGATCATTCATCAAAGGGACACAGAAGGAACAAAGAGGCACGGAATGGTCCGCGAGCGTCGGACCGGTTGAATCATCGCTGGAAAAAAAGCCGGGTAGGGGTTGATTAGCTCGATCGTAGCCCGTGGGACTCGTCCCCGTGCGGGCCAAATTGAAAATCGGAAAAGCGTGGAAGCGTGAAGGCTGCATCGTTTTGGCCCGACGCTAACTCCGCAGCCTTAATGAATTAGTCATCGCTTTTTGAGGAGGCTGGTCGAGTAGGGTGGTGTACGGCGGGAGTACGAATGGCTATATTTTGCTTTTGTGAGCTTTCCTCGATCCCTCGCAGCATCCTGCGATGAGAGGCTGTTTAGAGGCGGAGGGGGTGCCACCCTCGAGAGCGGCACCCAATCGAGGGTGGAAGGCCGCGTCATAGGACGCATCTGGATCAGCTGTCGATGACGATTATTATACGTGAGTCACCCGTTGGAAGCTCGGTTTAAAGTGTATCAATGACTAACGTGTCCAGTACACGTCTGGCTCGTCAACCCCCTCCAGGTCTCTTACCCCCTTGGACTGTCCCTAATTCACGAGCTTATTCATCGAATGCGTATGACGTGTACGCATTGTTTCTTTTCCTTTAACCACCCCTTTCGGACCCTATGCAATAACCAACAGGATGACATCCACCGTTTGCCTCGCTCGTTTTTTACATCATGGATATGGAGGACTTTGTTAGGGTTTTTAGTTTTGAAATTTTTGAATTTTTTCGTTGTAGGAATTTTACTGGGGTTTTTGAACGTAGAGCCTCGGGAATTTGGAAGGGTTACAGGGTCAAATATTTAGGAGGAGAGTTAGGATTTAGGAAGTGACATTTGAAAGTCGAGGAGTGAGTGTATAATGATGGACAATATGGAGTTGAGTATTTGGTGATGGACAATTTTGGAAGTTGGACAATTTGAGAATCTATGGATTTGGAGATTTGCAAGGTGAGGAATTTGGGAGGGTTACAGGGCCAAATATTTAGGAGGAGTCTTAGTATTTAGGAAGTGAGATTTGAAAGTCGAGGAGTAAGTATAATGATGGACAATATGGAGTTGGTATTTGGCGATGGACAATTTTGGAAGTTGGGCAATTTGAGAATCTATGGATTTGGAGATTTGCAAGGTGAGGAATTTGGGAGGGTTACATAGTCGAATATTTAGGAGGAGAGTTAGGATTTAGGAAGTGAGATTTGAAAGTCGAGGAGTAAGTATAATGATGGACAATATGGAGTTAGGTATTTGGTGATGGACAATTTTAGAAGTTGGGCAATTTGAGAATCTATGTATTTAGAGATTTGCAAGATGTTCCTTAATGATCCTTAATGATGAATTTAGATGTTCCTTGATTTGAAGTTTGAACAGCCAAAAATTTACAACCCTTGAAAAAATTCATAAATTACACAACTTTAGAGATCAACCCCTAATTCTTGTAAAGGAAAAATAACGAGACCCGATTTCAATACATATTTTATTAACAGGTGATAGAATTCAGAAAGGTGCACGTTTCTGAAGAATTTATGAAATAAATGAGCTAATAAATCTCAGCTACTGATAACTACAAATTTACGAGCCTGGGGTGGTTGATTAATTCGAAATGGACAGTACACGAGAACGTTATCCACTAATGGTCCCAAAGGGTTAGATCTCTAATGCACTTCCAAATCGCACCCTCTGTGATCATAATTCTTGCAGATTCTAGGGTTCTCCTTCATATTTCACGAACATCCTCATAATATTATACAAATACCGTTGCAAATTGCTTTTTAATATTCAGTCACGTCTCGGTGTGTCACATGGGGATGCTATAAAAAGCCCCATTTTCGCAAAGGTTATCAGAACCGTGTCCCCATTTTTGAGACCTACTGAGACAGTAGAAAGACACCCTATGAGACCTACTGAGAAACTCCCTGTATGTGAACTATCCACATAACCTAACCACATACACTGCCATAAGTATCCGAACACTTGGTTTCGTTACATAAAACACAGTTGAACTTTGTACGAAAGGTATTTAGGGTTATCATATCATTTGTAATAATTATTATTATCTTTTTTGAGGTGTCATAACGTAATAGAATTAATTTTTAAGTACAAATTATACAATGAAAGTGTGAAAGTAAAATTCATGTCCAGAAGTACAAAGTCCAAATTCGTGAATCTAATGAAACGCTTTCGATTCTAAAAAAAATTTTAATTTCTACTGTGTTTCATTTCTATGGTGCAGAACATATTCAGAGGGTTCTTCGATATGTTTCAAGTGTTTGTAAACTGTTGGTAGATGTTTAGGTTCCCTCGATGGAGATAAGAATGGAGGTAACGCTACGCACTCGACAGTTTCGGTTTAGTTCGTCTGTAGCTTCTTTTCCATCGAGATATGAATTCCAAACGAGAATTATCAATCGAAAAACGTTCCAGTATTCTGACCTTCGCAGAAAAAAAATCGATTTTAGTTACTGTTGCAGATACCTGAATAACTTTCATGCAACGCAAATGCATATTTCGCTTGTGTCCGGATACTTATGGACGGTAGTGTATCTTAATTCCACAATGCGTCAGAGAGCTCAAGGGATTTATCTAGAAGATTTTAAATCCTGGCATCGATCAGAGTCCTTTATCGGTATTACGATGTCTCGAATCGCGATTCTCGTTATCGATGAGTGGATTTCGTTGTTTTTCGCGGTTCCGTGAATCGCGTGACGCATCGCACGTTCGCCGTTTATCCTTCGCGGAATTTCTTATCGCGATCGGCGGATAAACAAGTCATTGTTCAAATAAAATAATATTTGGGAAATAGGAACGGGCCTCGAACAACTAATTAGGCGTTTCATTTCATCTAATTATGTTCGTTGGTTAATTTGTTTTAATTAGGAAGGTTCATTATATGATTTTTTGGTGGAGAGATTTTTTAGTCTCGGGTAATGTAGTTTAGTTGAAAAATTGAAGATTAAAGTTTGTTTCATGATTAATGACTTTTAATGATTAATTCAGTTTAAGGTGAATGATCAAGGTTTAATTGAAACTGCAAGATCAGAATTTTATTGAAAGTTCATGATTAATGTTCAGTTGAAACTTTCAATTTAATTGAAAGTCGATGATAAACCTCCTATTCAGACTTCAAGTTGAAAATTGAATTGATACTCGATGATTAATGTCCAATTGAAGCTTCAAGATTAAAATTTAATTAAAACTCGATGATTAGTGTTCAGTTGAAACCTCAAGATTAAAATTAAATTAAACATTCAAACTTGAAGACGAAACTCCACCCACCTGTTTTCAAACAATTTTCAAAAAATTTGAATTATAATTCAGAATTTAAATTACACCTAAGTTCGTTCCATGATCCCGATGGTTCATTTCCCATGTTTCATTGTGGAAGACATTCTACAGATCTCCCTCGATTATGAACCTCAGATCGTCTTACTTTTCTTCACGGTTACCGTTCGAGACCTTATCGAGCCACGAAATCTCCAACATCCTCGATATCGCCATGTTGCGAAAGTCTCGTGTTTATTCATTGTCGCGGATTTCAGCGTGCATCCTGCTGCATCGTGTCACAGTGGTTCTCACTCTTATTCGCTTTCGAAATCGGCGTTCGTTATAAAGTTCACAAAGTCAGTGTAACGATTTAGGTTTAAAGAAGCTATAGCATTAGAGATTCCGAGGGGGATCGTCGACGAGAAAAGCAGAAGCTCGTGACGCATCGTTTGGTAATTTGTGGCGCGTTGAGATGCGAACGCGTGGCGCCATCGAAGCCGTTTTCTGGCTCCTCGTTGCGTGTCTATCGAATCTTCGTTCGAAACTGGAGTTTCTAGGCACCAAATTCATTTAGACACCATATTCGATCAAATAAAATTGGACGTGTAACGAGAGTTCACTTATCGAGTGTCCATTTAAGGAGTGTCCACTTAACTAGCGTTCATTTAACGAGAGTTCATTTAACGAGAGTCCATTTATCATTGCAGTACTTTGACAAATTAGACTCGTCATGTACTTACAGTTATAATGTGATACTTCTTATTAAAATATTAAATACGTTTCAATTTGAAGTTTAAGTCCAATTATAATTTTTATAGTCAAAGACCTCTGAATACACAATATTTTAATTTTGAAGTCACAATATTTTAATTTTCATCACTGAACTTAATATTATTGCGGTTAATAGTTACTTCTGACTGACGTACCTAACAAACTAATCATACGGCAAGGGTTAACGAGCGTCCACTTAACGAGTGATCATTTATCAAGTGTCCACTTAACGAGCGTTCATTTAACGAGTGTCCACTCTAAAAGAATCGTCCCAGGACGAATCCTGATGCAGGAAACGGATTCTTTCGTCGGGAACGAATGGATCAAGCCGATGACTGGGTGAGTCAGAGAGAAAGTAAGAGTCGAATCGAAGTGAAACAGAGTTCGAGTGCTTTGACTCGCAGAAGAGAACAGGCCACGAATTAGAAACGCGATTCCGTGGGGCCATCGTCCGCTGGGAACACGTCGTCATTCTTTCTGCTGCCTTTACGTCCAGGATCAACCATCGCGTGCATGTACCCCATAACGATCTAATACATAAGTGGTTCGAAACAAACTGAGTCCATTTGACAAACTGAATTTGGAATTAGCATCGTTGAAAGGGGATGTTGTAATTGAGTCAGGTTTAGGGTGAGGTGGGGTGGAGAGTCAAACAGTTTTGGTATTTGGGGTTTGAGGATTTTGGGACTTGGAGATTTGGGCACTTTGGGATTTGAGAATTTGAGGATTTTGGGACTTGGAGATTTGAACACTTAGGGATTTGAGCACTTGGGGATTTGAATCTTTCGAGATTTGAAGATTTAGGAAGATTTGGAAATTTTATACTTGGAAATTAGGGAGTTTGGAGATTTGGGAGATTCTGCACTTGGAAATTAAGGAGTTTGGAGATTTGGGCACTTAGGGATTTGAGAATTTGAGGATTTTGGGACTTAGAGATTTGAGCACTTGGGGATTTGAATCTTTTGAGATTTGAAGATTTAGGAAGATTTGGAAATTTCATACTTGGAAATTAGGGAGTTTGGAGATTTGGAAGATTCTGCACTTGGAAATTAAGGAGTTTGGAGATTTGGGCACTTAGGGATTTGAAAATTTGAGGATTTTGGGACTTGGGGATTTAAATCTTTCGAGATTTGAAGATTTAGGAAGATTTGGAAATTTTATACTTGGAAATTAGGGAGTTTGGAGATTTGGAAGATTCTGCACTTAGAAATTAAGGAGCTTGGAGATTTGGGCACTTAGGGATTTGAAAATTTGAGGATTTTGATACTTGGGGATTTGAGCACTTAGGGATTTGAATCTTTCGAGATTTAAAAATTTAGGAAGATTTGGAAATTTTACACTTGGAAATTAGGGAGTTTGGAGATTTCGGAGATCTACACTTGGGAATTAAGGAGTTTGGAGATCAGGGACATTTTACACTTGAAAATCAGGGAGTTTGGAAATTTGCTAATTGAAAACTTATGGATTTAGAAACCAAACTGAATCAAATAGAATTGAATCATAAATTAAGTTGAACCAAACTACTAGGAATTGAACCTCGCAAGAAAAGAACTGCGTTACATGAACTCGAAGCACTCACAAGAAATTGAGTCATAAATTCAAATACGTCGAATTGAGTCACACAGAATTGAATCACCCGTAAAGCCACGTTGAATAAAATCTCTCCGAATTGACTAATCACATGAAAGCCATTACACCTCTTTCTGAAACATGTCTATGTCTGATAACGCTTTATTCAACCTACTTTCTTGAATACATCTTTTTCGTAACATCCAAGAAAGTCGATAAAGAAACGATCACGTATAAAAATGAAACTTTGAAAAATTCCAACGATACCTGAACTCTCTCGTTGGCTTTCTAAGGCAATTCTAATGTCGCGTATTTCTGTCGCATCGGTCCTGCTGCGACAGCAACGAGAGGCGCCCGGTGCACCTATTTCATCCGTTTCGAGTGAAAGTAACGGAACTGGAGCAGAACGGGACCGTTTCTGTCCAGCGCAGTCATTTCGTGTTCGATCGATCTGTTACAAGAAATTCCGTCTCCGAGAGACACGGTAAATTCTTTTGTCGACGAATCTCTTCATTCGTCAAGCTGACGCTGGCAGCCATCAAATCGTCCCGTCGCCAAATTTTCCTGGTGTATTGTACTCCCTTGACGTTTATCGTTTGTTCTGCCACGACTTGGCACGCTCGTTGACGGGTAGCTGGGAAATTGTCGACGGAGAGAATGAATAGCTAGGATGAAACGTCGACGATGGCGAGATGCGATGCAGGGAGATCACACTTTATCATTGCAAATACATGAGCGAGATTTTAGCTGATTCTGCAGCTTGATTGAGAAAATTTCGAATCTTTCGAGGTTTCGGATTGAAGAAGAGTTTTTAATAAAACGGAAGGTTTCGAGTGGGAATCGAATACCATATCCGCAGATTTTAATGGGTTCTCAAATTTCTAAATTCTTGAATTTGGCAAATTTCAAATTTTTATAGGAGTTTTCAAAATTTGCAAATTCTCAAATTCCCCGATTCCGCAAATCTCACAAATTCTCTAATCCCCCAAATTCTCAAATCTCCAAATTCCAAATCTTCCAATTCTCAAATTCCCCAAATTCTCAAATTCTCAAATTTCCCAAATTTCCCAAATTCCCAAATTTTCAAATTCCCCAAATTCCAAATTCTCCAATTCCCAAAATCCCAAATTCCCTAGATCCCAAACCCCAAATTCCCTAGATCGCAAATTCCCCAAACCCCAAATTCCAAATTCCCCAAATTCCAAATTCCCCATATCCCAAATTCACCAAATCTCACATTCACCAAATTCCCAAACCCCAAATTCCAAATTCGCCAAATCCCAAATCCCCCAGATCCCAAATTCCCCAAACCCCAAATCCCCCAAATTCCAAATTCCCCAAATCCCAAATCCTCCAAATCCCAAATTCCCCAAATCCCAAATTCACCAAATCCCACATTCACCAAATTCCCAAACCCCAAATTCCAAATTCGCCAAATCCCAAATCCCCCAGATCCCAAATTCCCCAAACCCCAAATCCCCCAAATTCCAAATTCCCCAAATCCCAAATCCTCCAAATCCCAAATTCCCCAAATACCAAATTCCCGAAATCCCAAATTCACCAAATCCCACATTCACCAAATTCCCAAACCCCAAATTCCAAATTCGCCAAATCCCAAATCCCCCAGATCCCAAATTCCCCAAACTCCAAATCCCCCAAATACTCCAAATCCCAAATTCCAAATTCCAAATTCCCCAAATCCCAAATCCTCCAAATCCCAAATTCCCCAAATACCAAATTCCCCAAATCCCAAATTCCCCAAATCCCAAATTCCCCAAATCCCAAATTCCCCAAATCCCAAATTCCCTAAATCCCAAATCCGAAATTCCCCAGATCCCAAATTCCCCAAATTCCAAATTCCCCAAATCCCAAATTCCCCAGATCCCAATTTCCCCAAATCCCAAATTCCCCAAATCCCAAATTTCCCAAATTCCCCAAATCCCAAATTCTCCAACTCCTCAAATCCCGAAAGTGCTGCCTTACGTTCGCAAATTCACGATCTGCGGAAACGGGGTTTGAGGGAAGGTCGAATACGAGCGGTAGCGGTGTCTGACCGTTTTATTTCACCAGCACCGAGACGATGACCTCACTGCTCATTAATGCTCGCCAAGTTGGCTAAATCGGGCGTCGCTGACGAATCTGGCACGATGTCCGTGGCGCTCGGACACCTTGTGCGAAAAATGTGTCCTACCCCTCCCTTACTCGCACACTATTCAAATTTTTCACTTTCGATAACTGCGAAGTCGTCTCTCTAAAGTACAAACAGTTAACCTTCCTGACCCTAAACCTAGTTACTCAAATATATCTAGCTATACCAAATATAATACCTGAGCAAGTGTCTACCCAGAATGCATTTTCTATATTTCCTTATCAGGATCAACCGCTGAATAATCGACGTTCACGGTTCACGATCGAGAGAAATTGTTCGCAAGCATAGTGACTTCACAAAGAAAGAATCGCTGGAACGGTGAATCACGTGTACTCGTTTATTGACACACAGGGGACGTGCGTGTCTTTCGCTATTACTACAAGAAAAGGGAAGAAAACATTTCCAGCCAGACTCGAGTAAAAAGAAGATCGTTTCTGTGTCGATGCTCACGTCTCGAATGATATCATCTGTCCAAAATCGTCGACAAAGACCGCCGTCGCATAGTAATCGCAAAGATTGCACTTGTAAACGTTGACTCACGGATCGATTTAAAATCCCAACATTTCTCTGCTACCGTCATTCGATACGATGCTTGCACTTCAATCCACCTCGAGCAATTATCCGATGTTTGCTGTATCGATTCGTATGACTCATTGTTAATTAACAGATGTTACTTCAGTCTTCGAGAACATTTCATTCCTCGCATTCGCGAGAACAAGACGTTGCTTGTAATTCAGATCGTATACGGTTTTTGCCGAAGCTCACCGAAATTTATGCACCATTTGTATTTTTGTAAGTAGTATGCTGATTCGACGTCGTAAAAGTTATATCCGTACCTCGTTTCGGAACAACTTGTTTATTGTCTACTTCTATATTCTTAGAATGCAGCTTGATGGAAAAACATCTATTCTGAGAATGTGAAGGTAGATGAATAACTTGTTTTTAAATTTTATGACCTTGCGTTGTTTTCATTCTGGGAATTGGGATGAAAGGATTAAGGATACTGGACGTTTTAGAAGCACTGCGGTTTTTAGTGTATAGGTGATCGATTGCTGGACGAGTACTTGCGAGAAAGTACTGCGAGTTGGCCCTCTGGTGGCGAACGAGCGAACGTGCGCTTGAAGCTTTCGGAGTGTTCTGAAATTTACAAATTTTCAAGTTCCATAAACTTTAGGTTTCTAAATCATTGAATTTCTGAAGTCCCAAATTTCTCGCATTTAAGTCTCCAAATCTTCGTGAACTCTGAAATTTTCAAATGCCTCAAACTTTCCCAGCATCACAGTCTTCAACGATATCTGTTTCACCATGAAGAAATCGTCTGCAATAAGTCTCGTAGTTTTCCACCAAAAAAGCGTCACTTTCCCAAGAATACTCACAGCATCCAGACAAAGGTGTCCAAGCGTGTCTCGAGGTTGGTCGTCGCGAAATAAAACGTCGTTCGTCGACCCCGTGCACCAGCTGACGATGTTTCAACTCGCTCCGCGCCGCGCCGGTTCCTTTCATCCGCTTCATCCCGCACGATGATTCACTCTCCCGTTCCCAAAGTGGCTGGCCGAATGGGAGACGAAGGACGAACGATGAGGACGTGCCTAACAGCGTGTGCAACGTTCTCCACGCTCCTTTTTTTCCTCCCAACTTCCTCCTTCTTTCTTTCTCCCCCTTTCTCATCGATCCTCCATTAATTTTATCCGGGAAGTGTTTTGAGGCGGTCAAAAATTTCGTTAGGTGTCGTTAGGTGTTAATAAGAGACGGGAGATATCTGACAGGAAATTATCGAGCAACAACCATTTTGAGCATAACCTATCAATTATTACTAAAATTAATTTTTTACTAGCTATCTACAGATGAAGTAGAATGGTGTTAATAAGAGAGAGGAGATATCTGACAGGAAATTATCGAGCAACGACCAGTAGGAGTATAACCTATCAGTTATTATTAAAATGAATTTTTACTAGCTATCTACAGATGAAATAGAATAGTGTTAATAAGAGAGAGGAGATATCTGACAGGAAATTATCGAGCAACGACCATCATGAGCATAACCTATCGGTTATTACTAAAATTAATTTTTACTAGCTATCTACAGATGAAGTAGAATAGTGTTAATAAGAGAGAGGAGATATCTGACAGGAAATTATCGAGCAACGACCATCATGAGCATAACCTATCAATTATTACTAAAATTAATTTTTTACTAGCTATCTACAGATGAAGTAGAATGGTGTTAATAAGAGAGAGGAGATATCTGACAGGAAATTATCGAGCAACGACCATCATGAGCATAACCTATCGGTTATTACTAAAATTAATTTTTACTAGCTATCTACAGATGAAGTAGAATAGTGTTCATAAGAGAGAGGAGATATGTAACAGGAAATTATCGAACAACGACCGTCATGAGCATAACCTATCAATTATTATTGAAATGAATTTTTACTAGCTATCTACAGATGAAGTACAATAATGTTAATAAGAAACAGGAGATATCTGACAGGAAATTATCGAGCAACGACCACCAGAACCATAACCTATCAATTATTATTAAAATGAATTTTTACTAGCTGTCTACAGATGAAGTAGAATAGTGTTAATAAGAGAGAGTAGATATCTGTCAGGAAATTATCGAGCAACGACCACCAGAACCATAACCTATCACTTATTACTGTCGATGACTCTGAAACAGAATAAAATGAGGCACATCTGTACATAAACCTCCTTCAATTATTCTTCATCGAGAGAACCCTGTCTCTGCTGAAGATGATTCGCATGTGTTATGAAAGAGACTATACATGACGTCAGATTGAAGCGTTCTGGCAATCCTGGTCGACAGGTAGATCGAGCCAGAGCGCGTTTAGGAAGAGTGGATTGATCAAATGTCGGGGAAAGAGGGGATACAGAGTGTGCATGTTCGACAATGAACGGAGCGAGTGAGTCGAGATGCCGTTGGAATGCCGTTCATTGGCAGACCTGCACGAGAAACGAGCATGAGGTGCAGAAGGGAAAAGAGGGCAGTCCACGATGCGGGTTGCTTTCCTCGCATGGCCTTCACACCTTCACCTCGTCTCACCTCGCTCGGCCACGCCAATCCACGATGTGTCGCTATTTCCACATCTCGAGATACGTTAGATACTCTTTATCACAACTCTGTGTCCCTAGATCCCTATGATTCTGGATTATACAATCCCTGGGTCTCTAGGTCTGTGGATCAGTACATACGTTTCTGAATCCGTACTCCAGATTCCTACTTTGGCTTTGTCTCTAGGACTACGTCTGCAGATTTATACGTTCGTACCTAGGTTTCTAGATCTCTACGTTGCTAGATTCCTACGTTCACGAATATCTGAGTTCCTAGATAGTTATGTATCTAAATTTGTAAATTTCCTGGTAATCCAGAAAATCGAGTATGAGACCTTTCCTAACGCAGACTAAAAATTGATCACCTTTGGATTGTACCTAAAATTAATGTGTAAAGTTAGAAAATATTACCTAAAAGAAAAGATGCGAAGAATTTAAGAAGAAGTAAACGGAAGAGAAATTCGATTGTGTCAGAGAAATCTCGGTTAGATTTTCACATCAGCAGACGTAAACGAGCTTGACCCCCACGATCGTGGGCAGAGATTTTACGACGGAATCGAGATCCACGGTGATCGTTGCTTCTCGTTCAGGCAATCAGATCTTACGAGCCCGCCAGTTACTTAACCATCAGGCGTAAATTACTTTGGTTCTCACTTTGGGCGTTACTTTATGCCTCGCTTTAATACCACCGTTACGTTAGCCCGTTTTAACGATCGCATTATTCCTCTAACGAGTAACTATAACCACACACTTTCGATCGTATCATCGACGCCATATAATGGATTCTAAATTTCACTAAGTCTGCGTTTTATAATAACGCAATATCGGTTTAACCAATACAGCATTCACCAGTTACACCATATTTTATATATATGACAGGGTACAATACGTGGCGATATAACGGATGGTCAATAATGAGTGGTCATTCAACGCTTGACTATTCAACATATGGCCATATAACGTGTAGAGGTTTAGTGTATGATGACACAGATTGTGGTTGCACGATCCATATGGACGACGCGTGTAGTAATGGTGGAATGGCGATATAACACGAGGGAATATATCACGTAGTAAATACGCGTAGGAATTTAACTTGTGGCGATATAACGAGTGGAAATACAACGAGCAGAAATAGAACGCGTAGGAATGTGGCGCGCGGCTATATAACGCGAGGGGATTCAGAGCGTAGTAATTTGTTGCGTGGCGATATAACGCGAGGAAATTCGATGCGTAGCAATTCGATGCGTGGCGATATAACGCGTGGAAATTCGGCGCTTAGCAATTCGGTGCGTGGCGATATAACGCGTAGAATTCGACGCGTAGCAATTCGGTACGTGGCGATATAACGTGTAGGAATTCGAAGCGTGGCGATATAACGCGAGGAAATTCGACGCGTAGCAATTCGGTGCGTGGCGATATAACGCGTAGAAATTCGACGCGTAGCAATTCGGTGCGTGGCGATATAACGCGAGGAAATTCGGCGCGTAGCAATTCGATGCGTGGTGATATAACGCGAGGAAATTCGATGCGTGGTGATATAACGCGAGGAAATTCGACGCGTAGCAATTCGATGCGTGGCGATATAACGCGAGGAAATTCGTCGCGTAACAATTCGATGCGTGGCGATATAACGCGTAGAAATTCGACACGTAACAATTCGGTGCGTGGCGATATAACGCGAGGAAACTCGACGCGTAGCAATTCTGTGCATGGCGACATAACGCGTAGAAATTCGGAGCGTGGCAATAAAACTCGAGGAAATGTAACACGCAGGTATTGCACGCACAGAAATACAATTCACAGAAATTTATCGCATTAATATAACTTCGGCGATATAACTGATTGTCCACAAAATCCACCAAAGATTCGAAACATTGTTATTTAGAAATATTCGAGTGCAACAACACGTAAAGACTGTAATCCGAACGTAGGCAGAGATTTTACGATCGAGTCGTGTTTCGAGTCAGCCATTCGTCTCGTCCTTTAATTTTCTTTAACGAATCCTATCATCAGCGATGCAGTCCGTAAATTTAAACCTACGTAAACCGGCGTCGTCATATTTTCACTGTCGCGACTCGTTACATAAATACATTAACATTTTACGATCGATCCTAATCGATCGAGTTTCACTTTGTCCGCTCGCGGATATTTCGGTTCGTTTTACCGAAGACAGATTCCGATGGCCGCATATTCATTGAGGTTTCCGGACGATTTACCGAATTCCTCTCGAATCATTGAACAGCAGGGGTACGTACCCGGCGTGAAACCGTAGGTTAATAGGATTTGTTACGCGTAGGCTGAGATTTTACGAGCGATCCGTGCTGATCGCACAGGGTAGCGACAATGATTGCATTACCAAGGACGGATGAGTGAAAGGAACACATAAACGCGTACACTTTGATCTTTGTTGAATCGTGAAACTTTGCATCGAAGTTGCACTATCTTTCATCTTTATTCCTTTTCACGAAACGTGCCGAAATGTTCCTCGGAATTCCTATGTGTAACTATTCTGGGAATTTTATCCTGGACAGACTTTTACCAGCAAAGCAAAAGTGCTGTTGTGTCATAGAGATATGTGTTTCTAAATTCTGAGATCCCCGGACATTTTCTCTAAGAAGAATGATAGATGTCATGATTTATATTTGTACATTTTTGGATTCTTTCATTGACATCTTTAGTAAATGTCAATGTCTCAGCCTACCCTGAATTGTCCCAAAAGTCTCTAAAGACTTATTGATTACTCTAAATGTTTGAATCCAGAATTTCTCCAGATGTTTAAATCTTTAGATCTAACTAGATCTCAGATTGTTATGCTTCCTAATATCTGTGACATATCTTTAGACCTGCTAGATTTTCCTATCTATTGTCACAGCGCAATTATCCATAGATCCGCGCGTCATCTGCCGAAAAGCTAATTGAAAGTACAAATCGTCCGTAAACGACGTTGGAGCGTTGGAAATGAATGTAAATTGACACAATTGGTTTGCCCGTGAGCGACGTTGGAAATATCGATTGCGCCTGCTTCTTTCGATGCGGGTATCCGATTAAATCGCGAGACAAACGGACAAGTTAATCATCGGAACACACGTGAAAGCTGATAAAACGAATAATACAAGCTTTAATCCGTGACTCATCATCCCCTATAGATTTCCGGGCGAGGAAACGTACGTGCGAGTATCTTTCCATTTGATCGTTCGCGCATTGTTTGAGGAACAAAAGCCTACCAAAGACCGATGATGCATCGAGAGCCGAATCAATTATGCAACGAAGATCGAGTGGCCGAGACGAGTGTCATCGGCGAGCGAAATACCGGCACGGTTCAAGTGTCGTAATCGAGGTGTCGAGGAAACGCGTGCTTCGAGTCCAATGTCGGATCGAGGAATGCAAAAGCTGGCAAGGAATGCAGATTCCAGGTGATCGTGTTTTCTTTCCCGCGAATGCTACTTCTATTACTCATCATTGACTAATCGATCGTTATCTCTTGGTATTGACGCCGATCGAAGGATGTCGAGGATTTAGAACGGGAATTATCGGACTTCGGGGATGTGGGTCATTTTCAGATACGACATTTTTTACCACACTACTTTTGTGTTCAATTTGGAATTATACTCACTTCGTGTTTAATCACTATTATATGTTTCTGCTACTGAAGTATATGATATAGAGCATACATGCATGCATACATGTATGAGAATACTTATAGCACCTACACATACATACATGTATAAATGTATGCTTACATGTGTGCATGGGTGCTGTAAGTATAAATGTATACATACATGTATGTATAGATGCTGTAAGTATTCTTATACATGTGTGTATACATGTATACATATGTAGGTGCTGTAAGTATTTTTATACATGCATGCATATATGTATACATACATGTATAAATGTATACTGACATGTATGTATAGGTGCTACAAATATTTTTATACATGCATGCACATATGTATACATACATGTATAAATGTATACTGACATGATTGTATAGGTGCTACAAATATTTTTATACATGCATGCACATATGTATACATACATGTATAAATGTATACTGACATGTATGCATAAGTGCTATAAGTATTTTTATGCACATATGAACGCATGTATGTATGCATGTGTACATACATGTATGTATAGGTGCTATAAATATTCTCAATTTTAAATTTGATATTGTACATTGTTACCAAGTAACACTTACACCAGTGCATTTTTATGGCAACATAAATAATATGTCTAGCATGTACTGCCAGAGGGTTTCATGACACGAACTGTCTTAAATATTTCATCAAGAATAAATGTAACGGAGGTGACTTCACCTATCCTTCTAGAATACCCACTCTCAGCGCACCGCCATATTAGTTTAAATCAGCTCGAATAAACAGAGTACTCAAAAGACAAAGGAACAAGCCTATGTAGTCACCGACAACCACAACAAAGTTCTAGTATTCCACCCACCAGCGGCTGACTCATTGCCCCACAGACGGTGAAACTAATATAAATAAACAACCAGAAGTTTTCACCAAACGATGTAACCATAAATGAAGAATCCAACAATAGCTTGATATAGGGACGGTGGAAAACGATGCATCATCGATTATGCAAATTGAACGAATTATAAAACACGCTGTTGAGTAAGGGTGGGATCATCTTCAAGATATGGGTTGGACCGCCATATATTGCCTTGGGGATGGGATTTGGAATTTCTTGTATGATATTGGAGGTCTCAAAGTTATTGGTTTTCAAATTTTAGAATTCCAAAGTATCATATTTCATGGCTTTCATTATTTTGAATTAAAATTAGGAAACTTTGGAATTTCTACATTTCCAAATTCCCACATTCCTCAATTCCCACATTCCCCAATTCCTACATTCTCCAAATTCTTAAATTCCCCAATTTCCACATTTCCCAATTCCCACATTCCCCAATTCCACATTCTCCAATTCCCACATTCCCCAGTTCCACATTCCCCAATTCCACATTCCCCAATTCCCACATTCCCCAATTCCCACATTCCCCAATTCCCACATTCTCCAAATTCTCAAATTCCCCAATTCCCACATTTTCCAACTCCCACATTCTCCAATTCCCACATTCCCCAATTCCCACATGCCCCAATTCCCACATTCCCCAATTCCCACATTCCCCAATTCCCACATTCCCCAATTCCCACATTCCCCAATTCCCACATTCCCCAATTCCCACGTTCCCCAATTCCACATTTTCCAATTCCCACATTCCCCAATTCCTACATTCCCCACTTCCACTTTGCCCCAATTCCTACATTCCCCAATTCCCACAATCCCCAATTCCCACATTCCCCAATTCCCTACATTCCCAAATCTCTCTAATCCTCAAGTAGTCAACAACCTCTAAACCCCAAATTTCCAACACTTCATCCACCCATGCTCGTCACGATACACTTACCAAAAGTGCAAATCTAGCCGCCCGATAAATATCCGCCAGATGACCTGCCGACAACATAAAAATCGTTGAAACGCAGTCCCTAGATTGCGCAAAAACAGGTAGAAGAGCAGGTCACGAAGCAAAGGAGGTGTCAGGGTCGTGCGAGGTTATTAGCGCGAAATGAATCAGACTGTGTGGTGCGTGGACGCGGAAAGAATGCGGGGACGACGACGTTAAAGCGTCGAGCACGAGCGTCCTTCGAAAACGCAGTTGTTTCCTACTACGATGGCTGAGTCACACACCCGGTATGATTCCGTGGGGCTATTCGTGGCACGAGCGTAGACAGAGCGTGGACCACTCTCGAATAAATCACAGAATCCACCGGGCCCTCCTGTCTGCCATGTCCCCCTTCCGTTCACGGCTTCTGATTTTCGCTCATTGATCCGCAGACAAGCTCGATTATCGCTCCTACCGACCTCCGCTTGATTCATAAACGACTCTGATTTCATCGCTCTTCTCCTTTTGTAAATCAGGTAGACACTTTTTTACTCAGGTATGTTTTTTTGGGACGATTATCTGTCGGTTTCGAGTACCTCGGTTCCATTTTGTTTTGCTGGAGTGCAAAATGGAGGTCGCTGCAACTGTTTGTCTCTTGGCGCCAATAGATAGCTGGGTTATTAAATACTTGTTTAACTTTATTGGAGAAGAAAATTAATCACTCGGTTGATCGTCGTAATCAAGTTTATTTATCGTTTTAAAATAATATTTAAAGGGATCCTTATCTGAGATCTTGTTTTCAAATAGAGCAGCCATGTGTCCTTAAAAATTCATCATCTTAAAAAATGGCATTAAGTACCCACTATTTTAAATTTAAAATCAACCGTAGGTTAACAAAGACTTAATGATCTGATACAGTAATGGCGTCCTCTGTATTCTCATATATCATCTAAAAATAATAATGAAAGGCATCTTTATTTGGCAGTGAGATCTTGTCTTTAGAGCAGCCCTAACAAATCTTCACCTTAAAAAATGATATTAAGTATCCACTATTTTAAATTTAAAATCAACTATGATTTAACAAAGATTGAAAGATCTGATGCAGTAATGGCGTCCTCTATTCTCCATTTTCTTCTCACTCTTATCCCCAATGTTTACATTATTAAGATGACAAAAATGCGCCATCTCTGCACGTTATCAAACTGTGTTATCGGTTCTCGTTACGTATGTGCCCTAGAAATTTAGTAAGATTTTCTCCGGGCAATATTTGCCTTATCTCCTCCGACGTTATCATTCCTTTTTCTTTTTATCAACACGGTGCGCCGACGTACTCGACCTATTCTTATCACGTCGCGTTCTTTTCCTCCTTTTCTTTTTTCTTTTTTTTTTGTTGAATCGGGTGACTAAACAGCGGTATATCGAGGCTAGCACCTGAACGATAAGCGCCGCGATAAAACGTCGACGATAAAGCGACTAGTCACCTAACAGTCGAAAAAGCTTCACCCCTCGAGGGAATACTAATTTTTAACACACCTGCCCGCGGGTTCCACCGTCAAAAGAACATGCTCTCGTTTTTCTTAATTGATACAAAACATTTTGTTGAATCGCTGGTGGAAGTATAGTGCGTGACATGATGTAGGGAACGATATAGGGGAAACTGGTTGCGATTTTTAGTGATTTTTGGGAAGGAGAGTTTCAGATTTTCAGAGTTAGCTTTTTAAAAATTTGCAAATTCGCTAATTTCTTCTCCTAAAATCAAGGCAATATGAAATCCATCAACTTTACCATATACATCCGAGTACATAAAGTTTCTATTGATACAGCTTCGCGAGCATCAATAAACTGTCAAAGATATCTGTGAGACTTTACTTTTGCCAATACACGTTGATGATTGGTTTTTACCGATAATGTTTATTGACAAATGGAGAAGTCGTAGATAGCACCTGTATATTGCACGCAACAATAGCCTGGAATTATTTATGATACGTGTTTGATTAATTGCTCGCGGTGACATTCGATTCAATGTTGTTGCGAAACGTGTGCATGAGATAGTATTCTGCTGCGTGCATATAATGCATTTGTCGATGCGGGGGTCAATGCTTCAAAATACACAACATGCCAGAACGTGTAGCAATGCAACTGTTTTCCTAGCGATGTAACATGTATTGATACTGTGCGTAGCGATATTTATTGGTGGCGATATAACGCGTGACAATTTGGAGCCTGTCGATATAACGCGAGGAAGTAAGACGCATAGAAATTCGGTGCGTGGCGAATGTAACGCGTGGAAATTCGACGCATGGCGACATAACGCGAGGAAATTCAGCGCGTAGAAATTCGGTGCGTGGCGATATAACGCGTGGAAATTCGACGCGTAGAAATTCGATGCGTGGCGATATAACGCGTGGCGGTGTAACGTGTAGAAATTCGAAGCGTGACGATATAATGCGTAGGAATTTGACGCCTAGAAGTTCGGTGCATGGCGACATAACGCGAGGAAACTCGGTGCGTGGCCATATAACGCGAGGAATTCGGTACGTGGCGATATAACGCGTGGGAATTCGAGGCGTGGCGATGTACCGCGAGGAAATTCGACGCGTGATGATATAACGCGTGGAAATTCGGTGCGTGGCGATATAACGCGTGGAAATTCGATGCGTGGCGATATAACGCGTGGAAATTCGATGCGTGGCGATATAACGCGTGGGAATTCGACGCCTAGAAATTCGGTGCGTGGCAATATAACGCGTGGCAATTCGGTGCGTGGCCATATAACGCGAGGAAATTCGACAAGTAGAAATTCGGTGCGTGGCGATATAACGCGTGGGAATTCGACGCGTGGCAATGTACCCTGAGGAAATTCGACGCGTGGCGATATAACGCGTGGAAATTCAACGCGTAGAAATTCGGTGCGTGGCGATATAACGCGTGGAAATTCGACGCGTAGAAATTGGATTCGCGGCAATATGTTGCGTGGAAATTCAGCGCTTAAAAATTCCATGCGTGGCGATATAACGCGTGGAAATTCAACGCGAAGCGATTCGATACGCGGCAATATAATGCGTGGAAATTCAGCGCTTAGAAATTCCGTGCGTGGCGATATAACGCGTGGAAATTCAACGCGAAGCAATTCGATACGCAACAATATAATGCGTGAAAATTCAGCGCGTAGAAATTCCGTGCGTAGCGATATAATTCGTGGAAATTCGACGCGTAGCAATAAAAAATATAACAAGTTCATATACGACACGTTATTCGAATTCGTACAAATTGAAATACAAAAAGCGTACGGAAGCCTGGTTACCGGATGATCTACGAGGATCATTCTACGCTGGAGCAGAAGGGAATATTTATGTATGCCCGGCGCGTGTTTCTCGTTAAGTGATTCATTCATGCTGGAATCCATCGTGACGCGTTCCACGCGTGTGTTCGAGACACGGCTACACGGATTCCCATCGTGGCCAGAACTCATCAGCGAACCAGCAAGCGAGAGTGTGGCAGGTGGTACGTATAACGATGATGCCTCGTTCTCTTCGTCGCTGGTTAGGTTTCCCTTCAGGAAGCGCAGTACGTTAACCGCGGATTACGTGTACCGTCGCCTCTGTTTCCCGCTTTGTAAACAGTGTTTAACCGGTCACTAGGGTGAATGCGAATGAACGCTGCGAGATCGACCCTCCACTTTCGCTTCGCTGTCGAATCCGGCCAATACTACGGAATTTCTCAAATATATTTCGAGGCCTTGTAAAATGATACCTGTGAGGGAGCGTTAATAGCTGCGACAGGTTAAAAGGGTAGCTCGTGATTTATATGGACGGGGGTGGGCTTCCATGCGTCTGGTATGAAAATTATTTTCGTCCCTTACTATGTTTCGGAATTCCCCTGTTAATGGAGATTGTAATTCTTTACATTACACGTCGATATAATTTACTTTTAATTTATGGATATATTTTTAAACACATATTGTCGTGATCGAAATAATAAGATGATTACACAACGGTGAAAGCTTTATTTTAACGAAAGAGCAGTTCAGTTTCTCGAGTACACCGTATTATAAATACCGTAGGAGCATGGCTATCTCTGAATCCTTATCGAATAAAAGACAGAAAGCAGTCGGTTTCAAAGCAGACCATGATCGTACAAAGACGAGAGATTAAAGGGAAATGGAGCAGTAAGTCTGTCGTGACTCACCGAGCACGTTTTAAGGACTCCACTCGACATTTTCCTTCTCGTTGCTCGTGACTCACATTATTACACGAAGATTAATCGGAGATTAATGGAGAATCCATATTATCGAGGGCGTCGAACAAACAATTTTTATCGCGTAACATTAGGGATATACAGCGGCGCGACAGGTTCGCTATTATTGCAATCCTCGAGTAAAAGTCGAGCGTGACTAACCGAGCAGATAAACGCGGAAATTGCGGCGCTTAGAGACGCGTGTCGATCGATAACATTTTTCGTTTCAATTTTAGATACGGAGTTCTTTCGATAAAGGATACGTCATTTTAGAACGTAATAGAAACGCGGCACGTGGCGATATAGTGCGTGTGAACTGAAAGCGACATAATCTGTCATGATTAGATATGTAACGGGTGGTAATCTAACAAGTAGTAATGTAGCAGGTAATAATTCAACGAGTGATAATTCCACGCATGGAAATATCGTGGCGATATAGTGCGTGTGAACCAAACGCAAGGTGACATAATCTGTTGTGATCTGATATCTAACGGGTGATAATCTAACGAGTAATAATGTGGCGGGTAATAATGTAACGGGTGATAATACAGCGCTTGGAAATATCGTGGCGATATAGTGCGTGTGAAGTAAATGCAAGGTAATCTATCGTGATCTGATATCTAACGGGTGGTAATCTCACGAGTAATAATGTAGCGGGTAATAATGTAACGGGTGATAATACAACGCATGGAAATATCGTGACGATATAATGCGTGTGAACTAAATGCAAGGTAATCTATCGTGATCTGATATATAACGGGTGATAATCTAACGAGTAATAATGTAGCGGGTAATAATGCAACGGGTGATACACCGCATGAGAATATCGTGGCGATATAGCGTGAGTGAAATATAGGTGACACAATCTATCGCGCTTCGATATGCAACGGATAGTAATGTAACGTATGAAAATGGCGATATAACTCATGGCACCGTACGTGTGGCAATACAGCACAGCAATATGTGGGTAAAATTGTCGAGGCTATATGATATAGCACGTTGGTGTTGCACAGGATATAATCTACGATTGAAAACAACATGTTTGACAGGAAACGTACACGACGTTGGCAAGCTTTGAAATTATTGTCCGCAAGCCGTAAACCTTCTTAACTAGACAGATTTACATAGTAGTCGTAGCTTAAATGTTAATCCGTGGAAAAGCAGCTGAAGAGGACTGCATGCTTTTACTTACAGTTCTGCGCTTTTGATTAAAGATAAATTAGTACATTCAGCAACCCTGTATTAAATGCAGGACAACCCTAAAATTAAATACCTACTTTGTCTTCCTAAAATATGAGTTTACTTAATCAGAACATCTACTTTCGAATAAACTAGAAAACGAATATTGCAACATCTCCCAATAAATGGTATTAATAATTTTCACGAGGTATTAAATAAGCAAATGACTCCGCGATCAAACAAGACGGGTTTACGAGTTGTTTGGATGCTCGAAGCCATCTCGGTGGCGCATGGTACAGCATCACGAGCATCAAGATGGCGTCCATGATCGATGGCTTTTCCGCGAACTGGACCTCGCGACAAGGATCACGGACTTATGTAAATCTTGCATAAATGTCCGCGTCTGAATCACGCTACTCGTCCAAGCTATGCAGCTAACCAGCCGACTTGAAAGCTGGTAAACAAAAGCACGCGGTATAATAATTCAGGGTCACCGAGTGCCTAGGCGCTCTAAACTGTGACTCATAGCGAACCGCATTGAGCATCGATATCAACTTTTGCGTCTCCATATTGCACGTAATAACATTGCCATAAATCTAGATGATGTATCAGGTGACCCAGGGTCTGACTCATCGGACGTATCTTTGCACGTAGAATAAAGAAAACGATGGTCCAGGTCATCGACCTTCCGGGATCGAAAGTGAAATTGGTTTAGAACGAAATCTATCACGATGATTTCATGAAAAGTTTCCATCGATGTCTACATCGTCCCTATTTAGCCGGTATTATCGATGAACTTTATTCCCAATACATCGTCGAGCGCCACGGTGAATCATGGTGGATCGCCAGACGCTCGGAACGTATCGCACTGTTTACCATTTGATTCACGTCGAATGCCTCGATCTGCTACCAATCGATTGACCATCTTTTGAATTCCTGCTCGAAATCGAACAAGAATGCGAGGATGATTAATTTAGTTAGACATTCGCACCACGTGCTCTTTTCGATTATCTCCATTTATTGGCACGGTAACATAACTCCATTAGTAAACTAGGGAATAATATTAGAATTTTAACAAATTGCGCAATATTTGGTTCTGAGTCATTCGTAATTTGCTTCGTGAAATTACATGTTTCGCTTCGAAAATTGTTAAGTGCTCAGAAGCGCTATTTTTATACTATGTTTTTACATTATTTTTATATTGTATTTTACTATACTTTATCATATTACTGTATTATATTTTATGTTACGATTCTGCAACTATAAGATGCATTGAAAACCTTACACAATTAGTTTTACGACTCCAACGAGAAATAGAGCGTTCAAACCCATTAAGAGGCACAAAACAGTCGAGTATTTTTCATAATTCGTTTAGCAGGATTAAAGGGGGCAAGGCTCGCTATGACCGATATAGCGTGAGTCATCTAATATTATTTTGATTAGATCTCTAAAGGTGTGATGAAAAATCGACCCTCTAAAAATAGAACGTGTCGATGCAACAAGCTACACGTTCCATCGAACGAAAATACTGGATTTATCATATCTAGGTATGACTACACCCAGTTCTAAAAAGTGGATAACATACCCTGCGTACACATGAAATAATTATCCACATTTATCATCGGTTATTGCATCATCGAAACGAGTCACTCGTTGACAATGAGTGCACTCGCTGGAAATCAAAGTCCCTCATCGTCCCGATTAGATCGAGAACATTTTTCAGAGGATGATCTGGACTTGAAAATGACTAAGCTCGACTTTTAACCGCGTTCCTAGCTGACTAATCTTCGGACCTGATCGACCCGGTGACAAACCTTCAAAATATCGCATAAACTTTATGGAACTGAGAAAAGTAAGAACTTTTTGCCTGAAGTGTTTTATCGAAACTCTTTCGTTTACCAGAATTTTTTGATTTTCAATGACATCACGAGCTAGAATAGTCGGTTTCCCTGAAACTTTATGGGTATACCTGGGCGGTGCAGGATGACGTCCGTAATTCTTTTTTCTTCCATCTTTACTCGATGACAATATCGCATCGATTCTCAAGAAAGCGCGATACAGCATGCGATTCGCTCTAAACGTTTAGTCATTAGCCTTGAAGGGATTTCCATCTCGCGTGTCGAATTGAATCATTTGTCGGCGTTCCTCGAGGGACCACCATTTTGCTCGGAGAAACGTGCCCCTCGAGATCTCGTTCCGGCGATGACACTCGATGCATCTATGGATGAATCACAGGGGCTTAGAGCTTTTTTTAATCCTGATATAGGTATCCGATGTAATATTGGACTCCTGTCATGGTATTATACATTTCAAACTTAATAATCAGCCCTCTTGTAACGGTAATAATCGACTTTTACTGTGCAGACACCCCAACGTTACAGCGTCATCTGAAAGTTCAGATTTAAATGTTATTAAGTCTTTGCTCATCTTATACACGTATACCTGATTTTTGTACAGTGTATATGATGGGGGATGTGTAGGTTTCCTTTATCACGATTAAAATGAAGATATAACTTGCTTCATCCATTGATAAACACCTTGTCGACGAACTAGCAAAAACATGTGAAGCCACGTGGAGTTGAATTTCCTATGATCTGAAAAAAAAACGTGGCACTAAAGTCACGAGGTGACTCAAAGGTACAGATTTCAAGAAATCATCATGTCCAGTATACATCACTCTTTTCCTTGTACCACAACCGCAAGACACCTTCATAAATCACCGACTCTGCAAATAATGTCTACTGGGTTTCCCAAAATTTGACGAATACCTGAAGAATCTTACACGTGTTGTTAAGATGTACAAGTAAAATCTTCATTATGTTTGTTAGAAAAAAAAATGTACAAAGGAGAATGGGGAAGTAGGCGAAACCTTGGGACGCCATATGCAAATTACGAGGTTAAGAGGATACGTCGCGCAAAACTGGCGTGGATTTCGCGTAACACGATCCCGTTAATGGGACGCCTGATGCAGAAGAGGAAACGTCGTGGAAAGTTGGGGTTCAATGCCATATTTGTAACGATTCCCTCGGAGATGTCGGTTGTTCATCATGGCGGGTCACGCGTGGTCGAATCACCTGCGACAACAAACAGTGCGTTTCATAAATGCTAAAGGAGCACGATAAGTTTATAAAATTAGACGGCAGTTTTGCGGGGCAAACTTGCGTAACGTCGTCCACGCGCACCAGTGCAGATCCGTGAATCATTGTATTCGAAAGAGACGCATAATGCCTCGATTTATTTTTACTCCCAGCAAAAGTCAACCTTTGATCTTTCAGTCGTGTTACTCCTGTGCTCGACTTTCTTTGACCGTCCAAAATTCTTATAAATAACCCGTGTTTCTTTGTTTGGACCACGAATTAGAGGAAGTTTTATTTCTTCTCCTATTTCCTTCCAGATGTTCGTCCGATTTCCTGGCTAATAAATCGTAGAGGCAAATCATTTTCTGCTCGAATATTTCGTTTGGAGCATTAGTCATAATGTAAACAATAAAATTGATGAAGCGCAGGAGGGTCGTGAGCGGATGCTTAAGGCGGATGCGTAAGGGCGCATTTACATGCTCCCATTATGAATTGATCTGCAGTAACTTCAATTCGACGCTAATGTGATCTGACTCGATTCAATTCCTCATCATTCAGTTGTGTACACTGAAACTACATGAATGAAACAAAAAGTAATATCCATAATGATACAATTGTTGATAATTAAATGTGACATTCATGTGATACATGAAACGATGGTAATCAAAGCGAGTCCTCAACGTGCGCAGCAAACATAACTGGCACAATGCAAATAGGCATGTATAGTAAAACACCTTATAATTATAGTAACTCATACCTTAAATGAAGATTTCCATTTGCTATTATAAACAATATAGTTTTCTTTCACTTATTCGATAACGAAATATGTGACCGATAACGTTAAGTAACATTCTGAATTAGAGATTGAATGATGCATACAGCGGATGATCCTCGGGTATGGAAACACGGAAGACCGGAGCTTTCAAACTTTCCATTGTAATCCAACAAGTCGATTTATTGATGCTTCGGCAATTAAGCCGCATTACGTTATGTATTTACGAGCAAGTCGCGCGACAAGGTCGTCATAGGACGCCGCGGAGCGTTGCGTGCCGTTACGACGAAATGCACGAAGCCCCGCGAAACTAGGAAGAACGTAAAAAAAGAAGGAAAATACGATCGTCCTTTGGAAAGAGAAGGACGACCAGACGGTACACAGACAGAGCGCGGTACTCGACTACGTTCGTGTGCCTTCGTCCGCGAATCGTATACGTCACGAAGCGACCGGCCAATCAGCGTCCAGCCGGATGACTCATCCAGTCGAGCCTCATGTAAACTCTCTCGTGCCGCTTAGCCAGCAGTCTCCCGCCAACAAGCAAAAGGGCAAGCACAGCTTTTGCCACGTATCTATCTCTGTTTCGACGTGAATCCGTAAACACGCTTTGTCTCGTCGCGTCGTTGAAAAAAACTCATAACGCACGATCGAAAAGCATAGCACTCGCGAGGCAACGCAATCGAGAGATCGACCGTTTTCTCTCTGGTAATCGTCGGTTTGCGTAACCACGCGATACACCAAGTTTCGAGGACGGGAATTCGTTTGTTTTGTGTGTGTCAAATGGTGAGGTGAGAGCTGTTGGGAATCGTGGAGGGAATCATCTCGCGCACATCGAACATGAGAATCAAGAAAGAAGCACCGTGCCTCGTTCTGAGGCTTGTCCCTTTGGAAAATCTCGAACCGTGGGGTAAGATTTTCCTTTTATTCCTCTTTTCGCGCCGTCAACTTTTTGCTCCGCATCCGGAGCTTGAATCGGTTCGTCCTTTTTATCGCGCGTTACAATCGTGAATATTCCACTGTCGATTGGAAAGGAAGTTGCATTAATTCTCCAACTGTCAGTTAGTTTTCTCCAAAACCCTAGTGATTCATACTGACACGCGTTGCGCATCTTCGTGTATTTACACCTTGTTAGAGACAGAATATTTTTCGTGTTACGTGACGTTTTAGCGATTCATTTGCACAAGGCATTTCGATATGTCTTCATTGGAAATGACACCTTATGTAAAAGCAGGTCGGTGTTTTTGAGTTATCTGCTCTTGACGTTTTCTTCTGAAATAAAGCGATAGAAATTTATTGCGTTCGAACAACGTGTTTCGTTTGTCCTGCGAGGGACCAGGGTTTAAATCCATCTCGACCTCTTTATTTTTTCATTTATAACTTTATATAAAAAATAAATATAAAATAATTTCTTATGGAATTTAGAAGTGAGGTACTTGTCGTTTATGTGCCTAGGTAGAATGGACCATAGCGTCTATACAAATAACCAGCATGCCAAGAATAAAGTGCATATAAACAAAAAGTAAACAAGCATTGAAAATGACCGAGATCGGTTTAATCGGTCTAGCAACGAAATACATAGTAAATATATGGTACCGTTCAGTCACCTAATTTCCAGCGTCGTTCTACAACTATGGTCAAAGGTATTTCTGAAACGTCTTTCTCGCAGCGGCGGCGGGATAAATACGAAGTTGGACGAGGCACGCGGGTAAATACAATCTCTTGCGCGATGACTCAGTCCTCTCGGTATCGTAGATTTAGGTGTAATGCGTGCCCGATGACTCGTTTCGAGTTAATCTCGAGAATGGCGGAATTACGAATGCCATAGACCCCCAAGAGGCGTTGCGTTTAAAACACGTTCCCTCGTTACCTCTCGTTTCTGCATTCAATCACGTCGCTGATATTCAGACGTTTACCCGACGAGAGTACGAGGAATTCTTTCGACGAGTTTTGTTTATTTAGCAGAATGTATCTTTCCGCAAAGATTCGAAAATCGCCTCTTCGAACACGTTGTTTTGCTTTTTGTATCTCGCAAACTGTGCTTGTTTCATAACTTGATACGAACGGTACATTGTCGAGTGTGCTGGAATTTTCTACGGGAGATACTGATTTTGACTGTACTTTCTCCTATATCGCCATTTTCCCTAGGGAATCTTGCACACGTAGCGTACACATGGGTAACCGAGAGTGCATGGCATCGTCGCAGTAAAGGAATGTAGGTCGCTTCATTTAGGTCATTATAACAATCAAGTTGTGCGAGGTTCGTTGCTCTGGTTTCACAGATGTTTGTGAAGAAAATACATATTACTATTCTTCGGTCGTTAAATTGATTTCAGTCATCGATAGTTTATTGCAGATCGTGGTTATTTATTTTTATGGATAGTTTTTAATTATTAATTTTATTGGGTTACTGGTAGAACTGCTTTTGTAGCTTATATTATCGTTAAATTTGATTGAACTATTAATAGAACATCTGTAGTTGCATGCAGCATCAATAGAATTTAGGTTTTCGAAGTGCAGCAACAATGGTGCGGTGCTGCGCTGGGATGGGTGCCCGTTTTTTCGCAACTTCAGATAATCGGAAAAATTGTGTTTAAAAATTATTCACAAAGTAAAATAATAATTTAATAAATAAAATTTTAATTTAATAAATAAATAATTTAATGAAATGTCAATAATTATATAAATAATATTCCTAAATATTAACGAGAAGAGAAAATATATCAAAATTCCCCAGAATATCCTTAAAATATTTAGAGGCAAAGATTAACGATGACGAATAGTAGAAAGATCAAAAATCCAAAATTAAGGGAAGAGAGTATTTTCCAACAGGGAAAACCCCTGTCCTTCGATAAATTTAAATAAAAATCATGCATCTATTTTCTCCAACAACGTCATTGTTGCCTTCTTTCCTGAAGCAGAAACTGTTGAAACGAGGATACGAAATTGTGCAATATTAATTAGAGACAAATGTGCTCGTCCGGTTTTCAAAGGCACGTTACAACCACGTTGCCAAAGTAAGTTCAGATTTCCCGAACTAAAACGAGAAGCACGCGTCAGCGGGTAAAAGATCACGCGTGTGCCAGCCGCGCGCGTTCTGTTAAAATCAGGCCAATGGCCTGCGAAGACGCATCTGTGTACCCCTTTCCTTAATAATTGCGACCTATTAAGCCTAATTACCGTTTGTTCGTCGCCAGGATCGCGCATTGGGATCACGGTACTCTTTCGACGTGCACTTGTTACACGTGTGGTCTCCATAGCGTTGATTTCGCTAGATTAAACTTGCAATTATCTTCGAAATCGGATGCACAGGGATATAGTTATAACAGATTATATAGCAATACCACTCCTATTTCAATTTTCTTCGTTCAGCACATATCCTCACGTTGCGAATACACCGAGAAATCTTTGATCATGAAAATATTCCGTCAAATATTGAAATACATGAACAGTCGATACAAGATATCGCGTCTAGCGCTAAATTTACGATTTCCGGTGAGACGCCATAAGACTAGGTCACGGTATTGCATTACGTCTACTTATACACCGCCGTGTCGATAACGTTTCGTCTTCGAATCGTAATCCCCGATAGGCTCATTTTACTGTCAAATCGAACCTTATAATGTCAATTCGTGAATACGCTTCCGATGAGTCGGACCTTTGTATTCGCTTGGGATTTACATTATTTTAAACTTGCCCGTATACCATGTTTAAGCTGATCAGATTTCCTGAGATCACGAATTCAGTAGCTTACGAAAGTGTTTTCCATTAACTAGAGGTCAAAAGGTTGACACGGTATCTTTTTACGCCTATACGATACGAATAAGATCAATGAATGGCGCGCAATTTAAAACTGCGTCTAATCACTTAATGGCGGATAAAGTAGATCCGATAGAGAGAATAGAAAAGGGAATAAGGAAAATTATGGCAGTAAATCGAATCCGGAAGGACCTCTCCCTCCATTTCCCTGTGAAAAGGAAGTTTAGTTGCGGTGACTGCGGAATAATCATCGGCCTCGCGACACCAGCAGCACACACGGGGTTGGCGGTCATGGCGGTGCGACGGCAGGGGGCTAAAAGAGTGACTCATCGTTGAGCCAGGCCAGGCTTTACGAGCTGCAGGTCAGGAGAGGAAGACACTTTTAGCCCACATTTCTTCTTCCCCCCTCTCTCATCATCCTGCTCTATTGCCGGCGTTCCTTTATTTTTATCCCGGTCGTTTATTCGCGGTTTCCACGTTTCCTCCTCTAGCTTCCTCTTCTCGTGGTCTTACACGCGCCTGATGGATTTTCTTCATTCTGATCGTGTGTTTGCACTTGTGGATATAGCGGCAGCTGTTTAACTTATCGATCAGCGGTCGTCAGGAAGTTGGGAACAATTCCACGTAGAGTTATTTAGAGGGATGCAACGTGGCGATGTAGTATATGGTCGTGTGGTGTGCACTGCTGTGGAGGATTGTGATATAGGAAGCGGCGAAATGAATTCTGACGATGTTACATTTAGCAATTCGGGGTGTGGAGATGTAACGCCTATTAATTCCACGCGTGGCGATATAATGGAAGGTAATCAACGCGTAATAAATCGGTGCTTGGCAATATAACGTGTAGTAATTCGATATATAGCGATTCGACGCGTAGTAATATAATGCGTAGAAATTTGACGCGTGGCAATATAACAAGTGGGAATTTGGCGCGTAGCAATTCGGTGCGTAGCGATGTAACGTGAGGAAATTCGATGCGTGGTGATATAACAAATGGAAATTCGGAGCGTGGCGATATAACGCGAAGAAATTCGGAACGTGGCGATATAACGCGAGGATATCCGGAACGTTGCGTAACGACGCTAGGAAATTCGGAGCGTGACAATATAACGCGAGGACATTCGGAACGTTGCGTAACAACGCTAGGAAATTCGAAGCGTGGCAATATAACGCGAGGAAATTCGGAACGTTGCGTAATAACGCTAGGAAATTGGGAGCGTGGCAATATAACGCGGGGAAATTCGGAACGTTGCGTAATAACGCTAGGAAATTCGGAGCGTGGCGATATAACGCGAAGAAACTCGGAACGTGGCGATATAACGCGAGGAAATTCGGAACGTTGCGGAACAACGCTAGGAAATTCGGAGCGTGGCAATATAACGCGAGGAAATTCGAAACGTTGCATAACAACGCTAGGAAATTCGGAGCGTGACGATATAACGCGAGGAAATTCGAAACGTTGCGTAACAACGCTAGGAAATTCCAAGTGTGGCGATATAACGCAAGGAAATTCGGAACGTTGCGTAACGACGCTAGGAAATTCGAAGCGTGGCAATATAACGCGAGGAAATTCAGAACGTTGCGTAATGACGCTAGGAAATTCGAAGCGTGGCAATATAACGCGAGGAAATTCGAAGCGTGGCAATATAACGCGAGGAAATTCGAACGTTGCGTAACAACGCTAGGAAATTCGGAGCGTGGCGACATAACGCAAGGAAATTCGGAACGTTGTGAAATAACGCTAGGAAATTCAGAGCGTGGCAATATAACACGAAGAAATTCGTAGCGTGGCAATATAACACGTAGCAATTCAGCATGTGGCGATATAACCCGTAGAAGTTCGACGCGTGGCGATATATTCCACGAGTTGCAATGTAACGTGTACTAATTTCATTAGTGGCGATATAGCACATAACAAAATAATATAACATCAATCTCCATAAAAATAAAAATTCAAAAAGCTTGAACAGAATCCTCAACTAACAACAGGTCTCTTAGACCGCCTCATCCACGTTTCTTAAGACTCTCAGACTTCCAACATTGAAGATTTACGGTGCAACTTTGATAAGGCTTCCAGAATCACCGAAAGTACACAGTGGAATATTACAAAGATTCGTTCTCCAATGATGCGTTGAAAGAGCGCTTGCGGTTACATCGCAAACAGTGCGAATTTAACACACGGAAGTACCTGTTACGCCGGAAAGGTGTATTAGCTAAGCATCGCGTTTCTCTAGAAATCGCTGAGTACACAATGCCGGACCAGAATTTGGTTCACTAGGAGCTGAATCATTGCATTGTGTTCCGCGGGACGGACACGAAACGGGAATGGAATTTCTACACTCGACTCGTTTCCTTTGCGTCGCTTTTATTTGCTGAGCATTCAAAATTGCGAATTCTGCACGGAAAGTCCGGTTCTGAATATCTGATTCATGAGTACTCCCGTTGATCATATTCTTACATACTGCGATGGTAATGTAAAATTTGCCGCTGGAGTGTGCGCTGCTAATTCTTTTCTCGATCTTTTTAAATGTTTGAACGTATAGAAAAATATAGGGAAATTAAGTAGGATAATAATACGGTGTGATGTATGGAACAGTAGTTCAATTTGATACAAATGCCTCAAATGCAGGACCACTACAGTTAGGAGTATAAATTAAATTACTTACTGTGATTGCCAAATCTTTTAGAAATTCTAACATCAATTTCTATAAGTTCCTGAGCTCCCAAATCTTTCTATTCTCCAAACGTGTTTGGAGATTCGCAAGGTAGCAAATGCATCAGCGGATCCTCTTTCTCTCGCATCGCAATTTTCCCTAGGGGTACCTTCTGGACGGTGTATCGTCCGTTTCAAAGCAACCCGATACTTCTCACGAGCAGTTCCCACGATCGAGCCTTCCCCAGCTGTTCTTTTAGGCACCCAACGAACCTGCAGCACCCGAAAGCCCTACGTTTCTAACGAACACGTTTTTCTGGTCGGTTCCAGGTGGACACAAGGAGTTCCACAGGCGGCACAGGGACCTCTGCGAGGATACGCTTCTCCCAGCAGGCGGAGCTGGTCCATCGACGGTCAGCGGTTGCCCGAGTCCAGGACCCGGTTGTCCGGTGTTGAGCCTGTCTGGACCACCGACTCCCCAACCCGCGGACATCGACAGTCATCCTGCCTCTCGAGTCCTGCCGTTCTTGTACCTCGGCAACGGCAGGGACGCGGCTGATCTTCAGCTCCTGAGAGCGCTAGGCGCCACCAGAGTCCTCAACGTCACTTCCCAATTACCTGGTTACCACGAGGAGAGGGGTATCACCTACAGACAGATCCCTGCTTCGGATTCCGGTCACCAGAATCTGAAACAGTACTTCGAGGAGGCCTTCGACTTTATCGGTGAGTTCTCTTTTCACCAATTTCCTTTTTGCAAAACTTCCGAGGCAGCACTGATCTACTTTGGAAGAAATTATTCGTAGTCACATGGGTGGAGTTCATTTTCATTATCGACGCACGTGTGTGGTATAGCAATAGGTAGTCACGTTGTATATTTTCTATAAATTGCAATGTCAATAAATGGGTGACTTCTCCCTTTCATGAAGATATAGCAATAGGTAGTCACATTGCATATTTTGTATAAATTGCATTGTCAATAAATGGGTGACTTCTCCGTTTCATGAAGATATAGCAATAGGTAGTCACATTGCATATTTTGTATAATCTGCATTGTCAATAAATGGGTGACTTCTCCGTTTCATGAAGATATAGCAATAGGTAGTCACATTGCATATTTTGTATAAACTGCATTGTCAATAAATGGGTGACTTCTCCGTTTCATGAAGATATAGCAGTAGGTAGTTACATTGCATATTTTGTATAAACTGCAATGTCAATAAATGAGTGACTCTTCCGTTTCATGAAGATATAGCAATAATTAGTCACATTGCATATTTTGTATAATCTGCATTGTCAAGAAATGGGTGACTTCTCTGTTTCATGAAGATATAGCAATAGGTAGTCACATTGCATATTTTGTATAAACTGCAATGTCAACAAACGGCTGACTTCTCCGTTTCATGAAGATATAGCAATAGGTAGTCACATTGCATATTTTGCATAAACTGCAATGTCAATAAATGGGTGACTTCTCCCTTTCACGAAGATATAGCAATAGGCACATTGCATATTTTATATGAACTGCAATGTCAAGAAATGGGTGACTCCTCCGTTTCATGTAGATCGGCCATTACTCTCCGGGAGTAACGGTACAGTATATTTCACGGAATAATCCGACGGTAAAAGTAAACTAGAATGAGAATCCACCGTTCATAAAACTCAGCTCCATAAATTGTTCGGAAGCAGAACGAGTCACAGGAATTAGCAAACATCATACTCATTCATCGCGTAACAAGAGAAGCGAGAGTTGAATAGGTCGAAACGAGCAACGCGTACCATACTGACATTGAACGGACGACGTGTGGTCGTTCCATTGACGCTGTCGAACCTGTTGCGTGTGATTCAACAAAAATACAAGGATCGCCACGGCGGCGGTAAATTGGTCTAATTGCATTGACGGTGCAAAATGTCAGGAGGTTAGAGAGGAGGCTACGTTTAATTTATCGCGAGGGAAAGAGATGAGAGAGCAGTCACAAAGAGATGTTAGCTGCTGTCGATGAGTAATTCTTTCGAATGGGTGTGTCCTCGGTTACTATAATCTGTTTGTATTTGCCGCGCTCTGAGTGCGCTTGCGCGTTGCGTTCGCAATTCGAAATTTATTCGACCTTATTATTCTTGATCTTATTTAACGTCGTAAGTGGATCATTGCAGAAAGTATGGAGGAATCTGGTAGAAAGAATTGTTATAGGTCAAACCTAACCATATAATGCGTGATAATAAGTCCATGATTTATAGTGTGTTGATTAGGTATGTTAAAAATCGATGCGTAGATGATATAATGCATGCGTAGTAATTCGGTGTGCGGTATATCACACGGTAATCCGGCGCGTAGCAATTCGGTGCGTGGCGATATAACGCGAGGAAATTTGAAACGTGGCAATATAACTTGTGGAAATTCGAGGCGTAGCAATTCGGTACATAGCCATATAACAAGTGAAAATTTATCGCGTAGCGATATAACGCGAGGTAATTCAACGCATAGAAATTCGGTGCGTGATGATATAAGCGGAAATTCGGAGCATGGCGATATAATGCGAGGAAACTGTACGCGTAGAAATTCGATGCGTGGCAATATAATGCATGAAAATTCGACGCGTGGCGATATAACACGTGGAAATTCGGAGTGTTGAAATTCAGTGCGTGGTGATATAACGCGTGGAAATTTGACGCATAGAAATTCGGTGCGTGGCGATATTACGCGTGGAAATTCGGAGCATGGCGATATAACGCGAGGAAATTCGACGCGTCGAAATTCAGTGCGTGGCAATATAACGCGTGGAAGTTCGGAGTGTTAAAATTCAGTGCGTGGCGATATAACGCGTGGAAATTTGACGCATAGAAATTCGGTGCGTGGCGATATAACGCGTGGAAATTCGGAGCATGGCGATATAACGCGAGGAAATTCGACGCGTCGAAATTCAGTGCGTGGCAATATAACGCGTGGAAGTTCGGAGTGTTAAAATTCAGTGCGTGGCGATATAACGCGTGGAAATTTGACGCATAGAAATTCGGTGCGTGGCGATATAACACGTGGAAATTCGAAGCATGGCGATATAACGCGAGGAAATTCGACGCGTCGAAATTCGGTGCGTGGCAGTATAACGCGTAGAAGTTCGGAGCATGGCGATATAATGCGAGGAAATTCGACGTTTAGAAATTCGGTATGTGGCAATATAGCGCGTGGCGATATGACGCGTGGAAATTCGACGAGTAGCAATTCGTTACGTAGCAATATCTTGCGTAGAAATTCGGAATGTTGAAATTCGGCGCATGGCAATATAACGCGTGTCAATGCAGCACTCAGACTTTATAGCTATTGAAATATTCCGGTGAATATTGATAATGCCTTGAACGTACCTCAGACCTATTTCAAGGTCCACACGGTTCGAACCTACAAAGGGTTAAATTCTGCTTTTGTTTGTCCTCCATGGAGAGGTTCCTTAACGGTCAACGCACCAAGGTGCCCTTCATTTCACGCAACAGTCCCTACGGGTGTTGGGGACGGTTGGCCAGGTACAGCATTCCACCAGTTGCACATTCGGTAGGGCTCTCTCCCTCGTGTGTAAGTGTTCGGGCGCATGTGCGTATGGGGTACACGCACGCACTCGCGTTCGTTGTGTTCGGTTACACACACGACCCCGTACGGGACAGCAGAATGCGGTGCAGTAAACATACAACACAAACAAAGGAGGCCCGACATTGGGCCAACACCGTGATGATGGGGATTTACGAGTGTGCATTCGATGGTGCGCGCGTGCACCCATGACTCATGGTTTCATGAATGGAAGCCTTTCGTCTTCTAGTCCTCGCACGGTGAATGGTCCACCGGAAACGGCTAGTTACACCCTGTTTCCGTTAAACCGAACCGCCTGGTGCAATGCCGTCGATGAGGGAAAAACGAGCGGCGAGGGAAAATATGTCATCGGGAATTCCGATTTAAATTCCGGAAACGTTTCTGTTAATTCCTTTCCGATTGCTCGGATGCTTTACAGAATCTGTCGAGATGTTTTACACTTTTATAAATTTTATGTAGCATGTTTGTGATTTCACTTTTACATAGAAACCTATCTTTTCTATATTTTGTAAGGTAATAACGTTTCGAAGAATGATGTAGGATAAGTATAGCGTCGAGGCAACAAGTACCTTTTTCCCGGAACACGATATCATTTACAGGATCGCGGCAGGTGTCACAGCTTTTTGTTACTGTGTACACATATGTCCCGTGTGTATTACCAAAATATCCTCTCCTACTTTTCCTCTAATTCGCCCCAGTTTCTGCTTCCACTCCCCAGGCTCTTCATCCCCAAGAAAGCTCTCACAGCTTTCCACTAGTTCTTGCAAACCCCTTTTCTTTCCCGCTCCTCTCTTTCCTCCCCGCTTTCTCCGTCTGGCCATTCGTCATTTGTGACTCATAGCAGATGTCTGCTCGCGGGGTCTACACGAGTGATCGCACGCACGTCACCCTAACTCCTGTGTTACAACGTTTAGGGGCCGATACACCCCTCCCTGTCTCGACTAACGTTTACCTACACCACTTCTATTACGCGAGCAACGATCCGTAGATAAGATTGGTCCCGCTGCTTATCGTCGTTTAGCCACGCGTTAGCGATTAGGCCCCGGGATTTTCGAAATCTCCAATAGCTTTAATCTTTCAAATTGAGAGATAACTTATCTATTTTTTTAGATGAAAGATTGTAGCAGGCAATTTAGTAATCCTTTCGATGTTATAACATACGTATTCACTCAACAATGGACATTTACGTACGTATATATACGCACTCGAAGAATTGGGGTTAAGTACCAATATCGTATATGTACGCTCTTGAACAGTCGTTATTTATGCTCAGTTGCAGACTGTGTGCTGTACATGCATGATCTTTTACCGTCATGGCGTAACATTTATATTCATATACTCATACATATGGTCATATATATCCAGACACATGCTCTCTCATATTCATGTACTCATGTACATGTACACATATGCATTTGGTCACTTACATATATCCATACACGTGCACTCTCATATTCATATACTCATGTACATACATATACTCATATGCATATGGTGGCATACATATATCCATACACATGTATTCTCATATTTATATACTCATGTACATGTACACATATGCATATGGTCACTTACATATATCCATACACGTGCACTCTCATACTCATATACTGATGTACATACATATACTCATATGCATATGGTGGAATACATATACCCATATGCATATGGTTACTTACATATAACCATACACGTGCACTCTCATATTCATATACTCAAGTACATATACACATATGCATATGGTTACTTACATATATCCATACACGTGTATTCTCATATTCATATACTCATATACATATGGTGGAATACATATATCCATACACATGTGTTCTCATATTCATATACTCATGTATATATGTATACACATATGCATATGGTTACATACGTATATCCATACACATGTATTCTCATATTCATATACTCATGTACATGCATCATATGCATATGGTTACCATACACATGTCCATACACATGCAGTTTCATATTCATATACTCATGTACACGTATCATATGCATATGGTTACATACACATGTCCGTACACATGCAGTTTCATATTCATATACTCATGTACATATGCACATATGCATACACTCATGTACCTATATTCGCGTAGATATTGTCATATGCATATACTCGTGTACCTATACTCATGTAGATGTATTCATATGCATACAGATAATGCCATATTCATGTCTTCGTACTCTGTCGAAACCTCCGTGCAAGTTTTCCGCAAAAACGGTACATTCGTCGGCTTTTTCCGTTGTTTGTAGTCCCGCGTGCGTTAACATGCGCACTTGCAGCGGTTCTCATGCCCTCCCTTTGTGTATTACATACACCAGCGCATTGCATAGGATAGAGGCGCGCGTCACCGTGACTCATTGGCGATACGATAGCGTCCCTCCGCGTTACGTAACCGAATCGCCTGTTTGGGTTACACGGCTGGTTTTGTGTTTGATCGTTTACAACAACGCGATCTCGCGTCATCCGAGCGAGTTGCCCGCTCGCTCGTTTGTTTTGCTCGTAATTCACCTCCTAGAAATTGTGGATGACGTGATCCCCGAGGCTGCGTCGATGACCCCTATCTTTGGGACCCGACGAGAGAACCTACGCAGTTCGAATTTCCTCTTCGAATACGGTTACTTTCACGGAAACTGTTATCTCAAAATTCGAATATTACGAGTCGGGTGTTTCGAAACTACATATATTTCCAAATGTCTTCAAATTCAAGGGAATATACTTAGATCGTCAAAGTTCTCAAATTCTTACATCTCCAGATATGTCCCGAAATTTTCATATTCTCAAAAATACCTAAGTATCAACATATTAAAAATCCACCTCATTCGGTTAACATACTCTTGTATTTGTGCTGCTGTATCTCCTCATGACGCACAGGGTGCGTCTTACATAAACAGTGCTGCCCTCTCATATATTTCTAAATCTCCTCGTGACGCACACGGTGCGTCTTCCATAGACTGTGCTCTCCTCTCATATATTTATTATTTCATGACGCACACGATGCGTCTTACATAGACAGTGCTGCCCATTCATATATTTCTGATTTCCTCATGACGCACACGGTGCGTCTTCCATAGACTGTGCTCTCCTCTCATATATTTATTATTTCATGACGCACACGATGCGTCTTACATAGACAGTGCTGCCCATTCATATATTTCTGATTTCCTCATGACGCACACGGTGCGTCTTCCATAGACTGTGCTCTCATATATTTTTAATTTCATGACGCACACGGTGCGTCTTCCATAGACTTTGCTCTCCTCTCATATATTTATTATTTCATGACGCACACGATGCGTCTTACATAGACAGTGCTGCCCATTCATATATTTCTGATTTCCTCGTGACGCACACGATGCGTCTTCCATAGACAGTGCTGCCCTCCCCTATGTTTGTAATAGAAAACTAGCTGAAAGCGAGATAATAAAAATATTTGTTTGTGTGATTACAGAGGAAGCCCGAAAAGCCGGAAGCAGCGTGCTGGTCCATTGCCAAGCAGGCGTATCTCGCAGCGCGACGATCGCGATCGCGTACATCATGCGGCACAAGGGTCTGTCGATGGTGGAGGCGTACAAACTGGTGAAGAACGCGCGGCCGATCATCAGTCCGAACTTGAATTTCATGGGCCAACTGTTGGAGCTGGAGCAAGGGTTGAGGGCGTCCGGCGGAGTGGCATCCGCGCCGGAGGAGCCTAAAGGTTGTCACCAGTGTCGCTGGTCGCATCAGCAGAACAGCGAGGAGGTGACGTCCGGTTGCAGCGTGTGAGGCGCCCTCCGGACAACGCAGCGGGCAACGGGACCCGGCGATCTTTCTTCTCCGGGTTTTCTTCAGCGAATCGAAGAACGAGCCAGCGCGCCGTCGAAAGACACTCTACACGCATACACATATCCTGTACATCCGTACGAATCGAACTCGTGTTCGTTCTTCCTGGCCCCCTTGCGAAGAGAACTCGAATTCACCTTGCTACACACGTGCCTTCGCCTAGCGCTACCCACGAACGGGAAAGGCTGACGATTTACAGAGACACTTATTATTTCTGTTCACGAAGATCGGAGAGCGTCGTTCGACCTCGAGGAACCATCGTCATCGATTCTGACGCGTTGCGAATATCTGACCCGTTGACCGCGCGATTTTTGTACGCGGTATCACGGTAGATCGTAGGAAAATCGACCTCTTCCCGACACGGACTCGATCCTGCGTATTATTTATATTTTCGAAGGGGAGAGAGACAGAGGAAGGACGTTCACGCGGAAGCTTGGTGCGATCGTCGTCAAAGGTGTACTTACGCGACAGTGTTCCGTAGTTATGTTGGTACAAATACATGTAAGACTCGCGTTCGTCACGGAAAATCGTGAACCTTTTTAACGTAGGCATCTTCTGTACGCGGCGAGAACATGTACGTTTTATTTTTACGGCGGTTTTGTTGGAGAGGTCTATCTCGGTGATGGGCGAGGCTCCTCTGCACGGAGTACGGCGTACACCGACTGTAGCCACTTTCTCAGTTTGAAAATTTGGATATCCGAAAACTGTACATTTTGAAATTTCTATATTTACTTCCAAATTTTCAAATTTGCTAATTTATGTACTTGAAATTATTTCGAAATTTGTAATATTCGATACATTATTCCGTGCACTCCTCGGGCACACCATCGCCGATCTGTATACACACGCGTAATGATTTATTCGTTTTGTCGTTCGTTTCTGCTTTGACATGTATATTTTTTTAAACAGCGTCCTCAAATTCGCGTTTTCTTTTTTGTTTTTGTTGGGTGCGTTTTATATTGACACCGTGTTTTGCATCTGCGTTTAGAGAGGGACACCGCTTGAAACGCTGATCGCGCACGTAGAAACGAGAAATTTCTGTAATTATATATTACGTGTATTTCACGATTTATGTTCGCAAAAATTGCACCCGGGTTTTGCCCTCGAAGAAACGCGCGCGTGGATAAAAATGGTGGTAAATATTCGTGAATCGATATTTGCGGTTTTCCCCCCTTTGCCTATTTGTATCTCTGTATTCGTATAACTATATTATTTGATAGCGAAGTGGTTTATATTTGATAAAAATAATATATCGTTAACTTGGAATTAGCTTGACCACGAGCTCCGTAGCATTTAAGGATCTGGTTGAGATCCAACCATCGTGATCTAGTCGTTTGTTGGGATATGTAATGATATGATATAAGAGCGTAAGGGTGAGTTCAAATGTGACCCTGCCAATTAGATTGTAAACGTCGTCGAGAATTCGAGGGACACGATTTTTAAACCGAGGATTAGATGCCAAAACACGGATTTTTCTTTTTAGTTCAAGCTTCGATTACTGTGTAACGACCGTTGAAACGTGTACATAAACACACAAGCTACATCGAGTTTAAAGATAATGTTTTGAACGGACATCGAATTCAAACGATTTGCGTATGAGAGAACTTTCTCCGTTTATTGGATTGTACGAAATCTGACCTCGCATCACTGTGTATCTATCTCAGGTTATTCAAATGAAATTCGTAGATGTTAGCGCGTGGAACTTTATCCGAATTGTTCGACATCGATGTACCGTGCAACTCGAATGAATTGTCACCTCGAGCATAACAGTGGAAAATATCTGAATTTGATTCTACCCCTATTGGGGAACAGTATGCGAAATGAATAAACGGGTGGCGTTCATTCGAGTCATCCGGATGTGTAACTACTTTATACTTTAACCGACGAACAGCACTCGAGCCAATCGATAAAAACGAGAAAGATGAATCGTACGTGATTTCGATCTTCGGTGCACCTCGAACAAATGGCCTAAGGGATCGAACGCGAAACGTGCTAGAAATACTTGTATATACAAACAGAACACCGACAATCGTCGCCGCTGTTGATCGAACCGAGCAGCTGTTCAAAAGAATCACCGATACCGATATGCCTTTCTACGTTTTAGAGACTCAAAACTGGTGACAATAAAAGAAAAACGCTCGATAAGAGAACAGAGACCTGTCGTGCGTGAAACAGTTATTCGTTTCGCGACACGTATTATATAGATAAATATATATGTTGTATGTATAGCATACGAGACAGAGAAAGTTCCTTCAGATTCTCTAATTCTCTCGAGGAAACGGTACATATCAAAGAGACGTCGCCTTTTCATTTCTTTTCTTGTAAATCGCGGAGGGTCACGAAACTATCTTGTGGAATCTCGTGACGCTTCGCGTGTAGACGTTGTAAAAATTGTAGCGAATAGTGTGTTGTAAATAACCGCAGAGCAAAGACACAGGCGATGAAAAAGATTCGCAAGCGAAAAGATACCGATCGACGTTGTAAAAACTATATTATAGTAACAATATGGTCGCATGCAACTTAGGTGTTGGTCAAAGTCAGTTCAGGTTAGATCTTGGGGCATCTACCCCTTTTCCTTCAGATTTTCTACAAACAAATTTCAGAATTTTTGACTTCTAAATTACTTTCAATTTGAAAAACCTATGTTGTATTGTATGAGACACGTATGGAAGTGAAAGAATTTAAACAATAAATACATCGATCCGTGATGAATCTAGAACCGACGAAGCAAAACCTTAAAATGGGATAAAATATGTACATAACCGTTGCTCTCGTAGTTCGACAAAATTGATTAATAGAAGACACCGTATACTAGAGTGCCTAATTTGTACAATCGAACATGTTCCTATAACGATATGCTATGTCTTGAACCCCGCTTTGTCCATTTTGCTTTGCAAGACTCCGTAAGATCGTGATTGATCGTGGATCGATGTATTGTTGTCTTTCTCTGTTTATAGAAGACCGCTCACAACCATGTAATCAGCCGCGTTCTCCAAACGGATAAGTAGCGGAAGGATTAACATTGTGGAAACATTGACGTTCGATCGGATTCTTTTTCCTCTTTTTTTTTATGTACAGCCGAATATAACATAAAATATACGCATACGCGAGGACAGAGACCATTGTATCATATCAAAATTTAATTAGAAGATATTTTATGAATAAAAGTGTAAATCGCACACGCTTGTGGTCGATTTGTTTTCTCAGCAAACGTGACTTTTGTATTGTTTATTCCTCTCTTTTCCTTAATGTATATAACAGATAATATTAAACCAAAAAGAAACAGAAGCGCTTTTTTTTAAAGTATTAAAAAAAGCTTCATTGGCAGCAGTAAACTTATTTCTTTTAATATGTGGACCGAAAAAAGTCTAGCCATCTAGCGGCGAAACGCGGGAACTAACGGCACTAAATCCTACCTCCAGCAGGTCCTAAAATTAGTTCCGCCATTCGCTGCTAGATGGCTAGACTTTTTTCGGTCCAGCAATTATTTTAAAATTCATATTCCAGAGCTTTCAGAGACTTGTGACAGCATAATTTCAGCTCTATTATATCCCTAGGACACTGAACTCTTACTACAATATTCTAAAAGTCTCTAATTTCGAAAAAATACGTAACTCTATATTTTACTGACACCATCGTTTATCGCTGTGTGCACCCTCCTCGCACGCATAAATGTTTTCCCAGTCCTTTCAACTTTTCAAGCTAATTACTTTGCAAGAATAGTAAGTATAAGTTCGTTTTTATTTCAAGAAGTGCAATTCTGAAATTCCCGCTAAAATTATTACTCATTCCTTCATGTTGGCTCTACTGGTTACTCGAGTGATGTTGGTCAGCTTTCCGGTTTGCATTCCCCTTTCAACACGGCAAGATGGCAGATCAGGTACGTGTACGATTTAGTAGCTCTAATGTGCATAATATTTCACGTTTGTCTGGGGTTCCTTTAAATATTATTACGTATACGATTGTATTTAACGTAGGACTTCATAATGGGATGAAAGAATTAGTCGCTTAGAAATATCGTGAGAAGAGTATAACTTGTAATACTGCTACACGTGGTTAGGTCGCACAAACAGCGTTTTACCAGCAGCGCGATATAAAGATGTGTTTCTACGCTTTTAGACCGAGCGTGCGTTTCAAAAGCAACCTACAATCTTTCTTAACCGCAAGAAAGGTTTGGGCCCCAAAAGGAGGAAGCCTATGAGATATAGCCGCAATGTAGGGCTTGGTTTCAAAACACCACGTGAGGTAAGTGTTTCTTTCGTTAAAGAAGCCTAGCATGATCAGAAGTTTAACTTACCTGTTTACCTTACAGGCAATTGAAGGAACTTACATTGACAAGAAGTGTCCGTTTACCGGTAACATTTCTATACGAGGTCGCATTCTGACTGGTGTTGTGCAGAAAATGAAAATGCAACGGACAATTGTTATACGTAGAGATTACCTTCATTACATCAGGAAATATAATCGATTTGAGAAACGCCATCGGAACATGAGTGTTCACTTGAGTCCTTGCTTCAGGTTTGTGTCATGATTCTATATAGTTCATTTTGAGATTACTATTGTATGATGAGATTGACGACGGTCTTCTGAAGAACTATGTGAAGTAACTTATTCGTCTACTGACAAATATTTTACATTATCGGTATTTTAAATGGTAGGTAGTTCGTAGTATTTATGCTCCTTTCTGTTTCTTACAGAGACGTAGAAATTGGGGATGTGGTAACTATAGGTGAATGCAGGCCACTCAGTAAAACAGTTAGGTTTAATGTTTTGAAGGTTTCCAAAGGAACTGGTTCAAAGAAAAGTTTCAAGAAGTTTTAAGGTCATTGATGTTGTGGAACATCATGGTTAGTAATATTGAAAGTATATCAGTTGATATTAAATATTTGCATAATGATGAAAATAACGACGGTCTTCTGAATTTATAATATTGAAAGATATTTCGTTTTCTGAAGTTTTATAACATGATTTAAAATGTACTCGTGAAGTATTTGTATGAATAAATAATAATTCGTCTTTACTCTATTACAGGGAAGGATAACACCGTCGTAAATCGAAGGTTACAAAGACAAAAATTACCATCCTGATTTATGACTTGTAACATCTGAAATTAATAAATAAACATTTCTGTACAAAATTTTTTTTATTAAAATAGTGTGATTATTTTCCTTATGATATGGGTATGTTGCAATGATGGGAGGGATATTGAACGACATTTTTTTGTTAAAATATATATTTTTATAAATTTCAACGAGAAAAAACAGTTGTCTTATCAAAAGCATAATATACATAATTTTAACAGCGTCGTAATAAAATATTATCAAAATTCATATTTAGTATCACTATCTGTAATAAGAGAGTAACTTACACTTAGTCAATGTAACAACAGCATTGGATGTCAAATATATAAATCGATCGCAAATATCAAATACTCTCAATGGATTCATTCTTAGTATCATTAATACAAAGAAAGATTAAAAATTACTTAAACTACGCAATCTTTTAAAGCCTTATACACTTGAAAACGATAAATATATTTTGATATAATTCAAATGCCAATGAATACATCTTTGGCAATCTCGGTTTATGGTAAATCACATTTAATGATCAATGAAACAAAAACCGAAGCTCAGTAATACTCATTTGCATATGCAATAGCATATGCATTTAAGACCATTCTATAATGTATCAAACAGATATTTAATCACAAAGGCACAATGTATTATGCTGTTTAACAGTACCTTATAATTTTCATTTACTTAGAGTATCACGTTACTCGCTAAGTATTTTATTTATGCCAGTACTAACATGGTAATGGCAAATACTTGGAGATTCCAAATTTATCTGTTAATACAGTCTCACTCATTTGAATTAAAATAGTCTTTTATAAGCTTACATTAAGACAGCACATCCTGCAAATTTAGCAGCTTGTACTATATTTTTCCTCAGTGGAATACTAGTGATTAGCAGCTGAATGATTTTTAGATGAAAATTCAGCTATGTAAAGTATGTATATAATAGGACCTGCAAAACCTAATAAAAGGGAAAATCCAAGGAGTTGTGTCCAGGATAATCCACAATCATCACCAGAACATTTAAACGCGTCTGTTAAATGAGAGTTTTGTGTGTCACTTTCTGTCGTGGTAATTAATTGATCATTTTCTGAACTAGCAATTTCTAGAGTGTTAGAACTGTTATACGTTGACAAAGGTTCACACACTGAATTTAATATAATTGTATTGATTTCTGCTTTTGGCAACTCAGTCACAATTGTATCTCTTAATAACAGATTTGTTGTTACTGTACATTCTGTTTCTTTACTAGTTGTAGGTATGCTTACTTCACTTTGGTCTGTATATCCACTCTGATTGTTTTCGAGCGATTCAGTTAAGATAGAAAATGGTTGAATAGGTACCTTTATGAAGCGTCTTGCATATATTTCATTCTCTTTATGAATCTTGTTAATTCTCTTCAATTCTGATATCTATAAATACAACTAATGATTTAATTAAATTGTACTTTAATTCCTTATCTACTTCTTTGTTTATCATTACCGTGCATCTATATCGTAGTGCCAAAGCCTGCAACGTATCTTCTGCTTTAAGTTGAACAGTTATAACTTCCACTTTACGTGGCAATGATGTAGTCCTACTACGAGGTTGCAAGGATATGTTTTCTTCGTCTCCACTATTCTCATCATCCGAATACAACAAAACATAGTGTGGGGATCCTTCCCTCTGATTTCCTCGTTGATAAACCATCTGTCTGCAAGATACATCAAATTGTACACAAATTTTAAAATTAAGATTAAGCTCCAGTAAGATAGTATACAATGACAGATATAATTATAAACAAGAAATGAAATTAAACATAAATTGGTCAAACTTGTAACCTGTCAAATCTTGCTGTCAAATTGTCAAAAACTGTCTAGTTACCTCAGAACCTTTTATGCCTTGCGATCTGCTTAGCTACTTTGTATCGTTCATCGTTCAAGCATTGTTAAAACATAAACATATCGAGATAAAATTTGTTATCTAAATGCTTCGTCAGTCACATACCAAATCTGACTGCTCAACAGATTGAATAATACCACGAACCACGTATGAAGTATAAGATAGATTACTCGTGGACGGCATTTTCATGCGATATAAATAGAGGGATTATCGACAGTGGCTTAGTACAAAAAGGTACATCGATTTGACAGGTGGCGCATTTCTTTTCGAATCGTCAAAAAATGTTCTCACAGATAATTCTTTCTTTAAAAGGTGCTTATCTGTAAAATTTCACACAGATTAGAGCATAACGATTTTTTTTTTTCAAAGAGGGGAATTGATAATGGTTTTAAAGTCAAAACAGTTCAAAGTTAATTGATCTTGTATTACAAAGTAGTTCAATTCATTATAATCAATTAATAAAATCAACTACGTTAATTAAACTAAAAAGATACGCGTAGCGCCATCTAGCGGTAAAGTATAAGAACTAACGAAGCTGGTGTTCCAAAAGTGTGTAGTTCACCCCGTTCGCCAGAGAGATGGCGCTACTAGTTCAATTATTGAAAAAACGCAATTATTATGGATTTTATTGATTAATATGCTATATTTTTGTTAAACATTCATTAGTATGGACTTGATGGTCTTTGTAATGTATTCTGTGGGTCCGAACATGTGAATTATGTGTTCAGAACAAATCGCACACTGTACTGTAACTGGTCGCTGATACAGGGTTGATATAAGAGGTATAACAAATTCTTCGAGTTATCAAAAACTATTCTCACAGTCATGCTCTTTTGTACAAAAGAGCCTATGTGCACAGTTTTGCCAGTGTTAATTTATCGCTAAGGAACGTTGATAAATTAGAAAATGATAGGAACGTTGATAAATTAGAAAGCGATAAGACTGTTGATAAATTAGAAATTGATTCTGTAGGAGATAAGTTAGAAAACTGTTGAACATGAAAGAACGTTGGTTGATAAATCAGGGCTCCACATTTTCAATGCACAAAGAATCTCTGTTTCAAAAAACAGCACAACTTATGAAATTACTTATTGTTAATATAAATACTGAAGTATACAAATAAAATTTCATTCACAAACATTTATTGGAAGTACACTCATATTGTATGAACACTGAATAACTTAAAAGTTATCAAGTTAGACTTAATTAGAAGTTAACTTGATAGTTCAAAAGAAAGCATGAAGTACATTAATTAGTCAATTAAATTACAGCTGTGGCCTTCCTGTATTGTCCAAAGTGTTCCAAATATTGTTGAATGGTATCCAAGGGTTGATAAATATCGTTCATTCGGTTCTAAAAAAATAGATATACATGGTGATATGTATGCTATTATTAATATTCTTATGTAAAGGTAATAATTATTACCTGTAAATATTGTGGTGCTTGATTGGACACTGTAGATCCAAGGAACCCTTGCAAAAATTCACGCATCAATTCCCATGCACTTCCTGGAACAACGCAGGGTCTATACTCCACCTAGAACAAATTGAAAGAGGTAGAAAATCTTAGGTAAAATTTGAAAATTGTGGGATTTGGTAGTTGGGGGATTTGGAAATTGGGGAACTTGGAAATTGGGGGATTTGGAAATTGGGGAATTTGGAAATTAGGTAACTTGGTAGTTGGAGAATTTAGAAACTGGGGGATTTGGAAATTGGGGGATTTAGAAGTTGGGGAACTTGGAAATTGGGGAACTTGGTAGTTGGAGAATTTAGAAACTGGGGGATTTGGAAATTGGGGAACTTGGAAATTGGGTAACTTGGTAGTTGGAGAATTTAGAAACTGGGGGATTTGGAAATTGGAGAACTTGGAAGTTGGGGGATTTGGAAATTGGGGAATTTGGGAATTGGGGGATTTGGAAATTGGGGAATTTGGAAATTGGAGGATTTAGAAACTGGGGGATTTGGAAATTGGGAAACTTGGAAATTGGGGGATTTGGAAATTAGGTAACTTGGTAGTTGGAGAATTTAGAAACTGGGGGATTTGGAAATTGGGGGATTTGGAAGTTGGGGAACTTGGTAGTTGGAGAATTTAGAAACTGGGGGATTTGGAAATTGGGGAACTTGGAAGTTGGGGGATTTGGAAACTGGGGGATTTGGAAATTGGGGAACTTGGAAATTGGGGAATTTGGAAATTGGAGGATTTAGAAACTGGGGGATTTGGAAATTGGAGAACTTGGAAATTGGGTAACTTGGTAGTTGGAGAATTTAGAAACTGAGGGATTTGGAAATTGGGTAACTTGGTAGTTCAAGGATTTAGAAATTTGGAAGTTTGGAAATTTGGAAATTTGAAAATTTGGAAATTTGGAAATACAAAAATTTACAAATTTACAAATCTACAAAAACTAAACAAAATTAAACTGCTTAACTCCACGAACTGCAATCGCCCAAAAATGGCGCACTACAAAGAAAAATTCCGAAACCTCAGAACCACAGCAAGCTAGCGATAAAAAGATCGATCGCAGTTCCTTTCGCAGGCAGTTTCCCTTTTCCGGTCAAGATCATCTCGACAGGGTGTCAAAGGGTTTCGATAGCAACCGCAAGAAACAGATTACCTAACTTCTCTGAAAAGACCATTCTCCGATTTAGTATCCTATTGTGACCGTTTATTTATTACTAATACCAAAACTCGTAGAAAGTTTCCAGGTAATAAAATTATCCGTATCTGTATACCGAGTGGTCTAGGAGATTTTTCTTCTAGGGGAAGAAGATCGTAAGTTAGCCGATGGGTTGTAGTATTTCTTCCGGTGAAATTAATGGAGGAACACGGAGGTTTATCGTAACGTATGTCGTGTGAGGGTATAAACAGCGCTGTTATCGATACGAATGGCCACTACGAAGGATCGCTTTAGAGAGCAACACATTCGCTACGGACGAACTGTTTCCGGTTTGTAGAACGGAAGTTACACCATTGTGAAAGTTGACCGAGAAACATTTTATGCTTAACCCTTTTGCTGCCAATCGTTTATAAACAGCAAGTTATAATTATAAAAACTTTATTAAACCAGAAATTAAGCGATCGTATAAACACTTTGAGGTTAGGTTTGAGCTGTTACTTTAACCGGTTGACCGCCATGTTGAAAATTTTATTAGATTTTTTACTTCTAACAAGTTAAATATTTTCATAAAATTTTGTTACATTTTACAAGTTGTATTTTTAGTTAGGCAACAAATTTTTAATCGTAAGATTCGAATCGTAAGTCACGAGTTTAAACATTGCAAGGGGTTAAAAACCGCGCCCGAAAATAAGCAAAATTAGCAGACCTCGAGAGTTTAATTTGGGGAAATTATGAGAGTTCGAGGAGTTGTAGCGATTGCACTAATCAATCGATTATTCGAGCAGTGTTTCAGCAATTTTCAAGTTAAATCGCGAGTTAATTAGCAGCTCGGTTTCCTTCGGGAGCGGGCTGGTAACGAGTTTCGCGGAAATCAGCGAGCTAGACATCTGCCACGATTATTAATTCAACCGATTATCCGCTCGAGGAAAAGTTTCTCCGGTTCGAAAAGTTTCGGAGTTTCTTAAATGGAAAAGATGCCTGCTCTCTGATTCTTGCATTATTTTTTAGCCTAATTAGTTCGGGCTTCAGGCATCGCTCGAGGCAATGGCGAACTTATGGCGGTGGTACGAGTTCTGCTACCACACGGATAGCTTTATTTTTTTTTTATATATTATATTTGCAAAACCTCAAAAATATATCACATAATTTCGGAAATGTGAGTTACGTGCTCTTTGTCAATATTATAGTCTTTGAGACATCATAAACGTATAAATATTTGTCCACTTATAAATCACAATCCACTGTTAAATTATTGGGGATGTACAAAGAGAATTTCGTACGAAAATAATCAACGACTCTTGTTAACTGACAAATATCTCACTAATTGATCAGAATGTTTTCCAGAGGAATTTAGTTCAATATTTCCGTACAAATAATACAATTTTAATGTAAATAAATTGGAATGCAATGTGAAATTTCAATCGTAACAGCTATTGATTTGTAACAATGTATACAGGCTACGAGATATTCACGAAATTCTGTATTAAATTGTAACAGTGGAATTTTAGTAACTCGGTAAATATTTGAGAATTACTTACCTCGACGAGGACGCCTTTGAAATTCTGATTAATTGTCACGCTGCCAAGTTTCACGCAGAAATCGCCGATTTCGAATCGTGGACCTTTCGATTCCACCTTCTGCATCTTGTTTGTGTAAATGCTTGATATTTTGTACATTAATAGATCGAATAGTCCGTCGGCTATGAGTGGAACCACCTTGTTTCCTGATTCCAAAATGGCGAACACTGAGGCGGGCTGTTCGGAGTTGTGGAGAACGTGCAGTGTCCTTTGAACACCTGAAGAAAGAGAAAAATTCTTTTAATTCTGAGAGTTGGTTATCATACATTGATAATAATAATAAATTAACGTAGTGTAACAGTGTAATGTAACAGTAGAATTGTAGTGTAATAGTAGTAGTAGTAGTATTATAATTAAAATAATAGTATAACTAAAGTAAAGTACTAAGGTGAAACTAAAATAGTACTATAACAGAATAGTACAGTGGCACAGTAAAATGTGAGTATGAGGAAATAAATAGTATAATGTAACAGTAGAATTGTAGTACAACGGTAGTGGTAGTATTATAATTAAAATAATATTATAATAAAAGTAAAGTACTAAGGTGAAACTAAAATAGTACTATAACAGAATAGTACAGTGGCACAGTAAAATAAATGTGAATATGAGGAAATAAATAGTATAATGTAACAGTAGAATTGTAGTACAGCAGCAGTAGTAGTATTATAATTAAAATAATATTATAATAAAAGTAAAGTACTAAGGTGAAACTAAAATAGTACTATAACAGAATAGTACAGTGGCACAGTAAAATGTGAGTATGAGGAAATAAATAGTATAATGTAACAGTAGAATTGTAGTACAGCAGCAGTAGTAGTATTATAATTAAAATAGTATTATAATAAAAGTAAAGTACTAAGGTGAAACTAAAATAGTACTATAACAGAATAGTACAGTGGCACAGTAAAATAAATATGAATACGATGAACTGCCAAAGTACTAAAATAGTAGTGCGCCTGTAAAACAACGAATATAATAAAACAGCTTAATAAAAGAGAAATGTTAGAAAAATCCTCGAAAATCCGTGAAAAATGAACGGATACGCAATATCGTTTTTCGAGCGTAGCACGATACCGCGAACGCAGCAATTTCTGTTTGAATTAAAAAGGAAGAATCACCGATGGTGGCCAATTAATGGTAACCATCCGAAACGAGCGTGAGCTCTCGAGCGTGTAACGATCACGAAGGAAGAAAAACGTGATACCGCGACAATTTCGCGTCGACGAGATAATAAGAGCAAATCGATTCTATCGTTTTTGCATTCGGATTTCGAGTTGGATGTAAGCGACCGTGTCATCGCCAGCCATTTCATGACAGGATTACAGTCAATTAATTAAAACGGACGAGACGGTGACACGGTTCATGCACGGAATAATAAAATCCGACAGAATCCGATTACACTTGAATGACGTACAAATCTGACGGGTAATGAACGAAATTACGCATTTCCACTGAATCATTATTACGTTTCGAAATGGTATATTGCCTTTTGGAGAATGTACACGTTATCTGTGTTAAATAATACGCTTTGGTGGGGTCGATTTCAAAAGAAACGTAACGTAATATTTTTAGTTGGTTTCATGCGGTACATTTTCACATATGTCGATACGTATGGTTCTTGTTATACTATAACGTATATCGTGTAACTATAACTGTATAACTATGCATATAACTAGGTAACTATATAACTATTCACATAACTATACATCCAACTATGTAACTATATAACTATATAATCATAGTCACCTTAAGTGGCAAACAGCATATGTGCAAATCGACATGTAAAAATAAAATAGTCTGTTATATAGTCGAGCATGAAAGTCAGCACGCGTTATATTGCCATAAAACACAATTCAATAACAGTAGCATCGTCATGTGAGGTAATTGTAACGCATAGAAATTGTTACGTGTAAAGATTACGACGAGTGCAAATCACAACATGTTATATTGCCAAGAGTGGAAATCGTTGCGAGTGGCAGATGCCTCGCGTTATATGGCCATATGCAAAAATCACTACAAGTATAATTCCTGACGAGTGGAAATGGCTATACGATATATTGCCAAGTGTGGTAATCGTTACAAATGGAAGTTGCCTTGCGCTATATCGCCATTAGCAGAAATCACTATAAGTAGAATTGCCGGCGAGTGGAAATAGTTACACGTTATATTGCCAAGCGTAGAAATCGTTGCGAGTGGCAGTTACCTCGCGTTATATCGCCATATGCAGAAATCACTACAAGTAGAATTCCTGACGAGTGAAAATGGCTACACGTTATATTGCCAAGGGTGGAAATCGTTGCAAATGGAAGTTGCCTCGCACTATATCGCCATATGCAGAAATCGTTACGAGTGGAAGTTGCCTCGCGTTATATTGCCATATGTCGAAATTGCCACAAATAGAAATATCAACGAGTAAAAATGGTCACACGTTATATTGTCGCGTAAAATCATGTAATTGAAACTCACCTCGCGTTATATCGCCATATATAGAAATCGCAAGGAGTAGAAATTCCGACAAGTGAAAAATCGTCACAGATTATATCACTACACATGGAAATCGTTGCGAGTGGAACCTCGCGTTATATCGCCATATGTAGAAATTGTTACAAATAAAAATTCTAACGATTGAAAATGGTCACACGAATCTAGTGACGCGTTATATCGCCACGCGTGTACATCGCTCCGTGAATGACTAACCATACCCGGCGTTAATAATGAAAGGGTTAATAGTGGACAGTGTGTACGATGTGCGAACTGCACTGAATATTCATAATTCAGGCAACAACCCCTGAGCCGGTTCGTTCGCATAATAGCAGGCTATTGGCGCGCGCAACCACGCGAACATGAATTATTTATGGGGTAAATTATAAGGCACCCTCTCCGCCTCGTCAAATGACAAAACTCTTAATTGCGGATCACGTTAACCGCCGACAGTTTTATGCGCTTTAATTGTACACCACTTGCGCTTTTATTTATCGCCATCGCCGATCGAGGTTGGCGTCATAAACGGTTAAAGGGGAATGCTGTCGATGATGGATCAAAAGATTGAATTTTTTCCTCTTCGAACAGAGGGTCTCGTAAAAATCGAACATCCGTCGATAAAACGCATCCGCAATACGCGCCTGTTATACTCGCTGACCTATTTTCCCTCGTAATTCGCTGAAAACAATGCAGGCTACGATACTGATTAACGAACGGGCTGATTAGAAGGAGACCACCCACCCTCTTTTCTTCACACTTTCTGGGCTAGTTCGCCAACTCGTACGACTCTCACGCGTCGCAGCTTTTTTGTATTCGATATTCTGACATTAAAAATTTTTCCTTTCTCAAATTTATTAATTGTCAAATATCCACATACTGAAATATTTACGCGAGGCAACTGCCACTCGCAACGATTTCTACGCTTGGCAATATAACGTGTAACTATTTCCACTCGCCGGCAATTCTACTTGTAGTGATTTTTGCATATGGCGATATAGCGCGAGGCAACTTCCATTTGCAACGATTTCCACAATTGGCAATATAACGTGTAGCCATTTCCACTCGTCAGGAATTCTACTTGCAGTGATTTTTGCATATGGCGATATAACGCGAGTTTCTGCCACTCGCAACGATTTTTACGCTTGGCAATATAACGTGTAACTATTTCCACTCGCCGGCAATTCTACTTGTAGTGATTTCTGCATATGGCGATATAACGCGAGGCAACTTCCACTCGCAACGATTTCAACATACAGCAATATAATGCGAGGCAACTTCCACTCGCGACGATTTCCACTCTTGGCAATATAATATGTAACTATTTCCACTCGTTGGTAATTCTACTTGTGATTTTTACATACGGCGATATAACGCGCGGCAACTGCCACTCGCAACGATTTCTGCGCCTGGCAATATAACGTGTAACTATTTCCACTCGCCGGCAATTCTACTTGTAGTGATTTCTGCATATGGCGATTTAGCGCGAGGCAACTTCCATTTGCAACGATTTCCACACTTGGCAATATAACGTGTAGTCATTTTCACTCGTCAAGAATTCTACTTGTAGTGATTTTTGCAAATCTCTAAAGTTACTGTTGGTGCAATCTCTCTAGGCTACAAATAGCCTACGACAAATTAATCTTATTTTTCTAAATATTACAGAAACCCGTGTACGAATTCGCGCGAGAACGCAAGCGTTTCTCAAAGTTTGCACAGACATCGGTTACCTTTTTGCTAATAAGTATAGGGATATCGAGTTTATAAACTTTTAGCAGGCGCATCGTCGATCGGGCTGGTAGCAGCTGGGACTTTTAATAAAGCGATCGCAAATCTTGTCGGTCGATGAAGCGAGCACCAAGAGAAAAGTGACCCTCTCGATGAGCCTCTCTCTCTTTTTCTATCGGTGTCTCTTTTTTCGTCTCTCGTGTCTTATTCCCTTCGATTATAACAACGTAAAAGATATTCCTTCGAATAGTTCGCCAACTATTGACTTTGATAATAATGTTAGGGCTTTAAGAAGAAAGCTCCAACGATGTCGAAAGTTCAGTTGCTGATCGATAAAGTACTCGAGCCTTTTCATTTTCTTGCCGACAATCTTTATTTTAATATTGCTTCTCGATGAAAATTCAGATTTGAAGAGTTAAACATTTTTATTCTTTTGTTGGTTGTTTAAATATTTCTGCATTGGAAGGTTTAAGAAGATTTAGGAGCTGTTGCTTTTAAAATAAATGTATATATGATTTTATTTATAGTAAAAAAATTCTGAAACCATACAAGCCTGTGAAGTATTTTTTTTACATTAAATTGTAGTTAAAATAATTTAATACAGCATCCATAGTCAAATTTTCTTGTAACCATAAGTAATTTTTGTTCAACACTAAACCTTTATAAACTATGCAAGCTATGTAAAGTTTCAATTGTACGCTCCATTAAAAATGACAATATGCCCCATTAAAAACTGTAATATACTCCACTAAAATCCCTGAAAAACTATGAACTGACACAGAGTGAATAAAAATCCGAAAAAGTGAATTTTCCAACGAACAACACTCGCAGCGTACAACATCGAGGATCGTTTTGGCTGGTCGACAAAAAGCATCGACCGAAGTCTATGTTCACCCTTTTCGTTCTCGCCCCTCGAGAGCACGTGACGCAAACAGACAGCACCATGATCCCATTGTGTTTCGCGTCCCTCTCGGGGCCGAAAAATCTCGTCATGGGGTACGGAACTTCATTGTCGAGCAATTTATCCTGCATTCAAGCATCGACCGATACGTTGAATCCTTTTGTGGGCGTGCCTCCCCAGTCCTCGCCTAGCTTTTTATCACGGTCTTTAATTCGCTATGCCATGGTACTTGTGGCCTCGTCATCTCGTCCGATCGAACGTATTAACCTTCTAAATACGAGAGGCGTATACCACGGAAGTAACTTATTTATGAACGACAGATTTTGGGGCTTGAAGTTGATTTTCCTCAGCTAGCTATTGTTATTAGGTTCTTTGTGTACTTTAATTGTTAGTTCAAACTTTTTAACTTTTGCAATGGGTCTGAAATTCATTTTAGAGACTTTTTTAATTCTGCTTTCACGAGGCAGATGGTGAAATACGTCGGAGGTACTTGGACCAAATCAGAAGCTACCCGATGCATTTTAAGGGTAGAAGTCGGTTTGCTATAGAACAAATTGCTATTGTTTTGCAATTATGTTCTTTGTACGTAGAGTATGGATTTCAAATACAATTGTTAGTTCAAAATTTCTAACTTTTGCAATAGGTCTGAAATTCATTTTAGAGACTTTTTTTAATTCTGCTTTCACGAGGCAGATGGTGAAATACGTCAGAGGTACTTGGACCAAATCAGAAGCTACCCGATGCATTTTAAGGGTAGAAGTCGGTTTGCTATAGAACAAATTGCTATTGTTTTGCAATTATGTTCTTTGTACGTAGAGTATGGATTTCAAATACAATTGTTAGTTCAAACTTTCTAACTTTTGCAATAGGTCTGAAATTCATTTTAGAGACTGTTTTTAATTCTGCTTTCACGAGGCAGATGGTGAAATACTGTCGGAGGTACTTGGACCTAATCCGAAGCTGCCCGATGCATTTTAGGGGTAGAAGTTGGTTTGCTATAGAACAAATTGCTATTGTTATGCAATTATGTTCTTTGTACGTAGAGTATGGATTTCAAATACAATTGTTAGTTCAATCTGTTAATTTGAAGAATGTATCCAAAATCTATTTGATGTTAAAATACGTTAAATACCAGGACAAAGTCGGAAGCATTGAACCAAACATAAGTCCAACTGTTTCAAATCCGCGAATGGGGTTAATCAGAGTTACAATTCGAATTTTCCATAAAACATTAAAATCCCATTGTCGCAGTCTTGCAAAGTTAGCAGCGAGAAAATTACCGCGGCACAATGGACTTACCGGGGTAATTAGCGAACGAAGCTCCTCAATTTCGAGCTGCGCTAATAAACCCGATTGGATTTCGCCGTTTCAAAGCTGGCCCAAATTTGCCTCGATATCCTTGCCTTTCACCGAGCTTTCATCGCTCTCGAATTCGTAACCCTTTAATCCGAACGAATAGAATCGGTCTTCCGCGCTTTCTCTCCCGTTACAATATCGGCTCTCTAAGACGGACATAATAAACCCCGGAGACGGAGATAAATGATAAAGTGGACACTGGCTCCTTTCATACGAACAATCGATTTTGATTGCGTATACTGCTGGCTCGACTAATTGCTTCGATTGCCTGTCAGGTGTTCACACCGTTCGCGTGCTCGATACTTGCCAACATGAAAATTACGTTTTCAAATGGGAAAGATCTTACGTTCTCTGTGTTTAAATTTCACTAGTTTTTATTTCTTTTATTGATATTGAGCTTGAACTGCAATTTTCTAGGCAGCTGCGTCACAGCTAGCTAATTATTGTTACAAGTAGGGCAACTAAAGAAAGTTGAAATGTTAAGCACAATTTACGTTCAGTAGAATTGTTCTCAAAATTCAATTGCAGGGAAAATACGAGTTGCACATTTCAAATGCAGTGTGCGTCACCAGTGCGTCATCAGTGCGTCACCAATGCATTATTAGTCCGTCACTAGTGTGTCATTAATGGGTTATCGGGTTATCAGTGCGTCACCAATGTTATAAATGCGTCACCAGTGTCAACAGTGCGTCACCATTGGGTTATCAGTGCGTCACTAGTGTGTCATCAGTGCGTCACCAATGAGTTAACAGTGCATCACCAGTGCGTCACCAATGGGTTATCAGTGCGTCACCATTGGGTTATCAGTGCGTCACCATTGGGTTATCAGTGCGTCACCAGTGCGTCACCAATGGGTTATCAGTGCGTTACCAATAAGTTATCAGTGCGTCACCAGTGCGTCACCAATGGGTTAACAGTGCGTCACCAATAGGTTATCAGTGCGTCGCCAATGGGTTATCAGTGCGTCACCATTGGGTTATCAGTGCGTCACCAGTGCGTCTCCAGTGCGTCAACAGTGCGTCACCAATGCGTCACCAATGGGTTATCAGTGCGTCACCATTGGGTTAACACTGCGTCACCAATGCGTCACCAATGCGTCACCAATGCGTCACCAATGCGTCACCAATGTGTCACCAATGGGTTATCAGTGCGTCACCAATGCGTCATCAATGCGTTACCAGTGCGTCACCAGTGCGTCACGACATTGTACGCTAACATACACATACTCCAAGTATCTATACCTGTTTATAGAACATCTATAAATCCTTAGTTTTGTTCATAAAATAAATATGTTCAAGATTAATATGCATACATCAATTTGCACCCTCCATAACGAAAAAGCCTGCACCCTCCCCGTCGAAAAACCCGCAAGTCTCAAGGGAATTTCCCTGTAAACAGCAGAATAATATTTCCACGTCGCGTCGAGTCGAATCGACACAAGGGTTAAAGAAAGCCCTCAAACCGCGACACAAAGTTGGTCGCTAATCATACACGAGTCCGAACGGGGTAGATTTCACGTGGAAGTGTCGAGATGGCCCGTTTCGTCGTGGAAAACGGTCCTCGTCGTTCTGCGACCAGTAGAGATGGGGTTGAAAGCGTTGCGCAGGGGGTTTCGTTGCGCGACGCCACAGCCAACCCCGACCGTAGTATCTAGGGGGCTGTTTTCTCCCTCTCAGTTGGCCGCGATTCAGCGCCGGGTGTATGTCCCGTTCGTCGCGGCTCCGTCACACGCGAAAACATCAACGATTTCGTACGATTTTCACCCTCTTACGGTGTCCATCCCCCCGAGTGACCAGTGTAAACTGCCCGGAGAAAGGAGATCGAAAGTGGTTCCATTTACAGAAGTTATGTTAATTATCTAGTAGGAGACCGAGTGTAAATAAGCTTTCGGATTCCCATCGGACGTTTCCGTCGCGATTGATTGCGTTAAAGAGGAACAGCTCCCAAATCGGAGGAAGGTAGACGAGAGTCTAAATGATCGAGGATGCGCGATTATTGAGCCGGGTCGAATGGAGAGCGCGCTATGGGAGCGAATTTCCATAGGATCCTGGAGCAACTGCGAGGCGCATCCAGGGTGCAGCTCGGGAACGGGAGGATGAGACGTCTCCAGGAAACGGCTACATCGAACAATCGATCGCTGCTTCGACGATAATTGCTAAAGCCGTTGCGGCACGCTATCTTGCACGGTTCCGAGGGGTTAATGCGTTCCGAAGGGGTTGCTCGAACGTCGTGGCTGATCGAGGATGAAAGGCACGCGTGACTCCTGAGGGAACCGGATCAACGCGTTTCCAAACCGAAAATCGGTGAAATCGAAAGTGCGAGTGCTCCGACGGTGCCATCGGTTTTCGATAGTTTACCATTGTTTACTTTCCGAAGATTCTGTTCGATTATTAATTTCCAACGAAGAATCATTTCCGAGCGAAAACGTTTTTCCAATTTTCGATCGGCCAACTTGACCGATGATTAAAACATAAATCGAGCAGCAAGTTTCGGGCGGTCGATTATCAGGAAACACGGTGCATCCGGGGAAAAACGCGTGTCGTACATGCATCGCTTTAGTAGGTCAGCCCGGAGGGGAGAAGAAAGTTTGTAAACTTGAGGGATGTTCGGAACCCTTTTCGATACGTTGCGTAAACATTGGAAATATCTGAACGATTTGTGATTGTTCTCAGTGATAGCATTTGAATGAAGAATTCAGAGGAAAAATTACAGGAATTGCCAACTATTTTCAATCTCTGATTAAGATCTGTTCTAAGATCTGCATTTGCTAAAATATACTGTGAAAGAACGTGGAAGTTGAAGCAAATTTTGAGGGTGAAATTCGCAACTATTTTTAATCCTTAACAATATCCAAACATTGTTTGATTGAATCCTTGAACATATTTGAAGAAAAGGATACCGAGTACCCAAAACTACGTGTGCTCAAACTACATGCGTGTTTGCAACTATTTTTAATCGCTAACAATATTCAAACAACATTGTTTGATCCTTGAGAACATACTTGAAGAAAAGGATACAGAGTACCCAAAACTACATGCGTGTTTGCAACTATTTTTAATCGCTAACAATATTCAAACACCATTGATCCTTGAGAATTTCAACAAAGTAAAAAAAAATCGGTGCGAAACTTGCAACTATTTTTAATCTAACCGAATTAAAATTCAAAGCGACCACTGAACATTCAATGAACCCGATAGAATTTTAAAGATCCAACCATAGAAGAGTCACTACGAAAGCGTAGCTGCAAGCGAGGGAAATTTGCAACATTGATCCGGTAATTGAAATCTAAAGCGGTCACCGAACTTTTTCAAGATCAAATTCAAGCTCATAAGAAGGAAAGTTGTTGCGGAAGAAATTAGGAATGATGCATAGAGTGTGAACTGTGATGAGGGTGGTGGTGAGTCTTGTCGAAAGCGGGGCGAGGTGATTATTCGGCACTGCGGATACGTTGACGAGTCGATGCAGCCGGACTGCACGGTTCGTCCACATTTTCCTCGTCCTCCTTCTTGCGACAAGTCTGACGACCGGAAGGCCTGAATGACGCCTATCGAGAGGCAAGGACTCTGTTACGTGGAATCGCGAGCTGGCACGCTTTTAATTTACTTTCTTGTTTAAGTAAAATAGGAATAGGTATTTCTCAGGTGTAGGAACTTAGAGGGTGGAAAAATGTGAGAATCTGCAAGTTTTGATGTTTACTAATTGTTTTATTGAAGTTTTGAATTTTTAAATCATAAGGTCTTCAATTTTCTGATTTCTATATTTTTATATTTTTATGTCTTTAATTGGCGGACTTATAGGTCATGACCTTGTTTAATTTTCTAGTGACCAAGTTGTCTTTGTAAGAGCATAAGTACTCAACTTTGCAAGTCGCAAAATATTCAAACTTTCAAATGTCCAAGTCCTTTTCTCAGGAATCTAAATACTCAACTTTGCAAGTCTCAAAATGTTCAAACTTTCAAATGTCCAAGTCTTCTTCTCAAGACCCTAAGTACTCAACTTTGCAAGTCCCAAAATGTTCAAACTTTCAAATGTCCAAGTCTTCTTCTCAAGAGCCTAAGTACTCAACTTTGCAAGTCCCAAAATGATCAAACTTTCAAACGTCCATGTCCTCTGTCTGAGATCCTAAGTACTCAAATTTGCAAGTCCCAAAATATTCAAACTTTCAAATGTCCAAGTCCCCTTCTCAAGAGCCTAAGTACTCAACTTTGCAAGTCCCAAAATGTTCAAACTTTCAAATATCCAACTCCTCTTCCCAAGAGCCTAAGTACGCAACTTTGCAAGTCCCAAAATGATCAAACCTCCAAATATCCAACTCCTCTTCCCAACAACCTCCTCAAGTTCTCAAGTCCCAAAATTTGCCAAATCTCCAGATTTAACTTTCGATCCCCATCTTCCTAAATTTCCAAATCCCTGCAGCAATTTATAAAGTTCATCGAACGCGAAAAAAGGAAAGCTTTGTGATAAGTAGAGAATTTTTCCGTGACGCATCCCCGGCCTCTTCCCGTCGAGTTATACTCGACGAGATGTAACGGAGGGGTTTATCGGCCGACTTAATGGAAGGATTATTGGTTCGCGTGAACCTGGAACGCTTTGGGAACACGTAGCCATCTTCCACGCGGTGCAGAGCGGCTTTCGTTTCGCGTTGCACGATCGATCGATGAATTTAATCTGCGCAAACAGCGGATGGTCCGTCGTTATCGATAGCTGCACGGATCTCCCAGACCTTATTCATCTTCCGATCGTTTCCACGAACTTACTATCCTTGAAAGTACTTTTAACGGCTTTCTTATCGTTGTCATTCTTTCAAATTGAACGTTGCTGCTTTTTACAATGATCTTTTGCGAGATCTGCTTTTGGAAAGATCTTTGTACTATATCTTCTCATCAACGATCATTTAAAATCATCTTCTCATCAATGTTCGTTTAAAATCATCTTCTCATCAACGTTCATTTAAAATCATCTTCTCATCAATGTTCATTTAAAAACTAACATAAATGTGACACTGGTACAGAATTTATAAGTACAGATGAATGTATGTCTCTGATAGGATCTAGCACAGGGGTTCTAGGATCCATGCAAGATACTAGAGATCTGGGTCAGAGAAAAATATCTGATCCACGTGTCAAGCTTGATACCTTTCTGAACTCTAAACAAAGCTGCCTTTCTTCACTATTTTGGAACAAACAACCGAAATAAATGAAAAAATTAGCATAGAACGTACACAGTATCCTACACAAGTATCACTTATTAACGAGGCTTCATTCTACTTCCCACAGCAAAGCTTGACTTTCCAATTATGGGAACTTTTATCGCCGGCTAATTAAACCGATTACCGAGAAACTCGGATAATTCTAAACGAAGTTTGATCAATCTGAATGTTTGAAAATTCGCCCGGGGATAGAAGTTTAATTAGGAAACGTCGAACTTGGCCACGAAATTCCCAGTCGCGAACAATAATTTAAATTAATCACCGGCGCAGATACAACTGATTTAATGCGCGGCTTAATCTAGGCGCTGACACGTTCAGCGCGAGACTCACGATGAGTTACGGCAATTCACGCGCAAGACAGGATCCATTTACAATGGAGACATTTACAGATTAGCCGTGCACATGTACCTGTGTGAATTCGCTGCTACAGTGCTTTGTTACCGCATTCGATTTTATTTAGAAAATTTTCGGAGAGGATTTAATAGAGCAGTTATTTAGAACGGGTGCATTTTTACTACACAAAACTATATGAAGGCACTTTAAGGTCACTGAAATTTTAACCTGAAACTTGGTCGAAAAGTTAGGATCATTTCACAATCTTTTGGACAATGTTCAAAAAATTCAGACCTTGGGCAACCTTGTCAGCTTTGTCGCCATGATACGTCGAAATGGTCTCTCCCATGAAAAAAGCTCACATAACATTTTTTGTAGAGAATTTCTCAAGCTACAAATTTCGTAATAACCATTTCTGCCGTAGAACCGACCGATAACGAGATATTCGCAGATACCCCTTGATACACTCCACAAAGCACCCACTTTGGATCAATGAGGACTTTTGACTTGTTCTTCAAAGCTACTTTTCACGAACGAATTAAGAGTACCAGTACATCAATATCTAAATAGAAGTGCACTTAAAAATGTACAGTGCATACAAAAGAAATTAAAAGTCTGTAATTAAAGCATCTTCGGACCAGTGTTCTCAAATTTTTTCAACCGCGAAAGTGTGAATCTTAACCAAAGTACGAATTAAACGGTGCCTCTGTAGGTGAAAACGTACGGAGCTATTCCCTTTAAAAGGGGTCGTGTGCGAGAGGACAATAGTGCGCGAGGATTCGCAAATTGCAGTCGGTGCACGTCGATCTCCGCGGATCGAAGGAGAGCAAACAGTCGTTCGTGCGTGCACGACAAATTCTCGATTTAACTTGTCGATTTTTCGACGGGAGTCGCTCGTAAAAAGGGTATGGTCCTATGGGAACGATAAGGAGTTTCCGCTGGGTCGAATCCGTTCGTCGGCTTAAGGTGGGTCAAGATCACCGTGTCGCGGTCAGAAAATTTCTCGACCTCTTTCGCTCTGACATAGTTTCTGTTGTGTGTCGTAGAGTTTGGGATTTTTGGAGATCATTGAGGTGGGGGTGGTTCGAATGGGATCTGATAGGTGTATTAATTAATTATTGGGTGTGATCCTAATGCAAATTAGGAGATTTGAAAATTTCTATCTTTGCAATTTTAATGCAAGATAAGTGTCTTACAACATGCAGAGTAAATCAAATTTTAATAATGTCAGACCTAACCTTCCTACGTGATTACACTGAAGAGTGACATCAGTGACAATATTGCAGTAAAGTTGTAAATATTAATTTGCTTTTGACGATAAAATTGTGGATACTGAAATTACATTAAAATCGAAGACGATACTTGAAAGGCTGGCTAAGCAATTAAATCCAGTAAATGTCACAGAAGACTTTAACGACACGGTAATTGTTTAATGAATAAGTGAAGTAGCGTCGCGTAAATGTCAACGCAAACACGATTAACATCGATCAAATAGAAAAAAAGTGATTTTAAATAAAGAGGAAAAATCGATGTTGCTCAATGCACGGATTATACTTCCAAATGGAAACTAATGATTCCGAAGGCACTAATGATCGTCGATGAATATGTTCCTGAAGTTTGTCGAAGATGTCTGTCGTAAAACTTCCATTCGTTGCGAAATGAACGCACGCGACACCATTCAATTTCCATTGGCGCGAAACGATTGCTTGTTAGCTGACATCTTCGCTAGATATATTTACACGCGTATTCATCATAGAATTCTCGTTGATTTCTCGATCGATTCGAAAGCACGGAATAACGCGAGAGTCACGAACCCGTCGTTGATTGCGCGGTAAAAGCAATCTCGCGAAAGTCTATCGACCTATCGGGTAGAAAGCCAACTCTGGGAGCTTGATTCGAAACGATTCATCGTTCGATCGATCCATTGAAACGCGTCCATTTTCCACCTGTAACGATTAATTACCCCCAGGATTTTTAGCTTAATGCACGTTTTAGAGATGAAATTTCGTTTCGCATTCATTTTTATTCAATTTTTTACGGTGAATTACTGCGATGATTCTTTAAAGCGATACATTCGTCATTTTTTAAAAAGACTCTCATTCATGAATTTTTTAAAACAGACACATTCATGAATTTTTTAAAAAGAGACTCATTTATGATTTTTTAAAAAACAGATACATTCATGAATTTTTTAAAAAGAGACTCATTTATGATTTTTTTAAAAAGAGACTCATTTATGATTTTTTAAAAAAAAGATATTCATGAATTTTTTAAAAAGAGCCTCATTTATGATTTTTTTAAAAAGAAACTCATTTATGATTTTTCAAAAAAAAGATACATTCATGGTTTTTCAAAAAGAGCTACACATTCATGAATTTTTTAAAAAGAAACTCATTTATGATTTTTCAAAAAAAAGATACATTCATAGTTTTTCAAGAAGAGACACACATTCATGAATTTTTAAAAAGAGCCTCATTTATGATTTTTTTAAAAAGACTCACTTATGATTTTTTAAAAAAAAGATACATTCATGAATTTTTTAAAAAGAGACTCATTTATGATTTTTAAAAAAAAAGATATATTTGTGTTTATTCAAAAAGAGCTATACGTTCATGATTTTTTAAAAAGAGGTTCATTTATGATTTTTTAAAAAAAAGATACATTCATGGTTTTTCAAAAAGAGTTACACATTTATGAATTTTTTAAAAAGAAATTCATTCATGATTCTTTAAAAAAAAGATACATTCATGGTTTTTCAAAAAAAGGTACACATTCATGAATTTTTTAAAAAGAGACTCATTTATGATTTTTAAAAAAAAAGATACATTCGTGGTTTTTCAAAAAGAGGTACACATTCATGAATTTTTTAAAAAGCCTCATTTATGATTTTTTAAAAAAAAGATACATTCATGGTTTTTCAAAAAGAGCTACACATTCATGAATTTTTTAAAAAGACTCATTTATGATTTTTCAAAAAAAGATACATTCATGGTTTTCCAAAATGAGGTACATTCATAAATTTTCTAAAAAGAGATACATTCAAGACATACAAATTAACAGTAACGTTTGAAAAAGACATTCAAGAAACAAATACAAGTCTCGTTACCGAGCGAGTCATGTAAAAAGCAATTTGTTAGCGATGGGTAATTAGGAAGAGGAGAAAAGAAGGGGTCGAATTTGTCCCGGGTCGTTTGTGGGATTTGTGGCCTGGCCAAGGCGACAGGCAAATAAAAAAAGGGATCCGCGTCTTTATGTTTGCTGGCAGACTGCACAAAGTGTCCCGGGCGTCACTCGTACATACACAGGAATAAGTTATGAAACGAGCGGCGGATAAAAAGTTTTTGATCCCTCTTTGCCGCAACGAGAACCTTAAGCCGCACCCACGTCGCTCCCTCACGGGGATCAAGGACCCAGCTCGTCTAAGAAGACGGGCTTCTCGACCGAATCGAATAACATCGGCTATCGAGTTTGCATCGACGCGATTGAAATAACCGGAGCTCTCCATTGAAAGCAGCCGGACATTATTCTCTTTCCATGGCTTTTCTTTTAACGCTTCGCCAACTTAACATCATTGCTTTACACTTTCTATACTTTTTATAGAAATATATAGGGTGTCTAAAAATTAGTGTAGGGCTCTGGAATTGGGGGTAGCTGAAGTGATTCTGAATAAGAGTTACTAGTGTATCTCTCGGGCGGTGGGGTTCAAGATTCTGAACAACTTTTCCCTTTGCAAAAATTCGGTCTGAAGCTTCGTTCTTGAATTATTAAGGAAAAACACGGACCAATCAGAGCGCGATGCGCGCGCAGACGCGAGACAGCTCCGCCCAGCGGCTGAGCGCGGGAAAACCTCACGCTCTGATTGGCCCGCGTTTTTCCTCAATAATTCAAAACCGAAGCTTCAGACCGAATTTTTGCAAAGAGAAAAGTTGTTCAGAATTTCAGACCCTACCAACTAATATCAAAAGTTACTCTAGTTGTGAGATATCCTGTTTAATATAATATTTTCAAACCGGTAATCTAACAGATCACTCTCATGTCAGAGTTAAATCCGACTTGACCCAATGAACTTCAAACGGTGTCAGTCACAAAGTGACTCCCCTAATAAAATCCTCCAATAGTCTCCCACACAAAATAAATCGAAAAAAGTTTGGTACAATTCGAACAGTTTTCGGTCGTGCCGGAAGCAGCCTCGTTTCGCGTCTATTTTCGCGCACGATGCGATCGTTTACGAAGGTCGAGCATCGAAACACAAGAGTAGTCACAGTTGACGGTATCCTCGACGATCGTGAGGAAACTCGACGGAAAGTTGAGTAAAAGCAAAAGGGACCGGTAGGTTGGAGATAGCAACGGCATGGCACACACGCCGCTGCTCCTATTGTTCTTCGTTTCTGAGAGGCCGAAGTGCTGCCAATATCGGAACGTTCCGGCACGATATCGGGTCACGAGAGGTCCAGCCCTGTTTCTGGCAGCTGGTGATAACTCAACCCGACGCACCCACGCTCTCTCGATCGAATTTTCAGCTGTTAATTAGCTACGGATTATACGGACCTTCGTTACACCTTCTGTACTTCCGCGATAGGGCTTCCTTCCTTTGATTACTATCTTTGGTTTATTTACGTCTTGCAGCTACGGATACTATACTATGTACATAGTATATACTGCTGTACATAGGTAGTCATCTTTAGGTAAAGGTTTACTAAAAATTTTCTTAAATCGATGCTGTAGATTTCTTTCTTCAAGATTGAAATTTTTAAATATTCCCTGACTTCAAGCTTGAAATTGTAAAATTGAGTCGAATAATGTTTTTCAAATTAAAATAGCATCATACAGAACCATTCTTCACCACGAGGTTCACGTGAAATCAATTACTTTCTGACCTTACCTGCGACTTTGTTCAAATTGAGATATAGTCCTCACGAAATTAAAGAAGGTTTAAGTCATCATTTTAACACTAGATTGCCTAAGGCAGTCATTTTGACTGCTTTTCAATTTCAATTAAAAAAACAATTGTGTATAGAATGACACAGCTTCTTAGAATTTTGTGACTTTTTGTACAACATATAAATGCGTTTATTAATAATTGTAGTTACCTCTCCCCTCCTTCATTTCCGGTATATATATATCTTATACCTATATTGCCCCAAAGTAGTCAAAATGAATCAAAGTTTCAGTCTTTCTAGTGTTAAAGTTGTTCAGAAATGGGACCTCAATCTCTGCCACACTGAATTCAGACTTACATACACTCATGCGTATGTGTCACATATGTTACACATTATTATATTCTTATTAAGACATCATCATATTGAACACAATATTATATTTGTCACAAAGTTGCAAATAATAATAACAGTTTAACATATAAAGTTGTTACAAGAACTACGACTCGAACGATCAAAAGATTAGCATCGATTGTCGCAGGCCGGTAAAAGATCGGTTTAAGAAACTGTTTAACGTACAGTTTCTAAAGCTTATCGCATGTGTTACACATTATTATATTCATCCTATTAAGACATCATCATATTTAACACAATATTATATTTGTCACAAAGTTGCAAATAATAATAACAGTTTAACATATAAAGTTGTTACATGAACTACCACTCGAACGATCAAAAGATTAGCATCGATTGTCGCAGACCGGTAAAAGATCGGTTTAAGAAACTGTTTAATGTACAGTTTCTAAAGCTTATCGCATGTGTTACACATTATTATATTCATCCTATTAAGACATCATCATATTTAACACAATATTATATTTGTCACAAAGTTGCAAATAATAATAACAGTTTAACATATAAAGTTTGTTACATGAACTACCACTCGAACGATCAAAAGATTAGCATCGATTGTCGCAGACCGGTAAAAGATCGGTTTAAGAAACTGTTTAACGTACAGTTTCTAAAGCTTATCGCACAACGAGCAGAAACAGCCACGCCAAGCGCAAAGCCGTGCAAAGAATAAATAGCTTGCACGCGAAACGTCACTTTTATGGTCCGGAGCTTTTAGTCCCGCCTGTAAAAACGTCGCAGTCCATTAGTACTCGACGACGATACGAACGTCACCGTGGCTGGCTGTGCATGCAAAAATTCACCGGTCGCTTAATAACATTTTCTCGTTCGAAACGTCGCGACGAATAGACCGCGACGTACCGGGTGTACTCGAACCATTTTTGTCGAAAATATTTTTTTCTCTCCGGTTTTCGTGATATCTAACCGTACGATAGGGTAGGATTTTACTATACAGTAAAAATAAACGTCTAGACGTATTTAGTTTATTAGTATTCGTTGCACGAAATAAACGACGTATAGAAATGTATGAACTTAACAATGTATCTCGAAGAACAATTTGCGAATTCCGTGAAAATTTCCAAGTCCCCTGTTCTAAGTAATTACTAGTCCATCGCTATTCACCGTGCTTGAAACGAGCAACGGTTTCACGGCCGAGAAAACTGCCTTTATTCAGCGGTCCGCGATTTCTATGTATTTAAAAATAGCCCGTGAATATGCATTCCGGTGCATTTCGTTCTTGAAACGCTCGGCCTTTAACGTCATTTTTTCGTTGTTGGACGACGCTGTCGCGGAATCCGGCGGAGTCGAGTCAGAATGCGGATCGGCTTAGCCAGACTACGCAGATTGCGAGCTTTGAGCAAGAACGAGGAAGGCTTACGAACGACGGAGCTTTTTCGTTTCAGCTGAATCGAGATTAGCCGCCCGGGCTAAATGAATTCCTCCTACAATTCCTTTCCTTCTGATTATATGTATGTCAATTCCAAATCCCTTCTTCTCGCCATTATTTTTATCATTCTTCAACATTTTTTCCATCTGATTACTTTTCATATTTAAGGTGAATTATTTCAACAATCTTCTTGGGGAAATTTCAGTCGTATTCTGAGGCGATTCTTTTTTTAGAAGATTGAGAGAATTGTTCGTCTTACTGTATTAGAAGGCTTTTCTTAAAGACTGAAAGACTATTCTTTAAAGAACTTGAGAAGGAGAATCAAAGAGTAGTTTGATTCAAAGAATAGTTTGATTCAAGGAATAATTTTATTCTGTTTGGTTTAAAGCATTCTTTGAGTCTTCTTACAGGAGCATCAAATAATAGTTTCGTTCAGAGAATAGCTTGATTCATGGTATAATTTTATTCTGTTGGATTTAAATAATTCTTTGAGTCTCATTATAAGAGTATCAAAGAACAGTATGATTCAAAGAATAGTTTGATTCAAGGAATAATTTTATTCTGTTTGGTTTAAAGCATTCTTTGAGTCTTCTTACAGGAGCATCAAATAATAGTTTCGTTCAGAGAATAGCTTGATTCATGGTATAATTTGATTCTGTTTGATTTAAATAATTCTTTGAGTCTCATTATAAAAGTATCAAGGAACAGTATGATTCAAAGAATAGTTTGATTCAAGGAATAATTTTATTCTGTTTGGTTTAAAGCATTCTTTGAGTCTTTTTACAGGAACATCAAATAATAGTATCATTGAGAGAATAGCTTGATTCAAGGAATAATTTTATTCTGTTTGATTTAAATAATTCTTTGAGTCTTATTATAAAAGTATCAAAGAACAGTATGATTCAAAGAATAGTTTGATTCAAGGAATAATTTTGTTGTAATACAAATAATTTGTTCTGTTTGGTTTAAAGAATTGTTTGAGTCTTTTTCGTGTATAATAGAATTCAATACATTTTGTACAAGTATCAAAGAATACATGTTCTGCATCGAGTCTTGACTTTTAAAAATCTGGTAATATTTAGAATTATTTTTCACGAATCCTGATGTCTCGGTGTGATTATTCATGCAGTGTATTCTAGGACGCTTTGAGTCGTCGGGTCAACCTAGAAACTCGACGCTTTGCTACGGCGCAAAATTAATTTTGTTCTGGAACCCTTTTCCGCGCGAACTTTCCCCCTTCGCTCGTGTCGGTTTTCACGTTCTCATTGTGTATTCCGTTCTACGCTGCTTTGAATCCTGCTGGACCAACTACATTCTAGGAACCTTGCAAAATTAATTTCGCTTCGAATCTCTTTTTCGATTTTCTTTGGAAATGTTGTCGATTCACTGATTATTCAATTAATTCCGGAGAGTATTTCTTCATTTACGGTCATCTTGTTTATATACGGCCATCTTGTTTTTTACGGCCATCTTGTTTTCTTACGGCCATCTTGTTTTATTACGGCCATCTTGTTTTTTTACAACCATCTTGTTTATCTACCGCCAACTTGTTTTTTTTTTACGACCATCTTGTTTCTTCACGGCCGTCTTGTTTCTCTACAGCCATCTTGTTTCTTTGCGGCCATCTTGTTTTCTTACGGCCATCTTGTTTTCTTACGGCCATCTTGTTTTCTTACGGCCATCTTGTTATTTACACCCATCTTGTTTATCTACGGCCATCTTGTTTTTTTTCCGACCATCTTGTTTATCTACCGCCAACTTGTTTTTTTTTACGACCATCTTGTTTCTTCACGGCCATCTTGTTCCTCTACAGCCATCTTGTTTCTTAACGGCCATCTTGTTCACCTCACCTCAATGATCGTAAAAATTAATCTTCACAAGTACAGCAATAAACTTCAGCACAGTAGATATTTTTGGACAGCACATGTTTAATAAAGTCAAACGAAAAATGTTTGACGCTGATGCAAAGATGGCCGTCGACAAACAAAATGGCCGTAAACCAACAAGTGCAACTTCACTTAACCGCTGTACATAGCACATTATGTACATGGTCACAGTATTTTTTCACACAGCATTCGACCTCCACAGTTAAATAATCAATCTTCGTACATTCGATAAACAAATCGTTTACACTCGGAATTTAAAAAGTAGCCACAAATGACGAATAGATCGTGAATATCGAGTAATTATTTATGAAGTGGACGACCTCGTCGATATCGTCGATCTTGAAATACGTAGCGAAGAACGTTTTCGTAGCACATATTTGCAGTTTCCAGTCGAGAAAGTATCAGTTTGAGCCAGTTCGCGATTTCAGCTACGACCGACCGATTACCTTGAAACCTTTATCAACGTGGATGCTTTCCACAGGAGGATCTCTCGAGTCTCGGAAGAAAATCTGAGCAGAACTGCCGTTGTGCCGGAAGTGAGCCGCAACCGGTGACCCAGATGCGCACGCGACACAAATACCAGGAAAAAACGACAATAATGAGGAGACCAGAGATTAACTACAACCACGACAATAAACACGTAAGACTGACGCGAATCGATTAGTCGAAAGAAGTAGAAGAGGAACAAAGAAGAAATAGTGGAAGACCAGAAAATAGCTTAGTCGAAAGATCGTATATTTTCACGACATCCGATAAGGAACCAAAAAGGAATTTCGGGAATAATGTTTCAAACTCCGATCTTCGAAAATACTCTCTGATTGGGAAATTCACAAACGAAGACATGTCACTGAATCACAGATATTACGTGAGTATATGTTCCTTTCTTTAGAAGTCTTTAAATTATTATAATTACTTTATGAAGCATTAAAAAATTATTCTTGTACTGTCATTTTTATTTTCAAGGTTACAAGGTTTTGATTGATAACAGTTCTAAATAATACTATATTTTGGATTTCTATCGCGTTCTGTTGAGTACAATTCTGACCCTTCGATGAGCTTTCCGTTTGTTCGAACAATATTTTTTTTCTGTTCGTTTACAATAAAGCACTCAACAATTACAGTACAAAGAAATGATTTCCATACGAATATCGATAACTTTTCACCGAGCGAGAAGAAAGGATGGTCAGACAAACGCCGGCTTCCGATATTTCTTCTGCAAACGAAGCCACGTTGAAGATGTTTTCGCGGATTGATAGTACCGTTGTTATTTCCCCTTCGTTCTGGCCAGAACTTTTCAGCCTTAAGAGCCCTGAAGGAGTTGCCGCCAACTCGAAAGTCGGTTACTGGGTTGAAATCATTCGGAAAGCGAAAGACAAACGATTCTCTGGGTAGCTTTAACTAAAATATACGGATGATGCCTCTGCGATCGTTTAACAGCTTCGATCACTGTTACTTTCATTTTTCTTTATTTATTATTCCTTAGGCAATTCAAATATTTTGTCACACAATGCTGGTCAATGTTACTCTCTCATGAGTATCACATATTGAGGATTGATGTTCAGCTTCAAATTTTGCAAGAGAGAGATCAAACTGTCATATGTGGTTCCTCTAAGACATCCTCTTATGAGTACCATGTGTTGAGATTTGATCTTCAGCTTCAAATTTTGTAAGAGAGAGATCAAACTCTCATATGTGGTTCTTTTAAGACATTCTCTTATGAGTACCATGCGTTGAGATTTGATCTTCAGCTTCAAATTTTGTAAGAGAGAGATCAAACTCTCATATGTGGTTCTTTTAAGACATTCTCTTATGAGTACCTCATATTGAGATTTGATCTTCAGCTTCAAATTTTGCAAGAGAGAGATCAAACTGTCATATGTGGTTCATCTAAGACATCCTCTTATGAGTACCATGTGTTGAGATTTGATCTTCAGCTACAAATTTTGCAAGAGAGAGATCAAACTCTCATATGTGGTTCATCTAAGACATTCTCGTATGAGTACCTCATATGGAGATTAGATCTTCAGCTTCAAATTTTGTAAGAGAGAGATCAAACTCTCATATGTGGTTCATCTAAGACATCCTCTTATGAGTACCATGTGTTGAGATTTGATCTTCAGCTTCAAATTTTGTAAGAGAGAGATCAAACTCTCATATGTGGTTCATCTAAGACATTCTTGTATGAGTACCTCATATGGAGATTTAATTTTCAGCTTCAAATTTTGCAAGAGAGAGATCAAATTTTCATATGTGGTTCATCTAAGACATCCTCTTATGAGTACCATGTGTTGAGATTTGATCTTCAGCATCAAATTTTGCAAGAGAGAGATCAAACTCTCATATGTGGTTCATCTAAGACATCCTCTTATGAGTACCATATATTGAGATTTAATCTTCAGCTTCAAATTTTGCAAGATTAGAGTCAACCTCTCACATGTGGCTCTTCTAAGACATCCTCTCATGAGTACCACATAAAATAAAAATAATTTGACCTTCACCTTGAAATTATCCAAAAGAGTCCATCTCATCTCTGATCCCTCTAAGACATCCTCTCACGAGTACCACATAAGACAAAAATAATTTGACTTTCACCTTGAAATCATCCAAAAGAGTCCATCTCATCTCTGATCCCTCTAAGATCCTCTCACGAGTACCACATGAGACAAAAATAATTTGACTTTCACCTTGAAATTATCCAAAAGAGTCCATCTCACCTATACTCCCTCTAAGCCATCCTCTCACGAGTACCCCATAAGTACCCCAGTCCTGCTAATATAAATTTGTCCTTGCACCTCGTAACTTCCGTCCGCAAATGTCCACGAGGTCGTATAACATCTGGGTCAGTGATAGATTCTCTCCTGTTAAATCGAACGATGCCCTGTTAAACCGTACGATCCAATGCGAGTAAAAATGCCGGTTTAACGAGAGGTTTATGATGGCAGTAACTTAACAGCGAGTACATCGAAGGAGAATCAGATCGTGCAGTATGTTAATGCACGATGCAGTTAATGCAATGGAAACGATGACGCGTTCCGCTTTAACTCCTTTATGGCAGGATTCGATCCTGTGGCAAGATGTGTGGGAAGCGAGGATCCTTGAGGCTGTAATTTATTGCCTCGCATACGATAGCAGCAAGTGTCCCGAAGCATCAGCGATACTCCTTGCTACTGCGCTTTTAACAGCGTGTTGCAAAATGTGTGCATAATGGAATTTTGCAAGATAATGGCTTCACCGGGTAATTAAGAAACTTCTTTGATACTCTCGGAGCTTTTGAACATTTTTTTAAGGTTGTTTTTGAACATTTTTTCAAGGTAGTTTTTGAACATTTTTTTAAGGTAGTTTTTGAACATTTTTTCAAGATCGTAGAGTAAAATGTATTTATATATTTCTGAGATTGTTGGGACGAATTACGCATTTGGAGAAGATACTTGAGAAAAATGACAGGTGAACGATTTAATCGGGTGCGCGGATATTAAAATGGGGAGGATCGATCGCAAGGTGAAAAATGCGGCTGATACCCTGGGTAAAAGTATTGCTGACGCGTTGGAAAAATCACTACCGTTTCTGCGGGAATAAATTATTGATATATGACCATCCTTTTTCTCTTATGGCTCACCTCCTAGCCGAGTTCAAGACGTTAAAGGAGATCGCGCGGTTATTCCTTTAAGAACGAACCATTTATTCCACTAAAATTTCCATCAAGAGTTACTGCTTTCAATTCGTTCTCTCCTCTAACACTCTTGCATGCACATGTGTGTAACGAAGAGGAACGCAGACTAATTCTCGTACAATGCATCATACAATATTTTAAAAATATGAAGACACATATATATAAGAGTGTCTCGTCCAACATTATGTTATACATTACGTTAAGAGTATGTGGACATAGGAACACACATATGTGGTCATCATGTGTGATCAAAGCATCACACATTATGTTAACAATATACTGATGCAGAGATTAACTAATTTAGATAACAAAGTAGTATAGAAAATTTGGTTCAAACAGTATCTCGTTCAAAATTACATCATACGTTACATTAAACATATGTGGACATAGAGACATATGTGATCGTCTGAGCAAAGCATCACACGTTATGTTAACAATATACAGATGCAGAAATCAACTAATTTAGATAACAAACTAGTATAAGAAATTTGTTCCAAACAGTATCTCGACAAAATTACATCACACGTTACGTTAAACATATGTGGACATAGAGACATATGTGATCGTCTGAGCAAAGCATCACACGTTATGTTAACAATATACAGATGCAGAAATTAACTAATTTAGATATCAAAGTAGTATAGAAAATTTGTTCCAAACAGTGTCTCGTTCAATATTACATACGTTACGTTAAACATATGTGATCATAGAGACATATGTGATCGTCTGAGCAAAGCATCACGCGTTATGTTAACAATATACAGATGCAGAAATTAACTAATTTAGATAACAAAGTAGTACAGAAAATTTGTTCCAAACAGTATCTCGTTCAAAATTACATACGTTACGTTAAACATATGTGATCATAAAGACATATGTGGACATACGTGATCTGACCAAAATCAAGAATCAATACAAACAATTAATTCTATATACAAATTTCTCTAACATACAGAGTTGCACAGACGTATACCAGTTAATTGAAACAAGAAATTAGCACAGAATACGAATAACAGAATTAACAACGTAAATGAAATTTGAAGTACAACGTGATACGAAACGCACGTTCATGCTGATCGTGTCGTGGGTCATTTTGCTCCTGGCACAGCATCGGGCATGCACTGAATCACCACCTCTATTCGTAGACGCCTACGCGACCGTTTTCATTGCTTGTTCCTTTGGTCTGTTCATTTTTGTTGCGACCATCGAGCCAGCCGGATGCATCTCGTTTCGCCTTTTTCTTTTGCCGTTGTCGCTCGCGAATCAATCGGACTCTCCCTTGTCGAGTATCATAACACGAGCGAGAATGATGGAGGTGCCGATTAAATGACAAAGTCAAATGATTTGTGACCGTGTATATGCATTTTAAACATTTGCATTTACACACCCTTGCTTTCTCTTTTCCTTCTTTTTCTTTTTATGCATTATTCACACTTTTTTTTGCTTATGGTTAGGTTGGGTTACTTAATCAGAAGGATTTTGAATGTTTTGTGGTTATTTAACTATGGAAATTTGCAAGTTTGGAATCTTTTGATGGCTTAGTTTTGGAAATTTGCAAGTTTGGAATCTTTTGATGGCTTAGTTTTGGAAATTCGCAAGTTTGGAATCTTTTGATGGCTTGGTTTTGGAAATTTGCAAGTTTGGGATCTTCTGATTGCTGAGTTTTGGAAATTTGCAAGTTTGGGATCTTTTGATGGCTTGGTTTTGGAAATTTGCAAGTTTGGGATCTTCTGATTGCTTAGTTTTGGAAATTTGCAAGTTTGGGATCTTTTGATGGCTTGGTTTTGGAAATTTGCAAGTTTGGGATCTTCTGATTGCTAAGTTTTGGAAATTTGCAAGTTCAGGATTTTCTGTTTGCTCAGTTTTGGAAATTTGCAAGTTTAGAATCTTCTGATTGTTTAGTTTTGGAAATTTGCAAGTTTAGAATCATCTGATTGCTTAATTCTGGAAATTTGCAAGTTTGGGATCTTCTGATTGCTCAGTTTTGGAAATTTTCAAGTTCAGAATTTTCTGATTGCTCAGTTTTGGAAATTTGCAAGTTCAAAATTTTTTGATTGCTCAGTTTTGGAAATTTGCAAGTTTAGAATATTCTGATTGCTTAGTTTTGGAAATTTGTAAGTTTAGAATCTTCTGATTGCTTAATTCTGGAAATTTGCAAGTTTAGAATATTCTGATTGCTTAGTTTTGGAAATTTGCAAGTTTAGAATCTTCTGATTGCTTAATTCTGGAAATTTGCAGGTTTAAAATTTGTTGATTGGTTAGTTCTGGAAATTTGCAAGTTTAGAATCTTCTGGCTTGACAATTTATACGTCTTTGAATTATTTTTATTTATAATTCTTCGAGTTTTCGAGGGTGGCAAATTTAAGCATCAGATCCTCGAGTTAGGAAGTTCTGCAGAGGATATTGCAATCTTAGAATAATTTCCAAATTTGAAAATTAAAAAATTTCTTCGTGTACAAATCCCCATTCCTCCAGTTAGGAAATTGTGAAAAGTATCTAACAATCTGAAAATTTTCTAATTTGCAAATTTCTTCATGTACAACTCTCGAACTCCCCAAGCTAGCAAGTTCTAAAAATTATATCGCAATCTCAGAATTCTCTAATTAACAAATTTGAAAATTAAAAAACTTCTTCGTGTACAAATCCCTTTCCTCGAGTTAGGAAATTGTGAAAAGTATATTGCAATCTCAGAATTCTCTAATTAGCAAATTTATAAATTTAAAAATTTGTTTCAAGTCCTCCTTAAGAAATAGTGAGAGGTCCGATTTCTCAAACAGTCAGCAACCACGCAACATTTGATCGATCATCGACGACACTCGAGTGAACCGCGACAGAAGATAATTCGACAAATAATTGGCCGACGCGGCAGATTTATTCGCGAATCATTCTCGTTATCCATGTCTTGAAAAGATTCCTTTCTCTCCTGGATCGCATTCTGAAGAGCAATTACGCGATAAAATATGACTGGAACAGGCACGAGTAAATTTCTTTGCGGAAGACAGTAAGCCCGAGCTTATCGTCGTCCGCTATGAATTTCTTCGCTGAATAGTTTTCTGTTTGCCGCTTTTCGAGATACATACTAACGGGAATTAGTCCGCCGCTGCCGGCTAAACAACTCGGCTGCTACTTGTACGTACACGCTTCTTTCGCTATTTTATTACGAATGCAAATATCCGACGACGTTAAGACAGCCACGATTTGTCATTCGCTTATGTAGCAATTTACTTACTTGTTTCTTTGTACTTCTTCTAAAGTTATTTGCGATCTTTTAGGATAAATGTACCGGCTGACGTTGTCTAATGATAGTTACAATAGTAGCTCGGTTAACTAAGTCTATTTTGCTTTGGACACATTTTACTTCTTTGCAGGTTCAACTTTCTAATTGCAAAAATATAATAAATTCTTCGGAAGACTAGTCGCTTGAATTTTTTGAAGACTACTAGTCGCTGTATTGTCTGCTTATCGCATCTAAAATTATAGATTTAAAAAATTATTTCAAGTTTTAACTAAAGGAGGTTGGTGTGTTAACTGAAATTACTAAACCAGTTAAATGACCGCTCCATAAGTTTCTCATTATAAGGAACACATTTTATTATTAGGTATACAGTAAGCTACACTTTGAAATCAGAATTGATTTTCATCAAGATAAAGTATAAATATGTGTACCAATATTTATTTATTTTTTAACTTCATTCTTAATTTCAAATTAGCACTAAAACTACCAAACCAGTTAAATGACCGCTCCATAAGTCTCTCATTATAAGGAACACATTTTATTATTACGTACACAGTAAGCTACACCTTCAAATCAGAATTGATTTTCATCAAGATAAAGAATAAATGTGTGCACCAATATTTATTTATTTTTTAACTTCATTCTTATTTTCAAATTAACACTAAAACTACCAAACCAGTTAAATGACCGCTCCATAAGTTTCTCATTATAAGGAACATATTTTATTATTAGGTACACAGTAAGCTACACCTTCAAATCAGAATTGATTTTCATCAAGATAAAGAATAAATGCGTGTACCAATATTTATTTATTTTTTAACTTCATTTTTAATTTCAAATTAAGTGCACATTATATGCCGGTAGGTTTAGTGTTAAGTACACGTTATACGTCATATTCCAACGAAATTGAAGGAATAGTCTTTTTTCGTGAGCTGTTCAGTGACCTCCGAAAGGGTTATGTCGCCTGATCCTCGTAGAAATCATTAATCTTGTTCAGAAAGTTGCCTCAAAGTGTGACACGTGCGTTTGTAAAGCAACCGTGCTGGGATCAACAGGCCCCTCGTTTTCGGTGGTGTTACGAGATTAGCCGCCTACGAAAGAATAAATCAATCAAAACGCCCTGCGGAAGTTGTCTCCTTAGGACAACATTACGACCCGACAAATTTAACCCTCCATCAACTTGACTTTTCTCATGTTGCTGTTTCAGGGTACTCGAAACCTCTATGTACATGTGATACATTTTTGGTACACCCAAATATCAAACAAATAAGGAAATGCAATTTCTTCCCTTTACTTTGGTCTCCATTTTTTTTTAAATTTCAGTTTTTTTTGGTTTCAGTATTTTTTAGTAGGTTCAGGTTTTTTAGGTTAGTTAAGTTGATTTTTGTTGAGTTTCCATATTTTCTAGGTATGGTTCAGAGTTTTCCAAGATAAGTCTTGCTAAGTCTTTAGATTCTTGCATAGCTTTTTTAGGTTTTCAGTTAATTTTTCAATTCAGTTGATTTTTGTTGAGTTTCCATATTTTCTAGGTATGGTTCAGAGTTTTTCAAGATAAGTCCTGCTAAGTCTTTAGATTCTTGCATAGCTCTTTTAGGTTTTCAATTAATTTTTCACTCAGTTGATTTTTGTTGAGTTTCCATATTTTCTAGGTATGGTTCAGAGTTTTCCAAGATAAGTCTTGCTAAGTCTTTAGATTTCTGCATAGCTCTTCTAGGTTTTCAGTTAATTTTTCAACTCAGTTGATGTTTGTTGAGTTTCCATATTTTCTAGGTATGGTTCATAGTTTTCCAAGAAAAGTCCTGCTAAGTCTTTAGATTCTTGCATAGCTTTTTTAGGTTTTCAGTTAATTTTTCGACTCAGTTGATTTTTGTTGAGTTTCCATATTTTCCAGGTATGCTTCAGAGTTTTCCAAGATAAGTCTTGCTAAGTCTTTCTGCATAGCTCATCCCGTGTGACATAGGAGATCTCTGGACCACCGTGTTCGATTGTTTACCCAGATTAATCGATCGCAAAAGCAGGAAAGAGTGGAAATGAAACTCTGCGTAAATCCGCAACGGGCATATAGCGAGGAGGGATGATCGCGAACGAAAGAGAGGGAGGAGTTTGGGTTCGCACTGCCGAAACCCGCGACCCAGATACCGATCGACCCACCGACACACATTAGGGGAGAGGGTGCAGCGTGCAGAACACTCTGCAAAAGCGCGATAGAGCAAGACAGAAAGTATATTGCGTTACAGTATCTCTGTCTCTGTTCCACTAGCCTTTTCTCCAGATTCCTTCTTTCTCGCTTGGCTGCTACAACCTCTTTACTTTTCCCCTCTTCCCTGTTTGCCATGATGCATCGTTATCTCGGATTTAGGGACTCTATTGTTTCTAATGTTTCCGTTTTTAATACCTTTCCAGGTTGTTACAACAGGAATTCAATTAATTTGGTGACTCATTCAATATTCTGTTTAATAAAATACGATAATACTATACATTTCAATTTTATGTATACGATAATACTATATGCAGGTACATTTCTATTTTACACGTACGATAATACTATATGTAGGTACATTTCAATTTTACAGATACAATAATAGTATGTGTAGGTATATTTCAATTTTACAGATACGATAATACTATGTGTAGGTACATTTCAATTTTACACATATGATAATATGTACTATATGTAGGTACATTTCAATTTTACACATATGATAATACTATATGTACGTACATTTCAATTTTACACATACGATAATACTATGTGTAGGTACATTTCAATTTTACACATACGATAATACTATATGCAGGTACATTTCAATTTTACACATATGATAATACTATGTGTAGGTACATTTCAATTTTACACATATGATAATACTATATGTACGTACATTTCAATTTTACACATTCGATAATACTATATGTAGATACATTTCAATTTTACACATATAATAATACTATATGCAGTTACATTTCAATTTTACACATACAATAATACTATGTGTAGATACATTTCAATTTTACACATACGATAATACTATATGCAGGTACATTTCAATTTTACACATATGATAATACTATATGCAGTTACATTTCAATTTTACACATACGATAATACTATATGCAGGTACATTTCAATTTTACACATACAATAATACTATGTGTAGATACATTTCAATTTTACACATACGATAATACTATATGCAGTTACATTTCAATTTTACACATACAATAATACTATGTGTAGATACATTTCAATTTTACACATACGATAATACTATATGTAGGTACATTTCAATTTTACATAAACAGTAATACTACAGATACATTTCGATACGATGTATTTTATAAACATGGAGCACATATGACACACATTCACCCTTCAGTTTAATGAAATTGAAATAAATGTACAGTACAATTGTACATGATATATATAAACATTAACATGGAATAGATAGTAGCTATTGTTAATAGACAAACTTCAGAAGAATTCAGAAGAATCTTTATCACATCCAAAGTTTCAGTCTATCAGTTTTAAGAAAATAATTTTTCTAGAAGTAGAAATAATTTTTCTTTTAATAATTACCACGTTCAAAGTTTCATAGTCCATCAGTTTCAAAAAAATAATTTTTCTAGAAGCAGAAATAATTTTTCTTCTAAAAGAAGATAATTTGCAATATATGAATGGAAATTGTAGCGCAGATATTCGTTGTTTTTGGACTATGAGGTCGATTAACACGTTTTTCTAGCCTTCCCGTCGAGCGACAAACGCGGAAGCGCGAAGACGATGATTCGAACGGTGCGTGCATACTCGTGCTCGAAATAGAATCGCGGTTACGCTGTTCGCACTTTCAGCGAGCGGGTTTGAACAGACTCTTGTTGTAACTCGCGTGTCGACACGCTTACGACCGATCACACGTTCGTTGATTAGTTGAGGCTCGGATGTAACGCCACGGTTGCCACGGTTTACACGCTTGGAAATCGATTCTCTACGTCCAGAATTGTATCTTAAAACTTGGCGACATGTTCCTCGCTTTATGTCGTGTCATATCTTTCCCTACGTTCTATTTCGTTATTTACAAAATATAATTCGTTACTGTATTTGAGAGACACGGAGATGTCAGGATTTTACGCAACATTTTTACATTTAATTGCAGCAGGTTTTTTTATATATTTATACATTTAATTTATAGGTATACATTTACTTCTGAGCTATGATTTTCTCAGGTGCGTCATTCTAGGATAACCATTCTTTGCTGCGAAGTTAAAATAAATATAGTTGAAATGTTATGATGGGATCCTTAGTTGCGTACATAATTGGTATTAACACTAAACCTACCGGCACATAATGTACACATACTTTGAAATTAAAAATGAAGTTAAAGAATAAATATACAAATGATGAAACATAAATTAGTACACACATTTATTCTTTATTTTGATGAAAATCAATGCTGATTTCAAGAAACGTACTTTATCAAAATGTGTACCTTTTAATAAGATACTTGTGAAGCAGTCATTTGACCGGTTTGGTAGTTTTAGTGTTAAAGTCTAGGATCACTCGTGTGGCAAATACGATTTTTGTTCGTTGCACTTGAACTGTTATGTGCGTCACAAGTGACACGTAAGGGTAAGCGTGAGACACAGTCATTAAGTGATGTAAAGTTTTGTCGTAAGAAAAATAAATAGTTACGTCACTTTTGTATAAGTAACTTTATGGGTAATCTGAATTTATGACTACTAAAACGCAGTAATAAATTTTTAGTATGAATGAACATGCATAGAAAATGAAGAAATACGAGTAGAGAAAATTGCATCAAAGAAGAAAGAAAATTGTAATTTCACGGCTGTTAAAGCGACATACGTGTCCCAAAAACGTTATAAGCCCACGACACAAAATTGTTGAAATTAGAATCGTCTGGAACACGAAACCAGATATCGTTGCTAGTCTATTACGACCATCATAAAGTTACTATTTTGTATATAGGCAACTGGACAGAGTCCAACAACGCGCACACCCAACATCAGCCATTCCAGCCGCGGTAATCAGCCGTCATGGTAAACTTAACCCTTACAAGTTTGTGGGACAATCCGTTTATGCATATTACTGCTCTAAATGTGGCGCTTGGTTATAGGACTTCGTATCTCATAAAATTTAATGCGGTTACGAACAAGTTGGAGATCTCGAGTCGGCTCGTTCTCCGAGCTTTAGCTTCTCGCGTTCCAATTGGAACAAAAAGCGGGGAAAATCGAGAGCCACAAAGTGCAGCTCCGGAATGTAAAATTTCCGGGGTATCGGTGATCCGGTGAGGAAAACCGCAAACACGGGCTTCGCGTAGCACGAAATCGCTGACGTGATTGGTCAATGTGCCAAGATTGGCCCGGGGACTAGGTCAGTGTTGTGGGACACGAGTTTCCGAATCTACGAAAAATCTAATCGAACTATGGCTAACCACACTTCGACACTGGGGAGTCAGCCACTTTTCGATGAAGTCAGGAAGGACAGATGTTAAAGATGGTCATAAACAAAGCGCTTTTCGATACAGTCAAATGGAAGATGCTAAACATGGGCATAAACAAACAAGTTCTACAACGTTTGATCTGATGTGACTGGGTCAGATTTCATCTAACTGGCTACAGAGAGTGAAGGAGTAGAATCTTTACAAAGAATGTCTATCTAAAAAATGAGTAAACAAACAAGTTCTACAACGTTATTCTACAACGTTTGATCTGATGTGACTGGGTCAGATTTCATCTGACTGGCTACAGCGAGTGAAGGAGTAGAATCTTTACAAAGAATGTCTATCTAAAAAATGAGTAAACAAACAAGTTCTACAACGTTATTCTACAACGTTTGATCTGATGTGACTGGCTCAGATTTCATCTAACTGGCTACAGAGAGTGAAGGAGTAGAATCTTTACAAGGAATGTCTATCTAAAAAATGAGTAAACAAACAAGTTCTATAACATTACGGTTCTACATTTGATCTGATGTGACTGGGTCAGATTTCATCTAACTGGCTACAGCGAGTGAAGGAGTAGAATCTTTACAAAGAATGACCATCTAAAAAATGAGTAAACAAGCAAGTTCTACAACATTACGGTTCTACGAAATTTGATCTGACGTGACTGGGTCAGATTTCATCTAACTGGCTACAGCGAGTGAAGGAGTAGAATCTTTACAAAGAATGTCTATCTAAAAAATGAGTAAACAAACAAGTTCTATAACATTACGGTTCTACATTTGATCTGATGTGACTGGGTCAGATTTCATCTGACTGGCTACAGCGAGTGAAGGAGTAGAATCTTTACAAAGAATATCCATCTAAAAAATGGCTAAACAAACAAGTTCTTCAACATTACGTTTCTACCACAAGTTATCTGATGTGACTACCTCAGATTTGATCTAACTAGCTGCAGCGAAAGTTAGAAACTTCACAAAGAAAGAAAGAGCGTCCATCCAAAAAATGAGTAAACAAATTATCTGTCCTTTAACCTTTGCAAAAAGAACAGCCCAACTCGAAATAAATTCGAAAGAAATTCATTAACCCGGCATAATGCGCTGGCAGCGGACTTGGCACGTTGACTGCAGGTTTTTTACCCCCGGGAAAATTATGAACACGTTCGAAGCACGTAGAAAACGTGGCAAAGTCTGTTGGAGCACTATGTCCCTTTATACGCGTAGCATCGCGTCGACGCGACGGAACGTTAACGGGAGCAACCCTCTCGACGTCCTGACCCAGCTAAGCTGGATCTTGGCACCCTGGCCAATCCTCGATCCTTCCTCTTCTTCCACGCTCGATGACCCTCCACGCGCCTATTATCGACAGATTGTTAAGGCGCTAGACGACAACTCGCCTCTTTCAGTTTCGTTTAAAACGTCACGTATCCGTGCCGCGTCGTGCATAACAAGCCAAATTCGTAAGGCGTGGCCTAAATTTAATCCGGATGGCGTCCTTACGCGCTGCGTGCGTTCACGTTTTACATTTTTCTTTCGTTTCTTTGGATTAGGTTTTTTCTGTCGATTTTATTTTCTTCAAGTTTTAGACTTTGGAAGGTTTTTGGGGCGGGACTTCTTTTTGCGGGTTTTGAGGTTTTTGGGAAAGGGTGAGAAGATTTGGGATTTTTGGAAAGTTTAGACCCATGGCGATTTTAGAATTTGAAATTATTTCAGATTTGGGACTTTTGAGATTTTGGAAGTTCTGAAATTTTTGGGGAATGTTGAGAATTGGAATTTTTGGGACGTTTTGGTATTTTTTAAGTTTACACTCATGGGTTGCAACTTTAGAGTTTGGAATTATTTTGGATTTGGGGTTGAGAAATTCTACAATCTTGGAAGTTTGCAATTTTTGCGACTCTTCAGATTTTTAGAGATTCGAGATTTTTGGGGAACGTTGAGAATTGGAAATTTTCGACTGTTTTGGAATTTTTTAAGTTTGGATTCATGAGAAGTTGGGACTTTAGAATTCAGAATTCTCTTAGTTTTGAGGGTGAGAAATTCTAGAATTTTGAAAAATTAATTCAAACATCAACTCTTTATAATTATCCACATCCAACCTCGATCTGAATATATGAAAATAAATAAATTATAAAAAAATATCTAAAATCAATAAATTATAAAAAAATATCTAAAATCAATAAATTATAAAAAAATATCTAAAATGAATAAATTATAAAAATTATCTAAAATGAATAAATTATAAAAAAACATCTAAAATGAATATATTACAAAAAAATATCTAAAATAAATAAATTATGAAAAAATATCTAAAATGAATAAATTATAAAGAAATATCTAAAATGAATAAATCATAAAAAAATATCTAAAATGAATAAATTATAAAAAAAATCTAAAATGAATAAATTATAAAAAATATCTAAAATGAATAAATTATAAAAAATATCTAAAATGAATAAATTACAAAAAAATATCTAAAATGAATAAATTATAAAAAATATCTAAAATGAATAAATTACAAAAAAGTATCTAAAATGAACAAACATTTATGAATCCATAAAATAGCAGACTACTAAACTAAAATGACACAGAACTTGTGCAGATAATTGAAAACTAATAAAAGTAATAATAAACTTGATAAGTTGCATACGTACGAGTCTTCGAAGTATAAATGATAGACAATATATTCTGTTCAGAAGTGATTTTACTCGTCTTTTCGCGAACATGCCGCTTAGATAGTCATTGACACACACGGTGAAAGCGGTCAATTATGAGCGATAACCGCGACACGGTGAATTGGCAGCGTAGGATTTTTCAACGATACTAGTAAGAGAAAGCGATCTTCCGTTTTTTTCCTCGGCGTTTAATTATGACCAAGAAACTTGATTTACGAGCGCAGATTGTCTGTGACATAACTGGGTTGATTAGTGGCCGGGGCGGATCGGTGTCTCGAAAGATGCTCTTCGGCATTGTCGGCGGATCTTTAACTTTCATGCATGTGTGTCATCTTAAATATACTCTCTTGTTACAGTCAGCATTATTCAATTGTGGCTATCTTTTTATTTTTGTATGTAGGTCGTGAAAAGTAGTACAACTTTTTAAAAAATTATTTTACGTAAAATATGTATTGTTTTTAAATTAAAAAATGTTCTTGAACTCGGAGATACTCTGTATGTTTATCTACATATATTCTACATATGTTCTACACATATTCTACCTACACTACCGTCCATAAGTATCCGGACACCAGCGAAATATGCATTCGCGTTGCATGAAAGTTATTCAAGTATCTGCAACAGTAACTAAAATCGATTTTTTTTCTGCGAAGGTCAGAATACTGGAACGTTTTTCGGTTGATAATTCTCGTTTGGAACTCATATCTCGATGGAAAAGAAGCTACAGACGAACTAAACCGAAACTGTCGAGTGCATTGCGTTACCTCCATTCTTATCTCCATTGAGGGAACCTAAACATCTACCAACAGTTTACAAACACTTGAAACATATTGAAGAACCCTCTGAATACGTTCTGCACCATAGAAATGAAACACAGTAGAAATTAAAATTTTTTTTAGAATCGAAAGCGTTTCATTAGATTCACGAATTTGGACTTTGTACTTCTGGACATGAATTTTACTTTCACACTTTCATTGTATAATTTGTACTTAAAAATTAATTCTATTACGTTATGACACCTCAAAAAAGATAATAATAATTATTACAAATGATATGATAACCCTAAATACCTTTCGTACAAAGTTCAACTGTTTTATGTAACGAAACCAAGTGTCCGGATACTTATGGACGGTAGTGTACCTACCTATATACTCTACACATTGAATTAACCCTTTGCACTCGAAGGTCACTTGACTGCAAACAGCAACTTGCCAGTTAAAAAGTTAAATGAATTCTTTTAAGGTTATTTGCACTATTGTTTGTTTCACTATATTTATACATCACACATGTCTATATTATAGAATTAGTTCAAAAATGTTTTCTTGTTGTTCAAATTATTGTCTTAAAAAAAATTGTGACTGACAGTCACCTCTCGAGCGCAAAGGGTTAAAAATGAAAAACTCTTGAACTCGAAAAACTCCAACATCGAAACTTAACAGCAGAGGAGTTCATCGAACGAAAGTTCCCTCGATCGACAAGTACAATAATGATTCGAATAAGAGGACAACGAGATGGTCTAATAAACCCTTAACAACCTCGAGAATCGTCCCCGAGGACTCGATCAAACTTTCGGCGGAGGATCAATTAGATTAAAGGAGAACGTTAGAAGAGGCAGCTGGTCGTTATCGTTTTCGCGACCAGGCGAGAACGAGCAAGTTCCGAAATCGTCTCGAGTCCAATTAAATCCAGACAATGTCCAGATTACGGTGCACGACCACTCGTTACTGCGTTTTCTTAACGAATCTCTCTCTTTCGATCACGATGGAATACTCTTTCGAGGTTTACTCTTTCGACCGGACAATTCGTTTCTGTGGCGTTTTGTTTCGCAATGTTTATTCGCGACGTGGTGGAAGGCTGGCGGGAAACCGATGTTTTGACGAGAAACAACGGCTACTGTGGTAAAAGTTGCTGAAACTTTTGCCTCTATTTTTGTAAGAACAGTCACTGAAATTTTCTTTGATTTCGGTGGAGAGTGACTTGTCTTCTGACGCACTCGTGACGCACACAGTGTAAATTTTATGGAAGTAAAATATTTTTGTCCTGCGTCTGTGTTTTATTCTTACTGAAATTTTCTTTCATTTACATGTAGAAATGTAGCTGGAGAAAATTAAATAATTTGAAGATGAAGTTCACTTGTCTAATCATGACGCACTCATGACGCATACAGTGCAAATGCAATAAAAGTAAATTTTATTTGTCCTACAACTGTGTTTTGTTCTTACTGAAATGCTCTTTCATTTCTATGTGGAAATGTAGTCGCAAAAAATTAAATAATTTGAAGATGAAGTTGACTTGTCTAATCATGACGCACTCTTGACGCACACAGTGCAAATGCAATAAAAGTAAATCATTTTTGTCCAACATCTGAGAATTGCTCTCATTGAAATCTTCTTTCATTTCCATGTAGAAATGTAGCTGGAGAAAATTAAATAATTTGAAGATGAAGTTAACTTGTGTCATCGTGACGCACACATGACGCACACAGATCAACTACAACAAAAGTAAATTCTATTTGCTCTCCAACTGAGTTTTGTTCTCACTGAAATTTTCTTTTATTTCCATCTAAAAATCCAGTTGAAAAAAAATTGGAAAAAACTGGAGGGTTGACACTGGTGTCATCGTGACGCACTCATGACGCACACAGTTCAACTACAACAAAAGTAAATTCCATTTGCTCTTCAATTGAGTTTTGTTCTCACTGAAATTTTCTTTCATTTCCATCTAAAAATCCAGTTGAAAAAAAAAATTGAAAAAAGGTGGAAGGTTGACCTGGTGTCACCATGACGCACTCATGACGCACACAGTTCAACTACAACAAAAGTAAATTCTATTTATCCTACAACTGAGTTTTGTTCTCACTGAAAATTTCTTTCATTTCCATATAAAAATCCAGTTGAAAAAAAAATATAAAAATTTGAAGGTTAACACTGGTGTCACCATGACGCGCTCATGACGCACACAGTTCAATAAAAGCAACGATATCCTATAATAAAAGTAAAACGTAATTGCTCCGCAACTTTTCAATTCAATATCAGTTAAACACTAAACCCACCAACATACGTGTACTTAAGAAGTTTCGAACAGAGAGAAGCCTACGTCAGGTATTATGCGAGCCATTGTCCAACGCGCAGTCTGGGTTATCGTCATCATCGAATCCTTTGAAAGGTTCGGAAGAAAGGAGGAGGAAGGATAGTCGAGGATGCATCGAGTAACGAGGTATATATAGAGAAGAGAACGGGGTTAGGCCGTCGCGAACCTGAGACGTGATTTATGAAACAATTTCCCGCATCCCATGAGACCTGCCTCTCTAGCTTTAAAACCGCCATCGAAGAGGTCACGGAACACCGGACATCGAACTCGAAATTTTACAAAAACAGAGTTGCATTTTTTTCTCAAATTAATTCTGCAGCAATTCTTTTAGTCATTTCTGATTCTGAGTGTGCGAAGCTGAATCACTTCTGAATCGAACCACGACGAACTTAATCGCGTTAGGTCGAACCCTGTCGAATCGCAAGCTAAATTTTCGTCAAACAACTCGGTTAAAGCTGACATTCAACACCTTGTAGTAAAACAAACAGAAAAAGGTCAAAATGTACAGTTACAACACTTAATAACCGTCGAGTCATTCGGATAAAGTACATCCAATTCTAAAATTGTTATCTCCATTAAACATATTTGATGATACACCGTGTAGATGATTCACATCTCAGAACAAACAATTCTTCCTTCGAAAATTATCTGCAAAGTACCCCGAAAAGATTAGTAACGCACACAGATCTCTAGAATTCAGATTTCAGAACTCTAGAACACAATAGTGGCAAAACACACAGAGACGAAACACAATTTCAGCATCGTAAAAGTGAAGTTCGAAGGACAATTTTACGATCAGATTTGCATGGTCGTCTAAAGCTGGCCGTCATTGAACGATGACACCCGAGCAAAAATATTTGCCGAGTTTCACGCTGGCTCGATAATGTGGAGCCGGTGTTTATCAGCGGCAACGGACGATACAAGTTAAACAGACAACGTTAACTCTGCCGTGATGCGACTTTCACGAGGATGATGAGTCAGTGAGGGGACGGTAAATTTGCTGGAAAATTTTCCCGAGGCTTCCATCGTGTACACTCCATTTTCCTCCCTGGGGGCGTAAATTTCGTTTCGAGCAGGAAATAGCTCGACATTGAGCGATTTAGAAATAAATGGAGTCGCGAAAAAATTCTGCCTCGAAATAGGGGCGGTTATTGGAAGAGAAACTGTTCGAGTTTACTTTTATCTCTTATCTTTCTACATTTTTAGATTCCTATGATTTGTAGGTTCATGTTCAACTTTTGATGTGAATCTCCAAACTTTAGGGAAAGATTACAAAATTTAGTATGACTTGCAAGGTGCGTCAGTCAGAAGTAGTTAACCACAGCTGCGATATTAAAACAGGCAAAGATAGTCGAAATATTATGTCAGTCTTTTATTCGGTAGACCTTGTTTATGCAAATTATAAGTGAACTTAAACCATTCTAAATTAGCAATGTGAAAAGTTAGCAATGTGGAGATTTAGCGATGTGAGGATTTAGCAATATGGAGATTTAGCAATGTGGGGATCTAGCAAGATGGGGATCTAGCAATGTGGAGATTTAGCAATGTGGGGATCTAGCAATGTGGAGACTTAGCAATGTGGGGATCTAGCAATGTGAGGATCTAGCAATGTGAGGATCTAGCAATGTGGGGATCTAGCAATGTGGATATTTAGCAATGTGAGGATCTAGCAATGTGGGGATCTAGCAATGTGGAAATTTAGCAATGTGGGGATCTAGCAAGATGGGGATCTAGCAATGTAGGGATCTAGCAATGTGGGGATCTAGCAATGTGGGGATCTAGCAATGTGGAAATTTAGCAATGTGGAGATCTAGCAATGTGGGGATTTAGCAATGTGGATATTTAGCAATGTGGGGATCTAGCAATGTGGAGATTTAGTAATGTAGGTATCTAGCAATGTGGAGATCTAGCAATATAGAGATCTAGGAACACAAAGATTTAAAAATGTTGGAATCTACAAATGTATAAATCTAAAATTGCAGAAATCTGGAAAAGTAGAAGTCTACGAAGAGAGGTAATTTAACAATTTAGAATTAAACAATCCTACTAGGATGTGTCACAGATGAAGTCCCAATGCGTCATGAGAATTGTCCAAACAGTGCAAGGTTTAGTACAAGGTTAAAGAAATTTTTCAGCAACTCAAACGTCCCCAATATTCGTAAAAATCCCAAGATTATTCAAGAAATGTTCAGAACTGTACAGAAGTCACGTACTCTATTTGCAAGAAAGAAAACTTGTTTCACGAACGACACAGTCTACTTGGTCGGACGAGAAATCGCGAGCGAACAACAAAGAAATGGGTCCAGTTCGTTCTGTCGAACCGCTCGGAGCATTTCAGAGGAGCTTAAACAAGGAAATCTTGTTTTGCAACTGCACACCACATTTGCAGATAGAGTTCCTGGTGAAACTGTACTCGGGGCAGCGGTTCAGAAGGAGGTTGTTGACACACCGACTATATACGTTCGTCGTAGGCAAGTTCAAAGCTACCGTATTAAATTCGGGTTCCTCGTGAAATATTTGCGGAGTAAATGCGTATCACGATGACATCTTGAAAATGTACCGGCTGTCCGGTTGATACACTTATGAACATTCCACCGTGTCGAGTTCAATCGAGTGGAGCAGAGTTTCAGTTTCAGAGTTTGAATACCAGATTAACACTTAAAGCAACGATCAAATGACACAGGTTTCACAAACTACACAAGTTTCTTATTAAAAGTTACACAATGGGATGCTGCTTTTGAAATTTGATCTTCAAGTTGAAGAATCAATGATTTTATTGTTTACTGATTGTTACGTTTTGTAGGGGAGTACATTGCTAGATCCCCACATTGCTAACTCTCCACATTGCTAGATCTCCACGGTGCTAGATTCCACATTGCTAGATCCCCACATTGCTAGATCCCCACATTGCTAGATCCCCACATTGCTAGATCCCCACATCGCTAAATCTCCACATTGCTAGATCCCCACATTGCTAGATCCCCACATTGCTAGATCCCCATCTTGCTAGATCCCCACATCGCTAAATCTCCACATTGCTAGATCCCCACATTGTTAACTCTCCACTTTGCTAGGTCCCCACATTGCTAGATCTCCACATTGCTAAATCTCCACATTGCTAAATCTCCACATTGCTAGATCCCCACATTGCTAGATCTCCACATTGCTAACTCTCCACATTGCTAGGTCCCCACATTGCTAGATCTCCACATTGCTAAATCTCCACATTGCTAAATCTCCACATTGCTAGATCCCCTCATTGCTGGATCTCCACATTGCTAACTCTCCACATTGCTAGGTCCCCACATTGCTAGATCTCCACATTGCTAAATCTCCACATTGCTAGATCCCCACATTGCTAGATCCCTACATTGCTAGATCTCCATCATGCTAAATCTCCACATTGCTAGATCCCCACATTGCTAGATCCCCATCTTGCTAGATCCCCACATTGCTAACTCTCCACATTGCTAACTCTCCACATTGCTAGGTCCCCACACTGCTAGATCTCCACATTGCTAAATCTCCACATTGCTAAATTTCCACATTGCTAACTCTCCACATTGCTACTGTTTTCAGATAACATATTGTTTTAATAGATGTATTGGTAGTTTCCTTTAAGGGGGGCGTCATTCTCATTTTTTCTGCGCACGCGTCTCCATTGAAGTAATATGGGAAAAAGATTGTCTCACATAAGGTACCTTTTCTGGAGAACCAGAGCACCTACATGTACGCCCAAGGTACCAAATTAAAGCTAAGGAGATGGCCGACAATCTGAGTGAAGTGGATTTTTTTGTAGGCCTTCATTTTTTTGTAAACACTTCAAACCTTACCTCAACGGCCACACTTATGGCCAGTTTTAAAAAGAATTGAAAGGGTAAAAGGGCCGACATACTGTGTAAGTGAATTTGAAGCACATCGGAATTGAAGCACGTCGAAAAGCTGTGGAATTGAATGGAGGCAAAGAAAGGTGTATCCGGTCCCAAATGAAACATCAACCTCGATAAAAATACTGGAACAAGGTCGCCGCGATAGGCCTCCAATGATCAGGATATTAGACGCGTCTCCGTGAACTTTGATACCGAGCTATTTAGAAAAGTGCAGTTGCAATTCCATCTGACATCCGGTCGTAAAACGGTGACCTATCGTCCAGTGACCTGAATTGAACCTGTTCGATCGAATTTGATCGTGATTATTTATTTAACCGTACGATCAACGAGCAATCTCGAGTTGCCTGAAGCTCCTGCAACAAGACGAAGAGGCGTGCAACTAGGAGAAAAGAGAAACGATCTCGAGTAGATAGGACCAGCCAATGATCGATTTTAATTTCCTGCTACGCTACGGTGAGAGGAAAATCAATTGAAATACTCTTGCTGGATCGACCTTGCGCGATACGGTTTCAGCAAAATAACTACAGCTTCGAATTATTTGGTTTCAGGACTTTTGTCTGTGGGACAATTTATTTCGCGTCGAATAGGAATGATATTTAAATTCTTGCACTATTTCGAGTGATATTTAAATTCTACCTTAGGATTTTTACAAATATTGGGAACCTTTGGGACCTTCAGTTGCTGAAAAATTTCTTTAACCTTGCACTATTTGGACAGTTATTATTATTTGGTTAATTCTCATGACGCATTGGGACTTTGTGACGTATGGGACATATGTGACATATTTTGAGACACTTTGGGAGCTATTTTACGCTTAGAATTTTTAATTCTGTTCAATTTGAAGTTCAAGTGCAACTGCATATCAGATCAGTTATTAGCACAATTCACATAATTTTATTTATCTGTAATATTCACATAATTTTTTTTTGTCTGTAATATAGCTGTGATTAGTTCTGACGCACCTGATGAGTCATGGTACAAGGGGTTCACTCTTATCTGAATTGACTGTGAAAGTTGCAATGGACAAGTACAAAGTTTACATGAAAATTAATACCAATACTGTGCTTGGTTCTATGGCTACCTTCATCTAATGTTGATAAAATGAAGCTCTACATTAATTTTGTAGTGCATTGCAATTTTCATAGTCCACATCATGTTTGGTACTTTAGCTACTTTTTAAAAAAATTTAATAGAGGTAGCCATAGGACCAAGCATAGAGTTGCTATTAATTTTGATATTATTTATGCTGTTAATATTAATCTTGCACTGTAGTGCATTACAACTTTGATAGTTCATTTTCATAGTCCACACTATGTTTGGTACTTTAGCTACTTTTTAAAAAAATTTAATAGAGGCAGCCATAGGACCAAGCATAGAGTTGCTATTAATATTTAATATTATTTATGCTGTTAATATTAATCTTGCACTATAGTGCATTACAACTTTGATAGTTCATTTTCATAGTCCACACTATGTTTGGTACTTTAGCTACTTTTTAAAAAAATTTAATAGAGGCAGCCATAGGACCAAGCATAGAGTTGCTATTAATATTTGATATTATTTATGCTGTTGATATTAATCTTGCACTGTAGTGCATTACAACTTTGATATTCCATTTTCGTACTCCACACCATGTTTGGTACTTTAGCTACTTTTTAAAAAAGTTGAATAGAGGCAGCCATAGGACCAAGCATAGAGTTGCTATTAATATTTAATATTATTTATGCTGTTGATATTCATCTTGCACTGTAGTGCATTACAACTTTGATAGTTCATTTTCATAGTCCACACTATGTCTGGTATTTTAGCTACTTTTTAAAAAAATTTAATAGAGGCAGCTATAGTACCAAGCATAAACTTGATATTAATATTTGATATTATTTATGCTGTTGATATTAATCTTGCACTATAGTGCATTACAACTTTGATAGTTCATTTTCATAGTCCACACTATGTCTGGTATTTTAGCTCCTCTTTAAAAAAATTTAATAAAAGTAGCTATAGTACCAAGCATAGAGTTGCTATTAATTTTGATACTATTTATGCTGTTCATATTAATCTTGCACTGTAGTGCATTACAACTTTGATAGTTCATTTTCATAGTCCACACTATGTCTGGTATTTTAGCTCCTCTTAAAAAAATTTAATAAAAGTAGCTATAGTACCAAGCATAGAGTTGCTATTAATTTTGATACTATTTATGCTGTTAATATTAATCTTGCACTGTAGTGCATTACAACTTTGATAGTTCATTTTCATAGTCCACACTATGTTTGGTATTTTAGCTATTTTTTAAAAAAATTGAATAGAGGCAGCCATAGGACCAAGCATAGAGTTGCTATTAATATTTGATATTATTTATGCTGTTGATATTAATCTTGTACTGTCGTGCATTACAATTTTGATAGTTCATTTTCATAGTCCACACTATGCTTGGTATTTTAGCTTCTCTTTAAAAAAATTTAATAGAGGTAGCCATAGGACCAAGCATAGAATTGCTATTAATTTTGATACTATTTATGCTGTTAATATTAATCTTGCACTGTAGTGCATTACTTTGACATTGTATCATTATATTCCAAAAAGTGTTTGGTAAACTACATTTGCTACGTCAGCTCCCTTTTAAAAAAATTTCATAAAGCACAGTATTTCGCAAAGATTGAAAAGAGCAGGCTAAAAATCCGAGCACACAGTAAATCCGAATACATTAAAAAACACACATCCGCAGAGATGCGCCCGTGTAATTACGACCTCGTCACGCACCAGTGTGCGCACATTAATTACCGTTGCAGGAAGCAGGATATCGTGGAAAAAGAAGATTATTCCGTGTAACGCGGGGCGAGCCAAGGTGGAGAAAAAAAAGGGGCGGAAAAAGAGAAAAAACGAAAAGAACAAAGAAGCTTCTCGAAGCCGGAAGGAGAAAAATGACTCGTATTCGAGGCAACGTCCCTCCGACACGGGTCCGTGTATCTGACACGTGTTTTAACGCGTATCGTTCGACGCTGGTTGCATCTGGGTCACGTTATACGAGAGCACCGTTTTCCAAAGTCCTTCGCGTTCTGCAGTGCGGCGTTTTTACGGCCACTGCGGTATAGAACGTCGCAGGATCGCGGAACCGCTGATTTTCATTCTCTCGGTTCCTGAAAAGAGAATTCGCGGCGCCCTCCGTTTTCTTTTTGTAAAGAAAATTTTGCACCGGCATTAAACTGGGTCGAAAAACCGCTCGGGGTTGCTTAGCGCCTGGGTGGATCATTAGTTAAAATTTATCAATTATTTTAATACGTTCAGAGATTCTGATTATGATGCTTTCGTTATGATGCTGATTTATGACACTTTGACTCGTCAATGTTGCAATGAACGCGAAGAGAATGGCCTTGGCTGTGAACCTCTGTGCAGTCGATCAGGGAAAATGATAAACCTGCGCAGTAAGGCTTGCGCAACGAACAAACTGGACTTAAGTGTAATATCTTTACTGCGCACGATTACTGCGCACGGGTTGTCACTGCGCATGATTACTGCGCACGGGTAGTCACTGCGCATGCGTTCTACATTCAAGGTCGTTCCGAAAGCAACTTAAACTTTGTACTCTGTATTAAATTTTATATACTAATCGTTAAAATTAACGAGTAACAATATACATTTATAACCATAATATACACCAGATAAATATTCATTTAACACAGCATCGACAAAATCACTGTATCAGAAATAATTGAAACCTTCAACAAAGTTTCCTTATTTCGAACGTGTTCTTGTAAGCTATAAGTAAGAATTTCAAGCAAGTTAAATTTTTCGAAGAAACTGAAAGCTGTGAATCCAACGGGGAAAGTGAGTCAGGAATAGAAATGTATTCCAGCCTCGACCAACGAATCTATCGTCTCGAAAATCGTTCGAATTTTTCACTCGCAGTACAAACAGGAGTCCTCCCCTCGTTGCCAGACAACGGTTGTCCCCTTGTTCGGGGATATTTGTGGCACACAGTTCCAAGGTTAATATCGCTGTAAGGACTACTTTCCCTTTGATTTATATACTTAAGGGACCCTCTCTGAAAAAAAGCGCATGGACAGGTCTCTGCTTTAGCTTCCGACACTTTATGTTGCTATTCAAGGGTGATAACGATTTTGACGCGTTTGGCTTATCGGTTGTGTCGTAACTAGAATTCTGGGACGGGGTTTGTAGAGGTATTTTGGGAATTTGGGGAGTTGGGAGTTAAGATTTGGAATTTGGAGATTTGAGAATTTGGGGCGTTTGGGAATTCGGGGATTTGAGAATTTGGGATGTTTGGGAATTTGGAGATTTGAGAATTTGGGACGTTTGGGAATTTGGAGATTTGCAAATTTGGGGATTTGAGAATTTTGGGCGTTTGGGAATTTGGGGATTTGAGAATTTGGGACGTTTGGAAATTTGGAGACTTGCAAATTCGGGAGTTTGCGAATTTGGGACGTTTGGAAATTTGAAGATTTGAGAATTTGGGACGTTTGGGAATTTGGAGATTTGCAAATTTGGGGGTTTGAGAATTTGGGACGTTTGGGAATTTGGAGATTTTCAAATTCGGGGGTTTGAGAATTTGGGACGTTTGGAAATTTGGAGATTTGAGAATTTGGGACGTTTGGGAATTTGGAGATTTGCAAATTCGGGGGTTTGAGAATTTGGGACGTGTAGAAATTTGGAGATTCGCAAATTCGAGGGTTTGAGAATTTGGGACGTGTAGAAATTTGGAGATTTGCAAATTCGGGGATTTGAGAATTTTGGACGTTTGGGAATTTGGAAATTTGAGAATTTGGGGCGTGTAGAAATTTGAAAATTTGCAAATTCGGGGGTTTGCGAATTTGGGACGTTTAAGAATTTGGAACGTGTAGAAAATTGGAGATTCGCAAATTCGGGGGTTTGACAATTTGGGACGCGTAGAAATTTGGGGATTTACAAATTCAAGAACTTATGAATTTGAAGATTTGAAAATTTAGAGCACTCGGAAATTTGGAGATTTGAGAATTTGGGACGTGTAGAAATTTAGAGATTCGCCATTTCAAGTATTCGCGAATTCAGGATATTCAAAAATTTGAAGACTTCGAAAATTACCTACTTGCAAATTCATGAACTTGGAAATTTGTATATTCACAAATCCAAGGATCACAGAATTTGGAAAACTTGAGACCTCAAAAATTTCCGAATCATATTTGCAAATTTACATCTTGAATTTTGAATAATCCAAAAGCTTGAATAGTTAAAACGTGACAATATTGTATGAAAATTTCGAAGGAGCGTATCGACAGCATGGAGCGGTCGAAGGCATATCGAGCCGAGGAAGAACGATATCCTGATCCAGCATGGAACAATAGCGAGAGCGCGTGTCGCTCGAGTTGTCTCGTGCTTCTAACACGAGTTTAACCGCGCTTCGGTTACCGGATAATTAATTCCGTCCCGTCGTGTTTCCCGACATCGACGCTTGAACGGTGCTCGTTCTTCTTCCTCGGTGTCCCTGATCGTTCTACTCTTACTTCACTGGCCGTTACTAATTAATCGACTCCTCGTTATGAAGCTTTCCATGAACATTACTCCGCGGCTTTGTTGTACGTTCAACCGTTACTTCGCACGATTTTCTTTTTTTAAAAACATTTTTTCGTTTTTTAATTATTTATTGTGGTGGAAATTTGGACTGTTGTTACGTCTGTTAAGTTTGATGTGGAATGAGATTTTAGTTAGGATGGAGATATTAGAGATATTGGAGATATTGTAGATATTAGATATTAGATATTATAGATATTAGATATTAGAGATATTAGAGGCATTAGAGATATTGGAGATATTAGAGATATTGTAGATATTAGATATTATAGATATTAGATATTAGAGATATTAGAGATATTAGAGATATTAGAGATATTAGATATTAGAGACATTAGAGATATTGGAGATATTAGAGATATTGTAGATATTAGATATTAGAGATATTAGAAACATTAGATATATTGGAGATATTAGATATTAGAGACATTAGAGATATTGGAGATATTAGAGATATTGTAGATATTAGATATTAGAGATATTAGATATTAGAGATATTAGAGATATTAGAGGTATTGGAGACATTAGAAACATTAGATATATTGGAGATATTAGATATTAGAGACATTAGAGATATTGGAGATATTAGAGATATTGTAGATATTAGATATTATAGATATTAGAGATATTAGAGACATTAGAGACAATAGAGATATTGGAGATATTAGATATTAGAGACATTAGAGACATTAGAGAAATTAGAGATATTGGGGATATTTGATATATTGTAGATATTAGATATTAGAGATATTATAGTTATATAATATTGGAGATATTAGATATTAGAGACATTAGAAACATTAGAGATATTGGAGATATTGGAGATATTAGAGATATTGTAGATATTAGATATTATAGATATTAGAGACATTAGAGACATTAGAGACATTAGAGATATTGTAGATATTAGATATTAGAGATACTATAGATATTAGATATTAGAGATATTATAGTTATATAATATTGGAGATATTAGATATTAGAGACATTGTAAATATTGTAGATATTAGATATTAGAGACATTGTAAATATTGTAGATATTAGATATTAGAGACATTAGAAACATTAGAGATATTGGAGATAGTAGATATTAGATATTATAGATATTATATATTAGAAATATTAGAAACATTAGAGACATTAGAGACATTAGAGACAGATTAGAGATATTAGAGACATTAGAGACAGATCAGAGACATTAGAGACATATTAGAGATATTAGATTGTAATATGGAAACATCAAATTTAACTTCTTTACAAATCTACAAAGATTCACAAAATTATTCTAAATTTGTTTTTCATAATTCAAAATAAATTCTATTAAATTAAAATTTAGAATAAATTTGTTTTTACCAATTTCAAATTGTATACAGTTAAAACAAGCTAAACAGTAATGTTTGAAATAAACATACGCTTCAATCTACCATACGCAGTCCTCAACGTCTACATACGTCTACAACGTCGAACCTAACCTAACCTCTCAGATCATTCTACCTCGGAATATGCATGAAGATATTTACAGATAGTAACCTGAAAGAACATAGTTCTTAAGAACTCGTTAAAATTCCACAGACACAGATGTATCAATCGAGGTGCAGCACACTGAAACAGTGATCGAAACGGAGGTTAGGATCAAGATCGAACAAAGAGGTACGGGATAAAGAGAAGTCCAGCATTGCGACGTGACCGAATTAATTATCGGTTTTCATCCCTTCTTTTCTCTCGTTTTTCATCTGAGATCACCGTATCGTCTGTTGCGTTCTTCACTGTCGTTGGAAAGAAACGCATTCAGTCTTTTCTCGAATCCTCGTCTTTGTCCAGGAAATAAAAATCCGAATGTAATTTAAAAGAATGCTTTGTATGATCAAAATGAAAATTTATGTCACAAAGATTGCTTTTTGTTTATAACATTTATGTTTGAAGGCTTCAGTGAATCTTCTTTTACAATTTTTACACAATATACTTATATTATAATAACGTAATAATTTTTATAACAATGACACGTCTTTGAATTTTGACAAAATTGTTTTCCTCAAAAGTCACTTGTAGCATCGGTTATTTCCTCTTCCCGCCATATTTAAAGACCAAACATCGAATATGCCTGTATAATTAAAAGATAACGCGATCGAATTTGTAGCGCTGCAAAATTAAATTCTCGAATGGAAGACTCGGCTAAATCGGTTAACAATCAATCTCGATGAATTAATAATTGCCTCGCCGAGCCGAAAGCTTCCGATCGATCCGTGTAAACGAGTTACCTGTCCGGAGCTTTCGATTCGAGGGTGAATTGCATTTTTAAACGAATCGTTGATTAAATGCCTGGTTGAAAAACACCGATATTCGAAGATGTAATATTTGCGGGAATGCAAGCTGAAATACATTGTGTATCAAAAGTTTCGACCCTCTTGTGTTTTTCCCTTTGCAAAAATGGGGTAGAGAATTATAGGATAAGCGGTTAAATATTCACACCCTCAACTTCGAAATACAGGGTGTCTTACTATTAGTGTAACTCTCGGAATTGGTGGGGTTTGAAATTCTGAACAACTTTTCCCTTTGCGAAAATTCGGTCTGAAGCTTCGTTTTTGAATTATTAAAGAAAAACAGGGACCAATTAGAGCGCGAGACGCGTGCGCAGGCGCGAGAGAGCTCCGCCCAGCGGCTGAGCGCGCGAAAACCCCGCGCTGTGATTGGTCCGTGTTTTTGCTTAATAATTCGAAAACGAAGCCTCAGACCGAATTTTCGCAAAGGGAAAAGTTGTTCAGAATTTCAAACCCCATTAAATAACAATATTCATTATTATAGCAATGAATATAATTTTCTCAACTATAAAAAGTACCTTGTCCCTAAACTTTTGACACGCAGTGTACGAACCTAACCTACCGAATAAAACTTGAAACGTAATAACGAACGGACAATAATTTGTATCCAGAAAAATAGACATTTCGAATATTCTCCAGCTCGGGAAAGGAACGGAGCCGTATAGGGTGGATCCGACGACACGTAATCATCCCTCGGAATCACATTTATCGGCGAAAAGCTGTGCAATCTCCACGGGGGTGCATATCGGCAAATATCGGCACCGTAATCCCTGTAGAATCTGCACCGCGACCCGCAAAAACGAAACGTTTCTCATTCGGTGCGGTGAATAAATTTTTATTCATTTTCGAGCGTTTTATCCGCGTACCCACCCTCCCTTCATCCATTGGTCGCGTTCGGAATTATTAAAAACCGGGTCACGAAATCGCTGGCTTTTATTTATCCGCACGGCAAAAAAAAAACGCGATTCGTACTACTCGAACCGGAGAGATTTTTCCGCGTGGAAGCTTGTTCTTTCGACGCTTTTATCAGAATTATCTCGGCACGCTCTTTCATTTTTTACTTCGGTTTCTGGAAAATAATTGTTTGCAACGGATTCGAAGGTATATTACGGTCCTTTGCATTCCTTCAATGTATTCTAGAAATTACATTCCCGTAATGAAGTCACGTGTATAAAGCAACAATAAAAAAGTCACATATATAGAGTAACAATAACAGTGTCACATTTATGAAGTAACGATAAAAAAGTCACACGTATAAAGTAAAAACAATAAAGTCACATTTATGAAGTAACAATAAGAAAGTCACATATATAAAGTAACAATAAAATAGTCACATTTATGAAGTAACAATAAGGAAGTGACATATATAAAGTACCAATAAAATAGTCACATTTATGAAGTATCCATAAGAAAGTCACATTATGAAGTAACAATAAGGAAGTCACATATATAAAGAAACAATCAAATAGTTACATTTATGAAGTAGCAATAAGAAAGTCACATATTTAAAGTAACTATAACAAAGTCACATTTATGAAGTAACAATAAGAAAGTCACATATATAAAGTAACAGTAAAATAGTCACATTTATGAAGTAACAATAAGAAAGTCACATATATAAAGTAACAATAAAATAGTTACATTTATGAAGTAGCAATAAGAAAGTCACATTATGAAGTAACAATAAGGAAGTCACATATATAAAGTAACAATAAAATAGTCACATTTATGAAGTAACAATAACAGATTCACTTACAAAGCATCATTAATAGATTTCCATATACAATTTATCTGTACCGAAAACTTTCAAATGCAAAAGAGTATCAGTGCAAAAAATGTGAGGTCTAAAGAAGGGTAGATGTACGTGTCCGATAAAGGGAACGAGAAGTAGATAAAATTCAGCCGACAGGTCGTGACAGTAACGCGTCTGAGCAAAGTTGCAAGAGAGAATAGGGGATGCGTTACAAAGGGAAACGGTAAATCACCGTTGAAAATGGGTAGCTCATTAATAAGGAGATTGCAGGGTGAAATGCAAAGGGTGGTGGGATCGACCACCATCGTGTGTTAGGAACTCGCGACTGGCAAGCTACCAAGTCACGAACAATACACCCTCGAGTTCCGACACGTTCTCCATTGCTACCGATCGAAGCTGCGAGCTCAAAAATATCGCCTTTGCAACGATACCCTCTTTCTGGCTACGCTTTTAGAAAGAATTTCCCTTCTATTCAATTTTCTGCTTCCATGCAATGCGTTTCAGCTGGGTAGCATTTTTTCATGGGTGAGTTGTGGAGGATATGGGAGCAGGGAATTTGGGATTTGGGAGATTTGGGATTTGGGAGATTTGGGATTTGGGAGATTTGGGATTTGGGAGATTTGGGATTTGGGAGATTTGAGATTTGGGAGATTTGGGATTTGGGAGATTTGGGATTTGGGGTATGTGGGATTTGGGGTATGTGGGATTTGGGGTATGTGGGATTTGGGATATGTGGAATTTGGGATATGTGAGATTTGGGATATGTGGGATTAGGGGTATGTGGGATTTGGGCTATGTGGGATTTGGGATATGTGGAATTTGGGATATGTGGAATTTGGCATATGTGAGATTTGGGATATGTGGGATTTGGCATATGTGGAATTTGGGATATGTGGGATTTGGGATATGTGGGATTTGGCATATGTGGGATTTGGGATATGTGGGATTTGGGATATGTGGGATTTGGGATATGTGGGAATTTGGATATGTGGGATTTGGGATATGTGGGATTTGGGATATGTGGGATTTGGGATATGTGATATTTGCCACATGTGGGATTTGGGATATGTGGGATTTGGGATATGTGGGATTTGGGATATGTGGTATTTGCCACATGTGGGATTTGGGATATGTGGGATTTAGAATATATGGTATTTGGGATATGTGGTATTTGCCACATGTGGTATTTGGGATATGTGGGATTTGCGAGATTTGGGATTTGAAAAATTAAAAATTTGGGAGATTTGGAATTTGGAGAAAAGTCAAGAAAAAATTCCTTAATTCACCATGTAATATACACACATGTTCTAACCAAACTAAATCAATCAGAGGTGCAGTTAAACATTTCTCCCATTTGAAAAGCAATATTTAATTCATAAGAGAAGAGTTCATACAGAAGTCAATACCTGTAAACGTGAGAAAATATTCCTTGCAATATTTATAGTAAAGAAGTTTGAATACGTCATTGTAACACATGGTCCACATATGCACATATTTCATTTCCTTACAATTCCTGGCGTTTAAACGAAATTTCGAAACTCTCGTTACCCAGATCGATTCAGCCGTTTCACGAAGACAAATCGCCGTCAGTTTTTGACGAATAGCGTGGAGGGTGGGCCAACTGCGATAAAGATGCCAAACTTTGGCCCCGGACCAACGCGCATATTAGATCGCATCATAAATATCGAGTTATAATTCGATAATTACCACGTGGCCTGCTCTAAGATGGGCCAATTTGTGTCCAAATGGAGAACCCATTGCTCTTTCGAGCCCCTCTTGCGAACATCGCCGCGAGACCATCGAAATAGAGCCAATTGTTGGGGTCCCTTCTAAAAAATAACCCTCGTATATTGCCAACGGCGTTGTACGGCCCAGTTTGCAATTTTAGCTAAGGGGTTGAAGCACTAAACCATTACAGTTCATTTGCAATTTAAATCTGTAATTTAATCGTTTAATTTTTGATTGAATTGTTCTTTTAAGAAGGTACCGAAAGAAGCTTTCAAAAGTTTATGAGATAAAAAGTTCTCATAATTTCTGACATAATTTGTGAAGGTAATTTTCTTGAACTCTGTGGTGGTCTGTCGAAATAAAGAATTAATTTATGTCTTGTTCGCTTATTTATTTTTTTATTTCAAAGTAAAGTAAATTAATTTCAAACTAAACCCCCTTAAAGTTTCCTTAACGAAGATATGAAGCTTTCCCTTAAAAAATAAATCCGAACCCGTTAGCGGGAGAAGAATGCACCGTTTTATCGATGAAAGTTAAAACGCTGGCCTAAACGCTGAAAAACTAGTTCGTTAACGGTACAGAAATTTCTTAGCTCTCGCGGATTACCAATGGTATCTTTTTCGCGAGCCGGCAATAAAGTTAAAAATAACCAGGGAAGTCGTAAGGAATCCTATAAACTATCGACGCGGACCGAACAAGATATTAAACGCGTTCAAATTATGGAACAGCTAATCAAATCATTAATTTCCCGAGCCTTTATTGCGGAAAGTTCATCGGGCGAAGAGCACGTAAGCAACGGGAACCTCCTCGATTCATTATCGTTCGCGGAGTTCCTTCGGCATTAAATTCAAGAAACCGGCTTCAGCGGTTTTTGTTCGTTTTCCATCTCGTAAAACTTTGCTTCCCTGCTCGCCGCTTTTTTTTCTTCTACTCTGCTTACCCCGTCGAAGAGGAAAAAGTCAAGGATCTCGCGACAACCAGAAGCTTTTCACGGCGCAACTTTTGTCGGTGAGGAAACAAAACTCTGACGATTTGTAAGGTTTCATTATCGAGATTCCTTGTTTCGCGGTGCCTTCAGAAAATTATTAGCTTGTTATACATAGATTTTTTGTATGTATATATTTTTGGTCGATGTAGGTGTCGATTTTATTTATTATGAAATTTTCATTTGGGGAGTTTGGGATCTGGGGAATTTCAAATTTGGGATTTGGGGAATTTCAGATTTGAGATTTGGAGAATTTAGGGAATTTGGGATTTGGGGAATTTAAGGGATTTGGAATCTGGGGGATTTCGGATTTGGAAGTTGGGGAATTTCAAATTTGGGATTTGGGGAATTTGAGGGATTTGGAATATAGGGAATTTCAGATTTGGAACTTGGGGAATTTAGAATTTAGGGAATTTGGGATTTGGGGAATTTGAGGGATTTGGAATATAGGGAATTTCAGATTTGGAATTTGGGGAATTTGGGACTTGGAATCTGGGGAATTTCAGATTTGAGATTTGGAGAATTTGGGGAATTTAAGGGATTTGGAATCTGGGGGATTTCAGATTTGGAACTTGGGGAATTTAGAATTTGGGGAATTGGGAATTTGAGGGATTTGGAATGTAGAGAATTTCAGATTTGGAATTTGGAGAATTTGGGACTTGGAATCTGGCAAATTTCAGATTTGGGATTTTGAGAATTTGGAATATGAGGACTTCCGAATTTGGGGATTTCTGGAACTGAGAAATTGAGAACTTGCAAATTTGAGAAATTGAGAGATTCAGAAATAGTGAGTTTGGAAATTTGGAGATTTATTTTCGAGGACTTGGGAATTTGGAGACTTTGAGATTATAGGACTTGGACATCTGGAGACTTGATGATTTAATTTGAGGATTTGGAGCATACAGGGAATTTAAATATTTGAAGATATACCGCAAGAATTCGTAAATCCAGAGAATTCAGTAACACACAAAATTTGGGAATTAACAAATTATAGAATCTAGGGATCCGTGTCTAAGGAAGATCCTAGGTAATTCATGAGAATATAAGAATTTCGACCAAGTACAAAATTCCAATACGTTGTCTGGAAAGTCTCGAGTTGCATCGAAATTTTCTGTGGTCGTGTTTCTTTCGTTGCACGATGTTTTCCTTAAACCCGCGGAGAAAACGACAGATTTAGCGGTGGTCGTGCGTCGCGAGATATCTTTGATATTTATTTAAGCGGCGCCCGGGAGCCAATAAATTCGGCGAGGTAACTGCTGCGAGCTTATTTCGACCCTCCCAGATAAGGGTGCATAATTTAAGACGAAAAGAGAAGCCGACACGCGCGCGACGAGGAAGGGAAGATGGCCGTGAAAAAAGGGAAGGTACATTTTCGGCTGAGATACGTCCGTTCGTGTTGCTCGTAAGACGACGCCAATGATTTTCAATAGGACTTCTCGAAATCTCCTTAAGCGTCTTATAAATCCCTAGTCACTCTTTATGTTGGGCCACTTGAAGTTTTCGGGGACCTGAGTTTATGGTACGGGTTATGATTGTACCCTTCCGTATTTATTTCTTCTTTGCATCTCCTAATAAATTACTGGAATTGTATTTTATATTACTCGTATTGTATTCAAATGTGCTGAAGATGGTCGTGGTACTTTGTTCCATTCTTTATGTGGGGTTTTATCTCATTTTTATTTTACTTTGTTGTACACATAGGTTTGTACTTCTATGTACTCTGATTTGTTAATATAATTAATTGAAATAATTGTGCTAGCCCACTTTCTGTAAATTCCAAAGTTACAGGGTTTGCAGTTTGCGAGAAGAGTTGTTCAAAAGATCTTGACATGATCTTACGTTTTCAGAAGTCGAGTTGTAATTATTTATAGAAGTCACGGTGCATATAATACATGTATGCAGTATGTCCAAAAAACGTCCACTTTGAACGTTTTTGAACGTCCATTTATATAAATCCAGTATAAATTGCAAAAATATCTATTTACTACAATAAATAACCTACTGTGTCCAAAAAGATGGTAGACGAACCATACGCATCCACAGTCCTTCCGACTGCCAACTCACCAGACATACAGTCCACAATTTAACCCACTAAAAATTGTTCCAACATTTCCCTCATAAAAATGAATCTACTCACATATTTGCTTTCGAAGAATCCTTAATAAAAAAAAAAAGGTAGAGATTAAAACTTCATCGACAAAGAACGGAAGACAAAGAGAACGGGGCTTCGTGTAATCGCTTATTGGGCAAAAATGATGGCTACCAGTTCCTGAAGCCGTTTTTTGTCAACATTGCAGTATCATTTTCTCGCACGACCGAAAGGTAGAATCCGGAGGCTGTCGGGTGGTCCCGGGATTATTACAGGCGCCTCGAACAAAGACGAAACCTTGGTCCCTTTTTCCCATATCCTGAACGAAAGCAGACCATGAGGCGTCGAAACGCACGAAACTGTGTCGCCCATTTTTTGTTCCCTAACACTCGACCATATTTATGAGACGATCGACATTTTTATTTGGAAGTTGACGCTGCGCAGAGACCCCGATTCTCGGGTCGTGTTTATCTGCGGCGCTGTGTTTTAGGGGGTGGAAATCGTGAATATGGGCTGATAGTGGTCAATGTTACGGAAATTTATGGCGGAGGTCTGATTTCTGGGTTAAAGATGGGATTTGGGGTTTTGGGAATGGAATTTTAGGATTTTGGGATTTTCAGGGTCTGCAGTTTTAGGATTTTGGAATTTTGTGGATTTGGAATTTTAGGATTTTGAGATTTTAAGGGTTTGGTGTTTTAGGATTGTGGAATTTTGTGGATTTGGGATTTTAAGGGTTTGCAGTTTTAGGATTTTGGAATTTTGTGGATTTGGAATTTTAGGATTTTGGGATTTTCAGGGTTTGCAGTTTTAGGATTGTGGAATTTTGTGGATTTGGAATTTTAGGATTTTGGGATTTTAAGGGTTTGGTGTTTTAGGATTTTGGAATTTTGTGGATTTGGAATTTTAGGATTTTGGGATTTTCAGGGTTTGCAGTTTTAGGATTTTGGAATTTTGTGGATTTGGAATTTTAGGATTTTGGGATTTTCAGGGTTTGCAGTTTTAGGATTGTGGAATTTTGTGGATTTGGAATTTTAGGATTTTGGGATTTTAAGGGTTTGGTGTTTTAGGATTGTGGAATTTTGTGGATTTGGGATTTTAAGGGTTTGCAGTTTTAGGATTTTGGAATTTTGTGGATTTGGAATTTTAGGATTTTGGGATTTCAAGGGTTTGCAGTTTTAGGATTTTGGAATTTTGTGGATTTGGAATTTTAGGATTTTAAGGGTTTGGTGTTTTAGGATTTTGAGGGTTTGGAATTTTCTAATTTTGGGACTTTGAGCATTTGGAATTTCAGGACTTTGGGACTTTAAGCATCCTAAAATGTAAGACTTTTGACAGTTGGAATTTTAGAGTCACGAGACTTTGTGAAACATACAAATTTTAGAATACTAGTATCGAACTTTGGGACTTTGAAACTTTAGGGCTTTGAGGCTTCGGAATTTAGAAGTAGAATTCTGAAAGTTTGAATTTATGATTTATTCATCACTTTCACATCCCAGATGTTTAAATTTACATACTCCCTCATTCCTTCGTACATCTTCATCGTTTCCCGGTACAAATTTTGTTCCAACAGACAACCAATTACACCACCGTCATTGACACCTATCGCACCAGCGATCTTCATCCACACGGTTTGTTCAGATGCGTCCACCTCTTACGCAACGCAAATTAACATCTGTGCTTCTCAAATACACCGTGCTATCCCTGCCACAATCTTGAGTCCTTCGAAAATACCAGATCGTTATGGAACACTGGAGTAAATTACAAATTCTCAAATTTACATAATGCAAGGTTTTTAAATTCTCAAATTTATATATTGAAAGATGTGAAAATCCCATTGGATCACGAATCGTATAAATGTCTCATTTTCCCAACATCATCGTCGGCAATATAACGAGAGTCTACTGTATCCGTTTCGTCCTCCCGCAAACGGTCGACAGATCGTCGAGACTAACCGCTTGCACAGCTTCATTCAAAGGTGTCTCTCTCCGGGGCTTCCATTCGATTTCACGCCTATCCACTTGTATCCAATTTACTTGGGAATATTCCGTCACGAAGAATACGCGTGACTTTGATAAGTGTGCGTCTCGATACTCGGACTTCAGCTTCGAGAGAGAAACCTGTCTCCTGTTGATTCAACCGGACGAGCGTCTTACGTACAGCTTCTATCGTAACGCACTTCTACACATGACACTGGTGACGGATTCAGTCGAGGCAATTAAAAGTTATATGCAAGGTATACGTGATACATATATGTGCTGATGTAGGAGATATGCTTGATACGTATATATGGTGATATACAAGATATACAGGATATATATATGTGGTGATATAAAAGATATGATACATATCTTTTAAAAGATATGATACATATCATATATATGATACATATATGTTACCATGAAAGACCGAAATCTGGAGAATGTCGACTTTCACCGGTGAATGTCAACATTCACATAGTCGCTTGGAGTACGTCCGAAATATTTGCTAAATACCCTTATTTCTGACTTACACCGGTAAATTTCGACATTCACCATGCACTAATGGTAATTAGTTGGAAATGCAGGGTGCCTCGCAATTAGTGGAGGTTTGTGGAATGGAGGGTAGCTGACGTGATTTAATTTACAATTTCTGAATCTCCCGATTTTCCAAATTCTCAATATCTCAAATCCCAAATTCCCCAAATCTCATAATCCCTGAATCTCAAATTTCCCAAATTTCGAATTCCCCGAATCCCTAACTTTCCAAATTCTAAATTGCCCACATCACAAATTCCCCAAATCCCAAACTCCCCAAATCCCAAATACCCAAATCCAAAACTCCCCAAATCCCAAATACCCAAATCCAAAACTCCCCAAATCCCTAACTCTCCAAATCACAAATTCCCCAAATCCCAAACTCCCCAAATCCCTAACTCTCCAAATCCCAAATTGCCCAAATACCAAACTCCCCAAATTCCAAATCCCCCAAAACCCAAATTCCCCAAATTCCAAATTCCCCAAATCCCAAATTCCCCAAATCCCAAATTCCCCAAATCCCAAATTCCCCAAATCCCAAATTCCCCAAATCCCAAATTCCCCAAATCCCAAATTCCCCAAATCCCAAATTCCCCAAATCCCAAATTCCCCAAATCCCAAATTCCCCAAATCCCAAATTCCCCAAATCCCTAACTCTCCGAATCCCAAATTCCCAAAATCCCTAGCTCTCCAAATCTCAAATTCCCCAAATCCCAAACTCTCCAAATTCCAAATGGCCCAAATACCAAACTCCCCAAATTCCAAATCCCCCAAAACCCCAACTTTCCAAATTCCAAATTCCCCAAATCCCTAACTCTCCAAATCCCAAATTCCCCAAATCCCAAACTCCCCAAATCCCAAACTCCCCAAATCCAAAACTCCCCAAATCCCAAATACCCAAATCCAAAACTCCCCAAATCCCTAACTCTCCAAATCACAAATTCCCCAAATCCCAAACTCCCCAAATCCCTAACTCTCCAAATCCCAAATTGCCCAAATACCAAACTCCCCAAATTCCAAATCCCCCAAAACCCAAATTCCCCAAATTCCAAATTCCCCAAATCCCAAATTCCCCAAATCCCAAATTCCCCAAATCCCAAATTCCCCAAATCCCAAATTCCCCAAATCCCAAATTCCCCAAATCCCAAATTCCCCAAATCCCAAATTCCCCAAATCCCAAATTCCCCAAATCCCAAATTCCCCAAATCCCAAATTCCCCAAATCCCTAACTCTCCGAATCCCAAATTCCCAAAATCCCTAGCTCTCCAAATCTCAAATTCCCCAAATCCCAAACTCTCCAAATTCCAAATGGCCCAAATACCAAACTCCCCAAATTCCAAATCCCCCAAAACCCCAACTTTCCAAATTCCAAATTCCCCAAATCCCTAACTCTCCAAATCCCAAATTCCCCAAATCCCAAACTCCCCAAATCCCAAACTCCCCAAATCCCAAACTCTCCAAATCTCAAATTCCCCAAATCCCAAACTCTCCAAATTCCAAATTGCCCAAATACCAAACTCCCCAAATTCCAAATCCCCCAAAACCCTAACTTTCCAAATTCCAAACTCCCCAAATCCCTAACTCTCCAAATCCCAAATTCCCCAAATCCCAAACTCCCCAAATCCCAAATTCCCCAAATCCCAAACTCTCCAAATCCCAAATTCCCCAAATACAAAACTCTCCAAACTCCAAATCGCCCAAAACCCTAACTGTCCAAATTCCAAACTGCCCACATCACAAATTCCCCAAATCCCAAACTCCCCAAACCCCAAATTCCCCAAAATCCCAAAATTCGAGAGTTCCACAGGCAACTCCCACTAAAAATCCACAAAACTTCCTCTAAACAGAATACCCATCGAATCCCCAACTACACACATGTCCACACGTTATGTCTCAACCTGTATACACGGACCAAAGCTGTAAATCCTTGTCGACTTAAAAGAAAAAGGGGAAAATGTACTCTGAACACACAGCAATGTCGTGAAAATCGTTCCCTTGGATCGCGATTCGCGCGTTTCCAGCTTGACCAGGTGTTATTGGAGGACTAGCAGCGGATTATTAGCGATTAGTCGTGGCGACGAACATTTTCCATTTCGCGATCCGGGATTACCAGGAAACGCGTTTCTGATAGATCGAGTTTCGTATTTAGGTCGATGAAGTCGCTCACACCCTTTAAATTCGATTTTTTCGAAATTGTTTCTTTTTCTCTTTTCGCAATCGATTACGCTTCGGGACCTCGGAGAAATCCCGTGTAGATTACAGAGTGGCAAGATGATCCTGCAGTGTACAGGGCGCTTCATAACATATGCACGTATCTTATATGAACACACTTAACACGTTGACTGCCACGTCATCCATATATGGGTGACACTTAAATTACGAAACTGATCTAACAGTATTATTAAAAATTTGTTCGCTTTCCTCGTAAAAAATGTTTGCATTAATTACATGCATCTATGGAAAAGAAATGTAATAAATTTGGTAAAATTTATTAAAAATTAAAACACTGCTTGATGCATTTTTCAATTGTTTCAATGTGGCAGTCAATGTGTTAATTAACATATATAAACCAACTCTAAAAATAACAAATAATAAAAATGAATGAACAAGCAACTGAACATAAGATGGTACACACATGTTGTCGAATGGCACCTATCCCTTTGAAACAAGATTTGTCACTTACTACTGTTGCATTTCAGAACCCCTTATTTTGTAAATTCCGGGGTTAATATCTCCAGAGTACCTACCAAACCTAGCCAATAGAAATGAAGCAGTAAAGGGTTAATAGACCTTCCAGAAAGGGATCAGTCGCGAATCTCCGAGAGGAGCCTCATCCCAAGGATCATCTTCTGATGGCAGGGAAAGAGAATAGAAGGGTTCCTCGTCGACGTAAACGTTTCCATTAGCTTCGCTTTGAGAGAGGCGGTGCGTGACTTTTGACGGGGATATCCGTCCGCTTTTTTCTGCCCGTTTTTCTACGGCCACGTTATTCGGCAACGCTTGGGAGGTCGCTCGTAAATCGGCCTCGCGGCTATCCACGAATCGGAGATTCCTTCTGTTCGCCGTTTTGGGTACAGTAGAATTCGTTATATCGCTACATTTTATTACGGGCTGCTGAGGGAGCTGTTTCTTGGTGTACTGCATTTTTGGTTACACTTCTAGGATCGCAAAAAATTGCTAATTTCTTGAATTCCTAATTTCTTTATTTTAGAAGCTCGAAATTCTCAAATTTTCCAATTTAGCAGATTCGTAGATTCTGAAGTTTCTTGAATTCCTAATTTCTTAATCTTAGAAGCTCGAAATTCTCAAATTTTCCAATTTAGCAGATTCTTAAGTTCTGAAATTTTTTGAATTGCTAATTTCCCAATTTCTGAATCTCCCAATTTCCCGAATTTGAAAATTTCACTTTTCCCAGTTCCCCAAAATCCCAAATGTCCTTAAATTCTCAACTCTTCAAGTCGCCAACTTCTCAAATATCCAAATTCCAAAATTCCCAAATTCTCAAGACCCCAATCCTCAATACCCAAATAACTAAATTTCCAAACTCTCAAATGAAATTCCCAAGTCCCCAAATCCTCAAATCCCCAACTCCTCAAGTTCTCAACTCCTCAAGTTGCCAACTCCTCAATTAACCAAATCCAAAAATTCCCAAATTCCCAAGATCCTAATCCTCAAATACCCAAATTCCTAAATTTCCAAACTCTCAAATGAAACTACCAAGTCCCCAAATCCTCAAATCCCTAAATTCCCAAGTCCCCAACTCCTCAAGCTCTCAACTCCTCAAGTTGCCAACTCCTCAATTATCCAAATCCCAAAATTCCCAAATTCTCAAGACCCCAATCCTCAAATACCCAAATCCCTAAATTTCCAAATTCTCAAGACCCCAATCCTCAAATACCCAAATCCCAAAATTTCCAAACTCTCAAATGAAATTCCCTAGTCCCCAAATCCTCAAATTCCCAAATTCCCAAGTCCCCAAATTCCCAAGTCCCCAACTCCTCAAGTTCTCAACTCCTCAATTAACCAAATCCCAAAATTCCCAAATTCTCAAGACCCCAATCCTCAAATACCCAAATCCCTAAATTTCCAAATTCTCAAAACCCCAATCCTCAAATACCCAAATCCCTAAATTTCCAAATTCTCAAGACCCCAATCCTCAAATACCCAAATCCCTAAATTTCCAAATTCTCAAGACCCCAATCCTCAAATACCCAAATTCCTAAATTTCCAAACTCTCAAATGAAACTACCAAGTCCCCAAATCCTCAAATCCCCAAATTCCCAAGTCCCCAACTCCTCAAATCCCCAAATTCCCAAGTCCCCAACTCCTCAAATCCCCAAATTCCCAAGTCCCCAAATCCTCAAATCCCCAAATTCCCAAGTTCCCAACTCCTTAAATCCCCAACTCCTCAATTAACCAAATCCCAAAATTCCCAAATTCCCAAGACCCCAATCCTCAACTACCCAAATTCCCAAGTTCTGAATCTCTCAATTTCCCAAATTTGCAAACTTCCCCACTTCAGGGATCTACACTAATTGTGAGGCACCCTGTACACGGATTTCATGTCACCTCCTTGAGTATCAATTTTTAGTACCGCTTTTACCGATCTTTCTAATCAGCACATAATAAATACCCCGAAAGAGCTTTCTCTACCAAAGGTGATACAATGATTCAGTGACGAAGAAAAATTCTGTGTAATTGTACTTCAATCGAGAGATACGGCGAATAAATAAACCAGCATACACGAGGTTACGTAGACGACAGACAGTGCGAACATGGATACCTATCCACCACTTTATGAATAACAAAAACGGTAATCTTTGACAGATCAGTGTCGCTACGTGTGTACATGTGCCTTTACACTTCAAAGGATTAATGTGCCATAACGGTACCGATGATTTTTCCATTTTATTAAAACGTCATTTTTGTCAGATTTATTGGCGAGGAGACTTGAAAATGATTGCGAGGGAGATTTCTCACGACGTCGTAACTATATTTATTGCAAATTCAAACAATAAGAGACCTAAAGCGTGACACGTGAAAGTAAAGTTTTGGATTTTTATGTTTTTGTCAATAGTCTACTGGTTGTGAAAGCGTTAACCAGTTGTCATGGGATGACGTATTACACGGGTTTTCTGAGCTATTATGGTAGAACTTGAAACCATTGGCGTAACTAGATGGAACTGGGGTGGTCCATTCAAGGTACGAGATCATTAAGTTCTGGGATTGCGTCTGTTGTGACCGAACGAATGACACGACTGACACGCGCTCGCAGAACATAAGAATAACAATCTTCGAGATATGTGACACGAAGTTTGGAAGCGATATCTTCATTGAATCCTGTGTTATACAAGTTTATGGTAGCATACGCACGTTGTCCTTTGCGAAATCACGATGGACTCCAAATTGGAACAGAGGGACATAAAAAAAAAGAAACATGGAAAGTTGTCGTCCTTCCTCACCCTCCGTATTCATCAGATTTGGAATCCTGTTATTTCTTTTTGTTTCCCAAAATGAAATTAAAGCTCAAGGGTCGGCGATTTGACACGGTGGACGAGATTCAACGCGAATCGCAGCAGGTGCTTGACACGCTTCTACAAGAAGACTTCTAGGAAGCTTTCCAAAAATGGCAGAGGCTCGGGGATCGGTGCATAGCTGCACAAGGGGACTACTTTGAAGAGGATAGTAGTCAAATTTGAAACGCGTGACTTTATCTGTATATACGGGACCAGTCCCGGAATTTAATGATCGCACCTCGTATAATGGATTCACCTAACTCGTGTATGAGGTAAATACACATTTAGTAGGTAGAATAGTTTGACAATTGTATCAAGGTCTAAATTTTTTAACTACATTAATTACTAAAATTTTGGAACAGACAAATTATCAGGTCCTAAATTCTCATATTATCAAATTGCTAAGTTCACAAGTTGTTAAATAGTCAAATAGCCAAGTTCTAAAATTCTGGAATGATCAAATACCTAAATTCCCCAATTATTAAATAAAATTGCCAAGTCCACAACTCCTCAAGTAACCAATCTCTAAATATTCAAATTCTCAAATAAAATTGCCAAGTCCCCAACACTTCAAGTAACCTAATCCCTAAATTCCCAAGTCTCCAACTCCTCAAGTAACCAAATCCCTAAGTTTCTAAATTCCCAAGTCTCCAACTCCTCAAGTAACCAAATCCCTACATTTCCAAACTCTCAAATAAAATTCTCAAGTCCTCAAATTCCCAAATCCCCAAATTCCCAACTCCTGAAATGACCAAATCTCTAAATTCCTAAATTCTCAAATACCCAAATTCCCAAGTCCTCAAATCCTCAAAGAATTAAATTTCTAAATTCCCAAATCCTTAAATAACCTAACCTCTAAATTACCAAATCTCTAAATTCCCAAGTCCCCAAATTCTCAAAGAATTAAATCTCTAAATTCCCAAATCCTCAAATAACCTAACCTCTAAATTACCAAATTCCCCAAACCCCCAATCCCTAAATTCCCAATTTCTCAAATACCAAAACTCCCAAGTCCTCAAATCCTCAAATAACCAAACCCCTAAATTCCCAAACTCTCAAATAAAATTCCCAAGTCCCCAAATCCCCAAATTCCCAAGTCCCCAACTCCTCAAGTAACCAAATCCCAAAATTTCCAAATTTCCCCCTCCCAAAATTCTCAAACTACCACATCCCTTAATTCCCAGACCCCCACGCTCCACAAATCCCCAGAATCCATAACTCGAAACCTCCTTTATTCAATATTATCCCAGAAATAGAAGAAAATTTAATTAGCGTTAAGAGTGTCTCGCCTCAAAGAGGATCATAATCCCTTCAGTCCGATCGTAAAGAAATCGTAAAAACCGTTCGCCACGCAGTCTATCCAGATAAGTTTGACGCGGTCTTGCAGTTGTCGCGCGTTTAAAACGCTCCCCGAGGTGGTGCAGTTAAAAGCGAAAGGCAAGCTGTCAATATGGTCCGAGCAATAACGAAGATATGACCCTTTGTCCAAACGAATCATCGATCAACGCGTACGAGACAGGGGAGACGTGGTGCTACCTTTACTGCTTGTTTAAGGGCTACGTTGAGACGCGATCCTTTGACCTCGCTTGAACCGTCCTTTCAACGCGCGTCTCCCCGGAGTCGTTGAACCTTTTTCCTCGGAGGAAAAAATTAATGACAACCTGGCGAAACAGGGATATAGAGATTTTTTCGATGAGAGAACTTGCTCCTCGCTGATATGCTTCTATATGGGAGTCGGGAGATCGACGATGGGATGACTTCGGGTACAGCTTCGCTGACAATTCTTGTCTCGATATAATGACGGCTATATAGGGAGTTTAGGAATATTGGTAGGTTGCGTTCAGATTTTGCTGGAACTGAAGCTCTTTTGATTTGTTAATAATTGTTGAACTCTTGTATCATATACGGGACGCACCCTTATACTCGTGACGCACCCTGGTACTCGCGACGCATTTTTATATCGTGTGACGCACCCTTGTACTCGTGATGCACTCTTACACTCGTGACGCACTCTTACGCTCGTGACGCACCCTTGTACTCGTGATGCACTCTTACACTCGTGACGCACTCTTACGCTCATGACGCACCCTGCTACTCATATATCGTGTGACGCACCCTTGTACGCGTGACGCACTCTGGTACTCGTGACGCATTCATATATCGTGTGACGCACCCTCGTACTCATGACAGACGCTGGTACTAGTGACGCATTTATATATCGCGTGACGCAACCTTGTACTCATGACGCACTCTGGTACTCGTGACGCATTTATATATCGTGTGACGCACCCTTGTACTCACGACACACCCCTATACTCATGACGCACTCTGGTACTCGTGACGCATTCATATATACTGTGACGCACCCTTGTACTCATGACGCACTCTTATACTCACGACGCACTCTGGTACTCGTGATGCATTCATATATCGTGTGACGCACTCTTGTACTCATAACACGCCCTGGTACTCGCGACGCATTCATATATCACGTGACGCATTCTTATACTCATCACGCACTCTGGTACTCGTGACGCATTTATATATCGTGTGACGCACCCTTGTACTCATGACGCACCCTTATACTCATGACGCACTCTGGTACTCGTGACGCACTTATATATCGCGCGACGCACACGTGTACTCATGACGCACTCTTGTACTCATGACGCACCCCTGTACTCATGACGCATTTATATATAATGTGACGCACACGTGTACTCATGACGCACTCTTGTACTCATGACGCACCCCTATACTCATGACGCATTTATATATAATGTGACGCACACTTGTACTCATGACGCACCCTTATACTCATGACGCACTCTGGTACTCGTGACGCATTTATATATCGCGTGACTGACCCTTGTACTCATAACGCACCCGTATACTCGTTATGCATCCTTATATAATATTCACCGTTGACTTGCCATATATTTAATAGTCAAGTTAAATTATATTCTGATTATAATATAATTGAAAATAATTAAGGATAGTTAAAGCAGGCTTAACATATTGATTTTTGTGAATTTTAAAAAAGCAGTAATGATTTTTCTGCGTTACGTGACTGTCTAAGAAATAGTTGATCAAGCGAGCAAATCAATATCAATATGATTAGTAGGAAAATCAATAGCGACGCTGTTAGAGTTGTCCACAGTGCAGGTATCAAATGGTCCCGATTTTACGTAATGTGTCGTATTTAGACGTTCTACCAAAATACACGGTGTCAGAAATACGTTCTAGTTGTCGGTGACACACGTGCTCGATAGCGAAAGTATGAAAATAGCGTATGAAAACAGGGGAGAGAATAAAGGACGATAACGGTGTAGAAATAAAATAAGAAGAATGGCCAGACCATGGCGGACGGAAACTTTTCAGCGATTCCATGGGCCAGGAAATGACCGATATCGTTGCCTTCCGTTCGGCGACGGTACCTCATTATCGCCTCTTTCTCGTTCGGTTTCCACGGGTCCCGACTCGTTAACGAACGGGGACCAGCACTGACACACTTTTTCCCTTGATTACCGCGATGTCGATTGATTAGTCGACGCTAAGGTCTCCCTTTCTTCAATCCACCTCCAGAGGGAGAAGGTTGGTCCATTGTCGTAAAAGTTTTAATTAAATCCGGCCGGGCGAAGCCGTATCCTCGCCGATTGTACGATCGAAAATAAACTTTCCCCCTTCTGTTCGCGACCGGCTAAACGACAACCGTTTCAGCCCCGGAATTCACGGTTTCCAACCCTCGGGGCCGCCGGATGTGATCTTTTGCCTCGATGAATCGCCCCTCCCCACACGACGCTCGCGGTATTTTCACCAGAAATTATTTCCAAAAGCTCTCGAGAAATTGCTTTTGCAAAATCGCTGAATTTCCCTGGAATCTTCGCTGCTGACTCCACATAAATTCACCGGCTTTCTGAACCGAATGCTTGCAATCATTTTTCTATTTTTATCGAATTATTCGGTGATGTTGACGGACTACATATGCATATTTTTCAATTAAAATATTTCCAAAAATGTATACAAATGTAGGTGCATACAGACGTAAAGTGTAGGTGCATAATAAAGTGCATGCATAAGTACATACATGTAGAAGTGCAACATGTGTGACAAACATAAATATGTATCTTGATATGCAATCTACAGGAAAACGGTTCAAATCATGTCATTTTATGTAAAAAAATTAGCAAAAATTATAAAGTCTCTCATCAAACATGAGATTGATGAGTATTTATTTCTTTGAAATAAAATATTTATTTCTTTATAAGAATTATTGATTTAACTGCACCTGAATATTTATTTCATTATTCACTCTGATACAAGCAACACGACATTAGTTTTGTATTAAATGTACCCACACGTATAAACCAAAAGTGATACAAATATTATATTACATAAAATTCCTTAAATGATGAAAATTACTAATTTTTAGTAAACGAAAATGACTGAATTATTAAATGTACCAAATAAATTATACAAAACTATAAAAAAGTGAATCTGAATTTTTTTTCCATCCAAAAATGAACAGCACAAGAATGAAAAAAGAAGCAGGGTTGCAAAAAGAAGTGGACTTTACAGCAAGAAGCCCGTAGAATGATCCGCCGTCTCGATTGTGTTATTACGCGTCATAAAGTTGAGTATATGCAGGCATAGAGGGGATCCATTTTTCTCGTCTTTTTACTTGATATTAGCGCGTATAATCTCAAGCGTGAAATAAGCTGTGAGAAAGGGTCGGCGAAGAAGACGTCGTCGTGTGCGTTTTAATTCGAGCGTGCACCAACGGGGGTCATTGTTCAACTCGCGGGCAAAAGTAAAGTGAAATTTCTTAATTTATTCGTCCATTAAGCGGGGAAGGCTCGCGCGAACATTTCTCTTATCGTATTGCGAACGCGTCACTCGTAAACCGCAAAACCTCCAATTTATCGCTCGCCAAATGTTTTCTTCGCTTTCGAGTACTTCGTTGGTCAAATTCGAATTTAAGTCCCTTTGGCAAACTTTTCATTTTCACTTCGTTTCATTTTTGGAAATTTCAGTGACGTGTCTTGGAAGATGTAAAAAATTGCTATGTGTTTCGCTGCTTAAGTTTTGCTAGTTTTAATGTAATTGTCATATGTAATATTTAATCATACTCATACAATATTAATTCTTCAAAACAGTATAATCATACTCATAGAGTACTAATTCTTTCAAACATAATATTTAATCATACTCATACAATACTAATTCTTTCAAACATAATATTTAATCATACTCATACAATACTAATTCTTTCAAACATAACATACTATCATACTCATACAATACTAATTCTTTCAAACATAATATTTAATCATACTCATAATATTTCCAAACTACATAACTAAAAGTATTATATTTATCAAAATTATTAGTAACTGTCTCTTGAAGCCAACAATGTAATCACTTTAAAACGAGTCCACCTGAAAATTGAACCTAACTAAAGTTTCAAGTCCCCCTAAATGAAAACTGAAAACTTCCTAAATGGAAACATTTAACCCCTATCCTCGTTTGTTAAAAATTCCGTCAATTTCCGGTGTTTGCACCCAACGAGCGTTGTTTGCTTCGAGGCGTATTACGCAAGATAGTCTTAAGACCCGTACAGGATGTCGTTCCGCGTTAAGAGGAAAGGTACACTCTTGAATGGAAAATGTACAGGTGTTGAACGCGTAAGCAAATTAGCCACCGTTCGCGTTTCGAGCCTGCAAGGACGATCTCTCCGATCTAACATTCTCAACGTTGTTGCCTCCGAGATACCAATCAGTCTACCTACTTAGGTTCAAAGAAGTTTCAACCTGGATTTGAGGGACTGAAATTCTTTTCCTCGAGGATAAACGTTGTCACGGTTAAATTGAGGTACTCTGTCGATCAGATTATTGGGGTGGTGATCGTTTTGAGATATCATTGATTATAAATGCATACTTGTCGGGACGAAACTCGTTTAGAAGTTGATTGATAGTTGAACTTGTTACTTTGTTGCAACTGACCAGCCATGTTGTACTAAAAATATCCATGAAGCGTCTATATAGTCATTTCATTGCGTACAGCTTTATGATGATACACCAAAGGTGCCACTTTGCGGTACTTTCATCACATTACACCAGTTTGGAATTAAACATTTTCTGCTACACACAGTATGTCGGAAACGTAACCTTTTAAATTTAAAGAGAACTAGCGCCATTTATTAAAACTATGTTATCTGAACACTCATCTGAAGTGTTCGAATCAGTCACCGTTTTATACGAAGGAGCTCTCATGAAACTTAAGCTTCAAATACGATCCCTTCAGGTCATGAAATCAGACTTTATCGCAAGGATATTGTTTTTGCAATACAGCATAAAAGCGGTCATAGAATCGCCAGCGACAGGGAAAGGTGGATTTAACGGTGCTACCCTGTAGGTCCGTCGTATCATCGGCAAATTGCAATTCCTAGAAATTTAAGAGCGTTCCGATGCGATTATCGGAACCGTCCGCGTGCACTTTCCTGCGGCAATAAACCGCGCGAGTTATCGTGCGACGTGCCACGCTTCTAAACGCGTGTAACTTATACCAGCACGCGAACACGCGTTCCATCGACGCGGTGGACCTTTGAAGCCGGCACTTTTCCACCCGCACGATCATTCGTTTCGTTGACAGGCCGCTTTTAGCCCGACTCGACCCTCTTTGGTCTCGAACCTGACAATACGAATCAATTCGTCGGCATCAACGGCTTCCCGTCGCGTCTACACGCTTCAAACTAATTTCCAACACGCTTCGTTTCTTTCGGGTATTCATCCTCGAGAACCTGCCTCGAGTTTTCTTCTTTTTGGGGAGTGGAGTTCTTGGCTTCATATTTTGTGGGAAGTGCAAGGTAATTGTGGGAAATTTATAATGGCGATGGAAATTATAAATTTCCTCGCGTTATATCGCCACGCTCCGAATTTCCACGCGTTATATTGCCACGCACGGAATTGCTACACGCTGAATTTCAACGCGTTATATCACCACGCACCGAATTGCTACGTGCCGAATTTCCTCGCGTTATATTGCCACGCCCCGAATTTCCACGCGTTATATTGCCACGCACGGAATTACTACGCGCTGAATTTCAACGCGTTATATCACCACGCATGGAATTGCTACGTGCCGAATTTCCTCGCGTTATATTGCCACGCCCCGAATTTCCACGCGTTATATTGCCACGCACGGAATTGCTACGTGCTGAATTTCAACGCGTTATATCACCACGCATGGAATTGCTACGTGCCGAATTTCATCGCGTTATATTGCCACGCCCCGAATTTCCACGCGTTACATTGCCACGCACGGAATTGCTCCGCGCTGAATTTCAACGCGTTATATCACCACGCATGGAATTGCTACGTGCCGAATTTCCTCGCGTTATATTGCCACGCCCCGAATTTCCACGCGTTATATTGCCACGCACGGAATTGCTACGCGCTGAATTTCAACGCGTTATATCACCACGCATGGAATTGCTACGTGCCGAATTTCCTCGCGTTATATCGCCACGCTCCGAATTTCCACGCGTTATATCACCACGCATGGAATTGCTACGTGCCGAATTTCATCGCGTTATATTGCCACGCCCCGAATTTCCACGCGTTATATTGTCACGCACGGAATCGCTACGCGCTGAATTTCAACGCGTTATATCACCACGCATGGAATTGCTACGTGCCGAATTTCCTCGCGTTATATCGCCACGCTCCGAATTTCCACGCGTTATATTGCCACGCACGGAATTGCTACGCGCTGAATTTCAACGCGTTATATCACCACGCATGGAATTGCTACGTGCCGAATTTCCTCGCGTTATATCGCCACGCTCCGAATTTCCACGCGTTATATCACCACGCATGGAATTGCTACGTGCCGAATTTCATCGCGTTATATTGCCACGCCCCGAATTTCCACGCGTTATATTGTCACGCACGGAATCGCTACGCGCTGAATTTCAACGCGTTATATCACCACGCATGGAATTGCTACGTGCCGAATTTCCTCGCGTTATATCGCCACGCTCCGAATTTCCACGCGTTATATTGCCACGCACGGAATTGTCAGGTGTAGCAGTCAAAATTAAGTATTCCTAGGTAGGTTCGAACAAACAATAAAATGAGACTGGTCAAAGTACGACAATCAGTTAATGAATCTTTCACTTTCACATTTCGCCAGTCTTTCAACCTTGCAATTTCACAATTCGTCAATGTATGATTTTAAAAAAATTCAGTGATAAAATTAAAACAGTTTAGGTTTAGAATAAATGTTGAAATATGTAGCTAGTATAAAAATGTATACAGTAGCTTATAATTTCGTCATATCACGAGATGAGAAAGTCGGCCAACGGACTCACCTCGACACGTTGTAAAGCAAGGAAAGCCATGCTTGTAACCGCGCGTTTGAAACGAGCCTGGAACGTCCCAAAGATAATATTTGTTGTAATAACATCTCGAGCGCGTCCTTATATGCGTTTGAAGAAGCTCGAGAGCCACTCCGTCTCGAGTCACCAGCCAGAAAACGCTTTCAACGCCCCGAACGCGGCCGATGTTTGATTTGATTTTCTGGCTTGGAAGAAGCGTGACGAGGCTCTTATCACGCGGAACGGAGCGGATCCTGTCGTATTCTTTGTCACCCGCGGGATCCAGGAAGACTCGAGAAATTCGGTCTTATTTAACCGTGTTTCATCACCAGATGACGACGTTTAACCCGGACGAAAAGTTTACGCAATCGTTTGCAGCGAACTTCATGCGACGTGTCATAAGCAGTGTCCCCAGGAAATAATGTACAAGTACTCTTTCGTGTTGATACGAAAATCGTATATTTCGCGAAAGGTGAACGTGGATTATTATCATTACGTCCACGGAGAGTCGTTTAAGAATCAATCAGCGAATCGAGAAGAAATCGATTAATTTAGGAATACGGTATTTCGATCACGACCAAGCACCCATGAAGACGCGTTATCGTTGGAATATCTATTCACTAGACGTCTGCCAGGTTGTTCCTTGTACGCCAACGGATACTACGAACAGCTGTATCGTCGGACGCATTTTTTAATCGCCTTCGGAGCACCGTCTATCGAAAAACGAGCCTGAGGGGTGAAAGCCCTTCCTCCCGTTTTAATATCCTTGCCGCGTGTAACCGTTTTCCATGCACGTGACCACGTCGAACGATGCTCGGAGAACGCGTAGATACCCCATGAATATTAATTACTTTACACACGCGCTCGAGAAAACGATTCTTCGAGGAAATTCCTCTAGCTACGTCCAAATCTTGTCGTTCGTAATAAGGGAGAATACTGAACGCGATGTATTAAGTTATCTTTTGTTTCTATTTGTAATTCTTACCTTGTACGTTGATATCAAGTTATATTGCCATGCTCCGAATTTTCGCGCGTTATATCGCCATGTGTGGAATTGATACGCGATGAATTTCCGCGCGTTATATCGGCACGGTCCGAATTTTCACGCGTTATATTGCCACGTATTGAATTGCTGCGCGCTGAATTTCCTCGCGTTATATTGCTACGCACCGAACAGCTATGCGCCGAATTTGCTCGCGTTATATCGCCACGCACCGAATAGCTATGCGCCGAATTTCCTCGCGTTATATCGCCACGCACCGAATTTCCTCACGTTATATCGCCACGCTCCGAATTTCCTCACGTTATATCGCCACGCTCCGAATTTCCACGCGTTATATTGCTACGCACGGAATTGCTACGCACCGAATTTCAAGGCGTTATATCGCCACGCACCGAATTGCTACGCGCCGAATTTCCTCGCGTTATATCGCCACGCTCCGAATTTCCACGCGTTATATTGCCACGCACGGAATTGCTACGCGCCGAATTTCAACGCGTTATATCACCACGCATCGAATTGCTACACGCCGAATTTCCTCGCGTTATATCGCCACGCTCCGAATTTCCACGCGTTATATTGCCACGCACGGAATTGCTACGCACCGAATTTCAACGCGTTATATCGCCACGCACCGAATTGCTACGCGCCGAATTTCCTCGCGTTATATCGCCACGCTCCGAATTTCCACGCGTTATATTGCCACGCACGGAATTGCTACGCGCCGAATTTCAACGCGTTATATCACCACGCATCGAATTGCTACACGCCGAATTTCCTCGCGTTATATCGCCACGCTCCGAATTTCCACGCGTTATATTGCCACGCACGGAATTGCTACGCGCCGAATTTCAACGCGTTATATCACCACGCGTCGAATTCTTATCCTCCGAATTTCCTCGTGTTATATCGCCACGTCCTGAATTTCCACGCGTTATATTGCCACGCACGGAATTGCTACGCGCCGAATTTCAACACGTTATATCGCCACGCACCGAATTTCCACGCGTTATATCACCACGCATCGAATTGTTACGCTCCGAATTTCCTCGCGTTATATCGCCACGATCCGAATTGCTACGAGCCCAATTTCCTCGCGTTATACCGTCACGCTCCGAATTTCCACGCGTTATATTGCCACGCACCGAATTGCTACGCGCCAAACTTCCTCGCGTTATATTGCCACACCTCATATTACTCCGCATTGTATTATTACACATTGACATCACCACGCATGATATTACCTCGTGCTACATCGCCATTGCATTATACATCTTCCCGCGTTAAACAAGCATGATTCACATCCAACAGTCAAATCAGCAGAAAACAATGCCAAACCCATCGGAAATAAAAAATCGTAACGATGGAAAGAACGGACCTACCGAGCAGAAGCAAAAGTAAAACGATCGAGAAGCTCCGTCCAGAAAAGCTCGGATTAAAAAAGGAAGGCGAACATTTCAATTGTTGAAACACGTTTGGCGAATTCTCTCACCTTCGCATCTGGCCGCGCGCGTGGCAGTGCCACTCTTTATTTTCTTTCGGCCGAGGTATATTTAACCGGGAGCAACGAGCGATTTCGTCGAATCGCTAAATCAGTCGTCGTCCAGCGGAGGCCGATTTTTAGCGTGCAACGGGGACGGTGTCTATCGGGAACACTTTAACCGACTGGCATCGATCATCTTGATCAATCGGCTTTAATCCGCGTGTAGCGAGCGCGGTTAATCCTTATCTATGGGCCTACAGAACGCTACGGGATTATAAAATAGAAAAGACACGAATAACACAACGGCTTGGAAGATTAATCGAACACCGGTAAAGGTTACTTGTAACGCGCTTTCTTCTTTCGACAATTGCCTGGGAAATACTCCGTGGATTAACTGATGGAGGTCATTGCTGGATGATTCGATCAGTTTTATTTAGTCGAGTAACTTCGCTCGAATACGACACAAAGCGCCATTTAATTCGGTTAAACTCTCAATGCAATCAGTCACCGCTTTCGTGCACGGTTCTGTTGTCTGGAAACTCCATGTGCATAATTTTATTTCAATACAGTATATATGTCGCATATTGCATCTTGTACTAGTTGGATAAATGAGGACACGAAGAGAATTTTCAAAATTAATTATTAGTTTAAGAAAATATATATCTTGAGTACTTTTACCGCATTGTCTATTAAGTGACTGTATTTGTAAATTGTTTAACAAAAAAAAATGATTAAGTTTATTGTCAACAGTGATTGTACAACCAGTGTTTTCTGATCGTAAAGAGAGGAAAGCCGCGAAAGACAAATGATCGTTTTACTTGAGCGACTTTGCGTTGTAGAATTCGATGCGACACTGCGTAGGAAATATCGAAAACAGAAGCCCGGTGGCTATGAATGGAACGAATAAGCTTCGAGGTTTCCTCGAAACATTCCAATTATTCTGCCGGTTCAGTCTCTCCGTGTAAACACCTCTTCAAAATAGCATCTAAACTTTTTCTAGCATTCTCTGGATCGCTCGAGTGAACGCTTTTACCGCTATTAGCAAACTATACGTTTTCTCGATGTCTAAACGTTATTTTATAAATAAGTCGCTCCGTTCTCAATTTTGGGAAACTAGGAAGTTTTTGTGTGGATGGAAGTATTTATTGCCACTTTGAAAGTTGTTTCGCTATCTTACTTTAACGCAGTCAAATATAGCTAGGGGTTGGCAATATTTTTGAGGAATTAATTAAAAGAAATTTTAAGTAAACGAAATAATTGTACGTGTGTGGACGTACACATGAAACATACGATAACAGATGTGATACAAACTAATTTAATATTTGTCTAGAAGAATGTCGTTCCTGAATAAAGTAAGAAGCACAAGTATCTTTGCGAGGAATTTATAATTTGTTCGTACCAAAGCCACATTTTGATTACTTTGCCTCACAGTTCGAGTGACAGCAGACTTTTCTACGAATTTCTCCCGCGTCTCGAGAAGCCTCTGTTTATTTTACAGAGGACTTTTTCCGTCGATTTTGGGGGGCAATTAAATCTCGCCGCGAACAACGACGGTTTTGCAGCTGCCGACCACGTGGCCGAGCCGTTTTCGAACGTGCCAAATGTTTTATCGCGAGAATTGGCCACCGTCGACCCTGGCATTTATTTTTTCTGCGAGCCAACTCGATTCTCCACGTTTTCTTTTTGCCCTGTCAAACCGGAGGAAATCGGACATGCAGACGGACAAATATTCTGCCGAGGACACGGTGCATAGACCTAGTGCATTTGTCAGGGATTCTGCCTTCAAAAATCGCACATTTTTATGACTTTATGTAGCCAAATTTTTACGTTTTTACGTAGGCAAATTTTTACGTGCTGCATCCTCATTAAAGTATCGAAGTACCAAATCAATTGCTACATTGTTATCAAGGTATCAAAGTAGCAAATCAATTGCTACATCGTTAACAAGGTAGCAAAGTAACATATCGATAGCTACATCGTTATGAAGGTATCAAAGTAACAAATCAATTGCTACATCATTAACATGGTATCAAAGTAACAAATCAATTGCTACATCATTAACAAGGTAGCAAAGTAACATATCAATTGCTACATTGTTATCAAGGTATCAAAGTAGCAAATAAATTGCTACATCATTAACAAGATAGCAAAGTAACATATCAATTGCTACATCGTTGTGAAGGTATCAAAGTAACATATCAATTGCTACATCGTTATGAAGGTATCAAAGTAACAAATCAATTGCTACATCGTTGTCAAGGTATCAAAGTAACAAATCAATTGCTACATCGTTGTCAAGGTATCAAAGTAACAAATCAATTGCTACATCGTTATCAAGGTAATAAAGTAGCAAATCACTTGCTACATTGTTATGAAGGTATCAAAGTAATATATCAATTGCTACATCCTTATCAAGGTATCAAAGTAACAAATCAATTGCTACATTGTTATCAAGATATCAAAGTAGCAAATCAATTGCTACATCGTTATCCAGGTATTCATCAATAAATTTGCATGAGGTAAAACAATTTTCTATCTTTATGATATAATGTTAGAGCTATAAAAGTGAAATTTTCATACGTGGTCCTAATTCGATGGACAGAGAGTATTCCTGAAAAGAGCTGGCAACGTCCTCGTCGATCGCTTCGTCCTCGAATTATGCAGACGAGCGTTCACAATGGCGCGACGCGATGCGCGGCGTGACGAGACAAATGTAAATGCAAATCGATAAATACTCGCATAATCTCGAAAGGCGCGACGACTGCCGCAACAACTTCGCTCGAATTTCTACACGGTTCATGGGCGTTTCTTTCGATGTTTTGGACCCGGGAAAATCGCTCGAGATATTTCGCCGGAAACTGCTCGATTAATCGATTTCTTTGTCGTTCAATGGGATAGAACCGGTCTGGGAATAGCGGTCAGTGGAATGTAGAAAATTTCTAAGTTCTCAAAGGAAATAATTTGAATTTTTGGGTTCTTGATTGACTGATTTTCAATCTTCCTTCTTTTTAATTCTCTGTATTCTCAAATTAGTACGTGTGTGAATTTACAAATTTTCAAGTCTTCAAATCTGAAAGTAAATAAACAATTCACTCCCAAATCCCTGAATTGCACTTTCAAATTTCTACAAAAACCCCAAATTTACAAATACTTCAACTCGTATAAAATCTGCATTCGTATTAAATCTCCAACTCCTCCAATTCCTAAATCCTCAAATTCCACAAATGTCCTCCTTTCAAAAAATAGAAATAGCAGTAATAATTAAAAATCAGTATACTTGAAATTTTGAAGATCGATCTGACATAGTCCGATAAAACGATCGAATGAAATACGATTAAAAGATGGTAACTCGAGGGACGTTCGTCGACTATCGATAGTCACCGCGAGTCGCTAATACGTATGCGCACCTGTCTGCCCTTTTACTTATGCTAAACACCTCGCGACAAAACGGACACGCAATTTCCGATCGACGTTCTTCCTCTCTCGTTGCCGTAAAAACCCCCATTTTTTCGCCGGAATCGCATCTCTTATTTCGAACTTCCATCCTTTTTCCCTCGACTATTTTCGACACAGCTCTCTTCTCTCAATATTTATCCAACCTGTGATTCTTTTTTTACCTTTATCGCGTAGGCAGTACACATTTCGCTTTGAGAGATTTAAGAAAACAGTATTTGGGTCGACGACCTGTGGACAGCTTAACACCTAACGCTACGGCGAATCGACACTCGGGACCTGTTTCAGAAAGTATCTAAAGCATGTTTTGGGGGAAAGGGACTGGGGGATTTGGAAGGTTTGGTAGTTGGGGGATTGAGAAATTGGGGGATGTGGAAATTGGGAGGTTTGGAAATTGGGGGGTTTGGAAATTGGGGGGTTTGGAAATTGGGGAATTTGGAAATTGGGGGGGTTGGAAATTGGGGGATTTGGAAATTGGGGGGGTTGGAAATTGGGGGATTTGGAAATTGGGGGATTTGGAAATTGGGAAATTTGGAAATTGGGGGGGTTGGAAATTGGGGGATTTGGAAATTGGGGAATTTGGAAGTTGGGGGATTTGGAAATTGCGTGGTTTGGAAATTGGGGGATTTGGAAATTGAGGGATTTGGAAATTGGGGAATTTGGAAATTGGGGGATTTGGAAATTGGAGGATTTGGAAATTGGGGGATTTGGAAATTGGGGGATTTGGAAGTTGGGGAATTTGGAAATTGGGGGATTTGGAAGTTGGGGAATTTGGAAGTTGGGGGATTTGGAAATTGGGGGGTTTGGAAATTGGGAGATTTGGAAATTGGGGAATTTGGAAATTGGGGAATTTGGAAATTGGGGGATTTGGAAATTGGGGAACTTGGAAATTGGGGGATTTGGAAGTTGGGAGATTTAGAAATTGGGGGAATTGGGAGTTGGAGGATTTAGAAATTGGGGAATTTGGAAATTGGGGGATTTGGAAATTGGGGAATTTGGAAATTGGGGGGGTTGGAAATTGGGGGATTTGGAAATTGGGGAACTTGGAAATTGAGGGATTTGGAAATTGGGAGATTTAGAAATTGGGGGAATTGGGAGTTGGTGGATTTAGAAATTGGGGAATTTGGAAATTAGGGGTCTGGGAAATTGGGGAATTTGGAAGTTGAAGGATTTAGAAATTGAGGAATTTGGAAATTGGAGAATTTGAAAATTAGCCTTTTTAGTAATTAGGGGATTTCGGGATTCACCTTCTCCGAAACTAGAGGGTTTGGAAATTTGTCTTCTTTGAAATTTCAGGATTCAGAAATTTGCTTCTTCAGGAATTGAGGAATTTGGAAATTTCCTTATACAGTAAATATTCGATATGTGGACAAATGACCTGTACGATATGTGCAGTTCGGTTCCAAGAATGGTGCACATATCGAACATCTACTATACATAGTCTAAATTATTTAGTATTTAGTCCTATTTTAATCAGAAAAATATGAAGAATCTATTAGTAAAAGTTGGATAAAAAATGGTAAATAAAGAAGTTTTACTCTTGCATTAGTATTATCCCACAGTATGTTTGTTTATATTCGGTATCCTTCGCTCGCTGTCCTTTTCTACGTTCGGCAAAACATCAATCAATGTAGGAACTGTACGATATCTGCACCAGTTCAGACCCGAGAATGGTGCACATATCGAATACTTACTGTATGTCAGAGAGGATACAAGCTACCAAAAGCTGCAAACACTAAGACATCAACATACGTTAATAATGTATACTAATAGCACATTACACATATCTAATAAATTATATAATTACAACGTGAACAGCTCTCCCCACAAAAAACCGTGAAAAATGCAGAAAATTTACGCAGATCCTAATTCGACGACCAGGGTATTTTTAATCCCCGTTTGATATCCAAAGTTACTCGCATACCAGACGGATCGAAGTTCCGACGAAAAATCCGCTCGGTTTCGGGCGGAATCCTCTCGTGGCACCTCGTCTGGGTCGACGCATATTTTAGCGCGTGATTCATTTGCTCGAATTTCGAGGCTCGATATTTTGAAGCAGGAATCGAACACACATGAGATCGATGCGCCCGTCCCCTTTCGTGTCTCATGCTGTGTACAGCTTTCGGCGCACCAGAAAATGGATGAAACGAGGCGCACTTGACCTTTCGCGCGAGCTGTAAGTGGCTAATAAACGCGAGCGTCCGCTTCTAAGTAGATCAAGATGAACCCCGACGGTTTCAACAGATGGAATTGTTTATCTTCAGAATTTACTGCTTAACCGGTGACCGCATGCAGTTGCGCACATTCTTTCTTCTTTCAATCCTATTCCGGTTTATTGCATTACGGAACTCGTTAGGAATATTGAGAACGTTATTCCACGAGATTGAGAGAAATATTGGAGAGTTTATGTAAGCTGTAGTGTCACTGAAATGGGAGGTAGACGTGATTCTTATTTTTTCAAGTTTAAGAACACTTTTTAACTTGTAACTCAATGTGTAGAATATGGGTGATGGGGTTCGCGATTTTGAACAACTTTTGCCTTTGCAGAAATTTCATCTGAAGCTTCGTTTTTGAATTATTAAGCAAAAACAACGGACCAATCAGAACGCGCGCTCAGCTGCTGGGCGGAGCTGTCTCGCGCCTGCGCACGCATCCCGCGCTCCGATTGGTCAGTGTTTTTCCTTAATAATTCAGAAACGAAGCTTCAGATCGAAATTTTGCAAAGGGAAATTTTATTCAGAGTCACGTCAGCAACCTCCCATTTCAGGGACATAAATGCTGTAATACAATTTTTATTATTATTACTTATTTGGAAATAAGTAAGATGAAAACGATACTCGAATGCTGTAATACAATTTTTACTATTATTACATATTTCGTTATAAAGTACTCGGTAACTTAATTCTGTTGTAAATTTAGTAAAGGAAATTCGAAGATTCAGAAATTCAGAGAATCCATTGGGAACGTGACAATTTGGGGATTAGAGGATTTACATATTTGGAGACCTGACAATTTGCAGATTACGCTTAGGAATTTGGGAACTTGAGAATTTATAAATTTAGATACTTGACAAATTGGGGATCGAGGAACTCGAGAGTCTTGAAACTTTAGACTTCATAAATTTCTGAATTTAATGGAAACTTTGACTACTTCGAATTTTATATAATTGAGAAATTATAAGGCAACGAATTTTAACCATAAATTTCTGAATCTTCTAAATTTATAAATGCAAGGAGTTGAAACATTGACCACTTTGAATTTTCAATAATTGAGAATTTACAAATCAACAAATGTTAATCATAAAGTTTGAACTATTACTACCATCCTCACCAAAAAGATTTTTATCTTAGACTTTTTATCACAAAAAGATCCTCTGTATAATTTTGTAAAATCATAATTTTGTAAAGTCCCATCCTGTATTTTATATAATTTTATAAAATCATGTATCGTATTTTGTATAATTTTGTAAAATCACGTACAGTATTCTACATAATTGAACAAAATCATTTCCGTTTTCCTACGACGTTCAGAAACGTTTGCGCCTTTGTTTACCGAGCACAGATGCAAATGAACGGTACAACATAAGTAATGAATCGTTAAGCGGTCCGCAACAATAAGACTGCTTATCTTCTCTTTTAATACGGTGGTAATTACAAAGTTGGCCGAACGAGCGTGGAAAGTGTACTTGACCTTTTGCAAGGCGCAAACAGTTAATAAGCGATCGCGTGCTCCGCGGCCCGCAATAAATCGTCGAATGATTTGCCGAGATGAAGCTGTTCCTTTCAACGATTAACAAGACTAAAAACGCTGGCTCGGTCTTGTTCGAGGTGCAAATAATTAATAATCCTTTCGATACGGCTGTCGTACATGGAAAACACTTCCGAGTGAAAATAACTGTTACCTGTATTAACACAAGCTTTACACTTTAGTTTAAATCTGTGTATAGAGAAAAGTAACTGTTATCTTGATGCCTTGAAAATGAACTATTTTAACTGTTTTAACTGTCAAGTTCTTCTCAAATTTTCATTCTAATATTTCTATTAAAGAAGCTTGTTGCTTGGAATCTTGCGAATATAGCGCAAGAAATAAAGTGTAGAGGGATTTGATAAAACAACGTCTGAGGCTTGCGAAGCAACCGACTATGATCAATTAGCATTTGAACTGGGAATCGGTACGATTCTTCGGGAGTAATTAAGAAGATGCTTGTTTCAAAGAAGACTGACCTATTCTTGAACGAGGACGTCGTCAGTGGATTAAATAGGACGGGTCTCTTGATGACGAAGTGAAAATACCTTTGTACAGTTTGCTCTGAGAAACTTTCCTGACAACTTTGATACTCCATTGAAAATTTGAAGAATCTGCCTCTTCAGGTTCAACAGAAGAATCTTAGGAAATGGAGAAATCAAGGGTTCTTTATATCGAATGAACTGTTGCCTTTGGACACATAGAACGTCATTGAGGTATCGAAAATTTGGAAGTTTACATTTTTCTGTTGTTTAATAATGCTCATGTTTAATAAGACTCATGCAAAAATAGTTTATTATGTTATAATTTATGTTACAAGGTACTTGTGACATGTTATACCAAACATGTATAGAATGCACTATATTCTATTTTATAATGGAACATTTTTTATTAGGTTATGTTCTGCTTCCTGCATAGTATAACCTATTCCATTTGTTTCTTCAAACATAATGTACTAATATAAATAGAATATTAGTATAATTATACCTAACAACCCAATGAGGTTAAACTGTGGTATATCATAGTAATATAATTGATTGATTGATTTTATATGGGCCTCGACTGCTATGACTGCTCATTATAGTAATATGATAATATTGTGCATTATATTTTATGTATTGATTAATGTTAATGTATTAATCATTATTGATGTATTGATTGACAATATTAATGTATCGATAGCATATAAATATTTGTATAGCCACTCCTTTCCACGATGTCACCTATGTTGTAACACACAATCTAACATGCGTGACACGAGGGTAAAAGCCATAATGACGTAACACCCAATTCCTGTACCGAGAACCAAAAAATTTGACGAACCGATAAAACATGTTCCAGTACCTCTAAACGCATGTTGAATTATAATCAAAGCCACTATTTATACTAGTTTTTGTTGAACCTACTGACAAGTGTAGATTGTATCACGTATTCTGGTTTATCTCTAATATTAATGTATATTAGTACAAAAATAGAAATTTTAATGAACAACATTAGGGGAAAAGCTAAAATGTGTCGGTATATTGGGGCAAAAATTGAATTTTTGGGCTTGAGAGGACTTGTTGCTATTCTATTTAATACAGAGTAATTTGAAATAAGAAAATTTGACTAATTCTATGATACACGTGTGATGTAGTAGGATAGACAATAGCGAAAATTATTAGTAGAGATATATCCTGAAGATTCGAATTTTTAATTCCTTAACATTGTGACGCACTCGTGACGCACCTTACACTTCAGATAATAAATAAATCAAGGACAATTGAGTCTGGGTTTGAACACCAATAATTTGTATTAACAAGGATTCCTCCAAGGTATACCAAAATATACCAAAGTATACCAAAGTATACTAAGGCATACCCTTATTTGTCTCAACACAGCAGCAATAACTCTGACGCACCTACCAAAGAAATCACAGGTCAAAGGTTTAATATGAAAGTAGTGAAACTTCCAAAAATTGAAGAAAACGAGTGAAGTCCACATTTTGACTTAAGACGAATTTTCCAATAATTACGAACAGTGTACAGGTATTAGGAATATGGCAAGGTCAAGGGTTTAATATACAAGTAATGAAGCTTCCAAAAAATGAAAAAAGTGAAGTCCACATTCTGACTTATGATGAATTTCCCAATAATTCTGAAGAATGTACAGGTATTAGGAATATCGCAAGATGAAGGGTTTAATACGAGGTGACACAACAGTAACGAGACTAAGTCTGTAACTTGAAAAAACAATGGAATTGGCAGCAATTGTTTTTGTGGCATCATCCCACATACCTCCTCTATCCATGTTGCCAATTTCGATTGAATCGGTCATACCTTTTGGAAGTATTGCGTTATTTAGTGAACACGTGCAACTGCATTCTGCCGGAAAAATGTCTAACGTAAAAACCGAACAGCGAATAAACATCAAGTTTCTTGTAAAATTTGTTGAACTCTTTTGTAACATGTGATGAGACGGATTTTCACCTATGACCCAGAAAGTAAGCGCCAGTCAATGGAGTGGAAGTCTCCAGGATCCCCAAAACCCAAAAAAGCACGCATGTCAAAATCAAAATTCGACATTAATGGAATTGTAATGATTGAGTGGTTTCCCAGTGGTCAGACTGTTAACTAACACTATTACATTGAACTACTAAAAAGACTTCGTGAAAAAATTAGGAAAAAAAGGCCACAGTTGTGAAGCGATGGATGGCTGTTGCACCAGGACAATGCACCCGCTCACACGACACTGTCTGCCAAGCAGTTTCTGACCAGTAAAAATATTACTGCGATGGGGCATCCTCCTTATTCACCTGATTTGGCTCCATGCGACTTCTTTTTATTTCCTAAAGTTAAATTTTGCTTAATGGGAACCCATTTCACCTCAATTAGAGGTTCAGGCAGAAACGGAGAATTTCCCAAAGGGACTTCCAAAAACCTCGTTCCAGAACTGTTACCAGCAATGGCAGCACCGAATGCAAAAGTGTGTGAATGCTGAAGATGACTACTTTGAAGGTGATAATGTCACGGAGAACTGATTCTGCAGGTACAATGATTTATTGGACTAGTCTCGTTACTTTTGTGTCACACCTCGTAGCGAATACAAGGTACGAAGTAGCGAAGCTCCCAAAAATTGAAAACGAGTGAAATCGACTTAAGAAAAATTTCCCAATAATTCTAAAGAATGTCCAGGTATAATATCGCAATTTAGGGATGATCGCACCCCGGAAGAGCGTGTGCGCCACGTGCGTCCACACGTGGAGTCTGCATACCGGCACAGAGTAACGGAGAGGGTAGGAAGCGGATCGGAGCGAGACGGACTGGCGGTACTCGAAGCCCTACGCTGCTCGCTCGAACGAGAGGAGAGCTCAGTGCTACGATGGTCAGCGTGCGGGCAAGTCGTTGCACAGAACCGTTCTTATTGCTCTCTCTATCCGCTTCTCTCTCGGGACGTAGGAAAGCGCGTGTCTCGCTTAATCGCGCCTAATTAAGACGATTCGCTGTCTACTGTGTCCGTCGCGCTGTCATTGACCGTCTGCGGTTTGCCGGCCTCGTAAATCATCCTGCTTCCCCTCGCGGCAGAATGCCGCGTAATTGTGTCACGGTTGATATACGAACGTATTTTCGTCCGCTTTGATTAACGCGGAAAATTTCGATTTTTCGATCGGACGTGTTGGACACATTTCGGTGTGAATTTGTGGTGGAGATGATTTTTACGGACAAATAGGAAAGCACGTGCTGGCGTATTCGGCGCGAAGGAAACCACGTGGCCTCTGACAGCTTCTACAAGTAAGTTCCGTGAAACTTCTGTTTATAAGGGAGGTTTCTTGCTTGTGTTCTTTGGGGGAATTTTTGGGAGGGAAAGAAAACAGATTTTGGGTTATTCTAGGTAAAACTGGAATATCTTGTGTTATCGAGTTTTCAGACAGAAGAGCTCGATATGGGGGAGTAGCAGGTGAAGAAGTAGCAGAAGACAAAAATTTAACCCTTTGTCTCATGTCGAGTGAGCCTATGGCTTTCATTTATTTTCTACTTATGCTAGAAAACTTATATAGTTTCTACTTATATTAAAATTTATACGTTAGAAAACCCTTAATTATTGACAACCCCCTTTTCGATAATTATCAACCCCTTACTTTGTAATTTAAAGAGTTGGTAGGTGAAAAATTGAGTCCAAAACAGGGATGATTTCTAATCATCTCAAGAGTTAAAAATTGTACTCACGATTTTCTGTTCATTTTCCGAAGAGTAAGTACCATCGACATTCCCCGAATTCTTCCGGAAAAGTTGCTCGTTGATAAGAGATAAAGCAGAGCTCGTATATTTGAAAGACAATCCAGATTAGGTTGCAGGAATGGTGAAACATTGTTGACTGTCACAGCTATAAAGGATTTATTAAATAAGGGAATACATAGGTTTTTTCAACTAATTTTTAGATTGAAATATTAACCGTCTGTTTCGAAAAAGTCGGTCACTGATAAGGGAGTCAACAGAACAGACATGTTATATGGTACACGAGATGTTGTTATATTGCATGTATCAAACTCGTGACTCGGTTCGCAAATGTAACAAAAGAGGGATTACGTTTCTGTGGCATTGTTAAATATTCGTTTTACTTTTCATTACTGTTTCCGCAACAGAGTGACCCTATAAGATGTACACATTTTAGAAATTATAAAATGTTTCAAATTATTTATTGTATTTTACAATTTTAGTAGTAGGCTGGTTGAGACATTGGTGTCCTCTGAATATTTAATTCTGTGGAGTTTCAGATTTGTGGAATTTTATGTTATTTTATGTACATTTCTATGATCCTAGATATCTGGGTAACTACAACCTTAGATTTCTATATTTTATATTATACTATTCTTACACCTCTATATACTCTTAGATCTGTACGTCCTTAGACCCCCATCTCCCTAGAGTACAATATTCCACGACGGCAACATTCCTAGACTTCAATATCCCTAGATCTCAATATTCCACGACCCCACTGTCCTTAGATTCCAACATCCCTCGATCCCTAGATTTCTGAATCCCTAAACTTCCAAATTCCCATATCTCCAAATCTCCAGATTTCAAAATCTCTGCACCTCTAAGTCCTCATATCCACATTCCGAATTCGCTAGGTCCCTAAATTAAAAGCCTTCATCCCCAAATTCCTATATTTCTCTATCCTCCTTCTATCAAATCTCTCTATTCTTACACCCAGATCTCTTTAGATCCCTCCACCTTCAAATCCCTGCATCTGCACATCTCTGAATCTCAAACTACCCAGCTATAACAAACTCTGTCAGCGTCTAACAATGTCCCTGAATTAAAATACTGCGATTGAAAATGTCACAAGACGAGCAATTAATAACAGAATCAAGAATGCCAATATCGGTATAAAAGTGCAGAGCTAATAATCGTGGGTATCAGTGAAAGCGGTGAAGAGAAACGCGATTATTCATCGGATATTCATGATAATTCGCGGTATGGCGTTTTTCCATCATTTGCATGATAGTTCAAAGTCGATTTCTCTCGGCGGAAGAAATCGACGATAGCCGTGGAAAATGGCTCTAGGCGTACTCGGGTGCAGAGGACGCGACGAAAACAATGCGAACGACGCGACGCCGCGGCACGACGCAATCTTACTCAACAGAGGCATAAATAATTGCGTACTCCGAGCGTATTAAGATAGCGAGTTATCGCGAAGCGGGGAACCGGCCCACGATAACGCGTAATCGACGAGAATAATTCTTTCACGGTGACACGGTGATCTCTTCATGGAGCGTGGCATGGTCGCGTGAAAAACTACCCCTTCGCTTTATCGCCGCTTGTTACTGACATTGTAAATTCTACGATTCACTGAATCGATGGAAGACTTCGAAGATCAAACTTCAATTGCTAGTTATGCAATTAGTTTTTTGCTCTCTTATCTCTAAAATATATCTGATTAAAGTGAACAAGCAATTAAATTTGAAAATAAAATTAAAGATCGAACGAAATACGATTGCAACTACCCCTTCGCTTTATCGCCGCTTGTTACTGACATCGTAAATTCTACGATTCACTGAATCGATGGAAGAATGTTCGAAGATCAAACTTCAATTGCTAGTTATGCAATTAGTTTTTTGCTCTCTTATCGAGAAGACTACACTTTTTCAATCGTGATAGTAATATGACTTGTAACTGGGTTATTGCAGTGGTATTTTATTTATTTAATGTCACACTATCTTCGTAGCCATTAGTGACCAGTGTCCCAGTTTTTTGATCTTCAAATTCTGAATTTCAACCCCTTGATTCTGACAAGTTGACGCATTCGCACTTTAAGTGTAATCTTACCCGAATTTTGAATGCGTCTGAATTTAGAGTTCAAGTTTAATTATAATTATAATTTATAGAATCAAGGATTACTTGCACGACTGATACAGTCAGGCAAGGTTTCAAAACTTTTTTGTATATGTCTCATTTTGAAGTTCAAGTCTATAATTTGCAGAATCAAGGATTGCTTACAGGACTGATACATTTTATTGAAATTTTAAAATGAAACTTTTTATCTTGCATGTACAATCTTAATATAGCAGCTGTAATTAGTTCTGACGCACCTGACAAATACAACATAAGACAAGCTTACAAAATTTTTTTGTATATGTCTCATTTTGAAGTTCAAGTCTATAATCTGCAGAATCAAGGGTTGCTTACAGGACTGATACATTTTATTGAAATTTTAAAATGAAACTTTTTATCCTGCATATACAATCTTAATACAGCAGCTGTAATTAGTTCTGACGCACCTGACAAATACAACATAAGACAAGCTTACAAAATTTTTTTGTATATGTCTCATTTTGAAGTTCAAGTCTATAATCTGCAGAATCAAGGGTTGCTTACAGGATGGATACATTTTATTGAAATTTTAAAATGAAATTTTTTATCCTGTATATAGATTCTCAATATTGCAGCTGTGATTAATTCTGACGCACCTGACAAATACAACATAAGACAAGGTTTCAAAAATTGTTCATATATGTTTCATTTTGAAGTTCAAGTCTATAATCTGCAGAATCAAGGGTTGCTTACAAGACTGATACATTTAATTGAAATTTTTAAATGAAACTTTTTATCCTGCATATACAATCTTAATATAGTAGCTGTAATTAGTTCTGACGCACCTGACAAATACAACATAAGACAAGGTTTCAAAAATTGTTCATATATGTCTCATTTTGAAGTTCAAGTCTATAATTTGCAGAATCAAGGGTTGCTTACAGGACTGATACATTTTATTGAAATTTTAAAATGAAACTTTTTATCCTGTATATAGACTCTCAATATTGCAGCTGTGATTAATTCTGACGCACCTGACAAATACAACATAAGACAAGGTTTCAAAAAATGTCCATATATGTCTCATTTTGAAGTTCAAGTCTAAAATTCGCAGAATCAAGAGTTGCTTACAAAACTGATACATTTAATGATTACAATAATTCCTTCCTACCCCTCATTTACTAGAACGTATAAATATTTTGTTGAAATATTTATCTCCTGCCCATAATTATTTCCTACACCTCGTTTACTACACCCTATAAATATTACAAGGTCTAAATATTTGAACGCAGATATTACAGAGTATTTCTCCAGCGTATAAATATGTATAAACATATCCAACAACGTAAACATGCATAAATATTCCATGCACGTATAAATATTCCATACGCGTATAAATATCGCTACCAGGTGAATTAACGCTTGCAGAAAAATTTTTTCGCGATTTCTGTCCCATGAGAATGCAATATGCGGCGGTGTGAACGGCCTGCGCGAGGTTGTGTTCGTTGACTGTCCACTCGCTCGTATAATTTCTGGGCCGAACACGTAATTTAACGCACTCCCACTTGCGTCACGTGATTATATCGTTTCCGTGGCTGTTTATACCGTTCGTACGCTTTTAATTGTCGCGTGTATTGTTCGCACGCGGAAATTACCAACGGGATACGTTTTGGGGACTGGCTTCCGAAAACCTTTAAAAATAATTGCTTTGCCAAGCGTCATTCATTATTCAGGATGCACCTTTGCGGATCGAGAGTTTTTTTGTGGTCGACATTTTGGTGTTGCATCGATATTTTGGGGAAACTTTTATTTGTGGTGCAGATTATTTGGATGGTTAGGTTGATGATTAGGATGATTAGGATTTGGTGATTAGGATGAAAATTAGATATCAATGAGAATATGTTAGGTATACTTCTGTGTCCCTGTATCTTTGTCTCTGGCTCTGTGTCTCTGTGTCTCTATGTCTCTGTGTTTCTGTGTCACTATGTCTCTGTGTCTCTGTGTCTCTGTGTCACTATGTCTCTGTGTCTCTATGTATCTGTGTCTCTGGCTCTGTGTCTCTATGTCTCTATGTCTCTGTGTCCCTATGTCTCTGTGTCTCTGTGTCACCATGTCTCTGTGTCTCTGTGACTCTGTGTCACTATGTCTCTGTGTCTCTGTGTCTCTGTATCTCTGTGTCTGTGTCTCTATGTCTCTATGTCTCTGAGTCCCTATGTCTCCATGTCTCTGTCCCTAAACTTTCTGACAAAAATGACAGATAAATATAAAATTAAGAATTGCAGAATGAAAATTTCTAATTAATTTTCACACTAATTTTCACGTAACCTTTGTCAGTTTTACTTTGAAACAACTCAGTGCATTTTGATCTGCATCATAGTACTCAACCAAGTAATTTAAGCAAATTCGGGTAACAAAGTAAATTGCTCAAGTACTCCACGCAATAAGCAGTTGTTCAAGTTAGCAATTGTTCAAGAAATAACCGTTCCGTAAGAAATAACAGTTCCTGAACAAATCGGGACTCTGAATTGTACCCGAACACAAAAAGTCTGCAGAGTCGCAACTCGGAACATAGGATTGAATCGTTCAAGTTCAAGGAAGTTTCGCAACGGGCTTCTCCAACTAATTTCGCGAGCATTCGGCTAAAGAATAAAGTAAACAGAACTCCGGAACTCGCGAGTCTGTTAATTTTCGCGAGAACGTTACACGTGGAGAGAACACGCGGGAAAACATCGGAGGAAATAGAAAAAACATCGAGAATATGATTTCTTGGACACTTTTTTATTCCGAGAAGTTTAACGCATGTTGAAGAACTGCTAACTTTTGGAGAAAGCTGCTGTCGTAAATCAATCAAACTGCTCATTAACCTTTTCGCTATCAATGGTGTATAGAAAACGGAATATTAATTGCTTGTCAAGCCTGGGACATAAATTTTTCCTAATTGCGCTGAGAAGAATATAAATTTCTTCAAATTGCTTCTGAAGCTTGGAAAGACTTTGTCGAAGTATCAATTGTGTGACTACATTGTCAACTTGTGAGAAAGGATACCTGTAATACGGGTTAGGTCTGAGGTTAGGCGCCGACGGATTGGTTACGAGGGTAGAAGAGGTTAGATCACAAAATTCCTCTGCAGTGTTTTAAAAACATTACATTATACTTACATACGCTTACATAAAATTATGTACATACCGGTACGAATCACTACAGGCACAATTAGTATAGATCCTTGAAATGGGAGGTAGCTGACGTGATTCTGAACAACTTTTCCCTTTGCAAAAATTTGATCTGAAGCTCCGTTTTTGAATTATTAAGCAAAAACACGGACCAATCAGAACGCGCGCTCAGCCGCTGGGCGGAGCTCTCTCGTGCCTGCGCACGCCTCCTGCGCTCTAATTGGTCCCATGTTTTTCCTTAATAATTCAAAAACGGAGCCTCAGATCAAATTTTTGCAAAGGAAAAAGTTGTTCAGAATCTCGAACCCCACCAATTCCGAAAGTTACACTACTTGTGAGACATCCTGTCGGCATTGAGTGTTTACAAAAAAAAATTGCTGGACAAAGTTTCACATCGTACAGTTCAATCCTGTTTATAAACCATGTACCTTTTATTTGAGCGTAAGTGCAACCCAGAGTGCACTGTAAGGGTGGAGTACGAAGAGATTTCATCAAAGTTTCATTCGTCACTCGAGTAACGATCCGAGAGCAAATAAATTATCTAAATTTTCTTTGATTCCATAAATCTTGTAGACGACCAACCGTCGACCACCAAGGAACACGGTGAACGTCAACGAACATATTCACCGTTTCAGTAATCTCGACTGGTAAATAGAAATAAATCAATTCTATGCTCGTCCAGTACTTTTCACCGTCCATAAATCTTCGGTATCTGAGTTGTTCGTGTCGGGCATACATTAAGCAGATTAATTCCGTGTAGCTGCGAGGAGAAAAGAAAACGCCTCCTATAAAACCCATCAATTTAATGAACCTTCTAGTATCTGTTTCTTCGCTCGTTCGCGAGGCAACGTTCTCTTATTTTCCATAAATCTTCGATATCCGAGGCGCTCGGTTCAATCCGTCGTGTCTCCTGTACTTCCCATCCAGCGAATAAATCAAACGCGGATCGATTCCACTCGCGTTGCGAGTCCTTTTTTTCCTCTCCCATCGACTGCTGAATGAAACGAGTGAATGGAATCGTTATGCGCCGCGGTGCAATCAGAATCGACACTGAATTCCGGGGATACGATAGATCTCGTGTGAAAAGATTCGATAGATTCTACTGTATCGGTTCATTCGTAATTGCTACTCCAGGAATTTTTCAAATCCTATTCCAGAATTCCGGGAAACAATTTAGGGTCGATTTAGGGCAAACTGAAAATTTCAGCGATTCCAGAAATTTTGCAATTTCGAGTCTGATCTGGTAAATTAACAATGTCGGCGATTATAGAAATTTTACAATTTCGAGTCTGATTAACAATTTCAGCGATTGAAAATGTACAGAATAGACAATATAAGAGAAAGTAGAAAATAAGAGTTTAATTAATAGATCTAAAATTTGAAACGAAATTAAAATAATTCACTGAAGTGATAAATAATTCCAGTCGTACATTACTCGCGCGTATCCACTCGATCATACGTGACATATGCAAATCGATAGGATAGATATATCAGCGCATATTTACCTTCGTCAATTTCCACACCATTGACCGGCTTAAGTAGCTGTGCTCTAACAAAGGTGTTGTCCCGAAGATAAGTATATTCTGGTTTTATTTCGCAAAAACAGTCGGTAGGGATTATTTAGATGTAGGGTGACACAGTGGATGTGCGCGCGAAGAGCGACACGCGCCGAGTATCTTCATCTATTTCAGTGGATTGCCTTGTCGGAAGTATCACTCGACGAGCGCTTCCTATTGTGATAAAAGCGGCTTCGTACGCTTTCGTATTGCTTGATCCTTGCGTCGACCATGTCGCGGAACACGCTTCGAATCACGCTTCGTACTTGTACGTGAACGTTCGTCGACGAAAAACGATCAGAGATGCAGTAGCGAGTTGGTGAAAATCCTGTGCGCGTTGTGTTTGTGACTTGTGGAGAGTAATTAGGGATTTGGGAGATTTAGAGTTTGGGGAATTTGGGATTCGGGAAATTTAGGGAATTTGGGATCTAGGGAATTTGGGATTTGGAATTTGGTGAATTTGGTATTTGGGGAATTTGGGATTCGGGAAATTTAGGGAATTTGGGATCTAGGGAATTTCGGGACTTTGGTATTTGGGGAATTTGGGATCTAGGGAATTTGGGATTTGGAATTTAGGGAATTTGGGGCATTTGGGATTCGGGAATTTAGGGAATTTAGGGCACTTGGGATTCGGGAATTTGGGATCTAGGGAATTTCGGGACTTTGGTATTTGGGGAATTTGGGATTTGGAATTTAGGGAATTTGGGAACTGGGGAATTTGGAGCATTTGGGATTCGGGCATTTAGGGAATATGGGGCACTTGGGATTCGGGAATTTGGGATCTAGGGAATTTCGGGACTTTGGTATTTGGGGAATTTGGGATTTGGAATTTAGGGAATTTGGGATCTAGGGAATTTCAGGACTTTGGTATTTGGAATTTAGGGAAGTTGGAATCTGGTGAATTTGGAGAATTTGTTATTTTGGGATTTGGGAAATTTGGAATTTGGGGAATTTGGGGAATTTGGGATCTGGGGAATTTGGAATTTCGGAAATTTTGGGATTTTGGGATCTGGGGAATTTGGGATTTGGAAATTTTAGGATTTGGGGGATTCGGGGAATTTGAGATCTGGGGAATTTGAAATTTGAGATTTAGGGAATGTGGGGAATTTGGAATTTAGGGATTCTGGGATCTGGGGAATTTGGGATTTGGGAAACTTGGGAATTTAAGGATCTGCGGGATTCGGGGAATTTGAGATCTGGGGAATTTGAAATTTGAAATTTAGGGAATTTGGGATTTAGGGAATCTGGGATCTGGGGAATTTGGGATTTGGAGAATTTGAGATCTGGGGAATTTGGGATTTGGAGAATTTGAGATCTGGGGAATTTGAAATTTGGAGACTTTGGAATTTGTTACATTTGAGATTTGGAAGATTTCGAATATTCGCGATGTGTTATTTGAGATTTGAAGTATTTAGAATATGAAATTTGAAATATTTGAGTTTTTCGAGACATAGAATTTATAATACTTGAGATTTCATTTTGGAAGACTTAGAACATTGCCTTTGGGTTTCGATAGATTCAACATTTGGCACATTTAGAATACGAAAGATTTAGCATTTGGAAAACTATGTATACTTAGCATTTGAAGTTTGAGAATTTGCATCAGTCAACTTAAAAATTGAATAGTTGAAATTGAAGTTGAATTCGAACCTGAAAATTTGAGAAATCTGATTCTCCTTGTTCCAGTATAGACCTTGTTAACAAACAGTCTATAGAAAAGAATCGTCGGTAATACACAGGGGCGGAATTAGTTACGTCGATCGGCAACGACAGCGAGAGCGTATTAGCATAACATTGCCGCGAACAATCGATGCTAAAGTGGCAGTGAATACGAAGGCCAAAAATCCGTAGGGCAATGTCGTTTTAAACAGAAACATAGTGAACAATCCTGTGAAGAATGCGGTTACATTGTGGTCTAATATTTTCGTTGTTCCCTCTGTAGATTTCCTCCAATTATTATGACGGATGTTTGTGAAACTATGTCGCGAGAAGAATCGTTTTGACGTTAATTTGCCCGCTGTTGAAAATGCCAGCACGTGCCCGAAACATTTCCAGGGCGCTTTCGTGTTTCCTTTCTCCTTGCTTTATTTTATTTTTTGGACACCGTTCACAAAGTGCTGTATCCACCCTCTTCCAACCTCTTTGTTCTATCCGCAAACGAGGGACGTTTCTAAATCCTCCGCGCATCCGAGTCGATTATTTTTCGAAAATAAATCGTTGGCTGGTTACAAAGTTCATCGAACGAAACAACAGAGGAAACGATTACTTCGCCGGGCTTTTATCGAGTCAGCAGACACGATCGCATCGACAGCCGTCAAAACTGTCACGAACCGAGCGTAGAATAAAATCTGATCGATCAAACACTTCGTCCAATTTAGTTGTCGGATCCCTACCTCGATTGCCCTTCCATTGTGTGCGTAGACAGAGGATTAGCTCTTATCGTTTGAATGCATTTTTCGAAAAAATACTGGATTTCGAAACTGTCAGATGATGTAGAATATTCTGTGTTTTCTATTATGTTATTATAGGACGCGATGTAGTCGTTATACTAGCGCAAAAATTACTTGATAACTAAATTAATAGCGATATCTATTTATATTAATAATAATAGCCATTTAGTACCTGTATCAATATTAATGTTATCTTCAGCAATAATAACATCAGACATCTTCAAAAATATTATTGACATCGTCGAAATTATTGTCGAACATCATTGACATTATCAACATTATCAACATCATCAACATCTATAGTGCCATTGAATGCAACGTCACCAACTTCAATATCAATTGATGTCAATACCAACATCAATGTCATCTTCAACACCAGTAACATCAGACATCTTCAAAAATATTATTAACATCGTCGAAATTATTGTCGAACATCATTGACATCATCAACATCATCAACATTATCAACATCATCAATATCATCAACATCTATAGTGTCATTGAATGCAACGTCACCAACTTCAATATCAATTGATGTCAATACGAACATCAATGTCATCTTCAACACCAGTAACATCAGACATCTTGAAAAATATTATTAACATCGTCGAAATTATTGTCGAACATCATTGACATCATCAACATTATCAACATCATCAACATTATCAACATCATCAACATCATCAACATCTATAGTGTCATTGAATGCAACGTCACCAACATCAATATCAATTGATGTCAATACCAAAATCAATGTCATTTTCAACACCAGTAACATCAGACATCTTCAAAAATATTATTGACTTCGTCGAAATTATTGTCGAACATCATTGACATCATCAACATCATCAACATTATCAACATTATCAACATCATCAATATCATCAACATCTATAGTGTCATTGAATGCAACGTCAACAAGTTCAATATCAATTGATGTCAATACCAAAATCAATGTCATTTTCAACACTAGTAACATCAGACATCTTCAAAAATATTATTAACATCGTCGAAATTATTGTCGAACATCATTGACATCATCAATATCATCAACATCTATAGTGTCATTGAATGCAACGTCATCAACATCAATATCAATTGACGTCAATACCAAAATCAATGTCATTTTCAACACTAGTAACATCAGACATCTTGAAAAATATTATTAACATCGTCGAAATTATTGTCGAACATCATTGACATCATCAACATCATCAACATCATCAACATCATCAACATCATCAACATCATCAACATCATCAACATCATCAACATCATCAACATCATCAACATCATCAACATCATCAACATCATCAACATCATTAACATCATCAATATCATCAACATCATCAACATCAATTGATATCAATACCAACATCAATGTCATCTTCAACACCAGTAACATCAGACATTTTCAAAAATATCAACATCATCATTAACATTATTGTTGAACATCGCTAACATCATGAACATCATTAACATCACCACCATCAATATCATTATTGACATCTATGACAGTATCATTGAACGTCACCAACATGATAATCAACGTCATCAACATCAAGGTTAACATGAGCACCAGAGTCAAACATCAAAATTGCATCTATGCTTTCATATCTTGAAAGTAAGATACGCAAGTCAGATAGAAGTTAGATAGAAAATAAAAAGATAAAGTGTAACAACCAGACCGAGTACAAAGACCGCCAGTCGTTTTAAAATTAGCAATACCGCAGATTGACCAGCTTTTTGTGTCGATTCTAAATCCGTCCACCAGATAAAATCGAAGTAAACGGTCATCCTGTCGGCGCGAGGATCCGTCTCGAGACAAGTTCGAAATCGAGGGCACAAAGTGTATCGTTCCGATCTATTTTCGCTGGTTAACGAGCAGAGCGTATCTTTGCCCCCTAGACAAGTATGTCTGAGCACCGCTGAACCTCTAGATAGAGGCTGCCATATACGCCGTTCGATGTATTCAAAGGTGGTTGCGAAGCAAACCCTTTCATTAGCGTGTGGGCCACGCGGCCCTATTATCCCCGACAAAACATCCGATTCCATTGTCAACCGTCGAACAATGCCACGCTGCGGTCACGTGTTCCACTTTCGATCATTATACGCCAAGTGTGCATAAAGTTGGCAAATTTCAACCGCCTCGAGATCGACCTCGGAGGACTCTTCGAGATGACACCGATGACAGCTGTCGGCGCGGACCCAAATCAACGGATCCGTTTAACTTCGATACTTAGTGTCAACTTGTGAACTGACGTACAATAGACATTGGGACTCACAATGATTATCGACATTTGATACTAAAATTGATACATACATGGACACTTACTGAAATGAATACTGACATTGAGACTCACAATGATTATCGACATTTGATACTAAAATTGATACATACATGGACACTTACTGAAATGAATACTGACATTGAGACTCGCAATGATTATCGACATTTGATACTGAAATTGATACCGAAATTGATACTTACATAGACACTTACTGAAATGAATACTGACATTGAGACTCACAATGATTATCGACATTTGATACTAAAATTGATACATACATGGACATTTACCGAAATGAATACTGACATTGAGACTCACAATGATTATCTACATTTGATACTGAAATTGATACCGAAATTGATACTTACATAGACACTTACTAAAATGAATATTGACATTGAGACTCACAATGATTATCTACATTTGATACTGAAATTGATACTAAAATTGATACATACATGGACACTTACTAAAATGAATACTGACATTGAGACTCACAATGATTATCGACATTTGATACCGAAATTGATACATACATTGATACTGATATTGTTCCCGATATTCATACTAATATTGTTCCCGATATTCATACTAATATTGCTCCCGATATTCATACTAATATTGCTCCCGATATTCATGTTAGTATCAGTGCAAACAAAGACAGGAATTCACATGAAACATTGATACCCCAGAATTGATATTGCCATATAAACGAGATTGATACGCAACCCCGTTTAGGTGCACAGTTGGCTACTAAAAGCGGAGTCGAGGCCAATGTCAGAGTTCGAATGTGTACTTTAAAACTCGGCTAGAACAATAGGGGCTGCGTTCTGTGTTCGCAGCGAGGCAAAAAAGTGCCACTGCCATTTTGCAAGTTCCGATTGTGCGAACAGTATATGGTCTCGGTTCTGAGTGGCCGATATAGCACAATGCTGAATAGAAGAAACCAAAAGTACGATTGCCATTCAAACGGGCCACGAGAAACGTTATTCTCAGCAGTTATCTCAGGACGGAATGGAAATCGATCTTTCTTGCAAAATGCCTTTTTCTGTCGTTGAGATTGAACCTTTCTTTTCGAAAACTTGGATTTGTGTTACAAGTTTGGTATGTGTATATATGTTCTAAACGAAACATTTCATATGAAAGTTCACGTGACTTGTAATTTACGTAACATACAATTTCTTTGAATTGCAATTGTAGTTGAAATTACAAATTCAGTCAACTACAAATTCAGTGTAGTTAAAATTACAAGTTCAGTCCGAAGAAATTTTGCTCACGAACGAATGTCACTCGAAGCGTAAATCACGTCGATGATCGATTTGACCGGAGGAGAAAAAGAATATCGAAGTACCATCGTCGAGAAAGGACGTCTGTTGCGAATTCGTTGGTGATATAAAAGCCGATTATTTATTCAAGTCGACGGCCACTCGACGTTCCACATTTAGAGTATCCCGTCTGCGGAGTTAGTGAATGACTTCCGTTGCTGCGTGAACGGCGTTTCGCTTTAATCTTCGTGACACCCGACATCACCGCATTGATTTTCGGTCTTCAGCATCCACCGTTCGATAGATGTTAAACATCTATCGTTCGCGAAAGACGTCGTTATCGCCTCTACTAAATTTACCCCGTCCTCGTCTTTTCCTCAATAATATCTATTCACTTTGAGAGTTCATTTACCGCTATCGTTCAGATTTATGAACATCAACTATTTTTAGTAATCGACTGCCAGACGCTGGATTAGAACTTACAGAGAAATTCTGGTTCTACTTTTATCAAGGGAATATTGAAATATCGTCATGAATATGGTAATCGAAGACTTAGTCGAAATTTTTGCAAGAATTTTTTAAGTGCATACAGATGTACTTCCACACATGTATGTTTACATGTATACACTTGTATAACTACATATCCACACATGTATGTCTACATATCTACACATGTATATGTATATATCTACACATGTATATGTATATATCCACACATGTATATGTAAATATCCACACATGTATGTCTACATATCCACACATGTATATCTACATAATCACATATGTATATCTACATATCCACAAATGTATATCTACATATCCACACATGTATATCTACATATCCACACATGTATGTCTACATATCCTCACATGTATATCTACATATCCACACATGTATGTCTACATATCCACATATGTATGTCTACATATCCACACATGTATGTCTACATATCCACACATGTATGTCTACATATCCTCACATGTATACCTACATATCCACACATATATATCTACATATCCACACATATATATCCACATAATCACACATGTATATCTACATATCCACACATGTATGTCTACATATCTACACATGTATGTCTACATATCCACACATGTACATCTACATATCCACACATGTATATCTACATATCCACACACGTATGTCTACATATCCACACATGTACATCTACATATCCACACATGTATGTCTACATATCCACACATGTATGTCTACATATCCACACATGTATATGTACATATCCACATACGTATATCCACATATCTACACATGTATACATCGCGTTCAAAATTGCTATTAGACACTTATGTATTGTTCAGCGATCTACCAGTTAATTAATACAGATTAAGCCAATGGAAAAAAGGCAGAATTACCCGGTACTTTACGCCGATCGAATCGCTAAGAATGATTGCGCGGCATTCGAAGCCAGCTCCTCGTTGCATATGTATAAACCTGGAATTGCGCATTGTTATTCGATCTAATGAAAATTTAACGAACCTGGCACAGTTCGTGACCTCGGCTCGGAACAAGGCTAATTTCGCCTGCAAATATCAATGATTCGCTAAGCGTAACACCTTCGGTGGGCGTCTTACGATGTAATTTTAAGTTGCTCGTTACGAAGAAAAGTATCTGTATTTACTGGTCCTACAAACATACTCCTATTATTCTATCATGGTATTATAAACTCAGTTATAATGTGAGTAATTGAACAATCACTCGTAATTGCAACTTCGAATGTTATTTCGAACTGCGCGAGGTGTACAAAGTATGCCAAAAACGAAAAAGATATTTGTTAACAGAGATCTTTCACCTTATGACAAGAATAGGCGATACGAGTGAATTAACGCCGGGTGGTCAAGTCGAAATTGAATTTAGATCGGCCACTCAGTGATGCGTTGCAGGGGTGCTAGACTTATTTTTAAACGAGCCTATAGGCGCAGTGCGTGTCGAAACTGCTGAACAAAAAACAAAGGTGATGGGAAACCGTGTCGTTCGTATGGTTAATTGAAGCGACTCTGAATTGGAAATTAGGCAACTTGAAATGCGGAAAAGTGCATTCGATTGCCTCTTGAAATAAATCCATAATCAAGTCAAAGTGTCAGCACTATTTCAGATAAATAATGTTGTCTAATACAACTAGTATAAATAGTACATCTATCACTGGTCTAAAGACATCGAAGGAAGAATAAAAATTCCAGCACGTAAGAAGGGCGAAGCGAAACATCTGTCCAATTTCGCGGACGTAATTCGAACTACAGATACAAGGATGACAAGAGTCGGTTCGGACACGGAAGCATCGTCGGTGACGAGACATCGAAATGGAACACCGATCCAGACGGAAACGAGAGGTCGATGGGCTAGAAACGCTTCGTCCCGAATCCGTACGTACACAATGGCAGTATAACCCTAGAAATGCAGCACGGGAGGAAGGAACACGAAGGAAGGGCGAGCAGGGAACGCAGCCTTCGCACAGAAATTACATCGCGCTACATCGTGTTACGTGCACTGTAAACGATACCCCTTGGCCTGTTGGCCACGCTCACAGAATGCGAAACGAGCGTGGAAACGTGGCGTAGTGAGCACGATGCTCTAACGGTGCCCGTCAAACTTACGTGTCAATTCAAACACCTATTCATTGCTCCTCTTTTCACACATGATCTGATCGATGTCCTCACATGGACCTCAGTTTCTACTTCATTCAAATCTACAAATATATTTAGAATTTTAGGAGAGTATTTAGGTGTGGATGTGGATTATTTCAATGGAGTGATCAGCACTTTTGGTTATTGTCAGAGTGGATGATTCGAATACTTCTATTCGTTGCTTCTCTTTTCACATATGATCTGATCGATGTCCTTACATGGACCTCAGTTTCTACTTCACTTAAATCTACAAATATACTTAGAATTTTAGGGGAGTATTTAGGTGTGGATGTGGATTATTTCAATGGAGTGATCAGCACTTTTGGTCATTGTTAGAGTGGACGATTCGAATACTTCTATTCATTGCTCCTCTTTTCACAGATGATCTGATCGATGTCCTCACATGGACCTCAGTTTCTACTTCATTTAGGCACAAATATTTTAGGGGAGTATTTAGATGTGATCTGGATCATTTGAATGGAGTGATCACTTTTTGGTCATCGTCACTGGAACTAATTTTTCATATTTGAACATTTACAGCTTTAATCCAAAGCAATCTGCATCATTTCAATGGAGTGATCACCATTTTTTGGTCATCGTCACTGAAACTATAATTTTTCATATTTGAACATCTACAACTCTAATCCAAAGCAATTTGCATTATTTCAATGGAGTGTCATCACTTTGGTCATCGTCACTGAAACTAATTCTTCATATTCGAATATCAGCTCTAATCCAAAGCAATCTGCATCATTTCAATGGAGTTATCATTACTTTGTGGTAATCGTCAGTGAAACTAATTTTTCATATTCGAACATCTACTGCTCTAACCCAAAGCAATCTGCCAAACAAGAATGAAAGATTTGTATAATCTTATTGTCAGATAAGCGACAGTTTAGGACTTCATAATGTTCACAATACCTATTACATGTCCTCAGTTCAATGTCTCTAATAATTGACTATGCAGGCTTGACTATTTAACCGAGTCTGTAGCTTGAGGTCAGAGGTAACTCAAGTTCAGTCTCTCTTCTCTGTTCAACTGATTTTTCTTCAAGAAATATATAAACCTTCTCTGCTACTTTTCTTAAAAATCCTAATACTTGATTATTTATTCAGACTTGACTATTTAACTGAGTCTGTAGCTTGAGGTCAGAGGTAACTCAAGTTCAGTCTCTCTTCTCTGTTCAACTGATTTTTCTTTAAGAAATATATAAACCTTCTCTGCTACTTTTCTTAACAATCTTAATACTTGACTATTTATCCAGACTTGACTACTTAACCCAGTCTGTAGCTTGAGGTCAGAGGTAACTCAAGTTCAGTCTCTCTTCTCCGTTCAACTGATTTTTCTTCAAGAAATAAGAACATGATTTTTCTTCAAGAAACATATAAACCTTCTCTGCTACTTTTCTTAAAAATCCTAAAAGAAAACAGACTAGGTGAAGAATTTTTAATTGTTAATAAAATAAAAGCCGATAGCTAAATCTGAATAGAGGTAGTTGAAGGACTATTTAAAATCTGTAGCTATTTCAACGTTGATTAAAATGAAAGTAATTCGATATCTCCGACACCTGGTCAATGGTTGGATAAATTGAGACTCAGGTTTGAAATAGGGTTGAAATTGTGATGAATCGAAGCGACGGTATTTTCAGTAGCCCGAGGATGATCCGGAAGACAGGTAACCCGAGTGGATTAGGATTTATAGCTATCCATTTTTCAACTGTCCATATTCCACTCCGTCAAAGTGTTCATAATAAAAGTATGCAAATTAGAGAAAAGCAGGCATGAATAGGCAGGGGATTGTGTGGAGTGACGTGTGTCGGAACACGATGACGGCACATCGTGCGTTACGGAGATTCAGGTGGACTGTTTTGTCCGAGCACGTAGCGAACGGGAAACAAAACTTTCTAGGAATAGAGTTCACGGGGTTTTGTCATGCAAGCAACGAGATGCCTCTCGTTTGAATACCTAAATCACCATAGAAGACCACTTTACCTATTTAAAAGCGGAATATACAAATCGGCTCGTCTTCCGTTCCGAACACGTTCACCCAGAGAGGCCTTCGAGAGGGCAGACGACGAAAGAAAAGAGGCATAATTAAAAACGGGGAACCCGATATCCTTGAACGGTCTCGCGAATAAGTTACAAACGAAAAACCGACAGGCGTAGATGCAATAAAAGCGAACGTCGTCGGATTATAATTAATTAACCGATCGACTGCTATCAGCACGCGTACCGACTCGTTTTCTCGTCAAGAGAAATAGCGGTCCGAGCAAAGTGCAACGAGACGAGCTAAGCGGAACGGAGCGTTCGCGCTGCACCGACGATTACTTATCAACAGACCGGCTCCCCAAAGCGACGTCCATGAAGAGACGCGACGCGTCGCGACCAGACAGGACACGACACGACACGGTAGACCGGCCCGTTTATTCATGGATCACGAGCCACGTGGACGGATAATTCTCCGTTACGGTCAGCGAGGCTCGACGTGTGACTTCTTCAGCGTCGTATCTTGCCTTGAAACCAGTCCGACGCGGCTGCGTCCACTTAAATATTACGAGCGTCCCTAGATTCTCCCGGAAAACGCTTTGCTCCATTTTCATACGCGAGCATCTTACAATTTATTCGTTTCGAAACGATACAACATTCTACCCGGCTGAAATTACCCTGCTTTCGAAACACGAGTTTTATCGTTACGGGACAGGTGGAATGGACAATTGAACATTTGTTTCGTTGGACTTAGCAGTCACACTGATGGATCGCGGTAAAATTGTCGTTAATGAAGAGCGAACGGGTTGACGAAACACTTTGGGTTAATTTTACAAGTTTGAATATGCTTTGGTCTCGTGACTCATTGAACGTGGTATTATTACTGGACAGGTCAGTTGTTAGGTTTATGGATTTATAGTACGTTTACGAAGTCGGTGACTCATCATAGGTATTATTGAAGAGTGGACAAAGAGGGTTAGGTAGAAGGGAACGGTCACTTTTATATATATACTCATCTGAAGACACTTAGGATTGTGACATAATTGCTGAAGGGAGTACAAAAAGAGACAGAAAGGCAGAGTTAAATATTACTTTCATACCTGTATACCATATTAATATGTCAAGTTTGAGGATCTGTTTAGGATCTTGATATAATTGCTGTTGTTGAAGAGAGTTTAAAAAGAGACTGAAAGACACAGTTAAATATTAGTTTCATACCTGTATGCCATATTCATATGTCAAGTTTGATTCCCTAAATCCCACATCCCCCAGATTCCAAATTTTCCAGATCTCAAATTCTGCAGATCCCAAAATCCACAAATCCCCAAAATTCCCAAATCCCAAATTTCTCAAATCCCAAATTTCCCAAATCCCAAATTCCCCAGATTCCAAATCCCCCAGATTCCAAATTCCCCAAATCCCAAATTCCCCAAATTCCAAATTCACCAAATTCCAAATCCCCCAGATTCCAAATCCCCCAGATTCCAAATTCACCAAATCCCAAATCCCCCAGATTCCAAATTCCCCAAATCCCAAATTTCCCAAATCCCAAATTTCCCAAATCCCAAATTCCCCAAATCCCACTTTCCCAAATCCCAAATTCACCAAATTCCAAATCCCCCAGATTCCAAATTCACCAAATCCCAAATCCCCCAGATTCCAAATTCCCGAAATCCCAAATTCCCCAAATCCCAAATTTCCCAAATCCCAAATTTCCCAAATCCCAAATTTCCCAAATCCCAAGTTTCCCAAATCCCAAATCCCAAATTTCTCAAATCCCAAATTTCCCAAATCCCAAATTTCCCAAATCCCAAATTTCCCAAATCCCAAATTTCCCAAATCCCAAATTTCCCAAATCCCAAATTTCTAAAATCCCAAATTCCCCAAATCCCAAATTTCTCAAATCCCAAATTTCTCAAATCTCAAATTGCCCAAATCCCAAATTCCCCAAATCCCAAATTTCCCAAATCCCCCAGATTCCAAATTCCTCAGATCTCAACTTCTGCAGATCCCAAAATCCTCCAATTCCCCAAATCCCCATGCTTCCAATCCCCCACCTCCCCAAATCCCCAACTCCCAAAATTCTCAAACCACAACTTAACAACTTAAGAGACAGAAAGGCACAGTTAAACATTACTTTCATACCTGTATACCATATTCATATGTCAAGTTTGAGGATCCATTTAGGATTGTGATATAATTGCGGTTGCTGAAGAGTGGACAAAAGGAGACAGGTTGAAGAGACACTTGAACATCACTTTCACATATGTATACCATATTCATGTCTCGTCTGAGGATGCATTTAGGATTGTGACATAATTGCTGTTTCCGTAGTTGCGGACAAAAAGAGATAGGTTGAAGGAACAACTTTCGTATATGTATACCGTATTCATGTGTCCTGTCTGAGGATGCATTTAGGATCGACATAATTGCTTGCTGAAGAACAGTCAAAAAAAGATAGGGTCGTAGGGCCAGTTGAACATCACTCTGATCTGATCCACTTAGGATTATAATTAACATTGCTGAAGAATGAACAAAGGTTGAACAGTTGAACGCTAATTTCGTACATTCGTAATGTACCCAAGCACATTTGTAATGAACCTAAGTACATTTGAAACGCGACACAACCTTCTACGTTTGAACCTGTAAATTTAAAGCAGTACCAGAATCACAATTAGCCAGCGAAATAAAAAGCCAGCGACGATAAACGATTAGAGATCGCGATAAGTATAGCCGGCGAGGAGAGAGTTTCTCTCTAGGCTGGCCTCGCGAAACTTGTAATAATAGAGCGCGAAATCGTGGGGGTTGCGGTGCTCGCACGAGTTTCAGCTGTCTAGAAGCGGCTAGCAGAAGTAACACGGCACGTGGCACAGCCACGCAAGCTATTCTTGACTCGGATTTCTGTCGTAGCTTCTTTTTGGTCAGGGGAACAAAAGACTGTGGCGTGCACTGGCCATCGTGGATCAGCCGAGTGCATCCGCGAATCTCTGACTCTAAAGGACAACCAACCAGCCGTTTTACTCTCCTTGCATTACTGACTTACACGCTTCTGGAATTTTTCGATCATTATAGAGCTCGGGTCTCGAGAAATTTTAGGGGATTTTGGAAAATACTTGTGGAGTTGGGGCAATGTATGTGGCAGTGTGCAATGTATTTTTGCGGGTGAGGTATGGACTGGGTGATGTGGATAAGGTGATGTGGACTGGGTGATGTGGATAAGGTGATGTGGACTAGGTGATGTGGACTAGGTGATATGGACTAGGTGATGTGGACTGGGTGATATGGACTAGGTGATATGGACTAGGTGATGTGGACTAGGTGATATGGACTAGGTGATGTGGACTGGGTGATATGGACTAGGTGATGTGGACTAGGTGATATGCACTAGGTGATGTGGGTAAGGTGATATGGACAAGGTGATGTGGACAAGGTGATATGGACAATGTAATATGGACAAGGTGATATGGACAATGTGATGTGGACAATGTGATGTGGATAAAGTCATGTGGACAAAGTCATGTGGACAGGCTCATATGAACATGGTCACATGTGAACAAGGTTGGCTTCGTATGAACAATTGCAACTTGTACATGTTGAGGATATAGTGCAGTTCATGTTAGGTGTCTGTCCATGATATGAAACATACATATAAGCATTTTCACTGGTTGAACACATATGAACTCATATGTGCAAAGCACTCATACGTGCAACTCATATGCACTCATGTGCAAAGTGATACACATACTTGTGATCTAACAGTTACAGTAATAGGACAAATAACAAGTGCAACTATAATGAATATAACAATAATAACAAATAATAACATGTGTAACAACTTAATATACATGTGTATGAATATATATAGTAAGAGTCCATGCACATGTAGCATGCCTGCTTTATAATCTAGCTTGACCTACTGGTACAACAACATACTATAACACAGTATAACATACTATAACATACTACAACATACTATAACATAGATCATGAAGAACTAACCTAACATAACCTAACTTAAGATAGACTATTTGATGGACTACAGCTACTGTACCAGTACCCAGACAGGGGTCACAATATGAGTTGAGCCAAAGGTACACTATTTGATGGACCACAGCTAATGTATCAATAGAGGTCAAGACATAGCTTAACCAAACCTAACCAAAAGTAGACTATTTGATAAACCACAGCTACTGAACTCATCTACCAGCCCCAGATGTCATAACATAAGCTAACATAACCTAACCAAAGGTAGACTATTTGATGAACCACAGCTAATATACCAGTAGAGGTCAAGACATAACCTAACCTAACCAAAAGTAGACTATTTGATAAACCACAGCTACTGAACTCATCTACCAGCCCCAGATGTCATAACATAAGCTAACATAACCTAACCAAAGGTAGACTATTTGATGAACCACAGCTAATATACCAGTAGAGGTCAAGACATAACCTAACCTAACCAAAAGTAGACTATTTGATAAACCACAGCTACTGAACTCATCTACCAGCCCCAGATGTCATAACATAAGCTAACATAACCTAACCAAAGGTAGACTATTTGATGAACCACAGCTAATATACCAGTAGAGGTCAAGACATAACCTAACCTAACCAAAAGTAGACTATCTGATAAACCACAGCTACTGAACTACCAATCCCGAGGTCATAACCTAACCTAACCAAAGGTAGACTATCAGAGGGACCACCGTACCAGTCTCCACCTCATTTATTTTTACGTTTATCACCGTAACGAATCATCGTGATCCAGCGATTGTGGTACGATCAAATCGATTTCGCCACGAATGGTCGCGGAACGACGTTTGTCCAAGAGGTGGCGAAACACCGAAATAGAAGCGGTGAAGTGGCTAGAGTTACGACGGATGATTTATCGCTCGACCCTCCCCGTTTCGGAGGCGATGCTGGAAGGACGCGAGCTTTGTATTATTCATAGCCGCGATCAAGGCCAGAGGTTGAAACGAACGATATGCAACGGGGATTAAGGATTATGCGGACGATGCTTATCAGCGAGCACAAAGATCGTATTCTGGAGCGAGTCACGGACAACGAAGCTGTGTCGAGAATAACACTCGACGCCTAACGCGAGTTGCTTCTCGTACACTTTTTGTTGCGCGGGACAAATCGGGACGTGGGTTCTATCTCTTCTACATTGGGAAAATCGGGAGACGACTATTTTTCACTATGTATGTCAGTGATGTGTAAAAAAATTCTACGTGGATGCAAAAATGTATTAGGTGTTTAAAAAAAGATGGAACATGACGAAGAGTAGAACTTGGTGAAGTATCACGATTACATTACTCGAAGATTTTGGACAAAGATCTGAACAATAAAATGACCTTGAGGTGAACAATAAAATGACCTTAAGCTGAACAATAAAATGACCTTGATCTTGGAACCCAACAAATCGTTCACCATAATTAATTTGCTAATTCAAGAAGACAATGATAAAGAACTGGTTAAAATTGAATCGTCTTCCTGGAAAATGTAGGTGTAGAATGGAGTGCACGTGGTACGTTTTCATGAAAATATAAGAGTACAAGACGTGGTCATAAACCTCGTAACCCTGAACCGTGACTCACATCGAGTTCAGATCAAGCCAAGTTCAGGTTCAAATTATAAACGGGATTATTGGTAAACGTAGGCTGATCGAATCGTCGATTCATAATTCTACCGGAGAATTTATTACTAGATCGAGTAAGAAATACTTTTTTCTTTCTAATCCTGGAGGGTGTTCTAATTGTCTCGGGAATTGTGTTAATGGTGAATATTTTTGAATAGAAGAAATTTGGGAAGGTTTTTAAATTTAGTTGGTAATTTAAGGTTCAAATGTTTGAAATTCCATAGTTATCGAATTTCCAAATTCCCCAATTCCTTGATTCTTAAATTTCTGAATTTCTTAAATCTCTAAATGCCCAAATTTCCATATTTCCAAATCTCTGAATTTCCTAAATTTTCATATCTGCGAATCCCTAAATTCCCTAGTTCCCAAATTTCCAAATTCCTCAGTCCCCAAATTCTTAAAGTCCCAAATCCCTAAATCCTCCAAATTCCATATTTCCAAAACTCTAAATCTCCAAATTTCCTGAAGTTCCAAATCCACCAATTACCACATACCTCAACTTCCAAATCCCTAAATCTCAAAATCTCTAAACCTCCAATTTCCTAAATTCCCTGGTTCCCAAATTTCCAAATTCCCAAATTCCCAAATCCCTCAATCCCCAAATTCTTAAACTTTCAAATTCCTAAATCCCCAAACCTCCAATTTCCCAAATTCCCTAGTTCCCAAATTTCCAAATTCCAAAATCCCTCAATTCCCAAATTCCTAAACTTCCAAATCCTTAAATTCCCAAATCTCCAATTTTCCAAATTCCCTAGTTCCCAAATTACCAAATTCCTAAACTCCCAAATCCCTAAATCCCTAAATCCCCAAATCCCCAAACCTCCAATTTCCCAAATTCCCTAGTTCCCAAATTACCAAATCCCCAAATCCCTAAATCCCCAAATTCCCAAATTCCTAAACTCCCAAATCCCTAAATCCCTAAATCCCTAAATCACCAAATCCCAAACCTCCAATTTCCCAAATTCCCTAGTTCCCAAATTTCCAAATTCTCAAATCCCTAAATCCCCAAATTCCTAAACCTCCAATTTCCCAAATTCCCTAGTTCCCAAATTACCAAATCCCCAATTTCCCAAATTCCTAAACTCCCAAATTCCTAAACTCCCAAATCCCTAAATCCCTAAATCCCTAAATCCCTAAATCCCCAAACCCCCAATTTCCCAAATTCCCTAGTTCCCAAATTTCCAAATTCCCAAATCCCTCAATCCCCAAATTCCTAAACTCCCAAATCCCTAAATCCCCAAATCCCCAAACCTCCAATTTCCCAAATTCCCTAGTTCCCAAATTCCCAAATCCCCAAATTCCTAAACTCCCAAATCCTCAAACCTCCAATTTCCCAAATTCCCTAGTTCCCAAATTTCCAAATTCCTAAATTCCTCAATCCCCAAATTCCTAAACTCTCAAATCCCTAAATCCCCAAAATTCCACATTTCCAAATCCCTCAATCCCCAAATTCCTAACCTTCCAAATCCCAAAATTTCCCAACCTTCCAAAATCCCCAAATTCCCAAACCTCCAACCCCGAATTCCCCAAACATCCAAACCATGAAACCAAGTGCCATAACCGAGAGCCACTCGGTCTACAGCCCACTGCGCGGCACTAAAACTATTAGTAAACCCAGAGGTACCATCCGAGACAAAAATCCTAGCGACAACGCTAGTTCTCGGTAGTCTGTTTTTCCAGGAGGGTGTCTCGCGTAGGAACGCGATAAACGGTCGTCTCGAAAAACGAAGAGGCGGAGAAAAATACGAGCGACGGGGAAGGCGGTGAATTATGGCAGACAAATTGGTCGGTTGCTTTAGACGGCCACAGTTGGATACAGATATTCATAGCCACTTGACCCGAATGCACGGTAAAAGCAGCCACGCGGGGGAGAGAGAAGCCTAATAAAACGTAAAATACGGGGTGTAAGCTGCATTTCATTACTACCGCGAGGGGTGCATTTCCTCCGGTTCGAATTGATACGTCTTCCTTCGACCCGTTCTTTCTATCGTCCGCTTATTCGCCGTTTCCTGCTTCCTTCTTGCGATTTAGTTCCACTAGAACATTTTCCTGGAGCTACTCTCGTCTCGACAATTTTACGCTGGTTTTATTTCTTCTTTTCGCGGAGTAGAATGTGTCTGTTTTTTAGAATGTCCTTTGTCATAACTGACTCGCAATTTAAAAGCAAACTTTTCTTACATTTTTTGTATGTTTGAATTTTTTGAAACGAGACACTGGTCGAATGGCGAAATAACAAAATCGTAGATGGGGTTGTAAGAGTAAAATATTAACCCTTTGCGCTCGAGAGGTGACTCTCAGTCACCATTTTATTTAATACAATAATTTAAAAGAAGCATTTTTTAAACGATTCTATATGACACGTGAGATAAACACAGTGAAAGAAACAATAGTGGGAATTATTGGTAGAGAAATAATAACCTCAAAAGAATTCATTTAACTTTTTAAATAAGTTTTAAAGTTGCTGTTTGCAGTCAAATTACCTTCGAGCGCAAAGGGTTAAAAATGAAACAATAAAATAAAAAATGGCAGTACAAACAGAATAAGAGAGGTACATAAAGAATAGAATAAAATGGTAGTGAATGTACCTGATTTCGTCTGATCTCTCGGCCTATCGAAGTTAGAATAACAAAATGGTAGAACAAAGTACATTATTTCATATAATCTCTCCAGCTATAAATAATGAAGGATAGTAATATGCAGTAACTAAAAGCAAAGATTTGAGTCCAAAAAGCAGTGTCCCAGAATCCAAAGTACATCGAAAAAGCGTTCTTTCGGTAGTTTCCGTAGATTCAAGAGCCCGGAGAGAAAAAGTGGAAGAACGATCACGAAACTGGGCAGAAGTTTCGCAGGCTCGATCGATCGGCAGGGAAGCAGCGGATATATATACCTTCGGTAACGAAGCCGAATTTCGGCAACGAGCAAACGGACGACACGGTTCTATCCGAGGAAAAACGATCGTTAGGAGAGCAGACAACTCCAACTTTCCAATAAATCAGCCCCGCGAATCAAGGTCTGGGTTTAATCGAACGTAGCGACGCGGCAGGCAGCGTAATTAATTGCTACGAGTTTAAAGTCGAGCCACGATTAAGTAAACGCGATATTATCTTGTCTTGAAGAATTATAGCATCGTCTGGCTTGATAATATTCATAATATTTAATTAGCAGGGACCGCGAATAGAACTGCTTTCAGGATGTTCAGTGATTAACAGTCGATAACATTGTATGCGGAGAGTGCTTTAAGGAATAATGTGGGCTTGTTTCGATGGTGGTGGTGTGGGTATACTAGGTTGTGTAATTATCCAAATTTTTCATGTTTATATATTTTTTAATTTATAGGTGTCTAAATGCTTAAATTTCTAAATTTCTAAACGTTTAAATATCTAAATATCTAATTAACTAATTATCTAATTGTCTAATTGTCTAATTGTCTAAATGTTCACCTGTCTGAATTTCTAAATATCTACATATCTAAGTGTCTACATGTCTAAATTTTTAAATCCCTAAACTTCTCAACTCTTAAATCCTTAAATTCATGAACTCCTAAATTCCTCCATCTTCAAATACCTAAATCCTTAAATTCTTAAATTCCTAAATTTCTAAACCCCTAAATTTCTGAATTCCTAAATCCTAAAATTGCCAAATTACAAAGTTCTCAAATCCCAAAATTACCAAATTTCTAAAATTTCCAAATCCCCACCCTTCCAAACCTCCACTTCTCAAAATCCGAGAATTTCCAAATCCTCCAAATCTCAAATTTCCCAAATCCCGAATTCCCCAGATCCCAAAATCCCCAAATTCCAAACTCCCCAAATTCCAAATTCCCCAAATTCCAAATTCCCCAAATCCCCAATTCCCAAATCCAAAATCCGCTAGATTCCAAATTCCCCAAATCCACAAATCCCCAAATTTCAAATTCCCCAAATCCCCAAATACCCAATTCCCCAAATCCCAAATTCCTCAAATCCCAAATTCCTCAAATCCCAAATTCCCCAAAACCCAAATTCCTCAAATCCCAAATTCCCCAAAACCCAAATTCCTCAAATCCCAAATTCCTCAAATCCCAAATTCCCTAAATCCCAAATCCCCCAGATTCCAAATTCTGCAGATCCCAAAATTCCCAAATTCCCAAAATCCCCAAATTCCCAAATCCCCAAAATTCCCAAATCCCTACCCTTCCAATCCCCCACCTCCCCTTAACCCCAACTCCCAAAATTCTCACACCACAACTTAACAAATGACCCAGATCCAATCACAGCCCCCAATAAACACATCTAATGAAGTTAAAACACTAATTAGTCGATAAGTTATAATAGCGTGTAATTACGTGCAGGTACCGCTGTACCGTTACTCTATATCAGCATATAAATTAATAATTCCATAAAAAAGTGTTTTCATTGGCTCACTTTTGATCGTTTTGGTAAACTAGTCGTTGAACGTGTATCGTGCCAGTTCGACCGTGAATATTAATTATCATATTTTTCCTCTCTCCGTACGAGCGGATAAAGAGAAGAAAATGTTCGTCGGCGCATACGTTTGAAGGGAAATTAAACGCTCGTCCTTGGTCGAGACGCTTTCTTTCGAGACCCGCTGATTTCATAAAGAGCTCGCGTTTTTCGTTAAACACAGACCGTTTTCGCTAATGAAATCCGCTCCGGGATGCCTCGCCAAAGAAAAGCGACTGGAAATTAAAAGCTGTCCGGCTACCTCGCCGTTAATCGATTTCCCGTTCTCGTTTCCGTTGCAGAAATTCCATTCACGTTGAATCGATACTTCGTTCGAAAAAATTTTTACAAATTTTATATTAGCTCTCAAACCTTTATCTATTAAGAGTATAACTATATTCATCCACATAGTCAAATTATTAAAATTAGCAAATTATTTAATAGTCAAGTTAAATATTACACAAGAAACTGAAATATTTCCTAAAGAGTTCCTGAAGAGCCTTTGTCGAAACGCAAGGAACTATCGGTTCTCCGTAAAGAAATATTTTGTTTATCGCGCGAATCAGTAATTAAGCGGCGTTACCCTTGGCGGAGCGATGGAACGATTCGAAAACAAGGTCCAACCCCTTTAGCTCGCGGCAGCCATTCTTCGTGGCATCATCTCTTATTAAATCTCTGCATGAAATTATTATTAAGCGTGCACTATCGTAGCGTCGACGATCCTTCGAGGTACTTCGGTTTATTAAGGGCTAACGTCTAGAGAAAACATTATCCGGATCACTGCTCTCCCTGCGCGCGTACTGTGCTATACTCTCTTCAATTTAGATTCATCTATTAATCTCTTACATATTAATTTCCTTCTTTCTTATCTGCAAATTGCAATTTGATAATTTATGTAGATGTTTTTGATGTTTAGATTATGTGCTGTTTAGTATTATTTGGTGTTAGGTGTCTATGTCTGTGGGATGTCTGAAGGATGCGTAGAAATGTATGGACATATGGATACAGATATAGACATAGACATAGACAGGTATATACGTATTCATAGACATAGACAGGTATATACGTATACACAGACATATACATACATATATACACATATACATACACATATGCATACATATATTCATATAGACATGTACATACGTACATATGTACACATATGCATACACATATGCATACATATATTCATATAGACATGTACATACATACATATACATATACACATATGCATAGACATATGCATACATATATTCATATACATACACATGTATACACACATATACATACATACATACATACACATATGCATACACATATATACACACATATACATTCACACATACATACACATATACACATATGAATACACATATATACACATATGCATACACATATGCATACACATATGCATACATATATTCATACACATATGCATACATATATTCATATACATATGCATACATATATTCATATACATACACATATGAATACACACATACATACACATATACACAGACACATACATAGATATATACATAGACATATACATACACATACACATATGTGAAAGTATGGTCAGATATTTGTAGTACAAAGAAAGTATATAATTGTTCGATTAAGATTCCTCACGTTCCATACGATGACAACGGTAACAAACCCAGAGGGTGGTTCGATTAGTCTTCGAAATCGGTTTCGATAGGATCGTTCGTAGCCGAGCTTCCCGGCATTCCGAGGATATTGATTTCAGCCACGATTCGCCAGGATGCTCCACAAACCTGGAGGCGGTTGCACTAGGGATAAATCCCCCGGGGAAGGGAGAGCCTCGCCAGGGAGAAAACGTGAGAAATCGCAACTGAGGGGACGTTGCCGAGCTTATCTGCTATCTTGTCGATTATTGAAAATCGACTGTGGTAGTCCGCGAACAGCCGGGGACAAAGTGGTGTCGAGTAAGGGGACGCGAATCTATCGAAGCTAGGAGGGAAAAAACGATCGACATAAAACAGTTGTCCTGAAAATTTATTGCCGCTCATTCGAGATTGATCATTCCGGCGAATCAATTTCATGCATGAACTTGTACCGTGGAGTTTTATGAGCGTTTTATGGTTGCAGAGTTCATCTTTTTATATTTGTGTGGTTACGAGAGGGAGAGGGTTGTAAAACCGATTCCATCGTAATTACTCTGGATAAATTAACCAGAAAAATCCACGATACTCAACGCGTCTACGGTAATTGATTAAGCTTGAGAGATTTTCCGCGATGATCGATTCTCGTTTAAATCCACGAAGCCGAGCTCCGAAAGGAATAAGTGGAGCGTGGGAGGAAAGGGACACGTATACCGGTGATTTACTCGGTCTATTGTGTAGGAACAAACATTTGTACCTCGTCGGACGGTATCTCAATTATAAGAGGGTATCTAGCATGCAGAGTCTCGACCGCTCGTCTATAATTATCCGACCTCTGTTCGGCTATCGGGGAACTTGAACCTATCGCAATAAACAACCGGACGATAAAAAAATGCGAATTCTCGAGACGGTACGTCTAGCTCAGGAATATTGGCCGGTACACGCCTCCTAAATTTCCTTATCAGAGCCCACGCTCGACTGTAAGCCGCCTAAGGGTGAGATTGCTCTATAAATCATGCTTGCACGCTAGAAACAACGAAGAAACCGCGAGTGCTTTCTTCGCGCTATTCAAATTTCATCTTCAAATTCTATAGGTCTCAAAATCACTGGATTCATAAGTTTGTTGTTCAGTATGTTCACATATTGAAGTCCGAAATGTCCATATATGGGAGTCGCAAATGTTCACATACTCAGGTCCCAAACTTCCACATATTTAAGTCCTAAATGCCCACATACTGAAGTTCCAAATGTCCACATACTCAAGTCGCAAATGTCTACATACTCGAGTCCCAAACTTCCACATATTCAAGCCTTAAATATCCACATACTGAAGTTCCAAATGTCCACATACTTAAGTCGCAAATGTCCACATACTCGAGTCCCAAACTTCCACATATTCGAGTCCCAAACTTCCACATATTCAAGCCCTAAATGTCCACATACTGAAGTTCCAAATGTCCACATACTCAAGTCGCAAATGTCCACATACTCGAGTCCCAAACTTCCACATATTCAAGCCCTAAATGTCCACATACTGAAGTTCCAAATGTCCACATACTCAGGTCCCAAACTTCCACATACTCAAGTCCCAAACTTCCACATATTCAAGCCCTAAATGTCCACATACTTAAGTCGCAAATGTCCACATACTCGAGTCCCAAACTTCCACATATTCAAGCCCTAAATGTCCACATACTCAAGTTCCAAATGTCCACATACTCAAGTCGCAAATGTCCACATATTCAAGCCTCAAACTTCCACATATTCAAGCTCTAAATGTCCACATACTCAAGTTCCAAATGTCCACATATTCAAGTCGCAAATGTCCACATACTCGAGTCCCAAACTTCCACATATCCAAGCCCTAAATGTCCACATACTGAAGTTCCAAATGTCCACATACTCAAGTCGCAAAGGTCCACATACTCGAGTCCCAAACTTCTATATATTCTATTCCTAAATGTCCACATACTGAAGTTCCATATGTCCACATACTCAAGTCGCAAATGTCCACATACTCGAGTCCCAAACTTTCACATATTCAAGCCCTAAATGTCCACATACTGAAGTTCCAAATGTCCACATACTCAAGTCGCAAATGTCCACATACTCGAGTCTCAAACTTCCACATATTCAAGCCCTAAATGTCTACATACTGAAGTTCCAAATGTTCACACACTCAAGTTCCAAATGTCCACATACTGAAGTTCCAAATCTCTACATATTGAAATCCCAAATGTCCCCATCCTCCCCAAACTAAATTTCTAAACTTCTCCCAAATCCTTAATAGCCCAAATCTCCAAATCCCCGAATTCCACTGCACCATAAATTTCTGACTTTCCATTGGTATCTCCATGTGCTCGATCTTCTCATAATCTCTCCATCGAGATACATTTGTCCGGTGGGTATCTCGGTCCGGGATCGGCGAGGAGAAAGATTCGTTTTCGTCGGTAAATCACGCAAGGCGTGAACGAAACGGACAGTTCCAGTAACCGGGTTAGCATAGTCGATTGAATAAAGCACACACGCATACACATGTCTGTGTCCCAGGGGTCCGGAGGCCTGTCTAATATCGTTTGAACGGTGAACGCCCCCGGTGACACTTTTCGAGCGGCTATCAAGCGAGCGGAACCACTCTCGCCAGCTGGTCAGGTGGATGCGAATAAACGAGCCGTGCCACGAATGCCTCCGAGAGAGGATTTAGATGTAACTGGCTTCCAGCCGCGAAGGTGAAAAAAGAGAGAGAAATAATATGGTCTCCGCGGGAAGCACGAGTGGGCGGCACAATTGCCCGTACCGAGGACAATTATATCTGTCCAGCTCCCATGGACAATGCTTCCCTATGGAAACTGTTATCGTGGGCTGTTACTTACAGTCTTCCCTCTTTGTTTCGTGTTTTCTGGACGATCGTAAACCTCGGCTGCCTCGTTTTTCTCGGTGTCGTTACCCAGTTCGATCGCTGTCGTTTTGCCAATGTTCGTGGAAATCCTATTTACATTACGTGTTGCAACCGATCTGGGTATTTTCGCATCTTTTAGTAGGAAACGTATGAACGATATAATGTAATGGAGGGACATCTGTGGCAATATAACTTGGCTGTTATTAATGTATCTCTGTGATAGATCGTCACGACTCAGGTCTTTCTTGGAAAGGGATGTTGCAATATTCCTGTGTTTCTAGGCCTCTGTTTCTATATTTTAGATCCTTGTATTCGTTTCTAGCTTCCTGTCTAGATTCCCTAAGTCTCTATACCCTGTATTTTTTATAATGTCAATAGACATATGTATATATGTATACATATGTATATGTACATATTGTATATGTATATGTATATGTATATGTATATGTATATGTATATGTATATACATATATAATTGTATATGTATATATACTATTACATATATGTAACACATGTAATATACATATGTCTACATATTACATATATGTAACGCATGTAATATACATATGTCTACATATTACATATATGTAACACATGTAACATATCATATGTAACACAAATTGCGAACGTATGATATTTCAACACATCGCTACTCTCGAGTGTTGTTACCTCGAGTTCCGAAAGAAAAGATAACAGTGAATGGTCTAGGACAGGGGATGTCAGCATGACTGATCTCAGAGGCGAAAGTTATCGAAACGTTCGAAAGTGGAAAATCGAATCGTAGAGATAAAAGGGAGTTGAAGATTCGACAGGGTCGAAGGGAATTTGGTTTGATGTATAATGTGGGATGCGGTGGAGTTTATGAGGTTGTCATTGGTATCTATGTTTCTGTTGCAGGTAACAACCGTGCCGGACGAGGGCGAGAACAGCTTTAAAATGCCTCGAGCTTCCGTTGTACACATGACTTCGACGGCGACCAGACCGCAGCACATGTCACAGGTATCATTCTGTCTCCCTTATTTAACCCCCTAACCCTAAGGTTAGGTCTTTACAATTGATCTCTTTTACAATTACGTCAAACTATTGCTGCAATGTTGAGTCAAAAGAAATATAGTCATATTTTGAATCTAGAGATCCTTGATTATGCAAATTGCTGTTCCAAACTAATTCGTGCTGCGAATATAATTTTGATTTACTATATCTGAAGTGTAACGATAAGTCAGAAGATTAATAGGTAAAACAGTCGCTACTTTCGATTCACCAGTATTCAATTGCAATTTGCAGGGTAATTATTCGAATTTAGATAAAGTTCTGAGTCGATTCGTTCCACTTTAATTTCGCTCCCAATTCGTTCGAAATGGCAGAGTGGCAGATAACGAAAGGTAAGATCCGTGATCGTTCGAAAGGGAAGCAGACTTTATCGTACTTATTTCGACGACTTACATCCATCTGGTCCCGGTATTCCTCGAGTAATCCAAATCCAGCGAGCGAGGCGAATCTTTCCATCTTGGCATGGATCCATATTGATATGCAAATACCGAAGGATAGCTGCGAGCTTAATTGAGTGGTCCGGCTTAAAATGCATATCGAGCAAACCAGCCAGCCGGTATCTAAACTACTTTCCTCGTTACTCCTTTGGAGATCCAGGAAATTTTCTCATTTTCGAGGTTGCAAATTCAATGCTCACATTTTCGAGATATCATTGCGAGAATTTGAGGTTTGTACAGGACTGGGTTTGTGGTTGTTAATTTTGCTATTCGAGTTTGTGGTTTCGAGGTGTTCTATGATGTTCGAAATTAAATTTCTATGTCTATCATACCTAGAGTGCGAAATTTCTATGAACCCAAATTTCCGAGCTATCAGGTCCTTACATTCTTAAATCTCTAACTCCCCCAAATTGCTGCACTCCCAAATTTCAACGTCTCCAAGTTTCCAACTCCCCCAAATTTCTACACCCCCAAATTTCTATTTTCCCCAATTTCCTACGCCCCCAAATTTCCAAGCTAGCAAATTCCCACCCTCCCAAATTTCTACGTTCACAAATCTCTACACCCCCAAATTTCTATTTTCCCCAATTTTCTACGCCCCCAAATTTCCAAACTAACAAATTCCCACCCTCCCAAATTTCTACGTCCCCAAATCTCTACACCCCCAAATTTCTATTTTCCCCAATTTCCTACGCCCCCAAATTTCCAAGCTAGCAAATTCCCACCCTCCCAAATTTCTACGTCCCCAAATCTCTACACCCCCAAATTTCTATTTTCCCCAATTTCCTACGCCCCCAAATTTCCAAGCTAGCAAATTCCCACCCTCCAAAATTTCTACGTCCCCAAACCTCTACGCCCCCAAATTTCCAAGCTAGCAAATCCCTACACTCCCAAATTTCCAACTCCCACAAATCTCTACACCCCCAAATTTCTATTTTCCCCAATTTCCAACGCCCCCAAATTTCCAAGCTAGCAAATTCCCACCCTCCCAAATTTCTACGTCCCCAAACCTCTACGCCCCCAAATTTCCAAGCTAGCAAATCCCTACACTCTCAAATTTCCAACTCCCCCAAATCTCTACACCCCCAAATTTCTATTTTCCCCAATTTTCTACGCCCCCAAATTTCCAAACTAACAAAATCCCACCCTCCCAAATTTCTACGTCCCCAAATCTCTACACCCCCAAATTTCTATTTTCCCCAAACCTCTACGCCCCCAACTTTCCAAGCTAGCAAATCTCTACACTCCCAAATTTCCAACTCCCACAAATCTCTACACCCCCAAATTTCTATTTTCCTCAATTTCCTACGCCCCCAAATTTCCAAGCTAGCAAATTTCCACCCTCCCAAATTTCTACGTCCCCAAATCTCTACGCCCCCAAATTTCCAAGCTAGCAAATTCCCACCCTCCCAAATTTCTACGTCCCCAAATCTCTACGCCCCCAAATTTCCAAGCTAGCAAATCCTCATCCTCCCAAATTTCTACGTCCCCAAATTTCCATCTCCCCAAATCTCTATGTCCCTAAATTTCTACGCACCCAAATCCCCACCCTCCCAAATTTCTACGTCCACAAATTTGAAACCTCGAACTCGCTAAATTCCCTAAACAAAACTCACACCTCCCCAATATAAAAATCTGAAGACCAAATTTTGACCCCTCGAAATTCCTCATCAGAACCCAGGTGATAGAAATTAGTCTGAAGTGTACTAAAGGCACTATCTCGAGCTGACCGGGCATTTTCATAATACGGGCGTTCTAAAGACTTTCAAAGCTCTTTTTCCGGGGTATTTCTTTTCGCCGGCAGGTTGCACAGGGTCGGCTAACAGTTTTAAGCTAATGGCTCTCTCGGTTAACTTCGACCTAACTCCGGACACATCCTCCGCCGGCGTAAACGAGCTTTTAACATCGTGCTACTGGGGGGAAAAAGCGCGCACGGGAAAACGTGCAACCACTCGGGGAAATTCATACTCTAGCCCTGTACCGGAGCTGGCTCGTTCAACTTTTAGTCGTCTAACGGTGCTCGTACAGCGTCCGTTGCTCGTTTCGCTATCGTCTGTCTACGAGACTCGGCGTGTTTTACGAGCCGCTTAACTTTCGCGAGCTCTCTCGTCTTATATTGTAAATGTTTCTGTCGTCCGACGAACAGATGCGAGCAACGTTTATTATTAACCCTTCAACAATCGTAGCCTAGATCTACAGACACTTCAACTACCGTGTGTCGACTAAAATTAGGCGGTCGACCTTTTCACATCGACATCTTTCGTAGTCGATTTTTACTCTTTTCATTAGTGTACATAAATATCTTTATGCGGAAAAAAGTACCTTTGATTCAAATCTTATGAGGTTTGGTTTGAGAGTGTGTGTGTGTACCTGTGCACATGTGGACTACATGTGTGTAATATATGTGTGTGTCGATGTATGTATGTACGTATGCATCACACATGTGTCTCGCATATATGACATTTGGTTTGAGAGTGTGTATGTATGTACCTGTGCACATGTAGACTACATGTGTGTAATATATGTACGTGTCGATGTATGTATGTACGTATGTATCATGTGTCTCGCATATATGACATTTGGTTTGAGAGTGTGTGTGTGTACCTGTGCACATGTGGACTACATGTGGGTAATATATGTACGTGTCGATGTATGTATGTACGTATCACACATGTTTCTCGCATATGTGACATTTGGTTTGAGGGTGTGTATGTATGTACCTGTGCACATGTGGACTACATGTGTGTAATATATGTATGTGTCGATGTATGTATGTACGTATGCATCACACATGTGTCTCATGTATATGATGTGTGTATGATGCACGTATGATATGTGGATGGTGTATGTATGATGCATGACATATGTGTATGTATGTATGTATCTGTATATGTAAAACATATGATATGATGTATGGCATATGTATATGTAGAACATATTTTTATTTAAATACATGCATGTATGTTGAACACATGTATGTATAAATACACATGTATAATATATACTCATATGTTGAGATCCACATTGAATACATTCTAGTCCTCATGAGAACAAAATCCAAATGATCATTCTATTCCAAACGAGTCACAAAGGTACAAATTGTTGACATGTCATGGAAGTCTACACACAACAAGTGGTATCTGCTATCTACCAATAATTTCGTCGATAAACCTTCGCGAGTTCAAAGTGACAAGTGATCGATTTAACCACTCCGCGCGTTGACAATATAATCGAAAACGCTCGAGTCAAAACGCGAACGATTTCGGATCACCAGAAAAAGGGCGCAACGTGCAAAATATAACGGGGATTTCTATTATATCGCGGTTTCGAGTCGATCGACCAATATGGCGCAACGATAGAAGCATCATCGCGCAACCGTTATTTCATTATTCGACGCACTAACAGCGGCGTCAATATTTGCACGACAGAACAAACCGAACGCATCGATGTACACGCGATACAAATCCATTTACCCTTCGTTCTACGCCACCGGTATAGAATTAGATTTGAGGATTATCGAATACAGGTCATGCATCAAAACGGAATCGCGTTGCATCGGCTGCCCCGAAATTACCGCGATCACCGGTGTTCACGCTGTTTCTAACTTTGACGTTGTTCATTATACACCAATTACTCCGCCAAGATAATCGCATCCGCCACGCTAACTGGCTGTCCGCGTTATTGAATTCTCAATGGTAACCGCAATATGAAGTGCCAAAATTTTGCAATCGGAAGTTCCGCTTTGCTTTCGGAAGATTTGGGGATTTGAGATCTTGGGGCTTGGGATTTGGGAATTTGGGATCTAGGGAATTTAGGATGTAGAGGTTTGGAATTTAGGGAATTTGGAATTTAGGGATTGGGGTCTAGGGAATTTAGGATGTAGGGGTTTGGAATTTGGAATTTAGGGATTGGGGTTTAGGGAATTTTGGATGTAGGGGTTTGGAATTGAGGGAATTTGGGATCTAGGGAATTTGGAATGTAGGAAATTTGGGATCTAGGGAATTTGGGATTTAGGGATTTGGGGTCTAGGGAATTTAGGATGTAGGGGTTTGGAATTTAGGGAATTTGGGATCTAGGGAATTTGGAATTGTAGGGAATTTGGAATGTAGGAAATTTGGGATCTAGGGAATTTGGGATTTAGGGATTTGGGGTCTAGGGAATTTAGGATCTAGGGGTTTGGAATTTAGGGAATTTGGGATTTAGGGATTTGGGATCTAGGGATCCGGGGTCTAGGAAATTTAGGATCTAGGGAATTTGGGATCTAGGGATCCGGGGTCTAGGAAATTTAGGATCTAGGGAATTTGGGACTTAGGGAATTTGGGATCTAGGGATCCGCGGTCTAGGAAATTTAGGATCTAGGGAATTTGGGATCTAGGGATCCGACGTCTAGGAAATTTAGGATCTAGGGAACTTGGGATCTAGAGAATTTGGGATCTAGGGAATTTGCAATCTTGGGAATTTGGGATCTAGAGAATTTGGGTTTAGTGAATTTGAAATCTAGGGAATTTGGAGCTTTTAGTGAATTCGGGATTCAGAGAATTTGGGGTTAAGTATATTGGGGATCTCGGGATTTCTGAATATAGGGATTTTGAGATCCAGGGATTTCCGGATTTAGGGACCTGTTGAAAACATTGGAATTCGGGATCTGGTAATTTCAGTAACTAGGAACTCAGTATCTAGGGACTCGGAGGTATATTTGGCGATCTAGGGATTTGTAATGTAGGGAACGAGGTCTAGGAATTTTTAGTACGAAAAAGAATTGAGGAATTACTAAATTGAAATTTGCAAATTGCTCCAGCAAAACTTATCCGAAGCATCCGTACTAAGAGAGTCTGCTAACTGAGCCAATAAGCTTGCTATTTTCCAAGCGACAATAATCATTCGTCAATGAATCACCGCGAAAGGATAAAATTTTCGCACGATCGTACGAAAAGGAAAAGTGATACGATGAATTGAAAATCAGTGCGCGTCCCACGCGTTATTGTTCACGACGGTAAATACCCGTGGACGACGGCGGCTTAAAGGTTAGCGACGTCGATTAATCGCGTGTAATACGCTGGTCGTCGTTCAACAGATATGGCGAGAGTTTATGCAAATTTACGTGGGATCGGCGCCGCGGTGTGTCCTTTTTTAAATTCCACCGAACCAAGCACCGGGAACTGTAACGATGGAATCGCGAGTGCTGGAGACAGCCCGTAACCGGCGCTTTAATAGAAAATATCGACAGGCTTTTACAACAGGTGCGAGTGGCACGACTTTACGGATTCCGCGGGAAAGCTGCAGCGCGTACGAGCGACGCATTCGTGATCGCGTTTGCAATTTTTCCGCGACGGTTTTCGGCCTCGTCGCGTCCGACGTTCGGCATGAAAGATTTATCAGAGATGTGCCGTGCGTCTGGAATAACTCCTCTTTGGAATTTGAAAAAAACGATCTTACTAAAGCGTGGAGAGGAGCTAAATTTCTCAAATATACTTGACAGCCATATGTTTCGTAGCGCGAGTTATAAACGGAGATTATTGCGGTTAGAGTCATTTATCATTCTCTAGTCGCATTTAGAAGTGTGAGTACATCTTCGGTTTTAGATAGGTATGCACTCGGTAGCCTAATTTTGATTAGCAATTTTCGCAGCTATTCATTTCTACAACGTGAAGACAATAAAGTTAAAATGTTAAGTACCGTTCGGTGATCTTTGATAAAGTTCAATCGCAGTGAATATACAAGTCTACTTTATTGCATCCCAATCGTACTGTCCGTCATGATAGGACAATGAGCTAACACGTACTTTGTATGCATATTAAAAAAAAAATGAAATGATTACATCAATTAAGAGAAGACCATAAAATCGAAGGCGAATGCAGTTGGTTCACCGACTAGAAAATTTATGCCTGTGCGAATATACTTTGTATAAAGGTTGAAAAGCTTGGAAATGTCGAGCGAGCGGCAATAAGCACGTTAGGCGATCATTGGCGTTGAGCAAACGAAAATAAATTTCGTCGAGCGCAATAATTTTCGCGATTGTACGGGAAGCATAGAGCCGTGAAATACCAGCATCGACAAATGTATGCATAGGAATGTCGGTTATCCGTATCACGAGGTTGCCGGCTGCAAGCATCGGGCAAATTGTTGGCCGCAAATTGAAAGCCGTGGCCCTCGCGAGGAATACTAAAACGTTTCGCGTTGGCCCGGCGAGATCCGCACACGCATCTCCGGCAACGAGCGTCGTGTGTGTGCATCGCGTATTTATCCGCGACACTGGACGAGCCTTCTCCGCCGCGATTTTATGCAGCCATGGAGCCGAAATTACGCCACGGAATCCCGTGGAATGCGAAACAATGTTGCGAACCAGTCCTTGTGCGCATCGTCGACCATTTTGTGAACACGCGTTCCGATACCAGGCCTTTTCTTCTGTTTCCGGTCTCGTTCGCATGCGGAACAATTTTACGGTGCTACACAAATACACATACACATTTTACAAATAATATTGCTGTCTATGTTTATTCTTTACTTCCTTGCATTTATTTAGTTGGATAATTGGATATTCAAATTAGAATAAAAAAATAAATTATATGTTCGTTCTTTGTCTTGAAGGAAAGCGACACAGATTTTAACTTGATAAATTTTAGCAAAATAAAATTGAAGAATTATGAGGCAGTCCTTGTGCATCGTCGACCATTTTGTGAACACGCGTTCCGATACCAGGTCTTTTCTTCTGTTTCCGGTCTCGTTCGTATGCGGAACAATTTTGCGGTGCTTTACAAATGCACCTTTTACAAATATTGCTATCGATATTCATTCTTTGCTTCCTTATATTTATTTAACACTATAACCAAACCGGTTAAATGACCGCTCTACAAGTTCCTTATTATAAGATACACATTTTGTTAAAGTACATTCCTTGATCAGCATTGATTTCCATCAAGATAAAGAATAAATGTGAGTACTAATTTATGTTTCGTCGTTTGGTTACTTTTTTTTAACTTCATTTTTAATTTCAAATTAAGTACACGTTGTATGTTGGTAGGTTTAGTGTTAATTGGATCAATCAGTTGGATCAATTAATTGGATCAATCAGTTGGATCAATTAATTGGATCAATCAATTGGATCAATCAGTTGGATCAATCAATTGCATCAATCAATTGGATAATCAATTGGATCAATCAGCAGCATCAATCAATTGGATCAATCAAATGGATCAATCAGTTGGATCAATCAGTTGAATCAATCAATTGCATCAATCAATTGCATTAATCAATTGCATCAATCAATTGGATAATCAATTGCATCAATCAATTGCATCAATCGATTGGATCAATCGATTGGATTAATCAATTGCATCAATCAATTGGATAATCAATTGCATCAATCAATTAGATCAATCAATTAGATCAATCAATTAGATCAATCAATTGCATCAATCAATTGCATCAATCAATTGCATCAATCAATTGGATCAATCAATTGCATCGATTTAATTAGATCAATCAATTGGATCAATCAATTGCATCAATCAATTGGATCAATCAACTGCATCAATCAATTGGATCAATCAATTAGATCAATCAATTAGATCAATCAATTAGATCAATCAATTGCACCAATCAATTGCATCAATCAATTGCATCAATCAATTGCATCAATCAATAGGAAATTCAAATTAAAATAAAAAAATAAATTATACATTAATTCTTTGTCTCGATAGAAAGTAACATAGATTTCTCAAGAATCTTGATAAATTTTAACAAAATAAAATCAGAGAACTCTGAACAGTGAAATGACCGGTTTCAGTTAAACGTTGACGGAGAAAATCTAACTACATTTAAATTTGATGCGGATCTGATTGGAATTGGACATAAATTTGATATGTGGATCTGATTGGAATTGATTGGAACATAAATTTGATAAGTGGATTCGATATAATCTTGAAATGGAATGAATATTATATAAGATAACACTTATATACATCGCATGATACCAAATCCAACATATCATTTATCGATACACGACAGATCTGAATCGGAAAACCAGGTGTAGATCTGAATGTACTACTCTGATTTTATACGAATATCTAACCTAATTTGATTAAATAATCCTGACTTGATCTAAAAGTTTGACCTGTAGCTACCTCAACTTAATTAAATCTAAGAATTTGATCTGCGACCCCAACTCGATCCGAGAGTTTGATCATACTCTGATACCAAACATTGCTCGATCTAACAGATTTGTACAATAAAATGCAACGTAACATGACGCAGCGTAACTCTAACGTATTCAGATCTAGATACTGAAAAAAGCTGAGCTCTGTCGCTAACACGATCTGATCGAACCCATGTATCTTCCATAATTCTCGTGATCAATATTGATGGATAACTCGAGTCGTTCTATCCGCTTTTACGATTTGCTAAATGACGCAAGAAAATCAGTGGTCACGGTTTTTGCTCGCAATCGTTATCCGTCGTGGTATGTCGATTTACACGGTCGTGGAGCAGTATCGGTGCGATCGAGAAATAAAGATGACATCAACGTTCCGCTACAGAAAACAGTCGGGCTGAAAGTATCCGCAGTCGTGCCGTTCGATTTTTCATATTTCACCTCTCGGCGAGAGGATTTTCGCAGCTCGAGACAGAATAATTATTTACGAGCCGTAATTGCGGATAATGCAGGGTGCGCCGGTAATTATTGTGCAATTTGCGCGACCGTGTCGCGGCTAGGTTGCTTCGCGCCAAATAAATTAGCCGGCTTAAAGATCGCCGGATAAACGCGTTAATTCATCGCGAAAGAGAGCAAAATCGACGTGGATATTGAGTTACGACGCGACATAAATTTACGCGCGATGTAACGCGATATTCGATGGGATCTAGCCTAACTTCGATTATAGTTTGATAGGCGAGGAATCGATGACCTACGCGTTGGCGTTGCTGCGATCTTTGCTGGGGGATGGCTTGTGCATCTCTAGGGAAATTGCGGGGAGGGGCTAGGGAGGGCAATTTTAGTTGCTCTTTGGGGAGGTTTATTTTCTAATTTGGGAATTTGGGGTCTGAGGTATTGGAGAGTTAGGGATTTGGAGGTTTGAGGATTTAGGAGCTTGAAGAGTTGGAGATTTAGGGATTTGGAAGGTTGGGAATTTGGGGTTTGAGGAGTTGGAGATTTAGGGATTTGGAGGTTTGAGGATTTGGGGGTTTGAGGAGTTGGAAATTTAGGGATTTGGAGGTTTGAGGATTTGGGGGTTTGAGGAGTTGAAAATTTAGGGATTTGGAAGCTTGAGAATTTAGGGGTTTGAGGAGTTGGAAAGTTAGGGATTTGGATGTTTGAGGATTTAGGAGCTTGAAGAGTTGGAGATTTAGGGATTTGGAAGCTTGAGAATTTGGAGGTTTGAGAAATTGGAAATTTAGGGATTTGGAAGGTTGAGAATTTGGGAGTTTGAGGAGTTGGAAATTTAGGGATTTGGAAGGTTGGAAATTTGGGGGTTTGAGGAGTTGGAGATTTAGGGATTTGGAAGCTTGAGAATTTGGGAGTTTGAGAAATTGGAAATTTAGGGATTTGAAAGGTTGAGAATTTGGGGATTTGAGGAGTTGGAAATTTAGGGATTTGGAAGGTTGGAAATTTGGGGGTTTGAGGTGTTGGAGATTTAGGGATTTGGAAGGTTGAGAATTTGGGGGTTTGAGGAGTTGGAGATTTAGGGATTTAGAAGGTTGAGAATTGGGGGATTTGAGAAATTGGAAATTTAGGGATTTGGAAGGTTGAGAATTTGGGAGTTTGAGGTGTTGGAGATTTAAGGATTTGAAGGTTTAAGAATTTGTGGGTTTGAGAAGTTGAAGATTTAAGGATTTGAAGGTTTAAGAATTTGGGGGTTTGGAGAGTTGAAGATTTAGGGATTTGGGAGCTTGACAATTTGGGGCTTTGATAAGTTGGTGTTTGAGGAATTGGAGATTTAGGGAAGTAGAAGTTTGAGAATTTGGGGATTTCAGAAGTTGAAGATTTAAGGATTTGAAGGTTTAAGAATTTGGGAGTTTGGAGAGTTGGAGATTTAGGGATTTGGAAGCTTGAGAATTTGGGGCTTTGATAAGTTGGTGTTTGAGGAATTGGAGATTTAGGGAAGTAGAAGTTTGAGAATTTGGGGGTTTGATGAATTGGACATGTAAGAAATTTGAAACTTTAAGAATTTAGGGGTTTGAGGAATTGTAGATTTAGGGATTTGGAAATTTGAAGATTCAGAGCTTTGGTTAGTTAGGAGTTTGAGGAATTGTAGACTTAGAGGTTTGAAGGTTGACACCTTGAAGATTAAAAAATTCAAGGGTTTGAGAAGTTGGAGATTTATGTATTTAGAAGTGTGAGAATTTATGAGTTTGAGGAACTTTAGGAATTTGTAGACTCAGATTTTGAGAGTTTGAGAAATTTAGGAACTTTGAAGCAGCATTTGCAAATTTAGCAAACATGTCATTGGGTCTCCCCCAAAAAAGTATGAATTCATTCCTTACAAAGACCATTAGAAAAGCAAAGATACCAACATTCACAATTTTAGTTTCAACAATCAAGAGAAGTCTTGATTAAACTATATATTAAGGGTACCGAAAAGTAATCAAAATTTTATTTGCTGGCGAAAACATTTATTTATTAAAGAAATCTTAAATCAACAAAATAATTTCCATCACTTTCTAACGCTTTTTGCCAGCGTCAAGGCAATTGTTCCCTTCTTAAAAAAAAAGTCCTTCGATTGTTCATAGAAAAACTTTGAAATCATCGAAGAAATTTTGATTAATTTTCGGTACCCCTAATATAAACTTATTTAAAAAATGTAAACCTTGTTCTATTCCGCAAAACTTCCATCCTCACACACTCCAGCATTCCTACAAAAGAGTTCCACTTGCTACAACATCCTAGAATTACCATCCAACGATGACTTACCAATATTCTCATAACCTGTAAATTACGCAATTGTTCAGGTGTTAGCCACCCTGGCGCTGTCAATGGGAACCCTATCCTCCGGCTTGGCGAAGGGCTACACGTCCCCAGCTCTCGACTCGATTCTGGACAACCAACCCCCTCAGCTCTACCAGTCATCCAACAACGACACCTGGTGAGTTTCATTAACGATATCCTAGGCGTCAAGAAAGAAATCGAGTCGCTTAACGAGCAGAACAGGAAAGGTGAAACTTGGCATGTAATTGTAAGTTATAAGGTGTCGTGTTCGGTAACGATTAGCGTCGGCCGGCAGATAAGCAAATTAAATAAACGCTACAAGATAGTTCGCTGGTAATAAAACATGCTCGTATATATTACACTTCGAGACTTAACAAATGCATTAACGTCAGTATGGCACTTTTTTCGAACGTCCGCTTTCTCCGCGATATGGATTCGATACTTTATCGCGGTTAAAGAGGAAGCATAGCAGTGCAGAATTGTACTCGTTAATTTACCGGGACCAGTCTGAAATTCTGCTAGTAAAATCTTTGCGAAATCGGAGTTTATGGTTGGACTGTGGTGAGTGAGGTAGTGATGGCTTTGAGTCGGTGTAGGGTGAAGTTCTTTTGGGAGCGAGATATGTAAGATTGATACTGAAATTTATGAATTATCAAATGTGCGAACGCTTCAAGATTCTGAGTTCCCGAACTGCAATTTGGATATTTCTAAATTATTAAATTCGAAAGTTTCTAAGTTTATGAATGATCGAATTTTGAAACAGAAGACGTGCAAAATCTCCACATCCTCAATTTCTCAAACTCCCAAGTCTCTACATCCTCAATTTCCCAAACTCCCAAATCCCCACATCCTCAATTTCCCAAACTCCCAAGTCTCCACATCCTCAATTTCCCAAACTCTCAAGTCTCCACATGCTCAATTTCCCAAACCCCCAAATCTCCACGTCCTCAATTTCCCAAACCCCCAAATCTCCACATCCCCAATTTCCCAAACCCCCAAATTTCCACATCCTCAATTTCCCAAACCCCCAAATCTCCACATCCTCAATTTCCCAAACTCCCAAGTCTCCACATCCTCAATTTCCCAAACTCCCAAATCTCCACATCCTCAATTTCCCAAACCCCCAAATCTCCACATTCCCAATTTCCCAAACCTCCAAATCCTCACATCCTCAATTTCCCAAACCCCCAAATCTCCACGTCCTCAATTTCCCAAACCTCCAAATCCCCACATCCTCAATTTCCCAAACCCCCAAATCTCCACATCCTCAATTTCCCAAACTCCCAAATCTCCACATCCTCAATTTCCCAAACCCCCAAATCTCCACATTCCCAATTTCCCAAACCTCCAAATCCTCACATCCTCAATTTCCCAAACCCCCAAATCTCCACGTCCTCAATTTCCCAAACCTCCAAATCCCCACATCCTCAATTTCCCAAACCCCCAAATCTCCACATCCTCAATTTCCCAAACCCCCAAATCTCCACATCCTCAATTTCCCAAACCCCCAAATCTCCACATCCTCAATTTCCCAAACCCCCAAATCTCCACATTCCCAATTTCCCAAACCTCCAAATCCTCACATCCTCAATTTCCCAAACCCCCAAATCTCCACGTCCTCAATTTCCCAAACCTCCAAATCCCCACATCCTCAATTTCCCAAACCTCCAAATCCCCACATCCTCAATTTCCCAAACCTCCAAATCCCCACATCCTCAATTTCCCAAACCCCCAAATCTCCACATCCTCAATTTCCCAAACCTCCAAATCCCCACATGCTCAATTTCCCAAACCCCCAAATCTCCACATTCCCAATTTCCCAAACCTCCAAATCCCCACATCCTCAATTTCCCAAACCCCCAAATTTCCACATTCCCAATTTTTCAAACCTCCAAATCCCCACATCCTCAATTTCCCAAACTCCCAAACCCCCAAAACTCCAAACACCCCATTCCCCAACTACCCAAGTCTCCAAATTTCATACTTTCCAAATTCCGAACCTTCGAACTCCCCAATTCCACAAATTCCCAAATTCCTAATCACCCAAACTCTCAAATCTTAACTCCGTCAAACTCCCAAAGTGAAACCGACTCGAGCGTAGTTCGAAGCCATCGCTAGCACTTTCAATTTCAATCCGAAAAGCAAAGATAAAGGATGAATTATGCCTTGTCTGAGAAACCGTACCCCGTGTTGTATCGATCGTTTGACAAACGAGTTCCTCCATCGAGATTAAGCAAAGGTGACGCAACAGCGTCAAAGCAAATCAATCATAGACAGGAGTGCAGAATTCCCGCCAGATAAAATGGCAAATATTCGAAAAGGAACGACCAGCCTCTCCTTGAACCGGTTACGAAGATCGATGCATTAACGCTGCGACGATCGATCGATCGATCGTGTAAGGCTTAATCGTGACCAACGACGGGTCTGTAAGCATTAGGGGAACGATTAGGTCCTCGCATAACGTTAGTCCCTGTCATCCGTAATCGTATTGCCATTTGTTGCAGGTCGGCTTTCTCGGTGACGCAACAAGAAGCCTCGTGGGTTGCGTCGTTGTCGATGCTGGGCGCATGGTTTGGCGCCATGATCGGCGACTGGATAATGAGGAGAGGTCGTAGATTGGCTCTCAGAGTCACATCCTTGCCTCTGGCTGCTGTTTGGATACTCACCAGCATCGCTCCGTGCGTGGAATTGGTCTATGTCACTAGTTTCATCGGGGGGCTTTGCTGTTCTGTTACCACCATGGTTGCGCACGTGAGTTTGCTCTTTATATCTTTACGATTTTTAACCCCTTCCCGTGCCATTTATTTATGAGATGCGTCAGTCAAGACTAACCATTCAGGACTATAACATTAAAACGGACAAAGAAAATTAAATTAATTATATTTTATATTAAGGGATCCGTGGCAACGCAAATTATAGTTGGATCTAAACTTCAAGTTGAAGAGTATTCAAAATTTCAGTAAGGTTTATCACATTTGAGTTGCGAGTGCGTCATGAGTGAGACTCGTCAAAGCACGGGAAGGGGTTAACAACGAAATTTTACCGACTTTTTAACACCCTTACAAGCACCCTGACGTATCTTCGGTATGTCAAGATCGATCTTTAACTCGATCATCGAATCTTTAGTGTCTCGTTGAGTAATTCTTGAGAAACTTTTAATTTCTTGACGAGAACCTTTAACATCTCGACGAGAAATGAACCTTTACCATCAAAGAACAGCTTGGCATCAAACTTTAGCATCTTAATAATCACTGAATTTTTTATACTTTATCGATCAAAGGTTAACGTCCTATCGAGCTACGAATCTTTAACTACCCCCTGTAGTTTCACGAGTCTGACGTTCAAATGCGATCTCGAATTTTAATCTGAAGTCACACTTAAAAGATCCAATATGAAATAGACATGACATCTTAACTTTATTCGATTTAATATAGTAACTGCGAATAGTTCCTGACAAATCAAATGGTGAGAGGTTAACAACCATCTTATCGATCAATCTTTAATATCTTATCGACATCTCGTGAATCTGTTAAAGTGGTGAATCCAGCGGACAAGTACTAATTGAATACTTTCAGTTGGGCAATTTGTTTGGGACGAATTAACAGTTTCTCGTTATTGGAATCGTACGAACACTTGTAAATGACGACTGTCTTTAATTTATCTTTCGACAAATTGTAGAAGTCTCACACTTTTTATAGCTTCATTGTAGTGAATATTAACTGCATCAAACTTGATTAATGACCTACTTAGGAATATGACATTAACTTTAAGATTGAATTCAAACATGGATGTCTAAAGACATCATCACATGTCATTCCATAGTCCTCCAACTGCATCTTTAAGAATACAATCTTTAATAACTGAAAAATGACTTATTACCAACGTAGCTATCATCACACCTTCCTAGCTATCATCACATCTACAAACCTTCCTAATACAACTCCTAATCAGAGTTTCCAATCCGTTATCAGAATACTAAACGCTACAGAAAGTTACCAGAAAACTGAAAGTTATTTATTTGGCAGAAAAAGTATTTGTCGTCGGAAGACTAAAAGCCGTCCGTCGACAGAATAGCAATCTGTTGTCAGAATACCGAAGGGTACCTGTTACCAGAATACAGAATACTATTTGTCGGTGCGAATAAGGGTGTTCAAGGTCGAGAGCGTGAATAATAAATATAAATGAAGGCCCGACGGGAGATAACGTTTCTGAATTCAGGTGTACATATCGGAAATCTCGATGCCGAGTATAAGAGGTTGCCTGTCGGCGATGCTGAAGGTGCTCGGTCACGTTGGCGTGTTATTATCGTACATAGCAGGCACGTACATGAATTGGCGGCAAAGCGCGCTGCTGGTAGCAGTGGCACCGTCAATGCTCTTTTTGGGCACTCTCTTTATACCGGAGACGCCGTCGTACCTCGTTCTAAACGGAAAAGACGACGAGGCTGCCAGCAGTCTGCAATGGCTGCGAGGTGACCATGTCGACATACGCCACGAACTACAGGTAATATTCTCAACTTTCATTCGGATATGGACAGAAAATGGACTCAAACTTCGATTCAACCTTTTTCAAATATCCTTTTTGGGTTATTACTCTTTTCATATGCTTGCTCTTAGCTTGCTTCACGTTAGGCCTTTGTATGTCCCTCTGTGTTGTGGAGAATGGATGCACCATTGGGATTTGATGGGAAAGTTGAAACGCTACTGAAATTCTATTCTATACCAAACTCATGAAATTCCAAATTTGAGAATTTTCCAATCCTCAAAATCCTAAGCTCCTAGGCTCTAAACTCATAATATTCCAAACTCTAAAATTTCCAACTCTCCAAGAGTGTCAAATACCCAAACTCCTACAGAAGATTCCTACTTCCCCACCAGGAAAGAAGTCCATTGTCTCCACATCGTAGTATCGCGCCACATTTACCCTAACCATTTAAATTTTACATCTAATAAAATTATTGCAGGTAATTAAAACGAACATCCTGGCCTCAAGAGCGAAGCAATACGAGCTAACGTTCAAGAACAGCATGTTCACACCGCGGCTGTACAAACCGATCGCGATCACATGCGGTCTGATGTTCTTCCAACGCTTCTCTGGCGCGAACGCGTTCAGTTATTACGCGGTGATCATATTCCGTCAGACTCTGGGCGGAATGAATCCGCACGGCGCGACCATCGCTATCGGGTTCGTGCAATTATTGGCTGCTCTGTTATCAGGTACGGTAATCCGAGCTATGATGGCTTTATCGAAAGGAACAATTCCAAACGTTATAGACCGTCGGTAGGAAATCTCGTTTATTCCGTTCACAGGATTCCTGATCGACATCGTGGGCAGGCTACCGCTCCTGATAGCCAGCACCGTGTTCATGTCTCTGGCGCTAGCAGGTTTCGGCAGTTATGCCTATTACATGTCGCAAACGCAAAATCTCGGATATCCAGACTCGCCGGTGGGTGGCCAGCACGATTGGATACCGCTCCTCTGCGTGCTAGTCTTCACGACCGCTCTCGCTCTGGGCATATCGCCAATTTCGTGGTTATTGATTGGCGAGCTCTTTCCTCTGGAGTATCGCGGCCTCGGCTCGAGCATCAGCACCAGCTTCAGCTACTTCTGCGCGTTCGTCGGTATTAAACTCTTCATGGATTTTCAGCAGGTAAGCGGGTCTTTATGCTCCGCGATCGCCGACTGCGTTCACTTATACATATTCAAACTTGCAACATTTCTGTACTTCTGAAAATCTGAGACTTCTGAATTTTTGTACTTTTGCACTTTTTAATTCCTGGATTTTCTGAGCAACTGGAAAATTCAGTGAGGAATTCTACCGTGCTAGATGGCCATACCATGTCAGTCGGTACTATACCCTTGCTAGGTAGTCGAATTTTTGCGGTTCTTTGCCTGTACCAGGTCAGTTGTTGGAAAGAGTACTGACTACCTACTGGCTATTAGCACCAGGCATAGTCTAGACGGTCCCTTGCAGAAAGAATTCGATATCGATCTCTCCTGATCCTCTTTCTTGACCTCTGCCCAGATACACATTCTCGACTTCTCTACACAATTATGCAGTGATACGTCCTTTTATTTAAAAGACAGACATAGCAGAGATAAAGTCCCTCATCTTCCCCAGATTATAACAACATCGTAACAATGTAAGTATGTTCGCAGACACTGGGTCTACACGGAGCGTTCTGGTTCTACGCCGCGGTGGCGGTGTGCGGCCTTTGCTTCGTGGTGTGCTGCGTGCCAGAGACGAAGGGTAAGCAGCTGGACGAGATGAACCCGGAGTACGCGCAAGCTCGGTAGTATAAGGCCTCGCTGACCGGGGGCCTGTCGAACCTCGAGAAGGCGAACAAGCCCCTGCCAGGTGGAGCGTATCCCAACCAGCACGATCCTCGTGATCTGTACAACGGGAATCCACCGATGGACGTGCCGACCACGTCCCGACAAACGTTCCAGCGCGGCAATACTCGGAAGCTGTCCGACTATTGCAGCATCTTCGCGGAGAAGACGAACAGAATCGGGCGGAACGTCGGGAGTTTCGTGCAGTCGCGCGCGTTCTGGAGCCGCCGCTCGGAGGACAGCGGCAATCTGACGCGTCGCAGCAACGGCGACGTGATCAGGAACGACTATCGACTGCCCAACCCGCTGGAGCGACGAAGCGAGCCCCGGTCGGAGACTCGACGTCCACTCGAGACGGATCGAGACAGATGCGTCTACTCGAAGAACGCGTACGAGAGAGGCTACGAAGACATGCAACACCGACGAGTCAGACAACGCGATTACACGGACCTGTACAGGGACGACAGCGTTTGGCGAAGAGACTCGAGCGACTTGAACGGCTGTAAGCCGATCCTGAGGAACGGCATTAGTCACGCCAGAGGCGAGAAGCATTACAGCTCGACCCTACCGAGACGAAGCAGAACCATCAATTTCAGGGATCAACTCCCGCTCGAATCGCGTCGCGGATACCCCAAGAGCTTGCAGAACCTCTCGGACCTCGAGACGGAAGACGCGACGCGAGATCTTCGAGCTTCGTCCTTTTTCTCCTCGAACGGGAGAGGATGGAGGGACGACAGGATAGACGACGCTTACCGACGTCGCAGATACAGGGAGGACCAACTCGAAGATGATTATCTGAGACTCTACAGGAATCTGTCCAGGCTCGACAAGTATCCCCAAAGTGGCAGGTACGAGCCTGGTCAGGTGCACTACGAGAGGGAATGCAGGACATTCGGCAAGGACACGGTCGCCTTCATTTATTATAAAACGTGTTACTTGTGATGTACGAGGAAACGTGACAGGATCGATAATTGCTTCGCGGGTACGATGGATCATCGTTCAACGTCTACGACGAGGAAGCTTGCTGATTTCGTTTACGCGGTCTTCTTTTTTCCGATTTTGTTCGAGGCTGGAGTTTGGGTGATGATAGAAGGGGAGAAGAGTGTAATGTACATTGATTATTTTTCTGGGGAGCTAACATGGAGCTACATCATGTTTCTGGGAAGCTAATTGGAGCTACGTTAACTTAAAGCTTCTTCCCTGTATTTTCGCAAACCTGCCAGAGTTTGACCTCGTACTTCTACTTAAAGGTCGTCGATCTTCGCGATGCATTATTTTCCATTGACACGTCGATGCAGAATGTGACTTATAAGATTGGTCAGATAACAGAAACTGCGTGAATACTAAAAGCTCGTGGAATAAAAAGATAAAATTTATACGAAGTAGCGTATAGAGGAGGTTGACTTTTCCTCTGACCAGTTTTATGCTCACTAGAGTAAAGAACGAAATCGACGAGCAATGATCTCTTTTTCTCAAACGACTGAATCGCGTACAATTAGAAAATCCTCGTATTTTGCCTTGAAACGGACGATGCTTTTGACCAGAGTCGCACACTGCCCGAACGATTCTCGGACACGAACAAACGCTTAAGAAATAATTTTTTATTCAAGATTTTCGAAGCTTTCGTGTTCGAGGATCGATCGGACGATGTGCAACTCTGCTTTCGACCAAGAAAACGCGTCTTAGCGTACCGTTATTTTTCCGCGATCGAAAATTGCACTCAGATCTCTCTGAAACGAAAAGAACGCTCTTCCGTGCAACGTGCCTTCTTTGAAAGCACGCAGTATAACGCAGAGATACGTGTACATACATATACATGTAAAGAAAACAGTAGCCGTATATATACGTATATTTAGAATAGACTCGATAGACTGGTCCGTCGATTGTCGTCGACGTTTCTCCGCGCGTTACATTTATCGTGATATTTCCAACAGTTACTTTTTCTCGGAAAACATGCGTTTGAAATTCGATAAAATTCTTGTTCTTTCGAGCGTTACGACTGAAGCAAATTAGAATAGTTTCCAGGGCCTCGGTTTCGACTCGTTCGGCTTCGATTGGCGGGAAAATCGAACTTCTTCGGCGATATAACGCGTTGGACACTGATGACTTTAAAAATTTGATTGATTGATGTATTCGATACTTCTTTAATATTTTTGGTACGTTTTTACTAACGTTACAAGGTCTTTTCGTTGGGGGAATAATTTTATTTTTGGTTTGTACCTGGTTTAAGAAAAGTGAAAATATTTTTGTACTGAAGGAATTTTTCTATAAGAAAAAATGCAATTTTGTGAACGCTTCGTGTCAACGTTCATCGACAGAATTATATTTCAATCACGCTTAAAAATTGGCGAAGACATAATTATTTCAGTAAAATACATTCGCAAGGTTCAAAAAACAGCATATGTTAACGTCTCATAAATTACAAGAATTTATGATACTTTCTAAACGATGTCAAGACTATGTAACAGTGAATAGCACAATAATTTAAACGCTAATGGAACATTATGCAACAGTAAATCTAATTTGATCGTCCATCAAGAGTAGCCATAAACATTCGATTTTCCCGCCAATTGCGACCATTGCGAGAATAAGAGAGGAATGTAGAAACGCGTCAGAGATAATATTTCACGTTTGATTCGACTAAAAGCGTATATAAATACTCGGGGCCTCGTTCTATCGATCTAGCTACGAGAGCCGTTGACTTAACGATGACAATATTAAATGTAGATATACTATCTTTCGTACTAAGTACCTATTGTATAAATAACTGATTATTATTGTACACCGTATACATTGTATAGCCGAGGCATACTTGTACGTATAGAGGCCGTGTTACTGTTCGATCAACGGACAAACTTTACGACAATACTATTTAACCATTGCCAAACTTGAGAGGCACTTTGAAAACGACGGTTCATTTTTCTTGTTAAGGCAGTCGCAAAATTAGAATCTATATGAATATTGCGGTATACTGGATGTTGGGAAATTTTTTGGGTTTAAAGACTTATGGTGTTCGAGAAATTTCTATTGGAGAAATGGAAATTTATTGGAGTTATTTTGAAGGTGGTACGGGTTCTTATTATATGGCCGCGCATCAGGGGAAGTTAGAAATTTATTTCATCGGAATAATTATGAAGGTGATATAGATTCTCGTTATATGGCCGCGCATCAGGGGAAGTTAGAAATTCATCGGAGAAATTTGGAAGGTGGGTTCTCGTTATATGGCCTCGTATCAGGGGAAGTTAGAAATTTATTTCGTCGGAATAATTATGAAGGTGATATAGGTTCTCGCTATATGGCCACGCATCAGGTGAAGTTAGAAATTTATTTCGTCGGAATAATTATGAAGGTGAAATAGGTTCTCGCTATATGGCCGTGCATCAGAGGAAGTTAGAAATTCATTTCATCAGAATAATTTTGAAGGAGACAGCAAATACTTAAATCATTAAATAGCTAAATCCTCATGTACCTCAATCTCCAAATACCTAAATCTCCATATACTTAAATGGCCAAATACCTAAATCCCCAAATAGATACATGTGCATATATCTAAATCCCTAAGTACCTAAGTCTCTGAATGTCTAAATGCTCAATTGCTTAAATGCCTAAATAGCTATGTCCCCATATACCTAAATCCCCGTATACTTAAATCCCTGAATACCTAAATCCCCATATACTTAAATCCTCAAATACCTAAATCCCCATATACTTAAATCCTCGAATACCTAAATCCCCACATACTTAAATCTCTGAATACCTAAATCCCCGAATACCTAAATCCCCGAACAGCTAAATCCCCGAATATCTAAATCCCCGAATATCTAAATCCCCGAATACCTAAATCCCTGAACAGCTAAATCACCGAATATCTAAATCCCCGAATACCTAAATCTCCGAATACCTAAATCCCCATATACTTAAATCCGCGAATACCTAAACCCCATATACTTAAATTCCCGAACAGCTAAATCCCCGAATATCTAAATCCCCGAATACCTAAATCCCCAAATACCTAATCCCCACATTCCTGAACTCCGAATCCCAAATAATTCCCTAATAATCCCAATTCCCTAGATCCTTCAAACTCTGAAACCCCCACTTCAAAAATTGTCAAATTCCAAAATTCCAAAATCCCAAAATTGCCAAATTTCGCAACCTGTAACCATCATCGCCGAACACCATAAGTCCCCAACTAGCAACCCGAATTCTCAACATCTCATAAATATACCACAAATATTCGACTCGAATCGACTGCCGTAGATCTACTTTCTTTTCTACGAATCTCATAAACGTTCGTGCAATGATAGCATCCGATCTCTCGACGCGGAGAGAGGAATAGCGTGCGTCTCTTATCGTTAGAGATATTCGTGAAAACGGCATTTGTATTTTGTATTTTTATATAGTTTGTAGAGAGCTCGTAAACTCGTCGACCCAGCAGAGAACGACGTCTGCGAATCTGTGATCGAACGCCTAGTCTTCACGGATCAAAATATTTCTCACAGAGTCTGTTTGCTTGTTTCGCGAAAGCGAGTTGCAATTTCATGCCATATTTCGAACGTTACTTTTCCAACGACATATCTCAAGCTCCTGATATTATGGATCTTCAACTCTGCATATCTTACACGTATCAATCAACTAATTTTTCAACTCGATTGGTGTATTGAGACGGAACTTCGAATATTTTCTTCCGTGCAGCCTGACGATTTCTTACATCTCGAATCATTTGTCCCTAATCGTGTCCCTGTCATACGATGTATGCTATACGAATCGTGTACTTAAATGTCGAGCAGAGATGAGAAAAGGTTTAACACTTTGATGGCCGATTTGGAATTTTGGTAGCCAAGTTTTCAGTGGACATTCTTATGGACTGATTATTTCAAAAATACTGCAGCTAATTTTTATGCAAGGTTCTCAAATACAATTAAAATCAGTAAAATCAAAGTAATAAATAAATATGAACTAATCACAATTTAATATCTATCATTACAAAAATTCTATGCTATGTGTGAGGAATAAAATTGTAAAAGAAGAATTTAGCCACCAAAGTGTTAAATCGGTTCACGTACAATATCACACATCAACCTTCCATTTTTCTAGCCGAAGAACATCGTGTACCACAGATGTTGAATCATGCAACATATCCCTTAGAATAAAAAGAAAAGATACGCTGTCTGCGAACAGCACCTTCTCGTATCCATCTAAATGAATCTTATGATGCTCAAGGGCTTGGACGCAGTATTGAATAAAACTTTTACAATTAAGTTAGCGCCAGGTGCAATGCTCGTTAAACGAGTGCACGTAGGATAAGAAAATACTTCGCGATTCTATATACATATATACATATATATATATACATATAAAATTGTACAGATTCTTCGACCACCGTAAGACTATCTCGTTTTCCTTAGTGCATTTGCGCCGAACAAAAAAAAAAATATTGTAATCTTCTAAAATCGCGAAATATTCCGGAACAATTACTGTACGGTAGTGGTAACACCAGTTTTTCCTAATTAATCGGAAACACCTTCCTTTCGATTAGTTTAGAGATAATTGCGAACCGCAACGGCGGAAATGGGGGGATAAGGAAACAAAAAATCTGCACTGTGCACTTTCGTGAATTGAAGGTAATGTAATCTTTAGGTGTAGCGACCAGCGAGTCGAAAGTCAGATTAGAATTCGTATTTAATGCACGTGTAGCTATGCGATTCATCCGGAAATACGTGAGCCTCTTTTTCCCAGATCGTGAGGGATTAGAATTTAAGCACGATCTTCTGCTATTTTACTATTTTCTAGTTACAAATTTTCAGATTTTTCAATTTAACAGTTTCCAAGTTTCCAGATTTCTGAATTACTAAATTCCCCAAATCCCAAAATTTCAAATATCCGAATTTTCAAGTTCTCAAATTCCCCAAATTCAAAAATTCCTCAGATTCCAAAATTCCCCATATTCCAAAATTTCCCAAATTTCGAAATTCTCCAAATTCCAAAATTCCCCATATTTCAGAACTCCCCAGATTCAAAAATTCTCCAAATTCCAAAATTCCCCAGATTCAAAAATTCCTCAAATTCCAAAAATTCCCCAGATTTCAAAATTCCCGCGATTCAAAAATTCCCCAGATTCCAAAATTCTCCAAATTCCAATATTCCCCAAATTTCAGAATTCCCCAGATTCCAGAATTTCCCAAATTCCAAAATTCCCCAGATTCCAAAATTCCACAAATTCAAAAATTCCTCAAATTCCAAAATTCCTCAAATTCCAAAATTCCCCAAATTTCGAAATTCCCCAGATTTCAAAATTCCGCAGATTCCAAAATTCTCCAAATTTCAAAATTCCCCAAGTTCCAAAATTCCAATATTCCCCAGATTTCAGAATTCCCCAGTTTCCAGAATTTCCCAAATTCCAAAATTCCCCAGATTCCAAAATTCTCCAAATTCTAAAATTCCCCAAATTTCGAAATTCCCCAGATTTCAAAATTCCGCAGATTCCAACATTCTCCAAATTTCAAAATTCTCCAGATTCCAAAATATCCTCAGATTCCAAAATTCCCAAAATTTCAGAAGTCTCTACTTTCCAAAATTTGAAATGTTCGAATAATCAAGTCCTTAAAATTTCCCAAAATTGCAAAATTTGTAAAAGCAAGAGTGAATGAAACTTTAAGGAAAAATAATGAAGAATCCATCACGACCTGTTTGAGGCAATGTACACATAATTAAGTCTTCTATCGATCGACAATAAACGAGCGAACTATTTACAAGTAAACGACAATAAAAAGGACATTCGGAGGAAACGCTGGCCGTCACCGATAGGGATGTTCAAAATGTAGATACGCTGTATAATCGAAAAGAGAATATTCCGAGAACGTATTTTCCAAAAGCTGCATCAAGGGTATAGTAATATAAATATATACATATACATAAATATAAATATACATATACACAAGCGTATATACATATATCTAGCCTGATAAAAGTCGCGCCTAGCTTCGCTTGCTAGATTTAATATTTTTGTAATGAGACGCTTAGACTAGCTCGTTTGTACCTTCACAGAGTAATCGTGTACGTGTTCGTGTGCCATCGTCGAACCGATCGATTCCGAATGGGCGAAGCGATTGATTCGCGAACGTAACTGAAATACCATCGTGATTCTCGATTTCTAAATTCTGCGATACCGAAAATATAGAACGTAATCAAAATTCGTGGTTCTTCGATTGAAATCGATATTACGCTATTTACGATCGTTATTCGTTTCTCCGATTACTATGCTCATCCACCCGACTACACGATTCTTACGTTAAAACGCGTCGAACCGTTCATTCGATTATTTGTCGCCGCTGAAACGGGAAAGAAAAGAACGAACGAGGAGACGGATACAGGAGCGAGTTGTTCGTTGTGCAAAATAGAAAATCGATCGAAGAGATACGAATAGCACAAAACAATCCTGCCGATACGGTGGCATGAAATCCGCATTGAAAGCGACCGTGCATTCGTGCACCACGTGTATTTACGCTATGCCTAAGTATATGTGTACTTAAGCCGTAACTCGTTAGCGTCTGGCGTTTGTACCTCTCTACGTAGAAGTAACGAACGATACTGGATATACGATTGCTAATTGACTTTCGGCGGAACCAAACTACTTGCGTGTTTGTATAGAGATCCGTATACACCTACATAAATGCCAAAATGAGAAAAAAACACGTATAATCGTCAACAACTAATCGTTTTCTTATTTCCTTCCCACGCTTCCTGAACGCTCGAAAACTCCCTCTTACACCGTACCACGAATATTGGAATTACTTTTACTCTTATGATTTTCATTATGCATTTAACTCTTCCCTTGTCTGTGAATCTAGTAAATGATTCCTAACTTTCGCTAACTTTCACAAAAAATATTTTTATAGAAATCTGTGGACTAACGCTGTCAACTTGATTCTATTTGATTTTTCTAAGAAAAAAAATTCTGTACTTCGAACGATACAATGATAGCCATCTGTATTCGATGACACGTACTACGCCGGTACCCGGATACGAAACGATGTTTCAAAAATTTAATTTGAAAATGTGCAAACACTCACCCAACTGCGGCACCGACACGTACGTCTCGCAGTCCACCAGGAATTGTCCGGTTTGCACAGCACCGAGGGCGACAACACGTTTCGTCAGAAACTCGATCGTTTGAGGGCCGGTTCTGTTCTCTATCATCGGATATTGCTGTAATCTGGAAAGCACGCAAAATGCCGGTTACTAAAGACACGATCAAACATTCGTTAGTACTACACATAAATTATTGAAACTATCTACAATGAATAAAATAACGATCAAACGTCGTAACGTGCAAAATAAAAGATTCTAGAACGTTCAATTTACTTTAACATGTGCTACTCGTATGACATAACCTTCAAACGTCAAAGTTCGATAATCGCGTATAGTACACAAAATTAAGTGTTCGCGATAGAATAAATAGTGAGAGTAAACGGTTAGAAAAGTGTATTGAATTGTGTTAAGTACTTACACGGTAACACCCATTTTGTAAACGATGTTTTGTAATTAAGCACACCGGTGATACACAACACAACACTTGTCAAACGAGAAGAACGCGCGCAATGGCGCGCAACTTGAATGCGTAGTTCAGGATGCGCAGTAAACACTTCGATGGCGCCACGCGTTGGAGGGAAAGTGACCTCTACGAGACAAGTTGATTAAATTCGTAGTCAGTTTTCTGTACTTTACATCCGACTATTTTGAATTGACTATTAGTCGTTGAAGGTAATTGCACTATTTAATACAGTACTTAATACAGTAGTTAATAAAAGTATTTAATAGAAATTATATTACAGAAATATACCACGTGATTTACTGTACGAAGTATATGGAAGATATTGCTTGTACGTGTACACTTCAAAGAATATATCTTATAAGTCTTACTACGCAATATACTTTTGATGCAACAAGTGAGTAACTTTATTAAGTTTCAATTTTAATTATCTATCGTATTTTACGAGAACTCTTCTGTTTTCACCGTCAGATGGCATGGGCAGTGCAGTTCTCAAGTGCTTGTCGATACACAAGTAAGGTTAAGGTAAGAGTAAGATTCAAATAACATGTTTAGTTTATTACATTCATTAGATTATAAATTCTCATTGCAAGTTTAACATCTTATTTACTATATTTTTGAACTGTAGCTTAAAATAGTACGTGAAGATGGAACGAATTTGAATTGGGTGCAAAACGGCGCGTCAAAAATTAGTCAATCACAATTTAGCGAAGATCTTTCCATTCGCAAGATGTCGCAGTGCTGCACTCCAGTGTGTTTGGAACATGGCGGTATATTTTAAAACGTGAAGACATCATTTATTAACTGGTGAAAAGGTATGTAAATAAACAACAATGTTCCAAAGACTAAATATACCATTTTTTCTCAAGTGGAGAAATAAAGACATTGTTATGCAAAGTAACGGTTGAAAAACTGCTTTTGCAATTTGCATGCCGTATATCTTGTGATGACCAATTCTTTACCATATTTGAATATCTATTCTGATCGCTTTATTTCAGAATACGTGACATTAATATAATAGATATGTAATCATGTGCAATTAGTACTCGATTTGTATGCACTTAACCGATCATTTGATATCATAACGCAATGCGAATAAACTGCTATAAATAATTCTGTCTCAGCAGTAACGTATTATCTTTGAAGATCGCTTGTGTACAATATAATAATCGTGTGGATTATGTTAGTACCAAGTTTCCAGTTAACTTTTATATGTAACATGTACACGAATACGATCCATGAAACATTTTATTAATATAAATGCCAAATAGTTGACATGTTAAGTGTTAACACATGTTAAGTGTTAACATATGTTAAGTGCACTATTAATTACACATAATCGAGTAACTAAGAAATTTTTTATTTCCAAGTTTCACTGTACTATTTAAGCGAACAACGTGTACAGAGCACATGTTTGTACAGAGCTTCAGCTTATCATCTTACCACGTTATAAATATAACGGTTACTCGCTCACTGTTCCATTGAATGTGTAGATTAAACTACAGTTTAAATCTCGATAAAGTGGCACTAACGCTGTACTATAAAATTAAGGTAGAAAACTAATACCGTATTAATTCGATAAGGTAGAAAATTGCAGATCGAACATCACGCGATATCGAGTGATATCCTAAACTAGGTTATCTTTTAATATTCCGATAAATATCGTTACGGCTGCATCGTCAGCAGGGAAACTGTGTCAGAACAAGTACAAAGAAAGGGGGAATCCTCGACAAAGGTGCAATTAATTCGCGAAAAAGCGTTCCCGGATCAGGCTCGGTTCTTGGTGATTCTGAAAACCGGAGCACGGTCGTTTGAGGATGCAAAGGGTTACTTTGGCATGCGTTTGCGTCGCCGAGTGCCGCCTCTTATCGGTGCTATTTACGCGGCGAAGGTATAGCGGTCGGTTCGAAAAGGGACTTTAATAAAAACTCGCAGCGTAGCTCTCGCGGCCGACAGAGAGCGGAATAGAGAAAAAGAAATACACAACGGACAAGGCCAGAGGGTAGGCGGCGAAGGGAGGGAAAGAAACAGAGAAGCGGAGAAATACGGGTCGTTCCGATTAAGCGAACGTTTCTGGGGTGCATTAAAAACCTGCGCCGGCACAAGGTCCCGTTTATTAAAACCGCGCGACCGGAATTGACCTTAATCGCGCGTCGTTTTCGGCCATCTTGGTCTCTTCTTCGAAGGTTGCTCGCGTGATGTATGCGTTCGAGAAGTTCGCAAAGTGCTCTTCCCTCGTTTCGTGATTTCCCAAGGAAAATAAATTTCCAAAGGTTTACTTTTCCTAGTCGCGTAGTTTGTTCGCGTCTCGAATCTGGATCGCGTATATCACCGCCTGATCGAACGCCATTTTCGCTGCTTCCAGGAAATTGATACCCTAACTAAAATTTCAACGAACCTACTATTCTATTTATCAACTCTTTAACACAGTTTCCTTCACTTTTTACGACACTTGATGGCTTATATCAGTGTAAGAATTATTTCAAAGCGGGGAGTTTCACAATGTGTTTACATTAGACCGTTTACTCGAGAAACCGTGGCGAACTTCAGAAATTTCAAACTTCTGAAATTCTAAAGTTCCAGTTCAATGAATCGCGCTCGAGTTTCCATATCGCTTCCCGCCAGAAATGGATATCCCGGTTACTCGTATCTTCCGTGAATTTTCTTTTTGTCAAGACTTTCCGAGAGAAACGATCATTCCAGAATGGAAGTCCGCGAAATCGCAGAATTTCCTGGCGGGAACAATTAAGGTCAAAACGTTGCAGTTACGCGCGAACCTTGCAGTTTCTTGCAAATTTTTTACAACAGAGGTTTCTGTGGAAACGGGGACGCAGCGAACACAGTGTCTCGACTCGCAGTCTCCCGTTGCCGTTAAGGGATCGTTTAAATGCGCAGCGACGGGTTCGCGACAATTGAGAATCGCCCTTCGAGGCTGGCATCGAGCGAAATACAAAAATAGGCGCCAATCGTGGCTGAGATGTACACCGGCAGGAAACTATGACCGGATGTTCGGTGGCGCGTGACTGAAATGCAGAGACCTCTCGTGCCGGGACTAAGCTGGATCGTTAAATATTCCGTCGATTATTCGACGGTAACATCGGACCGCTTAAATTTCCTCCCACGAGCTGCTGCTCCTAACATTCGTTACACACGATTGAGTTATTAACCCTCCTTGCACGATTTTTTTTCGATGCTCGTGAAAGGTCAGTTTACTGGCAAAGAGATAATCAATTTTTTATTCAAGCAATTTATGTTCAAGGAAAAATTAGGTGTAATTGCAAGTCTGTTTTAGAACAAATGTCCACACTTCAACTTCCTAACCTAACCTCACTTGTCATTCGTACGTTTAACATTTAAGCAAACCTCTGACACATAACTTTATTCAAGCTTGTTTGTTTGTATCTCAACATCCTCCAGTTTAACACTGGACAAGAGTCACACACGATTGAGTTATTAACCCTCCTTGCACGATTTTTTTTTCGATGCTCGTGAAAGATCAGTTTACTGGCAAAAAGATAATCAATTTTTTATTCAAGCAATTTATGTTCAAGGAAAAATTAGGTGTAATTGCAAGTCTGTTTTAGAACAAATGTCCACATTTCAACTTCCTAACCTAATCTCACTTGTAATTCGAATGTACGTTTAAACACAATTAACCTCTGACACATAACTCTATTCATGTTTGTTTATTTGTATCTCAACATCAAATCCGCCAATTTAATTTAACATTAAACAAGACAAAATTGAACATAAGTATCAGATTAAGTTAGACATTGGTTCAAGTGGAAATAAATAAAATGACGATCCCTTTAAGATATCTTAAGATCTACCAAAGTACCGATAACAATTAAACGAAGTTACCGATATCCTCCAAACTAAAGAAAGTTAAAATCGAGAGAAGTTTATTTGGTTTACGTAACAGCTTGGATCGGAAGAAACCAAGGCTAGTTATTGTTAGTTCTCTGTTATCACGACCGCGAAAACGTGCGATTTATTTAGCCAGTAGTTCACGCATGGCCTACTTGTTTCCTACGAAAATAAACTCGGCCAATTAGAACGAATAAACTTTCGCGCCTTGGCTTTTTCCTTACTTACGGACGATGATGTAATCGCGGTACAAATGGACGTTCGTTGTACGGTCTTGAAGACTTTAAACACTGCAATTCTATTTAACCCGTTAACTACGGTTTAGTGGGAAACAAGGTACACACTGGCAGTCCAGTTAATTCCGTTTAGTCCTCGTTAATTCCCATTTTGCGTGCCGCTTTTAATCTTCTCGCATTCGGCGATAGCCATTAACTCGGTTGTATGCTCGGAGTTTTATGAACCCTCGAAGAATACGTTCTACTTTATCTGGCAGATGTATCTATATATACTTATTATCATGGTTTTTGGTTCTTTTATCTTCTCTGAAATTCAAGGAAGTTTGATGGTAGTGTAAACAAGATGGCCGTAAGCAAACAAGTATGACTCTACGATTATTAAAATTAAAAATGTAGTCGAAGAACGGATAAACAAAGGACATCTCTTTAAAAAAAGCATCTTAAATTATATAATGTACAGTTGAAAACTTGTGGAGTCATTTAACCGTCGTTGTAATTGTAACGTTACTGTAGCTCGTTGCATCAAACACGATTGCTCCGTAATTGGAACCAGGACTATCTTAAAATAATCCTTAACAAATTTATCGACTGCAGAACACCCCGAAATTAAATCAAGCCCTAAAAGTGGGTCGACTATTCGAACTACTCGATAGTCGATCGGTCTGTATAATGAATGTAACCGTGTCACGATTATTCAGCTGAGCGACTTCAAACCACCAAGCTGAGATCTCTCTTACATAATTTTACAAAAGTCTCGAAATATTGTGTCCCAAAAACATTTCGCAGTCATTTCCTGCTAGAAAAACGCTGTGAATATCTGGAGCTTTATGACCTCTCTGTATATCGTTCTTTTTTACGGACGCGAATCTTGAGACGAGACTACAGTGCTGGCATTCATTTGGAGACCAGCTATGCACGATCTACCTTCATTACCACGACATATTGCTCGACCACGATCGTGAGCACTTAATTGCACAGCTACTTTGTGATTTACCATGGCTCGGCTTGTTTGCGTTCAACTAGCAAATCGTTTTAACCATTTAACCGCTATCAGTGTCCTTAAGTGGAAGGCCTTTTTCTTGTTGCGATGACTAAGCAGATGATCTTACTAATTTATGGCGAAACTGTAAAAACTTGGCCGAAATGGCGGCCGTTAGTTATCGAACGAAGTCTTTAGATTTTATGTGAAGAGGTCTTGTCGAAGTCTTGCTTTTATATTTTATATGAAGAAGTCTGAGTTTGGTGAAAGCCTAGTTTTTATAATTTGTATGAAGAAGTCTAAGTCTAGTCGAAGTCTAATTTTTATATTTTATATGAAGAAGTCTAGTCGAAGTCTAATTTTTATATTTTATATGAAGAAGTCTAAGTCTAGTCGAAGTCTAATTTTTATATTTTATATGAAGAAGTCTAAGTCTAGTTGAAGTATAGTTTTTATATTTTATATGAAGAAGTCTAAGTTTGGTGAAAGTCTAGTTTTTATAATTTGTATGAAGAAGTCGAAGTCTAGTTTTTATATTTTATATGAAGAAGTCTAAGTCTAGTTGAAGTCCTGTTTTTATATTTTATATAAAGAAGTCCAGTCGAAGTTTTTATATTTTAAGTGTATTTACAAAGTGGGAATTTAGGGAGATAGACATTGGTGTCAGCAGTTAAGTATACATTAGCTAATTTAATTTTAATTTTAAACGGACATTGCATTAAGTCATGAGTCAATGAACCTAAAATTCGATCAAAACGGAATTAACACGTAAATATTCAACAACGTATACGACATTAGACACATGAAACGCGTTAAACCGACTGTATTTTACGAGGAACGTTCATTTACGAGAGCAGCATCAGGGTAGATATCGAAAGAGGACGATCGACGACCGCCTCCATTCCTCTTTAATGTCTGGAATTTGATTCGTGGCTGCAACAGGGGCTTGCAATAACATTCCATCCAGCTGATATAAGCGTTCACGAGCTTAGCAACGGCGTAAAACAGCGACGCCTGTGCCAAGTTAAATCTCTCACGAACTCTTAACCGCCTCCGAAACTCCATACGACTTCTCGTCGAGTTCAACGAGATCGATTCGGGAAACGATGCGACGTGTTTCGATATCGAGACAAACGAGAGAGTCTCCTGTTCGCATAGACGCTGAAAATGAAGCGTCGATGAACAATGGCTTCCGATGTAAAACCGTACGCTTATGAGGAAAGAAGGATCAGTATATTTACGTATTGGAGGAGTTGGAAATGTGAGCATCTAGGGACATGGAGAAACAGGGTTACAGGGATTCGTCAGAATCTAAAGGTGTAGGTGTATGAATATCTTCGTCGAGGATTAGGAACCTAGCTGGGAATGGAGGAATCTACAGATATAAGAAACTTAAAGGGACAGAGAGATGGGGATTCGTCAGAATCTAAGCATGTAGATATGTGAATATCTTCTTCAAGATATGCGGGAAGATATAAAGACAGATAGGTATAGAAATCTCGAGACATATGAATCTAGCGATTTAGCAATTTGGGAACGTAGGAACCTAGCTGATAATGTAGGAACCTAGAGATATGGGGATCTAAAAATCTAGAGATGTAAAAATTTGAAGGTGTAAGAGCTTAATGATATAAAGAAAGGTTATAGAAATCTCGAGATATGTGAATCTAGCGATTTAGCAATCTGGGAACGTAGGAACCTAGCTGATAATGTAGGAACCTAGAGATATGGGGATCTAGAAATCTAGAGATGTAAAAATTTGAAGGTGTAAGAGCTTAATGAAATAAAAACAGGTTATAGAAATTTCGAGATATGTGAATCTAGTGATTTAGCAATTTGGGAATGTAGGAACCTAGAGATATAGGAATCTAGAAATCTAGAGATGAAACCTGAGGGTGTAACAGCTTAAAGATATAAAAACACGTACATATAGGAACTTCGAGATATATAAATCTAGCGATTTAGCAATTTGGGAATGTAGGAATCTAGTGATATAGGGATCTAGAAACCTTGAAGTGTAGAAACCTGAGGGTGTAAGAATTTAAAGATATAAATCAGTGAACCTGAAGATGTAGAAGGGTGTATGAATTTGAAGATACAGAAATTCAGAAATGTAGACCTAGAAATATTGAAATCCAAAAATTACAAAATTACAAAGTTCCACAAGTCCAACCCAATTTCCTAAACTTCCAAAATGTCCAAGTCCCAAGATATAACAAAATAATGAAACAGCAACTGTCTTTGAAGCGAAACGATCCCCCGAGCCTTCAATTTGGAAATTTAAGAATGTTACGAATAAAGTCGATCGCGTGCGCAGGTTTGAAGCCCGAGACGAGTGTCTGGCACTGACGTTACTTATGGTTTCTATAAATGTTGGCTGATTCATTAGAAGGTTCATGGTTCACGGGAACGATCGCGTCACCGGGTGAGAATCGGTTCAACTCATCTCGAGCGTTAAGTGGCACTGCACCTCCCTTATCCGTTCCCCTTTCCTTCCGAGTCTCTCGATCTCCCTTCTTTTTTCCCTTTCATTCTCCTTTTTTATCCTTTTCTTTCTATTCGGTCCACACACTTTACTCCCCTCGTTTTCACAGCGGACTCCCACCGACACCTACTCGTTATTTCCTACCTCCTATTCCTCGTGCTCTTCTGTCCCTTCGTATACACATATATGTACGCTTTTTTCAATCCTCTCTCTCGGTTTCAGCGGTTTCACGCGGCAAGAATGTTTACGACGATACCAGATGTCCCGGTCTGGCATTGACGCATCGTCGTTTTTCTGATCCGCGTGATTCCGCTTTTCAACCGAAATAAAAAACGAGAAAAATCAAGCCGGTGCGTGTCGGCTCCGTAATCCACGGGATACCCGTCTCGACGTCGAGGGCGTCGTCCAGGGCGACGCATAAAGAGTCGATCGTTGCCGGACCGACACCCGAAAAAACCAGCTCATTGAAAACGGATGAAAGCTTCAACCGTATCGGTTAATTACGGTTTTAGTCAACGATGCGCTGGAACTTTTAGACACCGAATTTTTTCAGTTTGCGATTGTGGATTCGCGGTTTTTAAATTTTGGACTTCAGATATTTTGAGATTTCAAGATTTCAGGACGTTTTACAAAGTTATATTCTAACCTAAATGTTTCTCATCTTCCTCAATTTTGGGAATCAACGTCCTTAAATTTTGCACTTCAGATATTTGGGGATTTGAAGATTTGAGGACGTGATTTTGTTCCACAAAGTTATATTCTAACCTAAATGTTTTCCATCTTCCTCAATTTTGGGAATCAACGTCCTTAAATTTTGCACTTCAGATATTTGGGGATTTGAAGATTTGAGGACGTGATTTTGTTCCACAAAGTTGTATTCTACCCTAAATGTTTCTCATCGTCCTCAATTTTGGGATTCAACGTCCTTAAATTTTGCACTTCAGATATTTGGGGATTTGGAGATTTGAGGACGTGATTTTGTTCCACAAAGTTATATTCTACCCTAAATGTTTCTCATCTTCCTCAATTTTGAGATTCAACGTCCTCAAATTTTAGACTTCAGATACTTCAAGATTCGAAGATACAAAAACGTGATTTTATTCCACGAAGTTATGAATACTGTAAATCTTTCTGATCTTCCTAAATCTTCCCCTATGGTACATTTTTCACTCATCCAAACCCTCTTTCATAATTCCCCCATCTACCCCTATTTCGCAACTTCAAATCACTCATCAAAATGAAGAAAAATTCCTCAACAAGGTTACTTTTCGCCGTCCACCGTGATTCGTAATCGGAAAGAACCCAGATTCAGAGGGTCTTAAATCGTTTCGATGATTTAGTCCTTGACACAGAAAGCATCCGCGGAAAAATTTCCCGGAAAAGAATGAGATGCAATTTCTTGCATCCGTTGTAGCTGTTTCTGCTCGCAAATTGAGGTCGTTTCCTCTGTCTTCATCTGTCTCGTGATTTCGTTGTTCACGGTTCCGAATGCAAGTCCGCTCGTGGAATCTAAAAGTATCACGGTTGGCTCGTTGTGAATCATCGTGTGCATCGCGCAAACTGCATATAACGGGCCGAGTCCTCGACTCTTGAGTCACGTAGCGTGTGCACTAGCACGTCTACCAAATAATTAAGGTGTCCTCACATCGGTCGTTCCTTTAACGAACTCGACAAGTGTATTCCTTTCTTTGCGCGATCTGGGATATTAACGAAGTTGTATTTCTGATGTTATTTTTTCAGGTACATTTTGTGGGGGAGGTTGGAATGTTGATTAGGGAGAATTATTGAGGTTTGCTGGTAAATAGGATTTAACTCTGGTTGGAATTTGGGGAATTTGGGGATTTGAGAACGTGGAATATGGGGAATTTGGAGATTTCAAGATTTGGGATATGGGGAATTTGGGGATTTGAGAATGTGGAATATGGGGAATTTGGAGATTTCAAGATTTGGGATATGGGGAATTTGGGATTTGTGAAATTTGGAATTTGGGGAATTTGGGGAATTTGGGATTTGGGGAATTTGGGATTTGGGGAATTTGGGATTTGGGGAATTAGGGATTGGGGGAATTTGGGATTTGGGAAATTTGGGATTGGGGGAATTTGGGATTTGGGGAATTTGGGATTTGGAGAGTTTGGGATTTGGGGAATTTGGAATTTGGAGAATTGGGGATTTGGGGAATTTGGGGAATTTAGGATTTGGGGAATTTAGGATTTGGGGAATTTGGGGAATTTGGGATTTGGGGAATTTGGAAATTGGAGAATTTGGGATTTGCGGAATCTGGGATTTGGGGAATCGGGGATTTAGGGAATTTGGAATTTGGGGAATTTGGAATTTGAGGAATTTGGAATTTGAGGAATTTGGAATTTGAGAAATTTGGAATTTGGAATTTGGGGAATTTGGAATTTGAGGAATTTCGGATTTGGGGAATTTGGAAGTTGGGGAATTTGGAATTTGGAGAGTTTGGGATTTGAGGAATTTGGAATTTGAGGAATTGGGAATTTGAGGAATTTGGAATTTGTGGAATTTGGAATTTGAGGAATTTGGAATTTGAGGAATTTGGAATTTGGGGAATTTAGGGAATTCGTGATTTAGGGAATTTGGAGTCTAGGGTATTTGGAATTTGGGGAATTCGGTATTTGGGGAATGCGGTACTAGGGGAATTCGCGATTTAGGGAATTTGGGGTCTAGGGAATTTTGGATTTGTGGAATTCGGTATTTAGGGAATTTGAAGCTAACAATTTACCCCAATTTTTATATATTACATCTACAACCTACCAAACACATCAAAATATTAGAGCAAAATTATGAAAATAATCCTAAGAATACTGTGCATAATTCACATAATTTGAACTCCAGCAAAGAAACTGAAAATCACGAACGACGAAACGAACGAGACGGGAAAAGTTAAGGAATGATGTACAGTTTTGCAGGTGGAGAAGTGTGTGTAAGTTTCTAATGTTTATACGATGGTAAAAAGAGTGAAGATAAAAAGAGAGGCGTGTAGGAAATTTGATTTGGAGATATGCGGTTGGTTCTGGTGAAAAGTGAACGGCTGTTCTGCCGCGGGATTTTTAAACGTTTGCGTCGGTCGCGGTGAATACTAAAGATTGCCGCATCCGCCGCACTTCCCTTTAAATTCTCGCGTATTCATTTGGGGAGCTTTGTTTAGTGTCTGCGCAGTGCCGTCTACGCCGACACGGTATCCCGTCTCGCGCGAACCTTCTGCACCGTGAATACGCGATTCCTTTCAGGGTGAACTCGCGCGAAACCTACGCCTACTTTTACCTCCGAGATAGAAACTCGCTCTTTTCTTTCCTTTATTTCTTTCCTTTCTTTCTTTCTTGCGTTTTCGCGACCAGTGCTTCACCGCAATTTACACTAACCTCGCGCTCGAGAAATACTCTATTCATTTTAATACCGAAGTAGTTCCTCGTAACTTTTTGCCGTTTCTTATCGGATTTCTCTGGTGATAGTTTAGAACGTTAACTAGTTTAGATTCTTGTTATTAGTTTTGGCGATTTGATAGGGGAATTTGGGATTTGGGGAATTTGGGATTTGGAGAATTTGGGATTTGGGGAATTTGGGATTTGGGGAATTTGGGATTTGCGGAATTTGGGATTTGGGGAATTTCGGATTTGGGAATTTTTGGATTTGGGAATTTTGGGATTTGGGATTTTTGGGATTTGGGAATTTTGGGATTTGGGAATTTTGGGATTTGGGAATTTTGGGATTTGGGAATTTTGGGATTTGGGAATTTTGGGATTTGGGAATTTTGAGATTTGGGAATTTTGGAATTTGGGGATTTGGGGATTTGAGGATTTGGGGATTTGGGAATTTTGGGGATTTGGGAATTTGTGAATTTTGGGATTTGGGAATTTTGAGATTTGGGAATTTTGGAATTTGGGGATTTGGGGATTTGGGGATTTGGGGATTTGGGGATTTTGGGAATTTGTGAATTTTGGGATTTGGGAATTTTGGGATCTGCAGAATTTGGAATCTGGGGGATTTGGGACTTAGGGAATTTGGGATTTGGGGAATTTGCAATTTGGGGAATTGGGGATTTGGGGAATTTGGGATTTGGGGAATTTGCAATTTGGGGAATTTGGGATTTGGGGAATTTGGGATTTGTAGAATTTGGAATTTGGGGAATTTGGAATTTGGGGAATTGGGGATTTGGGGATTTGGGGATTTGGGGATTTGGGGATTTTGGGAATTTGGGAATTTTGGGATCTGCAGAATTTGGAATCTGGGGGATTTGGGATTTAGGGAATTTGGGATTTGGGGAATTTGCAATTTGGGGAATTGGGGATTTGGGGAATTTGGGATTTGGGGAATTTGGGATTTGGGGAATTTGGGATTTGGGGAATTTGGGATTTGGGGAATTTGGGATTTGGGGAATTTGGGATTTGGGGAATTTGGGATTTGGGGAATTTGGGATTTGGGGAATTTGGGATTTGGGGAATTTGGGATTTGGGGAATTTGGGATTTGGGGAATTTGGAATATGGAGAATTTGGGATTTGAGGAATTTGGAATTTGGGGAATTTGGGATTTAGGCTGAATTATTTTGGGATTCAATTCTTGGTTGAGGACCAGGGTAATCTTCAACGTATGTTTTGTACATAAGAACGATGTCACATGTTTTGTGTTAGAAATTGAGGAATATGCAGAGGTTTCCGAATTTACAATTTCCCGAATCCCTAAGTACTCGAATCAAACTTCTAAATATATAAACTTGCAAATTTTCAAATCTCTAATTCCAGAATTCCCAAATTTCCAAAACTGTATTCTATCATTTTAATAAATCTGGCAGGTTGAAAACTTAGATCTGCGTCCCTAATATGTACCCAAATATTCACATCTCCACTAAAAAATATCAAACATAATTAACACGATATAAATACGTTTATGCATACAATGTACACCAACGTAAAATAAACCGACAGTTAGCTCGATATCGTAAACCGTTTCCTGTTTGCCACCAGTTCCGTTTAATTTGACGCTTCACTCGCGATGCGTAACCGTGAAAAAAAGACGATGCACACCCAAACAGGGTAACAATAGGTGTTGCCTATGTAACCACACGCGGTACAGAGTAAAAGAGCTACAATTTCACCGAGCTCTGCCAATGACATCAGCGGCGAGGAAATAGGCCTGCCTTCTGGCGTAGTCGCGAATAACTCATCTCTAATTACGTCATTAAGCGTGGGACACTATGGTTGGCCTAACGCCTTCCACTTTGGGATTTCACGATCGATTTTGCCATCCGGCTCCTCTGATGGCTTTACAAGTATTTCTTGGAATACTTTGTCCGCTTAATCGTAAATCGCTTTGTAATGTTTCCGATTATAGCTTCGAAGGCTGATGACACTTTGCGTAGGTCTGTGAGTAATAAAGGGGAAACTTTGCGGTGCATTTTTTGGAGGACTCAGCCATGTATGTTTAGATACTTGCAATATTTTGATGAGTCTGACTCGTACTCATACTTCGGCCGTGATAAATTTTACTCAAATTTTTAGTACGCTTCAATCTGGAGTTCAATTATAATTTGCATAGTCAACGATTGTATAATAACATATTGACATAACATTTCAAATTTTTTTGTCTGTTTGAAGGGGGGTAATACCTTTAGACAGATGAAAATAAGCTGATATTTGTGAATTTTTTTTGTATAAGACACCTTTGTTTTGCATTTTCGAAATTTCAGGTATAATTTATTATAACTATTGCCTATTACAGAATATTTTCTGTTTTGCAAAATATTTCAAAATGCCGGAATTATGACAATCCTTTCTGGAAGTGTTTTGACGCGTCTCGTGAATCGTGGGTTCTAGCTTTAGATATATTGGTCTGAAGCAAGTTTGCAGACAATGTTTCGAAAACTAACATTCACAGTTAGATGAACCTCAGAAATGTGCAAAATATGTAAAATTGAAGAAATGGCTTTTAAAGAAAAACTTTGAATTTTATTGAAAATTTTTGCAATGTTTTGCAATAAAAAGGACTTTAATGTTCAATTTATTTCATACATTTAGGTTCATATGTTAGATAGTATTGTCATGGATATGTGCAAAAAATTTGAGCGCGATTGATAAACTAGTTTTTGAGTTATCAGCCACGGCAATTTTAAGAACGTAGTTTTGAGAAAAACGCGTTTAAAGTTTCAGTCCTCCGCACTGAACGCGTGAATACCCGCGGCGCTAATCGACCATAACTTCAAGAGGGCTTCGTATTTCACTTGAAAATTTTGGGACAATATTTTTAAGATGTTACACTAACATTTTATAAAAAAAAATTTTGTAATTTTTTAAGATTCTAAAGTTATTGCCCCCCTTAATATTGTAGCTGTAATTAGTCAGTGACGCACCTGACAAATAAGTCATAGTGCAAGGAGTTAGATATTGAAAATCACCTAGTTGAAGATTCACCCTTACTCTTACTCAGTGAAATCTGTTAACTGTACTATATAGTACTATATACCACGGTACTATATACTATTCCATCCGAGAAATTGGGTCAGAACATACAAAATAGAATGGTCAGTCTGAAACCCAATATGGAGGTGCAGAATCGTAGAGTGCTTCAAGCGTGACAAAAAAGGATATTGAAAACCAATCTAAAAGGATATCGAGTTGTTGAATATTAAGAAATAAAGTTTATTTCGGGTGAGGTACAGATGGATTTGAAAGACTCGTGAAGTAATACGGATGGTGTTAGGCCGCGGAAGCGGTCTTCAACCGAGAGCTTTACGATCTCGGCCATGGGCAAAGCGGCTTATTTTAGACCGTTGCCGTGTGCCTTGTAATGCTTTTAAACGAGTAATGTCTTGCCTGGTAATTTCATTTGCTCGTCAGTGATTCTCAAGCGATTTCCGTCAAAAGCTCGTCGTCGATGATCGATGGGTCGCACTTTGAACCACCTTCTATTTGACTTCTCGCAGAGGTGTCGCGAATTTAACTCGAAGCGAAGGATCTCCGTTGATGGATGAACCCTCCGCTGTCCGCCGCCGGATTTTCATCCATCTTTGTTAATAAATTACACTAGACGAATCTAATTTAGAGTACCGAGAAAGGAATGCTTTCATGTCCTTATTTTTCTCTGAGTACGGAATTGAACTTCCATAAAATTAAGAAAAATTCGAACACTTTCGTCGAAAACTTTCCGTCGCTGCGTCAGATGTCTACGACAATCTGTCCCGTATTATCGGAGCTTGTCAACTTACAGCTTTCCGAAGAGCATCGAGGGTATTGTATTTCGAATACGTCTCGGACCGATGCCTTTGACAGGTCTGACGGGGTCGTTTTGGTGTTAGCGGTTCTCAAAGTGGCCGATTCTCAGCCTTATTTCCTCATCTAACGATAGTACCGATATCGACCGATCTCCGAATGTTTCTGACACGCATATTTCACTATCTATTCCTGTACAGGGCCGTGTTTCGAGGCTAAATGAACACGTGCCTAACCATCGATATTTATTCATTCTTTTCCTCAAACTTTTACATAGAAATATAGGGATTTAACATCACCCAGAGACATACATTGTTAACCTATAACATCATTTGCCTGTACTAAATAAAATGGTGACCGAGAGTCACCTCTCGAGCGCAAAAGGTTAAAAGACCTCGAGTATCTTCCAAACGTATAACAGTAACGTCTCAAAAATAACGCTAATTAACACGTTGACTGCCACACAGCAGTTGAAAATTGTATTAGTATTTTTGTTTCCGACAAATCTTACCAAATATTCTCACATTAATTATATTTATTGTTCATAGTTTGAAACAATACGAATATTAGATGATGCATTCATATGTCACCCATATGTGGCGTCACCCAAAATGTTGAAAGACTACTTGTCAACCTAAGAGTGTAAACATCACAATTTATATGTTATAGTTTAATAGAAATTTTTGCAATTAGATGATGCATTCATATGTCACCTACATGTGGTGTCACCCAAAATGTTGAGAGACTACTTGTCAACCTAAGAGTGTAAACATCACAATTTATATGTTATAGTTTAATAGAAATTTTTGCAATTAGATGATACATTCACATGTCACCTACATGTGGTGTCACCCAAAATGTTGAAAGACTACTTGTCAACCTAAGAGTGTAAACATCACAAATTATATGTTATAGTTTAATATAAATTTTTGCAATTAGATGATACATTCACATGTCACCTATATGTGGTGTCACCCAAAATGTTGAAAGACTACTTGTCAACCTAAGAATGTAAACATCACAATTTATATGTTATAGTTTAATAGAAATTTTTGCAATTAAATGATACATTCACATGTCACCTACATGTGGTGTCACCCAAAATGTTGAAAGACTACTTGTCAACCTAAGAGTGTAAACATCACAATTTATAACTTATAGTTTAATACATTTATCTCCAATTAGACGATGCATTCACATGTCACCCACATGTCCCGTTACCCAAAATGGCTACCTGTCAACCCAACAGTAAACATCACAATTTATAGTTTGCAGTTAAACTTTCCCTCCAAAAGTATCGATAACCGAAGGAAAGATGCGGTCATAAAGCAGCTTTGTTCCAAGGACGAGAGTTGTTAATTAAACCGAGCCTTCGCGGATTCCTTCGCTTCCGTTGCCATTGAGAATACGATGAAACGTTTTGCACGATGCATCCGACGGGGCTTCGGATTAAATTTAATTACGACCACCGGTTGTTGTTGCCTCCAGGCAAATAAGACCCCGCTACGCCCGAGCTGATTTCCAGACCGGCATTATTGCATCCCGCAAATTTTCCACGACAAACACATGACCTGTTTTTATCGTAAATTACACGAATGTTTTTTTCCCTGGCGCCGGAAACCGCGTTTCGTTTCCCGTCGACTACCAGTTTCTCGATTCCCTCCTTGTAATTCTATTTCCGTTACGTTTATTTATGACCTGCGCCGCCGTCCGACACTTCTTTTGTTTCTTTCAAAATAAACCGGATTTCTTTTTTTTGGTATTTTGGAAATTACTTTGACACTTTGCGATTGTGGAGTTTTTGAACTCTTTTGGGAAACTTTTCATATTATGTTGGGACTTTGATTTTGTTAGGAAGTCTCGAACTGTGGAACTTTGTGATCTAAGTAATTTTAAGACTCGCAGTCTCTTTTGCAACTCTTGGAACTTTAGAATTTTTTAACATTGATATATTGGAAATTTTATTTTGCGTGTTAGGAAGTCTCGAACTGTGGAACTTTGTGATCTAAGTAATTTGCAGTCTCTGAAACATAAGGAGTGTTTATGACTTCGAAATTTGCGACATTCGAAACTTCGGAACTATACAACAGCATTTCCGAAATGGATTATACAGAATTATGTAGATTGCAATTTAGTTTTCCATAAACTGCACTCCAATATCCAACATATTACCTCGCAATTAACTTTAACAACTTAGCTGTAATACATTTACATCGTAACATTGCTTCCACTCATTTAGTTCAGCCGGTGAATACGCACGATAACAAGGAAAATTGCAATTCTTTTGTCTATTTTTCATTCTCATTCAGCTCGTAAGAACCCTCCCCACCTGCGTGCACCTATAAAGAAGATTGCGTCTCGAAGCGGGGGCGCGGATAGGTAGTTCGCAAGAAAAACAACAGTAAAAATAATCTCTCGCACCCTTTCGTTGGTCGTGGTTCTCAATCGATACGAACCCTTCCGCGAGTAGGCGTTTCCTATAATGTCGCAAACTTTCTACGTAATTTACATTATCCACACATGTACATACATGAAAATTACATATATGAAAAGATAGATATGTTTTATGTAACATATGCTTTTTAATGTTATTATTGAAAGAGGAGAGATTGTATTAATTTTTAAATATATTTTAAACACTGTCAAGTGATTGAGGTTCTAATACGAAGTTAGGGTAGTAATATTTTAATACGTTCATCACTAAGGTCATGTGTGGCACTGCAAGTTCAGCACTGCAGTTTATATTACTTTTTTAATATTATTATTTAAAGAGGAGAGGCTGCATTAATTTTTAAATATATTATATTTGAAATACTGTCAAGTGATTGAGGTTCTAATACGAAGTTAGGGTAGTAATATTTTAGTACGTTCAGCACTAAGGTCATGTGTGGCACTGCAAGTTCAGCACTGCAGTTCATATTACTTTTTCAATATTATTATTTAAAGAGGAGAGGTTGCATTAATTTTTAAATATATTATATTTCAAATACTGTCAAGTGATTGAGGTTCTAATACGAAGTTAGGGTAGTAATATTTTAATACGTTCATCACTAAGGTCATGTGTGATCAAGGTGATCAAGTTCAGCTAAATTAATTATTTATAATAAGAGCAAATGGAAGAAATTTTTGAAGACTTTTAACGTACAGACAATTACACAGTGCGAGTCTCCACTTGGCTGCTTTAAAAAAAAATATATCAGACAGATATTGTGTGCTGTCGAGTTGTTACCAAATTTTGATAGAACATGATGAATTCTTCCTCTTAATAATCATTACAACGTGACTGAACATCAGTTTTCACCTAAGAAGTGAATCTACCGGAACAAAATATTTTTGCCACGAACCTTCATGTTCATATTAAGTTTTGGTTATGAAATTATGGAAGTTCACCCTGTATGATTCCGCGTGTGCACCACTGTCAGCTTACTCGGGGCAAATAGGTATGCAGTTATTCTGAGACTGCCGGGGTGAACGGCCAGCTTCTCTCGTCCGCCTTCGTTGCAGCTTCTGTTCGCATTCGCGAAAGCTCAAATCAAATATCGTAGACGAGAAACTGGTAGCCAGAGGTCCATGCCAGCCCGATGATCGCGCAGTAATAACACGTCGGATTGTTTCGTTGGCCAAGTATTTCTCTGTGGAGCTCGTTGCATCCCGAGAAATTCGACCGAAAACACGCGGTATCCCGATGGTTTTGTTGTTAACTCCGCGAAAGCTTGTACCCCTGGTTATCGGTTGCTAAGCGAGCTTTCGCCTTGTTCGGACGCTTTACATTTTTGCAACGCTCGCTACCAACTAATTACAAATTCCAGTCGATCCGAAATCGTCTTTCGATCGTGAATGGTTTTTTAAATACGTGCATTCGGTTATGAAGCTGGAGGTTCTGTTCATACAAAAAATTATCCGCCATTTTGTTCAATGTCGTACTTTTAAAATAATGTTGTATTAACCTCTTAATTCTTTGCACTTTCTTTTACTTAACTGTTTGATTTATTTAATTGACCAAGAGAGGGTAGTCAGTAAAATGTAACAGGACTATAGGTTTTATTTTTTGCAAATAATAAATGAAAATATTCAACCAATGTATTAATCTAAATTATTTATAAGATTGAAGAGAAGCATGAGGTTGAAGACTAGACATAGTAGTGCTGAGGGTTAACTTACAATTTTCTGAACGGTTACAGCTAGCTAATTATTCCTAAACCATGAAGACATCCTCCATTATACAAATTATAATTCGAGTCGAATCAAAAACTCAATCGCAGTGTAAATACAAGTTTTGTTTGTCACGTGTGAACAATAGTGTGCGTCACGAGTGCGTCATGAGTGCGTCACGTTTACAGCACAAGAGGTAAAGATGATTTTTAATCAGCATCAAAATTATTTATAAAATGCAAAAGAAGTATGAAGTTGAAGACTAGACATAGTAGTGCTGAGGGTTAACCTACAATTTTCTGAACAGTTATAGCTAGCTAATTATTCCTAAACCATGAAGACATCCTCCAGTATACAAATTATAATTCGAGTCGAATCAAAAACTCAATCGCAGTGTAAATACAAGTTTTGTTTGTCACGTGTGAACAATAGTGTGCGTCACTAGTGCGTCACGAGTGTGTCATGAGTGCATCATGAGTGCGTCACATTTATCGTGATTTTTAATCAGCATAAAAATTAAAGAAAATTATAGAACAGTAATTTTGTTTAGATAAAAATTTGAGAAGAGTAAAATGCGAATAATTTTTCCTGGTTACGAGCATAGAAGCAAATATGGCGGCCATAAAGCGTATAGCACCGCGGTAATATATACGGTATTGTTTACGGTTCAATAACGGTGAATAGAACCGCTTAAATAATATGCAAATTTGATTCGCGCCAATCCGCACCGCTGGTATGTCTATTTCCATAGCGCGCCGGAAGCGGCAAATAATTTATAGTCGAACGAAAACGGAAATCGGTTCAATTCGATAATCCTCCGCCGCCTCGGTGTAATTCCGAACTGGATAACTTGATATCGTGGTTTTTCTGATCAACCGTTAACGTCGATTAATACTCCTCGCTATAGATAATCAGACCCCATAATTAAATCAGGAAACTGTTCGAGAATTATACAGCCACCGATATCGATCGTACAATTAGACGAAAATTCTATTGTAATTTGTGCAGGAAATGATTAACTGAATTTTGTGTTTAACGAGCAGTTAGATATCTCTGTGCAAATATATATTGTTATAAATTATTTGCTTTGCTGATTGAGTATCTGGAGGGTGCCATTTTAAGTCGGCCATTTTGTGTACTGTGTAGAGGAACAATTCACTTCACTTTTCTTTTTAAAAATACTGTTTGCAAATTTTTCCTATGATTTCAACTACTATTTTTGTGGTCTAAGGTACTTTTGTTACGTTCTTACGTATTTCTCCATCTACCCTTTTTCTACGTTCTTAGCTGCTTTTAACTTAACCTATCGTTCAGTGTCCTAACCTATCTTTCCCACGAATTTTAACTATTATAGATAACCTATATTTTCTACGAACGCAGAAGCTCTGATTCCAAGATTTCTAAAGCTGATTTGAACGACGATGTCCCGTTTCCTCGAATTCTACATTTCTTCGAAGAGAATAAGAGAACCGCGTCTGAGGACAGCTTATAGTCGCGTGCTTATCCGACGCAAACAGGGCGAACGATAGATATATTCCTAATTACTAACTTCGCGAGCTTTCAAGCACATCAGGCTTCGGTGTATTCGCTCGAAAGCTCGCTAGGCGCACCCTCGTCATCGGCACGACACGTTCGAGCGAACTAATCAGCTCCTAGACGTCTCGTTCACGCCCGCGAGCAACTCTAATTGTAAGATGGATTCGCGATCATCGACTCCGGTCTGCCGTTATTATCGCGGAACTTTCGGCCGATTTCAACCGAGTGTTTTGCCAGGATCGATCCGACAGAAATACGAATTTTCACTGGCACGACGTGCTGTGAGACGTTTAGTCGATACTCTCGGCTCGATAGTACTCTGTTCCGTAACATTCTGTTTTCAACGCTGTTTTGATATTGCTTTAATGGCCGCTATAAAAATTTCATTGTTCTCTTATTACTCTCTTTCATTGCTAATTTTAAATAGGAACATAAATTTAAGTTATTGGGTTGGAATTTTATTGATTATACTGGATTATTTCTGTGTGTATATTATGTTATAATATAAATGATAGCACTTTTCAAGGTTATACTTATACAAACCTCAATGTCAATCTAACCTAACCTGACTACTTCATCAGTCCGTCTATTTATTTACCTTAAAATTACAGATTATAACCTAAATGCCAACCTAACCTAACCTGACAACTTCATCTATTTATTTAGCTTGAAATTTCAGGTTATAACATCAATGTTAATCTAACTTTACCTGACAATTCCATCACATCATCTATTTATTCATCTGGAAATTTCAGGTTATAACGTAAATGGCAACCTAACCTAACCTGACAATTCCATCAGTCCATCTATTTATTCTTCGTAAAATTACAGATTATAACCTCAGTGTCAGCCTAACGTAACTTGACAACTTCATCTATTTATTTAGCTTGAAATTTCAGGTTATAACATCAATGTTAATCTAACCTTACCTGACAATTCCATCACATCATCTATTTATTCATCTGGAAATTTCAGGTTATAACGTAAATGGCAACCTAACCTAACCTGACAACTCCATCAGTCCGTCTATTTATTCTCCTTAAAATTACAGATTATAACCTCAATGTCAACCTAACCTAACCTGACAACTTCATCTATTTATTCAGCTTGAGATTTCAGGTTATAACATCAATGTTAATCTAACCTTACCTGACAATTCCATCACACCATCTATTTATTCATCTGGAAATTTCAGGTTATAACCTAAATGTCAATCTAACCTAACTTGACAACTACATCAATTTATTCGCTTTCAAATTTCAGGTTATAACATCAATGTCCATCTAACCTAACCAGACCCACAACTCCATCATTCCATCAATTCATCCACCTTAAAATTTCAGGTTATAATTCCAACCTACCATAACCTATAACTTCCTCTCAATCTATTCGCGTTAAAATTTCAGATTCTAACTTTATACAATTATAATCGAATCTAAATTCAAAATCAATGCACCCAGAATCAAAATAAACGTTTCATCAAGAATAAACCTACTCAAATAAACCGTCTCAACAAAAATAATAAAATGTAAATGTAAATAACCAAACATAAATATTTGAATTTCGAAAGTGAGAATCGTGTCTGCAGCAAACAGTGCAATCCACGTTCGCACCTGTGCACACGAAGTAGAATTTTTCGAATCCCACACTTGTTCTCGGAATCTGGAACAGCCTGATGATCCTTGGCGAAGGATCGAGTAGCCCCGGTTGCTCGGGAGATTCAATCGTCCATTGAAGGGAGTTCTCTGCGAATCCGGTGGCGACGTTCGATATCACGAAAGGTCGTGGATCGAAGTTCCCTGGAGAATCTGGACTGCGAAATGGCAAGGGACAGGCGTGCGGGTAACGCGATATGGAGTACCGAGGCAACCGAGCGCACGCAACAATTTGCATGCTAACACGACTCGCGCGGTGTTTGTCGCTGCAACTACCTATTTCTATGCCGATTGTTTCCTTCGTGCAATTCCAGAGCTGCCCCTTGCGGCGATCACTGCAAAAATCTTGCCACCGAGTGAATTACGCGGGAAATCTCGAGGCAAATGGAGCGCGACGTGTCAACGATTTTTCTCGGAGCTCTGCACTCTGTCTCTTACTGCGTAAACTTTATTCTAGAATCTTTTTGTAGGTCGTAGGAGGTTAAGGTTGCAGGGGATTAACCTTTTGTACTCTAAGATAATTTTATTCTTTGCAAACAGCAACTTTGAAATATTAATTAAAATGGTCAATGAGTTCTTTCGAGGTTATTATTTCCACTATTGTCTATTTCACTGTGTTTATACATCACATGAGTACTATTATAGAATTAATCAAATTATGCTTACATCAAATTATTGTACTAAATCGAATGGCGCCTGAGAGGCACCTTTCGAGCGCAAAGGGGTAAGGCAGTGTATGAGGTACATTAAATTAACTGTATCAGGTTCGAGAATAAAATTTCGCTATATGACCTTGCTCTTGAGGTCAAATCTATCATCATTGTACATTTATTGGGAGGAGAAAAAGTTTCCAAGAAACTGTTGGTTGATCAGAAGCTAATTCGTTTAATCAAGATCAATTGTTTTCTCAAATGATTATGTCTTATAGGGGAGGTATACTGTTTCCAGATAACATATTGTCTTAACTCTTTAGGGGTCAAAAATTGTCCCACCTTTCGCTTAGTTTTTGGTGCATGGTATATATTTTAACTCACCCAGAAAAATTATTCATAGATACAGTTTAATATTTTATTTAAACTTTTCAATTTTGTTGACAATGTCCTATTAGTATAATATTATTATTTCATATAATGTACAATGCCTTGTATATATTCTGTGCAACTACAGTCCTTCACTTTAAAATCACGCGTCTCAAAGAGTTAATAGACAGCGCTAGTTTTCCTAAAATTTAAAAAGTTTCATTCCGACATACTGTAGATTAGTAAATTTATTTACTAAATTTACATAGTAAATTTATTATACATCAAATTCCGCAAGATATACCATTTAATCCAAAGATCTCAGATTGCACGATACATTTAGTAGCTCGATACGTGAATGCATAAACGTTCTAAGTATACCGATAGCGGAGGAGCGTAATATCGGTGCAACCGAAAAGAAAGCAAGTCCTTGTTTCTCCACGAAGTAACTTCCTCTTGCATTTCGTCGAAAGCATTTCGAAATAAGATTTCCTGCTGGAACTACTGTCTGTTATCTCCTCTCGTTTCGAAGGAAAAGAAGAAACCGCGTGAGTCACGAAGCTATCCCGTTTTCAACCGCGTTTACGAAATCAATTGCGTGTGTCGGTACATCCGGTCTACGGGGCATGACTTAAACACCGATGCCTCGCCTCCTATCGCTTGTTATTCTCGATCACTCGATGAGTGCACTCGTGGTTAATAATTCAGAAGCCAAGGCCCCTTGTGACCCCGCTTCCACGGTCCCTCGAACTATATCGTACAGTCAGCGGCAAATCTAGCTTCCTTCGAAATGTGTTAAGGAGCAGCTTCGAGATGTTCCATGGAGTCGTTGCTATGGATTATTGGGGATTTTTGGAGGGGTTGCAAATTTAGGGGCGTGCGAATATAGGGTTGGAGTTTGGGGGATTTAAAATAATCGGAAAGTAGGGATTTGGGCATTTAGGGGTATTGGGATTTAAGGATTTTGGAAATTAGGAGATTTGGGGGTTGCAAATTTAGGGATCTGGGTAGTTAGGGGTGTTGGAATTTAAGGATTTTGGAAATTAGGAGATTTGGAGGTTGCAAACTTAGGGATCTGGGTAGTTAGGAGTGTTGGAATTTTAGGATTTTGGAAATTAGGAGATTTGGAGGTTGCAAACTTAGGGATCTGGGTATTTAGGGGTGTTGGAATTTTAGGATTTTTGAAATTAGGAGATTTGGAGGTTGCAAACTAAGGGATCTGGGCATTTAGGGATGTTGGAATTTTAGGATTTTGAAAATTAGGAAATTTGGAGGTTGCAAACTTAGGGATCTTGGTAGTTAGGGGTGTTGGAATTTAAGGATTTTGGAAATTAGGAGATTTGAATGTTGCAAATTTAGGGATCTAGGCAGTTAGGGGTATTGGAATTTAAGGATTTCTGAAACTAAAAGATTTGAGTGTTGCAAGCTTAGGGATCTGGGCAGTTAGGTTTATTGGAATTGAAGGATTTTTGAAATTAGGAGATTTGAGTGTTGCAAACTTAGGAATCTAGACAGTTAGGGATATTGGAATTTAAGGATTTCTGAAATTAGGAGATTTGAGTGTTGCAAACTTAGGGATGTAGACAGTTAAGAGCATTGGAATTTAAGGATTTTTGAAATTAGGAGATTTGGGTGTTGCAAACTTTTGGGAGTAGGGGTGTTTGTAATTTAGAAATTTTTAAATGTGGGAATTTGGGGATTCAGGCACTTGGAGATCAAGGGATGTGGGGATTGAGGGATTTAGAGGATGCAGGTATGCAAGGATGTAGGTATTTGGCGACCTAAGTATTTGGGGATCGAGGGATTTGAAGAATGCATGTACTTAACGATCTAAGCATACAGGGATTCATGGATCCTAATTGCTAGAAGCATATGATTCAAGAATTTAGATTTTTAGGAATTTAAGAATACAGAGAAATAATATTTGAAATTGTAAATTACAATATTTGAAATTCTAAAGATTTATGAACATAGGAATCTTGGTTTCTAAAAATTTAAGAAGTTGGAACCATTGAAGTCTAATGACGAACCAGTAATATTGAGACCTACAAATATCGAGACATTTTCCAGTACAAAATTTGTTAATTTAAAAATTGATCATAAACAGTATTACCGATATTATCATCGTATGTACACATTTGAGAAAAGCCATGTTACAGAGTGTACTTGGGAACGTAATTAGGCGAACGCGCATGTTCAGAAACAGTTTCGTGAGATCGAAGCTGATCGAAAGATTAAGTGGTTCGCAGAGCAAACGCTAGATAAAGGGGTATATTCTGAAGAAGTGAGGTCAATTGAATAGCAAACATTTCCAAATGATTTTAAAGAAAAATTTTATGTAAATCGTGGAGAGAGAAGAGTTATCGTTCGGTATCGACCGATAACCTGGATTTTATCATATCAAACGACCCCTGCGTCGGTATTTATGCGCACATCAAAGGGATCTAATCAAAGGCGAAGAAAGGCCGGGGATCAAAGAGCGTCGATCAGGGAACGCGTTCGCGAATTTATTTCTTTATCGGCAGCGTGATTCAAAGGAAAATACAGTTTGAGAGACGCGAAAACTGACAATACACGGCGATTGCACAACTCACGGGATTATAAACTAACCTCTGCGACCACGTGGGACGTCGTTATGGCAAATATCGTGACGCAGTGATTGCAAAAGCTGCCACGAAGAATTACTATTCACTCGTTGTCAATTAATGAAAACACTGAGGTATTAAATGTTCCTTTAAATTCAATGTTTAATGTGTTTAATCAGAATTTAATCTTGCTTACATAATTGCATGTTGAACGTGATATATTATATTCACTTTATTCATTCAAACAAATCTTATTTCACTTAACTGATCTAACATGAACATAACCGAGATTTAATCTGACAATCCTAATTTCAGTTAACTGAATCAACCTAACCTCACTTGAACTAATATAATCTTGAACCAATATAATTTAGGTGCACTATGTTCTTCAAACTTAATCACTGCTGAAACTGGAATTGGTTCCATATTGTTTGTGATCAGTTAATAATTATAATTATTCCTTGAAGTGTGAAGTAGATTCCATGAAGTGAATAAGGGTTGCGAGTGGCGTTTTAGCTGAAAGACATCATTGCTGTGAATGTTCGCAATTTTCAGTCAGTCTTGAAATAAAAACATTTCCTTTGAAATTTAATTAAATTAACATTCTTCTGTTAATTAATGTCTATCAAAATAAATTTAAAGTTTATTAAAATAATTTTCATGAAAAGTTTTTATAAAATTATAAATTTGCACATCTTTTAAGGTTAGGTTTGACACAAAAGTTTTCAAATAAAAATTATTGAAAAATAAAATAATAAAATTCTGTCAAGCTTTATCTTAACGACGTACGTTTATTAAAATAATTTTCATGAAAAGTTTCTACAAAATTATAAATTTGCACATCTTTTAAGGTTAGGTTTGAGACAAAAGTCTTCGAATAAAAATGATTGAATAATAAACTAACAAAATTCTGTTAAGCTTTATCTTAACGACGCACGTTTATTAAAATAATGTCCATGAAAAGTTTCTACAAAATTATAAATTTGCACATCTTTTAAGGTTAGGTTTGAGACAAAAGTCTCCGAATAAAAATTATTTAATAATAAAATAATAAAATTCTGTTAAGCTTTACCTTAACGACGTACGTTTATTAAAATAATGTCCATGAAAAGTTCCTACAAAATTATAAATTTGCACATCTTTTAAGGTTAGGTTTGGCACAAAAGTCTCCGAATAAAAATTATCGAATAATAAAGTAATAAAATTCTGTCAAGCTTTCTTATCTTATCAAAATTATAAATTTGCTTTCTTATCAAAATTATAAATTTGCACATCTTTTAAGGTTAGGTTTGAACCAAAAGTCTCCGAATAAAACTCATCGAATAATAAAGCAATAAAATTCTGTCCTTTCTTGTCTTAACGATGTACAGTTAAACATCGATGATATGGTTCGTATCGATAATCGATATCAGGTCCGCAGACAGGTGTCAGGCAAATCGATCGGATATTACGTTTAACAGAGGAATCCAATTTAAACCACGGCAATCAGATCGAAGAATGATCTTGTTCTGTATCAAGTATCAAGGCTTGATATCGCGTACTATTCGCGTTTGATCGGTGAAACAAGGCGCGAGTATCAATAATGTCAGCAAACATTAAATCCCCGCACAATGGGCTGACTGGCGTGCAGATTATCATTATGCTAACTACGCGTCCTGTCAACCTTTTGTCATAGGCATTATACGGTGCACCATGGAAATCCGTGTGACGTGTAAATACACGCTGAACGTCTATCAACCGTGACGCATTGTATTGACTTTGTGGAAACACGTATTATGAAATAAATCAATCGAATCCTCGAGGCATAAATGCCGGACTAATTATTTCGAAAGACGCAACAAGTACGTCTAAATACTCGCAATTTCATTTCGGTGTTCATTTCCGTGCTGCAATTTTCCATAAGCTAAAAATAAGTAAAATATAGAACCGCAAGGGCGGTATTTAGCCGGGAAAATTTAGGTTAGCAATTTCGACGGGTATAGAAAATAACAGGCTCGGATTTAATTAAACGTTAAGTAAAGAGCTTCGATCAGTTTTCCTTGCCAGAAAGCTTAATTAACCGAATCCCATCATCGCCCATCGCACATTCCACGCGAAACAGTTCAACGTTTTTTCGATAAATTTTTTCACCCGATATTAAACTTGGGGGAAACGGAATTAATTACTAGCTCGTGACTTCGAGCTAGAAACCGGAAAATTTGAAATCCTTTTGACAATCAATTTTAATGAAAGTATATCAGTCATGTATAATACAGTTCTGAAATAGTACAAATGTAAAATAGTAAAATAGTCTAACTGTAACATAGCAAAATGAAAGTGGAGGACTTGATCATCGAATCTTTAGTGTCTTATTGAGCAATTCTTGAGAAACTTTTAATTTCTTGACTAGAACCTTTAACATCTCGACGAGAAATGAACCTTTACCATCAAAGGACAGCTTGGCATCAAACTTTAGCATTTTAATAATCACTGAATTTTGTATACTTTATCGATCAAAGGTTAACGTCCTATCGAGCTACGAATCTTTAACTACCCCCTGTAGTTTCACGAGTCTGACGTTCAAATGCGATCTCGAATTTTAATCTGAAGTCACACTTAAAAGATCCAATATGAAATAGACATGACATTTTAACTTTATTCGATTTAATATAGTAACTACGAATAGTTCCTGACAAATCAAATGGTGAGAGGTTAATGACCATTTTATCGATCAATCTTTAATATCTTATCGACATTTCGTAAATCTGTTAAAGTGGTGGATCCAGCGGACAAGTACTAATTGAATACTTTCAGTTGGGCAATTTGTTTGGGACGAATTAACAGTTTCTCGTTATTGGAATCGTACGAACACTTGTAAATGACCACTGTCTTTAATTTATCTTTCGACAAATTGTAGAAGTCTCACACTTTTTATAGCTTCATTGTAGTGAATATTAACTGCATCAAACTTGATTAATGACCTACTTGGGAATATGACATTAACTTTAAGATTGAATTCAAACACAGATGTCTAAAGACATCATCACATGTCATTCCATAATCCTCCAACTGCATCCTTAAGAATACAATCTTTAATAACTGAGAAATGACTTATTACCAACGTAGCTATCATCACACCATTCTACAAACCTTCCTAATACAACTCCTAATCAAAGTTTCCAATCCGTTATCAGAATGCTAAACGCTACAGAAAGTTACCAGAAAACTGAAAGTTATTTATTGGCAAAAAAAGTATTTGTCGTCGGAAGACTAAAAGCCGTCCGTCGTATGTAAAATGGCAAAATAGTCCAACAGTAAAGTGGCAAAATGAAAGTGGAAGAATTTCAACCCCTTATCGTATGATGTTTGACAATCGATTTTAATTACAGTATACAACTCCTAAACCTATATAAAATAATTATGAAATAGTAGAACGGTAAAATAGCACAAAATAGTCCAACAGTAAAATAGCGAAATAGTGTAAGAGTAAAATAGCGAAATAGTCTAACAGTAAAATAGCTAAATAGTGTAAGAGTAAAATAGCGAAATAGTTCAACAGTAAAATAGCGAAATAGCGTAAGAGTAAAATAGCGAAATAGTCCAACAGTAAAATAGCAAAATAGTCCAACAGTAAAGTAGCTAAATAGTGTAAGAGTAAAATAGCTAAATGGTGTAAGAGTAAAATAGCGAAATAGTCCAACAGTAAAATAGCGAAATAGTCCAACAGCAAAATAGCGAAATAGCGTAAGAGTAAAATAGCGAAATAGTCCAACAGTAAAATAGCGAAATAGCGTAAGAGTAAAATAGCGAAATAGTCCAACAGTAAAATAGCAAAATAGTCCAACAGTAAAATAACGAAATAGTCCAACAGTAAAATAGCGAAATAGCGTAACAGTAAAATAGCGAGCGCAAGAGTATAAAATAAAACACTAAACCAACGCAAGAAACAATTCCAAAATAGTCCAACAAAATAGTAAAACTAGCAGTATAATAGCAAAATAATAATACAAGAAAAGAATGACATAGCAGCATTCGCAGTTGGCATGTACGCACCGCCGAGACAGCTTTACAATTATTTTCTCGTTTCTGTGGTATTATTGGCCCGCGTCTGTGGCGGTCGGCGAATCACGACCGTCACGAAAACGATATTTACGTACGAAGGTTTATCAGCCTCGTTAGCCGAAAGAGGAGGCGCACGCTATTCAATTTTGCCCGGTTTCCTGCCGGACCTTGATCGAATCCCGCCCACGGCCAACGAAATTTCGATTTCGTTGCTTGCCCGTGAAAATACGGGAAAATTAAGGAAAACCCGTAGACGGAGTAATCACCGGTGAGACAATATTGCCTCGATCTATACTTGTTAGCTAACCCCACGTTTGTTAGCCTCCTCACGTTTGTGACTTTTGTAAATGTATGTATAAACATGTGCAAAACGTTTAAATATACAGGGTGTCTATATTTAAGAGTGACGGTCAGGATATGTCAAGAATTATTATATTATATGTTATATATATGTACATACATAATTAATGTAACATATGGTGAGGTAACGTAAATGATGATGAAGTTTCATTTTTTAAATAGAACCACATATTTTTTTTTTATCAAGTGATTATTAAGACTGGTTCGTTAAGATTTTATATGAATTTTTGTTAAGAATTTGTCAAGAATTCGTTCAATTTTTATTAATTTTTAATGTATGACATGTTACAGTTTCTTACAATAGCACATTATTAGGTACATACTGTATGTACAGTATAAGCGAAGGGTTAGATGTTCGTACAAGTCGAATCGAAACTATTGACAGCTTTGTACAAACAGTTTACGAAGTAGAATGATTCGGGGAAATCCATGTTCCTTGGCGGGCGTAACACCGTGGCTGAAAAGGAAACGCAACATAACAAGACCATCTCGTTACTCGACGTCCGTTACGAGAGAAGCACTAGTCTACGTTTGAGTGGCTCGTTTTCCGACCGGGAAAGGGCTTCTTCCTGAAGAGCACCGACCAACGGAAAGAACAAAACACACCGCGAACGTCGTCGAATTACGCGAAATATTCTAACGAGATATCGTTGCGATCCTAGATTTTTACACTCCAAACGATTTTCACTCCTCTTTCTTCTACGACGATCCACTCATTCTTTAACTTCGCGTTATATTGCCACGAGTATTACTACGCGTGTCACATTTTTGTATATTATATTGGTACTATTGCATATTATATATACACAACTGCATATTACGAGGTGTGACACAAAAGTAACGAGACTAGGTCTGTAGCTTGAAAAAACAATGGAATTGGCAGGAATTGTTTTTGTGGCATCATCTCACATGCCTCCTCTATCCGTGTTGCCAATTTCGATTGAATCGGTCATACCATTTGGAAGTACTGCGTTATTTAGTGAACACGTGCAACTGCATTCTGCCGGAAAAATGTCTAACGTAAAAACCGAACAGCGAATAAACATCAAGTTTCTTGTAAAATTTGTTGAAATCTTTTGTAACATGTGATGAGACATGGATTTTTACCTATGACCCAGAAAGTAAGCGCCAGTCAATGGAGTGGAAGTCTCCAGGATCCCCAAAACCCAAAAAAGCACGCATGTCAAAATCAAAATTCGACATTAATGGAATTGTAATGATTGAGTGGTTTCCCAGTGGTCAGACTGTTAACTAACACTATTACATTGAACTACTAAAAAGACTTCGTGAAAAAATTAGGAAAAAAAGGCCACAGTTGTGAAGCGATGGATGGCTGTTGCACCAGGACAATGCACCCGCTCACACGGCACCGTCTGCCAAGCAGTTTCTGACCAGTAAAAATATTACTGCGATGGCGCATCTTCCTTATTCACCTGATTTGGCTCCATACGACTTCTTTTTATTTCCTAAAGTTAAATTTTGCTTAATGGGAACCCATTTCACCTCAGTTAGAGGTTCAGGCAGAAACGGAGAATTTCCCGAAGGGACTTCCAAAAACCTCGTTCCAGAACTGTTACCAGCAATGGCAGCACCGAATGCAAAAGTGTGTGAATGCTGAAGGGACTACTTTGAAGGTGATAATGTCACGGAGAACTGATTCTGCAGGTACAATGATTTATTGGACTAGTCTCGTTACTTTTGTGTCACACCTCGTATATTGACACTATTGCATATAGTGTCTATATAATAATATAGACACTATTGCATATTATATTGACACAATTGCATATTATATTATATTGACATTGTGTTAAATTTCCATGATGTTATTCAATAAAAAAAATATTAAAGGAACATGGAAAATAAAGGTTGGTCAAAACCTACATCAATTTTCACTATAGAGAATAACGTGTTAGGGCACAATAGTTATAGTAGCCTATAATTTACTTGCCGCGATACATGCAAGAAAAAGGTCAGGAAGAAAGTTTTGAATTTACGACAGGAATTTGATATATTGCCCGAAAGTTGCACGAGTGCATAGAGGGTTAATCGATCACCAGACATGATTTATTATACCTTGCACGCGCTGAATGGATCAATTGTTTCGAAAAATGACAATCACCTTGTAAGGTGTACAGAGTGTCTCACAACTAGTGTAACTCGTTGAATTGGTGGGTTTTGAGATTCTGAATAAGATTTTCCTTTGCAAGAATTTGATCTGAAGCTTCGTTTTTGAGTTATTGAAGAAAAACATGGACCAATCGGAGCGCGAGGATTATTACGCGTTGGACTACTACGCGTCGAATATATACGCATTGGATTAGTACGCGTTGGATATCCACACGCTGTATTAGTACGCGTTGGATTACCACGCATTAGATTCCTACGCTTAGAATTACCACGCGTTGCATTATTACGCGTTGTATTACTATGCGTCGAATATCCACGCGTTAGATTACTACGCGTTGGATATCCACACGCTGTATTAGTACGCGTTGGGTTACTACTCAATGGATTACTACGCGAAGGATTACCACGCGTTGCACTACCACGCGTTGCATTATTACGCGTTGGATTACTACGTGTAGAATATGCACGCGCTAGTTTACTACGCGTTGGATATCCACACGCTGTATTAGAACGCGTTGGGTTACTACGCATTGATTTACTACGCGTCGGATTACCACGCGTTGCATTACCACGCGTTGCATTACTACGCGTTGAATTACTACGCGTAGAATATGCACGCGCTAGATTACTACGCGTTGGAAATCCACACGCTGTATTAGAACGCGTTGGATTACCACGCATTGGATTAGCACGCGTAGGACTACCACGCGTTGCATTACCACGCGTTGCATCACCACGCGTTGGATTACTACGTGTAGAATATGCACGCGCTAAATTACTGCGTATTGGATATCCACACGCTGTATTAGAACGCGTTGGATTACCACGCATTGGATTACTACGCGTAGGACTACGACGCGTTGCACTACCACGCGTTGCATTATTACGCGTTGGATTACTACGTGTAGAATATGCACGCGCTAGTTTACTACGCGTTGGATATCCACATGCTGTATTAGTACGCGTTGAATTGCCACGCATTGGATTACTACGCGTAGGACTACCACGCGTTGCAGTACCACGCGTTGCATTACTACGCGTTGGATTACTACGCGTAGAATATGCACGCGCTAGATTACTACGCGTCGGATATCCACACGCTGTATTAGTACGCGTTGAATTGCCATGCATTGGATTACTACGCGTAGGACTACCACGCGTTGCATTTCCGCGCGTTGCATTATTACGCGTTGAATTACTACGCGTAGAATATGCACGCGCTAGATTACTACGCGTTGGATATCCACACGCTGTATTAGAACGCGTTGGATTACCACGCATTGGATTACTACGCGTAGGACTACCATGCGTTGCATTACCACGCGTTGCATCACCACGCGTTGCATTATTACGCATAGAATATGCACGCGCTAGATTACTACGCGTTGGATATCCACACGCTGTATTAGTACGCGTTGAATTGCCATGCATTGGATTACTACGCGTAGGACTACCACGCGTTGCATTTCCGCGCGTTGCATTATTACGCGTTGAATTACTACGCGTAGAATATGCACGCGCTAGATTACTACGCGTTGGATATCCACACGCTGTATTAGAACGCGTTGGATTACCACGCATTGGATTACTACGCGTAGGACTACCATGCGTTGCATTACCACGCGTTGCATCACCACGCGTTGCATTATTACGCATAGAATATGCACGCGCTAGATTACTACGCGTTGGATATCCACACGCTGTATTAGTACGCGTTGGATTACTACGCATTAGTTTACTACGTGTTGGATTACCACGCGTTGGATATCTACGCGTCATCCGAAGCTGCCGTTCTCGTGTCTGCGCACGCGTAATCCTCGCGCTCTGATTAGTCCGTGTTTTTCCTTAATAATTCAGAAACGAAGCTTCAGATCGAATTTTTGCAAAGGGAAATTTTATTCAGAATCACGTCAGCAACCCCCTATTTCAGAGACCTACACTAGTTGTGAGACACCCTGTACACTAACAATAATTTCCTAGCAAGCGAATCAAACTGTAAGAGGATGACGAAAAATAGAAGAACGGAAGTAACAATATAATATCAGGATTTAATGACGTTCAGAACACAACCGTAATTCACAAAATTTTAATAATGAATGAATCACTTATTTATTACAATTGTCTTCGCAATTAATTCAAAACGATCACTCTTTTCGCTTGCTTGAAAAACAACCGCATCATACATCGATGTCTAATCGATATACTGTCATGCTGAGGCTTTACATTCATTATACGGTATCAAAAATGAAGTTTGCGCAATCAGACTAATGTACAAAGAAATGTTTACAGAAAGAAATAATACCCCTTAATCCTAGCTCGAATAAAATCTGTTTGAAACCAAAATTTGCAAATAATTTGTCCGCTAAATATTAACATATGTTAAAGAACGGTAATCAACGCGGTAATTAATAATTCACGTAGCTAAAACCGAAAGACAAATACAGAAGTCGGAATATCGATTAATCAGACAACGGTATATCAATTAGCGGAACTGTATCATAAACTCGGCTAAACACCACAGTTTCGCTTTAATTAACAGATTACGGTCAGCCGCCGCGTTTCGTCGAAGACCATTTACACTGAAATAACCCCGACAATTTTCCTCGAAAGCAAGAATTCCTCGTAAAAACCGGTAGATTGCGCGGTCAATGGAGAATAGAATTCGCTTTCATTCACGGTGTGTATCTACCCCGTACGCCATGGAACGTGGCATAACGTTTACGGCGATTGTCATTGAGAATCGTGGCTTCGAAGGTTGGAAATATGAATGGAAACTTCGGTCCGCACGAACGGACAGGAAACTCGTCCTGAATGTAAATCGATCTCACTTCCTGCGGTCATCCCGTGTACAACCACTTTTGAACTTGTTACCCTCCGTTTCGTTCCGCACGGAAATTGTTAATAATTACCACCGACACGCCGAACAATCGATCCTTTCGCCTGGATAATTCGGTGAATTACGGTCTTTCTTCGATTGTTCTTAATTAACTGCCAATTAACTACTCCTCCCGTATCGGATCAATTATCCTCAATAGTCACACTCCGTGAGCATTCTCGCTTCAACGGGAAAATTACAGGAATAATATTTTTATCTTGTAAATACGATTTCTTAACGAGTACCTTAATGGCTCTGAAAGGGAACCTTCATTCGGAACAAACGACTCTGATGCTTATCTATTTACAATTTATCAAGGTCTACGAGGTCTATGTATGGCAATCGGGGATCTAATTTATGAGTCTCGCAATCTATACATTATGTGAGCTGTGTTCCGCAAGCTTCGATATATGGAGCGTAAAGCCTTGGTGCTTATGAGATACTTGAGGTGCGAATTATTGAAATAAAATTACAAAATGCACGCAATTTAATGACAGTAATGTTTGTGACAATATTACTTGCCACATCATAAAAGCTTGGTATTCATGAGACACTTGAAGTGCAAACTATAGAAAGAAAATTACAAAATGTATACAATTTAATGACAGTAATGTTTGTGACAATATTACTTGTCACATCATAAAAGTTTGGTATTTATGAGACACTTGAGGTGCAAACTATTGAAAGAAAATTGCAAAATACACACAATTTAAGGACAGTAATGTTTGTGACAATATTACTTGCCACATCATAAAAGCTTGGTACTCATGGGACACTTGAGGTGCGAACTATTGAAAGAAAATTACAAAATGCACATACTTTAATGACAGAAATATTTGTGACAATATTACTTGCACATCATGAAAGCTTGGTACTCATGAGACACTTGAAGTGCAAACTATTGAAATAAAATTACAAAATGAATACAATTTAATGACAGTAATGTTTGTGACAATACTACTTGTCACATCATAAAAGTTTGGTACTCATGGGACACTTGAGGTGCAAACTATTGAAATAAAATTACAAAATTAATACAATTTAATGACAGTAATGTTTGTGACAATACTACTTGTCACATCATAAAAGCTTGGTACTCATGGAACACTTGAGGTGCGAACTATTGAAAGAAAATTGCAAAATGCACACAATTTAATGACAATAATATTTGTGACAGTACCACTTGCCATACAGTAACAATTATTTCAAATATATAATATCTATACTTGGAACAAAATGTACATAATTTAATGACAATAATGTTTGCGACAATACCTTGCCACATAATAAACCTTGGTATTCATGGGACACGTGAGGTGTGAACTATTAAAAGAAAATTCCAAAATACACCCAATTTAATGACAATAATATTTGTGACAGTACCACTCGCCATACAGTAACAATTATTTAAAATATATAATATCTATACTTGCAACAAAATGTACATAATTTAATGACAATAATGTTTGCGACAATACCTTGCCACATCATAAAGCCTTGGTACTCACCACACACTTGAGGTGCACATAAGCTATTTAAAAATGTATCAGTAGTTTGTAATTATCTTGTATCAGTAGTTTGTACCTATTTCTCTATGTAACAACAGTATAATTACAGTGATAGCAACAGTTGCAACAGTAGCGATAGTCGTAACAAGACCATGTCACAGAAAAGCTTAATAACATCAGCTAGTCGATCAGCACCTGACCTGTCAATAAATTATGCCACAGAAGAAAGACAAAGTTCCCGTGGCGACAAGGTTAATTACGAGGTATCGAGTTGATTAATTCGAGTTCGCGAGTTAGATTCATTCTATCAGACGTGCACGTGTTTCGCGAGCCCCCTCTGGTTAGCCTCATCAACGTCTTGGCTCGAAGATCGAACGGAAGGAAAGAGTGCTTCCCCAGGGGTCGCTGATTGATTCGTTGGCAAGGTTAGCTTCCAGCTGTTCCTCTGATGTTTCGGAATCGTTGACAGCATAATTATACACCACTTGTAGCCACTTTTTAAAACTGATCAGCCTTTATCGAAACTGTCTTCGGTCAAAATATTTAAGTTTCTTTAAAAGACTTAAATTTTTTTAATTAATTATAGTAAGCTACTAGGTCAGTTTTCGATAGTGAACTAGTCGAGTTCTCATAGGAACTGTTTTGGAGAAACATCGACTCTCATTTACATAGATATGTAGATGCACCGATCTTCGATCAGATGACAATCATTTGGCGGTATGAGGATGAGTGTGGGTTTAATGAGAATTTGGGGTTGTGAGAGTTGGGGGATTTGGTAATTGAGAACTTGGGAATTTGGGAATGAGGGAATTGGGGAAGGTGGGAATTGGGAAAGGTGGAAATTGGGGAAGGTGGGAATTGGGGAGTGTGGGAATTGGGGAATGTGGAAATTGAGGAAATGTGGGAATTGGGGAAGGTGGGAATTGGGGAAGGTGGAAATTGGGGAAGGTGGAAATTGGGGAATGTGGGAATTGGGAAAGTGGTAATTGACGAAGGTGGAACTGGGGAATGTGGAATTGAGGAAGGTGGGAATTGGGAAAAGTGGAAATTGGGGAAGGTGGAAATTGGGGAATGTAGAAATTGGGGAAGGTGGAAATTGGGGAATGTAGAAATTGGGGAAGGTGGGAATTGGGGAATGTAGGAATTGGGGAATGTGGGAATTGGGGAAGATGGGAATTGGGGAATGTAGAAATTGGAGAAGGTGGGAATTGAGGAAGGTGGGAATTGGGGAAAATGGGAATTGACGAAGGTGGAATTGAGGAATGTGCGAATTTGGGAAAGTGGGAATTGACAAAAGTGGAATTGGGGAATGTAGTATTGAGGAATATCGCCAAATGCTCAAATTCATCTTTATATCCCATAATTAAAGTCTTTTTCTATTTCTAATTCCCTTCAATAAACTACTCCTAACCCTACGATTATACCAGAAACACAATTTACTAAGTGCCAGGTTGAAACTTAATTTACTAAATGACAAAACTGAAAAATGTACTAAATGACAATCCTGCTCTTTCTCTATCCCAGTATTTTTTCTAATGGAAATGTGCAATCCTCTCGAAGCGTCTTGAAACAGTCGATTCCAGAAAGCGTCTCGAGGAAGCGTTTTCCGGATGTTCTGGGTCAAGTATGGGGTCGTAAAAAGAGGCAAAGCGTGCGCGTACTATTAAAAGGAGGCTGCGCCTAGTACCGATTGTTCGCGGCGCCGTTCGGAAAAACGAGCACAGAAACACGTTAACGAACAATCTACGGTATGGACTATTGTTCTCTTAATGGCATAGGAGCGGGGATATTCAGGATGTCAACGTCATTACGGATGCACGAATCCGAAGTACGGCATTAACCCACTTTTGTTTAATCACAAAGGCGATCTACGAGTTCAACGTCTCGTTTGGCGCCACTGGAGCTAATTGCTTACCTTTCGATTACGATGACCGTGAAACGACAGATACTTCTGCTAATAGCTGCTTGGATAAACTTACATTCATCCTTCCGATAGGATTCAGTTAACGAAAGCTTCCTCGAACTAACTCGCGTGATTTGCTACTACAACATCGCAACAGCTAATTAATAGCAGAACTAACGTAGAACTAATTCTACTTTATTGAGGTTGTTCTTCTGTAGAGACTTTCCTCTTATTCCACTATTTTGTTCGTTGCTTTGTTTCTTTATTCAAGTTACCCTCACTGTATTTAAATTACCCTCATTAGCAGAAATAACCTTCTGACAAGGAATCATTTGATACCATTTTGTGTATACAATTGACAATTGTTTATATGATAACAGCATCTAATAGAAAGTATTTGAGTCTATCAAAAGTAGAAACATGACAAGTTCTTTGCGAGAGGCGACATGTTGGCACTTGATTTAATATAATAATCTGACATGAACATTTTTTAACTAACTCCACAATATTACACGCGTGATAAAGTACATAGTGGAACAACAGTAAAAATTATGAGCAAATAAATAACCTCAAAAGAATTCATTTTAATATAGACATGTTTATGTCTAAATGTCATTTTTGTTATGTCAATGTCATGTTATGTCATTTTAATATAAACAAGTTTGAAAGTTTGCAAGATTTGTCTTCAAATTACAATACCGATAAAGAGTGTCGACAAAACGTCCTCAGACATCAAACAGAGAAGCTGAAGCAGCAAGTGCATCGCTGTTAAATGAGGGATTAAAGCGAACGTTATAAGCGAAAGGGTTAACGCTTTCGTTTCCGCGGTAATTCGATCGCGGCTGCAATATAGCCTCGTGCGAAAGGAATAAGAGAATCTGAGGGAGGCTGCGTAGCCTTAAGGCTGGCCTAGATGAAGCGACGAGAGTGTCAGTCATCCGGTCAACAACCCGTCGCCCGCTTGGAAATGACGCGGTATCGCGTGCCTTCGTCCATTAACCCGGTTAATCGTACGCTCGTTAATTCCCATTTCGCCGCTTCTGATCCGCTCGCGTTTCGCCTCCTAATTTTCCCGCGGCCCTCGCTGATACAGCGTCTCGAAATCTTTTCTACCCCTTAACTGTTCTTTTACTACGATTTTTATTTTAAAACTGTTATTTCAATTTTTGTTGAACAGGAACCATGTGGAATTTGGGAATGTAGGAATAAAGTTTTAGTAACTGTCCTTTTATTAAATAGAACACAATTAACTCACAATACGAGCGCAATAACCAATTGAACTATGCAACGTGATAAAATCGTAAAACGTAGAATCGTATAACTTCTCGCGGCGTTTCGTACGTCAAGATCGTTCAACTTCCGTTTTTAAAGTGATAGACTAACATTACTTTTTCGAAACGCTAGAAACCACTTCCGTACAACATTTCACACCGTTCCTTTCATTAATCATCATTCACACCTGCAGACGTACACACAATTTCACAGTGGTTGCCAAATTATACATATGTTACGGTGAAAGACCGAAATTGGTGAATGTCCGAAATAAAAGTAGTTAGCATACATATTTCGGACATTCACCGGTGAATGTCGACATTGACCAATTTCGGTCTTTCACCGTAACACATACATTCTACATCAAACCATACATACTCGTAAATATATTACACTCCCACAGGAATGTGGAATTGGGGAATGTGGGAATTGCAGAATGTGGAATTGGGAAATGTGGGAGTTCGGGAATGAGGAATTGGGGAATGTAGGGATCGAGGAATGTGGGAATCGGGCAATGTGGGAATTGGAGAATGTGGAATTGGGAAATGTGGGAATCGGGGAATTTGAGAATTTGGGGAAAGTGGGGATTGGAGAATGTGGAATTGGGAAATGTGGGAGTTGGGGAATGTAGAATTGGGGACTGTGGGAATTGGGGAATGTGGAATTGCGGAGGGTGGATATGGGGAATGTGGGAATTTGGAAACTTTGGAATTTGGGAATGTGGATTGGGGGAATGTGGGAATTGCGGAGTGTGGAGTTGGGGAATGTGGGAATTGGGAAATGTGGAATTGGAAAATGTGAGAATTTGGGAACTCGGGAATTCGGCAACTTGGATAGGAACATCCTCCGTTGAACATAACCTTCAAATTTAATCGGACCTTAAAGGTGAACATGACCTGTTACCATAGTTTGTAACCATACTAAAACCCCTCATGTGGAGTTTAAACCTTATGTTTATACAATAATTTATACGTAGAAAATTAAATATTAATTGTACTCAACCTTATACTGTTATTTAAATTACTTAATTCTCTTACAGTCTAGTATGTTTATAAATGTAAGGTTTCATCTTATACACCGAACTTTTACAGCAAGTTTGTGTCGTAAATCGAAACGTCTGAAAAATGTAGTTTTTATTATGCTTTTCCCGTTAATGACGAGAAATAGAACTGTCAACAGATACGAACAGAGTCACATATTTGCGCGAAAGAATCCTTGAACGCTATCTTCTGTAAACTCCGAGTTATGCAACACGGTTGACTCAACGATAAAGATTAAGCGAGAGGATGAGCAACACTCGATGGGTGACTGACCTTTTCCTGCCCATTCTCTACATTTTTCTGCTCAAGCATCTATGGTCAACGATCCTAAAAACGAGGATAAAAAGACAGTCAATAAGTTGTAGGGCGAGAACATTAACTGAGATGTACATCTGATTACTAACAATAAATGATTTTTAAAAATTTTCATCAAGTGTAAGAACAGCGAATTAATATTAAACCTGTTAACACTTAGCTTGCCTTAGGCATATAATATTTAGTTTGAAATTAAAAATGAGTTTGAAAAATAAAGAAACGATGAAATTAGTACACACACATATATTATTTATCCTATTGAAAATTAATACTGGATAAACTAATACTCAAAGAATGCTCTTTAACAAAATGTGTATCTTATAAGAAAATTATGGAGAAACTTGTGGAGCAATCATTAGATCAGTTTTAGTGTTAACAAACCGATCTGGTGTAATACTTTGTCGAGCGAAATAAGAAAACCGACTAATTGAATTCTCGCGATATTTTCGTGCGCAGACTAAGTCCATAGAGAACGAGAACGCGTACGTCTGAAATTGTTTCGCGAGAGTGTATTATCCAATTACGGAGAACATCTCGGCTATTCATGGAAGGAGGAATAATGCTAAGGCATCTCTTAATACAGGGAGCCGCAGCGTGAGTTGTTGCCGCGGCAATCTAGCGAAAGCTAGACGAGACGCGACATCAGAAACCACCGAAATAGCTTTCCCAGCTACTTCCCGCTTTAATAAATTCCTGTCCCCTTCCACCTCGCCGCGAACCTTTCGTCGGAGCACCTCCTCGAGATTTTCCGAAAAATTCGGAAAAAAGAACGCCGCGATATCCGCCGCTGCAAGATTGCATTTTCAACCACCTTGCGATTTCTCCGACCTGAATGTAACGAATTTTTGAATTTGCATACATATTTGATAATTTCACGCGGAGATACGTTTTGGATATTAAAAAAGATTATTGTAAAATTGTTATTGTGCTTGTAAAATTCTTTTTGTTATATTAACTCTGCATTGTTCGAAGGTTGAGATAGATATTTACGCTGTTCAGGACGTTGTTCGTGCACGATGTGAATCGTACATTTAAACGTTGGCTGTACGTGATGTTAATCATAAACATGATGTTAATCCAAACAGACAGGTGTAATATGTAAGGCGAAATGGGTAGCTGCTATTTAGAGAGCTGGACTAACATTTAGAGAACTGAAGGATGCAATTTTTTTAGAAAGCACTAGGATTATTTTCATCTTTGACTTCCATGCAAATTTATGTATATTTAATTCTGTAAATATAGTTTTCTTGGAGTGAATATATATATATATATATATATATTACCACATTCCCCAATTCCACATTTTCCAATTCCCACATTCTCCAATTCCACATTCCCCAAATCCACATACTCCAAATCCACATACTCCAATTCCCACATTTCCCAATTCCACATTCCCCAAATTCTCAAATTCCCCGATTTCCACATTCCCCAAATCCACATACTCCAATTCCCACATTTCCCAATTCCACATTCTCCAATTCCCACATTCCCCAAATTCTCAAATTCCCCGATTTCCACATTCCCCGATTCCCACATTTCCCAATTCCACATTCTCCAATTCCCACATTCCCCAAATTCTCAAATTCCCCGATTCCCACATTCCCCGATTCCCACATTTCCCAATTCCACATTCTCCAATTCCCACATTCCCCAAATTCTCAAATTCCCCGATTCCCACATTCCCCGATTCCCACATTCCCCGATTCCCACATTCCCCAATTCCCACATTCCCCAATTCCCACATTCCCCAATTCCCACATTCCCCAATTCCCACATTCCCCAATTCCCACATTCTCCAATTCCCACATTCCCCAATTCCACATTCCCTAATTCCACATTCCCCAATTCCACATTCTCCAATTCCACACTCCCCAATTACACATTTCTGTGGGAGAGTAATATATTTAAGAGGTGCGATCATTAAGTTCCGGGACTGGTCCCGTATATGCAGATAAAGTCACGTGTTTCAAATTTGGCTACTATCCTCTTCAAAGTAGTCTCCTTGTGCAGCTATGCACCGATCCCAGAGCCTCTGCCATTTTTGGAAAGCTTCCTAGAAGTCTTCTTGTTGAAGCGTGTCAAGCACCTGCTGCGATTCGCGTTGAATCTCGTCCACCGTGTCAAATCGGCGACCCTTGAGCTTTAATTTCATTTTGGGAAACAAAAAGAAATAACAGGGTTCCAAATCTGATGAATACGGAGGGTGAGGAAGGACGACAATTTTCCATGTTTCTTTTTTTTTATGTCCCTCTGTTCCAATTTGGAGTCCATCGTGATTTCGCAAAGGAGAGCGTGCGTATGCTACCATAAACTTGTATAACACGGGATTCAATGAAGATATCGCTTCCAAACTTCGTGTCACATGTCTCGAAGATTGTTATTCTTATGTTCTGCGAGCGCATGTCAATCGTGTCATTCGTTTGGTCACAGCAGACACAATCCTGGAACTTAATGATCGCACCTTGTATGTATGGTTTGATGTAGAATGTATGTACAATTTGGCAACCACTGTGAAATTGTGTGTATATCTGCAAGTGTGAATGATGATTAATGAAAGAAACGGCGTGAAATGTTGTGCGGAAGTGGTTTCTAGCGTTTTGAAAAAGTAATGTTAGTCTATCACTTTAGAAACGGAAGTTGAACGATCTTGACGTACGAAACGCCGCGAAAAGTTATACGATTCTACGTTTTACGATTTTACCACGTTTCATAGTTCAATTGATTATTGTGTTCGTATTGTGAGTTAATTGTGTTCTCTTTAATAAAAGGATAGTTATTAAAACTCTATTCCTACATTCCCCAATTCCCATATCTATTTAAATATCCCTAATTTATTTTCCTTTCGTTCCAATACGAAAAGTGGCCACTAAATCTAGTGGCAATTTCCTTTTTATCGACATCCTTTATTTGGAGCGCGTGCAACTGTAACAAAAGAATCGGGGGCGATGGATAGGAATTTCGACTTTTGTCATTTCCCGTTCAGCGTGATTTAAGCTTCTCTATGGGCAAAGAGCACTTTGTTGTACCACTAACTTTAAACGGGTTATCTTTATGGGATCTCAGGGCGGCTTTAGGTATTGATCGGTTAGAGCACAAGTAATGTTACTTGGCCATTTTCTCAGAATAGTGGTGGATACAGTTCACCGGGTTGAACATAACGTTTTCACGAGATTTCTGAATACAATGTCTATTGGTATTGTAAATACTTGGAAGAATTCAGGAAAATTCCAGGTACGATGTCAAGGTTGAACAGTCATGCTTGTTTGTTTATGGCCGTTACATTAGCATCGCCTTCCATTCGACTTCATTAAATATACAGTGTTTACGAACATTTGTGGATATATGCATGCTCTTGTTATTCATGTGAACACACAGAGCCAAGCTTCTTTAAGAATATTTGGTAAATTCGACCATGAGGCTCGATGACTGCAAAAATGGAGTTTTTAGAAGTACAGCACTCACCAGACTTCACCACAGTAACATTCTTGCAATAAAAGCATGTTTATTAACACGTTGACTGCCACACTAAAGCAATTTTCAACTGCATCCAGCAGTGTTTTAATTTTTCCAAATATTTTCACTGTAATAATATATTATTACATTTATTTTCCATAGATCCATGCAATTAATGCTAGAATTATCGACACATGTTAAATCAGTATAGAAATTTAAGTGTCACCCATATGTGGCTGATGTGGCAGTCAATGTGCTAAAGTCGAATTTTCGAAGATGTTTCAGACCTTCGTTTCAGGTGTTTTGAAAAGAATTTATTTTATTAAACATTTAACGCAGCTTCAGCGTCGAAATCAATAGCCGGAGAAACTTCACCGCCATCACGCGTGCACTTGATGCATGTCTCGTGAACAATTGTTCGTGGACTCAGATAACATCAACTAGGTCAGCTTTTCAACCTTGTTGTCAGGTGTTCGTAGCACGAGTATGCAAACGTGGACCAACGATACGTTCATTCAAGATCGAAATTCCCAACTACAATTAAACGGTCTTGCAATCTGCAAGAATTAATGAATTTTTCATTTTTATAAAAGAACACGTTTTTTGTGATAACGTGACTGGTTTGAGGCGACGCAAAAAGTTAGGCATATACAAGGACAAGCGTGAATCATGCGGCTGTTCGTGGAAACGTGAATAAATCAGTCTGACCTCTTGCCAAATCAACCAGCAGTTTACCGAACTTCGTCCTCTCCGAATACTTGCACGGCTGAATCCGGTTTCTTATTAAGAACGAGGTTTTTTATTTCCGTTACTGATTACATCTCATTAGTATCGCAATCATCGGCGAAACTGGAGGCTCGAATTGCGAAAGAATTGCTCTTCGTATTTTTAGTCACTCGATATTTTGGTCAACGGTGTGCTGGAGTGTTGGTCCACTTGATAAAACACACACATGTATATATATATTCTTACGAAATTTTGTGATGGAGAAATTTTCCCGGAGATGTTGGAGTTTTGAATTTTGGCATCTGCGGGGATAAGTTGGGGAAGGTGGAAAATTGGCGGTATGAGGATGAGTGGGGGTTTGAGAATTTGGGGTTGTGAGAGTTGGGGGATTTGTGGATTTGGGCATTTGGTAATTGAGAACTTGGGAATTGGGGAATGTGAAATTGGGGAATGTGGAGTTGGGGAATGTGGGAATTGGGGAATGTGGGAGTTGGAGAACATGGGAGTTGGAGAATGTAGAATTGGGGAATGTGGGAGTTGGAGAATGTAGAATTGGGGAAAGTGGAATTAGGGAATGTGGGAATTGGAGAATGTGGAGTTAGGGAATGTGGGAATTGGGAAATGTGGGAATTGGGGAAGGTGGGAATTGGGGAATGTAGGTATTGGAAAATGTGGGAATTGGGAAATGTAGAAGTTGGAGAATGTGGGAATTGGAGAATGTGGAATTGGGAAATGTGGGAATTGTGGAATATGGAATTGGGAAATGTGGGAATTGTGGAATGTGGAACTGGGAAATGTAGGAACTGTGGAATGTGGAATTGGGAAATGTGGGAATTGTGGAATGTGGAATTGGGAAATGTAGGAATTGGAGAACGTGGGAATTGGAGAATGTGGAATTGGGAAATGTGGGAATTGCAGAATGTGGAAATTGGAGAATGTGGAAATAGGGAACGTGGGAATTGGGGAATGTTGGAAGTTGGAAAACTTACTAACCGATTCGTCATTTCATCAAAACCGTTGAAGGATTCAATCAAAGCCTTGTCACAATCAAAAAACCGTTTCCAACCTTGAAACGATAACAGCATTTCTTTTAATTAGCGCCACAGCGTTCCCTGTTGCAACATCTCGCAAAATCTCCCGAAAAAACTGTAGACAAAAGGAAGACACGAGACCGTAGGAACAGAGCTTTTATAGCGGTCGCGGGAAAGATGGATGAAGACAAGCAATTGCAGGACGGTCGGTTTTTTTTTGTTCGCTGCCCTCTTCCGGTTGAAAGTACGCCTCGTAAATTTGTCCTGATACGGGCGAATCGAAAAATCTCGATGAACCGTGAACGGAAATGGAGGTCGTACGTTTGTCTGGGCCGTGGCATCGTTGTTACATTATTATTTCCATTACCGACGATCGATCGATTACGGAGGCATCGATTCCTTTCGGGCCGCCTCTATTTCGCCGTTATCGGCGAGAAACCGATAACTTCCGACGCGAAAACAAGACGAACCCATGGAAGGAGACCAAAAAATCGCGATGTAAACGTTTCGTGGAACCGAGGCGGTTCAATTAAAATACCGTTGCAGTTTCATTCACCGATTCACTCTTCTTTCTTTCGTTTCCTCTCCATTCGTCACGTGGATCGGTTCTTTACTGTACTATCAACAGTTTATCTAGCAAAAATTTGCTAACCAAGGGGAATTTATGATATGCTCTGGAAATTTGGGTCTTCAAGTCCGGGAATTCTTTGCGGGTTCAAATTGGGGGAGTTGAAAATTTTTGAACCTCGAATTTTAAAATTGATGATTATTATGCATGTCATGATTATTATATAGAACATATATGAATATTGTTATGATTGTATGTATGTATGCATGTGTGTATGTTTATATGTACGTTTGTATGCATGTATGTATGTGTTTATGTATGTCTGTATGCATGTATGTATGTGTTTATGTATGTCTGTATGTATGCATGTATGTATGTATGCGTATGTATATATGTATGAATGTGTGTATGTATGTATGTATGTTTGCATATGTGTATGTATATAAACATATATCTGTATGTATGTCTGCATGTGTGTATGTATGTATACATATATTTTTATGTATGCTGCATGTGTGTATGTATGTATGTATGTATGTCTGCATGTGTGTATATATGTATGTAATGTCTGCATGTGTGTATGTATGTATGTCAATGCTGCATGTGTGTATGTATGTATGTATGTCTGCATATGTGTATGTATGTATACATATATTTTTATGTATGCCTGCATGTGTGTATGTATGTATGTATGTCTGCATGTGTGTATGTATGTATGTATGTATGTCTGCATATATGTATGTATGTATACATATATTTTTATGTATGTCTGCATGCGTGTATGTATGTATGTATGTCTACATGTGTGTATGTATGTATGTATATCTGTATGTGTCTGTACGTATGCACATATATTATGACGTACGATGTGCCTCGCAGATCTTGAAATTCAGAAACTGCAAGACTCGTCATTCCAAGAACACAGAAACCTAAAGATCCAATGCGAAGACGTAAATCTAAAAGCAGAAGAATGTAGAAATCCAAAGAGTAGGAATTTGAAGATTTGTATCTGCTTCGACGAAGAAGCGTGCGTTGCAAGTGTAAGTTCGCAGAAGGTTCATAAATAAAACTCGAACAATCGTTCCCCGATTTCGAGCCACACCGGTCGATTGTTTTTCGATTTGAAGATACATCGAACGAGAATTGGAACAGGGTAGTATCAGAAGCGCAATCGTTGCGGCTCGAAGATTTCAGCGGGTGAAATTTATTCGTGGCAGACACATCCTTAGAACGCTTCCCGTTGGAAAAATAGGAAAATAGGGATCCTGAATAATCCAGTAACCCAGAGTCTTAGAGACGGGCTTCTCCTCGAGCGGAATACGTGTCGCGTTTTAAATCCGCCGGAAACGGGAAATGGAGAATATAAAACGATACCGGAGAAATGACGCGAATTCGTCTACTGAAATGCAACTCAATTTTTTCACTCGTTAAAACTTTAGAAGTCTCTTTACGCAAACGCGAATTTAATTCTCGTCAAAACGCTCAGCGAATTTTTAATCGCCATTACGGACTCGATGGACGGATTTGACCCACTCAAATATATGATTTCTCTACAGAAAGGCGGACGTTTAATTGCCATTTTTAATATTAAAACACGGTTGAAAGGATTTTAAAATAATGCCATTTGTTAACTGAAATATATTCTGCACAGTTCATATTAAATATTCTGTAAATCTCCGACATTTACAACTGCCAAAATCCGTTTACAAGTTTCTTTGAAAGTGCTTGAAATACAAAATTCCTGAAATCTGCTCATTTTGGTCTGGATGGGAATTTATACATTCATTTATGTTTCATCCTTCTGTTATTTATTTTTAATTTTAAATTAAATGTGTTGTAGTAGGAAGACAAAAATTTTAATGTCTTTGGCCACATTTTCCAATTCCATATTTCCCAATTTCCACATTTTCCAAATTCCACATTACCCAATTCCCATATTTCCCAATTCCATATTGTTCAATTCCACATTCCCCAATTCCTACATTCCCCAATTCCTACATTCCCCAATTCCCCATTTCTCAACTCCCATATTCCCCAAATTCTCAAATTCCCCGATTCCCATATTCCCCGATTCCCACATTCCCCGATTTCCACATTCCCCGATTCCCACATTCCCCAACTCCCACATTCTCCAATTCCCACATTCCCCAACTCCCCCATTCTCCAACTCCCACATTCCCCAATTCCCACATTCTCCAATTCTCATAATCCCCAATTCCACATTCCCCAATTCCCACATTCTCCAATTCTCACAATCCCCAATTTCACACTACCCAATTCCCACATTCTCCAATTTCCACATTCCCCAATTCCACATTCCCCAATTCCCTCATTCTCCAATTCTCACAATCCCCAATTCCACACTACCCAATTCCCACATTCGCCAATTCCACATTTCCCAATTCCCACATTCGCCATTCGCACATTCTCCAATTCCCACATTTCCGAATTCCCACATTCCCCAATTCTACATTCCCCAATTCCCACATTCTCCAATTCTCACCATCCCCAATTCCACATTACACAATTCCCACATTCCCCAATTCCACATTCCCCAGTTCCCACATTTCCGAATTCCCACATTCCCCAATTCCCAAGTTCTCAATTACCAAACCCCCCAATCCACATATCTCAGCGACCAAATCACATTTCGAAATCCCCAACTCTCACAGCCCCAAAATCTCATCCAACCCCCTCTCACTCTCACACCACCATCTCCACCTTCCCAAACTTCTCCCCACCTTCTCCCCCAAAACCAAAAAAATCCAACATTGCCGTAAAAATTTCTCCGTCGCGCAATTTCGTGAGAAAATTTCTGCATGAAGCGATCGATGCAGCGCACAGTGTTCGCGTAGCACAACCGCGAAATTAATCGAGCGGTGATCGCTGCATACAGGTAACCGCAACCGATAACCTGCTCGGTTAATCTCGTTGCAGAATACCGGTGCAAGTTTAGCGTCCTTCCTGTCGCTTTTTCGCGCTGATGGAGAACGAATCCTCCGTCGACGGGGAAACACTTGGATCGCGTTTAACGATCTGCTGCGATGCGTTCCGATCGAAAAAAAGGAGGAAAAAATATTGTGGCAGGCAGAAAGGCAGCAGCAGGTTCTATCGATCGATAAGTCGTTATGGTTATCGTGCATCGGCGCGCGACTTTTTTGCCAGACCTCGCAGATATCCGGTCTGCTACGCCAAAAAATAGGACCGACAGAGAGGAAACTGGTTGTTGCTAGCTTCCTTCGATAGAACGCTTTAACGCTGTTGTATGAGTGAACCGGGTTGATTAGGGGAACGTCACGCCTAAGATGGCTAGTTTCGACAGCTTTTCGTTGAAACTTCTTTTAGATGTTTTTAGGGAGATAAGAATACAGCAACGTATTTAGACATTTTGTGCACACATTGTGGACATTTCAGCCTACTTTCATAAATTAAATGATTTCGATACGCAACATATGTTTTGTTAATTATTTCTAGCAATTCCTGAAGTTGTAAATTGAATGCAAATAAAATAATTTCATTAATTTATCTTCTTTTTTTCAATTTTTAGTTTGTCTTTTGTAGCAGCTGTTTGTCGTTAACACGACGATTATGTAAATGAACCTTCCTGTCCTTTGTAAATTATCTGCTGGATGTAAGTACGGAGGGATTAAAGGAGGTGTCTAGTATATTAATTATATCCATAATACAGTAAAGTTAATAAGTGACCAAAAAAAAAGAAACTATCGAGAAACAGTTAATCAGGTTTTGCGGAACCGAACGCAGCTCACGGTTTAATATAATGTTTGGCCAATAATCGAATGAATTTATAATAAATTGCCACTGAAATCCGGTGTAACCGTATCAATCAATTTTTCTGTGGAGCGAGACCCTGCAATCGCGGTAATTACGTTGTATGGCGGGATTAAGAATAATTCGATATCATTAGTCAATCGAGCGTACACTCGGTGCAATGTATGTTTCCTTTGTTTTTCTCAAATCTCCAAACCGTTCAAATCTCTGAAATCCACTCTCCCTCCACGCAAACCAAAAAATCTTTCCAAATCTTACCAACAATATTTCTGTATTCCACCATTGAATCAGTGTACTTGTTAAACTGGTAACGGGTCAGTTGTCAAATTTCGTTGCCGAGGCAAGAAACAATGCTAACGAAGTAAGCAAATATCGCTTTGTCGAGACAGCCACTCGAGCGGAATCAATATTCCGGCGCAACTTCCGTGCAAACCGCTGTTCGCTAAGGTATCCGAGAAAATCGAGCGTAACCTTACGCGTTTAACGTGCGATCCACTTTATTAAGGAGATTTCATTTTCCAACGAATAATCGACGATCGGACGATCCGATCGATAACGCTTATCGTCGAGCCCTGATCGCCGATCACCTCCTAACGAACCAATTAGACCTACCAGCGATAAAACGTTAACTAGAGAATTATCCTTTGGAAAGAAGTGTTTTAAATCGATGCCATTCTACGATCGTGCAGCAAATATAATCGTATCAATTTTCCAGTCGAGTTCGAGTTGAATTAGAAACAATTTTTAGGTCGATGGACTCGTGATGTTAGTCAGAATGTGAATGAAAATTTAATCGGGACTTCTCTTCAATTAATTAGTTTATTCGGGTTATGATGTTGCTTAGTTTCGAGATGCTTGTGCTGGTTAAAAGTGTTTAAAAATATCTTTAGAACTGTTTTAAGATTTCAGTAGAAGAGTGAGATATACAGAGTGTATCACAAATGGTGTTCCTGAAATTAGGGATAGCTGACCACATTCCCCAATTCCTACATTCTCCAGTTTCACATTCCCCAATTCCCACATTCGCCATTCCCACATTCTCCAATTCCACATTCCGCAATTCAACATTCGTCAATTTCACATTCCCCAATTCCCACAGTTCCCCAATTCCCACAGTTCCCAATTCCCACATTCGCCATTCCCACATTCTCCAATTCCACATTCCCCAATTCCCACATTCGCCATTCCCACATTCTCCAATTCCACATTCCCCAATTCCCACATTCGCCATTCCCACATTCCTCAATTCCACATTCCCCAATTCCACAGTTCCCAATTCCACATTCCCCAATTCCATATTCCCCAATTACTACACCTCCAAATTCTCAAATATCCCAATTCCGTATTCCCCAATTCCACAGTCCCCAATTCGCACATTCTCCAATTCTCAAATTCCCTATTAGTTTTTGAATTATTAACACGTTGGCCTAAATAATACCATTGTTACTATAATGGTTTGATGACCCCCACCACGAAAAATGCATTAAACATGATTATACAACTTACATTATCTGCTGTAAATAATGTTTCAACATAATATGCACCGCATAGTAAAAAATTCATGTTGGCGCCATGAGTAAACCACGTAAAATACGCGCAGCAGTCAACGTGTTAAGGAAAAACACAGACCAACCATAGCGCATGCGCAGACGCTACGCTGCGCTCTCGCTCTCGCATCTGCGCATGCGTAATCTCCGCGCTCTGATTGGTCCGTGTTTTTCCTCAATAATTCAGAAACTAAGCCTTAGACCAAATTTTTGTAAAGGGAAAAGTTGTTCAGAATCTCGAACCCCACCAATTCCGATAGTTACACTAGCTATGAGACACCCTGTAGAGAAATTGCGTACGTTTAATTTTAATATTTTATTATTGTTCCTCGGGAAATTGCATCAGTAAGCAGAGTGAATGGACTTGAATTTAATGAGAACGGTGCAATTGTATTTTTTTTAATCGGGAACGATGCATAAAAACGCACGTACGGACGTTAAATCTAAAACGCATTCGGTGTTCATTCGCGTACAGCGTTCTGGGACACGTAAGCGTCGTAAATACGAAGGCGAGTAATATAGAGGAGAGAATTATTCCCGCATCGGGCGGAATTGTATGCAAGCGGTTTCTGCAAAGGGATATTAGCGACTCGGTCAGAAAATCTGGCGAATGGATCGCCTGAGAGAACGCGGAGTAGGCGTTAAGGACACGTGGGCATTCGTGTGATGCAGAAAATGCAAGGGAAACGAAGACAAGCAGGAACGTCGCAGGATAAATGATTCATTATGCTGTGCGTGGAATATCAAATGAAAAAGAATGGAGAGAAAAAGATGAAACAGACGTGAACGCTGTTCGCAGAAGCGTACATTAAAAAAAAAACATACAAGTGATTAATACCGTGGAACCATCGTAACTCGAATCACTCTGACTACAATTTTATTCGCTGTTAAAACATCAAAATATAAATTTTCCCCGATTTATGTTATTTACGTAGATACGTGCAATTTATGTTATTTGTATTTACGTGCTCTGTATAATTATATTCGGAGATTCGTATGCTAGTTTATTTCTGTGGATATGTTTTAGCTTCTTGTGTAGCTTGAAACATATTGAGGTCACGACATGAAACGGGAGGTCACGTTAATTTTAATTGCATTCATATATATTCCCAGATCATTTATTATCATTTTTAGTCAATTCCCTATACAGTCATTGCTTCTCCATAAAATATTGTTCATGTGTATGAAAAATTCAAAACAAAGTAAAATATTTCTAGTCCTTGATAAAATATTTCTAAGATCATGGAAATTGGTGAGGTTCTTCTAGACGTAATTACGGAGTCTCGTTATATGGCCATATTTAATGTAAGCGTTAATTCGATTAACAGCATCGACCTTTTCCTTCGAAAATGTGGTTACCCACATAAGAGCACAGCCTCCGCTTTGTCCTCTGAAGGAGATAAAAGGTAGCGCGGGCGATGCTCGATCCCCGGTGGCGCAGTTACAGTACCCGACACGGCCCTAACTGTTGCATTTCACCGTCGAGGAGCATCGCTCGATACGATAGGCCACAGAGGTTATTAACGACAATCGATCTAATTTTAATCTCTTCTCGCCTGCAACTTTCTTTGGAAGAATGCGAGTTCGAACGACATTGCGAATTTTTCAATTTTTCATTTACAAATCCATTTGCATTTGAATTCTTGGATTCTTAAATTTTCAAGTTCCTAAGTTTGCAAGTTCTCGAATTCGGCAATTCCAGATTACCGAGTTCCCACATTCTGCAGTTCCCACATTCCTCAATTCCACACTCAGCAATTCTCAAATTCACCAATTACCACATTCTCCAATTCCACATTCACCAATTCCACATTTTCCAATTCCAATATTCTCCAATTCCACATTCTCCAATTCCAACATTCTCCAATTCCACATTCTCCCAAATTCTCACATTTCCCAATTCCACATTCCTCAATTCCCACATTCCTCAATTCCCACATTCCCCAATTCCACACTCACCAATTCTCAAATTCACCAATTACCATATTCTCCAATTCCACATTCACCAATTCCACATTCTCCAATTCCAATATTCTCCAATTCCACATTCTCCAATTCCAACATTCTCCAATTCCACATTCTCCCAAATTCTCACATTTCCCAATTCCACATTCCCCAATTCCCACATTCCTCAATTCCCACATTCCCCAATTCCACACTCACCAATTCTCAAATTCGCCAATTCTCACATTCTCCAATTCCACATTCTCCCAAATTCTCAAATTCCTCAATTCCTACATTCCCCAATTCCACATTCCCCAATTCCCACATTCCTCAATTCCCACATTCCCCAATTCCACACTCACCAATTCTCAAATTCGCCAATTCTCACATTCCCCAATTCCACATTCCCAAATCCGACATTCTCCAATTCCAACATTCTCCAATTCCACATTCTCCCAAATTTTCAAATTCCCCAATTCTCACATTCCTCAACTCCCACATTCCCCAATTCCCCACTTCCCAAATTTCTAGACCCCAACTTTCCGTACCCCAGAACCCCAAATTTCGGTTCCAAAATTTCCCAAAATGCAACCCCCCGAATTTCCAACTCCCTAAAATTCCGCAATCTCCAAATGCCATCATGCCCAAATACCAAATGCCCGAATTAATTTCCAAATACCCGAACGAACAAATCCTCACAAACAAATTCGACATGTCATTGAATACGGAGATTATTAACGGCAATCGATCTAATTTTAATCGAATGGGTCGAGTCGTTCTCTTGGGGAAAACGAGGCGTCTGGTCGCGCGACCTCGCAAGGGACACTGCTCCTGCAGCGCCATCATTGGCTGTTCGTCGACGGCGCCAACGGAAAGTATTCTCGTCCAGCTCCGTCCCACGCGACCCTCGACGTCTCTCCCTACTTTCAGCCTACCAGACGAAACGGTGGGAGTCGACGAGCGACCAGTCCTACGAGAGGGGTGACGACTCTCCTTCGTTGAAAAGGGACGACGATGTCGGTGTACGCGGAAAAGAGAGGCGAGAAGCACCCTCGAGAGGGTAGGGATCTACAAACGGACAGGGATAGACTTCGTTTCGGGGAAAAGAGACAATTTGTGCGTCGACGGACAGAGACGGCCAGTGCTGAGAGATACGTGGATTTACGCAACGAAGACGGACGATGTAGTGATGGGTTTAAGTGGGGTTTGTGCAGGTTTACGATCTGGGAACTCGGTGCAATTGTAGGTTGTTACTGTTTATTCAATTTTGGTGTATTGCTGTTTTATTGTTTACTATATTATTATAAGAGTTATTAGTATATTGCTGCATTGCTTATTGTTCAGTTACAGTACTGTAAAGTAGTTTATCGTTAATTTGCTGTTTTGCTACTGTGCCACTATTCCATTGTTTACATTAGCCTCCGATTATTATACAATTATAGTAGCATCGAATTACACTACCGTACTATTATACTACTATTTCGCTAATTATATTACTATACACTAATTGCATTACTACCATACTATTATGTCGTGGTATTACCATTCAGTTATTCAAAAGATTCCACAGCTGTATTGCCACCTCATACCTATTTCCTCACTACCGTTGATCTCATTATTACACCTCCATTCAAGCGACCATCTGTTTTGCTTGCACCCTTTCAAACCCTGAGCACATTATAATACAAACGACATTTGACTTTAATTCAACAAGGAACATCCCCATAATATACCTACACAATCAGAATATATCGTGAAATATCCGATCAGTTAAACACTGTGATTTCCGTCAAAAGACTGTCACCGTATCGAAAGCAAGAAAAGTAAGCGAAACTGTACCGGTATTTAAAAATCGGACAAGACGCATACCCATCGCTAGTAGCGTGGTAGGCACGCACGAGTCGGAGAAGGAGAGAAGAACTCGTATGTTCGTCGGAGAGTGGAGGCACGGAGAGAGAGACAGGCGCATGATCGGCCGCCAGGTGGGAGCGAGACAGAGATGCGTGGAAGGGGACAAAGAAGGAGAGCGAGCGCGCAGCAGGAAAGCTGCCGGGCGCCATACTGCTTTCGTTCGTTCGGCACAGTACGCGGCCAGCGCCTACGCGGATCGTCGCGGTGCTCGTCGGTTCTCGTTCCTCGTCGTGGCTCGTCGTTACAGTGGTGCAGTTTCGTTTCGTTCTGTTCTATTCCGAACGAATTTCCCCGTCGATCGTGCGTGCACGTCGGACGATAAACGGCGGCCGTGTTAAAACGGAGAATCGTGTTGTTTCGGCCGCAGCCGACGCCGCCGTCGTCGCCACTGCTCTCGCCGTTCTTGTCTCGACCGGCTCTCGAGAGAGCGTGCGTCTTCGAGAGAAGGTGCGTTAGACACGCCGCTGCTGGACGAACGAACACACACGGGGATTTTTTACGCGCTACCGACCACTGCCTTCCGGTTCACCAGGTGAGTGAACGGACACCAAAGAAACGCGGACAGGTTAGGGACACCGGTTGTGCTCTCCGTAAGGATTTCCACCGTGTCGCGAACCCGATCGACACCATGAAACTCGATTATACGCGGTCCGTCGCCTCGCGCCGATACCGGTTACGGTTACGCGCTTTTACTTTCGATCGAGGCCGAGTCGGCCTCGAAATCTGTCCCTACTTTCGGAACAGCTGCTCGCCGATGCATCTTTTATGCCGAGATCGGATACTCCACTGTTATCCGCCGACGGTTTAGTCTCGTTACCGATTGTTAGGTGTTCTGCTGTTTCAAACTTACGGACGTTGCGAAGTCCGACTTTATTTTTACTGATATTTGCGGAAAGATTTGTTTACAGCGAAGATTCGTTAACACTAAAACTACGCAACCGGTCCACGAGTACACATTTTGTTAAAGTACATTCGTTGAAATCAACATTGATTTCCATCAAGATAAAGAATAAATGTGTGTACTAATTTATGTATCGTCGTTGGCTATTTATTTTTTAATTTCAAATTAAGTACACATTATGTGTCGGTAGGTTTAGTGTTAAGTTCACTGGTGGACTTGATAAATACGATTGAATCGTGAATTTTTGATATTGTTGATACGGTCAAATGCTCTACATGTGACAACTGTCTGTCACCACTAATTTTAGGGATTTTAAGGTGGTTAGGAATTTGCGTTCAAAGGGAAGTAAAAGAGTAAAGTTGACAATTGCAAGAGCTCAGTGTATAGTCGATCTATAGCCACATCCGGACCATTGATTGATCCAGCAGTCCTATAAATAGTAGAACTATAGGTTGATAATTATTAATACTTCCATGAAAATATATAGCAAAAGTATCGTATTGCTCCCGAAATAGGAAGGTGAAAAATGAAAGCTCGGGATGCCGGTTGGACATGCAAGGGTTAAATCGCTTCCGTCGACAAATAGAAGAAGCTTGCGATTCAACCGGAACAAACGATCGTCACGAATTGATGGGAATCGTTCGGGAATTTTGCATCGGTCGAATAGGGAGCGTCGCTTGCAATAAAACAATGCACCGCGTCGATTGCTCCGAATCTGCTGCTACCGGTCTGATGCATCGTCGTGTCGATAAGCCAATACCGATCTTTCGGAACACCCTACTTTATCATTTTATTTTCGTTATGAACCTTTCGTTCGAAATATTTCTCTCGGTTTATAAATATTTTTCTCGGACAGATTCTTTTAGGGAATCTGGGGATGACCACATTGTCTTGATGCTCCATTACACTTGCAAACATTTCTCGGATAAATGAAATAAATTTACAAAAAGCTTTTAACTAGCATTCATTTTTATGAACTCAGAAATTGAGTGTTGAAAGTTTGTTAATTTTCTGATTTATAAATTTGAAAATTTTTTAATTTGTTCAAGTTATGAATTTTCAAACTTGTACATTTCGAGTGTCATTTCAATACATACATACTTACATACATCTATATGTATTTTTAAGATCACAAGTATGTAAATTTTCAAGTAGACAAATTTGCAAATGAACCCTGAAATTTTCACTTGTTCAAAATATTTTCAACTTGTGCTTTCGTCTTTGAAAGTTAAAGATAAATAGCAGGAAAATGTTCTTTACACGATTTCAATCGAAAGGGTAGATCGCGCGTGTACGTGACTGCAAGCTATATTTTCCCGATCGTTCGGGTGTTTACAAATCGAAGAAATGCAAATACGCTGCATTTCTCGGCATAATTTAGAGGTTATCTGCTGGCTCGAGATAAAGACCGGACAAAAAGTTTCAAAGGCTATCGATAGCACGCGAATGAAAATTAGTATCTCATTTATTATGCGCTGTTAAATATAGAACCCTTTCGGTGTTGAAATTTCATGAGTTACCGGATAGTTGAACGCTTTTAAAACTGGTTTAACATCGAAACTTTCGAAACTGGCTCTACTTCGATTTTAAACACTGGATCAAACTTTTTGATCGCCATTTCAAATTTCTTTATTAATTCATTCAATCACACAATTTTAATTCTTTGACTAATAGGGCGACGCACTCATGACGCACATTGCGTTTCAGATACAAAAACAAACTTTTTGATCGACATTTCGAATTTCTTTATTAATTCATTCAATCACATAATTTTAATTTTTTGACTAATAGGGTGACGCACTCATGACGCACATTGCGTTTCAGACACAAAAACAAACTTTTTGATCGACATTTCGAATTTCTTTATTAATTCATTCAATCACATAATTTTAATTTTTTGACTAATAGGGTGACGCACCCATGACGCACATTGCGTTTCAGACACAAAATTATATTCACAGTTTTAATACCAATTATAATTTACAATATCAAGGTTTCTTAATTTCAAATTAAGAAAATGTCTCTTAATATATAATTTACTAGCCTAATTTACTGACCCTACAAGGTCACCAAGGGTAGAAAAATCGTAAACACGTGACCCAACCGTAGAATTTTAAACGAGCGTCTTCATTGTCAGCGACGAAGAAAATTCGGTGGAAAATATTACGGTCCATCGCGAATCGGTTACGGCTGGCACAGACATTTTGGAAAGTGATGGCGGAACAGAGAGCAGCATGGGTCGGGATCCATGAAAGCCAAGCTCGTTCTATTCTTCGAGCAGCAGATGTTTCTTGCAGGACAGGAGACACGAGTCCTGCGCCAGGAGTGCTCGTAACAACGGCCTCGAAACATAAATTCCCAGTTCTGGCTGCATTATGCATGTTGCGCGATGCACCAAATGTATTACCATAAGTGGCGTTCCGATGCGAGCTGAGACCCGCACCGCTTTCCGAATTGCAACCCCTTCTTTCACCTTTTCTCGCTTTTCTTTACTTTCTACCATATTAATTAAAATTAAACTATGGTACTTTTTATTTAATTTTTTTTTTTGAAATTGTACTGTATTTTTTATTATTGAAGATTAGGTTAGATTAGGTTTTTTTTGGAAATTGTACTTTATTTTTTATTACTGAAGATTAGGTTTTTTTTTTGAAATTATACTGAATTTTTTATTATTGAGGATTAGGTTAGGTTAGATTAGTTTTTTTTTTGGAAATTGTACTGAATTATTATTATTAAAGATTGGGTTAGGTTAGATTAGGTTTTTTTTTTTTTTGAAATTATACTGAACTTTTTATTGTTGAAGATTAGGTTAGGTTAGATTAGTTTTTTTTTTTTGAAAATTGTACTGAATTTTTTATTATCGAAGTTTGGGTTAGGGTAGATTAGGTTTTTTTTGAAATTATACTGAATTTTTTATTATTGAAGATTAGGTTAGGTTAGATTAGGTTTTTTTTTTTGAAATTATACTGAATTATTATTATTGAAGATTGGGTTAGGTTAGATTAGGTTTTTTTTTTTTGAAATTATACTGAATTTTTTATTGTTGAAGATTAGGTTCGGTTAGATTAGATTTTTTTGTTTTTGAAATTATACTGAATTTTTTATTATTAAAGATTAGGTTAGGTTAGATTAGTTTTTTTTTTGGAAATTGTACTGAATTTTTTATTATTGAAGATTAGGTTAGGTTAGATTAGATTTTTTTCTTTTTGAAATTATACTGAATTTTTTATTATTGAAGATTAGGTTAGGTTAGATTGTTTTTTTTTTTGGAAATTATACTGTATTTCTTATTATTGAAGATTGGGTTAGGTTAGATTAGGTTTTTTTTGAAATCATACTGTATTTTTTATTATTGGAGATTAGGTTAGGTTAGACTTGGTTTTTTTTGGAAATTATACTGTAATTTTTACTATTGAAGATTAGGTTAGGTTACATTAGTCTTTTTTTTGGAAATTATACTGTAATTTTTATTGTTGAAGGTTTGTTTAGGTGAGGTATATTTTTTAAAATTATACTGTATTTTTTGTTATTGAAGGTTAGGTTAGGTTAGGTTCATTGCACGATTTTGTAGGTTCATTCAAATATCATGAGTTATATTGACTGATTTATTTGAAATTATATTACATATTTTTATTTATTCATTTGAGAGTTATAATACATTTTTTTATTTGTTCATTTTAGAGTTATGGTACATTTTTTTATTTGTTCATTTGGGAGTTATGATATATTTTCTTATTTTTTCACTTGAGAGTTATGATACATTTTTTGATTCGTCCATTTGAGAGTTATGATATATTTTTTGATTTATTTATTTAAAATTCGTGATACATGTTTTATTTATTTATTCTAAACTTGTGGTTCACTTGTTCATTTATTGAAAAGTTCATCTGCTACATGTTTTGTTGGTTTATTGAAAATTTCATATATTACATGTTTTGTTAATTTATCGAAAATTTCATATACGTATTTTGTTGATTTATTGAAAATTTCATGTGCTACTTGCTTTGTTAATTTATCAAAAACTTCCTGTACTGTATTTGCTGCTGCTGTATTCGAAATTTCATCTACTTTTTTATTGATTCATTGAACAATTCATGTACTGTTCTCGTCCATTCACTGAAATTTCCATGTCCTATATTTCCTATCGATTTGTTAAAAACTTCATAAAATCTCAAAACAAAAGAAATCTCAAAAATCTCCGAAAACCCTAACCTATCTCCAAATCAATCCACGTACGAAACTAACCAGAACAAAAGTACGCAGACAAAAAATTGCCCTAGTTGTCTACCCATGTAAATTTCGCTCACAACGGTATTGAAATATTTTCACAAACGTGATCCAACGTATATGATCACGAGGCACAGTTTCAGGTTGCCGTTGTCGAATGAGTTCCTCTCAGCCGCACCTTGCAAATTCTTGCTTTTCACGCTTGTCCATGCATTCTCTTACAGAATTTTCTACATATATATATGTGTATCCACAGACACGGTTCGCTTTCTCGTTTTCGTTTCGCCATCCGGGTTATCTGGTAGGCGTGCAATCGTCGAAGAACAGAGTCTTCCTAGAAGCAGCAAAAGGGCAGGAAGGTTAAATTTCGTAGAAGCTGGAGGGTGCAAACGACCAGGGATCCGACAGCTGATGTAATTTTCTTTTTCTTCATCCTTTTACTTCTCTTTCGCCTTCACTTTCTCTTGGAACATCGATTTATTCGACTTGAAATAGCTTTAGATTTTTCCTTTAGACAAATATCATAGAAATTTTATTATTTTTATATGAAACTGTTCTCTTGTTGAACTTGAAGAATTTTTATTTGATACTGTTAGTATATTTTTATTTAGGTATCGTAACTGCAATTATAATAATATACGTACTTGTTATATTATGTAATATTTTTTTTAACGAATACACTATTGAATGATTTTTATAATTTTTATAATTTTTCTTTGGATTTTACGTGAGTTTCTTTACAACTCCACATGCTCGTCTAACAAATTTGCAGCAACATACTAGTCCTCTTTGGACGAATTTTTAATCAGTATACATTGTACAGTATACTCTGAATAAATTTATAATATTTATGTATATTTTCCTCGAATGAATTTATGAAAACAACTCCTGTCCTAGTGAATTCATAATATGAAAAATATCTGATGCTCAGTTGATTAGTAAAAGTATTTCAATTGATTATAAAAGTGTATCACCATAAGTGGCATTTCACGCCCCCGAATTGGCCCAACGATCTAACAGGTTCGAAAGTTCGCAAGATCGAACGAAATGGAATTCTTCGATAGAAATTACGGTCGGTTGTCAAACTTTTGTTAAATCGGATGGCTGGTGTCTGCGAGTCTCTCAACAGCAGTCGATTCGCAGGCGAAAAGGGGATGATAGGGCGAGAGAGAGAGAAGCGAGGGTGGAAAGGCGTGTTGCTATGGCGAATTTCGCGTGTCAATGGGATCCCTCGAACCGTGTTAACGAGAAACTGCCGGAAGCTGCGGGAAATGGCATTCTTCTTTTGGGAGTTTGATACCCGTGGAGATGCAGCAAACTTCAAGGAACGATATTCATTTCGACGCTTTCAACGGATGGGGCAACTTTCTGTTACTTCGAATTAAGTCGATCCACTAATTTCTAATTCTACAAGTTTTTTATTTTTGATTTTATTAATTTTTGCGGTGTCATGTTTTCAGAGACTTAAATTGCGGGATTGGAGGATTAAGTTCTCGAGTCTACATATTTCAACATGAGCAATTTTTCAAAATTGCAACTAATTTATAACACTTGTATAACAATGTATGACACGTTTCAATTTATAACACACTTACTTAAAATTGTTATAAAATACTTGCTGCAGAACTTAAATTCCAAAATTGACTTTAAGTCTTTAAGTCCTCATATTTCCACATGATCAAATTTTTCAAAATTGCAACTAATTTCAATTTATACCACTTGTATAACAATGTATAACACGTTTCAATTTATAATACACTCACATAAAATTGTTGCAAAATAAGACTACTTGCAGCAGAACTTAAATTCCAAAATTGTCCTTTAAGCCCTTAAGTCCTCATATTTCCATATGAGCAATTTTTCAAAATTGCAACTCGTTTCAATTTACAACACTCACTTATAATTGACCTAAAAATAATACCACTTGCAGCAAAACTTGAACTCCAAATACTATTTAAAAATTGACTTAAAGTCCTTAAGTCTCCAAACATCCACATAATCAATTTTCTAAAATTGCAACTTGTTTCAATGTACAACACTCATTTAAAATTGCCCTAAAAATAATACCACTTGCAGCAAAACTTGAACTCCAAATACTATTTAAAAATTGACTTAAAGTCCTTAAGTCTCCAAACATCCACATAATCAATTTTCTAAAATTGCAACTTGTTTCAATGTACAACACTCATTTAAAATTGCCCTAAAAATAATACGACTTGCAGCAAAACTTGAACTCCAAATACTATTTAAAAATTGACTTTAAGTCTTTAAGTCCCCAAACTTCCACATGATCAATTTTCTAAAATTGCAACTCGTTTCAATTTACAACACTCACTGATAATTGTTCTAAAAATAAGACCACTTGCAGCAAAACTTGAACTCCAAACTCTATTTAAAAATTGACTTAAAGTCTTTAAGTCTGCAGACTTCCACATGATCAATTTTCTAAAATTGCAACACCTAATTTATAACACTCACTTAAAATTATTCTAAAAATAGAGCTTTCCACCCCTTTGACATTAAAGAAATACGAAGTGAACGAAATATGGGATCGAAACACGAACAGATGCTTTAAATCTTATGAATTGTAGCTTCATTTCATTCGATGCAATTTATCCTCGTTTACCGTTTAACCAATTTGCAGCTGGTAATTGATCGTCGCTTAACGCGTGATCGATCCGTTTAAAAATGTTACACTATCCTATGCTGTGCAACATTGTACTAACACTAATGATCTATCAAGCTTTTATTTACATCTCTTGACGTCAGTTTTATTTATTAGCAAATGAAGGTAGCTTCGGTTGCATTTTTTTAGCTGTTCTGAAGAGTAAAATTACATCACTGATGCAAAATGGGCCATCAGTGATGACACGTATAAACAACTATTGCTAGATGGTTTGATTTATTGCGAAGAAAATAAAGTTAGTAGCACATGGGTAGCATCTTTCAACTTTTGCACTATGGTTCATTGGTGCACCATAACTAATTGGGGCTAGAATATTAAAACAGAGAAAGTTAGGTTATGAAACGTTATGTCAATTGACTATGCAAATAACTGATCTCCAAATTGAAATTTAAAACTCGAGTGAATTAAATCACAGCTGAGTGCGTCATCTTGTCAAAATAATGAAAAAAAAGAGTGCTGTTAGAAAGAGTAGAGAGTGTTGTTAGAAAGAGTAAAATTACGTTGCACAAGATGACTCATCACCAATAACAAATATAACCTATGTAACATATAACAAATATAACCTAACCTAACCTAGCTAAAATATCTACTTCTCCGCCATTTTCCTTCCCAAATCTCAGCTGTTAGAAAGAGTAAAACTACGTTGTACAAGATAACCCATCACCAATAACAAATATAACCTATCTAACATATAACAAAAATAACCTAACCTAACGTAGCTAACGTATGTACCTCTACGCTATCTTCCTTCCCAAATCTCAGCTGTTAGAAAGAGTAAAACCACGTTGCACAAGATGACCCATCACCAATAACAAATATAACCTATCCAAGATATAACAAATATAACCTAACCTAGCTAACATATCTACCTCCTTGCTATCTTCCTTCCCAAATCTCAGCTGTTAGAAAGAGTAAAACCACGTTGTACAAGATGACCCATCACTAATAACAAGTATAACCTATCTAACATATAACAAAAATAACCTAACCTAACGTAGCTAATGTATGTACCTCTACGCTATCTTCCTTCCCAAATATCAGCTGTTAGAAAGAGTAAAACCACGTTGCACAAGATGACCCATCACTAATAACAAGTATAACCTATCCAAGATATAACAAATATAACCTAACCTAGCTAACATATCTACCTCCTTGCTATCTTCCTTCCCAAATCTCAGCTGTTAGAAAGAGTAAAACCACGTTGTACAAGATGACCCATCACTAATAACAAGTATAACCTATCCAATATATAACAAAAATAACCTAACCTAACCTAGCTAAAATATCTACCTCTCCGTTATCTTCCTTCCCAAATTTCAGCTGTTAGAAGGACTAAAACTACGTTGTACAAGATGACCCATCACCAATAACAAATATAACCTATCTAACATATAACAAATATAACCTAACCTATCCAACATATAACAAATATAACCTAACCTAGCTAAAACATCTACTTCTCCGCTATCTTCCTTCCCAAATCTCAGCTGTTAGAAAGAGTAAAACCACGTTGCACAAGATGACCCATCACGAATAACAAATATAACCTATCTGACATATAACAATAACCTAACCTAACCTAGCTAACATATCTACCTCTCCGCTATCTCCCTTCCCAAATCTCAGCTGTTAGAAGCAGTAAAACTACGTTGCACAAGATGACCCATCACCAATAACAAATATAACCTATCCAACATATAACAATAACCTAACCTAACCTAGCTAAAATATCTACCTCCCCGCTATCTTCCTTCCCAAATCTCAGCTATGAGAAAGAGTAAAACTACGTTGCACAAGATGACCCATCACTAATAACAAATATAACCTATCTAACATATAACAAATATAACCTAACCTATCCAACATATAACAAATATAACCTAACCTAGCTAAAACATCTACTTCTCCGCTATCTTCCTTCCCGAATCTCAGCTGTTAGAAAGAGTAAAACTACGTTGCACAAGATGACCCATCACCAATAACAAATATAACCTATCTAACATATAACAATAACCTAACCTAACCTAGCTAAAATATCTACCTCTCCGCTATCTCCCTTCCCAAATCTCAGCTGTTAGAAAGAGTAAAACCACGTTGTACAAGATGACCCATCACCAATAACAAATATAACCTACCCAACACATAACAAATATAACCTAACCTAGCTTATCCACTTCCCCGCCATCTTCCCTCCCAAATCCCAGTTTCCTACCATCGCCAGAACTTCAAGCTGTTCTCCACTTCACTCATATTTACACAAATATTCAGAGCACCCAACTTAAACCCCGATATTTTACATGTAAGCGTTTTAGCGTGTTCGTTTAATCTCGACATCTCCGCGGTTAGATTCTCCTCCGGTGACTCTATTGTCGCCACGTCATTTAAGAAATGAAAGATATCCCGGTTAGGTTGTTCCCTTTGGCAGAAATTCGAGGAAAAGGCTCGTTTCCATGGGTAGTCCTCGATTCGAGAACGCCAAGAACAACGCTCGTATGCTCTCACGCCCGTTCATTAAGACTGATTAGCAGCGTGTTGACCTCCGCAGATCCTACGATTATGTTGGACTCCTCTTTGCAGATGGCTCGCACTGACACGTCCGATATATATCATTTCGAATTGGACGAAAGATAATTCTTTGTGAAGCACGAGAATGTATGGCCGCACGTGTCGTATGGTAAACATGGTTGACACATTAGTGCTACATGGTTCTTTATGTTAGGGGGGTCAGATCTTTTAGGGGTGGGATTTTGGAGGGGTGAGATGATCTATTGGGAATTTTGGAGGAGGTGAGATACTTTTTTAAGGATTTTGGAGAGGGTGAGATGCTCTTTTGGGGATTTTGGAGGGGTGAGATACTCTTTTAAAGATTTTGAAGGGGTGAGATGCTCTTTCAGGAGTTTTGGAGGAGGTGAGATACTCTTTTAAGGATTTTGCTAATTGCAAATTTGGAGATGTGGGATTAGGCTTTTGGGATTCACAGTCTACGTTAGTTCTACATGTTAGTTCTGCATGTTAGTGGGGTGAGATGCTCTTTTAGGGATTTTGGAGGCGTGAGATGCTCTTTTAGGAATTTTGGAGGAGGTGAGATACTTTTTTAAGGATTTTGGAGAGGGTGAAATGCTCTTTTGGGGATTTTGGAGGGGTGAGATGCTCTTTCAGGAATTTTGGAGGAGGTAAGATACTCTTTTAAGGATTTTGGAGAAGGTGCGATGCTCTTTCAGGGATTTTGGGGGGGTGAGATGAACTTTTAGGAATTTTGGAGGGGGTGAGATACTCTCTTAAGGATTTTGGAGAGGGTGAGATGCTCTTTTAGGAATTTTGCTAATTGCAAATTTGGAGATTTGGTATTAGAGAGGTGGACATTTTGAAATTTTCGGGGAGCAATTTTCGGAAGGTAGGAAATTAGGAATTTTCAAATTTGGGATTCTAGAAGACTGGGAATTTGCAAATTTGGAATTTTAGAAAGCCGGAAATTTGCAAATTTGGGATTCTAGAAGATTGGGAATTTGCAAATTTGGGATTTTAGAAGGCTAGGAATTTGCAAATTTGGAATTTTAGAAAGCCGGAAATTTGCAAATTTGGGATTCTAGAAGATTGGGAATTTGCAAATTTGGGATTTTAGAAGGCTAGGAATTTGCAAATTTGGAATTTTAGAAAGCTGGAAATTTGCAAATTTGGGATTCTAGAAGGCTGGGAATTTGCAAATTTGGGATTCTAGAAGATTGGGAATTTGCAAATTTGGGATTTTAGAAGGCTGGGAATTTGCAAATTTGGGATTCTAGAAGACTGGGAATTTGCAAATTTGGGATTCTAGAAGGCTGGGAATTTGAAAATTTGGGATTCTAGAAGACTGGAAATTTGCAGATTTGGGATTCTAGAAGACTGGGTATTTGCAAATTTGGGATTTTAGAAGACTGGGAATTTGCAAATTTGGGATTCTAGAAGGCTGGGAATTTGCAAATTTGGGATTCTAGGAGGCTGGGAATTTGCAAATTTGGGATTCTAGGAGGCTGGGAATTTGCAAATTTGGGATTCTAGAAGACTGGGAATTTGCAAATTTGGGATTCTAGAAGGCTGGGAATTTGCAAATTTGGGATTCTAGAAGGCTGGGAATTTACAAATTTGGGATTCTAGGAGGCTGGGAATTTGCAAATTTCGGATTCTAGAAAACAGGAAATTTGCAAATTTCGGATTCTAGAAAACTGGGAATTTACAAATTTGGGATTCTGGAAGACTGGAAATTTGAAAATTTGGGACTCTAGAAGACTGGGAATTTGCAAATTTGGGATTCTAGAAAACCGGAAATTTGCAAATTTGGGATTCTAGAAAACCGGAAATTTGCAAATTTCGGATTCTAGAAAACAGGAAATTTGCAAATTTAGGATTCTAGAAAACCGGAAATTTGCAAATGTAGGATTCTAGAAAACCGGAAATTTGCAAATTTGGGATTCTAGAAGACTGAGAATTTGAAAGAACGTCCAAACTCAGAAAACCAAAAACCGGAAAATCTAAATATTCCGAAAAATTTTCGAAATCAGAACAGTAAAAATATGACAATGAATGCAAGTGCGCTACAAAATAGGTGTTCCAATTACACAACGGATTCGTTTAACGAGTGATAAAAAGTGAGAATAGCAAAGCTCAAAGCGTACAATTGTTCATCGCGTAACACCCCGGTATCCATTTGCTGTCTGCGAATGTAAAAGATAAAAAAAAAAGGGAATTTACAGGACAGACAAATAACAAAACGTTTTCCCTCCAGTTCATTTCGCTCGTTTGCTATAGGGCAGCAATGATTACTTTCGAGCCTTTGTCGCTCGTTGAACACCGACTAATGGAAAATCGCAAATTATTCGTGCCGCGTTAACGGCTACAATCGAGGAATCGATTATCGCGTCTGGACGAGCGGGTCTATAAAGAAAACCGATTTCTTAGTATCTACGGGCGTAACGGGAAAATCTTGTTCGTTATCGCTGATTCACGTGTCGTTAAAGATATGATAAATCGGTAGTTCTTGTTTCTTGTTGTGTCAAAGGAAAAATACAGAGTTTACCGTAATTGTCGTTAATAATATACTTCACTATAATTATATTATTTTTGCTTTATTTACTTTGAATGAATTAGAGTCACAGGTCTTGAAATTTTAATGGGAACAAATATTTTGATCAATTGATTTATATTAAATTGATTGGGACTGAAATTGATTAGGTTAAATGTGCAACTGTCGCAAAGTGGTTAATCAATTATTAAAGTCAGTTAGAAGTTATTGGTACTATTTTATTGTGCTTAAATTATACTTCTTGAAAATAAAATTATATTGCACATATGTGGTATTGACACGTATGTGCTCACACACATGTGTGTCTCAGATTCAAGTAACTGCAAATGCATATTAAAGTATGTTTATTTTATAGTATATGTACACTTTTTGTACCAAAGCCAAGATGAACTGCTATTACACTGCATGTGCATGTGTACTCACATGTACATATATGTTTATCAAAATGTTCATATCTCACATTTCAGATTTAAACACCTATAAATTCATATTAAGTATGTATGTATATTTTGCAGTACACTTCTTGTACAAGAACTAATATGAATTGCTATTACACTACATGTGCATATGTACTCATATGTACATATATGTTTATCATAATGTTCATATGTACACATATTTCATGTTTCATATTTAAACACCTATAAATTCATACTAAATATGTATGTATATTTTGTAGTACACTTCTTGTACAAGAACTAATATGAATTATTACACTACATGTGCATATGTACTCATATGTACATATATGTTTATCAAAATGTTCATATGTACTCATATTTCATGTTTCATATTTAAACACCTATAAATTCATACTAAATATGTAGGTATATTTTGTAGTACACTTCTTGTACAAGAACTAATATGAATTATTACACTACATGTGCATATGTACTCACATGTACATATATGTTCACCATAATGTTCATATGTACTCATATTTCATGTTTCATATTTAAACACCTATAAATTCATACTAAATATGTATGTATATTTTGTAGTACACTTCTTGTACAAGAACTAATATGAATTATTACACTACATGTGCATATGTACTCACATGTACTTACATGTTTATCAAAATGTTCATATGTACTCATATCTCACATTTCAGATTTAAACACTCACAAATCCATATTAAATACCAATGCATATTACACAGTACTCTAAAAAATATAAGTTTATGTTTAAAACAAGTTTATGTTTAAAACCTAAGCACGTAATTGCTCCTAAAGTGCATAGAAACAGCGATCCACAAGAATACAATGCACCATTGTCTGCACCCAAGTATTCAAAAGAACACTATCACACAAGATGGAGGCCACCCAAGCAGGTGTATCTCCAAAATATCTCCTCCGTTTACAGTCTTATCTCGTCTCGACAAAAATAATCGTCTAATTATTGCCCGAGATAAGCTTCGATGTGTTCCTGATTAATAATAGTTACCAAGTTTTATCAACTCTGAGGAATCTTTTCACAAGAAAAAGCCAGTTCTGTTTCTCGTAAAGGGACGCTTAAAAGCATTATCAGTACCAATGTGTGGATCGTTTATTTTAAAAGTGGCGTAAGTCCACTTTCATTTATTTTGAAAAAATTAAAGGTTAGCATATATAAAAATATAACAATTCAGCAATTTTTTTTACTGATCGATCAGTATGTCATTTGATTATACAATTATACGATTATACTATACACTTATAATAATGTATAAAATATACAATATAAAAATGTATAAAAATATACAATAATAATGTATATTCGTGTAAACGGACTTACACCACGTTCAAAATAAACAATGAACGTATGCATACAAGGATATATGATGGAACGAGTATTTCATCGATGCACAAATACACATGTGAGCATACGTGTGACGTGTGTGAGAGTGCGCACGCACAAGCTTCCTAAGCTCATTCATAAGTTCTCGAACGCGAACTCCATTCACCGTGTTCGACGTACAATGCGGCTCCCTTTGTTTCCCCGTGAATCAACCTTTGCATTATTTTTTCCCCTTGAAATGACTTTACCACCCCCGTACAGAAGATAGACGCTCACAGCCCTTGTTCTCCGCTCGAGAGAGAATATTGGTGGCGAGAGCCGTGCGAGATGAAGGGTATTAAAAGCCTTTAATATTTTACCTCCTTTTTTATCGCTGTTCGATGATGGCGTTATTTTCTCCGTTAATTGTTCGAAAATGTTCCAAACAAATAGTGTCAATTTTACGGCCACGGGGTTGAATTTTTGGTTAATATATTTATACATTTACTTGTAATTTTATTTAATATATTTATATATTTACTCATAATTTTACTCAATATATTTACTCATAAGTGTGTCTTAAACTAAACAGGTCTACATTATACGCCTCGAATAGAAATAAATTTTTTGAGCCGTGTTTTAACACTAAACACTGTTCATTTTCGTGAAAATTATCATTTCGATAAAAATGCAACACTCGAATAATCTTAACTTGTAGACAAGATTTCAAATATTAACTACTTTAGTTGAGAGAAAATTACTTGTTCTCGTGTGCAGTAAAACCTTAACTACTTCAGTTAACTACTTTAGTTAAGATTTTATTGCACGCGAGAAGACTTTGTCTCTTTGTTTCAACTTCCAGCTCTTTGGATTTCCAAATTTCCTGCAACATTTTTGTTCAAACCGTTAAAGCTTATATTTTTAGGTTTGAGATACTTGTAACTATTCATGAAACTATTTTTTATTATTTTAGAGACGTCCATAGTGTTTCTATAGCTTCAAATATCTTCACCATGTATTTAACATAATATAGAAAATTATTTTATAATATAACATCATACAATTCCTGTGAATTGTACACACATTGACTACGCATATTTACCCAGTGCTAATAAAAATTCCTTTACAATGAAATCAAGTGTTAAAATCGCAGCAAACTTCTCCGGCATCGCACATATTTATCACCGCTAAATTTAACCTGTACAAAATTGCGCTCCTTTAAAAAAAAAATATGTAAATCATACAAGAAAGTGTTTCTTCACACTGACCGTACCAAACCGGTCAAACGACCTCTTATTTAAATTACAAAATTTATTAAGACGCTATTCTTGCAACCTGTACTGATATTTATAAAGATAATTAACATATTCAATCATGTTTTATCGTTCGTTTATTTTTTCGCTGTTAATTTCAATGTACACATGCACTGTTCAATTAAATAATATATATTCAAGATCTTTACAAATTAATTAACTTATTCAAATAAAAATTGCGAAAGTACAGCAAGAAGCCGCATAAAAACTGCAGTTCGATAGAAAATAAAAAGGATGTCGCAACTTCCGTTCGACACTTTTTTTCCTAGCGTCGCACAAACTCACCGGAAGTAACATCGAGGAGTTTGGTTCAGTTCACTACGTCCAGTTTTCTATTTAACTCCGTAAATAGGACACGGTTGGTTACCGGGTAATTAATCGTGACCGAGATGCACCCTGTGAAAAATATGAATTAGTTAGGGATAGTGCGGGTTATGGAACAGGTTAGGTATACGACGTTCGGGGTGCGTTTGGAGTGCGTTCGGAGATATTCGGGTGCGTTCGGGACCGAGGATTAAAGGATAATACGATTATGGGAGATTTTACAAGTTTTGTTTTAGAAGTTTTGTAATTTGGAAGTTGGGGATTTTGGGGAGATGGGAGATTGGGAATTTGGATGCTTTGGAATTCGGAAGTTTAGAAATTCGGAAGGTTGGGAATTTGGACATTTAGGAATTCGGAAGATTGGGAATTCAGAGGATTGGGAATTTGGATGTTTAGGAATTCGGAAAATTAGAAATTCGGAAGATTGGGAATTTGGACATTTAGGAATTCGGAAGATTGGGAATTTGAACATTTAGGAATTCGGAAGATTGGGAATTCGGAAATTTAGAAATTCGGGAGATTGGGAATTTGGATATTTAGGAATTCGGAAATTTAGAAATTCGGAAGATTGGGAATTCGGAAATTTAGAAATTTGGAAGATTAGGAATTTGGATATTTAGGAATTCGGAAATTTAGAAATTTAGAAATTCGGAAGATTGGGAATTCGGAAATTTAGAAATTCGGAAGATTGGGAATTTGGACATTTAGAAATTCGGAAGATTGGAAATTCGGAAATTTAGAAATTCGGAAGATTGGGAATTTGGACATTTAGGAATTCGGAAATTTAGAAATTCGGAAGATTGGGAATTTGGACATTTAGGAATTCGGAAGATTGGAAATTCGGAAATTTAGAAATTCGGAAGATTGGGAATTTGGACATTTAGGAATTCGGAAGATTGGGAATTCGGAAATTTAGAAATTCGGAAGATTGGGAATTTGGATATTTAGGAATTCAGAAATTTAGAAATTCGGAAGATTGGGAATTCGGAAATTTAGAAATTCGGAAGATTGGGAATTCGGAAATTTAGAAATTCGGAAGATTGGGAATTTGGATGTTTAGGAATTTGGATATTTAGGAATTCGGAAATTTAGAAATTCGGAAGATTGGGAATTTGGACATTTAGGAATTCGAAAATTTAGAAATTCAAAGGATTGGGAATTCGGAAAATTGGGAATTTGGACATTTAGGAATTCGGAAATTTAGAAATTCAGAGGATTGGGAATTTGGATATTTAGGAATTCGGAATATTAGGAATTTGGAAATATAGGAATTTCGAACTTTGGGAAGTTGGAAAAGCAGAGATTTGGAAATGTGAAAATTGAGAAATTTGGCAATGTGGAAATTCAAAAATATAGAAATTTGGAAAAGTAGCAAGAAAAAAGGACCCAGAAAACAATCATCTCCTAATCTCCACTCCCTGAGATCCCACGATCTCCAAATCCCAAAATCTCCAAATTCCACATACCACCAAATTCTGAACCCCTCTGAAATCTTCAAATTCCCAAATCTCCAAATCTTCAAATTCTCCACATATAAAGATCCTGCATATAAACATATTGCACACATGTTACATGACCACTTTTTGAACCTTCACGCAATACAATTCGACTTACGCGCAACGTAGTCCTTAACTTTCTCTTTGTACAGTAAATGTGGTCTCTAGGAATGTAGGCACCTGTTTCGCTCGTATAATAATTCGAAAATTGCTGAATACCGTCGAAGTTCGGCTCGTTAGATCAGGTCTCGATTGATCCGTCGTTAAAGCACGGTATCAACGGGACTACGTGGCGAACGCGTGGGAATTAATTGATAATCCCGTTGGACTGCGAATTGAAGATGCACGCAAGTTCTTGAACAGGTTCTCTTTTGAAGCGCCGAGCTAGGTCGACGGCTTCGGTAACGCGATACCTCCACCGCGTAACCTATCGTCTAGCCCACCGTGCTGGTTCTCAATTTCACGACAGGCTTTCTCAAAAAACTCTCCTCTTGTCTTACAATTTTGTCTTCCCCCTCTTTCAGTTTGGTGTATCGACATCTACCAAATTGACCAATAGACCTTTCTAAGTTACCTTTCTTCAGTTACCAAATTCAGATTAGGTAACTGAAGTTACTTCAGCTAGGTAGCTATAGGTTCTCAATATTTAGGAACTCAATAGGTTCAGCTTTGGTAGACTTGAGTGATATAATTGTGACTTAATTTCATTCTGATCTCTTAATTTGATACAAAAACATTTGTGTTAAATTATCGTTTGAAATTCATTTAAGAACTTTTTATTTTATAATTCTAGTTTGATATATGTAATAATAAAATTACGTGTCGACACTTGATATGAATATTGTAAATTCAACGTCCACCTAATCAGGTTACCATGTTTGTATCGGGTGTCGATGCAAGAGCTGGCTCATTTTAACCGAGGTTATAACAAAAGATTTTGGTTGGATGAAGTATTTTAACTAAATTCATAAATGAGCCTACTTCAATCAAATTTATGAATGAACCTGTTTCACCAAATTTATAAGTGAGACTGCTTTAACAAAATTCATAAATGTGGCTACTTCAATCAAAGTCATAAATGAACCTGTTTGACCAAATTCATAAATGTGGCTGCTTCAACCAAATTCATGAACGAACCAGTTTGACCAAATTTATGAATGAAGCTGTTTGATATAATTTATAAATGAAACTACTTTAACAAAATTCATAAATGTGGCTACTTCAACCAAAGTCATAAATGAACCTGTTTGACCAAATTCATAAATGTGGCTACTTCAACCAAATATATGAATGAACCTGTTTGACCAAATTCATAAATGTGGCTACTTCAACCAAATTTATGAATGAACCTGTTTGACCAAATTCATAAATGTGGCTACTTCAACCAAATTTATGAATGAACCTGTTTGACCAAATTCATAAATGTGGCTACTTCAACCAAATTCATGAACGAACCAGTTTGACCAAATTCATGAATGAACCAGTTTGACCAAATTCATAATTAAGTCATTTTAACCAAGTTTGCTAATATATTACCTTGATCAAATTCATGAATGAACCAGTTTGACCAAATTCATGAATGATCCTACTTTGACCAAATTCATAAATGAGCCTATTTTGACAAAGTTTGCTAATAAATTACTTTGATCAAATTCATGAATGAACCAGTTTGACCAAATTCATAACTAAGTCACTTTGATCAAGTTTGCTAATATATTACCTTGATCAAATTCATGAATGAACCAGTTTGACCAAATTCATGAATGATCCTACTTTGACCAAATTCATAAATGAGTCTATTTTTACAAAGCTTGCTAATAAATTACTTTGATCAAATTCACTAATGAACCAGTTTGACCAAATTCATAACTAAGTCACTTTAACCAAGTTTGCTAATATATTACCTTGATCAAATTCATGAATGAACCAGTTTGACCAAATTCATGAATGATCCTACTTTGACCAAATTCATAAATGAGCCTATTTTGACTAAGTTTGCTAATAAATTACTTTGATCAAATTCACTAATGAACCAGTTTGACCAAATTCATAAATAAGTCAGTTTGATTAAGTTTTGCTAATACATTACCTTAATCAAATTCATGAATGAACCAGTTTGACCAAATTCATAAATAAGTCACATTGACCAAGTTTGCTAATATATTACCTTAATCAAATTCATGAATGAACCAGTTTGATCAAATTCATAACCAAGTCACTTTGACCAAGTTTGCTAATGCATTACCTTGATCAAATTCATGAATGAACCAGTTTGACCAAATTCATAAATGCACCTACTTTGACCAAGTTCGCAGATTAAATATTTTGTCGAAATTCAAGAATGAAATATTTCAACCAAGTTCATTAGTAAAGTACCCGGATAAAATTCATAAACGAATTCATAAACGAAATACACCGAAACTCATAAATTAGCCTACTGCAACGAAATCCATGAACCACTTCGCCCAAATTCATAAATGCACCTGCTTCAAATATGCAGATCAACTATTTCGTCGAAATTCAACAATGCAATATTTCAAGCAAATTAGTAAAGCATCCATATCAAATTCATAAACGAATCCATAAACGAAATACACCGAAACTCATAAATTAGCCTACTGCAACGAAATCCATGAACCACTTCGCCCAAATTCACAAATGCACCTGCTTCAAATATGCAGATCAAATATTTCGACGAAATTCAACAACGCAATATTTCAACCAAATCACTAAAGCATCCATATCAAATTCATAAACGAAATACCCCGAAACTCATAAACGACCATCACCGAACCTCCAATATATTTAAAATCGTTTCAATTAAAATTTCAGTAGCGTTATATTTCGATTCGATCGAGCAAGCTACATATTTGGATCGATCCGCGAGAAATGTCCGTCGCTTCTGGTATCGAGTCAGCTTTCGTAAAAGTTTCACCCGCTTCCTCGTCGGTTGGAGACCGCAACCGGTCATATAAGGCTCTGTTCTTGAAACGTACGATCGTGTCCCACTTTTACATGCGACCTCTCGATCGCTCCGACGAGAACAACTCGCTCGTCCAACGCACTCTTTTCGCCGCGGCGTTCATTAATTAGCGAGCGCGGAAATAAGTAGCTCCCTTTTTATCGCCGAGCCACCCTGCTTTTCCGTGTCCCAAGGTAAACGCCTCGAAAGTTAACTGCTCCCGGATCATGCGACTTACGATTTAAACGTCTTTTAAGCCACTTCGCCTTATGCTTTCTTTGCTCGGAATATTCCAAACTTCAGACGTTCTGACAGTTTACGGTTTGAGTCTTTTAATTATTCGCTCTGTGGATATGAGATTTTCTTTCTAGCTTTTGAACCTTCTTTTTGAGGCTTTGAATCTTTGTGGCACTTGAAGCTGTAAATTTATTAGTCTTTACAGACTTTAATTCATGAGGCAACGAATCTGTAAATTTATTAGTATGAGTTTGTATATTTATTAGTATTTGTATCTGTACATTTATTAGTCTTTGAATCTGTGCGTCTATGAGTCTTTGAATCAGTAGATTTGAGGCTTTGAATCTTTGTGGCACTTGAAGCTGTAAATTTATTAGTCTTTACAGACTTTAATTCGTGAGGCAACGAATCTGTAAATTTACTAGTCTGAGTTTGTACATTTATTAGTATTTGTATCTGTACATTTATTAGTCTTTGTATCTGTACATTTATTAGTCTTTGAATCTGTGCATCTATGAGTCTTTGAATCTGTGCATCTATGAGTCTTTGAATGAGTAGATTTGTGACTCTTTCTACTTATCAGCCTTTGAGTCTCTGAACTTCAGAATTTCTGAATATTTCCAACTATGAAACTAAGAGTCTCTTCTGAACCTTGTAGTCTTCTAACTTTTTAAATCTTCATATCTCTAAATCTGAATATTTCCAACTATGAAACAAAGAGTCTCTTCTGAACCTTGTAGTCTTCTAAATTTTTGAATCTTCATATCTCTAAATCTGAATATTTGCAACTATGAAACTAAGAGTCTCTTCTGAACCTTGTAGTCTTCTAAATTTTTGAATCTTCATATCTCTAAATCTGAATATTTACAACTATGAAACTAAGAGTCTCTTCTGAACCTTGTAGTCTTCTATCTTTTTGAATCTTCATATCTCTAAATCTGAATATTTGCAACTATGAAACTAAGAGTCTTTCCTAAACTTTTTAATCTTCAAACTTTTTGAATCTTCATATCTCTAAATCTGAATATTTGCAACTATGAAACTAAGAGTCTTTCCTAAACTTTTTAGTCTTCAAACTTTTTGAATCTTCATATCTCTAAATCTCTAAATAATTAAGTATAAGCACGTTAATTTAAGAATCTTCCTAATCTTCCAGTCTTTCTCTTAGAATTTTTGAATCCTTACGTCCACGAAAAGTCCTTATGTCTCCGAGTCTATGAAACGACGAATATAAAGATAAAGAAACAATCTTCATTTTCTGTAGATAAGAGCTGTTGGTCCAAGAAACACATTCTACAAAGATAACAGTATCTCAGCCTACGCTAACTCATGGTACACTTTTTAAAGTAAAACATGGTAAAGAATTTCGTGCTAATAATTTGCTGGCGGAGTGTAATTTGAAAGCGTACGGAGTCAACAAGCTTTGGTAGCCTTTCATTACGAAAATATATGATTGCAAGGTTTTCAGCGAAAACTTTAACGAAACTTAATCCGAACTATTTCCTGAGATGTATTTCGTAAAGACGGGTAGGAGTTTGATAACTCGCGTTCTGAGTATAATTAAAGATAGGAATGTGGATGTAGCTGTGTGGAATATTATTTACAAACGTTTGACTCTAATGTCCCTGGTTTTCTGATCATTTAAGAATAAATCTACTAGTGTGCGATGCATACTTACTTATTTAATGCAAACTTACTGAAATTAAAAATGGAGTTGAAAAATCAATAAACAAATGATAAAATATCAATTAAGGGGGGCAATATCTTTAGACAGATGAAAATAAGCTGATATTTATGAATTTTTTTTGTATAGGACACCTTTGTTTTGCATTTTCGAAATTTCAGGTATAATTTATTATAACTATTGCCTGTTACAGAATATTTTCTGTTTTGCAAAATATTTCAAAATGCCAGAATTATGACAATCCTTTCTTTTTGGCGCGTCTCGTGAATCGTGGGTTCTAGCTTTAGATATATTGGTCTGAAGCAAGTTTGCAGACAATGTTTCGAAAACTAACATTCACAGTTAGATGAACCTCAGAAATGTGCAAAATATGTAAAATTGAAGAAATGGCTTTTAAAGAAAAACTTTGAATTTTATTGAAAATTTTTGCAATGTTTTGCAATAAAAAGGACTTTAATGTTCAATTTATTTCATACATTTACGTTCATATGTTAGATAGTATTATCATGGATATGTGCAAAAAATTTGAGCGCGATTGATAAACTAGTTTTTGAGTTATCAGCCACGGCAATTTTAAGAACGTAGTTTTGAGAAAAACGCGTTTAAAGTTTCAGTCCTCCGCACTGAACGCGTGTATACTCGCGGCGCTAATCGGCCATAACTTCAAAAGGGCTTCGTATTTCACTTGAAAATTTTCAGACAATATTTTTAAGTTGTTACACTAACATTTTATAGAAAAACAAAATTTTGTAATTTTTTAAGATTCTAAAGGTATTGCCCCCCTTAATATACAGATTAAATCTTCGTGAAGATTAGCAGAGGTTGTAAAAAAATTGCCTCAACAAATTCTGTAAGTTAAAATGAAAAATTTGTAAAACTATTAAAACTATTAGACCAATAAAACTTGTAAAACTATTAAAACTAGTAAAACTATTAAAACTAATAAAACTATTAAAACTTGTAAAACTTGTGAAACTATTAAAATTAGTAAAACTAGTAAAACTTGTAAAACTATTAAAAGTAGTAAAACTAGTAAAACTTGTAAAACTTGTAAAACAATTAAAAGTAGTAAAACTAGTAAAATTTGTAAAACTTGTAAAACTATTAAAACTATTAAATCTAGTAAAACTATTAAAACTATTAAAACTAGTAAAACTAGTAAAACTATTAAAACTATTAAAACTATTAAATCTAGTAAAACTAGTAAAACTATTAAAACTATTAAAACTAGTAAAACTAGTGAAACTAGTAAAATTAGTAAAACTTTTCAAACTTATAAAACTATTAAAACTATTAAAACTATTAAAACTAGTAAAACTAGTAAAACTAGTGAAATATGACCATTTCGATAATTTTAGTGTTAAAGTGCAACGTTCAAAAATTGTCTAAAATCACGTCCCCGATCTCCAGTAAATAACCTCTACATATTTGCACGCAAAATACCTAAAACAACACGTCGCATCGATAAAATGTATCACCAAAACTTTTTCTCCATTCATAACGATATTATCATTACTTTGCGTTTATCTATTTCGTGTTGTCTTTTCAACAAGAAGAATCACAGAGTCATCCATTGTGATTGCCGTTTATCAGCTCGAAAAATTATGACAGTCGTGTATTATTACACAAAGGTTTATCACAGAGATTCTTGGCTCCGAGCACGTATTACGAGCACGAACAGCATCGTAATCGTTTGAAGCTTATCGGTGCATATCGCAGTCCGAAATTTCGAAAGAGCACTCTTCAGTGTTGCGTACGATTTATCTGATATGGCGAGCTGTACATACGTCGTTTCGCGTTTATTTAGTGTTGCCGATATTCTGTTTTCACTTTTGGAATCAGTTGTTTACTGTGGAGGTACACTTTTGGTTCAAGTTTTAGATTTAGTGTATGAAAGTATTTTTTATTTGTAGATTCACTTTATTGGAGAGAACAGTTAGACTCATTCGATTATGGTACAGATTCATTTTTTTCGGATTGATTCATTTTTAGATGCAGTCATTTTTGGATGCAGTCATTTTTGGATGCAGTCATTTTTGGATGCAGTCATTTTTGGATGCAGTCATTTTTAGATTCAGTCATTTTTAGATGCAGTCATTTGTAGATTCATTCATTTTTAGATTCAGTCATTTTTAAATTCACTCATTTTTAGATTCATTCATTTTTAGATTCACTCATTTTTAGATTCATTCATTTTTAGATTCAATCATTTTCAGATTCACTCATTTTCAGATTCACTCATTTTTAGATTCACTCATTTTTAGATTCATTCATTTTTAGATTCAATGATTTTCGGATTCACTCATTTTCAGATTTACTCATCTTTAGATTCATTCATTTTTAGATTCAATAATTTTCGGATTCACTCATTTTCAGATTTACTCATCTTTAGATTCAGTCATTTTCAGATTCACCCATTTTCAGATTCACTCATTTTCAGATTCAATCATTTTCAGATTCAGTCATTTTTAAATTCACTCATTTTTAAATTCACTCATCTTTAAATTCACTCATTTTTAGATTCACTCATTTTCAGATTCAGTCATTTTCAGATTCACCCATTTTCAGATTCACCCATTTTCAGATTCACTCATTTTCAAATTCACTCATTTTCAGATTTCCTGATTTACTATACATTATTTTCCACTTCTACCCACTCGTTTACTCTACTTGGAACTAATATATACTGAAAATAGGTGTGTTTTTAGAATTCAATTTCCTGTACCTAGACATCAGAACAAGTTTCAAGATTCTACAGTAGATTTCGTTATATCGGTACCTCCACAAAGTACAGTAGTCTTCAATATATTAGCATCTTCATATAAACTTGCATAAAAATTATATTACAACTTTTACCACCATCTGTGTGGACCTTCAAGTGATCTTCAAGAACTTCTCAGTTAATCTAACATAATTTTGCTATAATACTTTGCTACAATTTTGCTCTGGTGGCTACGTAACTAATAAAGTTACGTTTACTATTTGAGTAACATGCTAACTGGACGAATAGAAAGCTACTAGTTTGACGATCACTGATACCCGTGCAACCTAACACCGAGGGCTCGTTACTGTCTAACCCTTTCGTCGATGAAGGTACATCGTGTTACACGACGGGATTTGGAGTGAATCTGGTAAACGTGGGCGTCACGGTGGTACGCTTCGATGAGTTTCACTGGCGAGGGGAAGTGAGCTAACCGGGAATATCGAATAAAGTCTTTCCTACGATCACGCGTTAAATTAATACTTCCTTTAAATGATACTACCGACCTGCACAATCAATTGCTGTATTAAACTTCTGATCTAAATTTGCAGATTTCGAACTGTCAAATTAAGATCTTTCTCGGAGTGAAATTTTTCAAATTTATTTTCTCGCGTTGAAAATTTCAGGGTCTGCAATTTGGGTGATTGAGTAATTCGGAAGTTGTAAAGTTTGAAAAGTTGATAATTCTGATTTAAAAAATTGGAAGTTATAAAGCTTGAAAACCTGATAATTCAAATTTGGGAAATTTGAAACTTGTAAGATCAACCTTGATAATTTAATTGTAAAAAGTCTTTCCTTCCACTCAAACAACCCTCCAAATGACGATACAAGCAGATTTGTCAGACGTGACCAGTCTGGAAGTTTAACCGAGTATCACGGAAATTTGTGGATCAGTGGAGTGCTCGAACAAGAATTCCCGGGAGTAGGGCGAAGTTGGACGAAGACACGCGGAGAATTCGGCAACAAAGGGTTGACCGAAGGGAATGCGATGCACTCGTCCTCTACGAGTGCATCGAAGCGGTTAGACCCGGACAAAAGGTTCTCGAACCAGTGATCACGCTCGAAGCCCATCGGCAACACTTCAGATATTTCGATTTCCAGGAAAGAACCGGTTAAAGCGCTCTAAGTGTAACTGAAGATGATTCAATTATCCTTAACGCGATTTCCTCATGCGTTTCGGGGGTTTTACTTCGAATGATGCACCAGTTTGCACGGATAACTGCTTATTTACGTAGACTGAAGAATTGATGGGCTTTTTTGAACCTGTCTAACGTATCTAAGTTTACCATGGTACTATATCTGACTTAACCTAAGACCATATTGAACGCAACTTCTCTAATGTCATGTTTAAATGAATCTACTTAATATTATTCCTAAATTGATCTAACTAACTGCACCTAACTGAAAGAATGTAATAGTGTATATAGTCCAAACATGTCTGATAAAGTACCTCAGTTAACTTGTTTAACACTACATCTAGCTCAACCTGTGTAATACTATGTCTAGTTTAAACATGTCTAATGTTGTACCTAACTTGACTTGTCTGATGCCACATGTAGCTTAACCTGTGTACTGTTATGTCTAATCTAAACATGTCTAATGTTGTACCTAACTTGACTTGTCTGATGCCACATCTAGCTCAACCTGTGTAATACTATGTCCAGTTAAAACATGTCTAATGTTATACCTAATTTGACTTGTCTGATGCCACATGTAGCTTAACCTGTGTACTGTTATGTCTAATCTAAACATGTCTAATGTTATACCTAACTTGACTTGTCTGATGCCACATCTAGCTCAACCTGTGTAATACTATGTCTAGTTTAAACATGTCTAACGTTATACCTAACTTGACTTGTCTGATGCCACATGTAGCTTAACCTGTGTACTGTTATGTCGAGTCTAAACATGTCTAATGTTATACCTAACTTGACTTGTCTGATGCCACATGTAGCTTAACCTGCGTAATACTATGTCTATTTTAAACGTGTCTAATACTGTACCTAACTTGATCCATCTGATACCACATCTAGCTTAACCTGTGCACTATTATGTCTACTCCAAACATGTCTAATACTGCATCTCACGTAACCTGACTAATACCACATCTAGCTTAACCTGTGTAATACTATGTCCAGTTAAAACATGTCTAATGTTATACCTAATTTGACTTGTCTGATGCCACATGTAGCTTAACCTGTGTACTGTTATGTCGAGTCTAAACATGTCTAATGTTATACCTAACTTGACTTGTCTGATGCCACATGTAGCTTAACCCGTGTACTGTTATGTCGAGTCTAAACATGTCTAATGTTATACCTAACTTGACTTGTCTGATGCCACATGTAGCTTAACCTGTGTACTGTTATATCGAGTCTAAACATGTCTAATGTTATACCTAACTTGACTTGTCTGATGCTACATGTAGCTTAGCCTGAATAATACTATATCTAGGTTAAATATGTCTAATACTGTACCCAACTTGACCTGTCTAATACGACGTATACCTTAATCTGTGTACCACTGTGTCTAGTTTAAACATGTCTAATACTATACCTGAGTTGATCCATTTGATGCCACATGTAGCTTAACCTGTGTACTGTTATGTCGAGCCTAAACATGTCTAATGTTATACCTAACTTATCCTGTCTGATGCCACACGTAGCTTAACCTTTGTACTACTATGTCCAGTTTAAACATGTCTATTACTATACCTAACTTGACTTGTCTGATGCCACATGTAGCTTAACCTTTGTACTACTATGTCCAGTTAAAACATGTCTATTACTGTACCTAGCTTGACCTGTCTGATGCCACATGTAGCTAAACCTGTGTACTACTATGTCCAGTTAAAACATGTCTAATACCTAACTTGACCTGGTACCCCATCTAACCTGTATAACAATATTCCTAATCTAAACGTACCTCTCCCTCAGTTAACCTATCCAACCTACCTACGGTGTAGATGTAATGCTACACCTATGTAAATATTTAAATGACCAAACGCAACCTACCAAAGTTTGCGTAGTGAAATTCAATTGAGGCTTAATACTTAACAACGTAATAATAAAAGAGCGAGTGTCGGTTACATGGAGTGCGTCGCGTTATCACGTAATGTCGTTGGCCTGGTAATAGACTTAATCAACAGTAATAGACCGTACGTCCACCTATTAATAGAGTAACCGTTATGGCGTGTGCCGCAATGCACGATAATCCAATGATGCAAACTCCTATTTGGACACGTCTATCGAAATTTTTTTCACCTGTTAAAAGATTATTTAACACGTGCCGAGAAATTGTGAGAGGACCAAAAATGGTCCGTCTACCGGACTTCTTATCGATTCAACGTTGGAATGCAACGTTGCGTCATGAACGCAATGGGACTCTCCCACTCGCTCGGTTCGAAACACTTCGCTCGTAATTATTGCTTCGGTAATTATCGTGATCGAGACTCTCGATGATACGATGAACCCGGGAACAATGCTTTCAGTTATTGATTTGCGTTTCTTTCGAATCGGGGTATTTAGATTTTTACGGAATTTAGATCCGTAATTTGGAGAGGTGTTGTGTAATATGGGGATGTGTTATCAAATTGACTCTAAACTCATTTCGGAAACTGCTGAAACTCCCAGATTTTCAGATAAGCGAAGTTGTAGAAAGCAACTCGAAAGCAACTCGTCCAATTAACAAAGTTCCAACACCTAGATATCAAATTAACCGGTCCCCGATTTTCAGAGATCCAAATTCCCATATCCTCAAGTCTCAGTGCACCAAATCCCTGTACCCTAATTTCTCAGTGCTCCAAATTTCCATATCCCCAAATTCTCAGCGCACCAAATCCCTAAACACCAAATTCTCAGCGCTCCAAATTCCTATATCCCCAAATTCTCAGCGCACCAAATTCTGAACGCTCCAAATTTCTATATTCCAAAATTCTCAGCGCACCAAATCCCTAAACTCCAAATTTTGAGCGCTTGAAATTTCCATATCCCCAAATTCTCAGCGCTCCAAATCCCAAAACCCCAAATTCTCAGCGCTCCAAATTCTGAATGTTCCAAATTTCTATATTCCCAAATTCTCAGCGCTCCAAATCCCTAAACCCCAAATTCTCAGCGCTCCGAATTCCCATATCCCCAAATTCTCAGCGCTCCAAATTCCCATATCCCCAAATTCTCAGCGCACCAAATCCCTAAACCCCAAATTCTCAGCGCTCCAAATCCCAAAACCCCAAATTCTCAGCGCCCCAAATTCTGAACGCTCCAAATCCCTAAACCCCAAGTTCTCAGCGCTCCAAATTTCCATATCCCCAAATTCTCAACGCTCCTAATCCCTAAACCTCAAATTCTCATCGCCCCAAATTCTGAATGCTCCAAATTCCCATATCCCCAAATTCTCAGCGTACCAAATCTCTAAACCCCAAATTCTCAACGCTCCAAATTCCCATATCCCCAAATTCTCAGCTCAGAAAATCTCTATACTAAACCTCAAATTAACCATCACCATCCGATGATAACTTCAGACCGCAAAACACCTACTTGTCCAAACACCGTTTACAAATATGTCGATGATCACCGTGGCATCGATAAAGTCCACATTCGCAATGAGCTTCTTGCCGGTGCAGATGTTGCATATAAAAACAACCTCTCAAACCGAGCAAATTCCCTGCGGCTCACCTGTACACCACACACATACATACACCTACATACGGAAATTTTCAGTGAGTCATCGCGCACACCACGACAACAGCATCTACCTTGTTCAAACATCCGTTCGTTTCGTGTACCTCAGACGATGACCTCACACGTTGGTATGTTTGGTCGCGGTTTGCAGAAAAACGATGCCATCACCGGTCGAGTACAGCCGGTTTACATCAACCCCCAAAAATAACGCGGCTCGTTAAAAGCCCCCCGTCGAAAACCGAGGTTGGATCACGGAGCTACGTGAAATTATATTCGGGTTCGTGTGTCCGTTGATCGCTTGCCAGACCGAAACAGCGTTATACGGGCCGAGAGCGGACGTTCGTAGCCCACATCCGCCATGCTTGCTGGCAATCAAATGGGAGGCAAAAACACTTGCCGTCAAACGTCATGGAACACGGAAGTTTGCTTTCAAAGTGGAAGCTGCGTTTCATCGCGTGGTTCTGTCGTTAATACTTTTAGGAGCGAAATTATTTTAGGTACTTTCTATTTTTGCGCAAGGATTTTGGGACGGTGAGAATTCGGGAGTATGGAGATTTGAGGCGTTGAGAATTTGGGGTTTGGGGATTTGGAGCGCTGAGAATTTGGGGATATGGGAATTTGGAGCGCTGAGAATTTGGGATTTAGGGATTTGGAGCGCTGAGAATTTGGGGATATGGGAATTTGGAGCGCTGAGGATTTGGGGATATGGGAATTTGGAGCGCTGAGAATTTGGGGTTTGGGGATTTGGTGCGCGTAGAATTTGGGGATATGGGAATTTGGTGCGCTGAGAATTTGGGAATATGGGAATTTGGAGCGCTGAGAATTTGGGATTTAGGGATTTGGGACGCTGAGAATTTGGGGATATGGGAATTTAGAGCGCTGAGAATTTGGGATTTAGGGATTTGGGGCGCTGAGAATTTGGGGATATGGGAATTTGGAGCGCTGAGAATTTGCGGTTTGGGGATTTGGTGCGCGTAGAATTTGGGGATATGGGAATTTGGTGCGCTGAGAATTTGGGAATATGGGAATTTGGAGCGCTGAGAATTTGGGATTTAGGGATTTGGGACGCTGAGAATTTGGGGATATGGGAATTTGGAGCGCTGCGAATTTGGGGATATGGGAATTTAGAGCGCTGAAAATTTGGGATTAGGGATTTGGAGCGCTGAGAATTTGGGGATATGGGAATTTGGAGCGCTGAGAATTTGGGGATATGGGAATTTGGAGCGCTGAGAATTTGGGGTTTGGGGATTTGGTGCGCGTAGAATTTGGGGATATGGGAATTTGGTGCGCTGAGAATTTGGGAATATGGGAATTTAGAGCGCTGAAAATTTGGGATTAGGGATTTGGAGCGCTGAGAATTTGGGGATATGGGAATTTGGAGCGTTGAGAATTTGGGAATATAGGAATTTGTGATATAGGAATTTGGAGCGCTTGGAATTTGGGGTCCTAAGAATTTGAAAATATTGGAATTGGAACGCCGAAAATTTGAAAATATACAAATTTGGAGATTCTTCATAATTAATCTTCATAGTTAATCCTAATTTGTATATTCCGCTCCCAGACCAATTTCCCATATTCATACTTTTTGAAGTTCGATTTCGTTCGACTATAACTGGGAAAATGATCTTAAGCGCGTGAATCAAGGAATAACGACGGCAGACGGAGAATCACTGAGGAACTATAAAGACCGGACAAATGAGGAGGGACATCGGCTGGTAGTCCAGGATAATCCTTCTAGATGGTAGAAAGGGCAGTTCTACAACGTCGAGGACGTTTGTTCCCTTCTTCGTTAGATCGCTCGTCCCTTGCAAACCTTTAACATCCTGTAAAGAACGACGGAGAGGACGGAGAGACGAAAGGAGAGGAGAGGATTTTCTCTGAGCTAGTCCAACAGCCGGAAAGGTCGCTCACACTTTACATTCCTGATGCCACGTTGAATTTTAATGCTCCACATTCGAACGCTTTCTAGAAGCTGTCCGGCACGAATCGTCCAATCAGATGGGTTTATGCGGGACGTTGAAATTGTTCTGGGAATTTCCTCGAAATCCTTTTACGGGTTCTCTAAATTTCTGTGTTTTCTAGTCTTGAAAGACGTGTCTTTCTTTATTCCAATTTTCTCATATTTCTGATTTCTGAATGTTTTAAATTTAGATTATATGTGTTAAGTTTTTCAAACGTTCAGTTAGGGGATATTTAGATTTGTAAATGTTCTACAGTTTCGTTTTTTGCTAAATGAGTGACGCATTTCACTAGTCATTGTGCTAACAAAGATCTCAAATCTTATTTCAAACCTTATTCGACTGATTAGCTCTCCAATTTATGTTTGAAGTATTCACCTTAACCTTTTAGAGTCGCACTTATTTGATGACGGCCATCTTGTTTGTTGACGGCCATCTTGATTATTGACGGCCATCTTGTTTATTGACGGCCATCTTGTTTATTGACGGCCATCTTGTTTGTTGACAGCCATCTAGTTTGTTGTCCACCAAATTCCTAAATCCCCAAATTACTATATCCCCAACTGATAAAACCCCAAATCACAATACATCCACAAATCCTCCGAAATTCATATTCTTGAAGTGCAAGAAGGTTAATAAACTTGTTTCGGTCGAATTTGAAAAGAGTACGCAGTGAAATCAGTAAAAAGTACATGGAGTGAAAATGACAGGAAGTTTCCGTGAAACGAGGAGACAAGCTTTTGTTGCAAAGGCACGGCCGAGAAAGTTGCAGATGTTTACAGAGAACCAAGCCACCGCCCGCATCCAGCTGCTCTTTGTTGCAACTACCTTCAATGCAAGCATCTGCTCGATGGTTTGTTAAGAGTCCACGCTAATGACTATCCGTTCACGCTAATTCAACGTGAATCACAACGTGTGCGTTGTTCTGGACGATGGAACGGTTTCCACGGAATCTTCTTTTCCTCTACTTTATTTATGGTGGTTTATTCACGAATGCGTAGTCGACTGATAGTAACGGGAGTCGCACTTGTTTGCGACCATCTTGTTTCTTTACGACCATTTTGTTTGTTGGCCATCTTGTTTCTTTATGGATATTTTGTTGGATTGCTACGCGTTAGATATTTACACACTGGATTACTACACGTTGGATATCCACACACTGGATTACTACGCGTTAGTTTACTACGCGTTGGTTTACTGCGCGTTGAATTACCACCTGTGGGATTACCACGCGTTGGATTAATACTCGTTGGATTACCGCGCGTTGGATTACTACGCGCTGTATTACCACCCGTGGAATTATTACGCGTTGAATAACCACGTATGGAATTACTACGCGTTCAATCACCACGCGTGGAATTCTTACGCGTTGAATTACCACGCATGGAATTACCACGCGTGGAATTACTACGCGTTGAATTATCACGCGTGGAATTACCACGCGTGAAATTATTACGCGTTGAATTACCATGCATGGAATTATTACGTGTTGAATTACCACGCATGGAATTACTACGCGTTCAATCACCACGCGTGGAATTCTTACGCGTTGAATCACCACGCGTAGAATTATTTCGCGTTGAATAACCACGCATGGAATTACCACGCGTCGAATTACTACGCGTTGAATTATCACGCGTGGAATTACCACGCGTGAAATTATTACGCGTTGAATTACCATGCATGGAATTATTACGCGTTGAATTACCACGCGTAGAATTACCACCCGTGGAATTATTACGCGTTGAATCACCACGCGTGGAATTATTACGCGTTGAATTACCGCGCATGGAATTACTACGCGTTGGATTATCGCGCGTTGGATTACTACGCGCTGTATTACCACCCGTGGGATTAGTACGCGTTGGATTACTACGCGCTATATTACCACTCGTGGGATTACTACGCGTTGGATTACTACGCACTATATTACCACCCGTGGGATTAGTACCGGTTGGATTACTACGCGGTATATTACCACTCGTGGAATTACTACGCGTCGCACTTGTTTACGACCATCTTGTTTTTTTACGACCATTTCGTTTGTTTACGGCCATCTTGTTTCTTTATGTATATTTTGTTTTTCATCTTGGACGGCAATATTTTTGACAGATGCTAATGTGAACAATAGTATAGTAATTTGGGGATCTAGGGACTCAGTATATAAGGAGTTAGATATCTAGGGATTTTTGAGGTATAGTGATTTAGGGTTCTGTAAGTTTAGAATATAGTAATTTAAGGATCTAGGGATTTATGACATAAGAAGATAGATTTCTAGGAATTTTTTATGTATTTCAATCATAGAAACGAGAGTTTCTAAAAATTTTTAAATTTAGTTACTTGAGTATAGAAATTTAACATTCAAAAAATTTGATAAATACAAAGTACCATTTCTAAAAATTTCAACACACAGTTTGTGTTTCTAGGAACTTAATAACGTGGAATTTCGCATTTCCAGAAACGTGACATACATACATAAAAATTCCCAACTCTTTTCATTTCGATTTAAATCATTTTTCATTGCCCCCAAAATGGTTCTATTATACCCTCCACGTTTTATAATACTGAAGTTTAAAGTCTAATTAAAAGGTATTACCAATATTGCAGTTGGTCCGCAATAAAATCCACTTCCATAAAAACCGTTCAGGATATTTATCCCGCACTCACATATTTCATCCCCGTAATTAATGCTTTTTTTTAAACGCGGTTTATAACATAGAAGTTCGAGCAAAATAAATATTTGCAATTTTTCGTCGAACAAAAGCCCACAGAAATTATTCACGACTTTTATTCCGTATACGTATTTTTCATCCCACGATAATTAATGTCCTTTTTTTAACTCGCACGTGGTTCGCGGTATAAAAATTTCAAATTCAACAGATATTTATAACCGCGTTTCATTTGTAACAAAAGCCGCTCCGCCAGAAACCCCGCGGGTTCCCAAATATTAATAAATCGTACCGATCGAGCGGATCAACGTTTTACCGGTTTTATTTTAATTTCGAATCACGAGTGCACGAATCAAGCCCGGGGATAAAATTCTTCGACGCGATATTTCATCGTACCGGAAGTCCGTTTGTCTCGTATCATCCGTGAACGAATAGTATATCCGATAAGGATGAAATACGTTCCAGATCGAACGATCGGGGCAAATGACTGATAATGCAATCTCTCGCTTATAAAATCAATGGTGTCGTTGTGTTCGGTGCACGGCGAAACATTTACCGAGAAGAAAAACACGATGCTCGGACTAATTAACACACATCTCGCGGCCTGTGTAAGCGTTCATTATGGAGCGGAAAGTGCTCCTCGAAATATGAGTTCGACTGCTTCGAGCTAACTCGGTAACTATCTTTGCTTATGAAGAAGGAATCATATGTGTACATTGGGACTTCAATTAAAATCATATGTGTAATGTTACAAAATTTTGTGTAATGAAACATAATTTTATTATTTCCTGTTCTTGTTTCGTGATTGTTGAAATTGCATGAAATAACCGATCATAATAACTTATCCACTTCGCAACTAATACAACATTTTAACACAAACTGAGTGTTGAAATTTTTAGAAATGGTACTTTGTATTCATCAAATTTTTTGAAAGTTAAATTTCTATACTCAAGTAACTAAATTTAAAAATCTAATATCAATAACTGTTCAGTAGCTAATAGATCGACTAATCATTTCGTCTTTAGTTCCCCAAAAACAATCATCACTCTATCAAATATTTTTCAAACACACCTCTTATAAAAATTCGAAACAAGTTCAACAATGAAAATCGTTCAATAATAAAAATCGTGTTCGTGTAGCAAAAAATTGAATAAAATATAAAATTCCATAAAATGGTACCAAACCATGACACTAATTAAAATGAGAAACTAGTTTTACAATGTCACCGGTAAGTACATTTGTCGCGAGTCCACGTGAAAAGGTAAAAGAGTTTGAAAGAAGGGGCAGAGCGAATGGAATAAAATAGCCCGTCTCGCAGCGAAACAATTTCTCGTAGCGGCGACGTTTCAGACACTTTTCAAAACGAAAACTCAATTCTCGAAATGCCATTTCCACGAACGTTTTTCCATTTTCCGTCTTTCACTCGTTCGCGTAGGGAGGTTCGAGCTGAAACAGACCGACGAGTGAACGTTAATTAACTCGCAATGCCACGCAGATCCTACGCTAATTGGACTTGTTCTATAATTAACTGTGTCCAACTTTAATCGGCTACAGTTTTCTCCTTTGAATGTATCGCCGGGCACAAATTTGACTTTTGATCTTCTGGTGATTATGCGATTCTGACGTTTTTTGGTAGGAGAATATAAGGTGAATTCTTGGAAGATTGCTGATCAATATTACAGTCCTCAATTACATATTTATCTATTCCACAATCCCCAATTCCACATTCCACAATTCCCACATTTTCCAATTCCAACATTCCCTAATTCCCACATTCCCCAATTCCCACATTTTCCAATTTCCACAATTTCCAATTCCCACATTCCCCAATTCCCGCATTCTTCAATTTCCATACTCCCCAATTCCTACATTCCCCAATTCCCAAATATTCCAATTACCACATTTCCCAATTCCCACATTCCCCAATTCCTACATTCTCCAATTCCCAAATTTTCCAATTCCCACATTTCCCAATTCCCATATTTCCCAATTCACACATTCCCCAATTCCCACATTCCCCAATTTCCACATTCTCCAATTCCTACAATCTCCAATTCCCACATTCCCCAATTCTCACATTTTCCAATTCCCACATTTTCCAATTCCCACAGTTCCCAATTCCCACATTCTCCAATTCCTACAATCTCCAATTCCCACATTCCTCAATTCCCACATTCCCCAATTCCCACATTCCCCAATTCCCACATTTTCCAATTTCTACATTTCCCAATTTCTACATTTCCCAATTCTCACATTTCCCAATTCCCACATTCCCCAATTCCCACTTTCCCCAATTCCCACATTCCCCAATTCCTACATTCCTCAATTCCCTTAGTCCGCAATTCCCTCATTCCTCAATTCGTTCCTTCCCAAATCCCAAAATTTCCAACCTTAAAATTCCCAAATCCCCAAATTTCCAACCTTAAAAATTCCCAAATCCCCAAACTTCCAACCTTAAAATTCCCAAATCCCCAAACTTCCAACCTTAAAATTCCCAAATCCCCAAATTGTCAACCCCAAACCCCCAATTCCCAAATTCCCCAATTCAACCCCCAAAAAATCACCAACTCTAATCATCCTACTCAACTACCTATCTCTACCTTTCTCTACAATTTCCCAGAAAATTTGTTCGTTCCAACTTCTCCATGTGACAGAAGGTGGAACGATAACTCCGTGCAGAGGTAATACTTTAATACCCTTTTTGTGACGCGCCGATTGATACTCGCCGGATTAGAACCGAATCGAAGCTTTCTGAATTGCGATAGCACGTTCGAATGCAAGATTAAGTTCGGCAATCTTTTAAAAGGATAGAGCCAATCCGTGTCGAGCACGATACTATCCAACGGATCGAGACCTATGATTTTATCGAACTTAGATTCACTGGTTTCGCGTATTAATCCTACGGAGAAGAACGTGAATCACCAGAGGTGTGCCTCTATAAAACTGTCACGTTCGAACGGGGATAATATGTAAACTCGAGAATTTATTGAATCAATGGAGCTTTTGTTTGTGCGCGTGTTTTGGTACGTTGATGTTCGATCGATAGCAATTTTAATAATAACTACGCGTGGAATTATTACGCGTGGAATTATTACGCGTCGAATTACCACGCATGGAATTATTACGCGTTGAATTACCACGCATGGAATTATTACGCGTTGAATTACCACGCGTGGAATTATTACGCGTGAAATTACCACGCGTGGAATTATTACGCGTTGAATAACCACGCATGGAATTACTACGCGTGGAATTACTACGCTTTGAATTACCACGCATGGAATTACCACGCGTGAAATTACCACGCGTGGAATTACTACGCGTTGAATTACCACGCATGGAATTATTACGCGTTGAATTACCACGCGTGGAATTATTACGCGTGAAATTACCACGCGTGGAATTATTACGCGTTGAATAACCACGCATGGAATTACTACGCGTGGAATTACTACGCTTTGAATTACCACGCATGGAATTACCACGCGTGAAATTACCACGCGTGGAATTACTACGCGTTGAATTACCACGCATGGAATTACTACGCGTGGAATTACTACGCTTTGAATTACCACGCATGGAATTACCACGCGTGAAATTACCACGCGTGGAATTATTACGCGTTGAATAACCACGCATGGAATTACTACGCGTGGAATTACTACGCTTTGAATTACCACGCATGGAATTACCACGCGTGAAATTACCACGCATGGAATTATTACGCGTTGAATTACCACGCATGGAATTATTACGCGTTGAATTACCACGCGTGGAATTATTACGCGTGAAATTACCACGCGTGGAATTACTACGCGTTGAATTACCACGCATGGAATTACTACGCGTGGAATTACTACGCTTTGAATTACCACGCATGGAATTACCACGCGTGAAATTACCACGCGTGGAATTATTACGCGTTGAATAACCACGCATGGAATTACTACGCGTGGAATTACTACGCTTTGAATTACCACGCATGGAATTACCACGCGTGAAATTACCACGCATGGAATTACCACGCGTGAAATTACCACGCGTGGAATTACTACGCGTTGAATTACCACGCATGGAATTACCACGCGTGGAATTATTACGCGTTGAATAACCACGCATGGAATTACTACGCGTGGAATTACTACGCGTTGAATTACCACGCATGGAATTACCACGCGTGAAATTACCACGCGTAGAATTATTATGCGTTGAATTTTCACACATGGAATTATTACGCGTTGGATCACCGCGCGTGGAATTACCACGCGTGAAATTACCACGCGCGGAATGTTGGATACGTAGTTTGGTACATGTCCATGTTTTATTACATTTTTGTACAACTAATATTAATTGATGGGTGGTCACATATTTATTTAGTCTTCAGCTCAAAGGTACCTCTCATATTCCACTAAAATGAGTTGCTTTAGCTGTCGTCATCCTCAGAATTTATCTTATTTTAGCGGCTTCTATGAAATTGTACTCCAGAAAGGAGTTGCTTTCGAAGCAAACACGGTTCGAAATCAACGAAGGTAGACGGAAACGTTCTTAGTACGTGTTCAAGGGGGAACGGAAGTTGCACACGTCCCCGATAATGTTTATCCAGCGACAACGTGGCAGGAAGCTTTCCCGTTGCATAATGAGCCTCCTGAAACTAGTTGCATCAACGAGGAAACGTTGTTGCCGACGTTCGCCCTAACCGCGTTAATCATAATCCTTGCTTCAAGGGTTACGAAAAGTGTGTTCCACCCTCGGAGTTGTGCGGCTGTGAATTCGAGAGAACTCGCGGTTATTCGACGCACGTATCTCCACCGCGCTCTTATTGGGAGGTGTTGCGAAATTACACGGTTGTTCGTAATTTCGCCGAATTTCGGAACTTGCTAACGGTCCGAATTCCAGGATTTACCGGGGATTAGGTCCTTTAATGGCTCACTTCGCAGGAATATTAACGGTCGAAAGTTTTCGGTGTCGATGCAACGAGATATGGGGGTGCTGAGATATTAATTGTATCTGGATATTTATAAGGGTGTATTACGGTATTATGTGATGTGAATGCGTTAAGTACTGTGAATTGTGTTGGAGGTTTAGGTTAGAAGTTGGATTAGTATGGGGTGGAGTGTCACAAGATGGATTACTGCGCGATGTATTATGGCACGCGGGATTATTACGCGCTGTATTACTACCCGCGGGATCACCACGCGTTGGATTACCACGCGTTGGATTACTACGCGCTGTATTACCACGCGTTGGATTACTAAGCGCTATATTACCACTCGTGGGATTACTACACGTTGAATTACCACGCGTGGAATTATTACGCGTTGGATTACCACGCATGGAATTATTACGCGTGGAATTACCACGCATGGAATTATTACGCGTGGAATTACCACGCGTGGAATTATTATGCGTTGAATTACCACGCATGGAATTACCACGCGTGGAATTATTACGCGTTGAATTATTACGCGTGAAATTGCCACGCATGGAATAACCACGCGTGGAATTACCACGCATGGAATTACCACGCGTGGAATTATTATGCGTTGAATTTTCACGCATGGAATTATTACGCGTTGGATCACCACGCGTGGAATTATTACGCGTTGAATTACCACGCATAGAATTACCACGCGTTGAATCACCACGCGTGGAATTATTACGCGTTGAATTACCACGCATAGAATTACCACGCGTGGAATTACTACGCGTTGAATTACCACGCATGGAATTACTACGCGTTGAATCACCACGCGTGGAATTATTACGCGTTGAATCACCACGCATGTAATTATTACGCGTTGAATCACCATGCATGGAATTACCACGCCAGGAATTACTACGCATTGAATCACCACGCGTGGAATTATTACGCGTTGAATTACCACGCATAGAATTACCACGCGTGGAATTACTACGCGTTGAATTACCACGCATGGAATTACCACGCGTGAAATTACCACGCGTGGAATTATTACGCGTTGAATCACCACGCATGGAATTATTACGCGTTGAATCACCATGCATGGAATTACCACGCGTGGAATTATGGCGCGTTGGATCACCAGGCGTGGAATTCTTACGCGTTGAATTACCACGCATGGAATTATTACGCGTTGAATTACCACTCATGGAATTATTACGCGTTGAATTACCACGCATGGAATTATTACGCGTTGGATCATCACGCGCGGAATTATCACACATCTTATCATCACGCGCTGTATTACTACACGATAGATTAGCACGCGTGGAATTATCAAACCTTGTGTTATTACCCCCCCATATCACCACGTGTTTAATCACTATACATAGCATTATCACGTATTGTATTACGACATATTATATCTCCAAGCGTTCTGTCACTAAATCCCAAAATTCATGACCTCCAAATACTTGAAAATTAAAATTTCCTAAGTTTCCAAATTCAGAAACCACGAAGTCCCAATAATAAAATTTTCAATTTTATTCAAAGTCACAAAATAACCAATTTTGAATATCCCAAATACGTAAAGTCCCAAAATTGCAGGATCTGAAATTTTCAGAAATGAATATTTCTTGAAATCTCAAATAGAAAAAATTCGTGTGAAAGACGTTTGAATAACTCCGGTCGAACCGTCGGTTCGGTAGGTCTGGGTCACAATTGACCCAGTTTCACCGTTCGATGTATAAGTAGAACAGTTGGGGTGCAGCCCAGTTACAGAATAAACGTGCACATTTACATTATTGACACAGAAGTTAAAGTACTCGGAAGATATATTTACATAAAGATTGGAGGTGTAGTAATTAGAAGTTGGCCGGAAGTGTACTCAAAGGTGAGTTGTCCCGTTATTACGAATTCAGGATGTAGGTTAAAACCTTTCTCAAAGGATCCGGTAAGAAGAATATCGATTCATCTGGCACTCTTTGCTTGCGTTGAACTGACAATTAAGTTTATTTAAATCTGCTGTTGTCAACGAGTCTTCTTAATTAAGGAACCTTGCAAATTTATTAATACATACATACATATTTATTAATGTGTACAGATAATGCAGTTATAAATCTTTGAAATATAAGGCTTTATTACGTCGTTAGACTCGCTTGACATCGAATACCCAAAGAATCGCAATTAATCGAACGTTCGTCGAAATCATAGTCGAAGATCCATATGAAGGGTCGTAACAACCGGTCGGTTGGAACCGCTCGAAAGTCAATTAACACGGTGTGAGAATAACGAAGTGGCCTCGAGAGGAACGTGCAGGAAAGGTCCTTTGACGAATCACAGTTCGTGGCCTCAAAGGGCATTGTTTTAATGGCGCGTGCTCGAAAAGGGTGTAAAAGTGGAGAACACCCCTGGGGACCTCCTGACTCATCGACGACCGTTTCCAAATGTCACTTTACTCTCTTATTTATCAACTAAAATCACCTCCTATGGGATACTGAAATTTTTGTAAACAAACTGATATGGTAATCCTCTGCATTTTACCTCAATTCCCTCTTTTTCGAAATAAGTGCTTAATCTCGTAGGTTGAGGGTGTTAAATGGAGACCTTCATTCGATTAAAAGAAAAATTGATAGTATATAGGGTGTTTCACAAGTAGGGTAGGTCTGTGAAATGTGAGGGATAGCAAACGTAATTTTGAATAAGATTTCCCTTTGCAGAAATGGGGTTTGAAACTTCGTTTTTGAATTATTACTACGAGTTAGATTACTACGCGCTACATTACTACCTGTGGGATTACCACGCGTTGGATTACTACGCGTTAGATATTCACACACTGGATTACTACGCTTTGGATATCCACACAATGGATTACTACGCTTTGGATATCCACACAATCGATTACTACACGTTAGTTTATTACGCGTTGGTTTACTACGCGTTGGATTACCACCCGTGGGATTACTACGCCTTGGATTACTACTCATTGGATTACCACGCGTTGGATTACTACGCGTTGAATTACCACGCGTGGAATTATCACGGGTGGAATTATTACGCCTTGAATTACCACGCATGGAATTACCACGCGTGGATTTATTACGCGTTGAATTACCACGCGTGGAATTATCACGGGTGGAATTATTACGCCTTGAATTACCACGCATGGAATTACCACGCGTGGATTTATTACGCGTTGAATTACCACGCGTGGAATTATTACGCCTTGAATTACCACGCATGGAATTACCACGCGTGGATTTATTACGCGTTGAATTACCACGCGTGGAATTATTACGCCTTGAATTACCACGCGTGGAATTACCACGCATGGAATTACCACGCGTGGAATTATTACGCGTTGAATTACCACGCGTGGAATTACCACGCTTGGAATTACCACGCGTGGATTTATTACGCGTTGAATTACCGCGCGTGGAATTATTACGCCTTGAATTACCACGCGTGGAATTACCACGCATGGAATTACCACGCGTGGAATTATTACGCGTTGAATTACCACGCGTGGAATTACCACGCTTGGAATTACCACGCGTGGATTTATTACGCGTTGAATTACCACGCGTGGAATTATTACGCGTTGAATTACCACGCGTTGAATTACCACGCGTGGAATTACCACGCGTGGAATTATTACGCGTTGAATTTTCACGCATGGAATTATTACTCGTTGGATCACCACGCGTTGAATTACTACGCGCTGTATTACCACCCGTGGGATTACTACGCGTTGGATTACTACGCGTTGGATTACTACGCGCTGTATTACCACCCGTGGGATTACTACGCGTTGGATTATTACGCGCTGTATTACCATTCGTACGATTACTACGCAATGGATCACTACGCGTCCGTTTTCCTTAATAATTAAAAAACGAAGCTTCAGACCGAATTTTTGCAAAGGGAAAAGTTGTTCAGAATCTCGAACACCACCAATTCTGAGTGTTACATTAGTTGTGAAGCACCCTGTATGATAATGCAATTCATAAGCCTACTGGTAGGTTGTGAGCATTAAATGAAGACCTTTATTAAATTAAAAAAAAAATTTGCTAGTATAAGACAATACAGTTCATAAATCTAGTGTTAGCTAGAGTATTAAATGAAGACCTTTATTCAAATGTAAGAATAATTGATACTAAATGATAATACAGTTCATAAATCTAGTGTTAGGTTGGAGGTATTAAATGAAGCCCCTTATTGAAGTAAAAGAAAAATTGATACTACATGATAATACAGTTCATCCAGTGTTAATCTTGTTACATAAGAAATATTTATTCGTAAAAGAACCGAACGTGAAAATAACTAAATTTCATGACTCCCTGAAAAGTTGGACGTTGATCGATCGTAGAAGTCGATCGTAGTAGTTCCAGCAACAGTTGATCGGGCGCTCTCGATACGTTTTTCCATTTTCGAATAAAGAAGACTTCCAGGTCGTTTCCGTTTCGTTTAACATTTTCTTTCCGCATTGGATGTTTCACGGACCTCGAGAGCCCCGGGAGATCCGGATATATGGAAATGCAGTCCGTCAATATTCGAGTTGGCGACCTTTCTCGATCCCTTCCGACTTCATATGCCTGGATGTTTACTTCGAGAACATCCGCGCGCACGGAGAAAAATTCATCGATGTTCCCCGCTCGATTTTCATCTCGCATATCGAACTAGAGCTCCCGAGACTCGTTTTAATGCGCGCGCGTACGTGTCGGCACTTTTATCCACCCTTCGATATTATTCTTCGTATGGATACTTTTTAACGATTGGAATTCTCGTTTCGTTTTTTTAATGAGAGCTTTTTTGTTGCAGGAATTGTCGAATTGGATCGTCTTGGGTTCTCGTTTTTCTGACGCGCGAGATTCGAGACGCTGGACGAGAAGAAGCTTTATCGTACGTTTATTAATCATTATTAATTATTTATTAATGTTATATACAATTTTTAAGGAACAATTAGTTGATTGTCGATAAATGATTGATTGGTTGAATGTTATGAGTTGACTCATTGGAAGTTGGTGCTGGAAGATATTAAATTATAGCGCGCTGAGTTACCTCGCGTTATATTGCCATTCATGTGTTTCAATATCTCTGGGCTCTATCCTTAGGTTTCAGTATCCCTAGGTCCTGACATTCTTGTATTCAATTATCCCTAGATTCCAATATTCTTCGATTCAATTATCTCTAGATTCCAACATTCTTGGATTCAATTATCCCTAGATTCCAACATTCGTAGATTCAATTATACCTACATTCCATCACTCTTAGGTACAAATTATCCCTAGATTCCATCAGTCCTAGATTCAATTATCCCTAGATCCCATCACTGTTAGGTCCAATTATCCCTAGATCTCATCTCTCTTAGATTCAGTTATCCCTAGATCCCATCACTGTTAGGTCCAATAATCCCTAGATTCAGTTATCCCTAGATCCCATCCCATTTAGGTCCAATTATCCCTAGATTCTATCACTCCTAGATTCAATTATCCCTAGATCCAATCACTGTTAGGTCCAATTATCCCTAGATCCCATCTCTCTTAGATTCAGTTATCCCTAGATCCCATCACTGTTAGGTCCAATTATCCCTAGATTCAGTTATCCCTAGATCCCATCACTCTTAGATTCAATTATCCCTAGATTCCATCACTCCTAAATTCAATTATCCCTAGATCCCATCTCTCATAGATTCAGTTATCCCTAGATCCCATCATTGTTAGGTCCAATAATCCCTAGATTCAGTTATCCCTAGATCCTATTACTGTTAGGTTCAGTTATCCCTAAATTCCATCACTCTTATGTACAATTATCCTTAGATCCCATTACTCTTAGATTCAATTATCCCTAGATACGAATTTCCCATGGATCATAGTCGTTTTCTATTCAAATATCCCTAGATTCAATAATCACATATCAAAATATCTCTAAATTTAACAATCTCTTATCCAAATATCCCTAGATCCAAATTTCCTCATAGCCCACGTATTCCTAGATATTTGTTCTTACGTGCAAATGTCCCTAGATCCAAATACTCCTTGAATGAAATGTACCTACATCAAAAAATGCCTAGATCCTAGAATCTCTAGTACCTAATTTATCCTGTAAACCTTACGCACCCTGAATTCCAATATCCACTTAAATTTTCTCGCGTATAAATATCCCTAGATCCTAATACTCCTTAAAATGTCCCTACATCCAAATATCCCCAGATCCTAGTATCTCTACCTAATTTATCCTGTAAACCTAATTTAACCTTGCAAACCCTGAATTCCAATATCCGTGTAAATTTTCTCGCGTATAAATATCCCTAGATTCTAATACTCCTTAAAATGTGCCTACATCCAAATATCCCTAGATCCTAGTATCTCTACCTAATTTATCCTGTAAACCTAATTTAACCTTGCAAACCCTGAATTCCAATATCCGTGTAAATTTTCTCGCGTATAAATATCCCTAGATTCTAATACTCCTTAAAATGTGCCTACATCCAAATATCCCCAGATCCTAGTATCTCTACCTAATTTATCCTGTAAACCTAATTTAACCTTGCAAACCCTGAATTCCAATATCCGTGTAAATTTTCTCGCGTATAAATATCCCTAGATTCTAATACTCCTTAAAATGTGCCTACATCCAAATATCCCCAGATCCTAGTATCTCTACCTAATTTATCCTGTAAACCTAATTTAACCTTGCAAACCCTGAATTCCAATATCCACATAAACCCTTAGACCACCATATCTTTATATCCCTATATTTACATCCATAAAAATAAACCAGTTTTACTGTCGAGATCGTTCCGCGCGTCCGTAGAATTAGCGAAAGCAAGAAAGTCAGTGGGCAAACGATCGGTTAATTCGTTCCTAAGGAGATAACGAATCAGGGAGACAATTTTCTGCAATTTTTCAAATGCGAATCGGCGACGACCGCCGTCACTTAGCCGAGATAACGCGATAAGACACGACTAATCGTTCCAGTTTGCCCGGTTTGTCGCCGAACGGGGCCGAACGCAACCAACGATTTTATCAACGGAAACCATGATGCAAAGTCTGGTTAACGGATTGCATCGTTGTAAACACACCGCAGCCACGCTGTTAATTGCGGTAAATATAGCAGACTCGATAACCTGTCACGCGATTCGACGTCTCGTGAGCATTCGACGTAAAAACTGTTACCTGTTTCCATTTTCCAAAGGGTAACGCGATCGCAGCTTGCGACACACAATGCTCACTATGATTTAATCGACTCTTATCGATCAATTTACTTGACGGGGACACTGTTTCAGACGGTGAAACGCGATATTAGCTGCATTTTTCATTTTTGTACTTTGTGGAGTATGAAGGTTTCTTTGGGAAGTTCTTTGCTATTTTATATGGAATATTTTGGGAGGAGCTAAAGACCCAATTTCCTACTCCTCACATTCTCACATCCCAACTAAATAAATCCCAAAACTCCTAAATCTCTGACGCGTGACGCACCTGGTGCGTCAACTGTGATCAACTCTACTCGAATACGATTCTGGAGTTGTTCTGTTATCTCCATAGTCAACTCTATTATCGTATTCATATGCTATCATCTCCATCTTTGCCTCTTTTAATATTGAACCTCTCATCAGTTATGGCTGACGCACCCGGTGCGTCGCTTACAACTGTTATCAATTCTACCTGAATACTATTTTAGAGTTGTTCTATTATCTCCATAGTCAACTCTATTATCATATTTACATTCTATTATCTCCATCTTTGTCTGTTTTAATATTGAACCTCTGATCGGTTATGGCTGACGCACCCGGTGCGTCACTTACAACTATGATCAATTCTATTCGAATACGCTTCTGGAGTTGTTCTATTATCTCCATAGTCAACTCTATTATCGTATTCATATTCTATTATCTCCATCTTTGTCTGTTTTAATATTGCACCTCTGATCAGTTAAGGCTGACGCACCTGGTGCGTCACTTACAACTGTTATCAATTATAATCGACTATGCTTCTGGAGTTGTTCTATTATCTCCATAGTCAACTCTATTATCATATTCATATTCTATCATCTCCATCTTTATCTCTTTTAATATTGAACCTCTGATCAGTTAAGGCTGACGCACCCGATGCGTCACTTACAACTGCGATCAATTCTACTCGAATACGTTTGTGGAGTTGTTCTATTATCTCCATAGTCAACTCTATTATCGTATTCATATTCTATTATCTCCATCTTTGTCTGTTTTAATATTGCACCTCTGATCAGTTAAGGCTGACGCACCTGGTGCGTCACTTACAACTGTTATCAATTATAATCGACTATGCTTCTGGAGTTGTTCTATTATCTCCATAGTCAACTCTATTATCATATTCATATTCTATCATCTCCATCTTTATCTCTTTTAATATTGAACCTCTGATCAGTTAAGGCTGACGCACCCGATGCGTCACTTACAACTGCGATCAATTCTACTCGAATACGTTTGTGGAGTTGTTCTATTATCTCCATAGTCAACTCTATTATCATATTCATATTCTATTATCTCCATCTTTGTCTGTTTTAATATTGAACCTCTGATCAGTTAAGGCTGACGCACCGGATGCGTCACTTACAACTGTGATCAATTACAATCGAATACGCTTTTGGAGTTGTTCTATTATCTCCATAGACAACTCTATTATCTTATCCACATTCTATTATCTCCATCTTTGCCTGTTTTAATATTGCACCTCTGATTAGTTATGGCTGACGCACCTGGTGCGTCACTTACAACTGTGATCAATTACAATCGAATGCGCTTCTGGAGTTGTTCTATTATCCCCATAGTCAACTCTATTATCATGTTCATATTCTATTATCTCCATCTTTGTCTATTTTCATATTGCACCTCTGATCGGTTATGGCTGACGCACCTGGTGCGTCACTTACAACTATGATCAATTCTATTCGAATACGCTTCTGGAGTTGTTCTATTATCCCCATAGTCAACTCTATTATCATGTTCATATTCTATTATCTCCATCTTTGTCTATTTTCATATTGCACCTCTGATCGGTTATGGCTGACGCACCTGGTGCGTCACTTACAACTATGATCAATTCTATTCGAATACGCTTCTGGAGTTGTTCTATTATCTCCATAGTCAACTCTATTATCATATTCATATTCTATTATCTCCATCTTTGTCTCTTTTCATATTGAACCTCTGATCAGTTAAGGCTGACGCACCCGGTGCGTCACTTACAACTGCGATCAATTATAATCGAATACGCTTCTGGAGTTGTTCTATTATTTCCATAGTCAACTCTATTATCGTATTCATATTCTATTATCTCCATTTTTGTCTCTTTTAATATTGAACCTCTGATTAGTTATGGCTGACGCACCTGGTGCGTCACTTACAACTGTGATCAATTCTACTCGAATACGCTTCTGGAGTTGTTCTATTATCTCCATAGTCAACTCTATTATCTTATCCACATTCTATTATCTCCATCTTTGCCTGTTTTAATATTGCACCTCTGATCAGTTAAGGCTGACGCACCCTGTGCGTCACTTACAACTGTGATCAATTATAATCGAACCGGACAAATAAATCATAGTACAAAGGTTTAAGAGAGCAGCTTCTGAAGACTCATGATAGATCACATGTGAGAAACATAAATCATATTTATTATACATAAATCTCGAGTTCGATTTCGACACCATAACTTGTATAATCCAAGATTGCCAAATCCAAAATACACCTAACATTCTATATTTACCTTGACACAGTAATATCTGTCTCCTGTGAAGTTTGTAGGTTAAGAGGTTAAGCTTCCATTGAATATTTTCAACCACATCCGAATAAACCCCTGAACGAAGCTCTAATGCAACTTTCGCAGCTAATTCTGAACATGATTCAATAAGAGTTAATTCAACACTCCATGGATTCGTGGAAAACATCGATAACGACCTGCAACGATATCCCCAGATTTCTCAAAGTATCGAGAATCATTTAAACTCGTGGAATTTTCCGAAGTTCCAGATAAGAGGTCGCGCAAGTTCCAGAAACTTTTCGAGACGGGAATCTCGTAAGTGATTTCTGACAGCGATAACGTTTCTTCGATCACGAAGTATATCCTTCGATCATCCTTTGCTTTCGACGATCCAGTGTTCCTTGATTAAAAATTCCGCCAGCGCGTTTAACGAGAAAACTTGCCCGTTGTTCCCTTAATTAGAACTTTTAATATCGCGCAACAAGCTTTGCTCGGGTTTCCGGCGAAAACGCGTCCTTAGACTTCCCGTCACCGTGGGAACCGCGAACAAGGGGAGAGTCAACGAACGGAACTATGGAAATCAGATTATAAAACTTCGCGAGGACGATTCATAGGATAATTCAGGTTATTACTGCACTAGTTTGCTTTTTATTTGAATTTTAGGTTCTTTAATTGGTTTTTGGTATTTGGAAATTTCAGAACACCCAATTTCTAATTTTTTTAATTTTCTAGTGCTCAGATTCTCACCCTAAATTCCCAATTTCTTACTACCTAGATTCTCTCATATTTAAATTCCTACATCCCTCAATTTTTTATTCCCAAAATTCTCACGTTCCAATTTCAAAAATTCCTTAATTTCCTACACCCCTAATTCTCGTGTTCTCAACTTCCTAAATTCTAAAATTCGTAAGTTCCTAATTTCCTACTCTCCAAATTCGCACAGCCCCAACTTCCTAACTCTCTAAATTCGTAAGTCCCCAATTTCTCACATCCTCAACTTAATAAGTCCCCACACTCCTAAATTCCCAATTTCTCAACTCCCCAAATTCTCACATTCCCACCTTCCTAAGTACCCACACTCCTAAATTCCCAATTTCTTAACTCCCCAAATTCTCACATTCCCAAATTCCTAAGTTCCTAATTTCTCAACTCCCCAAATTCTCATATCGCCACCTTCCTAAGTCCCCAAATTCCTAAATCCCAAAATTCCTAAGTCCCCAATTCCTCAACTCCCCAAATTCCCACATCCCCAACTTCCTAACTCTCTAAATACCTAAGTCCCCAATTTCTCACATCTTCAACTTAATAAGTCCCCACACTCCTAAATTCCCAATTTCTCAACTCCCCAAATTCTCACATTCCTACCTTCCTAAGTCCCGACACTCCTAAATTAACAATTTCTCAACTCCCCAAATTCTCACATCCCCAACTTCCTAAATCCCCAAATTCCTAAGTCCCCAATTTCTCAACTCCCCAAATTCTCACATTCCTACCTTCCTAAGTCCCAACACTCCTAAATTAACAATTTCTCAACTCCCCAAATTCTCACATCCCCAACTTCCTAAATCCCCAAATTCCTAAGTCCCCAATTTCTCAACTCCCCAAATTCTCACATTCCTACCTTCCTAAGTCCCAACACTCCTAAATTAACAATTTCTCAACTCCCCAAATTCTCACATCCCCAACTTCCTAAATCCCCAAATTCCTAAGTCCCCAATTTCTCAACTCCCCAAATTCTCACATCCCCACTTTCCTAACTTTCCAAATTCCTAAGTCCCCAATTTCTCAACTCCCCAAATTCGCTCATCCCCAACTTCCTAAATCCCCAAATTCCTAAGTCCCCAATTTCTCAACTCCCCAAATTCTCACATTCCCACCTTCCTAAGTCCTCAAATTCCTAAATCCCCAAATTCCTAAGTCCCCAATATCTCAACTCCCCAAATTCTCACATTCCCACCTTCCTAAGTCCCCAAATTCCTAAGTCCCCAATTTCTCAACTCCCCAAATTATCACATCCTCAACTTCCTAAATGCCCACACTCCTAAATTCTCAATTTCTCAACTCCCCAAACTCTCACATCCCCAACTTCCTAACTTCCCAAATTCCTAAATCCCCAAATTCCTAAGTCCCCAAATTCCTAAGTCCCCAAATTCCTAAGTCCCGAATTTCTCAACCCCCCAAATTCTCACATTTCCACCTTCCTAAGTGCCACCACTCCTAAATTCCAAATTTCTCAACTCCCCAAATTCCCACATCCCCAACTTCCTTACCCCCCAAATTCCTAAATCCCCAATTTTCTAACTCCCCAATATCCTTCTCCATTCCCACATTCCCACCTTCCTAACTCCGCAAATTCTCACATCCCCAACTTCTCAACTCCCCAATTGCCTAACTTCCCCAATTTCCCACTCACCTACTTCCTAAATCCTCAAATCCCCAAATCTCAAATCACCAAAATCACAAATTCCAAACCTTACATCATCCATCACTCGTAATCTTTTCTCGACGTTTCACAACAGAGGAGCCATTTACCGCAACGTCGGAGGCCGATTAGGAGTCCGGTGATCGGTGTCGGAAAGGAAGAAAGTGGCGGTTAAGGTCCCCGAGGACAAGGAAAACTTGAAGCTAAACGAAATATCCCCGAGGCTGTCGACAAAAGGAAACAGCATCGGAAAAAGTTTGCAACTGGAATACAACTGGCTTCGAAAATGGCCGTTCGTGGTTCCTCGATCGTTTCGTCTTTTGATCGACGAAAATGCTGTCGGGGGAAACTGCTTTTTCTCTTCGACGGCTTCTTTAACCAAAGAAAACTTACGGATGACTGGACCCCAGTCAAGGCTTTCTTGAACGATGTTCGCGTTAACGATTTGGACTTGTCGACTTTCTTCGAAAAATGTGTCGTTTCAAGATTAACGGGTTTGGTAGATTTGTGGAGAGCTTTATTGAATCAAAACTGTTTTGGATATTTTTGTTTGCTGGTGGATTCCATTTCTGTACTAGTATTTCTAGATTTAAATAGTGGATTGCTAGATTTAAATGTTTAGATATCAAAGTTAATATTAGATCAAGATTAATAATAGATGTCAGGAATTATCTGTAGAGTTCTAGATTTCAGTGTTGTTAGACGTGGACCTAGACTTAAAGGTATACCTACATCATAATATTGTTAGGTACAAATAGTCTTAGATCACATGTCTTGCTGGACCTTCAGATATACCTACATCTTAATATCCTTAGACCTCAGACTTCTTAAGACTTATATCTAGACCTACAGATGTACCTAGACCCAGAGATGTATCTCCTTCTCCAATATTCTTATATCCAAGTAGTCTTAGATCCCAGACTTCCTAGACCTATATGTGGACCTTCAGATGTACCTACATTTCAATATTCTTGGATCCATGTCCTTAGACCTCAGACTTTATTAAGACTTATATCTAGACCTACAGATGTACCTAGACCCAGAGATATATCTTCTCCAGTATTCTTATATCCAACTAGTCTCAGATCCCAGACTTCCTAGACCTATATGTGGACCTTCAGGTGTACCTACATTTCAATATTCTTGGATCCAAATATCCTTAGACCTCAGAGTTTATTAAGACTTATATCTAGACCTACAGATGTACCTAGACCCAGAGATATATCTTCCTCTCCAATATTCTTATATCCAAGTAGTCTTAGGTCCCAGACTTCCTAGACCTATATGTGGACCTTCAGGTGTGCCTACATTTCAATATTCTTGGATCCAAATATCCTTAGAGACTTCTTAAGACTTATACCTAGACCTAGACCTACAGAAATAGCTACATCCCAATATTCTCAGATCCAAGTATCCTTAGACCCCAGTCTCACATATCTCTGGATCTCGACATTCAAATATACCTTCTCCAATAAACTTATGTGTCCCTATATATTCCTATAAACCAATATCTCTTTTCACCCAGAACCTCTAGAACTCTAATCTTGAACCTAATGTACCTGTATACAACCACACGACTCCTTTATTTTGACTTATACTAATCCTCAAATAAACGAATCCTTTCTGTTCCGCAACTATCTGCATCCAAATCAAATAAAGCACACATACCTCATTATCCCTGTCGAACATCGATTGCCTCCCGCAGGAAACGTCAGTTTATCCAAAGTAAATGAACGATTCCAATTACGACAGCAATTCATAATGGACAAATTTTTTCCCCAGCCTGTATTTCGCGCATTTATCAAAGTCCGAAAGACTATCGAACTCGTTTTTTCCTTCCCGGAAGGCAAAGAGAAAAGAAGTTTGACGATTAATTATCGGGGATTATGAAGCATCGCGGCGCGTTTTGCTCGTTATTCAGAGTCGTGGACGATTCGCGATAACGGCATTTCCTGTTGCCAAGCGTCGAGAACCCGAAGCGCATCGCGAAGCGTTTATCTCTGCTGGATTGGCAAATTTTTTACCCGATTCGTGTCGTGCATGCGCTACTCCCCCGTCTTCTTACTAAACAAATTTTTCTCCTCGTCGCAAATTCGCAATTACTTTCAAATACCTTGAATCATAAACCTTGAAAGAAAACTCTTGTGGATTACAAACATAATCCACAAAAATGGTCACGTTCAGACATGTGAACTCTTAGCCAAGACATACGAGGTGCGATCATTATGAAAGACATATACCCAAGTATTCTCTGAGAGGTTATATCATTTCCAATCTTCGTTTACGAATAAAAGAATCACGTGTCTATTCACAGGCCCATGTCCTAAAATAAACGAAACCATACTTGTAAGATTTCAGTTGTATCATCCATAAATCACACGATCTCATCGATCACAAGACCCACAGCTTCCACACTGTAGAGTCTACAATATCGACAAGCGTAAAAAATGCGTGAACATCTCATGAAAGAATCATGCGAGCGCATCGTGTGCGTGTAACGTAAACATAGGTTGAGCCGATGAGGCATCGGAAAAAGAGGAAGAAGGCAGGCGCCGTGGTTGCATTCATCGGGTGGAATGCAATTAGGATGGTGTCGGTCGGGGAGAAAAAAGACGGTCGGTCTGTTTTCCAAGTCGCCGCAGCATCTGGACGAATAAAAGCTGAGTAAACCGTCTTTCGTGTATACAGAGAGAGCCGGGCATGGATTATGGATGCAACGCTGTGTCACGTGTACGCCGCTGCCGGCGTTCCTCGAAAACGTGAAAGCCAACGTGGCTGCTCGCTAACGCGATCTGCTTGCCTCCATCAAATATTCACCGTCGATACTTCCGATCAAATATTTCGCTCTCTTTCCTTCCGATCGTGGGTGACCTGAGGGGAAATCTGGGGTTGAAATGTGCCTACCGAGGGAACCTTTTTGATTTTTAGGGTAAAATGTTTGAAGGTTTGGGTGCTGTGAACTGTGGGAATGTGGAGGTGTTTGGACTGTTAGGGAGTTAGGTGGAAATTTGGTAGAAATTTGGGGATGTGGAGGTGTTTGGACACTTAGGGAGTTATACATCTAGAAATTTGGGGATGTGGAGGTGTTTGGACATTTAGGGAGTTACACATCTAGAAATTTGGGGATGTGGAGATATTTGGACACTTAGGGAGTTTCACATCTAGAAATTTGGGAATGTGGAGATGTTTGGATACTTAGGGAGTTTCACATCTAGAAATTTGGGGATGTGGAGATATTTGGACACTTAGGGAGTTACACATCTAGAAATTTGGGGATGTGGAGATATTTGGACGCTTAGGGAGTTACACATCTAGAAATTTGGGAATGTGGAGATGTTTGGATACTTAGAGAGTTACATATCTAGAAATTTGGGATGCTACGAACTTAGGGATGTGGAGGTGTTTGGACACTTAGAGGGTTGCATATCTAGAAATTTGGGATGCTACGAACTTAGGGATGTGAAGGTGTTTGGACACTTAAGAAGTTACATATCTACAAATTTGGGATGCTACGAACTTAGGGATGTGGAGGTGTTTGGACACTAAGGGAATTAGATATCTAGAAATTTGGGATGCTACGAACTTAGGGGTGTGGAGATATTTGGACACTAAGGGAATTAGACATCTAGAAATTTGGGGATGTGGAGATATTTGGACGCTTAGGGAGTTACACATCTAGAAATTTGGGAATGTGGAGATGTTTGGATACTTAGAGAGTTACATATCTAGAAATTTGGGATGCTACGAACTTAGGGATGTGGAGGTGTTTGGACACTTAGAGGGTTGCATATCTAGAAATTTGGGATGCTACGAACTTAGGGATGTGAAGGTGTTTGGACACTTAAGAAGTTACATATCTACAAATTTGGGATGCTACGAACTTAGGGATGTGGAGGTGTTTGGACACTAAGGGAATTAGATATCTAGAAATTTGGGATGCTACGAACTTAGGGGTGTGGAGATATTTGGACACTAAGGGAATTAGACATCTAGAAATTTGGAGGTGCTTCAAACTTAGGGATGTGAAGGTGTTTGGACACTTAAGAAGTTACATATCTAGAAATTTGGGATGCTACAAACTTAGGGGTGTGGAGATATTTGGACACTAAGGGAACCAGATATCTATAAATTTGGAGGTGCTACAAACTTAGGGATGTGGAGGTATTTGAACACTTAGGGAGTTGCACATCTAGAATTTTGAGAATGCCACGAACTTGATGATGTGGAAGTACCTGAAGACTCAAGGAGTTAGATACTTAAATATTTGTGATGCTACAAACTTGGAGACTTCAAGGTAATAGGACACTCAGGGAGTTAGATATCTAGAAATTTGGGGGTGCTATGAACTTAGGGATGTGAAGTATCTGGGGACTCAGGGAGATATCTAGAAATTTATGGATACTACGAATCTGAGAATACAGAAGCAGTATCTGTTGACTCAAGGAGTTAAGTATTTAGAAATTTGGCAGATGTTACAAACTTGTGGACATGGTGGCATTTGAGAACTCATGGAGTTAGGTTTCTACAATTTCGAGGATTCAGAAATTTGTAGACTTGAAAGTTTGAGGGTTTAGGAATTCAGCTGAGATGTTCAAAGAGATTGAAAATTCAGAGACCCTCAAATTTAAAAATTGTAAGAAAGTTAGTATTGAAAGCAATTTTCTTTAAATAGGAATTTTAAAAATTCGAATATATAAACATTTAGATACTTGATACTTGATACTTGATACTTGATATTTGATGCTTGATATTTGATGCTTGATATTTGATACTTGATATTTGATACTTGATTTTGATGCTTGATACTTGATGCTTGGTACTTGATATTTGATACTTGATACTTGATATTTGATACTTGATACTTGATACTTGATACTTGATATTTGATACTTGATACTTGATATTTGATACTTGATGCTTGATACTTGATGCTTGATACTTGATGCTTTATATTTGATGCTTGATATTCGATACTTGATATGTGATACTTGATACTTGATGCTCGATATTTGGTGTTTGATATTAAATTTGATGCTTGATATTTGATACTTGATGCTTGATATTTGATGCTTGATATTTGATGCTTGATATTTGATACTTGATATTTGATACTTGACTTTGACGCTTGGTACTTGATACTTGATGCTTGATACTTGATATTTGATACTTGATATTTGATACTTGATATTTGATACTTGATATTTGATACTTGATATTTGATACTTGATATTTGATACTTGATATTTGATACTTGATATTTGTTACTTGATACTTGATACTTGATATTTGATACTTGATATTTACTGCTTGATATTTGATGCTTGATATTTGATACTTGATTTTGATGCTTGATACTTGATGCTTGGTACTTGATATTTGATACTTGATATTTGATACTTGATACTTGATACTTGATACTTGATATTTGATACTTGATACTTGATACTTGATATTTGATATTTGATACTTGATGCTTGATGCTTGATACTTGATGCTTGATACTTGATGTTTTATATTTGATGCTTGATATTCGATACTTGATATGTGATACTTGATACTTGATGCTCGATATTTGGTGTTTGATATTAAATTTGATGCTTGATATTTGATACTTGATGCTTGATATTTGATGCTTGATATTTGATACTTGGTATGTGATACTTGATACTTGATGCTCGATATTTGATGTTTGATATTAAATTTGATGCTTGATATTTGATGCTTGATATTTGATACTTGATTTTGATGCTTGATACTTGATATTTGATGCTTGATATTTGATGCTTGATATTTGATACTTGATATTTGATACTTGATACTTTCATAAACTTGAGAATCCAAGGATTTGAATGCTCAAAGCTTAAAAAATTCAGAAAACCGACCACAGAGTTTGAAGATACGAAAACTTGTAGATTGAGAAACTTTGAAGTTTATGTGTTCCGAGTGCACAAATAACGACGTCGCGACGCTCGTGACAGGGGACGGCCCCGACCGCGATACGGAGCGTCTAATATCGGAACGAAACGAGGCTTATCGTGACCGATAGAAGGCTCGTTTAATTGCATCGATCTCCGGTCATTTGTCGGTTTTATTTGACCGATCAACGGCTTCCTTGGCGCCCAGACTTCATTCATCGTGTCGATATTACCGACCTTCTCACTGAAATCTACTTTGCGCGGATGGAATAGGTAACGAGTACATTAGCGAGTAACTTACTCTAGTATTCTATTTTTAGTAGTTTCCGAAGTAGTTTAAATAGAGTGAATAATAAAGTTGCATCGTGTGCCTCTGCGGTAAATAGGTTTTTGTAGACGTACTGAGGTTTTTTTCTGGAAAGCGACATGTGGGGTTTAAGCTCTCGGTAAGCTGTTGGACTCAATTCGATACGATTCAAATGGATGCAGTTTTCAATGCAATTCGAGTCTGTGTAATTGAATATTGGTTCGATTATATTCCAGTTAATTTCAGTCAAGTTAGATGTTGGCAAGCTAATTTTAAGGTGAGAATTGTTTAGTGATTCAAGTATATGCAAGTCAATTCCAAGGAATTCAATTCTGAAAGATTCAATTCCACATATGTCAATTCTTCTAGATTCAATTACGTTCTTGTCAGTTCTTGAGAATTCAATTTCTCCAAAGTCAATTCCATGGAATTCAATTCTGAAAGATTCAATTCTTCGCAATTCAATTTGGAAAGATTCAAGTCTTCACAATTAAATTCTCCACGAATTAATTCGACATATGTCAACTCTTCTAAATTCAATTACGTTCTTGTCAGTTCTTGAGAATTCAATTTCTCCAAAGTCAATTCCATGGAATTCAATTCTGAAAGATTCAATTCTTCGCAACTCAATTTGGAAAGATTCAATTCTTCACAATTAAATTCTTCACGAATTAATTCGACATATGTCAACTCTTCTAAATTCAATTATGTTCTTGCCAGTTGCTGACAATTCAATTTCTTCAAAGTCAATTCCACTGAATTCAATTCTGAAAGATTCAATTATTCACAATTCAATTCGGAAGGATTCAATTATTCACGATTCAATTCTTCATGATTCAATTCTACATATGTCAATTCCCTTAGACTCAATTACGTTTCTGTAATTTCCTGGCAATTCAATGTTTTCAAAGTCAATTCCACGGAATTCAATTCCGAAAAATTCAATTCTCCACAATTTAATTAATTCCTTTAGATTCAATTATGTTCTTGTCAATTCCTGACAATTCAATCTCTCTAAACTCAATTCTATAGAATTCAATACCTCATTCAATTCTTCATAAGTCAATTCTATTTAGTATAATTGCACGTGTGTCAGTTCCTAGACATTCAGTTTCACATAATTCAATTCTACGTGTTTCAATTCCTGATTCAATCACATACGTATCAATTATGTACGCATGTCAATTCAACACACATCAATTTTTCACAATTACTGTCAAATCAAATTGACTTCTAACAAGTCAATTACTGCAAGTTCAATTCCTGATTCAATTACATACGTATCAATTATGTACGCATGTCAATTCAACACACATCAATTCTTCACAATTACTGTCAAGTCAAATTGATTTCTAACAAGTCAATTACTGCCAGTTCAATTCCTGATTCAATTACATACGTGTCAATTATGTCTGCATTTCAATTCAATACACATCAATTCTTCACAATTACTGTCAAATCAAATTGACTTCTCACAAGTCAATTACTGTCAGTTCAATTCCTGATTCAATTACATACGTATCAATTATGTCTGCATGTCAATTCGACACACATCAATTCTTCACAATTACTGTCAAGTCAAATTGATTTCTAACAAGTCAATTACTGCCAGTTCAATTCCTGATTCAATTACATACGTGTCAATTATGTCTGCATTTCAATTCAACACACATCAATTCTTCACAATTACTGTCAAATCAAATTGACTTCTCACAAGTCAATTACTGCAAGTTCAATTCCTGATTCAATTACATACGTATCAATTATGTCTGCATTTCAATTCAACACACATCAATTCTTCACAATTACTGTCAAGTCAATTTGACTTCTGACAAGTCTATTACTGTCAATTCAATTCCTGATTCAATTACATACGTATCAATTATGTATGCATGTCAGTCCAACACACATCAATTCTTCACAATTACTGTCAAATCAATTTGACTTCTCACAATTCAATTACTGTCAATTCAATTCCAGTCAATTCAATTCCACTTACAACCCTTGACAATTACCGACAGTTTTATTTTCAATTACACTCACAATTAGTTTCTCCTTGAATCAACAAAGATACATTTCCATGTATCCGATTTGCATCGCAAGAAACGATACCAGACACAAGAATCGTATATTTAACTTTCACCTTGCGATCAGTACGTATAGCAGACACGATAAGCCCGACAATATTGATTCAAACGTAATCGCGAAGAGAAACGTTGACATTGTGCATGTCCGAGGAAACACTGCAGGTGCTGCAGCTCCGGTGCATGAATGCAACTTAACGAGTCGATAAACAAACGCGGTGCCGTTAACCTTCTTTCACGATCAAAGATGACTTTTTACGCGTTGATCAACGCTGATTCACCGTGATTTATACACCGCGCTTTGTGCACCGTTTATGGATTTAAGCCTGTGAAACGTCACACTTTCCGCTCTTTTTTTGTCTCTTTTGTGAATCGCGTGTGTTTAGTGTTTTTTTGCGATTCGCTTTTTGGTTCGTAAATTCGAATTCTCAAGTTTTGGGCTAGGTTTTTAATTTGTTGAAATTGGAGGGGCGTACATTTTGGGGGTTTTAGATTCTCAGATGTGGGAATTTGGGATTTTTCAAATTTTGGGAAATTTGAACTCGGGGGTTTCGAAATCTCAAATTTCCGAATTCGCTATTTTTAGAATTTTGAGAGTTCCGAATTCTCAAATTTCCGAATTCCCAATTTTCCAAATTTCGGGATTGTTCGAATTCTCAAATTTCCGAATTCCCAATTTCCCAAATTTGGGGATTTCCGAATTCTCAAATTTCCGAATTCCCAATTTCCCAAATTTCGGGATTTCCGAATTCTCATTTCTCCAAATTCTCAAATGCCCAAATTTCCAATTTCCCAAATTTGGAAATTTCCGAATACTGAAACGTCCGAATTCCCAATTTCCCAAATTTTGGAATTTTCCGAATTCTCAAATTTCCGAATTCCCAATTTTCCAAATTTGGGGATTTCCGAATTCTCAAATGCCCAAATTTCCAATTTCCCAAATTTGAAAATTTCCGAATTCTGAAACTTCCGAATTCTCAATTTCCCAAATCCCAAAAACCCCAAACTCTCATTTCTCCGAATTCTCAACTCCCCAAATTCCCAACTTCCCAAATCCCTAAAACCCCAAATTCTCATTTCTCCGAATTCTCAACTCCCCAAATCCCTAAACCCCCAAATTCCCAAATTTCCCAAATCTCCAAATCCCTAAATCCCAAAATTCACCCCTCAAATTCGCAAAACTCCACTTTCCTAAATTTCCTTCCCAAACTCCCCTAGCTTCCCAATATTAAAATAAAATGTCAAAAGCAAGTAAAAATCGATAACGTTGTCGCAAGTCCCGTATTAAAAAAAGGAAATGGAGAACGTGTTAGTCCATCGAAGCAGTAACGAACACGTGTATAAAGCGGTTCAAAGGAACATCGAAGCTGGATACGCGTATTTCGAGCAACCTGACGCCCTTTGGCTATTGATCGTCGTCTGAAACTCGTGGCAGAACAGCCACCGAGCCCCGGACAGCTCGTGAAAATTGGTTAATTCGTCGTTCCTGCCCTAACGAGTTCGCGAGCGATTTTTTCTCTGGTCAAATGGAAAAATGTGACGGGTTACGATCCGTGTCACTCGTTTTTCGGTTACAACCGAAACGATCGAGTGGCTTCTTGCAGTCGCTCGATTTTTCACATTTTTTACTTTTCTGTCATGGACAAAACTTGCATGAAATATTGCAGGGAACTCGGAATCCCGTTGGACCGATTGATTTATCGAATATATTCTTGTAAGTTTAGCTTTCATTTTTCTTGTTAGCTAACTTAAATTCTTTCAAGTTAGCTTAATTGCTTTTCAACTTCTGATGTTATACTTTCAAGTATATATACTTTTACTTTCAAGTTTGATTACATACGAGGTGTGACACAAAAGTAACGAGACTAGTCCAATAAATCATTGTACCTGCAGAATCAGTTCTCCGTGACATTATCACCTTCAAAGTAGTCCCCTTCAGCATTCACACACTTTTGCATTCGGTGCTGCCAATGCTGGTAACAGTTCTGGAACGAGGTTTTTGGAAGTCCCTTCGGGAGATTCTCCGTTTCTGCCTGAACCTCTAACTGAGGTGAAATGGGTTCCCATTAAGCAAAATTTAACTTTAGGAAATAAAAAGAAGTCGCATGGAGCTAAATCAGGTGAATAAGGAGGATGCCCCATCACAGTAATATTTTTACTGGTCAGAAACTGCTTGGCAGACAGTGCCGTGTGAGCGGGTGCATTGTCCTGGTGCAACAGCCATCCATCGCTTCACAACTGTGGCCTTTTTTTCCTAATTTTTTCACGAAGTCTTTTTAGTAGTTCAATGTAATAGTGTTAGTTAACAGTCTGACCACTGGGAAACCACTCAATCATTACAATTCCATTAATGTCGAATTTTGATTTTGACATGCGTGCTTTTTTGGGTTTTGGGGATCCTGGAGACTTCCACTCCATTGACTGGCGCTTACTTTCTGGGTCATAGGTAAAAATCCATGTCTCATCACATGTTACAAAAGATTTCAACAAATTTTACAAGAAACTTGATGTTTATTCGCTGTTCGGTTTTTACGTTAGACATTTTTCCGACAGAATGCAGTTGCACGTGTTCACTAAACAACGCAATACTTCCAAATGGTATGACCGATTCAATCGAAATTGGCAACATGGATAGAGGAGGTATGTGGGATGATGCTACAAAAACAATTGCTGCCAATTCCATTGTTTTTTCAAGCTACAGACCTAGTTTCGTTACTTTTGTGCCACACCTCGTATGAGGGTTGAATACATACACTACCGTCCATAAGTATCCGGACACAAGTGAAATATGCATTCGCGTTGCATGAAAGTTATTCAAGTATCTGCAACAGTAACTAAAATCGATTTTTTTTCTGCGAAAGTCAGAATACTGGAACGTTTTTCGATTGATAATTCTCGTTTGGAAGTCATATCTCGATGGAAAAGAAGGTACAGACGAACTAAACCGAAACTGTCGAGTGCGTAGCGTTACCTCCATTCTTATCTCCATTGAGGGAACCTAAACATCTACCAACAGTTTACAAACACTTGAAACATATCGAAGAACCCTCTGAATACGTTCTGCACCATAGAAATGAAACACAGTAGAAATTAAAATTTTTTTTAGAATCGAAAGCGTTTCATTAGATTCACGAATTTGGACTTTGTACTTCTGGACATGAATTTTACTTTCACACTTTCATTGTATAATTTGTACATAAAAATTAATTCTATTACGTTATGACACCTCAAAAAAGATAATAATAATTATTACAAATGATACGATAACCCTAAATACCTTTCGTACAAAGTTCAACTATGTTTTATCTAATGAAACCAAGTGTCAGGATACTTATGGACGGTAGCGTATGATTTATGGAGTAGATTCATCTTGCAATTTTAATTTCGTTTTCTTCTTAATTAACGTCAGTTGCTTTCAAGTGTATCTAATGTACGTCATATTTATTTTCAAGAATAAATGTCAAGGTTAAATACACGTGATACAATTTATCGAATAGATTCATCTTGCATGTTTATTTTTAATCTCATTTTCTTGTAAGTTAACTAAATTGCTTTCAAGTGCCCCTTCTATTGTACGTCATACTTATTATCAAGTTTAAAAACATATGATGTGATAAGTGGCAGTGCACATGTTGCAGTTACAATTCAGGGTTATTTGCTTTGTATAAACAGTAATCGCAGGAAACATTCTTAAAAAGGTCAAGTCAAAGTATTCCTGTTCTAAGTGGACTAATTTGAGACTCTGTTGAAAAGTTCAGCGGTTATCGTAGCGATAGATATGCACGATAAATTTGTCAAGGTTTACATATTTTTATCAGACTTTAAATTATAGGAATAAGTAAATTTTGACCAAGTATTTCTAAACGTTGCATTAAATAATTTCCAGGTCTATCGAAAATTATACATGCATGCCCAATAAATACTGTCGACTAAAAATAGTCAAGGTAAAACATAACATCAGTACCAGATGACGTTATATTTGTACAACTTTCTATTTGTTCGTACCGTCGCTTTTAAATTACTCGTTAGCAGCTGTCGTATCGCGTTACTCATCAGCTCCATAAACCCCGCCTTCTCAACCAACTCATTTTCTTACAGATAATTCTCCGAATCACCGATACATCCTTACGAAACCTAGTTGTCTCACCAAATGACAGCCTCGGTCGAAACAAGGGTCAAACCTACGATCGCAATTATTAAAATTTAACCAGATCTCATTCTGACATAATCATATGCTACTAATTATACGTTCTCGAGTAATCTATTTATCGTGGTATGCAGTTTTTTCAAGTGCATCGAACACTTGCTTCTTGAATGAAACGCGATTCATTTTGTATGACTTCATTCATTGTGTCATCAAGAATAGCTTTAAAAAAGAACGTGTTCAGAAAATGTGTACCTGAAAATATTTTTTAACAATGAGGAGTTTGTAAGATATTTTAAATGAATATTTTTTTTATGAGTTCAGTCGTTGTGTCATCAAGAATAGGTTTAAAAAAGAACATGTTCAGAAAATGTGTACCTAAAAGTATTTTTTAACAATGAGGTGTTTGTAAGATGTTTTAAATGAATATTTTATGTATGAGTTCATTTATTGTGTCATCAAGAATGAGATAGGTTTAAAGAATATTAAAGAATATCTTCAGAAAATATGTGTATGAAAATATATTTAAAAAATGAACAGTTAGTAAAATATTTTAAGTGAACAGTTAGTAAGATATTTTAAATGAACAGTTAGTAGGATATTTTAAATGAATATTTTATGTATGAGTTAATTCATTGTGTCATCAAGAATGAAATAGGTTTAAAGAATATTAAAGAATATCTTCAGAAAACATGTGTATAAAAATATATTTAAAAAATTAACAGTTAGTAAAATATTTTAAGTGAACAGTTAGTAAGATATTTTAAATGAACAGTTAGTAAGACACTTTAAATGAACAGTTAGTAAGATATTTTAAATGCACAGTTAGTAAGATATTTTAAATGAATATTTTATGTTTGAGTTCATTTATTGTGTCATCAAGAATGAGATAGGTTTAAAGAATATTAAAGAATATCTTCAGAAAACATGTGTATAAAAATATATTTAAAAAATGAACAGTTAGTAAAATATTTTAAGTGAATAGTTAATAAAATATTTTAAATGAACAGTCAAATATTTTAAATAAACAGTTAGTAAGATATTTGAAATGAACAGTTAGTAAAATATTTTAAATGAACAACTAGTAAGGTATTTTAAATGAATAGTATAATAATTTAAATAGAAAAATGAGGTACAGGTATTTCATTAGAAATAGAGATGTTTCATGCAGAGATTAGTATGCAGGGAAGGCAGATGCAAATGCAATTTTCTTTCACATGCAACTTCTACATAGGCCATACACTCCGACTAAAAAAAGGGTACAATATAAAAATGTTTAATTCATATTTCAAATTTTTGTGTAAAGTATTCATTGAAAATTTCATCTGTCCATTTTGTGAGATCTTCATTCTTTATAATAACATTTTTTTCATAATAGTAACATTAACATAATAGTAATATTAACATTATAGTAATATTATTCAGAATTGCAGTAATGCATGCAACGAAACTATTCACCTTTACACCAAATAAAGCTATTTAGTCTATAAAGTAACAATAGTTACTATTGCAATAGTACTTGTGTGAAAAAGTGCTATAACAGAGAATACTACAAGAGTTCACCAATTTTTCCCGCCTTCAAATCACACTTCCTCCTACTTAATTCATAACTTTGAATCAAGGTCTCCTTCCAAGCGCAAAGTTCTCTGAAAGAATTATCTCTGAAAGGGTTAATAACACGAGGTCTCGGTTATAGAGACGGAAACCGTGGCGTTAATATCGATTAAATCGAAGGCACGTCTGTGCGTCGCTTCCGATCGCTTTTTACCTGTTTTAATCGGCCTCGTTCGAATCGATACTATCGTACACGCGATCGGAAATGACGCTTTCACGGTGAATTTTGCGAATTCCCCTGTTGTTTGCCTACCGGCGAAGATTCTGATCAAATTTTTCAGTAAATATTTGCGAGAGCCGTACACATCGACAAACGAAACAGCCCCGTGTTTCGATTCGATGCACGATCGGCTCCCCAGTGGTTCTCAGGTTTATCAAAATTTGAAGTGACTCGTATTGAATTTATCTCGACGAAACCCGTAGGGAAATGGAAATAAAGTGAATTGGAATCGCGTCTTGGAATGAACGTTTTCTTTTTTAATTCGCTTGAAAGGGCATTTAATAATTTGGAAATGTTTCGATAGACTATTAGACTAAAGTGCATTTGTGATTTAAACTTTACATTGGATTCGTGATTGAGGACCACTTATTTTCAAATTGCATGTACTATTGCAAAAATAAACAAGTTATGGATGATACGTAAACTACAAAACACAGTTTTCATCTTAAAAGTCAACATTAGTGTGCAAAAATTTGTTAATGACATTAGTATTTTAAAATAAAAAATACTTCATACTTACGAATGAAAACCTAACCGTCATACTTCAGCTGTGAAGTTCACTGGAATTACGAATATCGAACTTGAAGTTCAAGCTTATTTTGCACAGTCGATACCAAATTGACATGACATGTCACCTGTCTTTGTTTTGATATTGTGATTAGTTCTGAATGACGCATTTGACAAGTCACAGTGCAAGTGTTAACAAAGATCTCAATTCAAACCTTATTCGACTGATTAACACTTACGTCTAAAGTATTTGCCTTAACCGCGTAGAGTCGCAGATGTTTGTTGACGGCCATCTTGTTTGTTGTCGGCCATCTTGCTTACATTAGCGTCTCAAGTTTGCACCTTTAAAGATTCGACTTTATTAAACATTTTTTATGCAAAACTACGAGAAAGGAGTTAGAAAAACAAAATGGCCGTAGGAAGACAAGATGGTCGTGAAGCTACAAGATGGCCGTAAAGAAACAAGATGGCCGCGCACGAACAATCCTACGCCAAAAATCTCAATGCAAATCTTATTCGACTGATCAGTTAATTCAAACCTTATTCACCTGATCAATTTTCCAATTTATGCCTCCATCAAGTATTCACCGGGTTCCTAAAAAAACAAAATGTCCGAAAAGCAACAAGATGGCTGTAAAGAAACAAGATGGCCGCGCACGAACAACTCTACGCCAAAAACCTCAATGCAAACCTTATTCGACTGATCAGTTAATTCAAACCTTATTCACCTGATCAATTCTCCAATTTATGCCTCCATCAAGTATTCACCGGGTTCCTAAAAAAACAAAATGTCCGAAAAACATCAAGATGGCTGTAAACAAACAAGATGGCCGTAAACAAAAATTTCAATGCAAACCTTATTCGACTGATCATTTAATTCAAACCTTATTCACCCGATCAATTCTCCAATTTATGCCTCCATCAAGTATTCACCGGGTTCCTAAAAAAACAAAATGTCCGTAAAGCAACAAGATGGCTGTAAAAAAACAAGATGGCCGTAAACAAAAATTTCAATGCAAACCTTATTCGACTGATCACTTAATTCAAACCTTATTCACCTGATCAATTCTCCAATTTATGCCTCCATCAAGTATTCACCGCATTCCTAAAAAATTTTCAACAATGAATATTTCGATAATAAATTGACGGAGCAAATGAACTTGAAAGCGTTTCCGAACGACGAAGGGTGAGTAAGCAAACGCAATGCAAGGGGTGTGCAGTGTTAAGGGCACCGTAAACGGCCGCAGGACAAAGGTTGGCCGTTTAATTGGAAGTTCGATAGGTCGATTACAGGCGCGAGAGTGTCGAGTAATTTCGGGGCTGGGTAGACACCGGCGAACGCAATTTCGTCGAGCGATCTTCGCGTCTTTATTATCACGGCCTGGCCTACATATCGCTCGATAATTGCAATGCAAATGAGACATTTGCATGCGGGCATAATACGCGGCTGGTGATTTGCATGCGAAGGAAAATTCATTCGTATGCAACGCATAAAAATGCCTCCATGGTTCGAGAATTAAGAGAATCAACGCCCTTTTCTTCTCTCTCTACTGTAAGTTCTTTCAACCGAAAACAAGTTATTTTAGTAAAATAATTCGGTAAGTGCACGGTCGAGTTTTTGGCGAATTAGGCGGAGAACAAAACGAATAAAATCGCGGCTCTCGTGCATTATTAATATTTCATCGGGAGAGAGAAAAAGGGTGTTTAAAATTCTACTCCGCTGGCTGATTTATCTTCGGCGGGAAAAAAAGAATGGTAAAAACCGTGGATTCACGTCGATTGTATTCAACTACGGGAGAGGAATCTTATAGTGTAATTTTTCTAGCTTCCCTACTCGAGCTACCTGAATTAATTTTTCAGGGTGAAATCAGGGCTGAGTTATTAGAGGGGACTCCTTCCGACTCCGCAGTGGATTTCGCACGGTTCAAGTCCGTATTATTCGATAATGTTCACTCTTCCGCGATTTAATTCCATCGTGGTTCAACAGTTAATCGAGTTTCACAAAATTCAATTCGGTGCGATTCAATTCTAGGTTTCTAAAAGTTTAATTGGGTGTAATTCGATCGTGTGGTATTTGATGCGTTTAGTTCAGTGTTATTCAAGTCTACTGGATTGGAGTTCATATAATTGAATTTTGCACAATTCAATTCCATATAAATTGATTTCTCAAAATTCAATTACATGTAATTTGATTCTGTGCGATTCAATTTTGCAGCACTCAATTCGATGCCATTCAAGTCCACTTGATTGCAGTACACACAATTGAATTTATCACAATTGAACTCCATGCAAGTTGATTTCTTAAAATTCAATTACATGTAATTTGATTCTGTGCGATTCAATTTTGCAGCACTTAATTCGATGTCATTCAAGTCTATTGGATGGGAGTTCATATAATTGAATTTATACAAAATTGAAGTCCACACAAGTAGATTTCTCAAAATTCAATTACGTGCAATTCGATTCGGTGCAATTCAATTTTACTGCATTTAATTCGATGTCATTCAAGTCTACTTGATTGGAGTTCATATAAAATTGAATTTTGCACAATTCAATTCCATATAAATTGATTTCTCAAAATTCAATTACATGTAATTTGATTCTGTGCGATTTAATTTTGCAGCACTTAATTCGATGCTATTCAAGTCTACTGGATGGGAGTTCATATAATTGAATTTATACAAAATTGAATTCCATACAAGTTGATTTCTCAAAATTCAATTACGTGCAATTCGATTCTGTGCAATTCAATTTTGCTGCATTTAATTCGATGTCATTCAAGTCTACTTGATTGATGTACACATAATTGAATCTATCACAATTGAATTCCATACAAGTTGATTTCTCAAAATTCAATTACATGTAATTTGATTCTGTGCGATTTAATTTTGCAGCACTTAATTCGATGTCATTCAAGTCTACTTGATTTGAGTACACACAATTGAATTTATCACAATTGAACTCCATACAAGTTGATTTCTCAAATTTCAATTACATGCAATTCGATTTGGTGCAATTCAATTTTACTACACTTAATTCAACGTCATTCTAATGACATCATTCAATTCTCGATTGGAGTAATTCCATTCCAATTGGCATACAACACCGAATGAAATGCGGAAGCCAAAATTCTAACAGCGTCCACCAAACCAAATATCGAGAGGTGTTGACGTGGCGCTGAAAAATCATTCTACACCTTTAGACTTAGTCCCTACTTAGTCACAGCGACGTAATTCCATTGTGACAACCGAAAACGGTCTGACTCAAGCTTTCTTAAGCCCGAAGCTATTAAATAGTTGATCATTCCAGCGAAACCTCAGTCTGTTTGCTAGCCTTCACTCTTTTAAACGGTTTTAAAACGCGGAGAATCTATCGGTGAGTGCTTTTCAAATACTCTCTGTTTTCGTTTGTTTGATTTTAATATTTATTACCTTTAATGAAGCGGTCGAGATGAGCAATTATTTGCAGTTTGATTATGCAAAAATTTTGTATATTTAATTATGAAATCAGGGGATGAAGTCAGAGACAAAGATATTTATGCAAAATAAATTATAAATCTGCGACACAGATTATAGTCAAAATATTTTAATTTATCAATATGAGTGATTTGAACTATTTTATTCTTTACATTGTGGCAGTCCCCATATTCTTTATATCCTTTATTAAATTATTAAATTAAACAGTTGTTGAAGGTATTATACAGGGTGTCTCACGACTAGTGTCCCTGAAATGAGGAGTAGCTAGTAACTCTCGGAATTAGGTGGTGGGGTTCGAGATTCTGAACAACTTTTCCCTTTGCAAAATTTCGATCTGAAGCTTCGTTTTTGAATTATTAAGGAAAAACACCGGACCAATCAGAGCGTGCTCAGCCGCTGGGCGGAGCAGTCTCGCGTCTGCGCACGAGTCCTCGCGCTCTGATTGGTCCGGTGTTTTTCCTTAATAATTCAAAAACGAAGCTTCAGATCGAAATTTCGCAAAGTGAAATCTTATTCAGAATCGTGTCAACTACCTCCCATTTCAGGGACCCTGTATTTCAGAGACCCTGTATTTCTTCTCGTAAACTTTTCGTACAAAATATATTAAAGATCTTCCTAATCTAATATTCTAAAAAAATCAAGTACAAAGAAATGTTCTCAACTTATTTTTGAACATAAAACGATTATTTGAATACCCTGCTAAAATAACGAAATACTTCGAGCGAAATAATGAAACGATGTTCAGCTTAAGTTCACGAACTGGGAAAAAGGTGAAAAATCGATCGTAACACGTGTTGCTTCGATTGCGACGAGTGTTCGAAATACACCGGCAGAATTATAGTGTTTTCTGGCGCCCTTCAGTCTGCGAGACATCTGATCGTTCGATTCTACGCGCGTGCACCTGCTCTACGTTTACACTGCGAATGGCATTCTTCGTGTTTGCCGTGTAACTTATGTATTTGACGTACGAGCTGTGCAAAGAGACTGCTTTGAAGTCTCCATTTTCCTCGTCGTGATTCTTATCCCTGCTTTATATAAAATGATGTATATCGCTGTAAACATCCACAAATATCTGCAAACTTAAGTGCAATTATTGATGCGAAGTTAAAAAACTTGTTGAAGTTCGCACCAGTATAGCAAGCGTTATATATGCAAATTCATATATTCTCAAAAGGGTTGGTTTTTTAAAAAGAACGAATCTAACACGCTGGTTTATCTGTGCATGTTTTTTGATTTTAAAATGAATAGAAATGCCCTTTGAACTGAAACTGTGCCAGAGATGTACTTTTTACTTATTTTCTAAAGTACGTTTAAGTGTCTCCATACACTTTAATTAACCTCACAAAAGTCGAGGAAAGCTAATTAATAAAATCCTTTCATTCCTTGTTGCTTTTATGCGCTTTAAATCTTTAACTTTCATCGCTTCATACTTTCATCACCGATTTCTCTATCAGACCTAGAGCCATTTTATTTAATATCCATTTCGCACAACGTTTGCATATTTTCTGGATAACACAAGAGCTGTTTACGAGTACTTGAACCGGCCAGCTCATTAGTGCGTCTGAAAGGACTGTAATAGTTCATTGACGAGATATTATAGAGCCTGTTCGAAATCCAAAAGTGGTTGAAGGGAAGGACGTTGCACGAGGTTTCGCGCTATTGTTAACGGGGCTGCTTATTTCAGAACGCGATTCGCTTTGATTCACTGGCGACAAGAACGTCCTAAGAGCCACGATGCCATTCAACGCGCCATTGTTCTCTCTCAAAGGTTATGTGGATTGATCGAACAACTCGACTCTGCGGTATAAGTTGCCCAACGAGTCATACAGCTCCTGGGAAAACCCTTCCATTCTTATTTCTTTCAAATACGATTGGACGCTGCATAATGCTTCATAAATTTTCATACATTCATATACTTATATACTTTCGTTGTATATTGCACTTGTAGTGTACTTCATTTATAGGACAAAGTATATCTATGATATCCTCATCTGCAAATTATTGCAAACCTCAAATCACTTTACTTTTATTTTGAACGTTTTACAGGGATTCAGTTTTAGAGAGATTGAAGGAGATTCACCCGGTATGAGCAAGTTTTGAGCCCTTGACCTATGATTTTTTTAACAGTTCAGTTAAAGCTAACTAGGTATTGCTAGGATGTTGAGGATCCACTTGCATGTGGATGTGAATGTAATTGTTCAAGTTCTAGTTGTTTTTGGATTTGAATGAAATTGTCCATGTTGTAATTGCATGTGGATGTGAATGTAATTATTCAAGTTCTAGTTGCTTTTGGATGTGAATGAAATTGTCAAAGTTTCACCTGGATGTGGATATAAATGAAATTGTTCAAACCTCACGTGAATGTGGATTTGAGTGAAATTGTCTAAGTTTCACTTGGATGTGGATGTGAATGAAGTTTGAGAAGTTCCACCTGGATGTGGATGTGAATGAAATTGTCCAAACACAAGTTGAATGTGGATGTGGATGTGAATGAAATTGTCCAAACTCAAATTGAATATAGATGTGAATGAAATTGTCCAAGTTCCACTTGGATGTGGATATGAATGAAATTGTTCAAACCTCATGTGAATGTGGATTTGAGTGAAATTGTCTAAGTTTCAATTGTCTAAGTTTGGATGTCGATGTGAATGAAATTTGAGAAATTCCACCTGGATGTGGATGTGAATGAAATTGTCCAAACTCAACCAGAATGTGGATGTGGATGAAATTTGTCAAATTCCACCTAGATGTGGATGCGAATGAAATTGTTCAAACCTCATGTGAATGTGGATTTGAGTGAAATTGTCTAAGTTTCACTTGGATGTCAGTGTGAATGAAATTGATCAAATTCCACTTAGATGTGGATGTGGATGTGAATGAAATTTGTCAAATTCCACTTGGATGTGGATGTGGATATGAATGAAATTTATCAAATTCCACTTGGATGTGGATGTGGATGTGGATGTGGATGAAATTTGTCAAATTCCACCTAGATGTGGATGCGAATGAAATTGTTCAAACCTCATGTGAATGTGAATTTGAGTGAAATTGTCTAAGTTTCACTTGGATGTCAATGTGAATGAAATTGATCAAATTCCACTTAGATGTGGATGTGGATGTGAATGAAATTTGTCAAATTCCACTTGGATGTGGATGTGAATGTGGATATGAATGAAATTTATCAAATTCCACTTGGATGTGGATGTGGATGTGGATGTGAATGAAATTTGTCAAATTCCACCTAGATGTGAATGCGAATAAAATTGTCCAAGCTCAAGTTAAATGGGAATATGAATAAAATAGCCCAAATTCCGCTTGAATGTCGATGTGAATGAAATTCTCCAAATTCCACGTGGATGTAAATACAAATAAAATTCTCCAAATTCTAACTTGACCTAAATTTAAACTTCTCCTCCCCCCAAACATGCAAACATTTTCCAATTTTCTTCAAACTACAAAAGCAGACGCCTGCCCCCAATAACTACGCCCAACGAAATGAAATAGCGTAACGTTTTATAGGTCGATTAAACGAGACCGTTACGAAAGAAGTCTGAAACGAAGACAAACTCGATTGTCTCCACCTACGACGTAGCCTTTCTTTACACACAACGGTCGTCTTCGAGGATTCCTAGAAACGGTCGGTAAATCGCGTCGCCCTCCTTTCGATTAACGAGTAACTCGATTTATATCGGCCGTTTCACCTAGCCTCTGTCCCCTAATCGGAATTCTAGCGCACCACTAAACGCGTATAATTTATTGTCCACATATAGTCTCGTCTGTTCGACGCCTCGTTAAACTCGCCCTACGGTTTCCAATCCGCTTTTATTTTCTGTCTTGTTCGGGGAAAATATTGGCTCGTTGTCTTTCAGATTTGACCAATAGCTTTATTTTGCTGGGAAAATGAAAATTTTAATTCGAGGGAAGGCGACGTGTTCCGCCATTTTGGTGTATATTTAATTATTTTAGTCTTGTATTAGGTTATGAAGCTTATGTTAGGTAATGAAGGTTAAACTTTCAGTTTAAAGTTAAGCTTTAATAGGAAGATGGATAGTTTAAATACTTCATGTAGCGAAGCAACTGTATTAAAAAATTGCGAACTGCTTCTAAACTTAACTAATCAAAATGGCGGAACAGTAGCTCATCAAATAACTATCTTCAGAAATAATTTCCCTCATTTTCTATCCTACCTGTAATTAAACTTTGCATTTGTACTGCAAACTACTAAATATTCTTGCTGTTTCACTACTAAATAATAAAATTTTAACAAATAACCTGTAAACATGTATCTTTCAAACTAACCTAAAATACTAAATTTCCCGCCAAATGGCTCATAAACGTCGACTCTCCATTTTAATGCTGGTCGTTTCATACTAAATAGCTTAATATGAAGTGGACGATGTTTACGCATTAATTTATGTATTTATGTAATTCGATGTGGGACACTGTGGGTGCATCACGCCACGCATGAGTAACAGAAAGGATCAACAGTGGTGTCCTTATCTGTCCTCATGGGTCATTTCTGTGTCACAATACTATGCATTGTTACGAGCCACCGTGAATCGCGCTATCGTGTTTGTCGTAAAGTGGCGAGGGTCAAAGGTGAATTCGCAAATGGGTCATGGTATCGTCTTAACGGACTTGGCTGCATCTTAATTTTACCTACGCGTTTCTACGATTATCGTATTTCGTTGGTAAGTGTGTTGTGGTTTATGAAAACTGTGGGTAAATAAATTTGGTGGAATTTGTCAGCTTCTCAAGTTCTCAGCTCTTCAAATTCTCAGCTCTGCAAATTATCAGCTCTTCACATTCTCAGCTCTTCAAATTCTCAACTCCCCGAATTCTCAGCGCCCCAAATTCTCAACTCTCCAAATTTCTTAACTCTCCAAATTCTCAGCTCTCCAAATTCTGAGCTCTCCAAATTCTGAGCTCCCCGAATTCTCAGCGCCCCAAATTCTCAGCTCTCCAAATTCTGAGCTCCCCGAATTCTCAGCGCCCCAAATTCTCGGCGCCCCAAATTCTGAGCTCCCCGAATTCTCAGCGCCCCAAATTCTCAACTCTCCAAATTTCTGAACTCTCCAAATTCTCAGCTCTCCAAATTCTGAGCTCCCCGAATTCTCAGCGCCCCAAATTCTGAGCTCCCCGAATTCTCAGCGCCCCAAATTCTTAACTCTCCAAATTTCTGAACTCTCCAAATTCTCAGCTCTCCAAATTCTCAGCGCCCCAAATTCTCAGCGCCCCAAATTCTGAGCTCCCCGAATTCTCAGCGCCCCAAATTCTCAGCGCCCCAAATTTCTTAACTCTCCAAATTCTCAGCGCCCCAAATTCTCAGCGCCCCAAATTCTGAGCTCCCCGAATTCTCAGCGCCCCAAATTCTCAACTCCCCAAATTCTCAGCTCACCAAATTCTCAACTCTCCCAATTTCTCAACTCTTCAAATTCTCAGCTCACCAAATTCTCAGCTCCCCGAATTCTCAGCGCCCCAAATTCTCAACTCTCCAAATTCTCAGCTGTCCAAATTCTCAGCTCACCAAATTCTCAACTCTCCCAATTTCTCAACTCTTCAAATTCTCAGCTCACCAAATTCTCAGCGCCCCAAATTCTCAACTCTCCAAATTCTCAGCTCACCAAATTCTTAACTCTCCCAATTTCTCAGCTCCCCAAATTCTGAGCTCCCTGAATTCTCAGCGCCCCAAATTCTCAACTCCCCAAACTCTCAGCTCTCCAAATTCTCAACTCTCCCAATTTCTCAGCTCCCCAAATTCTGAGCACCCCGAATTCTCAGCGCCCCAAATTCTCAACTCTCCAAATTCTCAGCTCACCAAATTCTTAACTCTCCCAATTTCTCAGCTCCCCAAATTCTCAACTCCCCAAATTCTCAGCTCACCAAATTCTCAACTCTCCCAATTTCTCAACTCTTCAAATTCTCAGCTCTCCAAATTCTCAAATTCTTGAATTCTCAGCTCCCCAAATTCTCAGCTCACCAAATTCTCAACTCCCCAGCTCCAAACTCCCCAAAATCCCAAAATTTCTAAACTCCCAATTTCCTAAATTCACCTCGCCACTACAGCACGCGTTAAATCGCCATATATTGCATGGCCACGTGTTGATCTCGTGCAACACGTTAAATCTCCAACTATCGTCTCGCCCCAATAAATCGATACATAATTCCACAGCAATAATCGCTCAATGTACATCAAAGATCTCAATCGAACGAATAAAAATAGTAGGGGACTATCACATGTCCCCTATGACACTCACGATCACGTACGCTGACGATGTACGGCCATGTTTGACTACTCATTAAATATACTGTCACGTGTGGTTAGATCATAATGACACGCGTTTCTGTTCAACGCACGATGCACGCTGTCAAAAATATTTGTTCGTGTAATCGTGACGGGACTGACAACGAACTTCATTGATTCGTTCGATCCGTACAGCTATTCAATCGAACAATTTCCGACTGTTAAACGAGTTTTATTAAGCGGTGAATATTAATCGAGAATCAATTCACCGATTCGTGACTCACCGATCGAGTTTACGTTTACGGTTTATTACGGCGAACAATGGAACGTTTTCGTGGAGAACCAGTCGAATGCGTCCAATAGCCGGTCAATGTTAGCCGATAGAACCATTCAGCGAATTTTTTATTCCATCTTTCGCTGGCCGATTGAGATCATTAATTGGCTGGGATGTTGAGACGAAGTGCTTTACGGGGGAAAACAGGGCTTCTCAACTTTTGGTGAAACGTGTTTTAATCCGTGCTTTTTTGTTGGAGATTCAATATTAATCGTAGTAAATTCATGATTTAGTTAGTTCATAAATTTAACTGATTTTCGTGTATTAAGGGGGGAAATACCTTTAGAATCTTAAAAAATTACAAAATGTTTTTTTCTGTGGAATGTTAGTGTAATATCTTAAAAATAATTTCTGAAAATTTTCAAGTGAAATACGAAGCCCTTTTGAAGTTATGGCCGATTAGCGCCGCGGGCATACATAACCTTTTTATCATAATTTTAATTTTGTCAAAAATGGCTACTCTTGATCCACTCATATGATGCAAATACTGAATGCATTGGGTCATTATCAACTAATAATATCATTGTTTTCCCAGTACATAGTATTTATAGAATGAAGTATCTGAAGTGCTGTTAATACAAGCTTGACTCATTGAGGGTGCATAATTGTGTTATCAAATGTTGCGATTGCACGCCTATCGTGCAACAATTAATTTTATCTTCATTCACCTATACATGCATTATATACTACAATGTCAGACAATTTTCTACAGAAAATAATATTAATCATTGCCAACAATTTTGCAATATTTTACAAAAATATTTTTGTAACCTGTCAAAACTTTAAATTAGCTAAATAATTGGTGATTTCGGTTTGTCACATATGAACCGTAACGTACGTACTACTCTGACTCCATGTTAGGCCAAGGGGTTAACCTTGAAGTTCATTCTGTAAAAATTTGAAGAACTTCTGTAATGTAAAAATTTGGAGAACTTCTGTAATATAAAAATTTGAAGAATTCCTATAATATAAAAATTTGAAGAAGTTATATAATATAAAAATTAGCAGAATTTCAAAATTTGAATATAATTTAACAATTAACCACGTTAATGTATAACCTAACTTAACCCTATATTTGCAGGCACGTCAGCATGATATGATATCAGCGGCCGAAGGAACCAGCCCCTGAAACATGAAGAATCGTTGCGTGCTCGCGTTGTCGTTGCTCCTGCCGGTGGTATTAGGCCTAGCCCTGCAGGAGGACGACCTGGTGTTCGACGACGTCGGCGAAGAGAACAGCAGTCCCGCGACAGTGATCAGCCGGCGTTACGAAGAGCTTCGAACCAGCTGGCACGAGCAGAAACGACCGCACGAGTCGAAGAGACTCCAGGTCGAGAGGTTATGGGGCGTTCCCGATGTCGTCGTGCCCGTTGGCCACGTTCTCAAGCTCAGGATCCCGAGGCAAGCGTTCACAGGACCCTTGGATTATTACGAGGTGAGAGACACCGGCATTTTTGTCCTCTTATTTTCCCACTTTTGCTCACCAATTTCGACTGCTTGGCCACGGGCCAACGATCTGCTTGTGGATTTATTATACCTTCTTGGTCCTACGGGAATTTTATATTGAGGTATATCTGGACGCATTGGGACATCGAGAATTGTGATGTTATTCTTGCCACGTTTATTTGCAAATTTTCATACCTGTCGTTTACGTAAAAAAATTATTTTGGGATATTTCTTCTTTTGTTGGTGAGTTTCTGTTCCTTACGGAGGACTGTATAGGGTGTGTCACAACTAGTGGAAGAAAGGAACGTGCAGGTCCTTTGACGCAGATCACACTTCGTGGCCTCAAAGGGCACATTACTACCCGTGGGATTACTACGCGTTGCAATACTAAGCGCTATATTACCACGCGTGGAATTATTACGTGTTGAATTACCACGCATGGAATTACCACGCGTGGAATTATTACGCGATGAATTACCACGCATGGAATTACTACGCGTTGAATCACCACGCGTGGAATTACGACGCGTTGAATCACCACGCGTGGAATTACCACGCATGGAATTACCACGCGTGGAATAACCACGCATGGAATTACCACGCGTGGAATTACCACGCGTGGAATTACCACGCGTGGAATAACCACGCATGGAATTACCACGCATGGAATTACCACGCGTGGAATTACTACGCGTTGAATTACCACGCATGGAGATACCCCACGCGTGGAATTACCACCCGTTGAATTATTACGCGTTGAATAAGCACGCATGGAATTATTACGCGTTGAATCACCACGCGTGGAATTATTACGCGTTGAATTACCACGCATGGAATTACCACGCGTGAAATAACCACGCATGGAATTACCACGCATGGAATTACCACGCGTGGAATTACTACGCGTTGAATTACCACGCATGGAGATACCACGCGTGGAATTACCACGCGTGGAATTATTACGCGTTGAATAACCACGCATGGAATTACCACGCATGGAATTACCACGCGTGGAATTACTACGCGTTGAATTACTACGCATGGAGATACCCCACGCGTGGAATTACCACGCGTGGAATTATTACGCGTTGAATAAGCACGCATGGAATTATTACGCGTTGAATCACCACGCGTGGAATTATTACGCGTTGAATTACCACGCATGGAATTACCACGCGTGAAATAACCACGCATGGAATTACCACGCATGGAATTACCACGCGTGGAATTACTACGCGTTGAATTACCACGCATGGAATTACCACGCATGGAATTACCACGCGTGGAATTACTACGCGTTGAATTACCACGCATGGAATTACCACGCATGGAATTACCACGCGTGGAATTACTACGCGTTGAATTACCACGCATGGAGATACCCCACGCGTGGAATTACCGCGCGTGGAATTATTACGCGTTGAATAAGCACGCATGGAATTATTACGCGTTGAATCACCACGCGTGGAATTATTACGCGTTGAATTACCACGCATGGAATTACTACGCATTGAATCACCACGCGTAGAATTATTACGCGTGGAATTACCACGCATGGAATTGCCACGCGTTGAATTACTACGCGTTGGATTATTACGCGCTATATTACCACCCGTGGAATTACCACGCGTTGGATTACTACGCGCTCCTTTTCCTTAATAATTCCAAAACGGAGCTCCAGACCGAAATTTTGCAAAGGGAAAAGTTGTTCAGAATCTCGCACCCCACCAATTCTGAGAGTTGCACTAGTTATGAAACACCCTGTATATCTAGCAAGACTATTTACTTGCAAAACGTATGAGCATCTATGATCGAAAGGTCATTTATTTCTAGACATTAAACTTAAAGCCTATTCAGTTCGAAAACTTTGCTACAGATAAAGCAAAACTTCTTTAGATTACGTAAAATCTGTAACTTATCTGAGTGAACTCATTTTTTAACTTCTGCAGACATGCATCGTTTTAATGCTCGTCGCTGTTTTAATCTTCGTTCTTCTTCTTTCAATTTAATATTAATCCATTTTGTGCTCTATATCAAATGTTAGTTCTTCGAATTTAATATTAATGCATATTGTGCTTTACATTCAATGTTATTTTAATTTAATATTGATTCCTTAACGTTGAGTATGGACCCAGGTATATTTTACGACAGGAAGCGTAAAATGCCGAATTGTTCCGAGGGTTCACATTATTGTGATTTACAGCCATGCTTTATTTTCTCGCGAAAAGTCCAATAGCGGTATTGTTTTCACAAATCGGAAGCACATGTGGCCAGCAGATTCTCTTCCAAGAAACATCGTTCGAGTCTTTTAGCTTGCAGTTTTATGAGCGTGACCCTGCTATGTTTAACGAAGCAAAAAGCCTCTTCATAAATCATCGTAGACTATCCCAATATTAAACTTCCCACATGTGCATCAATTTATAGAAACATCGGAACACTGATTAATTTCGAGAATTATTTGAGGAGTGCATAGGTTCTTAGACAACTTCAGAGTTTTCTTACAAATGTTCTTAGACAACTTCAGATTTTTCTTACAAATCTTAGATATCCTCAGACTTTTCTTACAAAGTCCCATGACGAATCTATCCAGAATTAAACTAATACTATGTACTCGGAATGTACACAGTTGAAACCCCGATTTGTACAACGAACTTTCGATGAAAATACCACCGTGATTCGTCCGAGAAATAAAAAAAAAAAACAGTGGCACCATCGACGAAAATAAAGATTACATCTGGCGCATTTCTTTGTTCAGCGAGATCTGGGTTTTCCGATTTTAGAAACGCGCGAAAGCGAAAATCATGAAAGCGAAAATCTGCCTCGTTGAAGGCGATAAAAATCCCGCGAGCTAAAAGCGTTCGTTGAAACTTCAAAGCTTTAAAAAATATGTTTCATAGGCTGGAACATGGATACGTTTCTGCGTGGTGGCTGCAATTTCCGGTTATGTAATTGTATTTGACATTCCAGGCCGCGCTCGCGATAGCGTATCGTTTTTGGCGCGATATAAATAATCGGTATGCTCCGTTTTCGTTTCTAGAATCGTAATACGTTGGGTGACACTCGCGTTAGTCATCTGGCATTTACGTTTATATTTTGTTCTTCAACCCCTTGTCCTACTATAACTCGTGACGCATGTTCTACAAACAGAAATCATATTTGAAGAATTTCTGAATTGAACATATACTTCGTATTTTAATTTTGCTTAATTGTTTTGATGTTCTTAAGACAAGCTAGCTTAGCTAGTTTTAAATGACGCACCTGACGAAGTTGTAGGTCAAAGAGTTAACCCTTTGCACTCCTGTGTCGAGGGTAGCTGGACATCACATTTTTCTTGGATCTTATAAATGATTCAGATAAATAGATTGATTGATTTGTATATTTTCATTTAATTACTATTTATAATAAATGAAAAATGTATTTGTGACATACTCCACACTGTTACAATACAATTCACTGAGAACCCCTTTTTGATGTATTTTGTGAATAAAGGAGTTGTTGGGTAACAGAAATTAAGGAGTGTAAAGGGTTAATAGAGAAGATCGTGACGATGAATAAGTCACAATTCGATCTGAATATATTCTGAACAGTTTGTGAATGAACTATATTTTATAGAAATATATGTGGAAATATATGGACAAATATAGAATAAATATTGTGACCAAGCGAGTAAATAAAACCGAAGTAAGTGACTCACTTTGATCTTCAGATACCCTGCATGCACCCTGCCTCAGAATCCCATTATTATAATTAATTAGAATTATATTAATTAGAATTAATTAGAATCCCATTATTAGAAATATTCAATAACCCCTTCTATGTATAGCTCTCCCAAAAAATCAGCTGCTCTAAGAAACACAGAAAAATGATTCAAACTAAAGAAACTCACCCTGCTGACAAATCAACCCTTAACAAACCTATGATGCACCTAAAATAAAATATTTGATAACTCCTTCTAAGCATAGCTCTCCCAAAAAATCAGCTGCTCTAAGAAACATAGAAAAATGATTCAAACTAAAGAAACTCACCCTGCTAATAAATCAACCCTTATCCAAATAACAAACCTATGATGAACCTAAAATGAAATATTTGATAACTCCTTCTAAGCATAGCTCTACCAAAAAATCAGCTGCTCTAAGAAACATAGAAAAATGATTCAAACTAAAGAAACTCATCTTGCTAATAACTCAACCCTTATCCAAATAACAAACCTATGATGAACCTAAAATAAAATATTTGATAACTCCTTCTAAGTATAGCTCTCCCAAAAAATCAGCTGCTCTAAGAAACATAGAAAAATGATTCAAACTAAAGAAACTCACCCTGCTAATAAATCAACCCCTATCCAAATAACAAACCTATGATGAACCTAAAATAAAATATTCGATAACTCCTACTAAGCATAGCTTTCTCAAAAAATCAGCTGCTCTACGAAACATAGAAAAATGATTCAAACTAAAGAAACTCACCCTGCTGACAAATCAACCCTTAACAAACCTATGATGAACCTAAAATAAAATATTTGATAACTCCTTCTAAGCATAGATCTCCCAAAAAATCAGCTGCTCTACAAAACATAGAAAAATGATTCAAACTAAAGAAACTCACCCTGCTAATAAATCAACCCTTATCCAAATAACAAACCTATGATGAACCTAATAAACCTAACCTAATAAACTTACCCTAATAAACCTACCCTAACAAACCTACCTTAATAAACCTAACCCACTAAACCTAGCCTAATAAACCTATCCAAAGCCTAGCAATAAGCCCAAGAAGAATGTAATTAAACTACAAGTAGAATGTTGACATTGAAATGTTTGAAACCAACAGGTGTTCGACGCGAATGGAAACGAGCTGCCACGATGGTTGTACTGGGACGACGCAGCGTCGACGTTGATGGGTATCCCATCGAAAAAGGATGTGGGTAGCCATCACTTGAGCGTGAAGGCGATCGGAAAACACGGTGACACAGCCAAGGATCTGTTCGTGGTGCAAGTGGTACCCGAGAAGCACGAGGAATTGAAGCACAGAGATGGAAAGGTGAGGCTCCTTATATACCTGGCTACCGCTGCCTTATCGTTAACTACGGAAACAGTCTGTTGGCACTCGTTCAACGCTTTCCTGAACAACAGGTATCGGAGTCCCTTTTCACCGTCGTGCGGATTTATTGGGACCTGTTGACCAATTTGGGTTTGTCGAAATTCTTTATTGCGAGGTTTTTGTTTGCGGGGAGTTATGTTTGATGCGAAAGTTTTTTGGGGTGGAGAGGAAGGGATTTTTTTGGGGTGGAGAGATGAGAGGAAGGGATTTTTTTGGGGTGGAGAGATGAGAGGAAGGGATTTTTTTGGGGTGGAGAGATGAGAGGAAGGGATTTTTTGGGGTGGAAAGATGAGGGGAAGGGATTTTTTTGGGGTGGAGAGATGAGAGGAAGGGATTTTTTTGGAGTGGAGAGATGAGAGGAAGGGATTTTTTGGGGTGGAGAGATGAGGTGACCAGATTTTGGTACATTGAAAAATATTTAGAAATGTGGAAATATGGGAAGAACATCTGAGAAACGTGGAGAAGAAAATTTCAGTAGGTCTTGAGAGATTTTAAGTCTTCAAAGTGTATTTAAATCTTCAAATTTCTAACGAGGCAAATTTCTCCAATTCTCACATACTTAAATTGATCCGAACATCCCTAATGACGTGGATGGAATTCCACATTCCCCAATTTTAGCTCTCTAAACCTCTTAAACATTTCCCTCCAGATTCCCTGTGAATCTGCAAATTCCCAAATTTCCACTTCCTCAAACACTCCAAATCTCCAAAGCTAATTATTCATCCCTAATCCCTAATTTTCCAGATCTCCATTTGACCCACCCTTAAAAATAAAATAAACGCGTGAATATTCGAGGTTGTTTAATTAATGGTATTTAAAGAGTAGAAAGAGCGATGTCAAGAGCGACGTGACCGATCAACCTGTCGTTAACCGCAGCAGGAGATAAACGACATAATTCCGCGAGGCGATTTAACGAGCACGGTACCGAGCTCCAATTAATTATCAGACTTCCGAAAATCGGCTGGATTCGATTAAAATGATCAACGCCGTTGTTTCGCGCGTAAAAGTCGAAACCTGGTTCACGATTAACGAATTCATTGATTTACTGGTTCATTAACAGCTACGGTGAATTCGGCGACGAACAATTTAACTGTGACTAATCTGACCGGGTCATCGATGTGCAAAATCGTTGCTGGCTTAATTGAATGCTTGCATATTTTGCAGGAAGAAAATTCTGGGCTTATTGGTTGCGGACCAAATTATATTGCAGCTTATTTATATTGCAATTTAAATAGAAAGATGTGAAGGATTCATTTTAAAGCTTTAGAACGCACTTCATTGAAAAAAAGGAATTTGTTTAAATTTTTCGACATTTCATGACAAATTGACGGAGTTGAAAAAAATATTTTAAAATAGCCCAATCCTTCATGAATAAAACAAGAAAGAATTTAGCCAAATCGGTTGAGTAGTTTCTGAGAAAAAAATTCGTAAGTGAAGCCTGTTTATAAATTAATACAGGGTGTGTCACAACTAGTGTTCTTCTTCTGACTGGTTTTCCTTAAAATTTTTCGTTATTATAAAACAGATGGAGAAAGCCATAAAAAATATTTTATAACAGCCCAATCCTTCGGGAATAAAACAAAAAAGAATTTAGTCAAATCGGTTGAGTAGTTTCCGAGAAAAAAATTCGTAAGTGAAGCCTGTTTATGAATTAATACAGGGTGTGTCACAACTAGTGTTCTTCTTCTGACAGGTTTTCCTTAAAATTTTTCGTTATTATAAAACAGATGGACAAAGCCACAAAAAATATTTTATTACAGCCCAATCCTTCACGAATAAAACAAAAAAGAATTTAGCCAAATCGGTTGAGTAGTTTCCGAGAAAAAAATTCGTAAGTGAAGTCAATTTTCGCAAAAATGGGCAAAAATTGCAAACTTTGAAAACTTGTTATTTCTTAACAAAAATTCGAAACCAGTAAAATGATGACTTAAACCCCCCCTAATTTCACATAGACTACAACATATTTTGATTAAAGCAGCATCGCACATGCTGTAACGTTCAAAAGTGATTTCGAAATGACCCATAAATAATATTGTAAAAAGGGAAAATCAAGAGACTCAAATCAAATACTTAGAACTGACGTTCTATTTGGACCTGAACGCGTGTTTAAATCTCGTAAAGAAATTAATTTGCTAGACACCGTTGATTGATGCCAATTGATAGCCACCGTGCGTCATCCAGTCCTTAATTCGCGTTTCACACACTGACACTGTCCCGGCAAACGATTGAAATAGAACGCTTCTTTGATTTTCAGACGCACTGCAACGAAGGGGAAGAACAAACCTTGTTGACGATATTGCTGGACACCAGGTTCGACAACCTTTCGCCATCCATGCGGGTCAATACCATCGACAATCTTGCTGGCTTTCTAGGACTTCATTTGGTACGATATCAAACATTCCTATGACCTTTTCTTTTTTAACAAACAAGACACCTTTATTTGAACATACTTTTTTTCGTCAGGTCCACAATCAACCACTTTAAAATCATATCTGAAAAATGTATTTTATAAAATCATTTTTTAAAAATGTATTTTATAAAACCATTTTTTAAAAATGTATTTTTTTAAATCATTTTTAAAAATGTATTTTATAAAATCATTTTTTAAAAATGTATTTTATAAAATAATTTTTAAAAATGTATTTTGTAAAATCATTTTTAAAAATGTATTTTGTAAAATCATTTTTTAAAAATCATATTCTTTTTGAATTGGTCTAAAGTATATGTACATGTGTATGTGAACGATGCAACAGCCATTGCTTTTTTATTTTGATTTCAAGAAGAAAATTTATTACATTCATTTAGTGCATATGTTCATAAATAATCTAACAGTCATTGCTTTTTTGTTTTCATTTCCAGAAGAGAATTTATTATATTCATTTAGTATATATGTTCATAAATAATCTAATAGCCATTGCATTTTTATTTTGATTTTTACAAAAAGATTAATTATATTCATTTAATACATAAGTTCATAAATAATCCAACAGCCATTGCTTTTTTGTATTCATTTCAAGAAGAAAATTTATTATATTCATTTCATACATACGTTCATAAATAATCTAACAGCCATTGCTCTTTTATTTTAATTCATTAAAAACATCATAAGATCTAAGTTCAAGAAAAAACCTCAAAGAATAATTGAATTATATCAATGTTTGAATTAGTACAATTTTACATTATGAAGGCTGCATTTGTTTTTTTTATTTGAGTTGGTCAAAAAGAGAAGTTATGTTCATTTACTACATGCGTTCATAGACAATCAAATAGCCATTGTTTTTTTTATTTGAGTTGGTCAAAAAGAGAAGTTATGTTCATTTAGTACAAGCGTTCATAGACAATCAAATAGCCATTGTTTTTTTTATTTGAGTTGGTCAAAAAGAGAGGTTATGTTCATTTAGTACATGAGTTCATAGACAATGAAATAGCCATTGTTTTTTTTATTTGAGTTGGTCAAAAAGAGAGGTTATGTTCATTTAGTACATGCGTTCATAGACAATCAAACAGCCATTGTTTTTTTTTATTTGAGTTGGTCAAAAAGAGAGGTTATGTTCATTTATTATACATGTCCATTCACAATGCAATAGCTACTGCATTTTTATTTTGATTCAGTAAAGGAATTAGAAGAAAAAGACTAATTGAATTATCCCTTAGTCCTCCACATTCAGCATCCCCTTTAGAGAAACCTCCTCTAAAGAGTTAACTTGCAAATTTCGTCTTGAAAGCACAGAAAAAGACAAATTAGGTAAAATCAGTGGGTAAGATAAGAGCGCGTACGGTCCTCGTTCGCGTCAACAAGTGAAATAATGAACGTCGCCGAGAATAACGTGTTGCATGGCCCGTGGCGCTACGATTAAATTAATTAAGACTTCTCCGGTGGAAACAAAATAAAAACACAATCTCAAAGGCGTCCAATTTATGCTCGGTACGTAGGGGAGCTTTGCAGGATACTTTTAAAGTTGAAAATTTTCTGTATTATGTCGAGCTGCCGCGATGTATCTTCCATTCCGTGCCAACGGTTCTAACTTACCTTGCAAGGACCTCTTATTTCGCAAACTTTATCAAATATTCTGCACCGAGTCAGCTTTCGCCCGGAATTAGGACACGATCCTTCATAATTTCTTCTATTCTCGATTAAACTTCTCGACTGTTCAAAATAACCTGCTTCGCTTCTGATTTATCACCAAATGGTTTTCACAATATTTTTAGAAAATACCGGAGTTCATTGTGTACTTTTGTTTTCCATTCAAGAGTGTTTCTGGCGTTGATTGTTAATTGAAGATGGCGAACGACATTGTATGCAAATAAAAATATTTTCGTGGGTATTCGTCCGAAAATATTGAGTTGGAAGCAAATTGTACCGTTGGCTCGTTTCGTCGGAATAGTCGATTCGATTACGCAAATTTAATCTCTTCGATCGAGGTGATTTAATTACGAACGCAATCGCGGGGAATCATCCGAAATAAAAAGTCCGCTTTCCGCGTTATTAAAGCGAGAGCCGATATTTCCCGAACTTTTTATAAGTTTTACTTTCGTTTCAGAGCTCCTTCTCCATGCACCCGCAGAACCTTAAGGACAACATGGACTCCTCCGTGGTCCTTAGTGGACCTGGAAACGTGAAACACCGTAAAGAGAAACACTTAACCGCGATTCAGTGGCAGGTGAGATTTCCTAGTCAGATGGTTGTAATTACAGTAGAATCTCCTTCTTGCGTAATACAATCATTTTTATACGCTTCTCTTAATCAAACTAAATGTTAGGATGAAACTGAAAGTTTTAACCGAACTAAAATTACAATTGAACCAAATTAGAAATTAAACCAAACTAAAATTACAATTAAACCAAACTAGAAATTAAACCAAACTAAAACTACAATTAAACCAAACTAGAAATTAAACCCAACTAAAATTACAATTAAACCAAACTAAAATAACAATTATACCAAACTATAATAAAAATTAAACCAAATTAAAATTAAAATTAGAATTGAACCAAACTGAAATTAAAATTAAACCAAACTAAAATAACAATTATACCAAACTATAATAAAAATTAAACCAAATTAAAATTAAAATTAAAATTGAACCAAACTGAAATTAAAATTAAACCAAACTAAAATAACAATTATACCAAACTATAATAAAAATTAAATCAAATTAAAATTAAAATTAAAATTGAACCAAACTGACATTAAAATTAAACCAAACTAAAATAAAAATTAAACCAAACTAAAATTAAAATTAAACCAAACTAAAATTCTAATTAAACCAAACTATAATAAAAACTAAACCAAATTAAAATTAAAATTGAACCTAACTAAAATTAAAATTAAACCAAATTAAAATTAAAATTGAACCTAACTAAAATTAAAATTAAACCAAACTATAATAAAAATTAAACCAAACTAAAATTAAAATTAAACCAAACTAAAATAACAATTAAACCAAACTAAAATAAAATTTAAATTAAACTATAATAAAAATTAAACTAAACTAAAATTAGAATTGAACCAAATTAAAATTAAAATTAAACTAAGCTAAACTTAAAATTAAACAAAAGTTTTTAAGTGCATATATATGACAAAACAAATTCTGAATAGGTCGGCTGCGACGGTCGCCTGTGGAAGCATCAGACGGACTTGGTAAACAGGCTACGGGAGCAGGCGAAAGATGGCACCCTGGCGGAAGTGATGCAGCTTCCGGTCTTACTGTGGCGCGTGAAGACCGAATCGAGCTATTTATTGAGAAACCGAAGGGAGACTGGGTCAGGGAACTACGAGGGCAATCCGGACGATTACAGTAATTACGACGATGATTACGACGACGACTACGATGACGGCGAAGGAAACGACGAGGATGGTGAAGACTCACCGGTGCAGCCGACCATTGTACCGGAAACGAGCGTTCCCAGAGGAAGCCTTGGTCCGGAACATCCCCATAGACATCACCATGGAGAAGAGACCATCGATTGGAACGTAAGCTTCGAATGATTTTCGTATCACCGTGGTCGAAATGATTCTAGTAAATTTAAATGTTTTACAGACGGATCAGATCGACGAGGATATTATTCCGATCGAGAATCAGCCGAACGTTGCGGAGAACAAGAGCGCCACCGACACGTCTCCAGCTGTAAGTATCGTGAAGCCGCGTCGATGGTTTCCTGAAACAAGAGCAAAAAGAGAAAACGAGAGAAAAAGAGAGAACGTGCTATATAACCGGCTTTCGTTGAAGATTCTTATTTCTGTCTTCGCCACGCCAATCGCTTGAGGGAATCGTTGCGCTTCAGATACTTTGTTAGTCTAGCTATGGGTATTTGCGTGTTCGATAATGCCGACTTAACGCCATTTTCGTGCCGCTTAGGCGGCCAAACGATCGATGTATAGAAGCTACTGTGCGAACTTTAGTCTTAAAATGAAAACGAAAGTCCGATTCTGTTCTAACCGTTTGCGTACACACAGTCTTCTTCGCCTACCTTCGTAACGTAACTAACAATGTTTCTCGTGCCCGTACATCGCATCTTACTAACGATTTCGCAGACAACAACCACTGAACTTACATCACCACCACCATCATCAACAACATCAACAACAACCACCTCCACCGCGACGACTAGCTCGACAACATCAACAACTACAACAGCAACAACAGCACCGACAACAACATCAACAACAATCCAACAACCACCGTCAACGGCCACTAGTACAACTACTAGCACAACAACGACAACCACAACAGCAGATACAACGACGGCTAGCCTCCTACCCAGCACCATTGTCCCGTCGACCGAGACGTCGTCCGAGAGGCCGGAGATCACCGAGGAACCGACCAAGAATACCAGATACACGGACAACGAATCTCTAAACGTCTCATCCGTCATTACAATACCAGAATTCATCACCGTCCCTCCTTCGGTAATCGTTCCTAATTCTAGCACCACTGGAACTACGTCGAGCACCGTCGTCGACAGAACGGAAACGGACGTCACCGGTGGTACTGTTAATGTCTCCACGGCAGAGGTAATGCTTCGATGCTTCGAGCTTCTCTCATTTGTATGATAGTCCATGCTGCGCACACGGTCGATTCACGTTAGTCTCTCTCGCTTTATAGTCCGCAAATGATAGGTCGTTGTGTTCAGTCAAAGCTGCGCCTTCTTGCAACGACGCGTGCCTCCAGAATCGTGCGTACCTTGTGTCTCGTCCTGTCTCATGCTTTTTTCCTTACTTACATACGCTGCACGCTACGATATATCGCTTTTAACGTTATGGTTACTGTGTGGAATAGGCATACTTGCACTAGGCGAATAGAAGTCGAACTCCGTTCGGGCAAGGAATACGAGTGTTGCCAAACGTTCTGGGACCTCTTCTTTATAATTCTTCGTAAAAATGGAAAACTTGCGAGTTCACAACTTTTATATTCAGCAAAATCCTCAAGGATCCTCGAGGATCCTCAAGAGTCATAATTATGTAAAGAGATCGAGTGATCAAGCTCGGAGTATGAAAAGATTTCAATGCAGCGTTCTTGTACATTAGAGATGCAATTCGCACGATTCTTGATGCATTTTGCGATCGCCGTGATCTCGTTCTTTGTTCATCGACAATGAGACCACATATAATACACCATAACCTTCGATGTTTATTAAAGTACGTCCTTTCTGCCTTCAGCCAACGGAACAGACAGTGACCTCGTCGAAACAACCCACCATTCTAGTATCTTCCACGACACCTGTGAACACGACAGATTCCATGACCGTCATATTCGTTCCGAATGTCACTACAACACCCTCTACTACAACGACACAAATGAGAACGTCACCAACTACCACGTCCACAACAACCACTACCACTACGACTACCATGGCTCCGACAACACCCACTACTATGCCCACTACCACTTCGACAACTACTACCACTACCACTACTACAACCACCGAATCGCCCAAAGTTACGGAGAACGTGGAGTACGGCGTTCACAACTTCCCACCTACGCGTGATAGGAGGCTGAAGAAGATACCGGTGACCGCTGGTAAATTGTTGAGCTACGTGATACCACCGAACACGTTCAGCGACCCAGAAGACGGAGATACGAGAAACTTGAGGCTGAGCTTGTACTTGCAGGGTTCACCTCTGAAGACCACCCACTGGCTTCAATTCAATCAGCGCACGCAAGAAGTTTATGGATTGTAAGCATCAAGTTATTCAATGTGGTTATGGAGTGTTACATGTAACATCCAGCATTACAAATTACATCTCTCGACCGTAGACTGTGTCTACATGAAACTTCTTAGTACAAGTTTCCGATTCAACGTCATCTAATCGTTCAGTTCTATGTATACCTTTGTACCTAACATGTACCTGTTTCGCAGACCGTTGGAGAATGATATATCCACCTGGATGTACGAGCTGGTGGCTGTAGATAGCGACGGACAGAACGTAACGGATCAACTGGACATTCACGTGCAGCAACACAAACTTAGTCGCAGCGTTAATCACGAGTTCAGTATCTACCTGAGGATCGAAGACCGTTCCGAGTTTCCAACGGAAGTTGACTGGCAGCTAAAGGTACCAATGTAGATTACTTCGCAGTGAAACTTATGCTTATGTATATATCATATTGTAGGTAATTCGAGGAATAGCCGAATTATATGGAGATAGCGACTCCAGACATATTACTGTTCGATCGATCGACATTGACCACGATCAAGCGATCTTCACTTGGACCAACGACAGTTTACCTAGAAGCAGCGAGTGTCCCAAGGAATACATCAATGATCTATTGCACGTACGTAATCGCTGACTAATCATTATTCTAGACACAATTTCACTTCGATGATCTAATCGTTGGTGTATGATTCATCAGGTGTTGATTGATAGAAACGGTGATCCCAGCCCTGGGTTGAGGGAAGTACTCAAACCCGAAATCAGAGTGAAACGAGTAATTTATCAGGGTATTGGACAGTGCGAGGACATGATACGACCAGAAGCACCAAGAGTTTCCACTCAAGAGCCTAAATCAAACTTCCCGCCATTGCCAAGGAATCAGGTGGATCTAGTCAATGCCACCGTTGGCATGTTGCTCGTATTTAAAGTGCCGGAGGTAAGTGTTTCGAGTAAGAATTTCTATAGCAATGATTTATAACGTGACGATCTGTAAATTCAACGCGTCGAATTTTTCACGTGTCAAATACACCACGCGTCGAATATACCACGCGTCGAATTTACCACGCGTCGAATTTCCCACGCGTCGAATACACCACGCGTCGAATACACCACGCGTTGAATTTCCAACGCGTCGAATTTACCATGCGTCGAATTTCCCACGCGTCGAATACACCACGCGTCGAATACACCACGCGTTGAATTTCCAACGCGTCGAATATACCACGCGTCGAATTCCTCGCGCGTCGAATTCCTCACGCGTCGAATTTACCACGCGTCAAATACACCACGCGTCGAATACACCACGCGTCGAATTTCCTACGCGTCGAATTCCTCACGCGTCGAATTTACCACGCGCCGAATTCACCACGCGTCGAATTTCCCATGCGTCGAATACACCACGCGTCGAATTCCTCACGCGTCGAATTCCTCACGCGCCGAATTTCCCAAGCGCCGAATACACCACGCGTCGAATTTACCACGCGTCGAATACACCACGCGTCGAATTCCTCACGTGTTGAATCCACCACGCGTCGAATTCCTCACGCGTCGAATTTACCACGCGTCGAATACACCACGCGCCGAATTTACCACGCGTCGAATTCCTCACGTGTTGAATCCACCACTCATCGAATTCCTCACGCCCCGAATACATCACTCGTCGAATCTTCAGGACACCTTCTACGACGCTGAAGATGGCTCCGCTCGCAACATGCAAATGAATCTATTGACCATCGAACGCAAGCCTATTCCACCGCACGAGTGGTTACAGTTCGATAGCAAGAATCAAGAATTTTATGGTGTACCAATGCGCAGCGATGTCGGACGCAAGGAGTATCAATTAGTCGTTACCGATAAAGAAGGTAACGCTTTACGATCAGATATTCGTAATTCATTAAAATTAAGTCCTTATTCTTAACGAAGTCTATTGCAGGTGCAAGTGCTACCGATGGCCTAGTCGTTGTCGTGCATCCTGCTCCATTGATGCATCACACAGTAGAGTTCTCGATGACTCTAGATATACCTTACGAATCGTTCGCTCATTCCGCTCTTCAGAAGCGCAATTTCATCGAAAAATTGCGGGATCTGTACAAAGATAGAGACACTAACGCGATCTCGTTGCACAGTATATCAAACGGTAGCACAGTGGTCACTTGGCACAACAGAACCTTGCCTACCTCATATTGCGCGCGCGAAGAAGTGAACAGATTGCAATCGGTGCTAGTGAAGAGCGACAACGCTCGTCGATCCGTCACGGACGAGGTCCTAGAAGCGATGGGTTCGAAATTCCCCGTGAAACAGATCATGGTGATCCCGATGGGAATATGTCTGAGTGAATTGCCCGGTGTTCACTCGCCAGACAGCTACGTTCCACCGGTGGACGATACCACTCCTGTCGGAACGTTCCACGATGATTACCTCATCACGTTCGTCCTGCCAGCTATAATAATCGCCGTGATGCTGATTTTGGCGGGTATCATCGCTTGCGTACTGTACAGACGAAGACGCAGCGGGAAGATGAGCGTCAGCGAGCAGGACGATGAGAGACAGAGTTTCCGCAGTAAAGGAATACCGGTTATATTCCAGGACGAGCTGGACGAGAAACCGGATCCAGGTTAGAACGTATTTGAATATATTTGACAACATACATAAACTTTAATAATAATAGGCACAAGGCTATAGACACAAAGATGGTGTTACGTTCAGATACACGTGTTTTGTTTTATAGGTAACAAGTCACCTGTAATTCTAAAAGAAGAAAAACCACCGCTACCACCGCCCGAGTATCAAAAGACGGAGGACGGCGCGGACGTGCCGATGTTGCCAAAAGAGAACTCCGAGGAACCGTACCAACCACCGCCTCCGTTCGCCACGAATCGCGACACCAATCGTCAGAATCGTCCCAAACCCACCCCAACGTACAGAAAACCACCCCCATACGTACCTCCCTAACAAAATACAGTCCACTCGCCCACGCGCAAATATATGCTAGCGATGCTCGGAGACTCCCCAATACACGCGCAAAACCAAACCAACTATCAGAAGAAGCCACAGTTCGTCGGTAACAACGTCGACAACTGTGGTGGATCTCTGAACGTATACAGCAATCTTAAGTAAGGCTTTCGTTGGTCCGAGATTCAATATCAGGTAATAACAGATGAAAGAATCGGTTCGCGAGAGTTCGCCAAATCGCGCCCACGTTTACTTACTTTGTAATAATATACATATTATTATACTCATTCGTCGCTATTTATCCGCGGTGTAACGTATTTAAGAGAGAAAGGAGAGTACGCGAGGGCGTTTGCCCTTGTGTTTTTTTTCTTTTTTTACTGCGATGTACGCGAGAGTGCAATTTAGGCTTCCTTCAGTTGGGAGGGAAGATCTGTTGGAAGAGGAACTTGGACTTTCAATCCCTTAGATTCTTTACGAGCTTAGATCTCTCTAGGCACAATTTATGCTCTCTCTTCTCATATTATCCTTCGATAGTACATGTGTCTCACCACAGTATGGTTGGTAGAGACTTAGGCTCTACCTGACGTTATACTGCATCTAGACTCTCCCTATAATCCCACACACGAACTATACTCTGCTTAAGTTCATGCTGCCTGGTGTCCCAACTTTCCGCCTAACTCGAGAGGGGTCTGCGTTGCACCCGAGTACTTTTACCGACCGTCTTGTATTTCACGGGAACTTTTTCTAGGGAGTGTACGGGATTACAAATCACGCGTTGCCTTTCGTAACGAATTCAAACTGTAGAGAGGAAGGATTCACTTACTCCGACCGGGTATAAGCGGATATTTTAGGTTTTAGGTTTATGAAACCGTAGAACCAGCGTCGTTAGGGCGAGATGTTTGTATTCGGCGATAACGAAGTCGCGTGTGCAGCAACGATACTCGTTCACGTTTCAGTAATCAGTGCCATTTTTTAAGCAATAAGAGTATCAATGCTGTGAACGGGAAGTGGAGAGAAAAAAACGCGTACTATTTAAATGGTTCTACTGAAAGACTTGAAACGCGGTGAAACGGTCTCCAAGTATCCAAGGACTATCGACTTAAACATACAACGTACCTACTTACATCGTATAACACTGCCACGTGAAGGATAACTGTGAAGAACTCGTCGTCGGACGAGGCAGTTTCTTTTGTTCGCCGATTACTCAATCATTTTTTTATACATTGTCTTATAAAAACGAAGGAAAGAATGGAACTCGAACTGGCCCCATCCGACGATCAGTTGTCAGACTTAAACGTTAAAAGAAAAAAGAAACTAAGAGAACTGAGAATTTTTTTAATCCGTAACTTAATCGAATATATCCGTTCGCGCGATGCCATTTGCAGAGTGACAGCAAAATGCTTCCATTGGCGCTGTAGGCCATGCAGAATAAAAGGATAACTAATGATAATATATACAAATATATAATATAAATATGTATATTACCTATTTGTCGTTCGATAGACAGTCTGATGCAGCCATTTTAAGTCGATGTCGTTTTAAAACGCCGCCAGACCCACGTCGTAGCATTTACCTTTTTCGTTTCTTTATTATTATTTCTCATGATATGCACACTGTACAGAAAGCTTTCTGTTTATCTTTAATCCACATTTTTTTTTAAGTACGTACAATTATTCTCATTTTTATAACGTACGACCACTTAAGATTTTTGTACTCGTTACACGGTGAGAAAAACATGCGAGCCTTACGTATCTTAACGATTTTAAACCCGTCGAGAGCTAATTTAATTTAGATTTTACATAGTTACCAAGCCAAAAAGTACTAACTATTTAAAGCAGAGGGGAAAATGGAAATGGATAAAGGAACAAAGTAACAAGATCTACTTTTAACCTATAGAGCGCGATGACCGTACCCGGTGCGCAGAGCGTACATTTTATGAAAGAAAATTGATTCGGGAAAAATCAGCCACTCTGTTGCAAGATTGCAAGGAAGAAAAAGAAGTAACGAATGATTTTTAGACGGGATACGGGTAAACACGCGCAAATAAGATTTCTTCGACACCTCGATGATTTCCTGATATTTTTTAAAAGAGGAAAACACGAGGACGTGGAAGAACGGAAGGAAACGAAGAAAATCGATATCTTTTTCGCGTACCTCGAATTTGATGGCTCCGTTTATCCGCCTCTACGAAGCAAAGGATACAGTGTTAACGAATCCGCAAATTTGGGGTCACTCCTAAACAAATCACGTGTGAATGATGCTGCTGATAATGATGATAATTGTGTATGTAGAATGATAAACGGATGTTTCGTATGCAAGCTAAAAATTACGATATAATATATATTACTATTAATTCACGTCTTTATAACGTACAAGGTTTAAGTATATTAACACACGCGACTACTCGAATCCCTTTTTCATCGAGCCTTGCTTATCGCGGATCTCGCACGAGACAAAAATTGCTTTTGAAAATACCTGACTGCTGGTTAGCGTTAATCGCACGATATTACGAAAGTTACCGGAGTATTTTCTATTTTTGTATCACGATTTTTGGCGTTGTTCGCTGTTCAAGGAAATTGAATGAGAGAAGTTTCAACTCCTCATGCTTTTACCAGACAAATTTATTAGGCTAGACTATTGATAAATCAAAGTACAGTGGACTCTTATATTGCCATTTTATATGGACAGCTTTCATCGTCGTAAGGAGATTCATGGAGAACATCAGGAGATTCATGAAGAATGTAATCGTAGATTTTGCGATTGGATATATTACTGTTATATCGCTGTGCTGAGTATAGTGCGCGTCGAATTACTGCGTTTAGAATTTACCACGCGTTAAGTATAGCACGCGTCGAATTTACCACGCGTTGAATATACCACGCGTCGAATTACTGCGCATCGAATTACCACGCATCGAGTACACCACGCGTCGAATTACTGCGCATCGAATTACCACGCATCGAGTACACCACGCGTCGAATTTACCACGCATCGAATTTAACACGCGTCGAATTTCCCACGCGCCGAATACACCACGCGTCGAATCCACTACGCGCCGAATTTGCCACGCGTCGAATACACCACGCGTCGAAATCCTCACGCGTCGAATTTACCACGCGTCGAGTATACCACGCGTCGAATTTATCACGCATCGAATTACCACGCATCGAGAACACCACGCGTCGAATACACCATGCGTCGAATTTCCCACGCGTCGAAATCCTCACGCGTCGAATACACCACGCGTCGAATTCCTCACGCGTTGAATTTACCACGCGTCGAATTTACCACGCGTCGAATACACCACGCGTAGAATTTACCACGCGTCGAATCCACCACGCGCCGAATTTACCACGTGTCGAATATACCACGCGTCGAAATCCTCACGCGTCGAATTCCTCACGCGTCGAATTTACCACGCGTCGAATCCACCACGCGCCGAATTTACCACGTGTCGAATATACCACGCGTCGAAATCCTCACGCGTCGAATTCCTCACGCGTCGAATTTACCACGCGTCGAATCCACCACGCGCCGAATTTACCACGTGTCGAATATACCACGCGTCGAAATCCTCACGCGTCGAAATCCTCACGCGTCGAATTCCTCACGCGTCGAATTCCTCACGCGTCGAATTTACCACGCGTCGAATCCACCACGCGCCGAATTTACCACGCGTCGAATACACCACGCGCCGAATTTACCACGCGTCGAATTTCTCATGCGTTGAATTTACCACGCGTCGAATTACCACTCCTCGAATCTACCAAGCGTCGAATCACCATTTCTAACACACCACGCGACAAATCACACCGCGCTGAATTACCACCAGTGATATTAGACCAAATCCGACCAATGCAATCTTAAGAATTTTCCACCGTGGCAATATAACCAATCTACTGTACATAGCGCCCCATTTATTCGAACTCATCAAATGGCAAATAATCAAATTGAACGTTGAAATAATCGAAATGTAAGCTATTTCCCAGGTGAGTTTCTCCAATCTCCCACTATCGTACAATCGTAAACTTCTAATGGGGTTTTAAAAATAGATGTAATTAATTTCACTCGAATAAATGGAGTTCTATGGCTGAAGGTCTGTTTCGAAGCCCTCGATGAGCCGCGGTAAGCAAGGACACCTTTCATATCATGCTTCTAATCATATCATCGCTCTCGTCCGCTGCAATTGTGTTAATGTGACGGACACGATAATTATGTACGATAGTTATAAGATGTATACACTCTACGTGGTAAAGTGTGAGGGGGGTCGAATTCGAACCAAGGATACTCGCTTTTCTTTTCTTATTTTCTTTCTTTTTGTTCAAATGGTTGAAAGTGGTTCGAAAGTATTTTGTACAAAGGAGAACGGTAGAGGTGGGAGAAAGGAACAAACTATCAAAAGTAAAGAGTGTATGTAATCGTGTAGGTTCGATTGATCCCCAAAAGAAGTAAAAAAAGTTCCATCGCGTGTAAGGAATTTCTTGTACACATAAAGAAAATGGTATATACATATTAAGAATAACACGTATTGACTGGGAATCTGCAAATTATTTTTGTCCAATATGGCGCCTCGACGGGACCGGACCAAAGGACCTCGTCGTTTTTTCTTTTTAGAAACTTAACCTTTAGAAGACGGGTGACTTTTATATTTTCAAACTAAAATCCTGTATTAAATAAAAAATAAATCTTTCAAACCCGTCTGGCACGGTGAGAACGCTTAAAATTATAAATTTCTTTTGACAATTTTAAATTAAATAATTAAACCTTTTAAAAACCTTTTCGGCTGGAAATTAAAGCTTCAAAATGGCTTCCCGTCATCCGAAGGTTAATCCACCCCTTTTTTGTTCAAGAGAGGAGATTGTCACGTTAGCTAACCATCCTTTTTGAGTGGTGTCGTCGACGAACGAAGGAACATTGAATAAGGACACACATACACACAGACATGTACACAGATGTGTTTGAGGAGTACTACATATTAAACACGTGTAAAGTTAAGAGTTAATAAAGCCATTTTAGGATAACAAGCGTCAGTTCTTGTGCCACGTTATCGAACTCGTTATCGTTTCCTGGCTAAATGGAACTACACTTATTCCAGTATAATTTCACTAATTAATGGTTTGGAATAATGTTTGAAAATATTTTTAGAAGTTTCATTACTGTAATGGGTCAGGTTATCAAATATGTCTGGGAGTTCCTTTAAGCTTGGAAATTTGGGAGTTTTAATATTTCATTTACAAGTTAATAAATATAAAAGAGGGATGGTTTAAACATTTATTATATAGAAAATTTTCAATCTTGCGTTATGAAAGAAATATTTTTTAAATATTGCTTTCTGGAGCGCCATTTGCATTTTCGTCTGCCATATGCATTTTTGTCCGCCATTTACATTTTTGTCCGCCATTTGCATTTTCGTCCGCCATTTGCATTTTTGTCCGCCATTTGCATTTCCGTCCGCCATTTGCATTTGCAAATTTAAATTTGATGTTCAGAAATGTGAGAGTTTAAGAGTTTTAATTTTTAGAAATTAATAAATATAGAAATTCGATGATTTAGAAATTTATATAGAAACTTTTCATCCTCGAGTTATGAAATAATTATTTTTTATCCAATATTGCCCCCCAGAGCGCCATTTGCATTTTCGTCCGCCATTTGCAGTATCCTTGTGAAGACAATTGTCCACTACTTTGAGCAAGGTTAATTTTTCAAGGATCCTTCCACTTCCTTTTGTGAATCATTATCCTTTCTACAATACAGTGATCCTTGTGTTCATGTTCCACTTTCAGTGACCTAGTATCCATTAAAAATTAAATGTACCAACACCTCATAATGTATAACAAAATTTATATGGAAAAAAATGATGACAAATTGGAAAAGTAGAAAACTGAAACATATACATGAATAAAACATGAGCAGTGATTACTTTAATTGCAACAGGAAAAATTTCAACGTATTATTTGAGTAAAAACATTTTCTGACAAGATATATGAACTTCCACTAATCTTATCAGTATTATATTTTTAAAAAGTTCAAATAATCGCTAAAATTAGAATTCAGTAATTCACGAATTCTTTTTTTCTCAAGTCCTTTGAACCTGCTATTGATTCGCGTCACGTTAATTTTACTATCGCATTAACATGAAGAGGCCGTAATGTGAAAACGTTCATCGATTTTTCCCGCGCGTTACATAATCGTACTATAAAAGTTCGTCGAAAAAAGCAAACAGTTTTCTAATACGGTGACAGAGACTTTTTTTTCGTGAATTTCGTCCGAGGCATCGATTACACAATCCTTGTTTAGCGTGACGTAAAATGTTCCGACGTTTTTCCACGTTTTATTACCATTCGTTAACACTGACGCTCATTCTGGAATAATGCTAATAACGCTCCGCCAAATGTGTAAGTGTCGCGAAATTTATTTATCGTCGAGGTAATCGCTTGAGAATACACAAGGACGTATCGTTTCAATGTCGAACAGACGAAGCCACCGTAGGATCTCTTTGTCAGTTCCAATCTAATTAATCCTCGTTAAGTCGTTGTCAATTGTTTACGTAAACGAGAGTACGTAGACGCAAACATTCGGTCACGATACGCCCACGTGAAGCTTCTTTGCTGCTGTGGAAAAGGTGAAAAATTTGTTTGGTAAACAAGGTTAGACCTATAGGTATGGTAAGATATGGTTTTAGTATTGGTATTTTGTATACGGAGAAAAAATGACGCTCGTGTTATATTGCCACTTTTTGTAAGAGAGGCAATTTAAGACTACATTCTCAGAAGAGGTTAGCTATCTATAGTTTTTGTAGTATTGGGCTATTTTGGTGTTCATCTGAAGAAAGAATGACACTTGTGCTATATTGCCACTTTTTATAGGAGAGGCAATTTGAGAGTACATTCTGAGTAGAACTAAGTTAACTATAGTTTTAATAGTATTGGGCTATTTTGGTGTTCATCTGAAGAAAGAATGACGCTCGTGCTATATTGCCACTTTTTATAGCAGAGGCAATTTGAGAGTACATTCTGAGTAGAAGTTAGTTAACTATAGTTTTAGTAGTATTGGGCTATTTTGGCGTTCATCTGAAGAAAGAACGACGCTCGTGTTATATTGCCACTTTTAGTAGCAGAGTAGAATTTCTAGTAGAACTTCGGAATTTCTAAAATTCTGAATTTCCAAATCATCAAATTTCTAAAGTGCCAAATTTCTAAATCCCCAAACTTCTAAATCTACAAATTCTCAGCGCCTTAAAGTCCCAGATCTCCAAATTACAAAGAACCCAAATCGTCAGCCCCCCAAATTTCCAAATTCCCAAATTTTTAATCCCCCAAATTCTCAGCGCCCTAAATTCTCAGCGTTCCAAATTCTCAGCGCTCCAAATTCTCAGCGCTCCAAATTCTCAGCGCCCCAAATTCTCAGCGCTTGAAATTCTCAGCGTCCCAAATTCTCAGCGCTCCAAATTCTCAGCGCTCCAAATTCTCAGCACTCCAAATTCTCAGCGCTTCAAATTCTCAGCGTCCCAAATTCTCAGCGCTCCAAATTTTCAGCGCCCCAAATTCTCAGCGCTCCAAATTCTCAGCGCTTCAAATTCTCAACGCTCCAAATTTTCAGCGTTCCAAATTCCCAGCGCTTGAAATTCTCAGCGCTCCAAATTCTCAGCGCTCCAAATTCTCAGCGTCCCAAATTCTCAGCGCTCCAAATTTTCAACGCCCCAAATTCTTAACCCCCCAAATTCTGAGCGCTCCAATTCTCAACGCCTCAAATTCTCATCTCCCAAAATTTCCTAAATTCCCCAACCCCTTTCCTCCACTCCATTTACCAGCAACCCACCATCCAATAAAGACGTTTCATCGCAAGTGTCGACCAAAACAATTGCGTCAAAAAACAAATAAGGCAGCAAATGGTCCTCCCATTATAATTTTCAATTTCCAACCTGTTTGTTATTACGAGAATCGATGACTAACGACTCCCGCGAAGGACCTATCGAGCCAGCTACGAGTCCGCAATTAACATAAATTATTCCGCCCTGCGGACAGGTGCGCCGATTGTTATTCGAGTCAAAAAAGAAAATATAAGAAAACGAACTGTCTAACGTGGATCTTGATAGACGAACAATTTAACGACCGCGAAGGACAAACGAAGCGATTACGCAAGAATCGCGGAGGAATTTGAACGGAACATCGTTTCTTGTGCGTCGCGTAGCGACATTCGAAATTAAAATGCAAAACAGGCCGCGATTTAAGGCGACCGCTCGCGTGATTCTCAGTGAATGAATAATCGCGCGAGCATGTTCGATACGATCGTACTTCTTAATATCGTTATGACTACCTTTTGCATCGAAATGGAGGTACGCTTTTAAATGGGGTAGTTGCGTTTAGAAGGAGTGACGCACCAGGTGCGTCATTAGTATTGGTACTTGCTGGAATTATTTATTGTTATGTACTGTAGTAACCTGTATAGGAACATGTAAATTACGTATGGGTGTTGTAGAGAACAGTTGTTAGGGGAAATGACGCATATGGTGCGTCACATATGATGACACACGTGGTGCGTCATTGGTACGCGTTTTGAACTCGCTGGAACTCATTAGATACTGTATGTAGTAGCCTTATATATAGAGTCATGTAAATAACTACGTATAGGTGATGTAAAGAACAGGTGAGGAAAATGACGCACATGGTGCGTCATTGGTATTAGTAAGCGGTTTGAACTTGCTGGAACTATTTATTGTCATATACTATAGTAACCTGTATAGGAACATGTAAATTACGAATAGCTGTTGTAAAGAACAGGTAGGGGAAATGACGCATATGGTGCGTCACGTATGATGACACACGTGGTGCGTCGTTGGTACGCACTTTGAACTCACTGGAAATCTTTTTTGTTATTATATACTACATGTAGTAGCCTTATATATAGGAACATGTAAATAACTATGTATAGGTGATGTAAAGAACAGGTAAGAGACATGACGCACATGGCGCGTCATTGGTATTAGTAAGCTAATTGAACTTGCTGGAACTATTTATTGCCATATACTATAGTAACCTATATAGGAACATGTAAATTACGTATAAACGATGTAAAGGTAGGGGAAATGTAGATATGGCCACTTAAACGATAACTGTAATAAAAGCACAGGATGGAATCAAATACTCATTGCACGTACAATCGTTTACAAACTCGATTGTACAATAGTAGATAATCTAGGTAATAAAATTGCTTCGGTACTTTCCAGATAAAATTAGCAATGAAATGTTTCCGACTATGTCCTCATTAACAGGTAGTGACGGGTATGTTATATTTGGAGCGTCAAACAACTTTTGCATATAAAACTAATCACTTAACGCGACTTCTGTGTACCAATAGACACTAGTACCTTGAAGATACTACAAACAGTAATTAGAAGCAAATCCTGTGACACGAACGATGAACGGTTTTGAAAGAAAAATATTTGCTTTGTGAAATCTCGAATCATTTCGCAACCGCTTTTATGTGCCTTACAAACAGCCAAGATAAAATAAGGAACTATTCAACGCGGATGAATCGCTCCGTTGATGTCTTTCGCTGAAAGGAGCAAACAAAAAAGAGGCAGGTAGACGGAAAATCATAGGAGGAAAACCGGGAAAAGCTCTAATGAAAACTTGTTTTTTAGAGGCGTCGAGGATGAACGTCCAACGGCATTTTCCAATAGAATTTGCTGGAATTCATTAATTTTTATTGAGATCATCGTAGTGCGAGCGACTCGTTTATTGGTATTACGATGATGGCACGACCACGCGAACAACAGGCACGTACCGTGACATAACACCGACTTGACAATGTTATTCGAGCACGATTAAATTAAAGTGGCGGGAACTTCTTGAATCGACTGTTCGATGGCTCCTTTGTACACAAAAGGAGAATTATTTTCGTGTCGTTGTCTAAATTTCTACATTCACCAATTCCACATTCGTCAATTTCCACATTTCTCAATACAACATTCCCTAATTCCCATATTCCCCAATTCCACATTCTCCAATTTCTACATTCTCCAATTCCACATTTTTCAATTACCACATTTTCCAATTCCCACATTCCCCAATTCCACATTTCCCAAATACCACATTCCCCAATTCCCATATTCCCCAATTCCACATTCCCCAACTCCCACATTCTCCAATTTCTACATTCCCCAATTCCATATTTTTCAATCCCACGTTTTCCAATTCCCATATTCCCCAATTCCACATTCCCCAATTTCACATTCCCCAATTCCCATATTCCCCAATTCCACATTTCCCAACTCCCACATTCCCCAATTCCACATTCTCCAATTTCTACATTCCCCAATTCCATATTTTCCAATTCCACATTCCCCAACTCCCACATTCTCCAATTTCTACATTCCCCAATTCCATATTTTTCACTCCCACGTTTTCCAATTCCCATATTCCCCAATTCCACATTCCCCACTTTCACATTCCCCAATTTCACATTCCCCAATTCCCATATTCCCCAATTCCACATTCCCCAATTCCACATTCTCCAATTTCTACATTCCCCAATTCCATATTTTCCAATTTCCATATTCCCCAATTCCACATTCTCCAATTTCTACATTCCCCAATTCCACATTTTCCAATTTCCACATCCCTAAATTTCCCTATCCTCAATTTCCCAACCTTCAAATTCCCAAATTTCCATCTCCCCAAATTCCCAAATCTGAAAACCCCACCCACAAATTATTCAACAACTCGATACGTAACCCAAATTTCCACCTCTCCAAATTCCCAAATCCTACACCCCATATTTCCCGCAAATTATTCAACAACTCGATACTTCCTATTAACCCAAATAGGAAGCACATTCCTAATGACTGGTATACTATAATTATCCTTCAAATAAGCAGCCGTCCATAATTGACACAATCAGAAGTACGTGACGCGGTGTGTCATTCGACGAACGTATGCCGAAATAATCATTTCGAAGAAACGCGAAACAGAAAACATTGGGTCAGCCGTTTGCTAGCAGACAACTAAAATGGCGAAAGTACGACGAGGGAACGGGTCGGTCTGTGACCTCCTATAAAAGGTAATACTGATTCTCCGGTTGACGAATAGCTTCGTTATCAGATCGTGATTCTTTGGTCAGCATAATAAACGCGCTCGTGTGTGTACGTAGAAATACACGTGTTGCGACCTCAACTGAAATCATATCTGCCGATCGTGTGACCTGCAAGAGGCACTGATGGCGTTTGGTACGTCGATTAAAAACACACTGATCGATCGGGAACAAATAAAGAATCATAACGATCGGGTAACGACTTAAAATTCGAGTTCGATTAATCTAATCTCTTCTTCTCTGTCGATCTATCAAAGGATAGGATCGTTGTTGGAAGTAGATAAGATGTAAGCACGTGCTTTGAAAGCAAATATTTAATTTCTGCGTGACACATCATTTCGTAAAAGTAAACGAAAATTGCTGAACCGGCCGTCCTAAAACTGACGGATCAATGAAAAGTAATAAATCATTTATTATTTTTTAGATATACCTTACGTAGTAGATGTAATAATTTAGAAACTTGGAAATTATTTGCTAGTGTACAAATTATCAGATTTAGAAATATAATATTCATCCTGCTTACCTTGAATTTATCACATTCTAGAAACGCTCTTAATTTCTCGTCGCGTTAGATGGAACAATTCGTATTAAATTACCTTATCACTTCGCTAGGATTAATGTTTCCGTTTCAAATAGATTATAAAATGAATCATTAAGGTGTTAGAGCGCCTAGTTACAGTCCCCTCTTGTAGAGTGATCTCGAAGTGACGGTTAAACGTGATCAATTTAATCGTAAAGTTCTTTGGGAACCTGAAGGAAGTCTGAAATAGACTGTACAAGTAGAAATAATTTATTCAATCGATTTCTGAAGACCGGAACGATTCGAGTTCCGAAATTTATCGATGTTGATCATAACTAAGCACGTGCTAACTCGTTCATGGTGGGGACTCGCGATGCACGTGTAAACATTTACCCGCGCATGCGCAAGACTGGTAGGAGTCACGTGACCGGCGCGCACAGTGCCGAATTACGCCTCTTAAAATCCCTGTTCGTTCAAAAAATTTGCTAGCACCTTCTCTTTTAACTACAAATTCTTCTATCAGATTATTCAAACTACTTTCATAAATTTTGTTCTTTAAAAAATGTCCCAATAAAAAGTATATGTATCGAATACCAGTGTCAGTGTAAAATAAGTGTAATGTCAGTGTAAAATGTAAAAATGGTAGCTAAAATAAATTCCATCGGTATTGGCCATTCGGAAACTTTGTAAGTTTAAGATAGTCAATATAATCGCAACTTAACCTCTGTTTGTTTTATTTATTCAATGATATGATAATAAAGTGTGTATACATCTCATTGGAACATCTAGTACTTAGCAGAGATAAGATACACATGCACACAGACACTCATTGTTAGCAGTTTATTGCTACGTAAAAGATGTCAGAATTCAAAAAATTGGTGTGGTGCCCCCACCTTCGGATGCCCCTAAGCACGTGCTTATGTTGCTTATTGGTTAATCCAGCACTGGGCGCGCGTATAAAATCCAGCGATCGGCCGGCTAGCATCGCATTCGTGGACGATCGAGCAAAGGGTGGACAACCTTACGACTTTTAACTTACAAGACGCGAGTTTTCGAATCGTTTTACGACGCGGGTAAAATCGGACAGATGTGTGAGTAGTACATTCGCGAAAGATCGTCCTCCGAGAAACGAGGAAAACGTAATTCGGAAATTGTTCGCAAGATTAACTGTTCGATCGGTAGTGAATTCGATCGAGACGAATCGTGGTTACGAGTCGTTCAAGTGACGTGTTTGATTTAATCAAAACGACCGGTTACGAAGCTCGTTCGGATTCTCTGTTTCCGGGGATCTCGATTTTCGATCGTTTACCGAAAATGGCCGACAAGAGCGAATGGGACTACTCCATCCAAAACGGTGAGTTTTTATTGGTTATGTGTCAACGTTCCATAAACGAGAATTACAGTGACGGTGCATTAGAAGGTTCGTGAATAATTGAACCTTCCAATGTAATATTTAGACTTTCACGAACTGGTAGATTCATTGTCAAAATACCGGAAGTCGGTAAACATCTTACAGAGAAATGTCATTATTTGCAAGATGACTTTTCTGTTTGCAATAACATCGCGATGTTTGCACAAAGGTCAATGTCAGTAAATATGAATGCGTTAATTATTCATAGTTTTTAGCGTTTATAATAAATGATGTTACGTGCACTGCTTCTAGAGTTCGAATATCCATTATTTTGTAACACCGATTTTTTAACTGGAGCGCCATGTTATTACGCGTACAGTTTATTTATAAAATCAGTAATAATTCGGTGATATTTTCCGACAGTAGGTATACTGTTACTTCATTAGAAATTAAACATTTATATTGATTACAATATGACATTGGTACGCAATATCTGCTATTGAATTTTATCCGGTTGGTTACTAAAAATATTCGCTTTCTCGACGAGTCAGTGTACCATAATTTCTAGGTTTTTCTTCTTTTTAACACTCGAAGAAAAATGATGGCTGTCGCCTGGTAAAAATAGTGCCGTCGAGGAAAACAGATAAGACATTGCGAGAAACCGGTAACGGTATGTGGGTTTTTTTAGCTCTCCTATTTTTTTTTTACAAGGATATCGTATTTTTAATCGTAACGTAATGACGTTAACTGAATTTTTCATCTGTATAATCGCGATGCGCTATCGTTAAGAAGGTGTACATTTTTTGTGTGCGATGAATTAATCATTGGTTTTCTATGATTATGCGACATTCCATCGCTTATCTCTGTTGAAACAAAAGTTCATAACAATGACAGTGTTTGCTAAGTAAAAACATTGGAACGTTTATACGAAATATTCGTGAATCATAACGATTAGATACAGCGATATCTGTTAATGGCATTGTCTAATTTCTCCGAGGCGAAATTAACGATCGCATCGTTAACGAGAACCATTTCAATTCAAATCGAGAGACAAGTCTTTATTTTAAATATCGTCGACATATCAATACCGTCGATTTTCACCCAGACTTTTGATACGATATCAAAGGTAAATAACGCTGTCGTATTTACAAACAGAACCATAATGATTTCATTTAATTTCGAAGAAAATGCACTGAACGTCTCGAGTCTCTAAATAATCTGAATCTTATTTCAGAGAATCATTTATTACAGTTTCGTGTCATACACGCCATCTTTTGAAGTCATCGATATCGATCGATCATTCGATTCCTTTCAATTTAATATAATAGACGAAATAATCTTAAAAGAAATATATGATAAAAGACCAAATTTTGTTAATTAAGTGCATAAGATACATAACCTACAAAACGAACCGAATTCCCGAGCGAAGCCGATGATTATCGAACGGTTGGTCTAAATATCCCGGTGACCCCGTTTCCTCGAACTTGAAACGGAAAGGAAAAATAGGAGTCGGTCGAAATCGCGTTCGATTTTTACGGTGTCACGATGGCACCAGGCCATTGACTGACCTAAGGCCATTGTCTTCGAATGCAGGCCGTCCTAGTCGTGCCAAGGGACGGCGTTGCGTTCGCCATGCTAGCACGGGACACCACCGACTCCGTAGGTAAACGAAAATCAATAATTTTCCTCGCTTCAGGCCGATGCACCTGTTTCTTGTAGCGAGTCACATGCGTTCTTTTTCCTACGCCCCGAATTCTAGAATTCTCGAATTCCTATGCCCTGAATTCTTGAATTCTCGAATTCCAAAATTCCGAATTTCTACAACCCGAATTCTAGAATTCCCGAATTCCTACGCCTCGAATTCTAAAATTCCCGAATTCCTACGCCCTGAATTCTTGAATTCTCGAGTTCCAAAGTTCCGAATTCGTACGCCCTGAATTCTTGAATTCTCGAGTTCCAAAATTCCGAATTCCTACGCTCCGAATTCTTGAATTCTCGAATTCCAACGCCCCGAATTCCAAAATTCCGAATTCCTACGCGCCGAATTTCTGCGCTTTGAATTCTTGAATTCTCGAATTCCAAAATTTCGAATTCCTACGCTCCGAATTCTTGAATTCTCGAATTCCAAAATTCCGAATTCCAACGCCCCGAATTCTTGAATTCCCGAATTCCAAAATTCCGAATTCCTACGCGCCGAATTTCTACGCTCTGAATTCTTGAATTCTCGAATTCCAAAATTCTGAATTCTTACGCTCCGAATTCTTGAATTCCCGAATTCCAAAATTCCGAATTCCCACGCGCCGAATTTCTACGCTCTGAATTCTTGAATTCTCGAATTCCAAAATTCTGAATTCTTACGCTCCGAATTCTTGAATTCTCGAATTCCAAAATTCCGAATTCCAACGCCCCGAATTCCAAAATTCCGAATTCCTACGCGCCGAATTTCTGCGCTCTGAATTCTTGAATTCTCGAATTACAAAATTTCGAATTCCTACGCTCCGAATTCTTGAATTCTCGAATTCCAAAATTCCGAATTCCTACGCCCCAAATTCTTGAATTCTCGATTTCCAAAATTCCGAATTCCTATGCCCCGAATTCTTGAATTCCCGAATTCCTACGCGCCGAATTTCTACGCCTCGAATTCTAGAATTCCCGAATTCGTACGCATGGAATTCTTGAATTCCCGAATTCCTACACTCCGAATTCTAGAATTCCCGAGTTCCTACGCCCCGAATTGTAGAATTCCCGAATTCCTACGCCCCGAATTGTAGAATTCCCGAATTCCTACGCCCCGAATTTTAGAATTCTCGAATTCTTGCACCCAGAATTCTAGAATTCCTGTTTCTCGTAGTCACACGCGTTCCTTTTTCTTGTGTTCGTTGTTCCGTAGGTACACAAGCTATCGTAGCCCAGAAAATTACCAGCTAGTTACGGAATTTATCGAACACGTTGTTTTCAGTTAATCGAACAGATACTCGAATGACGCTCGATTTCGTGGCTAACTCCGAGTAAGTAGATACGAACGGGATAACCTCAAACCGCACACTGTGTGTAGACCACACCGAAACGTCGTACATTGTACTACCGTAGCCACGTAAATATAATGCGAGAATAGGAAGTAATGTATGTGCGCTGGTAACGAGATCTAAACACGCACGCGTTGTGTACGGTCGTTCGCATTTAAACGTTTTGCAGGCTTTTTCGAAAAGACCAATACATCGATAAAATAGAACAGCAAGTAAATCTAGAATAAAGGAGTGATCGAATTGTAATGCTTCTCGAATCTTAAAATTTCTAAATTTTAGAAAAGAATATTACTTTAAAGGTCTGTAAATTTGAGAAATTCTACAGTTGAGAGTTTTGTAATTTCTCCCTGTTTGTCGTGTCCATTAAAGCAACCGTGAAATGGGCAGAACTGGACGGATACTTTAGTTAAGTATAATTAAGTGATGGACGGTGTAACTCGATCCAGCACGCTAAATTAGTAGAAATTCCGACGCAGTTTCGACCCGGTAAACAATGGTGTACATTAAAAAATACAATCGCCAGAATCTGGAAGCTGCAAATATTCTAATTTTATATTCCTCATGAATCGCATGACGAGTTTCTTGTCCAAACACTCGAGTTCCGCTTGGTAACGTCTTGCCAAAGAAAACTAGTTCTTTTCCGTGGAAAGAAACCGAACAAGAAAACTAACTTTTCACGGTCGTGTGCAATTAAACATAACGGAATTACTGAACCGTTACGGGATACGCGTAATCAGGGAGATAAAGAAACATGGCCCACCGCCTTTTTGTCTCGATAAAACCGGGGAACTTTTTCTATTTTAAGGTGAGTCTATGGAATATCCGTCTGGTTATGAAATTGCTGAAGGTGATTGTATCACAAACACGTTCTATTACGAAATTTCTTGAAAACGTCACTGGATATGAATAATAGTGAGATGTAAATACTAGTTTGAATTCATGAATATTAACCGTATCGAAACGTAAATAATTGCATGTGACATTGCATAGTTCAACATACGCATTTTAATATTTGACAATATAGGACATGGTAATGCGCCACGATGTAGTAAAATATGTAACACGATGCATGGCAGTGTAATACAGTGTGTAGAAATACAGCGCGGGATAATACAGTATATGGCGATATAACGCGAGGTAACTCGATGCGATGTATTCCAGCGCATGGAGATATAATGCGAGGTGACAGGACAAGTTGTATTTCAGCATATGGCAATATAACGCGAGGTAATTCCACGCGTCGAATTCCAGCGCGTGGCGATATAACGCGAGGTAACTCCACGCGTCGAATTCCAGCGCGTGGCGATATAACGCGAGGTGACCTCACGCGTCGAATTCCAGCGCGTGGCGATATAACGCGAGGTAACTCGGCGCGTAGTATTCCAGCGCATGGCGATATAACGCGAGGCAACTCCACGCGTCGAATTCCAGCGCGTGGCAATATAACGCGAGGTAACTCCACGCGTCGAATTCCAACGCGTGGCGATATAACGCGAGGTAACTCCACGCGTCGAATTCCAACGCGTGGCGATATAACGCGAGGTAACTCCACGCGTCGAATTCCAGCGTGTGGCGATATAACGCGAGGTAACTCCACGCGTCGAATTCCAGTGCGTGGCGATATAACGCGAAGTAATTCGGCGCGTCGTATTCCAGCGCGTGGTGATATAACACGGGGTAACTCCACGCGTCGAATTCCAGCGCTTGGCGATATAACGCAAGGTAACTCAACGCGTCGAATTCCAGCGCGTGGCGATATAACGCGAGGTAACGCCACGCGTCGAATTCCAGCGCGTGGCGATATAACGCGAAGTAACACGGCGCGTCATATTCCAGCGTCTGGATAACGCGATGCGATACTACAATACGGAATAATATAACTCATGTGCGAATATCGCAGAAAAGTGATATATCAATAATAAAGGTGATATGAACGCATGTAAATAGACGTATCTAAAGCAAAAGATAAGTGCGAATATATAGGTAACGAAGTGAAACGTACATGAACGCGAAAGCGTGTAAGGGTCGCAGACCCAGTTTCGTTTCGCCTACCCGGTTACCGTGCATGCCTCTCCGAAATGCCCTTAATCTGGAGCCAATTTGTCAGCGCTATCTTTGAACCGGCGCGAGTGCAATTGCGAAGTCTGGCGGATACCGTGATTTGCATAAATTCCTGGCCGGCGTGCAGATCGACGATTAAGTCGTTTGGCTTTCTGAGCGTGTGCCGGCGTGGCACGGCGATTCAGCCGAGAAATGGCAATCGGTCGTGTATTTACTACACTGTCACGGGACACTCGATCACGGCCGGAAGTACGCCATTGCGGCCACCGTTTAAGGCCGCCGTGTTTTCCTCGCTTTTACGGGGAACCGTGAAAATTTACACTTTCGATATCGATAAACTGATCAACCACATTCTCTATTCTAATCCTCTTTCCGGATTACGTATCGAAAGACAAACTTTTTTAGAGTAGATAAGAGTTCAGTCCGAAAGCAGCCCCGGGTTGTGTACTCAGCAATTTTTTATCCGAGACTCAAGATTTTGAGGAGATAATGCAGTCGGACGGTGAAAGAAAAGTTTTCCAACCAGCACGTTTTTAATCGCGGACACGTGTTGCGTTGTGTGTCGGGCGAGAAAGAAATGTACGATACGATCATTTTTTTCTCCGCTCGTGACGCCCTCGGGCGTTCGTTGAAATCCACACGGGCAATGTCTTGTTCACCGTCACGTGAAATTCGGGTCACACCAGAATTTCGAGGTTCGAAATCGCTTTTCGTTTTCGTCACGTTGAAATCGCGTCAAAATTATTGTCTTCAGTATTGTAGTTTGCCTTGCTATAATCGAAGCGCTGAAGTATTCAGGATTTGCCATTTTCGGAATTCGGAAATATATTTTGGAATTCTCGAATTTTAAAATTTTTACGTTTTGAATTCCTGAATCGTGAATTCCTATGTTGCGAATTCTTGAATTCTGGAATTCCAAAATTCAGAATTCTTACGTCCTGAATTCCTATGCCCCGAATTCTAGAATTCACGAATTCCTACGTATCGAGTTTTAGAATTCCTGAATTCCTATGCTCCGAATTCTAGAATTCTCGAATTCCTATGCCCCGAATTCAAAAATTCCGAATTCCTACGCGTCGAATTCTAGAATTTTCGATTTTCTATGTTCCGAATTCTGGAATTCCCGAATTCCAAAATTTCGAATTTCTACGCCCCGAATTCTGGAATACCCGAATTCCAAAATTTCGAATTTCTACGCCCCGAATTCTAGAATTCCCGAATTTCAAAATTCCGAATTCCTACGCACCGAATTCCCACGCCCCGAGTTCTTGAATTCCCGAATTTCTACGCCCCGAATTCTGGAATTCCCGAATTCCAAAATTTCGAATTTCTACGCCCCGAATTCTGGAATTCCCGAATTTCAAAATTCCGAATTCCTATGCACCGAATTCCCACGCCCCGAATTCTTGAATTCCCGAATTTCTACGCCCCGAATTCTGGAATTCCCGAATTCCAAAATTTCGAATTTCTACGCCCCGAATTCTGGAATTCCCGAATTCCCAAATTTCGAATTTCTACGCCCCGAATTCCTGAATTTCCAAATTCAAAAATTTCGAATTCCTACGCACCGAATTCCCACGCCCCAAATTCTGGAATTCCCGAATTCCTACGCCCCGAATTCTTGAATTCCCGAATTTCTGTGCACCGAATTCCCACGCCCCGAATTCCAAAATTCCGAATTCCTACGCGCCGAATTCCACCGCCCCGAATTCTTGAATGCCCAAAACCAAAAATTCCGAATTCTTGAATTCCCGAATCCTAAAATTCCGAATTCCAGATCTTCGAATTCCCAAGCCCGAATTCAAGAATTTCCAAAATTCGGGGCCTTGTCCCCTCAAAGTCCACCGCTGTCCTTGACCCTGTTACAACGAAAGCTTACATGTGCACAGTAGCCACGATTCCAACTTCTCTCGAACCCGGTTCAAGCAGGAACGAAGCGTTGAATGATTGATAATAACTACTGACAGTAGAAGGTTTACGCATTATAGACAGTGGCTGTTCTCTTCAACTCGCTTGTGTATCGATTTCCGTGGTTTACGTATCGCATATGCCTCGCTACGTAACACATACTTTGTTCCATTCAAGAGTACCGATTACATCGGTGTACAGATCGTTTCGCTTTAACAATATCAATTTTGCATTCGTTATACTTATCATTATCTTACAGCTGCATTTAAATCGTACTAACTGCTTATAGAAAAGTTTGATGGGAGTTCAGTCACGTGTAGTTCAAAGTCTTTGCACGAAGCTCAGCCACTGTCTAATATGGTCTGTCATTAAATAAACAGGAAACCGATGCGTCTTTAGCATCTCATCCGGTTTTACGTAAATGGTGTGACGTCGTTGCACTTGCATATGTGCTCAGAATTCGCGTCTAACGCGATGCTAATTTCATTTGCGCGTTAACGTGTCGGTACTGCTGTTTGGATGCAGTGTTCATATTTTGCCTCAAGTGTAGAATATTACATGTGTAGAACACGTGTTTCGGATCTTGAGAGCTATACGACTTTTGGAGTCTTCAGACCTTGGGACTGCGTGTTGACTCTGATGAGTGTAGACTTGAAACTTTGAACATCTAAAATTCGGAATTCTTGAATTCCCGAATTCCTACGCCCCGAATTCTGGAATTGCCGAATTCCAAAATTTCGAATTTCTACGCCCCGAATTTTTGAATTCCCGAATTCCAAAATTCCGAATTCCTACGCACCGAATTCCTACGCCCCGAATTCCAAAATTCCGAATTCCTACGCACCGAATTCCTACGCCCCGAATTCTAGAATTCCCGAATTCCAAAATTTCGAATTTCTACGCTCCGAATTCTTGAATTCCCGAATTCCAAAATTTCGAATTTCTACGCACCGAATTCCTACGCCCCGAATACTTGAATTCCCGAATTCCTACGCCCCGAATTCTAGAATTCCCGAATTCCAAAATTCCGAATTCCTACGCACCGAATTCCTACGCACCGAATTCCTACGCACCGAATTCCTACGCACCGAATTCCTACGCACCGAATTCCTACGCCCCGAATTCTTGAATTCCCGAATTTCTACGCCCCGTATTCTGGAATTCCCGAATTCCTACGCCTCGAGTTCCTGAATTCCCAAATTCCAAAATTCCGAATTCCTGTGCATCGAATTCCCACGCCCCGAATTCCAAAATTCCCAAATTCCAAAACTCTGAATTCTTGAATGCCCAAAGCCTAAAATTCAGAATTCTTGAATTCCCGAGTTTTATATAAAAATGCACAAAACTTTGATAAGAAACTTGACAATTTAGAAACCTCAAAATTTCTTGAATTATAAATAATTTGTAAATACAGAACTAATCGATAAATACAGAAATTCATAGCAGCAGACTCTGAAATCTCCAACTCCACAAAATGAATTTCTAAAAGTTAGCAAAGGGAGCAGATCTGAATGCGTATCTCAAGAAGGCGCGCAGTTGCTTATTGAAGATCCCATTGACGATCACAGAGCAAGCCGCACTCCACCAACAAAAATACCGTCTCGAGGTCGTCGAGGTCTGTTTGAAGGTTCATTCAACCTTGCCAAACAAGCTATATATGTACATCTACTGGACTGGCGTCATGCCGCACTGCAATGGTTTGTGATTACAAGCCATGGGGATTTTTGCACAGACCTTACACTTTGACCTTCGTTGATCCTTTTTGCGAGACTTCTCAGAGGTCAAGTTACTTACGAGATGATTCATCTTATTGAAAACTGGATACGTATTGGAGATATTTGCTGTGATATTTATTTTCAAGGTTTAGGTATGTGGAAGTACCAATTTTTAAGTAGGCAGTGTTTTGAATTTTCGGGGTTGTTCAAGGGTTGGGTATTCAAGGTTTTGAATCTTCAAGGTTTGGGTACTCAAAGTTTCAAATTTTCAGGGATTCCGGAATTCCTACGCAACGCATTATTGAATTCCCGAATTCCTATGCCACGAATTGTAGGATTTCAGAATTCCTACGCACCGAATTCTTGAATTCTTGAATTCCTACGCCCCGAATTCCTTCACTCCGAATTTCTACGCCTCGAATTCCAAAATTCCGAATTCCTACGCGCCGAATTCATACGCGTTGAATTCCTACGCGTCGAATTCCTCCGCGTTGAATTCCTACGCACCGAATTCCAAAATCCCGAATTCCTACGCGCCGAATTCCTACGCGTTGAATTCCTACGCACCGAATTCCAAAATTCCGAATTCCTACGCGCCGAATTCCTACGCACAGAATTCCTACGCACCGAATTCCTACGCGTCGAATTCCTACGCACCGAATTTCTACGCGTTGAATTCCTACGCACCGAATTCCAAAATCCCGAATTCCTACGCGCCGAATTCCTACGCGTTGAATTCCTACGCACCGAATTCCAAAATTCCGAATTCCTACGCGCCGAATTCCTACGCACAGAATTCCTACGCACCGAATTCCTACGCACCGAATTCCTACGCGTCGAATTCCTACGCACCGAATTTCTACGCTCCGAATTCCAAAATTCCGAATTCTATAATTCCCGAATTCCAAAATTTCGAATTCCTACGTCCCAAATTCTAGAATTCCCGAATTCCTGCGCCCCGAATTCCTACGTCCCCAAAAAATCCCACAAGTTACAATAAAATATAAAATAGAATTAGCAAATATTTTCCTCGTAAAAAATAATTTTGCCCAAAAAGAAGTAGCTCAACCTTAAAACCTCCTTTTAAGGAAAAAGAGATACTCGTTATCGAGCTAAGAAATTGTTATTATTAAAATTTCCTGTATATCCCATAATTATCTCGGTATAATTAAAAGAAAGATTGTAAGACGGGAGATAAGGTCGATCGAGCATAGTCGAGGGACATTTAGCTCATTAATGATGTGCGACAATATCGCATAATCGCGCGTTACGTCGCACGTATTATATCATCGTCGTCACGTGCCGCTTTCGCAGCTGTGAACCACGCGGGAATCAAACGCGGATCTTGTGATAAAGGTACGTTTACACGGAACAGTTGTGCCTCTTCTTTCAACGCCGCCGAATGAAACGGATAGTTGCAGAAATGCAAATGTTTGTACCGTAAAGAAACGATGACGTACGAGAACTTGCGCGAATAACGCTAATTTCAATTTCTTCGATCACGATTACTAGTCATCGATTTTTCTTTCTACGGGTTATAGTTCACGCGATGAATCTCGCGATATTTATTTGTTTGTATAAACCGATAATTTTTGCTAATTTGCGTAAACAATTTGCGGACTATTTTATAACTGTTTATTACTGTCTTGTGTATGATCAAATTTTTTCTTGGTGATCGGTGTAAATAAATTTTATAGCAATCTTGTAGTTTATACATGTTGTGTAGTTATCAAAAGTCGTACAAAAACTGGTCTTTTTATAGAGAACTTCGTTTACATATACCACGGTGAAAATAAATATTTATTTTAAGTAAGACTCGTGGAAAGTATAATTGTTTAAAAGATAAGAATAATTTGTAGATAATAATAGTTGGGAATGTACAATATTATCTGAGAGCAGTTAATTTGCAGATGTCAGGATTTGGTGTTCAATATGTTACAATTTATAGGACTCTCGTTATATGGCCACGAGTGTGTCGAGCAAGTTCTCACATTTTGGCAATGTCTCTCGTTTTACCTCGTTTGACCTCCATACTTTCTATTTACGGTTATCGTACATGTGCTCGATACTCCCGTTGCAAAATCGTTCTCAGATAAAAATATCGAAATGCGATATCGTTCGATTTCGAGAGCAACAAACTGAGCCTCCTTGACCTACCCATTTTCAAAGATGATCTCCGTTCAATCATCCTCGTATCTATCTTTCAACAGCGTGCCAATTGTGTTCGTATGTCATTGACCAGCTCTCCTCACTGATGCTCTTCTACGAATCTATCTAGGGATAAGATCCGATCTAGCTCTAGTCATTATAAAAAGAGGTGTCAAGATGTAGAGATTCTAGATGTAGAAATTTAGAGATGGATATTGAAATGAATTCTGAAATTGATATTGTGATTTTAGGTCCAAAATCATTTTGATATCTGCGAGTAATTTGGGTCCATGTTTTAGGACCTTCATTGAGGAACTCATTGAGGTTATTTGAAGGTTTGAGCAATATCCCTAGGACTGAACAATATACTGACATCCACAGACACTTGTATATTCAGTGACGTTGTGAGTAATTTTGGGTCCATGTTGTAGGGCCTTCATTGGGGAACTCATTGAGGTTATTTGAAGGTTTGAACAATGTCCCTAGGACTGAACAATATACTAACATCCACAGACACTTGTATATTCAGTGACATTGGATCTAAACTTACTGAGCTTATCAACAAGTTGGGAATCTAGAGATACATGAAGATATATAGCGATCTGAGGATAACAATATGAATATAATTTCCACGTCCATAATACAACATTCATAATTTGTTAACAGAAGAAATGAAAAATACATAAACAACAAAAAACGCATAAGTGCTCCAAACGAGCTATACTTAGTTCGCATGCTACTCGAAATTGCTTAACGAGCATATCTAAAACCGAACGGATAAACAAATTATTTTAATGGCGTGTTAAACCGTACACTGTCCGATAACGCTCTAATAACATAGTTCTTCCTCAGATAACTTTTTCATATTCTTTCTTGTTTTTTGCCCGGCATTTATGTAACACCGACGCTCCTTTACCCACGGTATCGGGACATGTTAGCACTTTGATAATTGTCTCGCTGCACATGACCGCACTACGATTAAGATCTCATCGGAGGATAGTAAATTTGTACGAGTGACTGTGCCAAGCTGTGGAACGTAATCAGAAGACGTGAATCGAGTTGCAAAAAGAACGCAACTTTATCGTGAACAAATATCGAAATCGCGTGTCACGATAACAAGTGTTTATGCACCGGCACGTGACGTATGTACATATCCGCGATAACGAGTTTCTCAATGTAACTGATAATTTATCGCGATTATCGGAGCCAATAGTTAACAGTTTTTACGCTTGCGTAATCGATGCGCTCGCATTTTCCTATTGCCGTTATCGTTCGCTCGTTAGCGGATCTGTAAAGACGTTATACACGGTTTTGCTTTTACGGAAAAACATTTAGTACCGTCGGTTAATTGGAGGTTATTTTCAATCTCGGTTATTAATGACTTTGGTAGAGAAATGGGTGTATGGTCTCGGTATATGGCCGTTTTTGGACGAGATTTTGATTAGGAGTGATTTGAGAGTGGGGGGATTTGGAATTTGGATGTTTGGGAATTAGGGAAATTGGGATTTGGGAAATAGGAATTTGGGAGATAAGAGATTTGGACATTTGGGAATTGGGGAAATAGGAATTTGGGAGATTGGAAATTGGGAGATAAGAGATTTGGATATTTGGGAATTGGGGAAATAGGGATTTGGGAGATTGCGAATTGGGAGATAAGAGATTTGGATATTTGGGAATTGGGGAAATAGGGATTTGGAAGATGAGAGATTTGGAAATTTTGGAGTGGGGAAATAGGGATTTGGGGAATTTGGGAATTGGGGAATGTGGAATTGGGGAAGGTGGGAATTGGGGAATGTGGAAATTAGGGAATGTGGGAATTGGGAAATGTGGAATTGGGGAAGGTGGGAATTGGGCAATGTGGGAATTGGAGAATGTGGGAGTTGGTAAATTTGGGAATTGTGGAATGTGGAAATTAGGAAATGTGGAGTTGGTAAATTTGGGAATTGGGGAATGTGGAAATTGGGAAATGTGGAGTTGGTAAATTTGGGAATTGGGGAATGTGGAAATTGGGAAATGTGGAATTGCGGAATGTGGGAATTGGGGCATGTGGGAATTGGGGAATGTGGGAATTGGGGAATGTGGGAATTGGGAAATGTGGAGTTGGTAAATTTGGGAATTGGGGAATGTGGGAATTGAGAAAGATGGGAATTGGGGAATGTGGAATTGTGAAATGTAGGAATTGGGGAATGTGGGAATTGTCGAATATGGGAGCTGAGGAATGTGGGAATTGTGGAATGTGGAATTGGGGAATGTGGGAGTTGTTAAATTTGGGAATTGGAAAAATAGAGATTTAAAAATTTGAAAATTGACGTTTTCATAAATTCACCAACACAGAAATCTCACCACTCGGAAATTCTCCACCTTACAAATCTCACCATTTAGAAATTCATCAATTTAAAAGTATGACAATTCTAAAATCCTAAGAATTACTCATCACTTTAAAAGTTACTCTTCACCATACTCTACGTCACACACAAAATTGCAATTGGTAGAAAGTCCTATTGCACCATAGAACGCGTGGCAATATAACGGTCTGTCATAGAACGCGGGCTCTCGCCATCCCACTGTTCTATCGCGTTTGGCCTCATTTTAATACCAGAAACACTAACAAAATAAATATTTGTCCGGTTAAAACAGGAACGTTGTTTCCTTGAAATTGTCTTAAAAAGATTAGCAACATACAGATCAACACGGTAATTTAGGTTATTAATACTTTATTTTCTTATACAGCACTCTTGTTTTTTACCCGAAAGCGATAAACCTAAAAACTGATACGAGTCAATCAATTTTTTATTCCAATATTAATGTTCGTATGTTCCTAATCTTTCGACTGTTTTATTAATACACTTTCTTTCTTTATCTAATTAATTTAAGTGATTATTTAAATCAGACAATTGATAATTAAAATTGCAAAAAATTTAATAATTATTCATAATGGGGGCTGATTTAAACTTAATTATTCAATTATATTAAAATTTAATGGGCATGTGAATTAATGAAAATTTATTATTCAGTTTGAGAACAATTTATTAATTATTTAAAGGCAGTTTAAATAATTGATTTTTAGAGTGCTTCAACTACGTCATATCCTTGAAATTATCTCATGACATATGTTCATCCACTTATTGAAAGTTTTGGGAATTTTTATGAATCACTGTTACATTGTGTACTGTTATTTTGACTTGTGGTTCCTCAAACTTTCATAGTGACTCATATCTCAAGAAACATAATATCTTACAAAGAATATTTGACGGTTTCAGGACCTAGCACATGGGTATCGAAGTTTCCAATGGCCGCCGGCTCCAGACAGAGTCCCGTGAATATCGAAACGGATCGAGTCGAATCCGATCACGAGGCGTTGAGTAGCAAACCCCTGCAATGGAAATATCCGGCCACCGCTTCCCGGACGCTCGTTAATCCCGGTTATTGCTGGCGAATGGACACCGACGGCGAGGGCACTTGTAAGGCCATTTTCATTCCGCGATACGCACTTTTCTTTCTTTTCCCAAAGTGAACTGCAAAATTCGATAACAAAAAGACTTATGCCAGTAGCAAACTTTAAAGACACATTGATTGAAGACGACTCATGAGAGTAGCAAAGTTTGATGGCAAGAAAACTTATTAGAGCAGCAAACATTTAAGACACATTGATTAAAGACGACTTAGAAGAGTAGCACAGTTTTTATAACAAGAAGACTTATGAGAGTAGCAAGTTTTAAGGACATGTTGACTTAAGAGAGTAGTAGAACTTGTTAACAAGAAAACTTATGAGAGTAGCAAGTTTTAAGGACATGTTGACTTAAGAGAGTAGCAAAACTTGTTAACAAGAAGACTTATTACAGTAGCAAACATTTAAGACACATTGATTAAAGACGACTTATAAGAGTAGCAAAACTTGTTAACAAGAAGACTTATTACAGTAGCAAACATTTAAGACACATTGATTAAAGACGACTTATAAGAGTAGCAAAACTTGTTAATAAGAAGACTTATGAGAGTAGCAAAGTTTAAGGACATGTTGACTTAAGAGAGTAGTAAAACTTGATAACAAGGAAACTTATGAGAGTAGCAAAATGTAATGACATTAGAACTTATGAATACAAGGTGAAATGACTGGAGAATACTTAAGTTTACTTAAATTAGTTCAAACTTGAGAATACACAAATTAGTCTGCAGTATTCAAATGTACTTAAAGTAGCTTGCAATGAGTGTTACAGTGAGTACTGAGTAGCAGTAAGGATTAGCTTAAATTTGATGAACTTAAGGTTTCATTTCGATTTTCTACGTCCTGAATTCTTGAATTTCCGAACTACACAATTCCGAGTTACTACGCCCCGAATTCTGGACTTCCTGAATTCCTACGTCCCGAATTCTGGAATTACCGAATTCCATAATTTCGAATTTCTACGCCCCGAATTCTGGAATTCCCGAATTCCAAAATTCCGAATTCCTACGCACCGAATTCCCACGCCCCGAATTCCTACGTACCGCATTCTGGAATTCCCGAATTCCTACACCCCGAATTCTTGAATTCCCGAATTCCAAAATTCCGAATTCCTACGCACCGAATTAACAAGGATTTAACTTAAGTTTGATGAACTTAAGGTTTCATTTCGGCTACTTAAGGTAACGTAACATCGCTTAAAGTAGGTACCTAGTAATTCTGAAACCTATATGCAGTATTTAAAAATACCTAAGTTAGTTTACTAAAATATTAACTCTGTCTTAATGGACTTAACTCTGTCCATGACAGACTTGTTAGCTTTCCTCCAAATACCTGAAACTACATATCTAACTCTACATAACCAGTAACCATGAAGTACTCAACAACAAATTGCATTATCAAGAACACTTCACATCAGTCTCAAAATAAATTTCCTTATAAACTCACAATAAAAATCATCATAAGAGTAAAAATAAAGACCTCGTCAGATAAGTTATCATCATTAGAAATCGAGGGATTAATCTCAAGTTCGAAATCTGTTATCCAAGCGTTGTCGATGGAAAAGTGGTTTCGTCATCGTGGCCCGAATATTCCCCGTAGGAAAGTGGCGGACTTAATTTCAACCGGTTCGAAGTAGATTTCAGCGTTAACCGCGAAGCAGAAGCTAATTGGTTGCATGCGCGAGCCTCGAAACGCGCCTCTAATCGGTCGTTTCCGACATTCTAACAGCAATGAAATCCCTAGACTAACAGGAATCCCTAAGGGAAAGCCTGTGTTCGCGTTTCGAATCATCAAGCAACATTAATTTCGCAACTGCAACAGCTTATCCTTCTAGTGGAATCGCCATCGTGATCCTTCACTTTTATCTGCTTATCGGACGTGTGGAAGAGGCTCGTCAAATTAATTGCATCCAGAGTGAATTCTGACTTATCTCGTTTGGGATGGCTTTAGGGAATTATCATTATAAATCATTGATTAGGGTAATACCTGGATGCGTAGAATTTTTTATTGCTTTATGACGTCTGAGTTTTTGTTTAATGTTTTCGACAAATATTGGCACTTTTGGGAGGAGGAATAGAAGTTTTGAAAATATTGCATTCTTTCAGATATATAAATTATCAGAGCTGTTGAGTCACTAAGTTTACCAACTCCCATATTCTCCAATTTTACATTCACCAATTCCACATTCCCTAATTCTACATTCCCTAATTTCCATATTTCCCAATTCCCACATTCCCCAATTCCATGTAATCCAATTTCACATTTCTCAATTCTCACATTCCCCAATTCCACATTGCCTAATTCTCACATTCCCCAATTCCCACATTCCCCAATTCCACATTCTCCAATTCCCACATTCCCCAATTCCATGTAATCCAATTTCACATTTCTCAATTCCCACGTCCCCCAATTCTCACATTCCCCAATTCCACATTGCCTAATTCTCACATTCCCCAATTCCCACATTCCCCAATTCCACATTCCCCAATTCCCACATTCCCCAATTCCCACATTCCCCACTTCCACATTCTCCAATTCCACATTCCCCAATTTCCACATTTCCCAATTCCACATTCTCCAATTCCACATTCCCCAATTTCCACATTCCCCAATTCCACGTAATCCAATTTCACATTTCCCAATTCCTACGTCCCCCAATTCCCACATTCCCCAATTCCACATTGCCTAATTCCCACATTCTCCAATTCCCACATTCTCCAATTCCACATTCCCCAATTTCCACATTCCCCAATTCCACGTAATCCAATTTCACATTTTCCAATTCTCACGTCCCCCAATTCCCACATTCCCCAATATCACATTCCCCAATTCTCACATTCCCCAATTCCACATTTCCTAATTTCCCAATTCACCAAATTCTCGAATCCCTAAATTCCTAAATTCCCAAATTCTCCAATTCCCTAATTCCCCACTTCTCCATTTTCTCAATCTCCCTACACCCACATTCTCAACCACCCAAATTCCCCAAATACCCAATCCCAAATTCTCCAATCCCCTCATCGTCCTCAACTTCTCCGAATCCCGCATCACTTTCAATTCCCAGATATGACATTAGGCAATGCACATTGGAAATTGGGCAACTATTAAAACCACTATGGTTGTTTTACCGTTAAGATCGGTAGCAGAAGGTGAACAACCGCTGATGTTCAGGAAAGGTAAACAACTTTCTAAGGTGGCAGACAGGTGCTCACTGGTAAACCGTGACTGATCGCTATAGAAAATGGGTTGCTATATCGTCTTCGTTCCGCTATCGTTTCATCGATTCCCTGAAATTCTGCTCTATTTCTATCGGGTGAACGTTTCGTTAGCTCCACGTGTGAGCACGCATAATGCGTCACGACACGGTCGTCCTCGTTTCGAGCGGTTCACGAAGGTAAAAGCCTCCTCGACCGGCACGAAACTGCTGTCGAAGCGTTCGAGGAAACTCGCACGAACCTATCCAATTTGTTCAACTTTATGCTTCAACGCGGTTTATGATATTTTCCTTAGGAATTCTATCTTGATTCCATTTTACACCACAATGCACTTTTAGATAATTTATGAAGCGAGAGTGGGATTTTATATTTTGGACACGTCCTTTGTAGGGTATTTACTTCTTGTACTTTCTTTAATGTACATTTAACTGACTTTATATTTTGGTGATTGCATGGTTTGTTAACGGCACATTTTGCGAGCTATATATTTTATTAGTAGAACATTTTGTGAATTATATATTTTACTGATGGAACATATTACGGATTTTCTTTTTTGTTCGGTGGACATTTTGATGACAGTACATTTTATTGAGTAGACATTTTGCTGACAGTACAGTTTGTTAATTGTACAGTACGTTGATAATATATTTTATTAATAGTATAGTACATCAATAGTACATTTCATGAATTGCACATTCTGTTAACAGCCCATTTGGTTGATTGTACACTTTCCTGATAGTACAGTTTATTAATTACACATTTTATGAACTATACAATTTGTTAACAGTGTAATTAACTTATCATGCACTTTTTTTTTGCAGTTTTGAGCGGAGGACCACTGATGGACGACGTCTACAAATTGGAACAGTATCATTGTCATTGGGGTTGCAGCGACTCCAAAGGATCCGAGCACACAGTTAATGGCCAGGCATTTGCCGGAGAGGTTAGTTACATTTTTAACTCAAAACTTCTCCGCACTCAATCACTTTTGAACGAGATGAACGATCGAGCATCCTCTGTCTACCATTCGTAGTCAGTGTCTGCTTCGAAGCGGATCGTTAATAATTCACTCTCGAGGAGCATGATTCGCGTTACAATCATTCGTACGAACTTACGGTCACTTCGACCTTGTTCGAACGCGTGCACTGTACTGTCCATGACATCTGAGACAACCGGATGAAAAATCATTTTCCTTGTGTAATCTCGTTATGATCTGAGACAGCGCGAGAATTGGAGAATTTGAACTGGGGAATGTGGAATCGGGGAATGTGGAATTGGGGAATGTGGGAATTGGGGAATGTGGAATTGGGGAATGTGAGAATTGGGAGACGTGGGAATTGGAGAATGTGGGAATTGGGGGATGTGGGAACTAGAAAATGTGGAATTGGGGAATGTGGGAATTGGGGAATGTGGGAATTGGGGAATGTGGGAATTGGGGAATGTGGGAATTGGGGAATGTGGAAATTGGGAAATGTGGAATTGGGGAATGTGGGAATTGGGGGACGTGGGAACTGGAAAATGTGGAAATTGGGGAATGTGGGAATTGGGGGGCGTGGGAATTGGGGAATGTTGGAATTGGGGAAGGTGGAATTGGGGAATGTGGGAATTGGGGAATGTGGGAATTGGGGAATGAGGGAATTGGGGGACGTGGGAATTGGGGCATGTGGAAATTGGGGGACGTGGGAATTCGAAAATGTGGAAATTAGGGAATGTGGAAATTGGAGGACGTGGGAACTAGAAAATGTGGAATTGGGGAATGTGGAAATTGGGGGACGTGGGAATTGGGGAATGTGGAAATTGGGAAATGTGGAATTGGGGAATGTGGGAATTGGGGGACGTGGGAACTGGAAAATGTGGAAATTGGGGAATGTGGGAATTGGGGGGCGTGGGAATTGGAAAATGTGGAAATTGGGGAATGTGGGAATTGGAAAATATGGGAATCGCGTATATAGGAATTGGGGAATGTGGGAATTGGAAAATTTAAAAAAATTAAAATTTTGCTGGGAGATTCTCAGAAACCTCTGCTTCCATCATTAACTAATTATTTAAATTGATAAATGTGTTACCTAAGTTATCGCTAAATTTCCCTATTACCGTATAAATCGACTGAGTAATATTTCTCCAACCTGACAATATGAAAAATTGAGCAGTAAGAAAAATGATCCTCTTGAAAAGTTTTCATTCTCCAACTGATGTCATTGTCGATACCAAGAAACGCGACGATTGATTACCGTGGAGAAATAGTCTGTTTCGAAGCGAATCGTCGAATAAAAAACTTGCGTAATTGAATGATTATCCGATTGCATATCTATTCAATGTAATTTACTTGGCTATTCGAGGACTGACTAGAATCTGCGTTTCTACGCACGTTCTCCTTTTAAATGCACTCGGAGTTGCATTACGAGTGCACACGGGGGAATGCACTTCCATTTATGCATACCAAATGGTCTGCTGACAATTTGCGAGTTGCATTGAGCTTATCGATAGTTGCTTTTATTAATGAAAAACGTGATTGGCGTTAGAAAATGTTATTGCAGGTAACATCAGTTAAAATTGATATATTCTGTGTTTTAATTAAATTTATCGAAATTCTTAAACGTGATACAAATTAATTGGAAGGTTCGTTACAAAAATTATTTGATTTAGAAATAGAATTTTATTAATGTCTGTTTAATTTAATTCTTATCGATGTTAATTTGATGTTAATTTTTGAACAATAATTAATGACTAGTAATATTTTGACGACAGTTTACATTGTACACGTGTAACAATAGCAGTAATTTCGAGAGCACCATCTGTTCTCCTTTAAGAGTGTACTATTCTTGTTGCAGTTGCATCTGGTGCACTGGAACACAAGCAAATACAACACGTTCGCCGAAGCCGCGAAAGCATCCGATGGCCTTGCAGTTCTCGGTGTGTTCCTGAAGGTCAGTAATCATTCTGTTCGCTCTACCGTTCTTTCCACAGCTCGAAACTTCCTGCTTGAGTCTCCTTCTATTTCCGATCTATTCGACATCGATCACTGTCGATCTCTTATCGAATTGAGAGCTTGATCGATTTATAGATAACCGAATAGACACTTGCAGCTAACCTCGGGCTCTAGCAAACCTATAATTCAACTTCCTTTTTGAACCTGTTGTTAGAGAATCATTCTTCATTTCGTCTTGAATTTTAATACGAACGTTTATAGTATACTCAAAATATAGTGATTGCAGCACTCTCGTTATATCGCCGTTTAGATATATCAATTTTGACGTATGTGATTCAATGATCATATTCGAGAAATGTTAACGGACATGTTTATTATCTTATGCAACGTTATATTTGCGATTACTGTAGACTCTCGTTATATCGCCGTTTAGATATATCAGTTTTAACGTACGAGCTTGAATGATCATGTTCAAGAAATGTTAACAGACTTGTTTATTAGCTTACAAAGCGTTATAATTGCAATTACAGAAGTCTCTCGTTATATCGCCGGTTACATATAAAAATTGTACCATACGTATTCGAACGATTATATTCAAGAAATGTTAACAGACGTATCTATTATCTTACAAAGCCTTAAAATTGCGATTATAAAAAACTCTCGTTATATCGCCGTTTATACATAACATTTGTACTGTTCGTATTCGAACGATTATATTCAAGAAATGTTAATAGACATGTCTATTATCTTACAAAACCTTAAAATTGCGATTATAAAAAACTCTCATTATATCGCCGTTTACACATAACATTTGTACTGTTCGTATTCGAATGATTATATTCAAGAAATGTTAACAGACATGTCTATTATCTTAAAAAGCCTCAAAATCGCGATTATAGAAAACTCGTGTTATATCGCCGTTTACACATAACATTTGTACTGTACATATTCGAACGAGTAGATCCAAAAAATGTTAACAGACATGTCTATTATCTTAAAAAGCCTCAAAATCGCGATTACAGAAAACTCGCGTTATATCGCCGCTTACATAAACTCGAGCGTACGTGCTCGTTCTATGACTGTAACACTTTGAAGCCGCAAGATAATGTTCTTAATACGTATCGTGATTCGTTTACACGCTGTTTGTGCCTTTTGTATGGATGCACAACTAGACGCGCAATATTTATAGCCGCTTAAACTTTTACATAAGACGGTGAGCTTCGTAAGCAGAATCCGTAACAGTGACGCGATTCGTTCCATCATCGGTTGATGATGTGTTACGTAAGCCCATAAAACGAGCATCATTATCCGTCCGTTCGTGGACGAAGTGAAATTTTCCTGGCCGTTCTGACCGCGAGGAAAATTGCTCGTCTCAATGATTTTCTTCCTTTTCGTCGAAATTAGGGGGCTATAAAGGCAACCGTATCATTAGGATCGTTAGAGAGAGGGACGCGATCGATAACGTTGAGAGAAAAAATTGCAACCGGTAATTTCGAATTACCTGTTTCCGTTCGGCAAGATCTAGGAGGCTTTATCTACACAGACTACAATAGAATTTCGAAATACACCGAGTTTCACGTGGAATCCGCACGCACCGATTGCGCAACCGTTTGTTCGAATAATGGCAAAATTGATAGCGTGCAATTGATGACTTTTACGTATGTTACGTACGTGTACACGTAGCAATATTTTCTTAGGTAACCAGTTGTTTTATGGATCAGAAAAACACAGCAAAACAGAATACAAATACTACTGTCTCTTTATAGACGTTACTTAACATTATTTAAAACAGCTGAAAATATTCCAAACAGTCCACATGATCTTCATATAAAACATCAAGCCTTGTACAATATTAATAAATCGCAGTAGTTGCAGAACACGAAAATGTTTTGTATGAAAAGATCCTCGTGAGAGACATTTCGTTCGTGAGAATTTAACCTTTAAACATACCCTGATGTATCAATAGAGTGTGCGCTCAAATATTAACCAAGCACTACAAACACGATTCGAACCGATAACAGTTGCATACATTAAAAAATTGATTGTTGATTACAGGTGGGCAAGACGCACGAGGAAATGGATAAGATAGCACGCTTATTGCCGTACGTGTCGCACAAGAACGAAATGCTGGAGATCAGGGAAGCCATCGATCCCAGCAAGCTTCTTCCCGGTAAATAGCTTGGAAATGTCACTAGTGAATATTCCATGCGTGTAATCCAGCCTTGATCCTTATCCAATCACGTATTGAAATTGTCAACCGTGTTCGTGATCTTTTCGTTCACAACAAGTACAGTCGGTAACAAATCTTGCTTTCCTGCAAAAAATATTGTAAACTCAACTAAAAGATTTGCTCGTTGACTTTTAGTTTTTCATAGAAATTTGGGGATCTAGGGATTTTGTGATGAAGAAATTTGAAATCTAGGGATTTGGTGATGTAGAAATTTGGGAATCTAGGGATTTGGTAATTTGGAAATTTGATGATCTAGGGATTTGGGATTTAGGGAATTGGGGATCTAGGGAATTGGGGATCTAGGGATTTGGGGATCTAGGGATTTGGGGATCTAGGGATTTGGGAATCTAGGGATTTGGAGATCTGGGAATTTGGGGATCTAGGGATTTGGAATGTAGGGAATTGGGGATCTAGGGATTTGGGAACCTAGGAATTGGGGATCTAGGGATTTGGGAATCTAGGAATTTGGGGATCTAGGGAATTGGAGATCTAGGGATTTGGAATGTAGGGAATTGGGAATGTAGGGAATTGGGGATCTAGGGATTTGGGAACCTAGGAATTGGGGATCTAGGGATTTGGGAATCTAGGAATTTGGGGATCTAGGGAATTGGAGATCTAGGGATTTGGGGATCCAGGGATTTGGGGATCTAGGGAATTGGGAATCTAGGGATTTGGGATCTAGGGATTTGGGATCTAGGGAATTAGGATCTCGGGATTTGGGGATCTAGGGAATTGGAGATCTAGGGATTTGGAGATCCAGGGATTTGGGAATCTAGGGAATTGGGGATCTAGGGATTTGGGGATCCAGGGAATTGGAGATCTAGGGATTTGGGGATCCAGGGATTTGGGAATCTAGGGAATTGGGGATCTAGGGATTTCGGAACCTAGGAATTTGGGGATCTAGGGACTTGGGGATCTAAGGATTTGGTAATATAGTAATTTGGGGGTCTAGGGATTCGGTAATATAGTAATTTGGGGGTCTAGGGATTTGGTAATGTAGAAATTTGGGGACCTAGGGATTTGGTAATGTAGAAATTTGGGGATCTAGGAATTTAATGACATAGAAATTTAGTGGTCTAGGGATTTGGTAAAATAATAATTTGGTGGTCTAGGGATTTGGTAATATAGAAACTTGGGGGTCTAGAGTATAGTACTTTAAGGATCTAGGGATTTGGTGACATAGAAATTTAGAAATCTAGAAATTTTTCAACACAGAAATTTTGTGCCCTAGGTATTTGTTAATATAGAAATTTTAGGATCTAGAAACTTACCGAAAAAATACTGATATCTAAAAATTTAATGATATAAAAGCTTGAAAGTCTAGTAATTCAATTATACAGAAATTTGAGGATCTAGAAATTTGTTGACATGGAATAAAGTTCTGAACACCTGTTTATTCGGAGGGTAGTGTACATTGCACCGGAGTGTACAGCTATTAAAATTTTCATCGATGTCGTTTCCGTGACACAAATGGATTGAAAAGTTTCAAACGCATTTGAAATATTCAGTATTTGCACCGATGCGGGAAGAAAGGGTTACACGTTATCGTTTAATATCTTAAAGAACACGATTACCACTAACACGCGAAGCTTAAGAAGATAAACAGTCGCATTTTAATGCGAAATGTCTTGACCGTACGTGTTACGTTAATGTCGTTACGTAATCATTTTCTCTTCGCCGTTCGTAGTACGCGTTAATAAATTAACAGCCGATTAGAACGTCAGACGTAAAAGAAGTCGGTTTATCGCCGTGATTGTCCGCTTTTCATCGTTCACGTGAATAACTGCTGAAGAAAATGAACGTTCGAGGAAATTTTTTCGCGAGGTTGCTAATTTCAGCTTGTAATACTTTAACCCATATCTGAACAAGTTTTTTAGAACTTGCATAACTAAATCAATTAAATTGTTGTTGCAATCAACGGATTAGTTAGGATTACTTTCCTAATACTTTATTTGTTTTGAGAAATTACTAGCTTCTTTTGGATAAATTGATCGTATCACAGTTTATCTAATTGCGTTATCGTTATTGCAAATTGGATGAGGATCAAAGGTTTACATTTTATATAATTCAAGACAGTTTCAACTCATAATCGATTGTTTCAGATGATAATGGCTATTGGACGTACCTGGGCTCGTTAACGACACCGCCTTGCAACGAAAGCGTCACTTGGATCCTCTTCAAGAAGTGCATCGAGGTGTCCCATCATCAGCTAAACATTTTCCGCAATTTACGAAAATTCTCTCGTGGAGAGGAATGCCCTTGTCACGAAAATCATGGAGCGGTTAGTATACTTGCAGATTGCCACTGCCAGTACCTAACCTAACTTGTACCTGTTACCTAACTTCTAGTACCTAGTCTTGACTCTTGATTATCTGACATTGAACTTCTAATGTCTAACACTGCATCTGGTACCTAATTTCTAGTAGTCTTTCCTTGTAAGTTAGTCTCTAGTCTGGTTTTTTCCTGTAAGAACCTACTACATTATATCATGTACTCATTACCTAACACTGGAATTAACACATATCTTTCAAGAGCACCGTTTAGAGTTCATAAGATACTATCTTATATCTGAGACACCTTGTACCTAATTTACTTGTATTCAGACAATAACTATACCTCCATATTACTCACATGTACCTCCATATTCAACATTTAATCTCAGCTTGTAAGTTGTCTGGTCTTGAAAGAAGTACCTACTACATTATATCATACACCCATTACCTAACACTGGAATTAACACATATCTTTCAAGAGCACCGTTTAGAGTTCATAAGATACTATTTTATATCTGAGACATCTTGTACCTAATTTACTTGTATTCAGACAAAAACTGTACCTCCATATTACTCACATGTACCTCCATATTCAACATTTAATCTCAGCTTGTAAGTTGTCTAATCTTGAAAGAAGTACCTACTACATTATATCATACACCCATTACCTAACACTGGAATTAACGCATATCTTTCAAGAGTACCATTTAGAGTTCATAAGATACTATCTTATATCTAAGACACCTTGTACTTGTATTACTTGTAATACATTTACTTGTATTCAGACAAAAACTATATCTCCATATTACTCACATGTCCATATTTACCATCAGAAACCTCAGCGTTATTCAACATTTAATCTCAGTTTGAAAAGCTCCGCAACATCGAAGGTTTCTAACGCGTCATCTACAGGTAGTTAAGGCGGAACGAAACACCCATTGGACGCCTCCTGGTCAGCTCGATTAATCTCCATCCAGGTCGCGAGACAAGCCGCATAAACGGCAGCCCGCTACTTCCTCTCCCCCTCTATTTCTGTTTCTTTATTATTAGTCATCGTCACGAATAAATTTCAGATCGGCGGAATCACGGCCCCGTTTTCTAAATCCGGTACCTCTGTTCTCTGCTCGTTGCAGGTAATCAACAACTTCCGTCCGCCGATGCCGCTTGGAAATCGCGTGCTGCGCGAGTGCGGCAGCTTCTGAGCCTGTTTGGCCGCGAGCCGGGTCACAACCAGTCGATGCCGGACGAAAAACGACCAAGGGAAGAAACGACCGACCCAACAGACCGTTGCCCGCCGCAAAAGAAGAAGAAACTGTTATTTTTTTCTTTCCTGGTTCCCGGCGACGGTCGGCCTTCGTTCCGTACGGTGAAATCATTTGTAACTTCGCCGTGAACGCCGAGTGCCTTTTTTTCCACGAATACAACGACTGCAGGAAAACGAAACTCGGACGAATTCTTCGGATTTTCCGCGAGGAAGATGCTTTGGCTCGTTTTGAATCGATGGGAAACGCTGAAAAATAATTGATAGAGTGCTGTCCACTGTTTTATGTGACCTGTCGGAGAGAATATTTTCTATTTAATTTTAACGAACTGCTACATCATTGAAACGAACTGTAAATAGGGATTAGTTAGGGAATGGCTGTGTCAGGGATTTTTGGGACGATGGGAGTAAATTTCCGGAAGATGTGGACAGCACTGAGGTATCTATACGGTAACCGTCCGCTAAACGCGCGCTTTTGGGGCTCTACGTATAGTGTCCACGCAGAAAAGTATTTAAAATTAATAGAACGCGTTTTAAATAATTACCGTGAACGAAATATGTTCCTAATTGTGTAAAAGGGGGAATTGAAGGGATATAAATACAAATTAGCGATGGCACGACCCAGAACGTTCAACATATCTGTGTGCCTTTTAAACGGTTAAGTGAAACTGTAGGTTCCGTTATTGTTTTACGATCATGACGATAATCGCCAGCTAATTTCACCTGAATTCCAAGTGCAATTAAACGTAGTCGAGACGAGAAGCTTGACTCTAATAGAGTAGCAGCTAGATTAGTCAAAGACTATTGCGACTGCTTTTTAACGAATCAGAAGTGTACGTTCAATTTCGCGTAGTATCAGATTTTTTCAAGGATCAGAGGTACAGATACTGTTTATGGGACCTTGTTGACCTTCAACGTATGCTGTGTGATCAGCATACTGACTTCCATTATAGTCAAAGTTATCAGAATGTAGTATAGACTCGTTCACTACCTAACCTAAATTTGAGTCATTCTATCATTACATAGCAATGTTCTCATTATCACCAAAATTAAGTCAACGCAATTATAGGCTGAATTTTTTAAACAATTTTCTTAACATGTAATCACTATAAATGGGTCTACTAAACAGTATTTTTCCTCTGTGAATATTAGGTGAAACTGAATGATTGAAGTAACGGTTTAATTAAAGTTTGTTCTACAATAACGGGTCCGTCCATTACTGGAAAATATTTAAATGGTTTAACAGAAAGAGAATAATGTTGTTGTTTACTGAATATTGTTTAATATGTTCAATGTATAAATATTATATATGTATACACGTATGTACGGACGATATTGTCCAAAATAGATGTTTGCAGTTTGTATAGTTTGTACAAGTTTGCGAGGCTGTTGAAGGGCAAAGATTAACCTACGACCGATAACATAGCAGAACGATTTACTTTTAAGAAATCAGTTAATTAACACTTTGACTGGAACTGTAGAATTCTAATCGAACCAATCACTTATTGATTGTTCGATCGTTCAATCAAATTAAATTCATCGATGATTCATTAACAGTCAACGCGTTAATTACGACACGTTACAGTCTGAAACCTTGCATCTTCCATCGTTTAAATCTCGTTCCTTCGAATTTGGAATTTCTAAGTTTGAATATTCACAGCAGTCTTCTCGCACTGCATTATCGGTAGCAGGTTACTGATCAAGCTCGTTAAATTCCTCTCCGAAATCTTTCTTTGCCTTTCAAAATTTCGACGAAATCAGAACGATATACGTACTCCAGCAGAAATTAGACAAGCGTGAATAGCGTGCCATTTACTGTATTTAATATTAACCGACGCGTGTACGATCTTCCCGCTAAGTCATTACAAAAAGCGCACGAAGGAAATTGCTGGTTCGACGTGCCTTGGATTGTGCACGCCCCTTGTGCCTTCTTTAGTCACTTGCGTGAAATAATAATTCTATACTGTTATCATTAACGATACATATATATATATATACAATATATTTACATTCGTGTCCTAAGTGATCGAACGCTTTTTGCTCGACGATTTTCGACACGAATAACGATCGAGTTTTCTTTGCATATTGCAATTTTATTTCGAATGATGCTTTGTTCACGATAACAGCGCTCTGTGTTTCGTTTCGTTTAATCAGATCCGGGGCTGGAAAAAGGAAGTAAATGACTGTAATAGCCATTGGCGTAACTGGCTACGGACCGGCTTCATTCTGGATCCTATTGATTACTGCTTCACTTGCAGAAATTTGATATGTTATTTGCGTAGGCGTTTGATGCGTGGCAATTCGATGTGTGGATATTTGATGCGTTGCGAGTTGGCGCGTGGAGATACAAGCTGTAGTAATTCGACGCGTAGTAAATTCAATGCGTGGTGTATTCGACGCGGGGTGTACTCCACACGTGGTAAATTCTACGCGTGGTAATTCGACGCATGGTGTATTCGACGCGTGGTGTATTCCACACGTGGTAAATTCTACGCGTAGTAATTCGACGTGTAGTGTACTTGACGCATGGTAAATTCGACGCGTGGAGTATTCGACGCGTGGTGTATTCGACGCGTGGTGTACTCCACACGTGGTAAATTCTACGCATAGTAATTCGACGTGTAGTGTATTTGACGCGTGGTAAATTCGACGCGTGGAGTATTCGACGCGTGGTGTATTCGACGCGTGGTGTACTCCACACGTGGTAAATTCTACGCGCGGTAATTCGACGCGCGGTGTATTCGATGCGTGGTGTATTCGACGCATGGTGTACTCCACACGTGGTAAATTCTACGCGTAGTAATTTGACGCGTGGTGTATTTGACGCGTGGTATATTTGACGCGTGGTATATTCGACGCGTGGAGTATTCGACGCGTGGTATATTCGACGCGTGGAGTATTCGACGCGTGGAGTATTCGACGCGTGGTAAATTCGACGCATGATGTATTCGACGCGTGGTGTATTCGACACGTGGTGTACTCCACACGTGGTAAATTCTACGCGTAGTAATTCGACGCGTGGTGTATTTGATGCGTGGTGTATTTGACGCGTGGTGTATTTGACGCGTGGTGTATTTGACGCGTGGTATATTCGACGCCTGGTAAATTCGACGCGTGGTAAATTCTACGCGTAGTAATTCGACGCGTGGAATATGCGACGCGTGGTAAATTCGAAGCGTGGTGTATTCAATGCGTGGTAATTCGATGCGCAGTAATTCTACGCGTGGTAATTCGATGCGCAGTAATTCGATGCGCAGTAATTCGGCGCGTGGTAATTCGATGCGCAGTAATTCGGCGCGTGGTAATTCGATGCGTGGTGAATTCTACCCGTGATGTATTCAACATGTAATTCTACGCGTGGTAAATTCGACGCGTGGTAATTCCACGCATAATATTCACCGCGTGAAAATCTAAAGTTCGATGACATAACTCTTGATATAATACCGATTCCACAAAGACAAGAATGTTAGTTACGCCAATGGTACCAGCTGATTTAAGAACGTTTGCGCCAAGTCGTAAAAAACGGAAGAAATGCAAACACGTACTATTTAAATGTTCTTTGACCCGGTTCTGATTATAAGAGATTCGCGTGACCGCCGGTCAGGAGACCATAAAGAGTCCTTCTTCGTTCTCGAATAACGAGTGTCAGCTTTCTCCTGAAACATTAACCGTGTCAACATGAAACGAACGTCAGCGTATAACGTCATTGCGTGTAACTAACAGGATAATTGTAATTATTATAACATTTCATTGGAGTTTCTGTATTTATTGTTGAACGCGTGAAAAGCAATCCGTATATGTATTTCGTAGCATCGACTGTGATATAACAAAAAAGAGAAAAAGAACATGGAAATAAATGACCGTGATAGTAGTCACGGCGATACGTTTGAATGTGTTGTATTCTATTCGAACCTTTATTCTTGTATCCTTTGTGATACTTTCGCAACAATAAATTGAGAACTTGAGATTTAGATTTTTTATCGGTTCTTCTTCAAATTTTCTTCATAGACTTTTGGGCTAGAGGGAGAGGACTCTGGTAATTTTCTAATATAAAATATAAAAAACATAGCAGTAAATATTTGTCGACAATAAGAAAAAGATCGTATCGTAAATATTTATCAATTTATTGATTTCTTCACAAGACTACACGCTACCAATCATACACAGTATAGACGATCTCGATTTGCTCGTTAATCTTGGATTTTCTTATTGTTTTACACGTTGAGACGTTAATGAAACAGCAGATATTGTCAACAATCACAGATACTTTTCTTTGTTAGCCACGCGTTAAACGGATCTTTGCGCAAAGCCTCCAGGTTCGACGGAGAAAAATAATTTATTTACAAAACAGACGTAAACGTAGACTTCGTTTCACCGTTTTCGCTTTATCCTCTTCTTTCTTTTAAATCATCAGAAAAATGCGTCGAAGTAAAATTAATGACAAAAAGAAAAGAATAAAGCGGAAGTCGAGCTCTTTGACAGAACAAAATGGAGTCGTGTTTACGTTTCAATAAAAAACATTGCTGATACAGCAAAATTAATCGAACATCATTGTAAAATAATCTGCTATTATTCCGATATTTCAATGCCAACTTTTTCTGTTTGAACACGTTCAAAACACGTGCGATTATTATTCAATTGTTAAACACAGCAGATTATTTTACAATGCAGATTTAACGCGGGTCAACAGTTCATATATTGTCTTCACGTTACATCGAGGTATGGTAACTATCCTGTAACACCATTAAATTTTCTTACATGATTCAACGACATTTAAAATTCTTTGTATTGTTTAATATTCGACCAGCGTTATCGATATGCTTTAACAACGTATAAGGAAATATATCGTACATGTTTGTAAACATATACATATATCTGTACATTTTTTTAAACATTCAACACCGTAGTTCATAAAACATCTTTCGCTTCTTAATTGACTAACGATAAAACTTGTTTCTTTGGAAGCTTACGACCTGATAATTCTTTCAAGGACAATCTGGATCTCGAGTGTATTAAAAAAAAATTACATTTGACAGTGTAAAAATGATGTGTGCATATTTTGTTCCAAGAAATATTTAACACACTGCAGAGTCCAGATATTAATTCGCTCAGACATCAAACCGTAGTTGCTATAAAAATAGTATGTATATAAACAACGTTTGCGTCGTTCGTTAATACTTATTTTGTACGTGGAAACAAATGTTAACATAATTCGTTGTAAAATACTCAAATCGAACGTTCGTGCTTTGAAAAAACAGTTTCACCTAATTTCAAACATAAACCGAGTTAATCACTCTTGGAGCTAGTAATCGACCGAGAGAAGACTCGGCTCGCAAATTGAATTCCTCGCTAATTTCACGCATTCCGAGCCGCTAAATTGCTTCGACAAAATATATCCTCAATTTTCCCCTATCGAAAGATTGCTAAGAGCGTACACATCGACTTGAAATATCACAATCTATTCTCTTTATCATAATGACACTTTGAAATTAAAAAATAGTATTCTAAACAAATCTTTCGAGTCAGTCCTGTTGCAAAGGAGCAACCTTTCAAACGCTTTAACATTCGAATACCGTAACAACATTTCCGAGTTAAATCTCTGATAGAATTCACGACAAAAGTAACAGGGAAGCACCGTTTGTTAGGCTTGATTCTTCATGAAGATCAAACAGGAAACACTATCATCTAGCTTAAAACACGTACAGGTAACGAGAATGAGTCAACGGATGCATAGCATCGCGCCTCGCGTAGGATCTAATCTAAAAGTATTATTGTCGATATCACCGTTTCTGTCACATCTTCGTGAAAGACTTCTGATTTCACGAAACGCTTAACAACTTCGATTCAGAACCACTGTACTGGGTTTTGAGTGATTTTAGGTGAAGAGGATTCAGTACTGTTGCTATATCTATGGCCACGTGTGATGTATTGGATTACTATGACGAATATCATGTATTAGATTACCATGAGATCACCACGTGTTAGTCGAGTTAGCTCACCATGTGTGACTGGTGTGCATCAAATTATTTTTGTAATCACAATATTAATGCCACGTGTAGAAATATTCGTAGTAACGTGTAGTTATTACGTAGTTATACGTTTGAATGCGTAGCGAATGTGTGGCATCACACGTGGTAATGCAACGCAAGGTGATTACATACGTAGCGATTACATGCGTGGCAATTCAAAGTTTGAATATTCTATGCGTGGTGATACTACGCGGGAGTGTATCACGCAATGTGATACTACGCGTGGATATTTAACGCGTGGATGTCTAACGCGTGCATATCTGACGCGTGGATATCTAACGAGTGGATGTCTAACGCGTGGATATCTGCCGCGTGGATATCTAACGCGTGGACATCTAACGAGTGGATGTCTAACGCGTGGATATCTAACGAGTGGATGTCTAACGCGTGCATATCTGACGCGTGGATATCTAACGCGTGAACATCTGACGCGTAGATGTCGAACGAGTAGGTATCTGACGCATGATTATCTAACGCATAGATATCTAACACGTGGACATCTAACGAGTAGATGTCTAACGCGTGGATATCTAACGAGAGGATATCTGACGTGTGGAAATCTAACGAGTGAACATCTGACGCGTAGATGTCGAACGCGTAGGTATCTGACGCGTGGTTATCTAACGCGTAGATATCTGACGCGTGAATATCTAACGAGTGAATACCTAACGCGTAGATATCTGACGCGTGAATATCTAACGCGTGGGTATCTGCCGCGTGGATGTCTAACGCGTGGATATCTAACGAGTGGATGTCGAACGCGTGCATATCTGACGCGTGGATATCTAACGCGTGAACATCTGACGCGTAGATGTCGAACGCGTAGGTATCTGACGCGTGGTTATCTAACGCGTGAATATCTAACGAGTGAATACCTGACGCGTAGATATCTGACACGTGAATATCTAACGCGTAGGTATCTAACGCGTGGATATCTAACGCGTAGGTATCTGGCGCGTGAAAATCTAACGCGCATAATATTTAAAACGTACAGTAATGCATTACATCACCAGCTAATGATCAAACGTAACCGTAACGCATAGTAATTGCCAGTATAATCGGAATGTGTAATATTTAACGAATACATAGCAACCGCCGCGCATCATGTCACCAAACGCAATAATTACACAGCGTACTCTCATAGTAATCTCTACACGTATTCTGCGCAATAATTCCTAATATCAACAAAACTCACACACAGTAATCGCTACACGTAATCACATATTGCATCGAATCAAAGCTCTGAATTCTCAACATCATCCAAACCTCAAAGCTTATAAAAAAGCAAACATTTTAGACATTTCTGTACCCTATCAGGGTAATCTTCAAATAAGACTAATACTGTATACAGAGAATAAATGATCCTACGAATACTGCGCCGAAAGTCTTAACTTAAAACTATAATATGTTGAAGCTTAATTTGCTTTGTGTTTTCTTGATGAGGTGTGCGGATGTTATCCAGACGCTATGGGAACATTCCACGATGTTAACAGTCATTGCAATTTGAACAATCAATAATATTACCGGATGTGCAATGATGTCAGAGATTTAACGATTTTGACATGTGACAGCTTCATGGAATATTCCAACGCGATTTCAGATCTTGAACCATTATCACTCATTTATCACTCGTCTTCCGGTTGATTGTATTCACTCGAAATCTTTCTATATTTAAAGGTACGAATTCATCAAGGTCTGATGAGGCGATAGCTTAACAGTTAGACAGTGATAACGTGTCTGAGAGAAGCGAATCATGTGAATACAATACAGTGGTTCCACAATAAAATCTGAAGAGACTGGCTTTTAATGGCTCATTTTTACCTTCTGCAATTATTTACCGAGTAAATAATTTTTGAGGAGTAAATAATTGCAACTGTTTAGAAAGGTCTCTCGCATAGACCACGGAGGTTCCTGCTAATTCGTATATCAAACCGGAAGATTGAATTAAAACTTGGCATTCTGCCTTCGAAGATCGTTGGGAATGATGGTCGTGAGGAAGCAGCCGAGGGCGAGCGTGACACACAGGCCAATATTCGCCCAGAAATTACCCCAGATGTTCATGGTACATCCGTAGAGGCTCGTGAAGGCGATACCGAACACTTGACACACTGCGTTCAGTAAACCGGCTGAGGTTCCTTCCGGTTCCGGGTATGTCAGCTCTGCAGCCAACTCGAAGCCCACGGGTAGATAACCGGTCATGAAGAATCTGAAAAATATTAATTTATAAATTAGATAAATATAAACACAGCTTAGTAAATATATTAGACTATAAATATACATAAGTATTTTCGTACTTTTCATAAGTATTGGAATATTTCCAATAAATGCTTACCCTAATAGGCCTGCCGTTATGTAAATAACGTATATTCGACCGGTGTCCAAAGTGAACGTGAACACAATCATCCCAAGGAAAGAAAAGAGGTACACTCCCAACGTTGTCTCTCTGGAAACGAAATTGATATTAGAGTTCTAATTTAAGAAACAAGGTTGTATAATATTCACTCACTTAAATTTGTGCGTTTTGTCCAAGACGATACCGCACACTACTGAACCTAACATTCCGGCGCAGACGATGGTCAAACCGATTCGACCAGCATCTTTCTCATGATTCTGAAAATAAAAATACATATTAAATAACAAGAACAGTTGATTAAAAATGGCTAATGAAAAATTCACTCACCGGGAAATAATCGAGCACTATCTGGTTCAAGAGAGTGCTGATGGCGTAGAAAACGCCGACGTTGATACCGTAGCTGAGTAACAGCAACAGATAACCAACGTTTGTGACTAGCTTCTTAACTGACTGGAAGAAACTTTCCGTGGATTCTGCTTCTCTTTGGACTGCCTGGGCTGGACTTGGGGGCAGGGGTGGTTCAGACTTGAAAACTGAAATGACATTTCTGTTAATAATATCGTTGGAAATGGTATAATTGCGTGTTGGATCCCTACACGTTAGATTTCAAGGCATTAGGTCGCTACGCATTAGATTTTCACGCGGTAGTTATTCATCCGTTAGATATCTACGCGTTAGATATTCACGCGTTAGATATTCACACGTTAGATATCCACGCGTTAGTTATTCACTCATTAGATATCCACTCGTCAGGTATCCACGCGTTAGATTTCTACGCATTCGATTTCCACGTGTTAGTTATTCCCTCATTAGATATCCACTCGTCAGGTATCCATGCGTTAGATATCTACGCGTTAGGTATCTATACGTATTAGATTTCCACGCATTAGATTTCTACGCGTTAGATTTCCACGCATCAGATACCTTTCGCGTTAAATATCCACTCGTCAAGTATCCACGCGTTAGAAATCTACGCGTTAGATATTTATACACATTAGATTTCCACGCGGTAGTTATATATCCGTTAGATATCCACGCGTTAGATATCCACGCGTTAGATATCCACGCGTTAGATATTTACACGTTAGATATCCACGCGTTAGTTATTCACTCATTAGATATCCACTCGTCAGGTATCCACGCGTTAGATATAAACGCATTAGATTTCCACGAATTAGATTTCCACGCGTTAGATTTCCACGCATTAGATTTCCACGCGTTATTTATTCCCTCATTAGACATCCACTCGTCAGGTATCCACGCGTTAGAAATCTACGCGTTAGATATTTATACGCATTAGATTTCCACGCGTTAGATTTCCATGCATCAGATACATTTCGCGTTAGATATCCATGCGTCAGGTACCTACGCGCCAGATATCTACGCGTCAGATAACTACGCGTTAAACATCCACGCGTTAAACATCCACGCGTCAGATATCCACGCGTAGTATCATAATATTAGGGGTACCGAAAAGTAATCAAAATTTCTTCGATGATTTCAAAGTTTTTCTATGAACAATCGAAGCACATTTTTTTAAAGAAGGGAACAGTTGCCTATACGCTGGCAAAAAGCTATAAAGTTATAAAGTGATGGAAATTATTTTGTTGATTTAAGATTTCTTTAATAAATAAATATTTTTCGCCAGCAAACAAAAGTTTGATTACTTTTCGGTACCCCTAATATATTGTACTGCCCCGCGTTGTACCGTCACGCATAAAATATTCACGCGTTGGATTACCACGCATGGAATCGCTACATATGTAATTACCTTGCGTTATATTACCACGTATGAAATTCTGAAGCGAGGAATTGTCATACGAGGAATTACCACGCGTGAAATTGCTGAGCGTAGAATTGTCATACGAGGAATTACCAAGCGTGAAATTACAATGTGCACAACCAAGCTGTATAAAGAACTCTCGTAATACCATCCGTGGCAATATAACAAGAGCTATACCTCATATCTGAGCAAACTGAATTACTAATCAAAAATCATTAAAAAAAAAAACGGCTTAATCAGTGTTAAAAACATACTTACAGATAAGAATGAGGGCTAAAATGACGGTGGTAAAAATAGCGACGATGTAGAACATAATTTGCAATCCCCGTCCAATCACATTGTGGTCCTCACTGTTCGAAACGAGCATCGGTGGAAATAGAAATCCCATGGCTATTCCCAGCTGCAAATATAAAATTATCGATAAAAGATCGATGATAGTGCTTGATCTATTCCGTGTAAACATCGCGTGCTCGCGACGGAATCAGTGTCGTTCAGAAAAGACGCTGAACGTTCATTATCATTATTTCAAGGAAGTAAGAGATCATTATTCTTTTCAGCCCATCAGTGACGATTCCAGCGAGAGTTCCGCTGTTGAAAGCTTGCCTGGAAGCGTGACAGCCTTCCATGGTGTTACGAGAACACCATCGACGACAAGGTCAATCGTCCAATTTCGTAATTCCACGTTAAGTATGTTACTTATGCACTCTTATCGCCTACACTTAAATGCCACGGTTACAGTGACGGAATCTTTGTTCAAATTCCTTCACAAATATAATATTAACTCTTACTTATGTTATATTATTTGCATCATAATTTAGAACTGGAGACAATTTAGGTTCTGTTCTTGTGAGTCATGTCTGAAGTCGCAAGATCTAATTCGTGGTTCAATGTACCTTTGTAACCTTGAATATTTAAAACTTAAAATGGCGGTTTTTATGTTTGATCATTGATATATTTCTACGTCTTTATTGATGAGGAATTAGTTACAAATTATTTTTGATAGTGATCTCATAGTACGAATTAAAATTTTAATGAATCAATAGCAGCACGAGAACTTTTTGACGTGGAATTTAGGGATTTGGTGAATTGAGAAATTGGGGAATTTGGAATTGGGGTATGTGGAATTGGGGAATGTGAGAATTAGGGAATGCGGAAATTGGACAATGTGGGAATTGGAGAAGGTGGAAATTGGACAATGTGGGAATTGAATTTGGTGAATTCAGAAAATGGAGAATATGGAGGAATATACGGAGGAATATATGAGGGAATATGTGGATTAGGAAATGTGGAAATTGGACAATATTGGAATTAGACAATGTCGGAATTGGACAGTATTGGAATTAGACAATGCAGGAATTGGGGAATGTGGAAATTGGACAATGTGGGAAATGAATTTGGTGAATTGAGAAAATGGAGAATATGGAGGAATATACGGAGGAATATATGAGGGAATATGTGGATTAGGAAATGTGGAAATTGGACAATATTGGAATTAGACAATGTCGGAATTGGACAATATTGGAATTAGACAATGCAGGAATTGGGGAATGTGGAAATTGGGGAATGTGGGAATTGAATTTGGTGAATTGAGAAAATGGAGAATATGAAGGAATATACGGAGGAATATATGAGGGAATATGTGGATTAGGAAATGTGGAAATTGGACAGTATTGGAATTAGACAATGTGGAAATTGGACAATGTCGGAATTAGACAATGTAGGAATTGGGGAATGTAGAAATTGGACAATTTGGGAATTGGACAATTTGGGAATTGGACAATTTGGGAATTGGACAATATGGGAATTGGACAATGTGGGAATTGGAGAAAGTGGGAATTGGGGAATGTGGAATTGGGGAATGTGGAATTGGGGAATGTGAAATTGGACAATGTGGGAATTGGGATATGTGGAATTGGAAAATGTGGGAATTGGGGAATGTGGAATTGGGGAATGTGAAATTGGACAATGTGGGAATTGGGATATGTGGAATTGGAAAATGTGGGAATTGGGGAATGTGGAATTGGGGAATGTGGAATTGGGGAATGTGAAATTGGACAATGTGGGAATTAGAGAAAGTGGGAATTGGACAATATGGAATTGGAGAATATGGAATTGGGGAATGTGAAATTGGACAATGTGGGAATTGGGGTATGTGGAATTGGAAAATGTGGGAATTTGGGAATGTGGAATTGGGGAATGTGGAATTGGGGAATGTGGGAATTGGGGAATGTGAAATTGGACAATGTGGGAATTGGAGAAAGTGGGAATTGGACAATATGGAATTGGACAATATGGAATTGGGGAATGTGAAATTGGACAATGTGGGAATTGGGGTATGTGGAATTGGAAAATGTGGGAATTGGGAAATGTGGGATTGGGGAATCTGGAGTTGGGAAATGTGAGAATTAGAAAATGTGGAAATTGGGTAATATGGGAATCTGGAAATATGGGAATTGGGGAATATTGAAATCTGGAAATGTGTGAATTGGGGAATGTGAGAATTGGGAAATATGGGAATTGGGAAATTAAATCTTTCACATTACAGTTTCTTCAGTGCCATAAACGTAAAGCATCAAGTATCAGTATCTGATCTTATAACTCCAACAAATCCTACTCTCACAAATGCAAAGAATTCAAAGCAAAAATTTCAAAAACTTTCCAAAGAATCAAACAGCTGACCATCGATGAACTTAACAAATGTTCAAACATGTTAACACTGCGTATATCCTGAAGCAGTGTATTCCGCATTATTCGTCGCAAACAATCGCTATAAAGCACTTTGAATTCATTGAATGGAGAAGGGTTGAATCGCAACGGCTGTTGAAGCTACGCTCGTTTAATTCGTCTGATAGGGACCAGATCCCCTATCGGCTCCGCGGAATGAAACGTGGGTGCATGCTGCGACTCTGTTTCCCACCTAATCACGGCTTAACTCACCGACGACCCTGTCGATCGAATTAGAATTCTGTCGGTGTCCCAGACAGGTAGTGTACACTCGAGATCCATTACGATCCTCCAAGTTAACCTGTTATCACTGGTTAACTCGTTGTTCCAGTCAAACATTATCTTGCTATATTTTTACGAGTTGTAATTCGAGATATTATTTAGAATTTTTATAATTTTATTCTAATTTTGGAGTTCAAGTTGAACATCGAGTGCTTTACTTTGGTCTTCAAATTAGAGTTCAAACGCTTCATTTTGGGGTTCAAATTGGAGTTTAAATTGGAGGTCAAATGCTTTATTCTGGAGTTTAAATAGGAGTCCAAATATAATTATTTGCATAGTTGTTTGATACCAAATTGATATAACATTTTAACTTCTGACTAATTCTGACCCGCCTGACAAATTATATTACAGAGGGTTAAAGAGATCTACATTTATCATAACACGTTTCTGTTTTCAATCAACTTCAATAAACTTCTAAACAGAAATGTTTAGAATATGTATATAATAATATTGTATTATATATGTAAAATGATTTTTACTAATACTTGAAATTTTAAGTAAATTTGATATTGATCACAAGAAATTTGTATGTAAACTGTGGTATCAATATATAATGTAATTATGGAGTAATCGTTAACAAAGTTTGACTGACCTGATTTCCGAAAACGCCGATGCTACACGCACTGCTAACCTGATCCGGACCAAACCAAACAGCTGCTAAACGCGCTGGAACGGATAGGATAAACGTTTGACTTAATGCGACAACCGTTTGCCCGATGAATGTTATCCAAAAATGATTTGGATTCACGCTGCACACTTTGATCCAGGAACCGAGCGCTGTACCGACTGCTCCGCTTACTACGGCGAATCTTAGGCCCTGAAATTGATATAAATTTGCGATGTAGTGGCTGTACAAATTTGTAGACTTTTAAATTTTTTAATTCTCAAGTTTTCCCAATTCCTACATTCCCCAATTCCACATTTTGCAATTCAAACATTCCCCAATTCCACATTCCCTAATTCCCACATTCTGTAATTCCACATTCCTCAATTCCACATTCTCCAATTCCATATTCTCCAATTCCCACATTTCCAGATTCCCATATTCCCCAATTCCACATTCCCCAACTCCACATTCTTGAATTTCTACATTCCCCAATTCCACATTCCCCAACTCCCACATTCCCCAATTCCACATTTTTCAATTTCTACATTCCCCAATTCCACATTCTCCAATTTCTACATTCCCCAATTCAACATTTTCCAATCCCACATTCCCCAATTCCACATTCTCCAATTTCCACATTTCCCAATTCCATATTCCCCAATTCCCACATTGTCCAATTCCCACGTTGTCCAATTCCACATTGTCCAATTCCATATTGTCCAATTCCCACATTTCCTAATCCACATATTCCCTCATATATTCCTCCGTATATTCCTTCATATTCTCCATTTTCTCAACTCACTAAATTCAATTCCCACATTGTCCAATTCCCATATTGTCCAATTCTATATTGTCCAATTCCCACATTGTCTAATTCTCACATTGTCCAATTCCTACATTGTCTAATTCCCATAGTGTCCAATTCCCACATTGTGAAATTTCCACATTTCCCAATTCCTACATTGTCTAATTCCAATATTGTCCAATTCCCACATTGTCCAATTTTCACATTTCCTAATCCACATATTCCCTCATATACTCCTCCGTATATTCCTTCATATTCTCCATTTTCTCAACTCACCAAACTCAATTCCCACATTGTCCAATTCCCACATTGTCCAATTCCTACATTGTCCAATGCCCATATTGTGTAATTTCCACATTCTCCAATTCCTACATTGTCCAATTCCCACATTCTCCAATTCCAATATTGTCCAATTCTAATATTGTCCAATTTCCACATTTCCTAATCCACATATTCCCTCATATATTCCTCCATATTCTCCATTGTCTCAATTCACCAAATCCGTAAATTTCCAAATTCCCCACTACTTCTCCTCAAATCCGTGAAACTCATTCAAAATCGAAAACACGAGGCACTCGAGATAAGACACTTCTAAAATACGATTTCTCGCCCGATAATCGCGCGATGACCTAACAGCTCGTCGCGTATTCGATATCAAACGTCGTACTTACGAACTTGTCGAGCAGATAGCTGGCTGGAAATATGAAAGGTATATACGTGATCATGTATATCATGCTGGTCATGTCCACCAAAAAACTGGTCACGCCATAATATGCCACCACGATGTTCGCGATGATGCTGTATTGGATCCATTGCATCGCGTTGCTGGAACTGTACAGCACGAAGATCATCAGGATTAGCCATCTTCGTTTGTAAACTTTTGTTTCGGCCTGGAACGTTATGATTAATGTTTTTGTTACCTAACTGTAGTTTATTAAATTTTTTTTGCCTGAATAATATTGTTTGTAACTTGATGATTCAGGGAGTTTTAAGGATTCAGATAGTTCAGGCTTTTGAAGTTTTTGGGTTCTGGGTTCTAATTAAATTCTGGGACTTAACAGTAGGACTTATGATGTCGAATTTAACACAATTTATAAAATTTCTGCTACCTGTGTTACCTCAAGTTCTGGAAATTTAAGGTGTCTAGGTAACCTTGAACACTGATATTCTAGGTACCTAGATAATCTTGAGTGCTCACATTTCTGGTATCTAGGTAACCTTGAGTGCTAACATTTCTGATACCTAGGTAACCTTGAGTGCTAACATTTCTGATACCTAGGTAACCTCGAGTGCTAACATTTCAGACACCTAGGTAACCATGAGTGCTAACATTTCTGGTACCTAGGTAACCTTGAGTGCTAACATTTCTCATACCTAGGTAACCTTAAGTGCTAACACTTGAGATACCTAGGTAACCTTGAGTGCTAACATTTCAGATACCTAGGCAACCCTCAGTTCTAACATTTCAGATACCTAGGTAACCTTGAGTGCTAACATTTCTCATACCTAAGTAACCTTGAGTGTTAACACTTGAGATACCTAGGTAACCTTGAGTGCTAACACTTGAGATACCTAGGTAACCTTGAGTGCTAACATTTCTAATACCTCGATAAGCTTGCGTGCTAACATTTCAGATACCTGGATAACCTTGAGTGCTAACATTTCTGATACCTAGGTAACCTTGAGTAACATTTCTGGTATCTAACGTACCTATAACAATGACTTGTGGTAAAATACCTTCATCATTAAAATTTCTAGTACCTAACTTTCAAGATCTTCTTAGATCCAATACCTAAGTTCTTTCATACTCATACTTTGCTACTTTAGTACCCTTTACAACCAAAGCTTAAACTTCCTTCGACAATAAATTTTCTCTCATCAAAATTCCCTTTGATGTAGATCTTACATTATCTGGATTGACTGATATTATAAATACCTTACTCTACATTACCCCAACATAAATTGCACCTAATCTAATTCACCCTCAAAGAAACCTATCTGCTTCCATATCTAAGAAATTGAACTTCACAACACAACAAAGAAACAGTTTTATTCTTCACAAGTTAACAAATACAGAAAGTTTGAAATTTATAATTTTCTCATTTCCGAATTCTGCACCCAGAAGGTATTAGTCACCTGAGTCGGTTGAACGCCACTTTCCATGGCCTTCACGTAGTCCGCCGTGTTTTTCACCATTTTCGCGTCTTGTCCTTGCTCCATAATTTACAAGAAAGCCGATTCACTCGAATCACTTATTAAATACCCCTGGTCGTTACCGCTGCCACTTCGACTTTCAATCTTTTATCAATACTCCGCTCGATTGTTCTTCGAATTTTAATCGAGCTGATCGCCTGTAAAAATACGAACAAAGAACGAACGGATTTGATTACACGTAACGACGTTGCTATCGATCAAGTACACCCAGTGTGGATGTTAATGAATTTGCCGGGTTTAGAGTACCAATTAGCGGCGAGCTTTTCTCTTGGCTTCGTTACTTGGACAACGAATTTCCAGATTAACGAGGAGAGATGAAGTAGGCTTCTGGACGAGTTGTCGCTTTTTTTAGACACGTACCACGAATAGGAAATCGACTTTCGGCTCTGGGATTAGGGTCTCTGCTGCGATGTTTTTTTAGTTGGATTTCTGTCTGGATGTAAATTAGAGGAACAATGAAAGTGTATTATATATTATATATTATAATGGGGTTAGATATCCACGCGTTAGATTTCCACGCATTAGATTTCCACGCATTAGATATCCACGCATTAGATTTCTACGCATTAGATATCCACGCATTAGATATCCACGCATTAGATTCCCACGCATTAGATTTCCACGCGTTAGTTATTTACTCGTCAGGTATCCACGCGTTAGATATTTTTACGCATAAGATTCCCACGCATTAGATTTCCACGCGTTAATTATTTACTCGTCAGGTATCCACGCGTTAGATATTTTTACGCATTAGATTCCCACGCATTAGATTTTCACGCGTTAGTTATTCACTCGTCAGGTATCCACGCGTTAGATATCTACGCGTTAGATATCTACGCGTTAGATATTTTTACACATTAGATTTCCACGCGTTAGATTTCGACTCATTAGATTTCCAGGCGTTAGTTTTTCACTCGCTAGATAGCCTCCCGTCAGGTATCCACGTGTTAGATATCTACGCGTTCCATATTTATAGGCATTAGATTTCCACGCGTTAGATTTCGACTCATTAAATTTCCACGCGTTAGTTATCCACTCGCTAGATACCTATCCGTCAGGTATCCACGCGTTATATATATTTATGCATTAGATTTCCACGCGTTAGATTTCAACTCAGTATATTTCCACGCGTTAGTTATTCACTCGTTAGATACCCACCCGTCAGGTATCCATGCGTTAGATATCTACGCGTTACATATTTATACGTATTAGATTTCCATGCGTTAGATTTCCACGCATTAGATTTCCACGCGTTAGATTTCAGCTCATTAAATTTCCACGCGTTAGATTTCAGCTCATTAAATTTCCACGCGTTAGTTATTCACTCGCTAGATACCCACCCGTCAGGTATCCACGCGTTAGATATCTATGCGTTACATATTTATACACATTAGATTTCCACGCATTAGATTTCCACGCGTTAGATACCCATACATTAGATTTCCACGCGTTAGTTGTTCACTGGTTAGATATCGACTCATCAGGTATTCACGGGTTAGATATTTATACGCATTATATTTCCACGAATTAGATTTGCACGCGTTAAATTTCCACGCATTAGATACCTACGCGTTAGATATCCACGCGTTAGATTTCCAGATTAACGAGAAGAGATGAAGTAGTCTTGTGACGAGTTGTCGCTTTTTTTAGACACGTACCACAAATAGGAAATCGTCTTTCGGCTCTGGGATTAGACTCTTTGTAGCGATGTTCTTTGCTTGGACTTCTGTCTAGATGTAAATTAGGTGAACAATGAAGGTATACACAATGGTATAGTACAATGAGAGGCAATATGTTATAATGTTTACTTCCATTCGTTAGCTGATTGCAATCAGTTGTCATTCTTTTGGACATAATTTTTTATCAAAAAACTTGAGTGTAACACTACAGAACTTATCAAAAAACTCGTCCATTCAACCACACAATATTTTCAGATTAGATTAAAAAAAGAGTGAATAATGTGACGTTAAAATGCTCAATGTAAAGTTCATGGAAAATTTCGTCAAGCATATACAAACAGATCAATACAGTGTTTGTGAATGAATAATCGATGAATTATTTATAAGCCCGTAATAAGTTTTTCTCTGTGGAATGTGTCATATAGTTCGTAACGATTGCGCAATCGGCGATTATCGATCGAGTCGAGAATAATTGACGATCGTGCGTTAATGAAAATCAAAGTGCAAATTCGTTCCGGACGAAATCGACGTTTTCCTTTGTGTTAATCCGGCCGTCGTTGAGGAGCTTATAAAGTACGATAAATTTTGACGATATCACAGATTCTTTTCATTTAATGAGCGATTTAATTGTCAATTAATTGCGATTTATTTCAAGCGTTATTCGCTGGAAATAATACATTGAGGATCGGCAGAAAATTTTGATAAAGATGATTAATGTTCTGGGAGATTATACTTTGTCCGTGTTATTTTACTTCATTTATAACGAGAAGTATTAAGCAGTAAAATTTTCTGATTCCAAGTTTCGAATTTTACTAGATTTTCTTTGTTTTTCAATTTAAAAGCGGGTAAATTTAATTTGTCGTTGCAAGTGTAATAGTTCTAGAGTTACAATGTTTCCTTTTCTATAAAATAAGTGTTGTTAAATAATATATTAGATTCCAGTAATAAGTATAGCAAGGTTCAATGTTATCTTTGGTTCACTTGCAGTCTTTACATATTTACAATGATTAATTTATTCATTTTTGCAAGGAAGTTCTAAGGTGGTCTCTTGTGTAAGTTAGAGATACTTGAATCCAGGGATATAAACTTGTGGTATGGGAATCTATACAGGGTGTCTCATAACTAGTGTAACTACTTCAATTAGGTGCTGGGGTTCGAGATTCTGAACAACTTTTCCCTTTGCAAAAATTCGCTCTGAAGCTTCGTTTTTGAATTATTAAGGAAAAACACGGACCAATCAGAGCGCGAGGATTACGCGCGCTCAGCCGCCATGCTCGAAGCTGTCTCGCGTCTGCGCACGCGTCCTCGCGCTCTGATTGGTCCGTGTTTTTCCTTAATAATTCAAAAACGAAGCTTCAAACTCCATTTTTGCAAAGGGAAATCTTGTTCAGAATCACGTCAGCTATCCCCCATTTCAGGGACCTACACTAGTTGTGAGACACCCTGTATAATTTACAGTGGTTTCAATACATTTGTTCATTTTTGAAAAGCAAGGCTCTGTGTTGATGTCATCTTTGGTTCACTTGGTGTCTTTATATAATTGCAATGGTGTTTTCAATAAATTTGTTCATTTTTGCAAAGGAAGTACAAAGGTGGTCTCTTGTGTAATGAACTTCCTATCATTTTTATATAATTGTAATTTATAGTGGTTTCAATACAGTTGTTTATTTTTGAGAAGCAAGGTTCTGTGTTGATGTTATGTTTGGTTCATTTGTAATCTTTATATATTTGCAATAGTGTTTTCAATAGATTTGTTCATCTTATAAAAGCAAGGTTGAGTATTGATGTCATGTTTGGTTCACTTGTAGTCTTTATACATTTGCAATAATGTTTTCAATAAATTTGTTCATTTTGTAAAAGCAAAGTTCAATGCTGATATCATCTGTGGTTCACTTATAGTCGTCTTTATACATTGTAATAATGTTTTCAGTAAATTTGTCCATTTTTTAAAAACAAGCTTCAATTAACTATTTGCAATGTTGAGACACTTGCACTATACATATAAAATTTTCAATATATTCGTTCATATTTTAAAAACAAGTTTCAGAGTTCATGTTATCCTTGATTCACTTGTAATCTTTATACATTTGCAATTATACATTTGTTTTCAATAAATCGATTCATTTTCAAAAAGTAAAAAAGTGTCTAAATTAAAAAAAAAATTAATCTTCATCCCCTTTGAAACGAAAGCGATATTTGCGTGAAAAAAACTTGCGAACCAATTTAATAAAGCGGGATTAAAAACCTAATAACAGAAGTTAAGTCATAACTCCAATATTTGTGCACGTGTTAAGCATAGTTGGAAACTTCCAGTTTCACCGGTGGATAAAATATATAATTACTGATAGTTTGACGTAGAAATGGCAGCTATCCTGGGGTTTGCGGATCGAAGATGTAACATGATCGAATATTTTATTACCGAGGGAGAACTGCTGTAAAAGCTTCCTGAGAACTTTCCTTCGAGAGGCTTGATCGATATTTCCCCGTTGAAAAAATAACGTCCCTGGCTTTAGGGATTAAACCACTTTTCTCGATTTGATCAGAATGAATAAACAGTGCAAGTTTAAATATTATAAATCACCAGGATATTATATTATCTTACAAGATAATGTCGTTACAAGGTAATATTCTTGCGAGATAATATGCTGGAAAAATTCGTGTTGAAAGAAAACAACCGCGAAAACAAAATAAATTGTTCAGACGCATCGGATAATATTGTTGAAGCTGTTCGAGTAATAAATGCGTCAGCGTTTTTACCTCTTTTTCTAAAGTTTGAAAGGTGTGCGTCAGACACCTGCGTGTGGACATTAAAAAGCTATAAACGTCGGGGCTTTTAAGCTAGCGCTGTGACGAATAACCAGGCAACTTTATAGGAAATCGATGGAAGCTCGATCGCGGATTCGACGCCAGTTTCATCTGGATTCCGATGTTTTAGGGTCAAGGATCATAGGATGTATCTGACGTGGACATCGAAACACCAGATTCTTCCTACTTCAACTTATTTACTTTCATTTATTCCCGATAACAGGAAAACCATCGACATGAATAACATGCGTCACATATTATACGGAGATCTCAAAGCGATTATGGAAATTTTTCGTCTAAGAAGAAACCGCGAAAATTGATACGCATAAAACCTTAACAAATTATTGAAAGATTTTAAATGAAAAATTATTTAAAAAATTATTAAATGATTAAATAAAAATGATTAAATAAAAATTATTAAACAAAAATTATTAAATAAAAATGATTAAATAAATTTTAAATTAATTTAATAATTTAATAAAAAGAAATAACTGATGGAGTCTTAAAGAAATTGAAAGAGGAAAAAAATAAAGAGGAAAAGGTTCATAAAAGCTTGCCGGACAGCAAAGAAATAATTGCAGAGAAATGTGAATGAATATAAATTTAAATCGGTTACGTCTGTCGATAAGACAAGATTGAAAGAAATTTTGAGATGCCCCAGCAGATTTTTCCTTTTACGAAATTAGAGAAAAGACTTGTTTTTGAGCAAGTTATCGAGGTTCAATGAAATCTGTAGAAAACAAAATACTCGACGGCGACTCTGTTGATCTTTATGCTACGAGACAACTACGAGATCGTTTGACGTATAACGTAATCGATGTTTTGAAAGCTAATCGTGATAAGAATGTGAAGGCAATACAACATTCCGGATGCTTCCAATCCCTATCACCCGATTATTTCGAGTTTAATCAGAGATATTCAGATATCGTACGAGTTACAATATCTCTATTAGCTCTTCTCGAACACCTCTGGTAATAAATAAAACATTTGGAGTTATTGAAAGTATTGGCATATGAAATTGCGAGATTCGAGCGTAGGTTCATTAATTTCGATTCGAAGAGTTAATTCCATTTTCCGACTACTTTACTTATTTGCAGAAATTTCACGCGAGCGATCCAATTACGTATGCATTATATATAGCTAGCCAATCTCAAAAGATAACTCGATTTACGAACCACTTTGCCGAAAGTCTGATTCGCGACCTCCACTATCTTCGAAACCTCCAATTTAGTAATTCAATAATTCACCAATAGCCTTTTGGCCTATTAATTACACGTAACTCCGAAACGTAACTCGATATTCCTATCACTTTATTCAAAATCTCATTCATCAACCTATATAACTCGACAGGAGAATGTTTGGTCATAAAACGCGAGAGTGGGTGATAATGCGAGTGGTGATACAAGGTGCGGAATGGTACGTGACGATATAGCGAGAGGTGATATAGAACGAGGGTCGACATAACGTGTGGTAACGAGTACAGAATACATGGTAATATTACGTATGGCGATATAACGCGTGGTAACTTGATGCATGGCGATATGACGCGTGGTAACTATATGCGTAGCGATATAACGCGTAGTAACTCGAAGGGTCGTGATATAACATGTAATACTACAGAATGCGTGGAATTCTTGCAAATGGCAACATAACGCGTGGTAACTCGATGCATGGCGATATAACGCATGGTAACTTGATGCGTAGCTATATAACGCGTGGTAATTCAAAGGATGGTAATATAACGTGTAGTACTACAAACTGTGTGAGTATTATACATTTGGCAATATATCGCGTGGTAATTTGGTGCGTGGCGATATAACGCGTAGTAACTCGAAGGGTCGTGATACAATGCGTGGAAGTATTACGCGTGGCAATATAACGTGAAGGAATTCCAAGCGTGGCAATATAACGCGTTGGGAATTCCAAGCGTGGCGATATAACGCGAGGAAATTCCAAGCGTGGCGATATAACGCGAGGAAATTCCAAGCGTGGCGATATAACGCGTGGTAACTTGGTGCGTGGCGATATAACGCGTGGTAACTTGGTGCGTGGCGATATAACGCGTGGTAACTTGGTGCGTGGCGATATAACGCGTGGTAACTTGGTGCGTGGCGATATAACGCGAGGAAATTCCAGGCGTGGCGATATAACGCATAGTAACTTGGTGCGTGGCGATATAACGCAAGGAAATTTCAAGCGTGGCGATATAACGCGTGGTAACTTGGTGCGTGGCGATATAACGCGTGGTAACTTGGTGCGTGGCGATATAACGCGTGGTAACTTGGTGCGTGGCGATATAACGCGAGGAAATTCCAAGCGTGGCGATATAACGCATGGTAACTTGGTGACTGGCGACATAACCCGTAGTAACTCGAAAGATGGTGATATAACATGTAATACTACAGAATGCACGGTAATTTTACGTGCGGCGATATAACGCGTGGTAACTTGATGCTTATCGATATAACGCGTGTTAACTTAATGCGAAGAGATGTAACGCGTGATAACTCGATACGTGATTATATAAAGTGTCGAAATCAGTACGTGAGGCGACACAGCGGGTGGTAATATAAATCGCGAGGTAGCTCGACGTGAGGCGATATAACGCACAGTAACTCCAATTATGATAATTCAATGCGTGACGGTATAACGCGTGATAATCCAATGTGTCGTGATGCAACGTATGGTACTGTGGAACGTGAGGCGATACAATTGACTCTCGTTATATCACCCCTAATGGTACCATAAGAACGATCTTTATCGATAAGTCTTCATAGTGTCCCATTCAGCGCTATAATACGGGAATGATATCAATTCACATTGCAAGTAAAAGTGGCAATATAAGTGTTCGCGCAACTCGATTTTCTCTCCACTTCACTCAAAATCTCATTTACGGAACTCGCTATTTTTCCCTCTCGCAACGACTCTACTCTCCAAGAGAAAAGCTCATCCAGAAAATAAAGTGCCATAAAAGAAAGTAAACTTACCTGAACGATGACGATCACGTCGATCGGTCGATCGATGAACGAGAGACAGGGGTCCCCCGATCGCGAAGCAGACGCTTCACCGTGTCTCATAAAGCGACGTTATCGTTCACTAACCCGCGAAGATCAGTAATTTCGCGCGATGAAAACGCGGCCTTCGAAACTATTTAGCCGAGTCCACGTGGCTGTCGACTACTCTTTGCGCCTTTCCAAAAAAGCTTCCCCGAATTCGCACCGGGTCAAAAATCGATGATCGATACGTTCGAGCCCTCGAACTTATCGATGGAAAGAGGGTGGGAGCATGCTCCGAAAATTTTCGCGCAAAAAAAAGAATCCGCCTCGCAACGACGAAACTTTTAGGTTTCTTCGAGGTTGTTCGACTGGTCGAATCGATTAATCGCGACTGGGACTGGATTCGTGGACGATGAAGGAGACGTTTGATAGATTCAGACAAGTAGGTTCTCTGTCATGGCTGGCTCGACAGCCGGTGCTACATCCGAGTCCACGGACCGCTGGACATTAACTAAATCCGATGGATTCGACGCGGCTCCTCCACCACCTACGTCCTTCGTTTGATATCACCAACTGGCATTCTCGCGCATGGTCCCGGACGCTCCATTGCTTCTGCGCGAGATCCCCGATGTTTCGAACACCTACATCGTGATAGCGACGCGATAACGACGCATCGTCTTCTTTCTATTGTTTCGACCACGCTTTTCTTTGCCTTTTACCAGATTTTACGATCGATTCGCTCCAAGGCCGATTTTTTCACCAAATTATGATACGGTCAAGTAGATTCATCATTCGAGTGACACAGGTGGAGACGTTCAGATATGAAAAATATCGGCGTTCACTGGTTTGCCACTTGTTCTTCAACCTTTTTGAACCTTGCACTTCTTCAAACTTTTTGAACATTGAAGGTCTTCAAACTTTTTGAATATTGAAGTTCTTGAACCTTTTTGAACCTTGAAGTTCTTCAAACTTTTTATACCTTCAAGTTCTTTAAGCTTTTTGAACATTGAAGTTCTTCAAACTTTTTGAACCTTCAAGTTCTTGAACGTTTTCGAACCTTCAAGTTCTTCAAACTTTTTGAACCTTCAAGTTCTTGAACGTTTTTGAACCTTCAAGTTCTTCAAACTTTTTGAACCTTCAAGTTCTTCAAACTTTTTGTACCTTCAAGTTCTTTAAGCTTTTTGAACATTGAAGTTCTTCAAACTCTTTGAACCTTGAAGTTCTTTAAACTTTTTGAACATTGAAGTTCTTCGAACATTTTGAACCTTCAAGTTCTTGAATGTTTTTGAACCTTGAAGTTCTTCAAACTTTTTGAACCTTCAAGTTCTTCAAACTTTTTATACCTTCAAGTTCTTTAAGCTTTTTGAACATTGAAGTTCTTCAAACTCTTTGAACCTTGAAGTTCTTTAAACTTTTTGAACATTGAAGTTCTTCGAACTTTTTGAACCTTCAAGTTCCTCAAACTTTTTAAACCTTCAAGTTCTTTAAGCTTTTTGAACATTGAAGTTCTTCAAACTCTTTGAATCTTGAAGTTCTTGAACCTTTTTGAATATTGAAGTTCTTCAAACTTTATGAACCTTCAAATTGTTCAAACTCTTTGAACCTTGAAGTTCTTCAAACTTTATGAACCTTCAAGTTCTTCAAACTTTATGAACCTTCAAGTTCTTCAAACTCTTTGAACCTTCAAGTTCTTCAAACTTTATAAACCTTCAAGTTCTTCAAACTCTTTGAACCTTGAAGTTCTTCAAACTTTATGGACCTTGAAGTTCTTCAAACTCTTTGAACCTTGAAGTTCTTCAAAGTCTTTAAACCTTGGAGTTCTTCAAACTTTACGAACCTTCAAGTTCTTGAACCTTTTTGAACATTGAAGTTCTTGAACATTTTTGAACATTGAAGTTTTTCAAAGTCCTCAAACCTTGAAGTACTTGAAAACTTTTTGAACCATGAAGTTCTTCAAACTCTTTGAACGTTGAAGTTCTTAAAAATCTTTGAACCTTGAATTTCTTCAAACTCTTTGAAACTTGTGAAGTTCTTCAAACTCTTTGAACCTTGAAGTTCTGCAAAGTCTTTAAACCTTGAAGTACTTGAAACTTTTTGAACCTTCAAGTTCTTCAAACTCTTTGAATTTCTAAGTTCTTCAAACGTTATAAACCTTGAAATTCTTCAACCTTATTGAATCTTGAAGTTCTTCAACCTTACTGAACCTTGAAGTTCTTCAACCTTGAGAACTTCAACTTCGAAATAGTCTAACTTGAACCTCTAACAATTTCTCCCTAAAATAATGAACTTTAAGTTCAATTAAATTTAGAATGAATTTCAGCCCTAACACCCATTAAGAGTTAATTAAAATTCCTCGTTGACAATCGATCGCGTCAGGATAATGGCCCACTGACGTTTCTAAAGCGAGATAACCATGACATTGAAACACGTTGCGAACGTGTTGGAAATAGTAACCGTGAAAAGGAGAAAAAGTTCACGTTGCACGATACTGGTGGGTGAACGACGACGATACTGCACGACCTGTTGCAAGGCTATCGCAAAAGTAATGGAACTTTTTACATGCAAATCGTGCGGAATAACACGATCGTACACTATTTAAACAGTGTGATTTTTCACGATGCATCATCGAACGCGATCTAAAAATAGGGAGATGTCGTCCGTTGTTGATCCGAGCTTCGACGTTCGTTAATTTCATCGGTCACTGATTATTTCAGACGATGTACTCCCGTTCCATTCATCCGCGCTAATACATTACTGCTAACTGTGTGTTCTGGCAGGTGTGAAATAGAGTTAACGCGGAAAGACGACGATATAAATTCATGGAACGAATGGACGATGTAAATTGTGTATTTTAGGAAAAAATGTTGTAGAATTTGCTTTCAATATTTGCTTCATTTTAGGGGTATGATTTGAACAATTTTTCAGTTAACAAAACAATGTTATAGTCTAGGTTTGAATATGTATGGGGATTGAATCAATGGTTGGAGCTTTTTGAGTCATTAGAATTATCGGTTTCTCATTAGCATCCTTAATTACAAGATGATCCGACATTCCCCGGAATATACAGTTCGAACTGATCGAAAGTCGATAAGCTCACAAATCCTTAAAATCCTAAACTTCCGAAACTTCAAATCCCTAAATAAATGTCAGAAAAGAATGGAAGCACAACTCAAAACACTAATGACTCGAGTCATTAAAAATCTGGTTGAATTCGTGAAAGGTTAGTCGAAAGAAAAACTGGAAATGCATTGTTGATCATGTCGATCGACATTTCCTTTGTTCCGAAGAGAACGATTGAAACGATCAAGCGATTGCGTTAAATCCTACAAATAAGGTTTCGCAACCGATGCACTTCCCCTCTGGTGCTTAGAGTTATCGTTAATTTTTATCAGCGCCAGAATTTGTTAATAAAAAATAACACACGCAGAGTATATAAACGACAGGTATACAAACACGTGGTAGTCACTAACTGCACGATTCGTGCTCGGAGCGTGATACGAGCAAATAGGATATTCTCGGAATATCGTAGCCTAAGTCCTCGCAAATCCAATTTTACTGACTATGGATACGGTGTATCTCGTATCAGAGACTGTAAAATCGTTTTAATTGCTGTTGTTCGACGGTAAATATAATGAAAACTTGAAATTGAACGCGTCTTGGGCAGCCGAAGGCGTTTAATTAACGCGCTGAATGTCATAATAGATTCAGCGATGGCATGCCAGGATATTGCATGGATTATCGTTTACTCTCGTTACATTGTTATATTTACATAAATGTATGTAGAGAGTCAGCTAATTTTAAAGAAGCAAAATTTCTGCTTAGTAAGTTCAACAATGCTAATAAACAGTTTGGCAATATAACGAGAGAATGTTTTACTATTGACAGATGTATCTTTAGAATGCAGTGCTATATATTGCATTACAACACGTTGCACTGTTGTAAGTTACACTACTACGCGTTATATGGCTGGTCTTTGTATATTACCAGCGCGTTATATCGCCATGCGTGGAACTTCTGGCATGTTATATCCCCACGCATGGAATTTCCAGCGCATTATATCCCCATGCGTGGAAATTCCAGCGCGTTATATCACCACGTGCTATATCGCCATGCGTGGAATTTCTAGCGCGTTGTATCACCAAGTGCTATATCGCCATGCGTGGAATTTCCAGCGTGTAATATCGCTACGCGTGGAATTTCCATCGCGTTATATCGCCACGCGTGAAATTTCCAGCGCGCTATATCACCACGTACTATATCGCCATGCGTGGAATTTCCAGCGCGTTATATCACCACGTGCTATATCGCCATGCGTGGAATTTCCATCGCGTTATATCGCCACGCGTGGAATTTCCAGCGTGTTATATCGCCACGCGTGAGATTTCCAGCGTGTTATATCGCCACGCGTGAGATTTCCAGCGCGTTACATCGCCACGCGTGGAATTTCCATCACGTTATATCGCCACGCATGGAATTTCCATCGCGTTATATCGCCACGCGTGGAATTTCCAGCGCGTTATATCGCCACGCGTGGAATTTCCAGCGCGTTATATCGCTATGCGTGGAATTTCCAGCGCATTATATTGCCACGCGTGAAATTTCCAGCGCGTTATATTGCCACGCGTGGAATTTCCAGCGCATTATATCGCCATGCGTGGAATTTCCATCGCGCTATATCGCCACACTTGGTATTTCCAGCGCATTATATCGCCACGCATGGAATTTCCATCGCGTTATATCGCCACGTGTGGAATTTCCAGCGCGTTATATCGCCATGCGTGGAATTTCCAGCGCGTTATATCGCCATGCGTAAAATTTCCAGCGCGTTATATCGCCATGCGTGAAATTTCCAGCGCGTTATATGGCCACGCATTGAATTTTCAGCGCATTATATCGCCACTCGCTATATCGCCATGAGTTCCATTTCCACGCGTTATATCGCTGCCTGTTGCATTATCATGCGTTATATTGCATGTTTCCCTGTACCAAGCGATACTATTATATTACATTTGATTTATCAGTCGTAATGACCTACTCAGCGAACGTGCCAAAGTGTCTGACACAATAGTTGTTTCTAGAAGCCCAGATAAGCACGTAGCCCACACATAATATTCCACTAGATCATGTCTATTTACATACCTCTCGACCAAAACATATAGTCAGCCTTATCACCGTCTGCTCTATGGAATTTTGATTTCGTTACAAATCGAAGTTATATCATCGATGCGATAACAAGCAAAAAAATAAATCATCGAATGTCCGGAGACCTAGTTAACTTCGTGAATCTCGAGTACATACAGATATTACTTTAACGATAGTTCAAAAATTATCGAATTGTCATTTTCATTGAATTTTTGTGCGAATTATTTAGTTTAACAATGTATCGACCAACGCGACAACGATAAATATTGTCGCAAGGAGTTTAAACAATTATTAGAGTTCGATTGGACTCGCTAAACGAGAAACCAAACATCAGTGGCGTGAGATAAAACGTGTCATTGGTGAGATATTTAATGGCGATCAAGTATTATCTATATTATCCTACGTGCCGTTAAGTTATGCAACGTTTAGCCGTCTACGTGAATCCTGCGTACAACACGTCCCATAAATATTAATCGTTAAGATAATTTCCATAGAAGATCCATCGTTTATCTAACGTAGCATTGTTCAGCGAGCAATTGAAGCTGCATCTTCCTTGTTTGCACAGTGCACCAAGTGTTGTTATATTATACTCAATATTTTGTAGAACAATCAGATCTTTCCTGCGATATAAGGCCATGTATATAAGGTCCTGCGATATAGTGATGATGTACACTGTTGATGTATATGTTGATTTATAATTTGACAATTTATAGTGTGGTTTATACTGTAATCTACACGTGTCACGTATATACATGGAACTTATGACCATGTTACGCGTGGCGATACAACGCGCTGGGAATTCCACGCGTGGCGATATAACGCGCTGGAAATTTCAAGCTTGGTGATATAACGCGCTTGGAATTCCACGCGTGGCGATATAACGCGATGGAAATTCCATGCGTGGCGATATAACGCGCTGGAAATTCCAAGCTTGGCGATATAACGAGCTGAGAATTCCACGCGTGGCGATATAACGCTCTGGGAATTCCAGGCGTGGCGATATAACGCGCTGGAAATTCCAAGCGTGGCGATATAACGCGCTGGAAATTCCACGCGTGGCGATATAACGCGATGGAAATTCCAAGCGTGGTGATACTACGTGCTGGGAATTCCACGCGTGGCGAAATAACGCGCTGGGAATTCCACGCGTGGCGATATAACGCGCTGGAAATTCCAAGCGTGGCGATATAACGCGCTGGGAATTCCACGCGTGGCGATATAACGCGCTGGGAATTCCACGCGTGGCGATATAACGCGCTGAAAATTCCAAGCGTGGCAATATAACGCGCTGGGAATTCCACGCGTGGCGATATAACGCGCTGGGAATTCCACGCATGGCGATATAACGCGATGGAAATTCCCAGCGTGGCGATATAACGAGCTGGGAATTCCACGCGTGGCGATATAGCACGTGGTGATATAACGCGCTGGGAATTCCACGCACGGCAATATAAGGCACTGGAAATTCCACGCATGGCGATATAACGCGCTGGAAGTTCCACACGTGCCGATATAACGCGCTGGAAATTCCCAGCGTGGTGATATAACGCGCTGAAAATTCCCAGCATGGTAATATAACGCGCTGGAAGTTCCACGCATGGCGATATAACGCGCTGGAAGTTCCACGCATGGCGATATAACGCGCTGGAAGTTCCACGCGTAGCAATATAACGCGCTGGAAGTTCCACACGTGCCGATATAACGCGCTGGAAATTCCCAGCGTGGTGATATAACGCGCTGAAAATTCCCAGCATGGTAATATAACGCGCTGGAAGTTCCACGCATGGCGATATAACGCGCTGGAAGTTCCACGCATGGCGATATAACGCGCTGGAAGTTCCACGCGTAGCAATATAACGCGCTGGAAGTTCCACACGTGTCGATATAACGCGATGTAAATTCCACGCGTGGCGACGTATCTAACTCGTGATACATCTGTCAGTACTCTGTCAATCAATTATTACAGTACACTAATTAAATTGTCACTTGATTATAAGATCATCAGTTACCAATTGATTATAAGATTTCGAAATCTCTGAATTTGAAAGTATGGTTCAATACTTGTGGTGTTATTTGTCGAATTGTGCTACACTAAAATAGCATCAGTGTACACACAGACGTGTGTGAAAGTGGCAATATAATTAGAGTTTATCAAATATTGAACCACCCGTCTCGCCAAGTAAAAAGTTAAGTACCTATTTACTCAAAAGTGTGAAATCTTCCACAAGTCCTTCCTCAAACCATAAGTTTATTTGTGACAGAGTGACCCTAACTTAAAGGTTAGTAATAGCTGAGTGATCTAGTTTCGTGTATCAAAATATGCAAAAGTTTCCTCAAAGATTAGCAATGTAGTTGTCAGAATGATAAAAGCAATCGAGTTCTGATCACTATTGCAATTTATCTAATCGAGGATGGTAATAAATAGAAAAGAATTCATACCTTAGATAGTACCCGATGAGAGCGTTGATTGGGGGAGAGAAGAACATTCGATTCTTCTGGAAGATTTACGATTTCGTTCATGATCGATAATCAGATTGTCAAAAACGATTTTCGATAGCACCCTTCTCGATAACGTTCTCGAATTCTCGCGACGGAAATCACTGGTCGAACACCGACGACGTTCTAGACACGAATAACGGAGGCCACGACTGTTAATCACAGCTGTTGAAACAACTCCGAGTTCCGTGCAGATTCATCAGGTCCCCTATCGTTACAAAACACGTTTCCTCCGATCATTCGATCGCGATTACATCTACGTATATTGCTGAGAATCGACACGAGCCGAGTCGCGATCGAACTGGAATATTAATTTTACTAACGGAAGCTGTGTTTGTGCGGTCGCGGAAAACACGCGCGGCCCAACTGATGCCAGCTTAAGATTATGTATTTGATTAGCGCAGAACTGTAGCGCTATATCGGGACGGTGACGAATTCCTATGCATTCGAGCTTTTATCAGCCGATGCGCATTTTTTTTATAACTTGAACTATCCGTTACTTGCTCGGTGCGGTCGAGACAAGATGGCGGACTTATAGGGTGTCTGAAAGTCAACGCTATAGTGACATGAAGGATTTTATTCTGCATAATAAACATTACAGACTTTTGTTGACAGCTTTTTTGTAAACACCCTGGAAGTTCCATGAGTGGCGATATAACGCGATGGGAATTCGACGCGTGGCGATATAACGCGATGGAAATTCCACGCGTGGCGAAATAACGCGCTGGAAATTCCACGCGTGGCGATATAACGCGCTGGAAATTCCACGCGTGGCGATATAACGCGCTGGAAGGTCCACGCGTGGCGATATAACGCGCTAGAAATTGCACGCGTGGTGATATAACGCGATGGAAGTTCCACGCGTGGCGATATAACGCGATGGAATTCCACGCGTGGCGATATAACGCGATGGAAATTCCACGCGTGGCGATATAATGCGATGGAAAATCCACGCGTGGCGATATAACGCGCTGAAAATTCCACGCGTGGCGATATAACGCGCTGGAAGGTCCACGCGTGGCGATATAACGCGCTAGAAATTGCACGCGTGGTGATATAACGCGATGGAAGTTCCACGCGTGGCGATATAACGCGATGGAATTCCACGCGTGGCGATATAACGCGAGGGAAAATCCACGCGTGGCGATGTAACGCGCAAGGAATTCCACGCGTGGCGATATAACGCGATGGAAAATCTACGCGTGGCGATATAACGCGATGGAAATTCCACGCGTGGCGATATAACGCGATGGAATTCCACGCGTGGCGATATAACGCGATTGAAATTCCACGCGTGGCGATATAACGCGATGGAAGTTCCACGCGTGGCGATATAACGCGCAAGGAATTCCACGCGTGGCGATATAACGCGATGGAATTCCACGCGTGGCGATATAACGCGATAGAAATTCCACGCGTGGCGATATAACGCGATGGAAATTCCACGCGTGGCGATATAACGCGATGGAATTCCACGCGTGGCGATATAACGCGAGGGAAAATCCATGCGTGGCGATGTAACGCGCAGAGAATTCCACGCGTGGCGATATAACGCGCTGGAAGGTCCACGCGTGGCGATATAACGCGATGGAATTCCACGCGTGGCGATATAACGCAATGGAAATCCTACGCGTGGTGATATAACGCGCTGGAAATTCCACGCGTGGCAATATAACGCGATGGAAATTCCACGCGTGGCGATACAACATGATGAGAGAGATATGTAGATTTAACATTTTGTTACCACACTTTTGATGTTACTTCAAATATTCAATTTGTTACAATCCTAAAGTTTCCAATTTCTAAAACTGAATTAAACAAAACTAAAACTAAAATTAAACAAATGACATGGATGGCCCAGCTGTTCGAATTGTTCGGAAACTAAAGAACATTCATAGACAAGTTGAATCGAGGATATAATTTATCGGACTAGTTCTGAAATTAATCTACCATCGCTTTTTGGTCAGTGATTACCGACAGCGTTAGTCAGACGCGCCTTAACGATAGGCAACCAGGCGCACGGTCTCAACTTGTATCTGCCAGCCGCAGGTGCAGTCGGAGAATCTGGAATTATCTTCGACTCGATAAAAGCAGGAACCTTTTACACAAATTGTCAACTCTGTTCCAAAATTCTATTTTCATAACCACAGTTTGCAAGTATTACAAAACTTTTCGTATTTGAAAAGAGAAATTATATAGAGGATAACAGCAACAAGGTTGAAAAAAGGTAAATAATTTGTTAATACTGTAACGTGTTAGACTTTTTATCCCGCGAAATTTTGTATGATATTTTAAGTTTCTATTTAATTTGTGAACGTCGTAAACAGAAACAATGACGGTGAAGTCTCGGATAAAATGTTATATAACGAACAGTGGTTTTTTCCTCGCTTCTGTCGATTTCTCAGGAAACGTCACGATTTTAATTCGAATCCGCAAAATGAAACTATAATACCGTGCACTTCGTATTAACACCGGTTCTTTTTCCAATGGAATCTAATTAAAACACTTTCTCTGTGAACGAAATGTCTATTCTTTATGGATGAGAAACTAAGAAGTTGCGTCTTCATCCTCTTCAATTATTCTTTTCGCAGCAGAAAAATATTTCTTACAACTAGGTTATCTAATTTCAGATACACATAATTTCCACTTAAATTTCTGTCTTTGCTCGCACGTAAATTGTACCTACATTTCTTAACGCGTTTCCTATTCAAATTACAGTAGACTCTCGTTACTTTGCAAACAAGGAAGTTGTAATAACGGGAACTCATGAAATTTATGATATAGACAGAGTTGTTTACCGCGGCTGTACAAGTAAGAATTGTAGCGTGTGGCGAAATAACGTGTGATAAACATAAAGGCGACAACGTTACAGGTAACGAGTTGTACCGGTGGCGATATAACTCGTGGTAAATCTACGGGGTGTTGATATAACGTGAATCGAAATACTCGACAGGTCATATAGCGCGAGGTAAATATAACTCATGACGATGTTATGCGTGGCGATATAACGCGCTGGAAGTTCCACGCGTGGCGATATAACGCGCTAGGAATTCCACGCGTGGCGATATAACGCGATGAAATTCCACGCGTGGCGATATAACGCGATAGAAATTTCACGCGTGGCGATATAACGCGATGGAAATTCCACGCGTGGCGATATAACGCGCTGGAAGGTCCACGCGTGGCGATATAACGCGATGGAAATTCCACGCGTTGTGATGTAACGCGATCGAAATTCCACGCGTGGCGATATAACGCGCTGGAAATTCCACGCGTGCTGATATAACGCGATCGAAATTCCACGCGTGGCGATATAACGCGATGGAAGTTCCACGCGTGGCGATATAACGCGCTGGAAGGTCCACGCGTGGCGATATAACGCGATGGAAATTCCACGCGTGGCGATATAACGCGCTGGGAATTCCACGCATGGCGATATAACGCGCTGGGAATTCCACGCGTGGCGATATAACGCGATGGAAATTCCACGCGCGGCGATATAACGCGCTGGAAATTCCACGTGTGGCAATATAACGCGATTGAAATTCCATGCGTGGCAATATTGCGCGCTGGAAATTCCACGCGTGGCGATATAACGCGATCTAAATTCCACGCGTGGCAATATCACGCGCTGGAAATTCCACGCGTGGCTATATAACGCGATGAAAATTCCACGCGTGGCGATATAACGCGCTGGAATTTCCACGCGTGGCGATATAACGCGATAGAATTTCCACGCGAGTGATATAGCACCTGGCAATACAATAATAGTACTACATTTTCGATTTTCCTCTCAATATGTCATTCTCTACAAAAGCATGAACTATTTGACAGAGTAATAGAATTATGACACGTCACTCGAGATGCAGTTTCCTGCGAAAGAGGAGTTTAAGCCATGTCGAATGGTGAATTACGTCTGCAATGTGTACTCCTTGGTCGGTCATATTAAATGAAGTAACGACTTTTGCACTACGCGTAATAAACACGTTAGTACAGTAAGAGATGTTGAGGAGGTGCACGGCTGTGTCTACGAGGACCTTACCTTTGCTTCAGTTCAATCTTATCGCGCGGTCCGCTCACATCTCACCGCTGGATACACCAGTTACCGATTTAATAACGGTACGAAGAGCAAACGATTTTCGATCGTGAAAAGTGCGACATCGCACGGCGAGATCCAAAATTTCTTCGATCTCGCGAGATCAAATCTCCGCGGTTCTTTGGTGGTGTGGATCACTCGAGTATGACGCGTTGACACTTTGAATAGTTTTCTCTGTGTCGTTCGATTGAACAAAATTTTAACTAAAGTGTTAAACAATAAAGATGTCTACAAAGATAGTGCGCGACAACGTTAATTGAAAAGTGGAAGAGATAAAGTTGCGAGTGATAAATTCGCTGACATTGGCCTTCGTTTAATTAGCCGCTTTGCAAACAGAAAGCAATTCCAAAATGGCACTGGTCATTTTTGCCTCCATTCTTAAATTACTTTGAATTGCGAGTCACTTAATGTGATACTTAAACGCAGAAATTAGCGAAGAAGATAGAAACATTGTATTCGACTAACTGGTTCTGACAACCGATCATGAAAACTGCGACGAGGACAAAAGTTAGTGTCACGAGTTCCGCCGAGAAACTTCGTATGCTAATAGAAAGTTAGAATGAATACAAATTAAAAATCCGGTAGAACATCGAGGAGCATCTCGGAAGCAACCGTTTTCTCCATCGAGTCCAAATTCGATTTACCGCCTTATCGACCGTATATCTGATAACTGGAACACGCATCGTATCGTACAGCGCGATTAAACATCCCAGAATCAGTCAACAGAGCCAGTATCTTGACAGCGCTTGCTCAAAGCCGATCGAATGTTTATTCCGTGAAATAGAAATTCTCAAGTTTTCTTCTTAACAATATTTCAATCCACTCGCCGAAAGAAAAATGGACTTCGAAAAAGGACTCCACAGTTTCTAACACCGTTACCATCTTTATTGCCGGGGAGACGAAAGTTGTTGAAGCGATTAGAATCGAGTAGAAAAAGTTGTCCAGCGAGTCGAAGAAATGTTCGGGTCACCTGGTATGAACCTGATGGCGGCTGGGGTCGCATCCGCGATCTGCATTCTGATCTTCAGCAACATCCTGAAGGGGTAAGTCGAAAGACAAATTTTTACTCGAAACAGATTCTCGATTTGTTCACGGCCGATCAAAATCGTGGACAGAGGTTAGAAGTAGGTCGATCGAACAGACTCGAATATTAATTTCGATCGATTTTCTTGGTCCCTGGACGCTCTGTTTAACGTTTGCTCCATTTACTACAAACCAGTCGAGTTTCTTCAGCTTCGCAGAGGAGAAAAAAATGTTCACTTTCGAGCCTTGAAGATATCGCGCACAGCCGCTAATGGCGCGTGACGTAGTCGGACACATGCTTCGTTTGTTTGTGATACGCTTTGAACGGTCTCTAGGCTTTTCTTCGTGTGTTCTCGGCGTTCTTACTGCATTAAAAGATTCTGTGGTTGCGCTGGTAAAATTTAGAAATCGAGTTTAATCACCGTGACGGTTTAATTCGATCACTAGTTTTTATGTACCATATTCTTGACAAAGTTATAAGCATCCGGATATATTATCGACGATTTGATCGATGGTTCACTGGTTTCAACCTTTCTGTAATGACTGATAATAATTTTTTAATTCTATTTTAACGCGTGGAGTAGCGCGGGTGGCAATATAACAGGTGGATTACCATATATTGCGATGTAACGTGGACATGTCACTTGTGGCAATATAACGCGTGAAAATACCGCCCGTGGTAGTATAATGCTTAGGAATACTGTTGCAATATAACGAGAGTACTGTGCATGGCAATATAATGCGAAGGAACTCCAGGAGTGATAATATAACTTGAAGGCACACCGTGGGTGGCAATATAACGTGAAGAAACACCACGTGTGCAATATAACGTGAGGAAACTTCACGCGTGGCAATATATCGCGAAGAAACTAGGCGTGGTGTTATAACGTGAAGAAACAGCGCTCGTGGCAATATAACGTGAAGAAACACCACGCGTGGCAATATAACGTAAAGTAACACCACGCATGGCAATATAACACGAAGAAACACTAGGCGTGGCAATATAACGTGAAGAAACACCACACGTGGCAATATAACGTGAAGAAACATCTCGCGTGGCAATATAACGTGAAGAAACACCACGCGTGGCAATATAACGTGAAGAAACATCTCGCGTGGCAATATAACGTGAAGAAACACCACGCGTGGTAATATAACGTGAAGAAACTCCATGCGTGGCAATATAACATGAAGAAACACCACTCATGGCAATATAACGTAAAGAAATACCATGCGTGGCAATATAACGTGAAGAAACATCTCGCGTGGCAATATAACGTGAAGAAACACCACGCGTGGCAATATAACGTGAAGAAACACCACTCGTGGCAATATAACGTGAAGAAACCCCACTCATGGCAATATAACGTGAAGAAACACCACTCGTGGCAATATAACGTGAAGAAACACCACACGTGGCAATACAACGCATGAGAATACCACATATGGCCATATAACGCGTGGTGAAGTAACACTTATTCGTTTGCCAGTATTACAGTATCTTTTATTCTGCCACAAACTTCGATGTCACCGAATTGAGGTTTCCAATTAAGAAAAGAAATATATGTATAGCTCTTTTTGCTTTAATTAGCTTCGGTAATTGCTATGTTGTGTACTGTAAACAACTAAAATTATAGAAAATAATACTTTGAAATACACAATTGTAATGAATTATCGATAACAACTCATGCGTATGCTTTCAAAAAGTTCCAAACACTAAGACTATGAAATAGTTCTAAAAATTTTGTTTTATTTTGTAGAGAGAAGTTTCTGAACTTATTACGACATATTTGTTATATAACCGAAATCAAGGACTTATTAGATTCTTTGCGCTCACGATAAATTTATGAAGAGAATTACGTCTACACGAAACGTACTTACATATTCATTAAGTTGCTTCTTACGTTAACACATGTTATACTATTTTTTTTTCATTAACGGAAAGTCTTCTAAGAAGGAAGAATAATTTCGAAATGTCCTTGATATCGTTCACGATTTTTCCCATGCTCTAAATTTTTTTCGTCACTTCCTTCGATTGTACATTCGAAACGGATGCACTCGGATAAGATCGTTTTGTGAATGCAAACCTGCAATAATTATATTATTCTTGTACGAAAAAACCTCGTTTCGCGAAAACCGAATACATATTCTGACAAATTAAAAGAAGTCAAATAGCACCGACAAGATTAATATAAGATAGCAAATAAGTAGCTTAAACCTGAATCAAACCAATCGTATCCTTAATAACTGGTACTTTAATGCGTCTTACCACAGATGTCCGTATCCACTGAGGCAGTTAACGCGTTAAAGTGTGCCGTACCACATACGGCCGATTTCACTGTGCCGGTCAATACAATTTTTCTACCTTGTTCAAACACAATTCGAAGAGAACATTTGCGTAGTACTTGCATTGTGTTTTACAGCCGCAGTACGTGACACGTTAAATTACCAAACAATTGCACGCAACTTTAGAACACACCTGGCGTGAAAGTGTTAACGATCCCGTCGGAATTTCAGCCTCTCTTCACAATATGAAACGAGGTTTTTCGAGTCCGTGGCCAAAGTAGTCCGGGCAAAGGCCTCAAGGAAGATTCTTTGGCCGTTATGACCCGCGAGCTATACGCGAACACAGCCACATTTTTGTGTATCTTTCGGTATACACAGCGACGAACAAGTGTTACTTACAGTTTCAACAAAAGATTTTACAATTCTCTTTCGAGACATCGCAACGTGACTGTTACTGCGCATTAGATTTTCATATATTACATCGCCGTACGTACACTTACTTATGTTATATGGGACTTTTTTGTTATATTGTCATGTGTGGTGGTTTAATGCGATATATTGCCACGCGTGGAATTTCCAGCGCGTTATATCGCCATGCGTGGAATTTCCAGTGCGTTATATTGCCACGTGCTATATCGACACGCGTGGAATTTCTAGCGCGTTAAATCGCCACGCGTGGAATTTCCAGCGCGTTATATCGCCACGCGTGCAATTTCCAACGCGTTATATCGCCATGCGTGCAATTTCCAGCGCGTTAAATCGCCACGCGTGGAATTTCCAGCGCGTTAAATCGCCACGCGTGGAATTTCCAGCGCGTTAAATCGCCACGCGTGGAATTTCCAGCGCGTTATATCGCCACGCGTGGAATTTCCAGCGCGTTATATCGCCACGCGTGCAATTTCCAGCGCGTTATATCGCCACGTGCTATATCGCCACGCGTGGAATTTCCAGCGCGTTAAATCGCCACGCGTGGAATTTCCAGAGCATTAAATCGCTACGCGTGCAATTTCCAGCGCGTTATAACGCCACGTGCTATATCGCTACGCGTGGAATTTCCAGCGCGTTATATCGCCACGTGGTATATCGCCACGCGTGGAATTTCCAGTGCGTTATATCGCCACGCGTGAAATTTCCAGCGCGTTATATCACCACGCGTGAAAGTTCCAATGCGTTATATCGCCACGTGCTATATCGCCACGCGTGGAATTTCCAGCGCATTATATCGCCACGCGTGGAATTTCCATCGCGTTATATCGCCACGTGTGGTTATATCGCCGCGCGTGAAATTTCTAACGCGTTATATCGGCACGCAAGAAGTTTCCAGTGTGTTATATCGCTTCATACTAATAAAAAAATAAGGTGAATACATTTTGCAACACCCAGTACATATTTGCGTGGCCGTGTTTATAAACGTAGATGTTCGTACGCGTGCAAAATATGTTCGTGTACGACGAACTTTGGTATGCAGGACTTGCTTTTATTTACTCCCTCTTGTTCTGACCAGTCTGACGAGTGTCGTTCGACATTCTCCTTTTTTACTTGGCCACTGAGTAAATTACGTTTCGGTGATTTCCCTCGAACACGGGGACGACGAAAAATCTGGCAAGAACGCGACACGAAACCGACCAAAATTCCTTCTTACAATATTGTGTCTAACATTTTCACGTCTAACGGTGTACAAAAATACGCTTTGCAAATTATACATCGGCATTGAAATTGTATTAAGGTATTCATAAAAATGTACTCACTGAATTATCGATACTTTTTTGAAGCATTTCAAGACACCACGACTTTAACCTTCTCCACAACTTCATAGCGTACTGATTATCCACTGTTTATTGTCGTAAACACTGTAACCGAACGACTATAAGCGTTTTCAAATAATAGATTCATATAAACAGACGCGCACATTTCGCTTCCGTTTTGTACAGCTTATCACAATATAGTTGTGCACTCAATGTGTACTGAACGATAAACTGGCTGAACACTTCGTTTGTTCATTAACTCAAATGAGCGATAATTATTAATCGAATATTCGATAACTCAATTGAAGGTTAAGTTCACGTTACAGTAGGAACTATGAATTTATTGACGCTTTCACTATAGAGTGGAAAACTAAATCGGAATTATCACGCGTTATATCACAACTTATGGTATAAGGTGTTATATCATTACATATGGTATAAGTTGTTATATCACCGCACGTGGTAGAATGCGTTGTGTCACCACACGTGTTATAGCTGCGTTATATTTTCACACCTTCGTATTTCCACGCGTTATATTGCCATATTTGAAATTTTTACGCGTTACATCGCCGCACTTGGAATTACATCGCGTTATATTGTCACGCGTAGTACTCCCACGCGTTATGTCGCCACGCTTGGAATTTCTACGCATTATATCGCCACGCTTGGAATTTCTACGCATTACATCGCCACGCTTGGAATTTCTACGTATTATATCGCCACGCGTAATACTTCCACGCATTATATCGCCACGCTTGGAATTCCCTCGCTTTATATCGCCACGCTTGGAATTCCCACGCGTTATATTGCCACGCTTTGAATTCCCGCGCGTTATATCGCCATGCTTGGAATTCCTACGCGTTATATCGCCACGCTTGGAATTTCTACGCATTATATCGCCACGCTTGGAATTCCCTCGCGTTATATCGCCACGCTTGGAATTCCCTCGCGTTATATCGCCACGCTTGGAATTCCCTCGCGTTATATCGCCACGCTTGGAATTCCCACGCGTTATATCGCCACGCTTGGAATTCCCTCGCGTTAGATTGCCACGCTTGGAATTTCTACGCGTTATATCGCCACGCTTGGACTTCCTTCGCGTTATATCGCCACGCTTGGAATTCCCTCGCGTTATATCACCACGCTTGGAATTTCTTCGCATTATATTACCACGCTTGGAATTCCTTCGCGTTATATTGCCACGCTTGGAATTTCTACGCGTTATATCGCCACGCTTGAAATTCCTACGCATTATATCGCCACGCTTGAAATTTCTACGCGTTATATTACCGTGCGTGGTACTCCCACCCGTCATATTGCCACGCGTAGTACTCCCACGCGTTATATTGCCAAACTTGCTATACCCACGCGTTATATCGCCACATTCGTTATATTGTGAGATGATATTACTACGCGCCATTCTCAAGTGTTATGTCATGTGAGATTTCTCGATCAAGCTGGTTACATTCCAGTATTACGTCTATTTCGTAATAATGTTACGTGTCGTTAATTTGCCAGCGTAAACTTTCGAATTTGCTGCGGGTGGCGATACGCGATTGCGTTTTGTCCAGACGTCGTTTTCAGGCTTTAACGGTACAGAACAGATCGATATCGGGACACTGTTTCGTGTCCTAGGGTCTAACGACCACGCATTGTTACGACGTAAGTGACCCAGATGAGAAAGTCATTTCTTAACGAACCCGGAGAAAGAGCCATCTTCGTCGAGTTCAGTTTCTCTCGATATGAAGCACGGCCGGAAATATCAATTGAACTATGATCTTCGACACTTTTTAATAACTCAGCCACGAGTATTTTCACTCGCTGAATTATTCAGCTGGATTACTCGCGACACGGTTTTGCTCGATTATTGAAGTTCGTGACATTGATTTTACCTGAACTCTGTCTAAAATTAGGTGGTCGCTCGAGGTCGCTGGAAATCACCCCCAATATTATTTGTCCGCCACATCGATTCGACTTTATTTCGAATATAAAAACATTTATTCTTACTTCTACATTAGTTCTTAAGTTATTTTGCCTCAGGTTATTATTTTACCGATTACGTTTCGATTATTCGCTCGAATCTCCGTTGTTTTATTATCATAAACTATAAATGTAATAATTCGCAAACTGAAGTTCATGATTTATCTTATAGATCAAATGATTAATAGTTTGCTTTTACCTCGATTTAATTGCAATTTCTTTACACAGTTATTATGGATTATGCAACGACGATTAAGAACCGCCAGAAAGCACGCGAAATTCAATGCAGTGATGTCGCGATAATTTGACGCACAGATGCCAACGCGGAAAATGCGTCGACGTATTATGAACGGAAGCAGGAATTTCTAGTACCGTTAATAATTATAGTGATGTGCATTCGATACACGTCGAACAGTCGTCAAGCTGGAATGACTACGTAAAAGTATATCTCAATAAGTACTACATTGTCCAACGTTAACAAAACTTGCGAATTTACAGATAAAACGTGCGTTATCAAAACCTATTTCACGCTAGATTATTTCTGAGAAAGACTAAATACCTTTTAGCGTAACCCAAAAACTGATACAATCAGATAACGTTAAGCCGGAAGATTCAACCTTGAAACAACCCAAGGGTTCATTGGAATTCACATTGTCAATCGCTTCGTCATTCCCTTAAACGTTTCCCGTATTACGCGGAGGAAGTGGAGGGTAACTGTTTTCTTACGCTCGAAAAATTTCAACGAACCGCCAGCAAAATGCGTCCGTAAAAGCTGCCATATTTCGTCCTGATCCGGCCGTCCATCTCGATGTTCCAGCAAAATTTTATGTCAGACCCGGAGGGGAAATAAACTCGTGTGATCGACAGAAACATGAGGGAAAAAATGGGTTGAACGCAAAAATATTCATCCGCGACCTCCCGTTAACTGCGGAATTCCATGCTTCTAATTAAAACTTTACCAGAATCCCAACGCGGTCAGCTGCTTAATGAGACTGAAATCACAACAATTAAGAAGGCGAATTTCTGGTAAATTTACAATCGAATGTATGGAATGGTCGAGTTGTACGAAATGATCTAATTCTAAGGAATACTGTGTCGGACTAAATTTCGTGGAACCGGAATTGGAGCTGAATCGTTTGAGGCTGGATTGCGTGAAATTGAATGGTGACAAATACAGATGCGTGGGAGCCCGTTACTGACTCGTCCTTTGACTGCGGAAGATGTACACCCCAATATACATACAGGGCGTTTCACAAGTAGTGTAACTCTCAGAATAGGTGGGGTTTGAGATTCTGAATAACTTTTCCCTTTGCAAAAATTCGATCTGAAGCTTCGTTTTTGAATTATTAAGGAAAAACACGGGGACCAATCAGAGAGCGCGCTCTGCCGCTGGGCGGAGCTATCTCGCGTCTGCGCACGGGCCTTGCGCTCTGATTGGCCCGCGTTTTTCCTTAATAATTCAAGAACGGAGCTTCGGATCGAATTTTTGCAAAGGGAAAAGTTATTCAGAATCTTGAACCCCGCCTATTCCGAGAGTTACACTAGTTGTGATGTACACTAGTTACACTATACTCTGTATAATCAGTAGACTGTATTTATACATACACCTGTAAAATTTTCTTTGGGTATGCAAGTTAGAGACCAAACATTGTAAGAAATTTTTCTTGGTTGATGTTACACATTTACTGTTCCATTGATCTGACATAACGTATCGTTCCAATACATCAACTGCAAACAGGCATCGGCAAGTGTCTCAATATTTCACAATCGCAAACATCTCGAATATAACGACATACGAGTGACATGCAAATACCCCTTATACATGATGATTTCAACTGTACCCTGCAGTCAAAGAAACACAAGATACAAGAAATAAGTCGGAAAAATTTCGAGGTCTCAGTTCTCCAAAGATACCAACACAATTTCTTGAACATAGAACAAGAACGTTCACCTTGCGTCACAGAGGCGATCAAACAGAAAATTTGATACAAAGAGAGCATTAAGTACGGAACGGTAGATCGAACAGGTGTGTCCACGTGTAACCTCGGCACGCACGTGAGGTCAACGTCGGTTCGTGAATCCGTGGCCGGAAGCTTGTATGCGGCTCACGCTTACTCATGCGTGGCTCGGCGGAACAGCATCGAGCTGAGAGAAGGCGAGTCGAGCAGGTGGGACGAGGACGAAAGGAAAAGATGTCGTTGAAACCGAACAGATCGGCATTGGGATGCACGAGCCGGGCCACGGGTGTCGTTAATGGCAAAACGTCGTTACACAATGGTCGACGTATCAAACCATATTAAACAATAGCCATGGCTAGTGTGTAGGGGGACCGGAAGCAGAGGAGGAACCGTACGGGGAGCCGAACAACGGCTACCTCATTGTCGAGATGTTTCGTGTCGCGGATAGTCAGTTCGTCGGTGTGTTTTGCCTCTATTGATTTCGCTTTTCGAGGAAAGCTTTTCGGATATCTTTAAAGAGTAGATACAAACGTATCAGACACGCGGAAACTTTTGCTATTCACCCTCGAGATAGGGGTTGAAAGTGTTTCGAGTGGGCTTGAGAATACTGGTGTAAGATTATTGTATAAGATTATTGTGCTTGGATTATTTTGGCGCGATTAGCGGGCTGCTTCATGAAATCCGGCGAGGCGAAGCGGCTGATCAAAATTTTCTTCCTGCGGACTGTCCTCTGTCGAAGGAAGCGGGAGAGACGGTAAGAAATTACAAAGCCGAAAAAATAAATTCTAATGAACAAATTAATGAGCAATGTGTGTTGCAAATTGGAATAAATAAACTTTGTTAGTCATTTCATTAAAATAAGTGAAATTATTGTACATAGTAATTGCACCGTTTTGTAATTACACACTGTGACACGCAGAAACATTGTAATCGCATTGCATTTTAATTACAACGCACTGTAATTGCATTATATTGCCACGCGTTATATCGCCGACACGTTGTACTATAAGTGCGTTATATTGTCATGCATTGCATCACAGGCGCGATGTACTATCAGTGCAATATATTGCCTCGCATTATATTGCCACGCGTTATATTGCCGACACGTTGTACTGTCAATGCGTTATTTCGCAACGCATTGCATAGCGGTGCGTTGTGCTATCGACGCCTTATATCGCCACGCGCTATATCGCCACGCGCTATATTGCCACGCGTTACATCGCCGATACGTTGTACTATCAATGCGTTATTTCGCAACGCATTGCATAACGGAGCGTTGTGCTATGGGTGCGTTATATCACCACGCGTTATATTGCCACGCGTTAGATCGCTAACACGTTGTACTATCAATGCGTTATATTGTCGTACATTGTATTACCGGTGCGTTGTACTATCAGCGCGTTATATCGTCTCGCGTTATATTCCCACGCGTTATATCGCCACGCGTTATATTGCCACGTGTTACATCACCGACACGTTGTACTATCAATGCGTTATTTCGCAACGCATTGCATAACGGAGCGTTGTGCTATGGGTGCGTTATATCACCACGCGTTATATTGCCACGCGTTAGAATGCTAACACGTTGTACTATCAATGCGTTATATTGTCGCACATTGTATTACCGGTGCGTTGTACTATCAGCGCATTATATCGTCTCGCGTTATATTGCCACGCGTTATATTGCCACGCGTTATATTGCCACACATTAGATCGCCGACGCGTTGTACTATCAATGCCGTCTATCGCAACGCATTGCATTGCGGAACGTTGTGCTATCAACGCTTTATATCGCCTCGCGTTATATCGCCACGCGTTATATTGCCACGTGTTAGATCGCCAACGTGTTATACTGTCATCGTATTGTATGGTCGTGTGTTTTATCGCCGGTACTCTGTACCATCAGCGCATTATATCACCTCGCGTTATATCGCCAAATTATATCGCAAAGGGTTACATCACATTGTATCGACAAATATTAAATTATTGTACCCCATCAGCAATATAACAAAAATTGACAGTATTGTATTATATTCTGCAGTATATTTTATCATAAATTATGCTATCATGCATACAGATTGCAATAAATAATGCGTTGAGACGTAATTACTGCATATTGTAATTACATCGTGCTGTGTCATATCGCCACTCGTTGCATAACCGCGTCTTCCTGTATTGTCAATCTGCAACTCTGCAATATGACGGGAGTATCCTGCAATATATCCTGTATTCGGAATATTTTCTCAAAAATGAATTAATAACCGTGTGAACGATAAATAGAAAGTAAAACTAGCAGGAGGAGTTATCGGGATGGAATTTGTGTAAGATTCAAACGGTTAATCCTGAACACGCCCGTACTTTCTATCGATCGTAAAAAGATCGAGGTTAACGGTTTTCCGTGATAGCAGCCTGCATCTCGGTAGAACGGTGTGTAAAATCCGATTCCTAATTTCATCGGTTCAACGAGCTCGCAACGTTAATTGCGGGTCGGGGCGAAAAATGGAAATGTTACGAGGAACATGTTAACCGTTAGAGTGGCGAAGATTGAACCGTTAAGACGTTTTTAAATTCCACGATTAATGTTTGGAGTTAACGGCGATGAATTGCAACTCTCTGCAATTTATCACGTTTGAGTAAGTAAGAAACATTACTCCAAAAAGCAGTGCTGTTTGCAGAATAGGTTTTCAACAATGGAAGAAATCAAGGTTGTTACTTTTCAAATTAAATATTCTACTTTCTTGACCCACAAATGTTTACCGAAAGGAATCGACAAGTCCGCAGAAAGTCTCGCAATATGTTGCAGAGGAAGTAGGTCAATAAATTGCAGATAATCGCCGTTGTCGTTAGCATCTTAATTCCGTCAAACGCCAACGCGAAAAATCAAATGATTTATTCCTACGTACGCGCACTTTCAACTTTCACAGAGAGTATTTCCATCTTTCCTTTCGTGATAAACCGACCGTAATTACACATTCAAAGTTGTCCCGTCGATCATTTTACGTATTTTGAAAGATCAAGGAACGCGAAGCGACGCTACCCCGAGTGCGTTGATTATGTAACAGAGACAGAAGAAATTACACGACCGTTATGTAACTGGATTACAGCAGCACGTGGGCTTATGAAACGTTGATAGGGACGTGTGCGTAGTAGGAAGTGTTCGATAGTGCAATCGGATTTCGTTCGATCTTTAATTTTATTTTCAAATTTAATTGCTTGTTCACTTTGATCAGATATGTTTTGGATACACTGTTTATACGCTCATTAGTTAGGGAAAAAATTATGGCCGATCCTTTCAAGATTATTTATTACAATCTGTATGCATGATAGCATAATTTATGATAAAATACACTGCAGTATATAACACAATACTGTCAAGTTTTGTTATATTGCTGATGGAGTACAATAATTTAATATTTGTCGATACAATGCGATCTTTGCGATATAATTTGGCGATATAACGCGAGGTGATATAATGCGCTGATGGTACAGAGTACCGGCAATAAAACACACAACCATACAATACGATGACAGTATAACACGTTGACGATCTAACACGTGGAAATATAACGCGTGGCGATATAAAGCAAGGCGATATAAAGCGTTGATAGCACAACGTTCCGCTATGCAATGCGTTGCGATAGAAGGCATTGATAGTACAACGCGTCGGCGATCTGATGCGTGGCAATATAACGCATGGCAATATAACGCGTGGCAATATAACGCGAGACGATTTAACGCGCTGATAGTACAACGCACCGGTAATACAATGTACGACAATATAACGCATTGATAGTACAACGTGTTAGCGATCTAACGCGTGGCAATATAACGCGTGGCGATATAACGCGAGGCGATATAAAGCGTTGATAGCACGACGTTCCGCTACGCAATGCGTTTTGATTGAAGGCATTGATAGTACAACGCGTCGGCGATCTAATGCGTGGCAATATAACGCATGGCAATATAACGCGTGGCAATATAACGCGAGACGATATAACGCGCTGTTAGTACAACGCACCGGTAATACAATGTGCGACAATATAACGTTTTGATAGTACAACGTGTTAGCGATCTAACGCGTGGCAATATAACGCGTGGCGATATAACGCGAGGCGATATAAAGCGTTGATAGCACGACGTTCCGCTATGCAATGCGTTTTGATTGAAGGCATTGATAGTACAACGCGTCGGCGATCTAATGCGTGGCAATATAACGCATGGCAATATAACGCGTGGCAATATAACGCGAGACGATATAACGCGCTGTTAGTACAACGCACCGGTAATACAATGTACGACAATATAACGCAATGATAGTACAACGTGTTAGCGATCTAACGCGTGGCAATATAACGCGTGGTGATATAACGCACCTATAGCACAACGCTCCGTTATGCAATGCGTTGCGAAATAACGCATTGATAGTACGACGTGTCGGCGATGTAACACGTGGCAATATAACGCGTGGCGATATAATGCGTAGCGATATAACGCACCCATAGCACAACGCTCCGTTATGCAATGCGTTGCGAAATAACGCATTGATAGTACGACGTGTCGGCGATGTAACACGTGGCAATATAACGCGTGGCAATATAACGCGAGGAGATATATCGCGCTGATAGTACAACGCGCCTGTGGTACAATACATGACAATATAACGCATTGATAATACAACGTGTGGGCGATATAACGCGCGGCAATATAACGCGAGGCAATATAACGCGCTGATAGTACACGCTCGTATTTTTCAATGAAAATAGTACCTACTATCTATAATTATAATACCAAAATATCCGAATTGTTCGTCACAAAATTATTTAGTGATAAAAAAAAGAATATTACCAAAACCACATCTCCATGTACGTCCAAAATAAAAGTTATAAATCAGAGTATCGAAAACGTCGAGCTACAAAGGAAATAAAATAAGGTCGAATAGCGCACCGGAATCGCAACGTCGACCAAAAGTTGCATGCTGAATTTACGACAACGTTAACGGCATCCAGCGACGGTGGATATCCAAATGGAAAGCGAGACGGATCAATTTCCGTAGGAACGGGACCTTGCTGAACACGTCGAGCATTATTATTTATTGCGAATGTCCGAGACTTAATTGGACCGTTCTCACGAGTCCAAGACACGCGATCATTCAACAAATGTCTCGTTGTTTTCGGGAACAGCAAAACACGACTGACTGACAAGGCGTTAATTAAATTCGAGTTGTGCCGCGGTTCGCTGGGACTTCTTTCGCGAGTGTAAACATCGATTGTCAGTCTATCGAATAATTAATTTATCGAGAAAGTAGAACCGCTGTTAGAAGCGATAATTTTCTGGCTATAAAAAGTCCATAGGATCCTTTTAATCGAGTCAATTTCTTCAGCACCGTTTCGCAACCACGATGTACAAATACCTTTCACGTGATACGCTCTTACGTATAATCTTCGCAGCTGTACGTGGGTACCAAAGGCATCGCCGATGACACTAATCACTCGAGGAGGCCTTCAGGGAAACCTACAGACAATGTCGCAATCGTCTGACCAAAACCCTACGGGTTAGAATCGATTGCGTATCTTGGAAATTCTCCAATTTAGCTGCCTGTGGTGTTTGGGTGTGTAAGCGTTCTCAAAATGGTATTAAACTCTGCATCACATATGGATCATGTGTCGGTGATTGATATGTGATGGACAGCTTGATAACAAGGTTCCATTAGATCCACTAGTATGTGGAAGCAGGTAGCAAATTTGAAAAGTCCTTATTAAAAGGAATTGATATGGGATGGGGCACCTTGATAGCAAGGTTCCATTAGATCCACTAGTATGTGGAAGTAGGTAGTAAATTTGAAAAGTCCTTATCCAAAGAAATTGATATGGGATGGGACACCTTGATAGCAAGGTTCCACTAGATCTACTAGTATGTGGAAGCAGGTAGTAAATTTGAAAAGTTCTTATTAATAGGAATTGATATGGGATTGTCCACCTTGATAGCAAGGTTCTACTAGATCCACCAGTATGTGGAAGCAGGTAGCAAATTTGAAAAGTTCTTATCCAAAGGAATTGATATGAGATGGGGCACCTTGATAGCAAGGTTCTACTAGATCCACCAGTATGTGGAAGTAGGTAGCAAATTTGAAAAGTCCTTATTAAAAGGAATTGATATGGGATTGTCCACCTTGATAGCAAAGTTCCACTAGATCTACCAGTACGTGGTAGTAAATTTGAAAAGTCCTCATCCAAAGGAAGCCCGATTTGGAATCCAAACGTTAAGTACGTTACATCACATCCAGCAACCGTAGCACATCCACCGCAACGTAACCGCAGTGTCTGAAGATCATCTCGAAGCCCAAAGCAGCGATGCGATATCGTCGCAGTGAAAGGTTGGTCCACGTAACAATCGCGTGGCGCTTTCGAAAATTACGTCACCTGAGACAAGAGAGCCGAGCGTTCGATTTGGCCGTATAACAACAAGGATCCGAGGGATCGGTTGGTCAATCCCGGTGGAGTCGTCGATCGCTCTGCTTTCCTACGGGCCCTCGTTCGCGAAACGGCTCGGTCGAAATCCAGTGAAAGTTCACGTTAATTGGCTTGTCCAGAGGTGCTCAACGCTGCCTCGGCACCGAAGAAACAGGCCGTGGACGAACTGGCATCTCCTACCATCGAGAGTTTTGCTCGTGTGCATAACGCGGAGTTTCCCCTCCAGCCAGACCACTGTCACTTTCGAACCGGCAGTCCGGCACAAAGGAGAACAGTATCCATGAAAATGGCTCATGGTACCAGTTGAGCCAAACATCCTACGAAACCATTGTCTCCTTCGTGTAGAGTCGCCCCGGTTTAGATCGTTATTCCGAAGTGCTTCGACGAGAACCTCTCGACGAGTTTCGAGAGAAACGCGAACTACTTCTGATGGATCTTCACAGTTTCTAGAAGTTTTTCCGAGGTACTTTTACGGTGCTCGTCGTAATTTAAGGTGGTTCAGGAAGAAACTTGGAGTAATTCGAAATGGAACGAGTGTGAGTGAAAGGATAAACAGGAGGCTTCTAAGATAAGAGGGGCGAATTCAATGATAAAACATGACAGCGATAGAGTCTACGACCGAAACAGTGGATCGATCATCGTATCAATTTATTTCATACTCTATAGATTTGAACATAGAGGATCGTGTACGACCGAAAAAGAATACTTGAAAAATAAAGACACGTGGGAAAACAAAGTGTAAGAAAAATCGCGACACTTGCCAAATAAAGAAGTGGTATGACAATCTAACGGATGACTATACAACGCAGTCTAAGTTGCAATACAACCTGTGGTCAAGCAGTGACATCACGTGTGACAACCTACCAAACTTGTGTAGTGTGGAAATTTAATTGTTTGTAATACAAGCGGCACTTAGTAATACGAGTGGAAATCCATTGCAAACCAATTCCCGGCAATAATAACCTGTGGCTATTTAAAGCGTGGCAATACAACGAGAGGAAACTTGAGGATCTGTAATCTGACGCGTAGTGATGCAACGTGTGGTAACACAACAACAGGAAATCGGACTCGTAGCGATACAACACGTGGTAATGCAACAACAGGAGATTTGAAGATCTGTAATCTGACACGTAGCGATACAACGCGTGGTAATTCAGCACGTAGTAATCTAACGTGACAATTTGGCGGACAGAAATCCAACGGGTGGTAACTGAACGCGTAATTATTCAACGCGTAGCAATCCAACGTGTGGTTATCTAACGCGTGATTATACGACGCGTGGCAATTTGACGCGAAGTAATCTAGCGTGTGACAATCTAACACGTGACAAGTAGCGCGTAGTAATCCTACGAGTGGTAATATAGCGCGTAGTAATTCGACGTGTGGTAATCCGACGCGTGATTATACAACGCGTAGTAATTCAACGAGTGGTAATCTAACGCGTGATTATACAACGCGTAGTAATTCCACGGGTGGCAATCTAACGAGTGATTATACAACGCGTAGTAATTCAACGAGTGGTAATCCAACGCGTGATTATACAACGCGTGGCAATTTAACGCGTAGTAATCCAACGTGTGGTAATCCAACGCGTAGTAATCCAACGTGTGGCAATCCAACGCGTAGTAATCCAACGTGTGGCAATCCAACGCGTAGTAATCCAACGTGTGGTAATCTAACGCGTAGTAATCCAACGTGTGGTAATCTAACGCGTAGTAATCCAACGTGTGGTAATCTAACGCGTGATTATACAACGCGTGGCAATCCAACGCGTAGTAATCCAACGTGTGGCAATCCAACGCGTAGTAATCCAACGCGAGGCAATCCAACGCGTAGTAATCCAACGTGTGGCAATCCAACTCGCAATAATCCAACGTGTGGCAATTCAACGCGTAGTAATCCAACGTGTGGCAATCCAACGCGTAGTAATCCAACGTGTGGCAATCCAACGCGTAGTAATCCAACGTGTGGTAATCCAACGCACAGCAACCCAACGTATAACAATCTTTGCAACTTTTTGCAATCACCATCGCCATTTACCGCAATATATCTAACGTTTGTGAGGACGTCAAGAGTGAAAAAGAAATCGAGATGTTGGCCTGCGTATCGAGCATCATCTCGACATTGTTGCTGGAAGGTGAGAAGGTGGTTCCGGGCCAAGAGAAGTACAACATGGCGACGTTTATGGTGCTCTTCTTGCTGATCACCATCGAAGTGGTCGTAGTGAAGGTGGTCACTTCGGATATGGAACGAGACGAGGACAGCCATTCCGGTTTGAGAGCTGCTGCCACTTTCTTCGATCGCGAGGATTGATCCTTGATCGTGCTGCATTCGAGTGGAGGCCTTAACATGGCGAAGATCGTAATCTTGCGGTTGTGGTATGACTCGTGGGACCAGTGATTAGAACTTGTGGATTTTTACTCTTTTTTTATTTCACTCTTTGTGATTTTTTTTTGGTGGGGGTAAGCAAAAGTTTCCGTCGCTTTTGTCGAAATATTTTATCTGCGTTAAAAATATTATTACAATGATAAGTTTTACTAAAACATTGATAGGTTTTAGGAACATGATTTTTATAGAAAAGTTCTTATTTTGTCGATGAATAGTTTTGATAAAAAATTACAATTTATGATATTTTTATTGACTAAAGGTGTCTTATTGCTTCAACAATTATTGAACACTAATGAGTACACAATAAATATGTTTATCGACTTCTGTTTCGACGTAAATTAAAGATACAGCCATGTCAATAGATACAAGATTTGATCAATTAAAAATATCTGTTAATTCGTATATAATAAATGGAAACTTGTGAATGCCCCTGTAATAAAAAATTCATCTTAAATTTAATCATCGAAAAACCTGAGAATGACCTGAGACAGACACACGCATCATCAATATTTATATCCATAGTGTTTGAATTATTAAACGCATAAATACATGTTCATCGTGTGAAAGGATTCCTTTTATCGCATATTTCGAATGCCTAAAACATTTTCGTCATCAAAACGGATTCAAAGTATTTTCCAGCAGTTGAAGTTCATGAATAATTGAGATGCAGTTCCTCGGTCGTTTTCGTAGCCTTTCCGACTAAGAATAATCGAACGAGAGTGAAAATTCCATTATGCGCCATTAAACGCACGACGAAAAGCACGGAATAATGAAGTAAACGTTTAATCGTGCTAAAAGCTCCCGTTTTACGTTCCACGTGGAGAATGTATATCGAAATTCGAGCCATCGAACTTGAATAATTAACGCACAGGTGCATCGTGTCAAGGATCCGCGACTAATTATCATTTGTGAAAATTAATATTCGATGTAATTGGAACGTGTTTCGTTTTCCAACGCAAACAATTATCCATAATTACTAATCCTCTCGCGACGTTTAAATGTCATTCTTTCGTCACAATCTCGTTATTATAAAATAAAAGAACAAATGAATTCGATACAGGATTCGAATTTCCGACCCGGTTACGATCATCGTCGCTGTCGTCGTCGGTTAAGCGTGAAAATATCGTAGGCTAGAAATTGCATAAACGTAAACGGTGTTGGAGGAAAGCAAGTTGGATTTAACGTATAAGAAAGCATTTCGAAAGTGTATTTGTTTGAGCCCGTTGTTACGCAAGAACGCGTTACACGCTACCGGTTACGCGTGCAAGCCACGAGGCGCCTAGCGTTTCGAGAGAAGCTAATTGCGACAGAATGCGAACGTAATCGATCGTAGACATCGATCGATCTGCGCGTATCCGAACCTGTGATTGAATCTGTAAATACACGATCGATAATAAACGAGGCATTTGCATATAACACTTTGACTCGATATTAATCCCTTGCCTTGTAACGTTAAGTCCGATTCGGAGTTCGCAATTTTATTACTTAATTATAATACTGGTAATGGAGTTGATGGCAAAAAATTTGTCGTATTTAAATCTTTCTTCCAATGTCGAATTGACGAATTATTAACAAAAAAAGATGGAAGCCAAGGTCTCTGTATGAATAGTTGATGCAGTGATATTCGATATGAATTAAGAAATGATAGAAAGGTGGATACAAATAATTGATAATCCGACGATACTAGGTAAAGAGTAGCAAATATTAATAGTATATAAAGGCTAACTAGCACATAGTAGTACTAGGTAACTAACAATCAGTACATAGCGAATGTGTGACGACACAACGTGGTAATATATCGAGTAGCAATTATAACTTGTGACGATGTAATGCGTGGCAATATAACACGGGGGTATTGAACTCATTACTGTTACAGTATACGGTGATATAATACGTGGGCATTAAACTCATTACTATTATACCATATGGCGATATAACGCGAGGCGATATAATACATGGAAGTGTAACGCGTAGCGATTCTGGCATACGGCGATATAATGCGAGGTAATGTAATGCGTGAAAATTTAATGCGCAGCGATTCCAGCATACGGCAATATAATGCGAGGTAATGTAACGCATGAGAATTTAATGCGTAGCGATTCCAGCATACGGTGATATAACGCGAGGCGATAGAATGCGTGAGAATTTAACGCGTAGCGTTCTAGCATACGGCGATATAACGCGAGGCGATACAATGCGTGAGAATTTAACGCGTAGCGATTCTAGCATACGGCAATATAATGCGAGGTAATGTAACGCATGAGAATTTAATACGTAGCGATTCCAGCATACGGCGATATAACACGAGGCGATAGAATGCGTGAGTATTTAACGCGTAGCGATTCTAGCATGCGGCAATATAATGCGAGGTAATGTAACGCGTTAGAATTTAATGCGTGACGATTCCAGCATACGGCAATATAATGCGAGGCAATGTAACGCGTGAGAATTTAATGCGTAGCGATTCTAGCATACGGCGATATAACGCGAGACAATGTAACGCGTTAGAATTTAATGTGTGACGATTTTAGCATACGGCGATATAACGTGGGGCGATACAATGCGTAAGAATTTAACGCGTAGCAATTCTAGAATACGGCAATATAATGCGAGGTAATACAATGCGTGGGAATTTAGAATGTAGTGATTAAAATGTATGGCAATACAAGACAAGGGAACTTAACATGTACCGATTATAGAATACGGCGATATAACGCGTGATTTTTAAATATAGGAATTCAATGCAATATATCGAATGACATAGCAAGAGATCATACATTAAATTCCAAGCGAACTTTCAATTTTAATAACAATGAATTTTATATCGCGTTGCAGGAAGCCAGGAAGCCAGAAAGAGAAGAAACAGATACCAGTGGATGAAAATCGCTGTTCCTGTTGTTTGAGGCCATTTTTGCTAGAACGTGGAGTCCGTTGCAGCGATTGCGGTGGAAGATCCTGCAGGAAAGGCTGTTCTCGTTGGGACACGTCGGATAACGCGTGGCATTGTCTATTTTGCCATCAACAAAGGTTCTCACGACGATACTAGTCCATTGCACAAGTTTGCACCGAGAGCTACTTAATTCATCGAAATTAGATCTCTTTAGAATGCTTAATGAATTTACGCGATAAGTTACTTCATCTCGTAGAATGAACCATTCTTTCATTAATTATTTTTCGCTAGATACTGGCTGAGGAAGAACGGACTCGAGGATTACCGTGGATCGATCGCGGCTGATCTGCGACGATACTTCAGTACGGCAAAATCACAAGTTTACGCGACAGGTTTGTTCACTCGTCATTAAGTATACGGAGAAAAAAGGGTTTAGTTCGAAAATTCTTTGGCGTAGATTTTTGCGCTAGAAGTTGAAAACAAACGATGACATCATCTTTCTCGGAACTAGACAATACTCGCACGTCCAAATGAATCATTTTACACAGTCGATTATCTGCTTCGATCAGAAGTTGAAGTATTTGATACCGCCTCGATAACGCAAAATAAAATTTCGTCGTTCAATCAAAACAATTAAATAGAACGTAATTCGCTAAAAGCTACGCAGTTTGTGAATTACGATCCCGATTAAAATGTCGGATGCAAATGAAGATCGAGATTCAGAAAACATCGATCAGTTGGAACAAGTTGGAACGAAGATGTTCGTCGTGTCCTCGAGGAAATCGATTCGACAGCCACGACCCGCGATCCCTTATAAATAATGCAGTTTCCAAGACGATGCAGGGTGGAGCATTCCTACGTGTTCCTCGCTAATGCAGTCTCTCGGAAACAGATGCTCGCGAAAGGATTGTCCACGACCGAGGTGTCCGCGAATACGACTATTCAACGATACACGGTCAATTGTTAGTCCTTTAGCTAAAATTGATTTGCAGGTTGGATCCTATGGGCGCGGTGAACGATCGACGATGTGCATACAGAGAAAGGTATGGGATTAATTGCGACATTGTTCTCGGCCGACTCAACCGGCAAATGAGTCGACGTCCGATTTTCCAAATGTGCGATTGCACTTTTATTGTTCCGATGGATTCGAATGTCGTTGAAGGTATAAGACAATAGGACATTTTTGCATAGATCCTAACGTGGATCAAATTGGAAAATTATTCAATTAGAAAATTTTTAAAGATTTTAGAATTAGGATCAAAATGGGAGGTGTGAGACACAAGGCAGGACGATTTAACAAAATAACAAATAAGTAGTGTGAGTTGGCTTACCTAAAAATTTTATATATTTTGATCTGTGGTATTCGGATTGATGCAACATAAAGATATACACATGACTGATATATATTCAAATCTGGGAGTATTGTTATCTAGGAATATTTGGAGTGATATTGTTATCTAGGATATTAGATAAATCGGTATCTAATGATATTAGCATTTAGAGACACTTGAGTCTAGGAATACAAGCTTGTGGTATGGGAATCTATATAGGGTGACTCATAACTAGTGTAACTCTCGGAATTGGATGGTAAGGTTCGAGATTCTGAACAACTTTTCCCTTTACAAAAATTCGGTCTGAAGCTTCGTTTTCGAATTATTAAAGAAAAACACGGACCAATCAGAGCGCGAGGATTACGCGCGCTCAGCCGCCATGCTCGAAGCTGTCTCGCGTCTGCGCACGCGTCCTCGCGCTCTGATTGATCCGTGTTTTTCCTTAATAATTCAGAAACGAAGCTTCAAACTCCATTTTTGCAAAGGGAAATCTTGTTCAGAATCACGTCAGCTATCCCCCATTTCAGGGACCTACACTAGTTGTGAGACACCCTGTATAATTTATAGTGGTTTCAATACATTTGTTCATTTTTTAAAAGCAAGGTTCTGTGTTGATGTCATCTTTGGTTCACTTGGAGTCTTTATATAATTGCAATGGTGTTTTCAATAAATTTGTTCATTTTTGCAAAGGAAGTACAAAGGTGGTCTCTTGTGTAAGGAACTTCTTATCATTTTTATATAATTGTAATTTACAGTGGTTTCAATACATTTGTTCATTTTTGAGAAGCAAGGTTCAGTATTGATGTCATATTTGGTTCTCTTGTAATCTTTATATATTTGCAATAGTGTTTTCAATAGATTTGTTCATTTTGTAAAAGCAAGGTTTAGTATTGATGTCATGTTTGGTTCACTTGTAATCTTTATATATTTACAATAGTGTTTTCAATAGATTTGTTCATTTTAGAAAAGCAAGGTTCAGTATTGATGTCATGTTTGGTTCACTTATAGTCTTTATACATTTGCAATAGTGTTTTCAATAAATTTATCCATTTTAGAAAAGCAAGGTTCAGTATTGATGTCATGTTTGGTTCACTTGTAATCTTTATACATTTGCAATAGTGTTTTCAATAGATTTGTTCATTTTGTAAAAGCAAGGTTGAGTATTGATGTCATGTTTGGTTCACTTATAGTCTTTATACATTTTCAATAGTGTTTTCAATAAATTTATCCATTTTAGAAAAGCAAGGTTCAGTATTGATGTCATGTTTGGTTCATTTGTAATCTTTATATATTTGCAATAGTGTTTTCAATAGATTTGTTCATTTTGTAAAAGCAAGGTTGAGTATTGATGTCATGTTTGGTTCACTTATAGTCTTTATACATTTGCAATAGTGTTTTCAATAAATTTATCCATTTTAGAAAAGCAAGGTTCAGTATTGATGTCATGTTTGGTTCACTTGTAATCTTTATATATTTGCAAGTTGTGAGATACTCTGTATTCATTATTGAGACATATTATTTAACAAAACATATGGTAAACGTTCAATATTCCAAAATTCTCTAAAATCTAAATAACGTCTGCGGATAGCAAGTACGGATATTAACATGGTATCCATCACAGAGGAATGTTAATGCCATTATCTTGATGGAAGATAAGCATTATCTTCGAATAGAGAATTGCGCGATCCAAGAGCGGTTAAGAAATCACCTCAATTTGTCTCAGCGGCTTCTTAAACGATCGTTTAGTCCCGCATCAAGATCGACAAAAATAGAGGTGAAAAGGAAGAGAGAGGAAAAAATGAAGAAAAACGAAATTAGTCCGGATAGCAGGCTGAGAAAGTCGCGAGTGAAATGTTAATTGACGTTGATTCCAGTTGGAATCGTGCCTCAGGTCCCATTGTCGTATCTGGAATCGGTGGAGCGTCCTTGTTCTTAACCAGAAAAGTCGTGTAACGGAAGAGTAACAATAAGAACGAGCTCGAAAAATATCTCACGCTAGATTCCCGGCAATGCTCATTGTTCGTTGCACAAGCTTACGATCTTTCCGCGTGAATCGTATCAGACCGTTTGATCGGAAACGAGCGCATCTAGACGATGCGAAGCGGATAGCGCCGCTCGTGGAAACTAGCTTTTCTGCGCGACGGAAAAAAATTCTGTGCGTGCACAGAACAGGATACGATCTACGATTCCTTGGTCCGTTACCGGTAACCGGCTCGTCGAGTTACGAGATACATTTTTACGGGTCACTCGTATGAAAATGTCTGCAACCATCGTGAATCTGCGATACGATTCAAGCTCCGATTTTTGGTCCAAAAATTTTCTTTTCCAATTTTCTATTGTGGATTCTATGTTTCATATCGGGGGTTCAAATATTTTATTCTCAAATTTCCTCATTTGCGAATTTCTTGATTTACAAGGTTTCTGATTTTAGAACACAATTGTCACATTTTGTAGGTTCAAAATTTTCAAAGTTTTAAATTTCCTGTTTTGCAAATTTTTTGGTTTAAAAGGTTTCTAATGTCAGAACACAATTGTCACATTTTGTAGGTTCAAAATTTTCAAAGTTTTAAATTTCCTGATTTGCAAATTTTTTGGTTTAGAAGGTTTCTAATGTCAGAACAAAATTGTCACATTTTTTAAATTTCTTGATTTGAGAAATTGTTTTATAAGACTACAAAATATAAATGTTCGTCGAAACTCGTGAAATAACAACAGAAGATTGAGCAGTCGAGTATCTAATTACTCGTGATTAAGCAGTTAATTGGTTAATCGAAGCTTCCTCCGTATAAACGAATAAATACGAAGAAGTAAACGAGACCGAGAGATACAGAATGATTCTAGCGCAACAGGTTGATCGTTAATTACCAGTCGTTCAATTAACGTGCAGTATTTTCGAGCGGCAAAAATTATGAATCGTCCTAAAAAGGCGAGGATGGGACTGGGGGTCCACGTCGGGTCTTTTATACCCGGTTGCGCATCAGGTTTCTCCGTTTACAACTAACCACGGCCTATTCCAAGGATCTGTTCTTTCACCAAACATGGTCAGACCGTGTCGTGGCGTTGTCCCTTGTTGTTCGTTTTTCACCGTGCCGAAAGATCCTCGTTATTTCTTCTAGGAAACGAGTATCTCGCGACTCCTCGCATTCCACCGTGCAAATTTTCAGCAAACCAGATCCTCGACTCGTGCTCAAGCTCTTAACCCTTTAAGGACCGGTATTTTAAACGGACGTTACCATGCAGAACGAGTATAACTGATATTGTGCACTTTCGTGCATGAAATTTTAATCGGACTTGGTAACTTTTTGGCAGGAGGAAATTATGATAGACAAGTATAATGACTACTTTTTCGAACTCTAGAAATGTTAAGATGTATAGTTACTTTGGAATGTAACATGTAGAAACGAACAAAACAAATATGTATAAAATTTCAGCATATGTGAATGTACATATGTGGAGTGACTTCGGGTCCTACAACGATATATGTATGAATATCGAGATTTAGAGATATAGAGACATATAGAGATGTGCCTTGAAATTAAGAAAAACGTATTGTATTTCCCACATAACACATATGTGCACACGTGTCAAAATTGTAGTATCATAGATAGCATAGTTAAGTGTCTCTGAACAGAGCATATGTGAATGTACACATATGAAGCTATAGTCACTTAGTGTCCTACAGAGATACATGAATTTCGAGATGCAGAGATGTAGAGACATACAGCAATGTGACTTGCAATTAAGAAAACCATATATGTTTCCTATATAACACATATGTGCACACATATCAAAATTGTAGTATCATAGATGGCATAGTTAAGTGTCTCTGAACAGAGCATATGTGAATGAACACATATGAAGCAGTGACTTGAAAATGTAACTTGAAATTAAGAAACATATATGTTGCCCATATAACACATATGTGCACACATATCAAAATTGTAGTATTATAGATGGCATAGTTAAGTGTCTCTGAACAGAGCATATGTGAATGAACACATATGAAGCAGTAACTTAAAAATGTAACTTGAAATTAAGAAACATATATGTTTCCCATATATCACAAATGTGCACACATATCAAAATTGTAGTATTCTAGATGGCATAGTTAAGTGTCTCTAAACAGAGCATATGTGAATGAACACATATGAAGCAGTGACTTGAAAATGTAACTTGAAATTAAGAAACATATATGTTGCCCATATAACACATATGTGCACACATATCAAAATTGTAGTATTATAGCATAGTTAAGTGTCTCTGAGCATATGTGAACGTACACATATGAAGCACTAACTTCATGTCCTACAAAGATACCTAAATTTTGAGATCTAGAGATGTAAAGACATAAAAAACTGTGACTTGAAAATGAGAAACCTATATGTTTCCTATATAACACATGAACACATATGAACAGTAGTTTCTCTAAACAGCCTACGAAAGGGTAGAAGCTCGACAGAAGTAATCACAGTACGTCCTGAGAATCGATTAGAAGCGGGCCCGAATTCCGATCGCTTTTGGCTCCCTTGGAAACGGAACTCTCTCATGCGTCTCTTTCTTATTGTCCCGCGGGGCCCACAGCTAGGGAAGCTCAGTTCTGCTCCAGTACTCCTGGGAGTAACGTCGCCGTACACTCTCTCGCGATCATCTTTACACTCTGATCGTTCTTTTGCCGAGTCGTCGACACTCCGTTACTCGCGTCCGACGATCGGCTTCCTCGACTGTCATCGTCGCCGAACGCGTTTTTTCGCGTTCCTTGAACCGTACGGCCATCGCGAGTTCTGCAAGGTGACTGTCACGGTCCTCGAGGAGCTCCGGAGCGTCGAGACGAAAACTTTGCTCCTCGGTTTTTGAACCACACAGGTTTTTGTACAGAGAGAGTACGACCGGTTTGCTTAGGAAATGGCAAGGAAAGTCGCGACCTAAACGAGACTGAAAACGATGTGGAAACTCGTTCGAGGAAAAAGTGATATCTTCGAAAAATTTGAGAAACTTGCTCTAACTTTCTGGACATGTGACAAACAGTTGAAGAACCTGTGTGTAAAAGGAAGTAAACTGTAAAATACAGTGGGAGTGAGATTCCAGTGTGTACCGAAAAGTGTACACACATACTTTCAAATCTCCAAAAAGCTTACCAAGGATAACTAGCAAACAATTAGAAACCATTACGTAAAATATCCCGAAGCAAATGCCGGCCTTTTGACAGTCAGAAAGTTATCAAACGAAGGTAAAAAGTTTGGAAAAAAGGGTTCGAAGAAAAAGTGCAGGTTCAATTAGAAACTTGCGAAACAAGTCGGACGTAAAAAGGCGAATCGAAAGAAGCAAAAAAGGGTAATTGGGAGGAGGGACATCCAGCGAAATATCCTGGAGCGAAGATCGATGTCTGTTCGCGCTCGAGCGGCCTCGAAGCCGCGTGATAACTGATAAATATACCGGTCTTGCGGTACTCGCCTAAGAGAATGCGGTTACAAACACTAGGGGAGAAAAAAGGAATACGGTGGTAGATCTTTAATGGTTGTCGATACTTTCGTTTAGAAAGCGCTCGGCCGTGTCAGTTGGACAGTGATTCGCGATCGCCGCGCATCGTTGTCGCGTTCGATCCATCGATTCAAAATCCAACGAGTTGTCGGTGTTTTCGAAAATGCGCGAATCGCTGTGTGACGAGTGCGGGAACGTATCCTGACGAGAGAAAGCCTTGATCGCGTGAATGAGTAAGTTGTTTCTGCTTTTTTCTTTATGTTTTTTAATTGAATTGAAAAGAAAGGCACATGGGTACGATATTCGTTCTTCATTCGGTATCAAAATTGTAATAAATCTTAGATCTGATGTGTAGTACGTTTATGATTTGGCCACAGAGTTATCGATAGCAGATTTTACTTAATTTATGTGCGCTCTCTTCTTCACGAAATGCATACATGACCTAGAAACTTACATTTTAGAGGATCTGAAACAGTGTTGAGTATAATGGAGATTTTCATCTGACATGTTTAGAAATGGAAGATGTACTGATTTTAGCAAAAACATGTGTTTACACGTGTTGTATTGCATCGCGTTAAATCACATGTGATATAAGATGGTTAGGTTGCATTGCCACGAGTTGTATTACTGTCATTTATGATACAACGCGTTATAATCCAGTTGCATTGTGGTATAGTGCGTTGTAATTACGTTGCGTTGTAAATCTGACGTGCTGTCAATATGACGCGCTGTAGATTCGTTGCGCTAAAATTGCGAAGCGCTGTGGATGCGTTGTGTTGTGGTTACAGCGCATTATAAGAGCGTAGAGCTGTGAATGCGTTGCGTTGCGTTGTGGTTACAGCGCATTATAAGAACGTAGCGCTGTGGGTGCATTGCGTTGTGGTTACAGCGCATTATAAGAACGTAGCGCTGTGGGTGCACTGCGTTGTGGTTACAGCGCATTATAAGAATGTAGCGCTGTGGGTGCGTTGCGTTGTAGTTACAGTGCATTGTAAGAACGGAGCGCTGTGGATGCGTTGTGTTGTACTTACAGCGCATTATAAGAACGTAGCGCTGTAGATGCGTTGCGTTGTAGTTACAGCGCATTGTAAGAACGTAGCGCTGTGGATGAGTTGCGTTGTAGTTACAACGCATTATACGAATGCAGCGTTGTGGATGCGTTTCGTTGTAGTTACAGCGCAAGAACGTAGCGCTGTGGTTATGGTGCGTTGTGATTTTGATGCGTTGTACGCGTGTTGCGCTGTCATTACAACGCGCTGTGCGTTGCGCTGTCATTACAACGCGCTGTGCGTTGTGCTGTCAGTATGACGCGTTGCGCGTTGTGCGCTGCGCTATCAATACAACGCGTTAGAAAATCGTTGCGCTGTGGTTAGAACGCGTTGTATGTGCGTTGCGTTGTCAACTCGATGTGCTGTGACTATGACGCGCTGTGAATTCAATTGCATTGTAACTATAACGCGCTGTAAATTGGATGCGTTACAACGTACTGCGAGTTCGTTGCGCTGTAATTAAGATGCGTAGCCGATGCGTTGCGCTTTAATCACAGCGCATTATTATACTGTCATACTATAATCAAATATATTGAATCCAAAGCGTCATAATCGTATTACGCATAATTGTATAACGTACACCAACTCATTTTAATTGTACAGCATCTCGCATCGTTAATATTACAAAATATTACCTAAGCGTTTAACTGACACCTAATCACTTTTCATTTCTCTATCAGACTGAGAAGTGACATTGAATAGAAAACAGCTTAATCTGCATTTAATTAAAAGAAATCAGTGTACAAAAGAAAGGATGTACTATCACTGCTAATTTATCTCCTCGTTTCCGTTTTCAACTCGATGGTCGTTGAAGCATAGTAAAACAGGAAGCTAGCCAAAGGAAATTATGCAACTAAATCCTTGATTTTTCCAAGTTGCGGCTCGTAAATTATCCTTCGCGGCCGTTTAACGAATCAATCGTTTCAGGAGTGGAAAATGCAGCTACCAGTTCGGGATCGTGTTTGCCCGGGGAGAAAGAAGAGGCGAACACGATGGAAACCATTCGTGATCTCGTTGAGAAGATAGTCGAAGGATTGATCGGTAGCGTCGAGGATATACCGATCGATCGCCTCTACGATCATCCGGAATGTAAGTTAAAAAGCACTAAATTTATCCTTCATCCTCGTAACATCTCTTTGAAGAGACTACGAAAGGAAATTGATCGAATTACCGCTAAATAATTCCCAATAAATGCAATTATATCGACGTTCTTCACACTCGAAGGTACATCGATAACTTTCGTTTACGTACTCATTTAGATCCGCAAAACGGAAATTTAAAATCGATTAACCAGTTCGACTAGTCATTTTTAATGAATTTACGAGCGCGACGGATTAATATTTTTTCCTTTCTCGTAGTTTCGTTTCATTCTAATGGATAATTAAATACTCTTTACAAGAACCGGTTCATTTCGCGCGCAATTACAGAAGATAAACGATAAAAATTTAGATACTTTTGATAAGAGTATAACTAAGCTAATGCTGCCATCTACTGAAGAAGCTCAAATAAAAGAAACGCGCGAATTCCTTTCACAGTCACTAAAGATATATTTCTCTACAACGTGCATACTCAACAATTAACTTTCAAGCATTTCAATCACTAGGTTTAATTCTGAATGCCTTTCTAAACGCGACATTACCAGTTCGATTAACTCTTAGCGTTTCTTCGATGACTGTAATTTCAGCTCCATTGTAATAATTGTAACATACAGGGTGTCTCACAACTTGTGTCCCTGAAACAGCTGATTCCGAGAGGTATTAGTTGTGAAACACCCTGTAGAGACATCGATAAATCTTACATAACAGATCAGTGTAACATGTTGACTAAAAATCATCGAAGAAACAGTCGTTGACCAACCATTGACTAACCTGACTAACGCTAATTAATAGATGACAAGCTTTTGGGAAAGTATCTTGTACCCTTGGTCCATGCTCTAACCCGACTGGCTACGGCTCTGGAACTGTCTCTAAAAAGTGAGTACCACTTCAGCTTATTTCGAAAATCTTTGCTATCACAAGCCTGGATCCAGTAAATATTACTATCAAATTTTATGTGCCACATTTGATCAAGATGTTCCTTGATGCAGCCGTGTAAGACGGGTTGTCTTTCACAGGCGTTATTTGTACAGCTGGTACAGGAACGTAAAAAGTAACCTCTCATAAATGATATAAGTACGATAATGAAACTTCCATCAAATATTATTGTAAGCACAATATTATAATTGTAAGTTTGAGATAAAATTGTTAATTTCGTATATTTACCATAAAAGTTTCACGGAAAGTGAATATGGTTCTTGAATAAATTCAGTTTGTTGTATCAATTGTAGTCACGAACTCAAGAAACATGACGATCAATAAAATCGATCGTCACAAGGAAACATTTCATTCTCAGTTCGATTACACGTGAACGTGACCTAGCTTGTTACATAAGCGAAGTCCGATCTTCACCCGTCCTCCAAGAGTCTAAAATTTGTCCGAATAAAGGAAACCTGTGCGACCGTAAATATAAGTCTAAACTCCATCGACTGTAGAGTGAATTTAAAAAATAGAAAAAGTAGAATTTGAACGGTACTGAAATGAAAACCGGGACACTTTCGCACGGTCCTGACGATTTTTACGGCGTCGAAGTTGCCGTTTCATTCATATAAATTCGTCTTGATGACTCCACGACCTCTGCGCGACCGAAGATTCGAATCAGCCGAAATGACTTGTAACTCGATCGACAATGGGAACAAAATCGTGACAAAAGTTCAACGCGGCTTTCAGCGATCGCCTTTTTTTCCTTCGGACACTCGGAATCATTCATGGCGGGCAATTCAGGAACGATTGAATTTCTACGTCGTCGGAATATATTTTTGTCTCTTCCGTGACCCAGCATGCATAACAAGAACGGCAATTGTTCGGGGTATAAAAAGAGACGAGTGTACCGAGACACGTGTTTACACAGAACACCGATCGTTGCGTTAAATGGTTTATGCAGGAGGTGTATCAAGTTTGCGCAATGCTCTTCGACGTCTTTACACTTTTGCAATTTACTACTTTCAATGAAATTGATCTTTACTGGGAAACTTGATCTTTGGTTCACTTGTAACTATGTAAGGTCACTATTTGCAATAGTTACTTGCAATAGTTTTCAAGGAAATTGTTCATTTTTGGAAAGCAAGGCTCAATGTTATCTTTGGCTCACTTGTAGTCTTCACATATTTACAATGGTTAATTTATTCATTTTTGGAAGGAAGTTCTTGTGTAAGTTAGAGATACTTGAATCCAGGGATATAAACTTGTGGTATAGGAATACAGGGTATCTCATAACTACTGTAACTCTCGGAATAGGATGGTAAGGTTCCAGATTCTGAACAACTTTTCCCTTTACAAAAATTCGGTCTGAAGCTTCGTTTTTGAATTATTAAAGAAAAACACGGACCAATCAGAGCGCGAGGATTACGCGCGCTCAGCCGCCATGCTCGAAGCTGTCTCGCGTCTGCGCACGCGTCCTCGCGCTCTGATTGGTCCGTGTTTTTCCTTAATAATTCAAAAACGAAGCTTCAAACTCCATTTTCGCAAAGGGAAATCTTGTTCAGAATCACGTCAGCTATCCCCCATTTCAGGGACCTACACTAGTTGTGAGACACCCTGTATAATTTATAGTGGTTTCAATACATTTGTTCATTTTTGAAAAGCAAGGTTCTGTGTTGATGTCATCTTTGGTTCACTTGGAGTCTTTATATAATTGCAATGGTGTTTTCAATAAATTTGTTCATTTTTGCAAAGGAAGTACAAAGGTGGTCTCTTGTGTAATGAACTTCTTATCATTTTTATATAATTGTAGTTTATAGTGGTTTCAATACATTTGTTCATTTTTGAGAAGCAAGGTTCAGTATTGATGTCATGTTTGGTTCATTTGTAATCTTTATACATTTACAATAGTGTTTTCAATAAATTTATCCATTTTAGAAAAGCAAGGTTCAGTATTGATGTCATGTTTGGTTCACTTGTAGTCTTTATACATTTGCAATAGTGTTTTCAATAAATTTGTTCATTTTGAGAAAGCAAAGTTCAATGCTGATGTCATCTGTGGTTCACTTGTAGTCGTCTTTATACATTGTAATAGTGTTTTCAGTAAATTTGTCCATTTTTTAAAAACAAGCTTCAATGCTCAATTAACTATTTGCAATGTTGAGACACTTGCACTATACACATATAAAATTTTCAATATATTCGTTCATTTTTGTGAGACGAGGTCAAAGTCTCATGTTTAAATAACATCTACAGCAATGTCACAAAAAATTGTTCAGAAGATTAGAATTAATTATATTCAAAGTGACTAGATAATTTCTTATCATATCTCCGAGCATCGTACGATTCACAGTGGCGTTAGACTTCAAAGTCTGATCATCCTATTTTTTGAGCAAGGGTTAAGGTTATCCGCGAGTGTCAAAATAATTACACTCTCAACAGGCAATTTAGTGCCATTAGCACTCGATTTGCTTGGACAAAGAACAATCTTCGTCCGAAAATATACACCGTGTTCCGAGAAATGAATCCCATGATTCTTCGATCGAAGGACGGACTTCTAATCCGGCTTATAACATGAGACAATGGAGGATGTAACAATCTTAGGACAATAATCTTCAGACAATCGTGGCTCGTTTGTCGATTACGTAAGAAAATGAGTCAGTCAACATCTACAGGAAAGTCTGACTCCTCATTATTCCGGAAAAGATCGTTTTTTCTCTTCTCCCTTTCGTACGTTCATTAATTCCTTTCTCGTACTAGTTGGTTAAAATTCCTATGCGGATAGTGGACTTTTCTATTGAACGAATTATGATTTTTCCTCTTTAGTTTCGGTACGTTTAGAGTGAGTTTGATGACCGAAAGAATTAAACTTCTATTTTGTAAGAAGTTTGCAAATATGAATATGTTCTCAATAATTATTGCAAGAAGAAGTCAATCGATTCCACTTCCGAGGTTTTATTTACTTCATATTGTTAGATCCATTGAATTCAAATTTAATGACATCTGCTGCAAATGTGCATACATGTGTCTGTATGTGTGTATACATATGTGTGTAGGCATGAATGGTTCTATGTATGAATGTATACATATGTATGCATACACGCATATGTATGTATACATACATATAATGTGTATGACATACGTATGTATGCATATGTATGCATGCATGTACTATGCATATGTATAATACCTATGAGACATGTATGTATTCACGTATCATGTGTATCTATGTATAATATGAAACATGTATGAACGTACATATCATACATACCACATGTGTACATATCATACATATATGTACATGTATACATCTATAATATATGAGATATGAACATATGTGTGTATCTATACACGTCTGAATTTTCACATATGTATGTCATACATATGTATTTTGCCACACATCTACAAAACGTCCCAAACTTAGCTTAATGATGTGTCTACATGAAGTACCACTATTACATAATTTTGAAGGAAATAAATTAAAGAGAATTGCAATAATTGTAATTAAGGTGTTATTTGGAATTTCGAAGTAGAAGGAACGTTTCAAATACTGTTAAATATTGAATTTGTAGCAGGTAGGAATTGCAGTCATAAATTTCTCTCATCGATATCGCATAAATTCATCGATATGTTTGCATACAATAGCTGGAAAGTTTGTTCCGTCTTTTATTATGGTTCAGTCCGTTCATTCGGATCGATTCAGTGTCAAATTGCCACGTACGTTCTTGTACGATCTCCCTCAAGCTTCCTTGTGTCAAAGTGACAAGTTGAACGATAAGGAAACGATATCGCAGATAGTAACGTAGATACGCATTTCTGTAACATTCTCATTCTTACTGGAATATGAAACTTAAATTAGAACTATTGTATTAAAAAAATCTTTGACTCCGTGAAGAGCGGAAAGATTGTGTAAAAACTTGCGTCAATTGATAGAGATTAGTTTTGTGTATCTGGGAATCTTCCACCGGTGATAAGATGTCCGATTGTATTGTTCGTAAGTGTAGGTCTGATTAACTCTTTCGATTATCTGCGATAAATCAGCTGAATAAGAAATGTGACTCAAATCTATTATGGGAAACTGAGGAATTGTTTACAACCAGAATTCTTAAAAGATATCTGCAACTAATACAATTATTGCTATATTCAAAATCTATAAGACTATCTATAAAATCACATAAAAAAATTCCGAATTAATTTTACACAAGGAGAAAGATATTCATACACGTAATTAGTTAAATCAAAAATACATGTATTTCTATATCAGTAACATATGACTTCATTATCTAAAAATATTTAATATTTAAAAATACTATTAAGAATATTTCGTAATTAAGAAGACATTATGTCAGTGACCTTCGTTGACTAAAAAGACTTCATAATTAAAAATACTATTAAATTCGTAATTAAAAAAAGTTTAAAAATACTTCATAACCAAAAACACATATATATGTCAGTGACTTCTGTTAACTAGAAAGACTTCATAATTAAAAATACTATTAAATTCGTAATTAAAAAAATTTTAAAAATACTTCATAACTAAAAACACACATATATGTCAATGACCTCTGTTAACCAGAAAGACTTCATAATTAAAAATATTATTAAATTCGTAATTAAAAAAATTTTAAAAATACTTCATAACTAAGAACACACATATATGTCAGTGACTTCTGTTAATCAGAAAGACTTCATAATTAAAAATACTATTAAATTCGTAATTAAAAAAAGTTTAAAAATACTTCATAACTAAAAACACATATATATGTCAGTGACTTCTGTTAACCAGAAAGACTTCATAATTAAAAATACTATTAAATTCGTAATTAAAAAAATTTTAAAAATACTTCATAACTAAAAAGACAGTGACTTCTGTTAACCAGAAATACTTCATAATTAAAAATACTATTAAAATCATAATTAAAAATACTATTAAAAATACTTCATAACTAAAAACACTACATTCCAATGACCTCCGTTAACTAAAAAGACTTCATAATTAAAACTACAATGAAATTCATAATTAAAAAGCCCCGTCTGAAATAATCGATCTCGATAACTCATCAAGCTACATAACGCAATTAGCACCCTATAAGAAAATCAGGAGTCGATCCGCAGGCAATCATCTCACCGTTCGAAGGACGCTGCGCGTGGCGATAAGATCCGCTCGCGCGTCTCAGCTCCGCAATACGCTTTCCCAACATCGTCAGCTTTCTGTTCTCCGCACACTTTGACGTCCGCTTGTCATCCGCTCGCATTTTCGCCGGGGTATGTAGGTTCTCTCGCAAAAGTATCCCCCACTAAAAGGAAGCCGTACAGCGCGGCGTATGTGGGGTACGCAGCTCGCGCGCGTATCAGTCCGCTTTGGCAAACGCTCAGTCGCGAGCGGCGCAGGCCTGCGATTACACACACAAACGATCCGCCGGTTTCACGATTCGCGTTTTACAGTTAAACGGATCGATTCAACTGTCTAAACATGGTGTACGAGTGATTTCGAATAGTGAACTTTTTGTGACCCTTTCGCTCGGGAGTGGGGAGATATTAAGTAGTGGGTGTTTATGGAGATGTATATAGGTGTTTATGTAGATGCGTATGTATAGGTGTTTATGCAGATGCGTATATATTGGTGTAGGTATGTAGGATGCATATTGGAGAAGTTTGGGAAGTTGATATTGAGAGGGTTGAAGAGTGGACGTTGAACCTTCAAGATAGGGTGAATGTAAATACCCGGAGGGAACCGATGTAGAGGGCGCACTGCATGTGCGTACATGTGACGTCTGCTGTTTATGAGTTTACTTCGTAGTTTGAAGTTTTGCTATTTTCGAATACCTTCCAAATTATCAAGTTTCTAAATTTTTTTATACCTTGAATTTTCATATCTCTAAATCTGCAAGCTTCCATATTTTCTGAAATCGAATTTCAAAGTCTAAATTGTCAAACCTTCAAGTAGCTAAATTCTGACATTTTCTAAAACTAATATTTTGAGATATTGACATCTTGAAATTCTGATATGTTCAAATCCTTGGGTCCTAAATTCCTAAATTCTTAAGTTCCTCGAGTTCCTCGAGTCATGCTAAAATCTCTAAATTCCTAAATCCAGAAATAGTAACATTCTGAATACTGCAAATCCCCAAATCTCCAAACCTATAAATCTTCAAGTCTTCTAATTTCCAAATCTCCAAATTCCTAAGTCACTAAATCCCAAACCTCGTAATCCTTAAATCACTGAATACCTAAATCCCAAAATCTCTGAAGTCCCCAAATCTCAAAATCTTCAAATCCTTAAGTCCCTAAACTCTCAAACCTCGAAATCCCAAAATCCCTAAATTCCAAAATCTTTAAAATCCCTAAATTCCAAAATCTTTAAAATCCCCAAACCTCCAAATCTTCAAATCCCTAAGTCCTTAAACTCCCAAACCAAGAAATCCTTAAATCCCAAAATCTCAAAAGTCTTCAAATCCCCAAATCTTCGAATCCCTAAGTCCCTAAACTCCCAAACCTCGAAATCCCTAAATCCCTAAATTCCAAAATCTCTAAAATCCCTAAACCTCCAAATCTTCAAATCCCTAAGTCCTTAAATTCCCAAACTAAGAAATCCCTAAATCCCTAAATTCCTAAATCCCTAAATCCCAAAATCTCAAAAGTCCTCAAATCCCCAAATCTTCGAATCCCTAAGTCCCTAAACTCCCAAACCTCGAAATCCTTAAATCCCTAAATTCCCAAATCTCTAAATCTTCAAATCCCTAAGTCCTTAAACTCCCAAACCAAGAAATCCCTAAATCCCTAAATCCTTAAATCCCAAAATCTCAAAAGTCCCCAAATCCCCAAACCTCGAAATCCCTAAATCCTAAAATCTCAAAAGTCCCCAAATTCCCCCCAAAAATAAATACATCACCTAACTAAAATTGCCATAAACACCACAAAAAAATAAATATAAAAATAAATTACAGAATGCACCCTAACCGAGCGAAAGGGTTGACAAATGCCATCAACATTGTTAACATACCTATAATAATTTTCTAAGCTACTATTCTGTACTCTTTCTATTCTGGCCACTGTCGATCGACTCATGGAGACCTTGATGATCACAGAGAAAGCAAGTTATTTATGCGTTAATGGAGGAAGGAAAACGATAATCGATAGGAAAAAGTGCTATAATGGTTTACGAGCTGTGAGAATGTAATTGCATTGCGTGGGTCAACTAATTGCTGGTTAACAGCGACCTTGAGAGATAAGATATAGTCTGCCAGCGGAAAGAACGTAAGAAGATAGAACCTCTGTCGCGATCCAGAGAAACAGTCAGGTAGATTCCTTGGGATCTAGAAAGTTTCGACGTCTTTCGTGTTGGGTAGGGCTTCAAGATTTATTTAGTTGCAATTAGGTTAAAGACTTCTCAATTTATATTGTGGAACGGTTGCTTAAATTAGAACTTTTTTGGAATATTAATTTGTGGATTGAAGGATTGAAGGATTGAGCAGTTTCCTGATCTTGGGATTCGTAATTCACTAAATTTTCATTTTGTGGACTTTTTACATGTACAAATTTCGAACTTCTCATATTCTTACATCTGCAAGTTCTCACATTCTCAAATTCCCAAATTCCTAAATTTTGATGTCTCCAAACTCTCACATTCCCAAATTCTCACGTCCCCAATTTCTAACATCCCCGAATTCCCAAATTTCCAAATTCTCACGCCCTCAAATTCTCACGTCCCCAATTTCTCACATCCCCAATTTCTAACATCCCCAAATTCCCAAATTTCCAAATTCTCATGTCCCCAATTTCTAACATCCCCAATTTCTCACATCCCCAAATTCCCAAATTTCCAAATTCTCACGCCCTCAAATTCTCACGTTCCCAATTTCTCACATCCCCAAATTCACAAATTTCCAAATTCTGACGCCTCCAAACTCTCAAATTCCCAACTTCCCACATCGCAAAATTCTCAAACCCCAAATCCCCAAACATCCAAACTCTCAACTCCCCAAATCCCACATTTCCAAATCCCCAAATCCCCAAATCCCACATTCCCCAAAATAGCCCCCACAATAATCCTCTTAACACAGATACCAGTAACCTCATTACAACCATCACATTAATCTCTTACCTTATCACAAAACAAAAATCCTTCCAAAGACCAAATCTAAACACCATAATCACCATTATCGTGACCGACATATTTTCCCGAAATACACCGGTACAAGGCTACCGATTCGAAAGATCTGTAATTGGCTTTGATAAACGGGAAAAGAGAGAAGCCATGTATCGATCGTCCAGTTCCAACAACTTCTGTTCCAGTGGAATTATTATAGGCTCGATTGCCTCGTGGGCGAAAAACCGATCGACAGTTTTACGAACGTTTATTCGTTGACGAATAACACGAGATTAATTCGCCGGCAATCAAAGTGATCATTATGCAAGCGTAATTACGACCATTGCGCAGCCATTAAAGTTTCTCGCGGTTGGCAAAAACGGACGGCAATTCTCTGTTGCGCGAAAAACAGACGGGTTTTATTAATTGTGAGCGTGGCTCGATACGCTAAAATCGTTAACGTTGTACTGTTAAGTGTAGTTGATAAAAACCTGTTCGCACGAGCTGCTGATTATTGAAATTATTCTGCTCGGGAGACAATTATCGAAACTCGATAAATTTATAAATGATATGAGATTTATTGGCAGTTTTGTGGAGGATGAGACAATTTAGAGATCGAGAATTTTATGTAGATTTTATTTCTATTTGTTATTTTATATAAATGATTATGGTATAAACTTGTGGTATAGGAATACAGGGTATCTCATAACTAGTGTAACTCTCGGAATTGGATGGTAGTGTTCGAGATTCTGAACAACTTTTCCCTTTACAAAAATTCGGTCTGAAGCTTCGTTTTTGAATTATTAAGGAAAAACACGGACCAATCGGAGCGCGAGGATTACGCGCGCTCAGCCGCCATGCTCGAAGCTGTCTCGCGTCTGCGCACGCGTCCTCGCGCTCTGATTGGTCCGTGTTTTTCCTTAATAATTCAAAAACGAAGCTTCAAACTCCATTTTTGCAAAGGGAAATCTTGTTCAGAATCACGTTAGCTATCCCCCATTTCAGGGACCTACACTAGTTGTAAGACACCCTGTATAATTTATAGTGGTTTCAATACATTTGTTCATTTTTGAAAAGCAAGGTTCTGTGTCGATGTCATCTTTGGTTCACTTGGAGTCTTTATATAATTGCAATGGTGTTTTCAATAAATTTGTTCATTTTTGCAAAGGAAGTACAAAGGTGGTCTCTTGTGTAATGAACTTCTTATCATTTTTATATAATTGTAGTTTATAGTGGTTTCAATACATTTGTTCATTTTTGAGAAGCAAGGTTCTGTGTTGATGTCATGTTCAGTTCACTTGTAGTCTTTATACATTTGCAATAGTGTTTTCAATAAATTTATCCATTTTAGAAAAGCAAGGTTCAGTATTGATGTCATGTTTGGTTCACTTGTAGTCTTTATACATTTGCAATAGTGTTTTCAATAAATTTGTTCATTTTGAGAAAGCAAAGTTCAATGCTGATGTCATCTGTGGTTCACTTGTAGTCGTCTTTATACATTGTAATAGTGCTTTCAGTAAATTTGTCCATTTTTTAAAAACAAGCTTCAATTAACTATTTGCAATGTTGAGACACTTGCACTATACACATATAAAATTTTCAATCTATTCGTTCATTTTTTTAGACGAGGTCAAAGTCTCATGTTTAAATAACATTTACAGCAATGTCACAAAAAATTGTTCAAAAGATTAGAATTAATTATATTCAAAGTGACTAGATAATTTCTTATCCATTATAATAAATTTATCCATTTTAGAAAAGCAAGATTCAGTACTGATGTCATGTTTGGTTCACTTATAATCTTTACACATATGCAATAGTATTTTCAATAAATTTGTTCATTTTTTTAAATCAAGGTTCAATATTGATGTCTGGTTCAATATTGATGTTTGGTTCAATAATGTACATCTTGACCACATGTTTCATCCACAATAACATTAACTATAGTTATAAAACAGAACACTACTATAACAAGGCAGTATCACAACATACCGAAACAGTAAAAATATCAGAACAGCAACACAGCAGCCAGGAACTATTAATCAACTAAAAGATCTTCCAAGATAATTGCGAATAATTCCACAAGAAAATTTGCCTAAATTAAAAAGCAATGCGTCATAATCACAGCATGTATAATTGCATAACTCTCGAATAAAAAAAGATGTACGTCGAGAAGGTGCAGTCACTTGCGGATGACGACAATGATCAGTATATTGAAAAGAACATTAACAAGTGTAAAAACTCGTCGCGTCGCTATGGTTCGTCTCGAACGGGAAATCTCAAAGTCCAGAGGATCGTCGTCGAGCGACTATTCAAATGAGAGTTTAAAGGCCGTTCTCACTGCTCGCGAGCGCGTCCCCTTCGGCCGTGTGCAGGTGTGAATACCTGTAATTAAGTGTACTCGTGGAGGTGTAACCTTGCTCGCGGGAACCTCCTTGCCTTCCATATTGTTTCGGAAGAAGCAAGAAACTGATCGTTTTTTAACGAATTTACCACGTGCTCGTAACACTGTAATTTTCATGCTAATTCAATTATTGAAAATTTACTGAATATAATTTACTTAATTAGAAATTCCTATTGATGAATTATGAAATTATGAATAATATGAGAGTAAAAATAAGAATATCTAATTTGTGTGCAGTGAACGATAAGCAGGTAAAAGCGAATCGCGGCTAATTCAGCCCGATGAAATCGACTGCATTTACCAGAACGTTGAGAAGACTCGACGTTCCGGTATCGAAGAAACGAGAAAGTATCAGGAAATAATTCTCTGGATAACGCGACGGAAGTGTGAAACTCATGATCGTCGAGGTCTCCCGCGGTAGCCTCTGACTCGCATAGTTTCGTAGAAATCGACTCGCTAAAAAAAAAAACAAGGAAAAAGTTCTTCGAGCGAGCGTCGTTCGAAAAGAAACGAGTTTTCAAGTTTTTCGATACGTTTGCAGAGCGTGATCGCGTCGGAATCGATTGTTCCCGATCGTCGTAAAGAAGAGGGACGGTAAAAAAGTGAGAGCGAGCGAACAATGTTGGCAACGATTAGTAGTGACAGTGTGAACGAACCGTTTAAGAGTTTTTCGAAAAGGGACACGACGTGAAGCGTGTGATAAATGTTCGTGGAACTGATCGCAGAAATGCTGACGCTGATCGGCGCCCTCATCGTCGCCTACTTTGTCTACGTTCTACTCACCAACAACAATGGTAAATATTAACTCTGATCGCGACGGTCTTAAACCTTTCGCTACTTTCGATGGAAGTCGTTGACCGGTTTCGTAATTAGTTTTCGGATCAAATTTATTGAATTGTGATAGTAGAGTGGTTGGTGTATTTTTAATAAGTTCTGGGGAGATATTTGTGAGGAATTCAGTTTGGAGAGTTGAGAATTTGGGGATTTAGGGATCAGAGATTTGAGAAGTTGCGGATATGGAAATTTTGGGACTTGAGGATTTAGGGATTAAGGGTTAGGTAATTGGAGAAGTTGGGATATGAGAATTTGAGGATTTAGGAATTTAGGGATTTGAGAGGATGGGGATTTAGGGATACGGTAATTTGAGAGTTTGGGGCAGGAGAATTTGGGGACTTGAGAATTTGGAGATTTAGGGATTTAGAGATTTGAGAAGTTGGGGATTTAAGGATACGGTAATTTGAGAGTTTGGGGCAGGAGAATTTGGGGACTTGAGAATTTGGAGATTTAGGGATTTAGTCATTTGAAAAGTTGGAGATATGAGAATTGGGGGTTTAGGGACTTAGTAATTTGAGAAGTTGGGGATATGAGAATTTGGGAATTTAGAAATTTAGTTATTTGAGAATTTGGGGATTTAGAGATTCTGTAATTTGATAATTTGGGGATATGAGAATTTGGGAATTTAGGAATTTAGTTATTTGAGAAGTTGGGGATTTAGAGATTCTGTAATTTGAGAATTTGGGGATATGAGAATTTGAGAACTTGAGAATTTAGGAATTTAGTAATTTGAGAAGTTGGAGATATGAAAATATTAACTCTGATCACGACGGTGTTAAACCTTTCGCTACTTTCAATAACTGGAAGTCATTGACTGGTTTCATAATTACTTTTCAGATCAAATTTATTAAATTATGATAGTAGATTTAGAGTTTGAGTATTTGGAGATATAATAAATTAAAACTTAATTTTATGATTTAGGGATTTATAGTTTGAGAAGTTTAGGAATTTGAAAATTGGTTGTCTGAGAATTTGGTGAACTCACACCAAAAGCAATAAATTCAAAAATCGATAAATCCAAAAATCAACAAGATTAAAGATATAAAATCTAAAGAAATTTCAAATGCTAATACTAGCTTATTCAAAGTCCAAATACAAAAGTCCGATAAGAAAATCGCAATCAGTACCGATTAAAGACAATTACCAGTTGAGCTGAAACCGGCCGTGGACGCATACCGCTAATCCGCGAAATTTCAAAGTTCAAATTAATATCAGATAACCAGGTACGTAACGTGAAATTACCTTCAAAGGTGTAATTACGACAAAAACAACATAAATGGATGATACGACGCGAACGTAAATTGCGGTTCTAACTGGCGTCAGTAGATATTTTTTGCGACAGTTTCTATCGACAATGACAAAGTAGACCGGTTACAAAATCTCGAGATCCAGAACGTATGTGAAAGCATCGCCATCGGCACAGATTCATCGTGGTTATTGTAAATTGTCACCGGTAAACTATTTGCGCGTCCCTGGCACGATTGCACGTAATCATCCGTCACGACAGGCTCTCTCACTGTTTCTTCTCTATCTCATCCTTTTATGGGATACCGTGACAACGGTTCATTTCACCCGTGGACAAGCTATGACTCTGTTACATTATTCTGGATCATATTTTAAAGCTATCGTGAGAAGACGTATTAAGACAAATATTCTGATCGCTGCTAGATCTGAGTAGATAAAATAAAATAAAAGAATGCAAATAAAGTCAGATTTGATTGTACAACATAAAAGTACTTTAAAGCAGAACTCGCGGCACGTCAATACGAAGATTGATGGCACATAAAAAATAGGAACATAAAACACTTGTTTAATATTCCGAATCATTATCAAAGCCGATATCTACGTAGTCCGCGCGAGGTTAGGTCGTATATAGAGCGCGTAAAACGCTTCCTGGTGATTACCAGTGCACTACAGTCAACGCGTTATTGTCACCGATTCGATTATCCGATTGTAATCGATTCAAGGGAACAACGTAGCTACCGTGATCACGCGTATTGCCTTCAACAGGGTTATGAGATTATCGCGAATCATCCGACCCGTCGTACGATTCTTTCACGTTGTATTCTTGCCTTTCACGTTCAATATTCTATTTTCCTTTAACCGTGTCGACTTTGATCGACCGAAATACCCGCGTGATAACGTGTTCCATTTCGCCGTAAGGTCAAACGTAATTCGACGTCAAAAAAGAAAGGTCTTTGTGATAACCGGGGCGTGAGAACTTTGTTGCAAAATGTGGAGTTTAATTTTAGGTGAAATTTGAATTGTTAGGGAAATGGAGTTATTATGTAGAGTTATTAGAACGGCGGTGAAGCTGTTATTGAACTCGCGTTACAATACCGTTCGTTATATTGTCACGTGTTATATTGCCGACTGTTAGAATCACTATCAGATGAATTTCCATGCGTTATATCGCCACGCGCTGCAATTTCAACGCATTGAATTTCTTCGCATTATATTGCCACACGCTGGAATTCGACGTGTGGAGTTACCTCGCGTTATATCACCACGCGCTGGAATTCAACGCGTGGAGTTACCTCACGTTATATCGCCACGCGCTGGAATTCAACGCGTGGAGTTACCTCGCGTTATATCGCCACGCGCTGGAATTCGACGCGTGCAGTTATTTCGCGTTATATCGCCAAGCGCTGAAATTTCAACGCATTGAATTTTCTCGCGTTATATTGCCACGCACTGGAATTCGACGCGTGGAGTTACCTCACGTTATATCGCCATACGCTGGAATTCAACGCGTGGAGTTACCTCGCGTTATATCGCCACGCGCTGGAATTCGACGCGTGCAGTTATTTCGCGTTATATCGCCACGCGCTGAAATTTCAACGCATTGAATTTTCTCGCGTTATATTGCCACGCACTGGAATTCGACGCGTGGAGTTACCTCGCGTTATATCGCCACGCGCTGGAATTCGACGCGTGGAGTTACCTCGCGTTATATCGCCACGCGCTGAAATTTCAACGCATTGAATTTCCTCGCGTTATATTGCCACGCGCTGGAATTCGACGCGTGGAGTTACCTCGCGTTATATCACCATGCGCGGGAATTCGACGCATGGAGTTACTTCGCGTTATATCGCCACGCGCTAAAATTTCAACGCATTGAGCTTCTTCGCGTTTATTGCCACGCGCTGCAATGGCAATGCAATGAATTTCCTCGCATTATATCGCCACTCGCTGCAATTGCAACGCATTGAATTTCCTCGCGCTATATCGCCACGCTTAATATATCCACACCCTATACTGCTAAAATTCTCAGTTTCTACAGCCTCGAAAGAAGTAATGCAACGACATTCTACAATGCTTTCAATGTTTTGCAATTAGTGATAAGACAATAATATAACTTGGAAGGTTTGTCTCTGTATGTTATTGTTTATAATCTGAAGGTGACCGTTTTAAAAATACAATTGTGCGCGTTATTATTAAAAGTAGTAACCTTGGAGTTTGTTATAAACTGTACGTTCTTGTACAGCCGAAATGCAATCTCGTAATCGGAACACGTCACGTCTCTTATCAATCAAGAAAACGTTTTATCAGCGGTTGAACACGGGTGTACAGTCAGGAACTTTTTTTTCAGAAGAAATCGTTTTGAAATATTCGTGGACGATAATCGTTAACGTGAAGTAAATTAAGTTACGATAAATCACGTATTGTACAAAATTTTTTGATATACTGAACTTCAGCGATGTGGTTGTTGTTCTTTTTTAAACATTTATCTCTCAGAGTAATTTTCTTTTTGTACGCTGGAAATGGTGATATAATTAAATTGATACCAGTAATTATTTCGTTAGATTAGAATGATAAAATGATGCGATGGGAAATAATAATAAAGAGTATCGGATTCTGATTTTCATAACTGTCTCGTAGACGTCAATTCAGTAGCGAGAAACCTTTCTATACCGTCATTACAAGCCAACCATAATCGCCATAATTTCGTTACATCAGAACGCCTGCTACGTCGATTCGATTTCGCGTTTAACAAATCAGAAAGGAAGCGTTTTACACCGACCACGTTATACTTAAAACACAAGCATCCTTTCTCAACTCGAAGCTTGATACATCAGTATTATTTTACAGCACTTACTCAAATCCAGCCAAACCGTTTATTAAACCCGACATTTCACGACAGTGCCAGAAGTGAATTAGTTTATTAGAGAGAAAATGTAACGTACAAATATTTGCATAAACATTCGCAGTTCAGTAATTACAGATATTTACGAATTTCAAGCACGTGCGAGTATGCAAAATGTGTCCGCGTAGTATATAACAGGGTAAAAGGTACAAAATGTGGTAACAAGTATATCGAAGAAAATATACGGCGAAAAATATCAGTGAATTTGCATAAATATTCACGGTCTAGTAATTGCCGATTTTAGAAAGCACGAAAAATGAAATGCCTTTAACGAACGAACATTTCGTAAATCGTATTTACATATTTATCGATCGTCGGGACGATGATCGTCGAACGCGTTTAATTGCAACCTCGCTTGGTTTGCGTCAGTTTATGAATATCCAGCAGGATTAATAATAATCGTGATCAACGGCAGAAGAAACGAAGGACGTTCAAGTAAAAAGTGAACGATTAGCGTCAGAACGCATCTTCGTGGAATTCATTATTAATAGTCCTACAATTCATTTTAATAGACGTGTAAAAAATATACAGGGTGGCTCACAACTAGCGTTTCTGAAATGGGCAGCTGATTGTAAGATTTCCCTTTGCAAAAATGGGGTTTGGCTACAACTATAATAACTAGTATAACTCTCGGAATAGGTGGGGTTCGAGATTCTGAACAACTTTTCCCTTTACAAAAATTCGATCTGAAGCTTCGTTTTTGAATTATTAAGGAAAAACACGGACCAATCAGAGCGCGAGACGCGTGCGCAGGCGCGAGATAGCTCCGCCCAGCGGCTGAGCGCGCGAAAACCTCGTGCTCTGATTGGTCCGCGTTTTTCCTTAATAATTCAAAAACGAAGCTTCAGATCGAATTTTTGTAAAGGGAAAAGTTGTTCAGAATCTCGAACCCCATCTATTCCGAGAGTTACACTAGTAATGTAACCAACGTAGCGACCCTGTAGGATTTCGTCTAACATGCACGCTGTATTTTATAGCGAGATAAAGTTATAATTCAATATTACACTGGCAAATGGTATTACACTTATTTCGTTTTCCAAGGAACATAGTCTCCGCTAATATCAGTTACATCACTTACGTACACGTTGGCACAGATAAGTATGAAATTTGAATAACATTATGCGATAAGACCTCAGTACAATGAGCGTTATCACTGCAAAAAGAACATGAAGCAGTGAATTAATTATATTAAAATTTTGTGCAACTAATAATTTCCTTATTAGCAATACTAAGAATACTAGGGTTCTAGGGGATTATTAATACTAGGGTTCCTTGATACATGAAGGATATGTAAACTTGACAATTTTCCAACTAAAAAATTTCAACTCTTTCACCAGGACACTTAACCAAAGGAAGCCCAACCCCAGACTAACCATTTGAACACATAGGAATCTTAGCAAACTATCTTAGCAAAACTTAAATTATCCCAGTAAGTTAAATTAAAATTAAAGTTAAATTATCAGTAAAGAAGCACATAGGAACATAAAAACATTCCAGCAGAAAAGAGGACACGAAGAAATAGTATCCGATAGATTAATTAATTGGTGATCGTGCGTACGGTGTGACGAATGAATAGTTGCAGAGATAGTTAAGCGATAGTCAGCAGGAAATAAATGTAGCCGGCCTTCACCTTCCAACGAGAGATCAGGGTTAGAAAGCCCATCGATCGGATCCGTTCGGAAAAATGCTCTTTCTAATGAAACGCGACGAGTACGTTCTAAATATAGCGGACGGTGATAATTTACATCGAATCGATTAATCAGTGGTTCCGAATTAATTCACGCGATCGAGTCATCGCCATTGTGTTTCCCCTTTGAAATACATTGAACTGTGTCAGATGCGATCGAACTCTTATTGCTGGGTTTGCATTATTTTGAATAAATATCAGATTGATTACAATACAAAGCTTGATGACTTTGACGGAGGGTCAGACAGTTATGCGAGGTTAGGCTACTGAGACAGGGTTGCATTTATGTGGACACGTTTCAATTATTGAATCGTTAGGACAAGTTTGATGAGGTAATAAGTTGTGAGGTCTAAAATAAGCTGTATGTTAAGGTTAAATTAAGTTGCTAAGATCGTTCAAATTTTCAAATTCAACTATTACGTCAAACAAAGTTGCAATAGTTTTCGAATTTGATCAAACCTAATTTCGGACAAGAACATGTGACAAAACGTGTACATCTGTAAATAATCGATATTCACCGAAAATAGCTGCAGCCCCCAGATTATTACTGTATTAATTATAACTTCCCGCGAAACACAGTTGCTCGACAATCCCGTAAATTAATTCCAGTAATGAAGGTTCCAAGCCACGCCGTAAATAGCCGAGGCAAAGTCGAAACAGCGGACATAGCTGAGGACGAACGAGCGAATGAAATTTCTCTGACACCCATAAGTGTCAACCGCGTCCCATACTTCCTAGGAACTTCAATTTTCGCGCTCGCAATGGCTATTAACTCGAAATGGAGCCAGCGTTCATTTTCACGATTTAACGTCTCCGAAGTCTAAAGTTTCCCGCAGAAAGAGTTCAACGGGTCGTCAAATTTCACCGGGTTAGGATAAAAAGAAGAATGAGAAATTGCCAAGGCCGGTGAAATTATCTTGCAGTCCTTTCGAGGCTCGATCCATTAGCGATTACCGGTAGCTACCGGCTAAGACGAAAGTGCGCCTGCTTTTCCTCTCGTGACGTGCTCGTTAACCCTTCCGGCCGATTTATTTCCTTTACGACCAGGTTTCTCTTCCAATCGTTTCGGGGACAGTTGATGACCATCCGATATGGACTATACATCAACGATCTATCTACTCGAACGATTCTTAGAACTCTTCTTCTGATCGTTTCAATACTTTCAAATCTATGCTGGAATATTCTTGAAACTGTCTAGGTAGATCTCTACATCTTTGGTGAACTCATACGTAGATCATATGTGATCCTTTATATATGGATCTTCTGGATCTCTATTCTCTTAGATACCTGTATCTTGTAATGGTTGTTATAGATGTAGTTTATGTTTATATCTTTAGTGGACTCATATGTGCATCATATGTGATCCTTCATATGTGGATCTTCTGGATCTTTATTCTTTTAGATACCTATATCTTGTATATGCATATATCTCCTAATTGTTGTAGATGTAGCTCATGTCTACATCTTCAGTGTACTCATGTGTGGATCATATGTGGATCACATGTGATCCTTCATATGAGGATCTTCTGGACCTCTATTTTCTTAGATACCTATATCTTGTATATACTTTGTAATTGAAGATGTAGCTCATATCTACATCTTCAGTGAACTCATATGTGAATCATATGTGAACCATATGTGATCCTATATATGTGGATCTTCTGGATCTATTCTCTTAGATACCTGTATCTTGCATATGTACATATTGTAATTGTTATAGATATAGCTCATATCTACATTTTTAAATGGACTCATATGTGGATCATATGTGGTGATCCTTCATATATGTATCTTCTGGATCTATTCTCTTAGATACCTGTATCTTGCATATGTATATTATTATATCTTGTAATTGTTGTAGATGTAGCTCATGTCTACATCTTCAATGGACTCATATGTGGATCATATGTGGTGATCCTTCATATATGTATCTTCTGGATCTCTATTCTTTTAGATACCTATATCTTGCATATGTATATTATTATATCTTGTAATTGTTATAGATGTAGCTCATGTCTACATCTTCAATAAACTCATATGTGGAATCATACGTGATAAATGTCTTTTTCCCCTATCCAACTAAAAATTGTAATTCCAGACAAACCAGGCACGGATTCCCCTGCGATGGCGCACACCGCCCTCCGCGAGATCGTGGAACGGGCGGTCGACGAGGCCAGGAAGTTACCCAGCCTCGGAGGTTCCGGAGAACCCGGAAGACCGCCGGAAGGAAGGGCCGACAGCTACGAGGACCTGCTAGCTACCGCGATACTGAACAAGGTTAGAAAGAGAAAAAACACTAGGTTCATGCTCGAGGGTGTCCTCGATCGTCTGGAATTCAAAACACGCTTAGCTCGTAGCTCGAGCGAGAGGATAAATCGATGAACGAAACACGCTGGATTTTCTAGGTCATCGAGAAATTCCAAAAGGAACAGGTGGACGGTAATAGCAACGTTCTCCACGGGAAACCGGTGGCCGCGGGCAACTGTGCATCGAGTACGTGTCCCGTATCGGATTATTTAAATACGCCAGTTTAGAAACGGCGAGAAAAGAGGGTGAAAGCTGACGAATCTTTTTCAGACGAGCCTGGCCTTGACGAGGGCGTCGAAGGATGCAGCAGCTTGGAACCAATGTCGCACGAAGACTACGCCGATTACACCGTTGCGTGTTTGAGACGCAAGAGTCAGATGGAACCTACTGTGTCCCTTATGGTGGGTTATCTCTACATTTATGGCCCTTGCAATGTAAACTGATACACAAACCTGCACGTTTAAAAATTCCGTAATCAGAAATTCTTTGAAGAAATCCAACAATTGAAAATTTAGAAACATTTGAGCAAGTGCAAAATTGTAAAATCTGCAAATTTATTCAGTCACGTCAAAATTTAGAATAAAGTTGGTGGAATTTTATCTCTCCATTTATGGCCATTTACAGCCCTTGCAATGTAAACTGGTACACAAACCTGCACGTTTTAAAATTCCGTACTCAGAAATTCCTTGAAGAAATCCAAGAATTGGAAATTTAGAAACATTTGAACAACATTTGCAAAAATGCGAAGATGCAAATTTGCAAATTTATTCAGTCACGTCAAAATTTAGAATAAAGTTGGTGGAATTTTATCTCTCCATTTATGGCCATTTACAGCCCTTGCAATGTAAACTGATATAGAAACCTGTACGTTTAAAAATTCCGTAATCAGAAATTCCTTGAAGAAATCCAACAATTGGAAATTTAGAAACATTTGAACAACATTTGCAAAAATGCGAAGATGCAAATTTGCAAATTTATTCAGTCACGTCAAAGTTTAGAATAAAGTAGCATGCATGAATAAAATTGATCTAATGTGTACGAACCGTCAAAATGGCGGCCATTGAGGTTGACGTCTTTGACACAATCAGTACGTGGCTGAATGCTAACTCTTATTATCTTAATGATCAGAAAAATTCATTAACATAAAAATAAATTTGCATGCAAATACAACGTCCGGCTCTTTATTGCTATATTACAGCAACGTTTAGTAGGTTGCCAGGTAATCGTTCGATAACGCACGGTTGATAAAGCGGTTGCCCCACATTGAAACATGCGTGGTAAATAAAAATAATCCAAACGAGATTTATCAATTCTACTTTCTAAAATCCGTGAACGATTTCAGCAATTTTTTTCGAGTCCACTTTCTACAGCTGGTGACATTTTCCAAGAACTTTCTATGATTTGTAAGATGGGTTCGTGGTTTTTTTTTTTAGATAGAGGAGCGAATAGAAGAAGTAACGACGACTTATGCGTCGGACGAGGAACCCAAAGAAAATGATGCCTTGGCCATTAGGAACGCTCACCGAGTGCCATTTCCTGAACTTGGAATGGACATTATCGACCGTGAGTACTCTTCGGTTTTAATACACTTTTAATAGACTCCGTTTTCTTTACAATTTACCAACTGTATTTCAGTTTTTTAGTATAGAATGTGTTTCAGTTTTTTACCATTCTATTTTATACATTTTTACTTTAATACATTTTAATACAGCGTTTCTCTTTTTTAACTTACAGTTTTTTAACATACTGCATTTTTAACTGACTGCATTCTACTTTACACACATTTTTACTTTAATAAATTTGAATACAGTGTTTCATTGTTTTTAAATTTAGCACAGACTTGAATGAAATACTCCTCGTCGCGATACTCCTTTCGCGTTCGTAGAATAACGCTGCATGCGCGAAATTCTTGTCGCTGACACATGGTATTTCTAAACTATTTGCTCGACTTCATATCCTGATCAGTTCTCATCGCGTTGATATTTACTTTCGAAGCTTCAAAATCAAACGCGAAATGTTCTGAGTGTTTCTTCGACATTTTGATATTTTGTGTGTATGGTTTATTATACAAAATTGGTACATATCTATTTTTGCATTATTTTAATTTTTCAAAAATGTCTTATAAATTATAACAACAAAAATTTCCTGATAAAAATGTTCGTTTAAAAGAATAATGTAGCACTGAGAAATTTGTAGCAATTCAGAGAAAAAATTGTAATGAAGAGTAAAATATATTTTCAAATTTAATTATTGTGTTCATAAATGTTTGGTAAAATACAAAAATTTGATAGTATATTTTACGCAACACCATTGTAACAAATTTAGAATGATTTCGCTTAAAAGATTGAAGCTCACTGTGAAAAGATGATATGACCTTGAGATGACCTTCAGTTTAATTTCCTTTCTGATATAATAATTTCCACTTGAAATCTTTTTGTTGACTCCGTAAATAACGAAATAATACAATTTACGTATACGGTATCACTCATACATGAATGTACATATACGACATCACTTATACATCAATGTACATATACGATATCACATATGTGAGAAGTAGACCATCCTGAAATGTGAAAAATTGTGATTACAGCATCGCAGGAGTCGTCAGAGGATAGCCAGGACGAGCCAGGCACCCCAACCGCGCACATCGGCCTGGTCTCTCCAGTGGAATCCTGGGAAGAAAATTGGTTGTTCCAGAAGAAAAGGGTGCAAACCCAGGCTGACCCAGTGGCCATGTTGGTGCCAAATCCCAGCGCCGATTTCAAGGCTCTGATAGGCGATAAAGACGCCGAGGACACGTCCGACCTCTCCGAATGTTCCTCGGCTCAATCCGACGAGGAGATCGAGAAGGAGCTGATGGAGGCTATAAACAACGTCGTGCCGCGATCTCCGAAGAGAACCAGCTTCCAAAATGGCGACCGGGAGTCGAGTGATTCTAAGGAAAAGCATGCGGATGTTCCTGAAGACAATGATTTAGAGTGGAACGAAGAGAATCAGGTACTAAAAGTGGAAATGAATGGAAACGAAGCCAAAGATGAGAACAAGGTGAACGAAGTGGAAATAGAGAAGGTTGAGTCGAGGAAAATGGAGAGTGAACGGACTAACGAGGAACTTAAAGACAAATCAACGAATGGTAAATTGATAGAAGATATTGAAGAGAAATCAACGAATGGTTCATTGGTAGAAGATGTAAAAGACAAATCAACGAATGGTCAAATGATAGAAGATATTAAAATTAATACGCTGAAGAATGTGGATCTTCTGGTAAATTCTCAGGAAGAAAATTTGTCGGTGCCGAAGACACCGACGTCTACTCCAACGTGGACTTTTGTACCGGAAAACAATTTTGAAAATATTAGGGGGGAGGAGATTTTGAGAGAAGAGGTTCTTAATTCGCTGGAATGCGCTAAGAAGAAACTGATGGCTGTTAATGATGACGAACCGTTTAAGGAGACGTCTGGACAAAAAGCGGACTTTCATGGTAAGTCTTGGTAATGTGGACTCTTGTCATAAGCTGCAGAATTCTTGCGGAATACAGACTTTAATTCACAGTGAACAGTCATACAGTCATACAGAGAACTATTTAATTCACAATAACACGAGATGACAAGGTTAAAAAATTACAAAGTCATGAAAGTATAAAGTCCTAAACTCTTCAGGTTCAAAAATTGGAAAATCCTAAGTTGCGATCTTTGTTGTATTAGTTGAAAGTATATTCTATTGATATGCAAATATACAGCTGTAATAATTATGCGTCAATAATTGTGGATGCATCTCAATTTTGATCATGTTCATAGCAGAAGATATTCAGCAAGAAAGTGAGTACACTGAACACTACGACACCGCGACCCAAAGGCATCTGGACAGCTTGACAAAGCTAGAGGGTTCGGAATCGAAAAATTCCTCGGAGGAGAATGCAGAGAGGTATGTCTTGCAACAAAATTATTACATTTGGTCCTTGGACCTTGGTGCAACTTGACACCTTCTTAAAAAGCACTAGTTATTTAATTTTTTAAAAAGTATAATCGCGTGAACAGAGTTCTACTTTGTCTAATAACAGAAGTGAATATTTTTAAAAAATATATAAAGTCGCACCAACTTTCAAACTGTAATCTAATCGATTGTTTTCAAATTGAAGCAAAGTTCGTTCGGTAACGTCAACGCTAAATCGGTGAAACATTACACGAAATATTATTTCCTTCGATGATATTGTAACGCTCTTCAACATTCCGTTGTGCAGCAGGTGCCGAGAAGCTGCGGCGCTCGCCAAAGCTGATTCGGCTTCGTCCCTGAAGAGCAAGAAATCGGAAGAGGAGGTTCGGCTGGCTGCACCTCCAAGACCAGGTGAACAAACTTCGATCCTATAATCCTTTAATCTTTTTCTTTCACTCCATTAGTCCTTTTATACTCTCTCTAATCCTCTTTTCCTCGATAAGAGATAGTTGCAATTTATGCATGATAGGTACGATCGCTGAACGAGAGCACAAGAAATGGGAGAACGCTCCTCCGATTCAGAACAACCCCTACAGCGAGGAGAACATCCAGAAGAGGTTGCTGGAGAGACAGTATTCTAGGAGGGCATCAGACATTCCTGGGTAAAGATTCAATTAAAAATAGTTTTTGAGCATGAACCTTCATCGTGGCGATTTTATTTAGAATTCACGCCGAATTGCCGAAGAGCAACGGGGAGGATTTGGATGTCGTGCTGACTCCTCATGAACCGGATATCAAGCGGTAATTTTAATTTACTTGAACTCGATATCCTTAGATCAAAAGAACAATGTGCACAAGTGTATATGAATGCCAAACGAATTGATGAACATTTAAAGCCAACTCCTAAATCCTTCTTCTACTTCCTACACCTTGAGACTTGCCTCCAATATCCTTAGCTCTGAACTCTAAACTATCCTCATATCTTTCTAACAATGTCTACAAGTGTATATGAACGTCATAAGAATTGATGAACAGTTGAAGGACCCAACTAGATCATCCCTATTCTAATTCCTACACCTTGAGACATCACTTGTTCCCAATATCTTTAGCTCTAAAGTACCCTCAGATCCTCAGAACAATGTCCACAAGTGTATATGAATGCCAAACGAATTAATGAACAGTTGAAGCCAACTCCTAGATCCTTCTTCTACTTCCTACACCTTGAGACTTGCCTCCAATATCCTTAGCTCTAAACTCTAAACTATCCTCATATCTTTCTAACAATGTCTACAAGTGTATATGAACGTCATATGAATTGATGAACAGTTGAAGGACCCAACTAGATCCTCCCTATTCTAATTCCTACGCCTTGAGACATCACTTACTCTCAATATCTTTAGCTCTAAAGTACCCTCAGATCCTCAGAACAATGTCTACAAGTGTATATGAATGTCAAACGAATTGATGAACAGTTGAAGCCAACTTCTAAATCCTTCTCTTCTAATTCCTACACCTTGAGACATCGTTTACCCCTAATATCCTTAGCTCTAAAGTATCCTGAGATCTTTTTAACAATGCCACAATGATCCACAAATTGTATATGAACGTCAAACGAATTGAACAGGTTCGGCAGGGACTACTACATCAACCACTCGAGAGCCTTAAGCAACGAGAAAGGACGAAGATCGGCCGCGTCGACCTCGAGCAGACCCAGCAGCTCATTATCCCAAGGATCGAGCTCAACCGGGCCCGACCAGGATCAACAGGTGAGTTTGCAGCTCGAAAAGTTCGAGGAGGCGTCCCTGCGCGGCAGTCTTTCTAGACGGACCTATCGCGATCCGTACTCCAGTCCACATTTTGCGATCAACCCTCTTCTGCGAATGGAATTCGAGTCCAGCGACAAATTGTACAGTGTCTCGGACAATAAACCATACCTCGATTCGAGGACCACCGAGAATTCGATCGTGGAATTCGATTATGAACCTCAGAACATCTCGTTCGTGTTGAACGAGTCAGACAAGACCGTCTTCAACCCCCTCTGCGAAACGAGCCCGGATCAGGACTCCGGAACTTACTCCATCGATTCGAGCAATCGGGAGAGCAAGAAGACTCCGGATTACGGAAGGTTGTGGATCGACGATCTCAGCAACGACCAAATCGTGTCGTCTAATGGTAGACGATACTGGAGCAACGGGTACAAGTACCACACGTTCGGTGGCATAAAGAACGGTTTCATAAAGTACACCGAAGACTCGGAGGAGGAACAAAGTCCCGAAAAGTACCTCGACGTCGCGAACTTCGCGGACTTCAAGTTCCAAACCTTCGGGGGGATCAAGAGGAACGGTAAGATCGAGAAAGGACTGCCTACGTACAAGAGAGTGACTCTCAGGTCTCCAAGGGCTCATCGAAAATTTAGAGCGCCGAGAAGCTGTCGGAGCGAGCCTATCGAAAACGGGACCGAAGCTCAAGATTTCGAGGAAGACGACTGGATGAGCGACTCGGAGGACGACACGACTGCTCCTAAAGCTCCCAGACGCCTAAATGTAGAAAACAGAAGAAGATGCGATAAATCGAAAAGAAGATGGAAGACGTGTAGGTCCTCCTCGGACGAGGATTGGCAGGATGTGGACGTCTACGCTCCGGATAAGGTGATAATGACGAAGTTCCTGAAGGACGCGTCCCGCAAAGTGAAATCTCGTTCGAATGTGGAGGAAAGCACCTATTTTCTGAACACGTCCAGGAGGAGGGTGTTTGACGAGAATTCGAGTAGGGGCAAATCGAAGCGCTCGGACGATGACAGCCTGAAGCTGGAACCACCGATTGTGCCGCAAGTTGTTGAGAGGACGTTCGAAACTCTGAGAGATCTGCGAGTGGGAAGGAAGAAGAAGAAGAGTCCTGAACCGAAGAAGAAAATGGGAGTGAGGTGTTTGAGCGACCTCACGATCTGGTGAAGAACAAACTTATGTTTTTTTGAGGGTTACGAAAGTTTCTACGTATTTTTAAGTTGATGTAGCTACGATTTTTTATTGCGGGTATTTAAGAGTGAATGTGAAGACTGTTTACGAACTTCTTGAGTTTCGATTTTATTTAATTGGGAGTTTTTACGACGGTGCCATTGACGAAGTTCCTTGAGGGTGTTGTATGAATCTGATTTAAGGGTTAATGATAATAGGCTAGGGATGATGTAGGGGATGAGAACTTAGGAGTCTGAAAATTTGAAAACTTGAGAGTTCCAAAAATTAAGGATCGAGAAATTTGAAAGTTTACATCCTTAATTCTCAAAAAATGGAGGCAAACATTGAATGGTTCCTTCTCCTACAATTTTTTTACCCAAAAGAAGCCTACATTGTACAGAAATGTATATACAACATTGCTCTTTTGCTAAAAGAGTAAGTAAATGTTATAACTAATTTTCTTTTGCAAAAGTTTTTAAAAATTTACAAACTGAGCGAAGTTAATTTTTGTACAAATTTAAGAATGAACAATTTTTGTTACTCTTATAGCAAATCAGCGATACATTTTGTCAGTAAGACGAAGGAGAAGCTTATTGTAGAAAGGACTGTGTACATTGTAACTATTTATAAATATATTGTTTATAAATATTTTATTTTATACTTGAGACGCATGACACTTTTAAACGGTGTAGGTGTTCCTACATTAATCCTTGCAGAACTTGTACTTCACGACTCACGCACGATGTAGAGAAACATTGTCGATTTTTTAATTGTACTTTTAACATGTCTAATATTGTGATGGGCGAGACGTGGTGCATATTTCCTCATTTCCAAATTTCAAGGTTCTTATATTCCCAAATTTCCATATTCTGCAATTCTCACATTTCCAAATTTCCATATTATACAATTCCCACATTCCACAATTCCACAATCTCACATTCTCCAATTCCACATTCCCCAATTCCCACATTTTCCAATTCCACATTCCCTAATTCCACATTCCCCAATTCCCACGTTCCTCAATTCCACATTCTCCAATTCCCACATTCCCCAATTCCCACATTCCCCAATTCCACATTCCCCAATTCCACATTCCCCAATTCCACATTCCCTAATTCCACATTCCCCAATTCCCACGTTCCTCAATTCCACATTCACCAATTCCCACATTCCCCAATTCCCACATTCCCCAATTCCACATTCCCCAATTCCCACATTCTCCAATTCTCACAATCCCCAATTCCACATTCCCCAATTCCCACATTCTCCAATTCTCACAATTCCCAATTCCACATTCCCCAATTTCCACATTCCCCAACTCCTACATTCCCCAACTCCTACATTCCCCAATTCCACATTTCCCATTTCCTACATTCCCCAGTTCCCACCTTCCTCAATTCCCACATTCCCCAATTCCACACTCCCCAATTCCCAAATCCCCAACTTCCAACCCCTAAATTCCCAAATTTAAAAATCCCCACCTATCTCCACATTACCTTGAGCACCCAATCTGCCCACCACCAATTCACCCAAAGCTCTCTTTCTCAAGAGGGTCTTACTCAATCATTTAAAATAACAAAAAGAAGAAAATATACAGAGAGTTCAACGACATATAGATCTCTACCTGACTGTAAATAAATCTCTGTTGACTTATAGATACACGCACGAGTAGCAATCTTGTACAAAAGATAATTCATGCTTGTATATGTATAGTAGATCGTTCACACTGAAAAGTATCAATGCGAAAAGTAGTGAAAAACGTTCTCGTCAAACGTCCTCTTAGTACGATGTCGTTCGGTACACATTGCACATGCATGTCCCTGTGAAACTACCTTTGAATCGGTAAGTACCGTTTACATGCGATCGCATTTTAATGCATGAACACTAACAATGTTTGAAGCACTGCATGCTCGACGATTTCTTGAAATTCTGAACGTCGAATCGATAGAGGGACTGCACTGATTTATTTTCGCATTGTGGGTTTAATCCTTTCGTTACAATGTGCTATTCACTATTTTACTAGGTTCATTTTTACAAGTTTAGTAATTTAACAAAATTACATGTATCGTTCGTGAGTACAGAATTTTATAACAATTTTGTAACAGAGTCACATTTTTTTTAAATTTATGAAGGACGAGTGTTACACTGATGTCTTCTTTTCTAAAAAAGAAATGACACAAAAAATTTGATAAAATGATTTACCTTATTAGCTATAATAGTCCATTATACAATTCGCCACAACATTGACCTGTAAAATATATTTCCGACCACGAAAGCCTATTAGCATACGAGTATGGTAATCTTCGGTGACGAAAGGGTTAAAGGACTAACAGCTCGAAGTCAATATGCATGTCGCTTGGCAGACTAATGGCACAGAATTCGTTTCAGCAATTAACCCAACGCGAAGGGCCCTCGAAACGCTCAGTGGAACGGAAACCGTGGTGGCTGCTGAATATTTAATTCTATCGAAATGGTTCTGTGTTGCAGGAGGAGACGCGATATCGTGAAACCGAGGCTCTGCTGAATCGCAGCAACGACGTCAAGTCGAAAGTAGCCAAATGGCAGAACAACATCGCGGAGAACAAATACCAAACGGTTCGATCAGCGGACGAGGAGAGACCGAACTCGAGGAAAATGGAGCTGCAGAGGACGTGGGAGGACCAGCGAATGGAGGAGATTCTGGAGAACGAGAGGAAGAATAACAAGAACGAGATCAACGCGAAGCTGAACAATCAAGAGAACAGCGCCGTCGAGAAGAAGTCAAACTCCGACGAGAACCCGCGGAAGATCAAGAGGATCGATCTGAAAGCTTACGGATTCGAGAACGAGTTCTCCAATGGCGGCAAAGTAATCAAGACACCGAGGGTCGTGAATAAACTGGACTTGAAGAGGTTCGGCTACGACGGCGGTATTCGACGAACGCAGTCCAATATTCAATTAAACAGCATCGGCAACGACGACTTCAAACCCAGAATCGTACACGCGAGGAACAAATCCAATCTGACGCGCCATTACGGAAACGATCGCTGCCTGATCGAAACGCAAGCTTCCGGCGATAATAATCTGACGCAGAGTACCGAGAACTTGAACAGGTTTCAAGAGAGTTACAACGGGTTCGGTTTAAAGTCCGCGAAATCGGTGCCTAATATCGCTAAGTTTTACTCGAACACGATCGATCATGAAGACGACGAGAATTTCAGTCAGAGTTCGTACGATTTGGGGATCGTCAAGAACGGCTCGGTTAAGAATATTGCGAATAATTATAATCCAGAGAAGTGCAATATCAATTCGGTCGACGAGTCAGAAAATGACACGGATTCGGAGAAGGAACGCTCGGAGAAGGTTATCAATCAGGAGGAGGACAGCAAGCTACCTATGCCTTCGGTTAGGAGACTCGCTGAGGCGTTCAGCAAGCAGTCCGAAAACGCTCCGGCTATTTCCAAGGTGAGAAAATGTGGACGGAAATGTAGAGATCTGCAAAATATGAGGGACGTTATTAATTTAAATAGAAAGTAAAGCTTCAGACCGTAAAAGTACACCTCAACGTGTCGATAAATCTTGTGGAGAACTATTATTAAACTACAGAGTATATAATTTATATTTAATGCAGACTTATCTCTGAAACTATTAAACTAATGCAATAATTATGTGAGACAGTAATAAATGCCAGTAATATTATACGAATTGCCAGTGATTATTAAACGAGTTTCGCAAATGTTTCAGGCAAACAAGAGCAACGTGTACAAAGAACGATCGTCGACACCGGAGATACAGATAGTCGAATCTCCCCGACAAATGCACAGTTTAACAGCCAGATCGTTGTCGAAACAGTTTCGAGAGGGTCTCCGACAGATTCCGAACAAAGTCACTTCGCCTCCGGCTAGCCACGTCACCATGGAACAAAGCAAAATGGCGGAGAACCAAACGGAAGTGGTGCAAGCGAAGAACGACTCGTCGAACGACGTGAACGTGATTTTGCCTGGGAAATTAAAATCGAATATTATATTCTGGGAACAGATGCAAAGGAGGAGCTAGAATGCATATTTCGAATCGTGTTGTATTCTCCGGAAGTTGAGGAACGTGAGACGAATTTAAACGAGAACCATGTGTTCGATGATCTTTCATCGATTTGCATGGTGAAAATTAATCTCGTGTTTATTCTTTTCGAAGGTAACTTCAAAAATTAATATCGGTTTGTAGAAGTGTGTTTTACGATCCTTGCTCGGTGTAAGAATGTATAACACCGTATCGAAAATGACTGTCTGAAACGATACAGGCTCAATGATTAATTAAATCATCGTATCGTGGAAGATAAAAGCAGTTGCACCTGTGTCAAAAAATTGTTGACATTGTGCGTGTGCCAAATGATACTAACTCGTGATCAGCCAAAGAGTATATTTTTGCATCGTTCTTTCGAATTTCAGCGAATCAAAGTATATAAATTTTACGAGCAATGAGTCTTCTTTTCTTGAAAATGATCTACCAAATTTTAACACGCGTTTCAATTGTAAATATATTCTTGAATGTAATAAATTCGTTCAAATCGTTGTATGTATATAAAGGAACCAATAGTCACAAAGGTTTTTATATACAAATCTTTCCTATAGTATTTGCAGGTATTTGTTATTTATTATTTATTAACGTTTTAAATATATGTATCGATGTATATACGAGTTATCAACGTAACAATTCAGTGGGCAATATTTCTTTTATAAAATATCAAAATTTATATGAATTTAATCTTACCTGTACACTAAAACTGTGCTATATTGATATAAGAAATATATTGTTTATTATTAATTCATGTATTTCCTTAACACCTTTTCTTAGACTTACAGGTCAGGAAAGGGTCAAGGACCAAGATCAAACTGCCACGCTTATTAAAAAAAATGCTCAACGTTTTATTCAAACATTTGCACATACATGAGTTTAAGGTCACTAATTCTATGGATATCATTCAACCATAAAAATAGTTCTTCGTCGTACGAATAATTATAAAAGATGATCACAGTATAAATCGTGGTGTATCAAAAAAGAAATCATTACACCCGAGAAAATAATCTCTGCAAATGTTTACGAGCTATTCTTAAAGTTTCCTCGGCAAACTTTCAAAACGTTGGCTCCAACCGGGACCAAAGCTCAGTAATATATGCATCTGGTTTTATGGAACGGTATGCTTTCTAACTGAGCCGCGTGTTTCCGTCGATAGTCCCACAGAAAGTGATCTATGAGTATAGCGTTTATATCCGTTTTCTTTAAATCCAAATTCGGATAACGCTCGATGAGAGACCACACTTCGTCTCTCACTCGCTCGACTGCCTCTATCGAGCAACCTCGAATTTCTATCTCATCGTCACTACCGTTTTCTAACTCTACATCTGCAAATATTAAATACGTGATAGCTTCTAGTAAGCTAACTAACGCTAACACTCTGTCCACGGTAATGGAACCTTGCATAACTGCGGACAGTGTAATCTCGCTATATTACCAAGAGTTAAATCAGTGATACGAGGGTGAACAGATAAAGTGAAGTTTCCCCATTTCTAAATTTCCAGATTCCCCAATTCACCAATTCCCAAATTCCCATCTTCCCCAATTCCACATTCCCAAATTCCCATATTCCCCAATTCCCATATTCCCCAATTCCCATATTCCCCAATTCCCATATTCCCCAATTCCCATATTCCCCAATTCCCATATTCCCCAATTCCCATATTCCCCAATTCCCATATTCCCCAATTCCCACATTCTCCAATTCTCACAATCCCCAATTCCACATTCCCCAATTCCACATTCCCCAATTCCCACGTTCCCCAATTCCACATTCTCCAATTCCCACAATCCCCAATTCCCACATTCCCCAACTCCTACATTCCCCAATTCCACATTTCCCATTTCCTACATTCCCCAGTTCCCACCTTCCCCAATTCCCACCTTCCCCAATTCCACATTCCCTAATTCCCACATTCCTCAATTCCCACATTCCCCAATTCTCACATTCCTCAATTCCCACCTTCCCAATTCTACATTCCCCAATTCCCATATTCCCCAATTCCACATTCTCTAATTCCCACGTTCCCCAATTCCACATTCCTCAATACCACATTCCCCAATTCCCACATTCCCTAATTCCCCAATTCCCACATTCCCCAATTCCCACATTCCCTAATTCCCAAATTCCCAGCTAAACTTCCAAATACCTAAATCTCTAAATCCCCCATCGATGGCCATATAGCGAGATTCCGTTGTAAGTTATTCCACAGTAAGTTATTTAAACTTACCGCACTGCAATCTGCTGAGAAGCGGATTACTGTACCGAATTGCACCAAAGTGTACCAGAACTTGAGGTATACGATAATCGGCGAACATCGTGATGTAATCTATGTCGTGGAATTTACCAATTCCTTCGCCCTTGAAGCAAGCCCAAATATCTCCCACAAGTATTTGAGCTCTTTTATAAAAACTGACTGAAAATGAAAATCCTCATTAGACAAATGAAGTCGAATCAAAGATGATTTTACTTACCTCTATGACCGTCATAGTCTGCCTCATCCTGATACGACTCGAATTCGTTTACGATACGTTTGAGTAGCTGCTCTGCTGAGCCTGAACAGGACTTGATACATTCTACGAATGTACCTAGAAAAAAGAACAAATATTAATAATTTGTTTTAAACATGTAAAAAATTATTTAGCGAATTTTGGGATGGTGGGAAAAAAGCGAGTTACAAAGTGCTCTGTACAGTCTAGTGTATAACTTTACATTCTAATTTTGGTTTCCAAAGGTGTTAAGAATATATAAAATTAGTTAGAAAAATGTGATCATTGTCCTTCTCTAAAAATTGCCTCTGTTAGAGGTCAGTAAAGTTCTGCACCAGATGATTTGAGGAAATTATAACTTCAAGCATGTACCTTGATACTTCTCTAACAAAATCTTTCCAGCCTCTCGCAAGGACTTAACTCTTTCGTCTAATAGCGGAATACTAGTTTGATTATCACCCCGAAAAATTTGTTCGGCCTCGCTTCTTGTTATCTGCGAGTAATACTTTGGATCGACTATATGTTTCCCCTCCTGTTCGAAGTAAACGATTAACAAGAGATTGACATTTGAACAATGATACTCGTGAAACAGCGTATGTGCACACACGTTGGAATCATTTTCAAAACGACGTAAACAAAAGGATTTATAACAAACAAAAGAAGCTAGACATACATGAGTCGTGATAAAATGACGTTTTACGTTATGTAACGTTTCAACGAAACTGTCGTTTAAAATGTTACTGGCAATTAAATTTCTTAGGGTAGGTTCATATGGAAATGTTACATGTTGACAAATAAGATGAATTCAATATGCAATAAGTATACGCTTGACATAGTTGCTCTCAAAAGGCCTACGTAAGTTTTTGCGATCTGAAAAATAACAACTTTTACAATGCATGCTTTTCTATATAAATCAGAGCTTTGGACAAGCTTACTGAATCAATTCCTAAGCCCAAAGGTGCAATTCCAAATTTTGGTCTACCAAAATGGAAGGTGATGCCACTGGAATCGAAAATTCCAATGGTCCCTGGACCAGAAGGAGCTTACAATTTTACTCGCCGCAAAATTGGACAAGGATTATGGATTCCAACAACGGATGCAGAGTTCAACTTAAGCGATCCATACTGTTATGAAATGAAATTGGGCTATGACTCTCTTCATGACAAGCACTTAGTCCCTTTCTTCTCTAGACCAAATAATCTTCAACATTTAATTAAAGCTGGACTCATTACCAAGGATTTGGATGCAAAATGCTCTTTAAGAGATTACAATATGTACAGAAAATACTTGAGAAGGATACATTGTGACAGTATAAAAAAGGAATTAGCAAAGAGAACAAAACTGTCCATTGAAGATAGTGCTATTCAATATGCACAGGATCAAGCAAAGAAAGAAGAAAGAAAGTAATGTTAAAAGTACCTATTAAATTAGTAATATAAATATCCAACTTAATCTTTGACAGATTAAAGGAAAGAGAAAATTTAATGGCACTGAGGAGGGCAATTATTAGAAGTCGTAAGAGGGCTGAAAGACTGAAACTCCAAAAACAGAAGGAAAAACAACAAAAAGCGGAAGAAAAAGTGCGAGCACTTATTCAAAAACATAAGGAAGATCAACGTCTACGACAAATTAAAAGCGCAGCGCGAACCGAATTCATTAAACAAAAGCAACTAGCTGCTGCAGACATCAGACGACGAAGAATAATTCAAACCTTTTTAGAATGGAATAGAAAAGAACGTAGACGTAGAAAAACTAGACAAATGCGATTAGCACAAGAGAAAGAAGACAAGCGTAAAATATTGGAACAGAAGTATATATAATAATTACAAAAGTAATGTAAATTTGCTACTTATTTTGTTTTTATTATTTTAGGTGGGTGGAGAAACAACAATTTCAACAGCAACAAATAGAAAAAGAACAAATGTTACTAAAATGTGTGGAAGATCAACGTAAACATTTTATAAAAGCATATAATGAAAAAGTGAAAAAGGAGGAGGAGAGAATGAAAAGTACTAATTAAAAGATGATCAGATCTTAGCAGGAATATATTGACATATGTACAAATTTTATTTCTAGGACTTTTGAAAGATGTAAAAATGTATATAAGATGTTACTTAGCTAGACGTAGACCTGAAAATAAAGAACGAATTTGCTGCCCGAAATCTATTGCGGATGATGATATGGTATTTTCTTATTTTTACTTATAAATGCTGATAAAATTTTGCAAAGTCATGATGAAACAAAAACAGATGTAGTACAATCTTTTCAGCTTAGCAAATCATTTAAAAAGACATCACCAAAAATGCAAGACACAAAGAAAGGAAGAATGAAGACGATAGAAGATTCAAGTCCGCAAGTAAGGACATTAATGTTAAGAAAATCCAGTCCACAAACTGAGAGTAAAAAGCAAGAAAAGAGATCAAAAATGTCTAAAGCTCGTAAAGGTAGCAAAAAAAGAAAAGCAAAAAGAAGAAAGAAAAGAGAAAAAGTAGAAGAAGTTGAAGAAGAAGAAGAGAAACCTGATATAGAAACAATACGCTCTGAATCAACATTAAGAACAGAAGTTACAGATGCACATCTTACTCCGGAACTTGATGAAAGATGCAGATGTCAGATAATTAAAGACATCATGAAAACAATTTAAACATAAAAGTAAATAATCTATTACAACTTTTCAAAACTTAAATAATATTTCAAACTTACGTTTATAGCCCTCTTAATAGCAGCGCATAATGCAAAATATCCAGTCTGACCATTAACAGTCCACTTGAGAGAATCCTTCTTACTCCAAAAAGAATAATTCAATGTATCCAAGACAAATATCCAATCAACAGCAATTGGATCTTCAGGAGAAGGATGAAATTCATGTTGAGAAAAATTGTTCACGCTTACTTCACGATTTTTAAGACCTTCTAAAATCTGTTTACAAAGATATAGTTAAGATAAGATTACTTATAAGTTAAATAAAACTTTCCATTTTACTTTTTAGCAAATTAAGATACAGAAATAAACAATTTAATTAACATCATAGTTTCCGAAACCACTACGTTAAATTTATATTTGAAAAAAGATTCTAAAATAAAGAAACATTTAAACAGTACTAAAAACTTATTTACCGCACAGGCAAGATTTTTAACGCCTTCTTCTTCGATAAAAACATTCTTGGATAGTCTTGCTATTACTTTCGCAGATTCCTTTGGCATTAGGGCCATGGTTGATTGAGTATCACAGTTTATTTAGTCAGGAATTTAAAAAAAAATTAAACCTAAGAAGAAATTCGTAGCTACCCCATGAACCCTTCGTACGCAACTCATCCTATACATATATAATGTAGTCTGCAGTCACGTGATAGTATCACATGACCACATATTGCCACTTTGTTAGCAACGAACGCGTGGTAAACAGACAGATATGGCTGCTTATGTCAAAATTTGTGAGATTGATTTTTGAATGATCCCTTAATTACGTGCACAGATGATCAGTTTGAAATATTTGTACTAGCATTTTTTTAATACATCAGATTAAGGTAAGCAGTTTATACTTTTTGATCATGCTGGTCAATATAAATGTCTTCAAAGCAATGTTCAGCACATGTAATTGTTTAAGCACAATAATATGAGAATTTTTTTAATTTACTGACATAAAATACAATAAAGTAATTTTAATTCTATAAATGCCTGTTATAGTTAACTATTGACGTTATACGTGTGAAAATAAAGCATATGTAACATATTTTTTATGTGTTTTTTTTTCACCTTAAATAATTCCATAATATATTATCTATATTCATTGGTAGTTTCAAAAATAGATTGTATAGTGATTTTCCTTTATAACGTTTTATAAAATATTATTACATATAAAATGAAATCTGTGTTTTAAATTGAGCACAATATTCAAGTTGACAGTCAATGTATAAAGTGTCGTATCACTTTATTTAATCAATCATAACATTTAATAATACATAATTTAACTGATAAATGTATTCTGTGTTTAAGTTTTTACATAAGGACATGCGTTTTATTTTACGATACATTCGATTGTAGGTAATACCTAATTTTATTATCATAGGCAACTATTTTCTGTAAAGTTTGATAAGATTCGAAACTTCAACACTTGATTTGTAATTTACATACGTAACACAAATTACAATGCTCAAATAATATGTATCGTCGTATTTACATATAAAATCTCGTTATTGCAATGCTAATATATTAACTTTTGCATTGTATCCCTGCATACTTGTTTCAACCTTCTTTTTTCCCGTAACTAATAAAATGATTTTATAATCTTATATTTAAATTGTTATGTATGTATTTTTTTAAACATTTCTTCCAAAAGTTATCAAATCGTACGATTAAACAGAATATTTTGAATTACGATGTAACTTACAAAATACGAATAATATTACAAACATGTTTCGAATCCTAAAGTCTGAAAAGTCAAATGGTAGTGTGCTTCATCGCATTCATTCATTCAAATAACATATGTACATAATACCCCCTCAACGTAAAGTGAACAGATTAAGGCTCCAGCAGGCTATAGGCTACATTCTACAATGTACAATGCATTATGTACTTTGTTAGTTTCCGTTTTCGCATACATGTCTGGTTGTGTAATGTGTGGTAAGCGATAGCACCAAAAGATTTTTCAACATTGTTACTTGATACAAATGATTCATATAACTACAATATGATTAACACAGAAATCAAGTTGCAATGATTAACATTTATTTTATTTAGTATTATTAAACTTTGCAACGTATCTGCCATAATAGACATACTTATCATAAAACAATACGTCTTAACAAAAATGTATAAATTTATACTTTATGAAATATAAAGTTGGACAAAAATAGTAGGCCTTGCCCACCGATATTTGATAAGAATTACGTTTTTCTTTGTATATTTTGTGTACTGAGTGGTATGAACACTTAACGGTATTCTTTACCAGATTGTAAATTTCTGATAGACATCCCTATTCAGTTTGACATTATATATTTTGATAATACCTGTGGCCCCAGCATGCTATTATATTTTCACATAGCATGAAACCAGTGTGGTAATGTTCATTTAAAGATACACTAATAAGTGTGTTGTTGTGCTTTTTAGATGTTACAAGACATAAGTGTTAGAAAAAATTGTATTATTGTGCAACTAATGAATCGAAATTTTAATCATCACTGACTCAAGTATTTTAACTCGATGATTTCATTAGGCTGACCGAACATGCACATGTTAGACAGCAATTTCTTTCCCACTGTGCAACATTTCTTATACTAAACTTTATATAATGTTGACTATTAACACCACGATTTCAATACGAGATAAAACAAAGGCAATAAATGTTTTAGTCTGAAGTTTCACCTTCAAACTATAAAAATTATAATTTGAATAAAACTTATGGAGTAGAATTATATTCATCCATATTACCAATAAGATAATAATCCGTATAATTAATTATAATAGATAGATTCAATAAATACAGTTCATCAGAAAGTTCAACCTGAAACTGAATTATTGCACAAAACCATGAAAATATAAATCGAATAATTTATATCTGCCCGATGCTAACAGTATGGATTACTACCTAATTGATAAAATTTGAATGAATCCATTAAATGCATTAATCAACTCCAATATTCCACTCCAGGTTTCTCGTTGACGTTTGATTTTATCTATCGGTTACAAATTTGATACAGTTCAATTTTTTACATACAATTCTAATTAAAATGCTTACAAAAAGTAAGACCAAGAATTCCCGTTACCTCAAGAGCATAAATCATTAAGTACTAGTAATTTTCTAAGCAAACATAACACCCATCCAATTAATTTAAAAATTAATACATAGATCAATATTATTTTAAATACTGTAAAACAATGGACGTTTTCATCCTAATGACAAGTTTTTTTAAACAGTATGTAAATTCTAATATATATATATAGCATCATATCAAAGCATTTACAGATAAAATTCATTAAAAGTAATAGAAGAAAGTAAATACGTGCTCTGAATTGTTAGAAATCGTTAATATAGAACATACAAAATGAATTAAAAAAGAAATAATATTGTAATCAAAATGCCTGTTTGTTTTGTTATTTTTTTTTCTTTTTTTTGTAAGCAGTTGACAGCTACAAAGATATTCCTCTTTATTGCTTTTGTTTCTGTAACGAGATACATTATGGGGTCCAGAGGAACCTTGAGTGGCATGCATGAGTTTCAGTCAAACACGTTTAACCAAACATTACATAGCATCATTACATTTGCTCCCATGCACATCACACCTCCAGACTTCACCCATGCAGCAAAATGCGCTTTTTTAATTATTTCTCTTAATATTATATAAAAAAATCTATTTCTATTGACTTTTAAGCTCTTTGCCAATACTGTACGATACAATTTTGTTCCAGTCAATTTTTGTTCGCATAACAGGTAGTTGCCTTCGTAAGGCTTTAAACGTTGTATCCGACATTGTTTGATAATTTTCTGATATAGCAGTTTGATAGTCATTTTCTGATTCTTCAACAAGTCGTATTAACTCCTTCGCTGTTTGCTTTTCATTAGAGATTGGTAAGCTTTCTTTTACTTCTTTGCTACTGACCAGCTGCACATTTCCATCTTCATAGTAATGAACTTGTACTTTAAGGCTACCTCTTAATTCCGCGTTTCCAGAACTTGGACTAAAACTTACAGTCCATACAGAACGCCAACGGCCATTCCAAAAATTTTTAGGTTGAAATTGATGATCTTCTATGCAGGCGGTTAATGTTATGTTACCTGCATAAAATACCATTCTTTATTTAAAATTCTCAATTTTTAATGTAACATGCAATTATCACTAGAAAGATATAACAATACCTCCTTGATTCTTCCCAAAAACTGAACATGCACCATGTCTATAGTGACTTTGGGTATAAGTTGTTATTTCATCTTGAAGAGCTGACCTCCAAGGTTCCGTTACAGGATCTGGTTCGTAGGGTTCATAGTCCTGTGCCTCCTTTCTAAGATGATCATATTTAAAACTTTGCTTACTACGGGCATCGTAAAACCTTTGCCCACCTAAATCATTGTGTTCTGTTATAAGGGCAGGATACTCGCTTCCTTCGATCTAAAGTCAAGGATGTAATAAATTAATAAATGATTATAAATTTAGAAACTGTTTTCAAGCCATTCTGAGATAATTCATAGCGTAATACGCTTATAACAAATTGGTACCTATCTAACCTCAGCTGTATTTAATTGAAACAACTGCAAACCAAAAATTTAATTTAAAGTTACAAAATATAATCATACAACTGAACCATAAATGAACAGAAATGAAAAATCAGTCCATATTTTCTGTTAAAACCAGCACGAAACAGAACTAAAATTAACCCCATAGCATCATACGATTTCGACTGAAATTTAACGAAGATTTTCACATAGAAACTGCCGTATACTAATTCGAGGATACTTTAAGTAAACAATCACACGAACCAGGTGAATATTATCGCGTTCCAATTTCACTATAAAGTCAACGTCACCTGTCGAAATCCCGGACGCGTGTTGCCCAATTAGGAACCTTACTAGACGTTGAAATTCGATCCCACACCTTCCTAAGATAGTGTGATCTTCTATTATCAGAAATACTAAACGATACCGCGGATACTATCATAAAAAATCATAGAAGATCGCTAGAGAGGTCGATGATGTACCTTAACAGGCGTGAGCTGATCCTTGTTGTATTGAGCAAATGCCCCAGCCGCACCCTCCTTCAACAGGTTGTCGTTGTTCAACAAGACTCTCACGTCATTAAAAACCTCGTTGAATTCGCCTGGTGGCGAATGTAGTATAAAGTCCGAAACTATTCGTACTTTTTCTTGATCAGGAATCACATCTCCGTCCGCCGCCATCTTACCTTTCCACTGGCACGCACACTCCGCGATGTCAAACCAAGGTTAGTGCAGTGCAGGTTGTACCGGCGTATCGAAGCACTGCCCCATATACCCGGTGACGCATCACAAAGGGGAGATGTACTTCTTGTAATCAACTCTATGGCAAACAGCGGGGAATTTACGCACAGTCGGTGAAGGCAGCCGCCTTAAGTCCCGTACAGCCATATATGTATACTTACGTTATATATTGTATAATAAAAATCTAATATCCGGTAGTTGGTATATATTTCCACTTTTGGGTACTATATTATTCGTTTCATGTGAAGCAACAAAAAGTTGCTCTTATTATTATCTTACAATTGTATACGTACGTGCATATCAGATTTACTATAAATAACATCAGTTGTAAATTATAATACTGTTCAATAATTTCTTTGGAATTTCATCGGTTCAAAGGAAACTTAATAAGTATGAACAAAATTATACTTTGAATTAAACCCTTATCGGTGAAGTCAGAGATAACCAATATTTAATGGCCCTTGACAAACATAACCTTTGAATGTCGTTACTCCCCCGAATAAGTTCATAATCAGGCATATTTCCAATGTATACTGATAATACATTTTATCAAGATATTTTTATCAGACTGTGTAAAGTTTCAGCCACACACAAATCGTATTCGATTGAAAGAACGCCGCTGGATGTCCCGACTCGCCCGCCAAAATTTGAATAGCTCTCGAAACGAAAATAGATAGAGATTCGAGTTTGCGATATAACGTATCGCGCATCCACGCTCGAACTGCACAAATCTCCGTATATGGTAGTAACTTTAGAATCTAAATATTCGAACATTATCAAATCCTTCATTTCATATTTTTGCTCACCCGAACAATACGTTAAGGTTAGAAAATTAACACTTATAAAATTAATGTACAATTAATTATCTAACGTGATTTATCGATACTGTTCAGGTCTCATAACGGAATTTTGAAAAATGGCGGACGATCCAAATCGAGACATTTTACCTGTAAGGGAAGGTTCTTGTCCGGACACTTGTCGTAGTAGTATAGGTCTGTATATTATAGCAAAATTAAATTAATATTTTAATTCAATTTTCAACTCTATTATATTTATATTAAAGATCCCAGGGAACGGCACTTAGTGTTTAAGCTTGATCGTTACGAACTGGAGGACAAATACTTACGACTGTTCGAAGAAGCGAAAAATTTAAAGAAACTGTCAAACTGTCAGGAGGATAAGATCAAACGACTGGCAACTAAATTGATGAGAGTGGCTTCCAATCCAAGGGCATGTAACGTTTCTTTGAACGTTTATGACGATAAGAATAGAATAATTGCCCTTGAACTCGAGAACACCAAGGTGAGGTCGCCATTTTTATTGACGAAAACAAAAATCTTAGTTACATCAATGTTGAGTAGATATTAATAAAACAAAATATATTTTTATTATTTAATAGTATAATGACCCATTTTCTCAATACAAAAATTATATTAAAATTTGTTGGTCAGTATTAATATTTGAAAATACAGTCAGGAGGAGAGAAGTCAGCATGAATAGTCACTTCATTCAGTAGCCATAAAAGGTAAATTTAGAATGAACCGCTATGACTAATCAGATAGAGTTTCAATTGATTTTCCAGTTAAAAGATAAAATCACGGCGCTGAGGAATCAGCTGCTAAGTCACAAGATTAGCAGTAGATCGTCATCAAGAAGTCATAACGCACAGGCGAGGCCGTCGTCCGGACGCATGTGAGTGCAAATCGTCGTATTATCGTATTACAAGCGATCTATGATTCACACTGCTTGTATCGTGTTAGATCATTGAGTCGGGATTCTTGCCTTAGAACGTGTCGAAGCGAAAGCAGCCGCACCAAGATACCGTCTTGTCACTGCCTCACCGAGACAGGCGATAACGAAGCGCAAAATAATCTCGAAACAATCGAGGTAATATCATTGACGCGTTTCTAGTGTCTTAGTCATCTAGGTGGTACTATTGAAATTCACCCGTAATTTGTCATCAACATGTCACGTGTAACTAAATGTACACGTAATATTTATATTTGAAACGAGCTTATAGGAAAAGAAGAATAAGAAGACTTCTTTTGAATAGGCATTGACCGCAGAAAAGAAGGAGATGGCCAATCGTATAGCTGAATTGGAAAAGGAAGTGTCGGATTACGCAGCCAACGATCAGAGGGTGAAAGCTGCAGAGAACATCGAGTACATAAAAGTCTGGCGACAAATGAAGCAGCTGGACGATAAACTAACAGTTAGCGAGAACAGGAACAAGTTGTTGGACACAGAAATCGACGATCTGAAGTGGAGACTCGAAGAGGCTACAAAGTACTCTCAATTTCTTGTATGCACCAATGTAGCCACTCAGTCAACTTTGTGCACTGTATTCAGTCGTTGCATTCAAGTTATTGTTTCTTGTAACAGTCTCCTACATTTTCCACTTCGTTAAACCTTATTTTAAAAATTGCTTCCGCCTTAATGACTGTATACCGTTATTAGGCAGAAGGATGAACTCACCGCGGCCCTTATGGAAGAAAAAAAACGAATAACAGGGATTGACGAGGAATTGTTGAAAGCGAAGGAATCTCAATACATGTTACGAGAAAAAGAGGAACAAATAAACGATCTGATGAACGAAATGAAGATATTGCAACAGCATAATAACGAACTCGTTGAACTTAGTTCTAAACGCGGAGAGATTGAACAGGAGAACATGGAGCTGAAGAGGAAAGTCTCGGAACAGCTACAGGATCAGGAAACATTGAAAAACGCTTTCAACAGCGAACAAGCCAATATCGTTGCTCTCAAAACTTCGAATGAACAGTTACTAGAGAAACTTCAAGAGCTCCAGAAGAATATAGATAATTTAACGGTACAGTTTACGGTCAGTGTGTAAATTTTTTTTGAGCATGCTGAATATTTGCAAATTTAGGAATTTGAGAATTTATGAACCTACAGTTCTTCATATGAGTGATCGTTTTCGAATTTCCCTTTAATACCTTAATTTTCTTGTCTAAAGTTTGTCGTTGCTAAATAATTGCATTATCTTGCAGTCTTTTCAGACACAGACGGAGAAACAGGAAACGACGAAAACAACGCAGATATCAACGAAGCAAAACGATATGCAGAATCCGCAAATAATTGATAAACCAGATTCATACAAGAATACTGCGAGTCAAGTAGAGAGGTGCAAGAAATGTTGTGAAGCTTTCGAGAAAATATTGCAATTGGAAGAAAATATATGCGTGACTCGAAAGAACGCCAACTCGGTCGATAAATGTTTGCAGACAGAATTCGTGGCTCGTTCGGATACCGAGAGTGCTACAAACCCCAACCCCATGACACCTCTTAAAGAGAATCCAAAAAAAGAAGAACCCGTGAAAGAAACGGCAAAGGAACCTAAAAAAGAATCTGCAAAGGAACCTGTTAAGGACAACGTGGAACGCATACCTACAGAGAATCCCCTAACGCCGGAGAAGATGTTGAAACTTTTAGAGCAAGCACAAATTAATACTTCCCCAGATTCGGTGAGGTTCGCTCAGAAAGATATGATTGGCAATGTGGACTACAATTTGTTGGATTTAAACCAGAGACACAGGCAAGTTGTCTCCCTTGAAAAACTGCTCTTTGGTGATTCTAGTTGCTGACAAATACTGATTAACGGTGTAAGAAGTTTAATTTTAATGGGAATATTATTCTAAAAGTTCCTAAGTACTCAGTATCTAGTACTTAGGTAGGCTACTGAAAGTTTAGTTGAATGTATTTTAGTAATTAATTCATTGAACGTGGAAGTTTAAAACTGTTCTTCCAGTTAAATGATTATTGCAACATTATAGAATCTCGAAGCTTCCAGGTTCACAAAACATGCGAGATTTAATGAATAGGATAAAAGTAGTTTTTTAAGGTACTAGATAATATTTGGAGCTAATAGGATTATAATATGTTACCTGAATTCGTAAAATAAGTTCGTTCTGAAATAATTTTTTAATGTTTTACATTAATTTAATTTTTACATTTTAATACTTATACTGTATAAGTGGGTTTTCTTGTAATATAATAATAATAGTAATTGAAGATTTATTTCTTCATAATTCTTGTTCTTCATTGCACCATATGCTTTCCTTAAATTTTCTTCAATCCTCCAGATTATCGTTAGACTGTGTTTCAGCGATACAGAAAAGCTTGTTCAACCGAACCCAGCAAGCCAACTTCAGTCCACAAAGCAGCAGCAGGAAAGTAACAACCCAAATCCTACTCAACCTCCGCTGAGCCAGTTTACGGATCCTAATAAAATATTGTGTATTTTATGCAATATCCTACAAGGGTATACTAAGACCCACTTAATAGGCGATGGAACTATTGTATGCCCTCCAATTTCACCTGATTACCGATTTATAAAAGACATCAATAACAACGCAGCAACGAAAGATTTCGGTGAAAAATACACGAATACCGTCCTTGATTACGACGTGCAAAACAAGAACGTTACGAGCAATATTTTACAAGTCGGTTGCAGCGGAAGAAGATATTGTGCGAGCCCTTACGAAAGACCACGTTCGGAGAAGCTAAGAAAAAGAACAGTTTGGGGCACCAGGAAACGCGATCGTTTTACTAAATTCAATGAGATCAGTCAAGATTGTACCTGCAACAACTCAATGAAGTGCAACATCAATTCTAGCTGCGAACAGCGATGTTGCAGCGATAATCCCTTGAGATCGATCACGGAAGATGTCTCTAATGTCCAGAAGAACACATCACCCAATATCCCGTCGTGTTTTAAAAAGAATGAGAAAGCATCGAAGACTCTAAGTGCGACGTTTATTCCACGGTACGCCTGCCGAAGTATAGCGATCGTAAATTCTGTTTAGCACTCGTTAGATTGTCACGCGAATTTTCTTGACGGTTCACGAAACTCACGTAGCTATTTTTGAAGTAAGTTACAGGATGATGACGATACAAACCCGTACAGTATTTGGGGACAACACGCAGCTCCAATTAAAATGAGGGACACATTGGACAGTCAGAGACCGTTGCAGGAATACATTGAACAGTTGCAAAAGTGCAAAGAACTTGTAAACCAGAGCCGTACATTAAGCAACGCAGCTGGGATTCCAGTAAGAGGAAGAATTATATCACCCTGATACGCAAAATACAAAGGTTGAAACGTTTAGATGAAGGAAAACCGCGAGAAACCGAAGGAGATGCGGTGCCGGGACGTTACTGATGGACCTGAACCCAAGGGAACAGAATCCTACTGCAACCCTCACTGTCCAAACGAATGTATCGACGCTTTGAGTTCCTTATCGGATTCGTTTCCTTTGGTGATTCCCGAGGGTCAGGGACTTTTGGAGCTTCACATCGTGTCCCTACAACTCTCAACCTGTGTTAGTATCTCTTCAGAAATTGTAGACAGCAAAGTAATGTATTTGAAAACCCAGTCTTGCTGGTTGGCTCCTAATTAATCCACGTTATTAACAAATATTCTTTCCTAACGTCCAAACATTTCCCACCATTTTCCTCCAGGCGAAACAGATCCTGTATCGAGAGGCTAACATCGACAACGTGTCGTTATTCGTGAGCTGGGACATATGGAACCAAGAGACGACTTATACACCTTCCCAGAAGTGTCCTAAGCTCAACTTCAATTCGTCGTTCGTCTATCGAATTTCGAACCTCTTCTCTTTCTTCAACTACGTCTTACTGGAGTTCGTGGTCTTCCACGTGAATGTAACTCACGAGAACAGCGACGACTACACGGTATCCAAAGGGAAACTCTGCATCAAGGACATACTGGACTACCCGCAGAACAAGCTTCATTATATCGCTCCGGTGAACAGCGTACTTCCTTGCTCGCTGGGCATGAACTTCGGCCAATTATCCCTGTGGGTCAGACTGAGCTGCGACGTCAAGAAGGTGGACAGGTTCAAGAATACGCGAGGCATACTCACGGATCATCGGAGTGGCACGCAACCGAGGGCAGTTGTTTTGCCTCCACCTGTTGTAGAAACGCCGGTGAGAACTGGCTTGCCGGCGCAGGATGATATTAAGGTGTTGAAGGACGCGAATGAAAAATCTCGTCTGTTATACGAACCGTCCAAGGATGTGGTCACTACTTACAAGCAGACTGATTACTTAAACGAGTCAAGTAAATTGCGTATTTGATAGCAATAGGTTAGACGGAGTAGGTTATATGAATGTATTGTGTTCAGGTGACACGACCGATGTCCCTGAAGATAACACGACAACCTTTAGCAAAATCCCCTTGACCGTGATGAAGGAGAGCGAGGAGGAGGCTCATTCTCGTTCCAGTTTTGAAAATGCAAGACTTGCTTTGCAGGTTCAAAGGTCCATCAAGGTCGATAGAGGGGAGTCAGATAAACCTCTACCGACACACGATTTTCAAAAGAGGTTTTCTTCAATGATATTTTTCGTTAATACAGTAATTGTAAACGAATATAGTAATTGCGAAACGTATTTCTAACAAGTGTGGAATTAAGGACAGCCTCGCACAGTATCCCAGGGATGATAGAAACAAATTCTAGCAATCACAGAACGAGCGTGGAGGAGTTCAAAAGTTACATGTCGACGGTATGAACTATTCTCAAAATTTCTTTTTTCAATACTTTGTCGTAGACCGATTCATGAAACTGCACAGGAGAATCAGGAAACGATGACCCCGGAAGACTCGAACGAATCCATCTCCGAAATAACCAACGTGCTCTCCGAGAAGAACTGGGAAGAATACAAGCGACGAAGCGTGCTCACCTTCGCTCATACACGCAGTAACTATTTAAACTATCGTAAACTGTAGGCGCACATCATTTATGTGAATGAATTGCAGAATCTAACGGTGAACCCGATAAAGAGCACACCGATGATGATGAACTTACCGACGACGTTGTACGAATACTTTTTCGAAAACTCTATGTTAAGCGTTTCCTTTCTAAAGTACTCCATTTGCAGGAAGTCGACACGGACACGATAAGCATCGACATCCTTAGCATGATCCTTTTCCCAAAGAGTTCCTTGATTACAAACGACGAGGTTCAGTTGCTTTACATCGAGTATTCTTTTCTTGGCTATGCTGGAGCTGATATGGAAACAATGTCGGTTATGAAACCACGACCTCCGGAAACGAAACTCTTTTACAACTTCAGAAGAAGTAACTGCACAATTTATTTATAAAGTATCTCATTCAAAGTGGATGGTTAGGTTAAAGTGAACTGTAATGAGGTACTTTATTATCTAATTTGGTACTTGTTGTTCAAGTACTTGGATACCTAACAATTAGGTACCTGATGTCTAAAGTATGTGGTATCTAAAACTTAATAGTTCTGGTAATGAATTATAAGTACATGAAGATAAAACTCGAATAATAATATTACCGTTATAAATGTAGAGTTTAAGGTAGACGAGGAGACACACGCAATGCAGAATAGCATGTTACGAGCAATGCTCGACGGCAGTACGAATCCCAACATAAGATTTATTGTCGTCTCTGAACCTTTTCCTGAAGAAACTGACATAAAAGAATGCGTAGAAGTGGGGTAAGATAAAACGCGGCATTTTTCTTAAACAGAATACTGATTTTTAAAATTATCCTAGATTTGCTAACTTCAATTTAAAAGAGTACGCGTTTGGAGATACTGAAAAGGTTGTTTCGATTCAGGTACACAGTTCAGATGGGACCGAACAGATTGGACTACTAAAGGTGATATATTTTGATCGAAAATGTACTATAAATATAAATGTCAAATATTTGCAGATCCTCGTGTCGGGTATCAATACGATTCGTCAGCGTTTGGGAAGACGGGAATCTAATTTGTAACGAGCTGTTAAAGAAAGTTTGTCTATGTGTTGTGATCGTGGTAGAGTCAATAAATGTCCGACGAAGAGAGAATGTGAAATAGTCATTAAAATCTGTACGGTACAAAACATCGACTTTATTAGAAACTACTTACATCATAGTACAAAATATTCTACATTAAGCGTTGTTATATCGAGACATTATTCACGTTTCTGCGTGAATCATCTACGTCTGCAAAATCAATATCTGTCTTAAATCGTAGTTCCATCTCCAAGTTCCAACTTCGTTCACCCGTCCCTTTATTTTTTAATATTCCGCATCATACGGATTTCAGTAGCAACTGTTTCTAACTCTTCCGTTTCTCATGGTTCAGTGCCCCATTTTCGCTCCCTGTTGAATTGTGATTCTCTCTTAAACTGGACAGTTTCGTTTTTCGAAAGATATCGTTGAAGACGCTAGTAGCAACCTGGAAGTCTCTGCAATCTTTCGGCTGGCGAGCGACGGACCAAACGCCCGCTATAGTGTCCACTCCTTGGCATACTCTACAGGCACCTGAACAAATAAACGGATAATTGTTTGTGGAAGATTACGAATGTACCAAATTGAATTGACGAAGAGTCAATAATGCAAGAATCATGTACAGAGCTGGACGATATCATGCATGTTGATATAATATGTGGTGATACGGAGCATAATGAAGAGCACGATGATATAACGGGTAGCGATTTAACACGCAACAATGGGAGTTAGCAATAATGCGGATATCAATGGCGAGAAGCGTCACTACTATGCATGGAGATGCATAACGACAATGGCGATGTAATGGGAGCGTAATCCATTAGTAAGTCGCTCATGGAAGATATATTACGTACCGACGAACACGGCTATGGATTTGGTATTATTATCTGTAGCGATCAGAGTGAAGGGTGAGCCACGTTTAAACGGAGCGTGACCGGAAACGTTCCACGTTCCGTTGAGCAGGCTTTCGTGAAAACGAGGTGTCGCAAGCTCCGAGACCGTCACGATTATAGTACGATTCGCGACCCTCATGTCCAGCTTCACCCCGGCCTGGGCTGTTGACCAGGACCCTGACAAACGGCAAGGTAAGCCTAAAAATATCGCTCGTTTCACATATCAGGGATAGCCAAGTTTCAGGCCAAGAATCATCACCATTGTTTCTGCGAATAATTCGTACCTTCTCTCTTATTGTTCTTCGAACGATCCAGCTTCAACTCTTCCAGTTCTTCCATGATCGTGTCCAGTATTTGAGTGGCAATCTCTTTGGTGTCTTGCACGGCGATGGAAATGTTCATATGGTGCGCTGGGCTATCCGTGTACGGTAAAAACTGATTATCGTTTTGGAGCGAATGTCTTCTCGAGTGGCCCACCATTCCATTCCTGGATTGCATCGCTCGGTTCTTTTCTATCACCTCGTTTCTATTGATCTCTGCTTTAGCTCCATGTTTTAGGTAACTGGGAGCGTGTTCCTCTGGACGTTCGAGCGAGTCAGGGTATAACACTGGAACCTTCATCTTTTCTGAATTACCGTTCTCCAAATTTGCGTTCTGATTTTTATCACCGGAATCCGCGTCAATATTGATACCCAGGGACTTCAGAATCTTTCCAAGAGGTTGATCCATCGCGCTATTAGAATGAGGAAGATTATTTGTGCTCTGCATCGATACATCTTTCCCAACATCTTGCGTCTCCTCCAAATTACCGTATGATTGGACAGGGTAACTGGGCGACTGAACTTCATATCCTCCATTAATATTCTCCATTGATGGATCTACGTTCTCTATTCTAGGTTGGTTCATAAAATTTTGATCGAAATTTTCTACTTGTAAACTCGTGTCCCCTGGCTGATAGTTTTCTATGTTTTGCATATCAGGGCTGTCGAATCTCTCTGGAAGCTGCGAATTTTCATCCTGCGGAAAATCCATACTTTCCTGTGGCACAGCAGCTTCATTCATGCTTCCAAAATCTCCTTCCTGAGGTACTTCATATTGGGTTAAATAATTAAATTGTTCGGGATTCTGTTGCTGAACGTCGTTTGACCCGTCGTCATCCGACGTGTCCTCGTTTTGAAATACGTCAGGATCTTCCTGTTTAGGCTGCTGATTTTCATCGGTGTTGACAGAATACATCGGGTCTAAGTGTTCGTACTGATCGTCTTTGGATCTTGAGTCGTCTGTTCTCAGGAATCGATTTGACCCAACAAATCGCCGTGTAGGATAGCCGTGAAAGGAACGTTTAGCAGCTTTACCAGGGTATTTGAAATTTTTCCTACGAGCAACGTGGTTACGATGCTGTGGAGGAACGTGTCTGTCGACTCGACGATGGGACGTGAAGTTTGCGGTCTCTCGCGCGAAACGGTCATTGGAATTTCTCGAGCGAGCAATTTGCATCGGGATTTTATTAGCTGCGAGGTCTTCGAGAACGTCGTTGTCACTGTAATAATCGGAATACTCGATCCCTTGATCCCCAGGACTCTTCTTCAAAGGATCTCTCGTCGTCGTTCGCATCAGTTTGTCAATCATCCTTTCGTCGTCGTGTAATTTCACGGGGCTCTCGTTTTCTGGTAATTTGCTCGACACGAGAGATTCGGTGTTCACGGGCGAGGAAAAGTCAATGTAATCGCTATCCTCTACGTGGGTAATCTTTACATTGGACTTTGGCGTTGCAGGCGATTTGTCCGGAACTGCTTGATTACACTTGATTAATGATTTCTCCTTTCTGCTTAGGTCCTTTGTTAACGAGTTAATGTCCCTGCCAGAGTCCGACGTTCTCTGAGTAAGCGAGATGTTTAAACGTAGCAAGGGTCAACGTATGGGAACTCGGGAGAGTTGTTGAAAATTGCAGAACGAAGCTTACCTACCTTGGAAGATCCCCCCTTCCAGCCATGCCCGTTCTTGTATCTTCGATGGTGTCTGTGAAAATGAACACGATGTTCTTGTAATAAAGAAGGTGAATTATCAAATATATACACCATGGATCAAGCGTAAAACCCAAAAATTTTCAAGTACCTTTTACTTTTCGACTTTCTTCGTCCCTTGTGTCTGTCGTGCTTCTGTTCACTACGTGACTTTTTCACTCCAGATTTTCTCGGAACCGGCACCTTTACCGTAGCAATGAGAGTACCATGAGGCTTCGAGGCCACGCGACTGAGTTTGTTCATGGTCTCCTGCATCTTCGGAGACTTCAACGCATCCTTAGCCATCTTATTTGCTAAATCTTTGACGCCTGCTCGAGAAGTTCTACGCTCCGCTGAACACCTACGACTCCTCGGATCCTGATCATTAGAGTATCTGTTGTGTTTGCTCGACTGTCGTTTCTGCACAAGAAAATCTTCATGATTGTCGATAGACTCTTCTTTCAGAACAGCATTGCGTCGTTCGGGTGATTCCACTCCTGCTTTGTCCTTAACTGGTGAGTCTTTGGTTTCAATGCAAACTGCGCCGATTAGTAGCGAAACGATCATGGCCAACCTGGGAATTTTATTTATTACAGAAGGTTCAGTTAATTTGGCTAAAGGTTGACTTGTAGAATCGGATGTACTTGAATAAACTTAGCAGCATTCCTCTGCAAGGTGAATCGATGAAAAGATTGGTGCTGGTGCCATTGAATCAGCGGACACTGGTTAGTCTTCAAGCTTGTACCTCAATCGTGATCTTACACGATCATCGCAATTTACCCAGATTCTATTTGCAGGTCTCTTTTCCTCGTTGATCAGTTACGATGAACGGATTTTCCTACGCGTTGACACATGTCCGATAAACACGGAAAGCGCTCGCGCGAGATTCGATGCTCGTTTCTCGACGATCAACTTTTGTCATCTGATCGATAATTCAGAGTTCTTTTTCATTCGTTCAGAGTATGTTCACTGTCCTCAGCCTGCAAGGAATTTCCCTTGATTTTCTCTGAGGGGATTTATTTTCCAGCAGTGAGAGAAGATTCGCTTTGATCGTATCACCATCGAATTCTTTGGAAATCTGATTTTGTACCTCGCTTCCGCGAACCGGATTTTCGCACAAGTGGTCTTTGGGTGTTCGATTTGCCCGCTTTGGTGTACTTAAATCCGTAGATACACGTTCGAGCGTACACGTGCATATAGATGGGCACACGAGTGTAGCATAAGGTCGATTGCCGGCGATCAAAGCGACTTGGATGATCGCCAAGTACACGCGTCGGCCTCAATTAGTCAGATATTACGTATGAATGTCTTACACGCTGCTGGGCTGCATTAATAACACGGAAATGAACTTATAGCTATCTGTTTCATCGGCACAAAATTGTCTTTCGATGTAGCTCGAACTAGGAGATTTGTTTCGTTGTTTAGTGCGACAGATCTTACAGGAATTGCTTTAGTTTGTTACAAACGAAGTGAACGACGCAGGAAGCATTAATAGTTTGATTTATTCTAAATTATGCAGGTCATAATTTCGTCGAAGTGCCCACTATTTCTGACCGTTGCTCTTACATTGTAACAAAACTCAATGTGACTTCCTTTCGAAAGGAATGAAACATTTCTAGCGTATTTTATAGATAAAGAAAAACTGAATAACTTACACGAAAGGGTGGTTAAATTTGTAAAAAAGTAATATGAATTTTATGGGATTCATTCGAACCAGCAAAATTATTAATGAAAGATGTGACATCTGTATGAGACGTTGATCAAAATTTTGATGAATCTGTTTCAGAAACACCCTGTATTTTATCGGTCATAAAAGTGCATCAACGTTGCGGCCGCGTGGTGCACGTATTAAAACCAAGTCAGAACGCAAATAGACTCCCAACGATCCGTCGAAGTACCATCGGCGCCGGACAGAAGCCGGCTGTGAGCAGCAAAAAGGACGAGTAACGAACGGCTAGTCTCTCGGAGAAATTACGGTCGGTACAAAACGCATCACGGATACAACACGTATATCGAGATCCCTGGAGACACGTAGGCATCGATTATTATTAGAACTAGCCGAACCGATCTTTGGGATATTGCAAGCACATACAGTAGGATCTCGTTATATTGCCACAGTCACGTGGACTTTCGCGTACTCTAATTGCGCCATTATTTTAGTGTAAGGATCGTATTATAGATGATATATTATACTTGCCACGTGTTGTATGGTCGATGCATTGTACTTACGGTGTAATTGCATTTTGCTATATTGCTGTGTTCCGATCGTGAAGCGTTGTAATTGTAATGCGTTATGATCGTAAAGTATTGTAATTAAAATACGTTATATTTCCGGCGATTGCAACGTAGTTGTGACACGTTCCGATACATTGCAATACCACAACTTGCGATAGAAATAAATTGTAAAGTAATTCTGCGGAAATGAACGAGTCGAAATGATGATAGAAAAAAACTTGTGAAATCGATAGTATTTTTAAACGATCGATGCCTGCGGTGTTGCGTAATTGAGTATTTCTAATTGTTTAATTGAACCTTGGCGCGCGTACAGCCGCTTCGTCGAACGCGATTAGGAGCGCGACACGATCGGAAATTAATTCCGCTAGAAAGTCAATATTTACTGCGGAACCGTCTCTTTTAATGGCCTTAATGGCCATCGCAATTTGGTGATTCAGAATTGTGAAATGATTCGTCGTTAATTATTTAGGTAACCCTTGGCTCGGATACAGCACCGTTAGGAAGCTGAGGAAGAATACCAAAGGTCGCGATTTCTACGCTCTTCGAGTGAAACAAACATCCACTGGACGTAAACAGCATTGTAATATCAAGTTTCTTAACAACTGATGAAGTCTACAGTCATATTTATTGAAATAACGCAGGTAGTTGACTCTAGAATTTATTTGTACTTTCTTCAACCTCATCTTGTAATATATTACACAGTAGATATTTGACTCAAGGTTTATGTTACTAGGTAGGTACAGTCATTCATAAACAAAAACAGTTCATAAAACTTCACACGTCTTTTCTGAAGAGAAATACTTATTCTATTATTTCAATTGCAGGAGGACTTGCAAATCCTTATATCGGTGCTTGGAACAACAGGTGCGTTGTTTCGCTCGAGTGGACGAGAGAAACAACAGAACGGTGCTGGTGCACGGCGTGAAGAAAGGAAAGAAGGGAAGAAAGGAAAGAAGACGAAGTGGACAGCGATGAAGAAGAAGAGGTAGCCAGAGAAGCGTGGAGGGTGTCGGGACGCGTTGCGACTGGCATTGGTAGCAGTCTCGAGATAGCCGCCGGCTGGCTTCCTCACCGCCTCGGGGGATTTATTCGGGGATTCCGAGCGCAAAGTGGTGAACGATATCCAGTGGCTGATCCGCGTTAACCGGTGATCAGCGTCGGTGTCGAGGCCGTCTGGATTAAAATAAAATAATTAAAATCGAAGAGAACCTTTGCCGGAGGTGAGTTCCGTTAGCATTTTCCTCAGCTTCATTCTTTCCTCTTCCACTGGCCATCGTGTCAGCTCTTCGACGTGCTATTTTCGTGAGTGTTGTGCAAGTGTCGAACTCTCGTATTCAGGCGGCCTCTGTACCGAACAAACGAACCCTTCAGGAACCTCTTCGCTGATCCAGCCAGATATTGACGGGTTCTCTTCCCCGATCCTGCCTGGCCTTGAACGATGCTGCGTGAATTTTGCGCGCTTATTTTGGGACTCGTGGACTAGCCGTCTTCTTTAGCCACCGGTGTGATTTGTGCAATTGAATTATATTACGTGGCAAGTACCTTGCGTTTTCACGAGCACGACCTTGAGATTCGCTGATCCTCGTGTCACACGATTCTTCTGATACTCTTCGAACAATAGATGTGGACCGACGAATATTTATCACGAGAATCTTGTTTACTACATTTAACGTGTTCGCCACCAGTGTCACATTTCTCATTGGCGACCGCTGTCATCCGCGTGTCATAATTGTGGGATTTCATTTTATACTTTCTTTGATACTAAGATAACATACAACTATATTATTGCTTTGCTATACTACTAACTTTGTATTGTACAATTTAAAATACATTTTGAGTCCATGATTCTAAAAATATTACCAACTAAAATCCAGAAACTTTAATTGTAATTCAAGGGATGTACCGAAGGCAGGAATGTACCGAACGTATCAATGTAATTGAACGACTATTTTTATTAAGAAAATAATGTCGATAACAGTCGGTCTAAAGTGAATTACCTGTTGAAATGCATTGGTGGCGATGTTCAGATGTGGTAAAAGATTTTTCGTGACGATTGTAGGACTATAAAAGACAATCGAGTATATGGCTAATACGGTGTCTTTCGACTAACGAGCTGTTGACGCGATGACAGACATGGAACGCTGTCGTCTCGTCACCCGGAAGCCATATGTACAGGGTGTAACAGGTCTTCGCTATGATTGATAGAATTTTCTTCGAAGCGAAAGTAATGTAACACGCTATTTGTTTACGCAAATATAGTCTTATCTTCTCGACCATTTATCTAGCAAAGCCTAATTAGCAGTGTCGACCAAGCATTAAACAAACGAATTTTCCATGCAAACGTTCTGTGACCAAACGTCGAGTATCGTTTTTTTGATCGTCTTGTTTCTTGCTGTTATCCGGAGCAGGCTCATTATTTAGAGGGAGACAAGGTTGTGGCCGAATCCAGCAGCCGGTGCGATGACACTGTCACCTCGTCTAATAAACACATCGCGAGGGCCGCGTCGAAATGAAATTCTGCTCAAGGTGGCTCGTAAAATAGCTGTGCTATTTTCCTGGCACAGTTTCCCCGCGAGTTGGCCGTCCAGTGAATCAAATCGCGGTCCAGCCGCAGCGAAGGCCAAGTTTTTCGCTTCGCGGAAAGATGACTACGCGGGCAAGCGTGGCCGCGAGGAAGGGAGTGCACGCGAGCGTGCGTGCAACCTGCGACCCAAAATATCAAACCACCTTGATCGAGGAACAACGTGTTGCTTTTGCGTACGATGGAGATTTTACGATCCATAGTCGATGTACGATGCTGTTCAATCATCTCGCACTCGAAGCTCGGATTTGCTTCCTGCCTTATTTACTGTCTAAAAAAAGAATTCGAGCCCATCTATCTGGATCAGCGGAGCAGACGTATTTTCATTTGGTCACGTCAGAGTTTAGGGTGCTCGCTTAGGTGTCAGCGGATTAATTGCAAAGTCTGAATACATTTTTTTATAATCGTATGCAATTTATGATTTTATGGGTGCAGTGCTAACCTGTTGCTCGGTAATGTAATAAAAGAATCGATTCAATTTTTCTGCTCTATGTATATCAGAATTTGTAAATTGCGCGCTATCAGGCTCGTTTATTATTCGATTTAAAGAGCGTATATGCGGCATCAAAGCCGGCTGTTTCTGGTTGTTTATCGCGGTGGTTCCGATAATGCTTGTTCGAAACATGGTGTGCCTGGTGCAGCATTTATTTGTTCGTGACTTTACGTTACTCCCTGTGGAGTTCGACTTCGAAATCAATGGCGGAAGTGACCCGATTAGCAGTGAAATACAAGAAAATGCGGCCAACCCTGCGCTGGCGGTGCAAGCGGGCCAGCCAATCAGACGAACGTATACGGGTGCCGCGTGTCGGAAATAGATTTCGCTTAAACTAAAGGTTGATCCGCCGACGCCACTTTAACCATCTATGTACAACGTTCGATTTCTCTCCCATGAAATTGATCGAATTCGATTTCGTTGGGATATTTAAATTTGCCGCGCTGGTAGAGTCACGACACCTATGATACGTTTATTATTATTTACAGTTATAACGGTTTTCATATCGTAATGTTCTCTAAAGATTATTGTCGATATTATATATTAGATAAGTTAAAACTATATTTTATATTCTTCACAAATTTCTGTATTTAAAATTTAAAAAATTGCAAATAAAATTGCGCGGTAAAGTAGTTCTGTTGAATTATTGCGCATGCGCTGAAATCCATATGAAATATAGTGCGCATGCGCAGTGGTTAAATGCGCTTCGAAATGTGAAATTGACAGCGGAGGAAGAAATTTGATTGAAAAGTTATTTTTAAAGGTTGTCATAGATGTAAGTGTTACATCAATTATTTAATACAAAAGATAACGACTTCAAGGTAAACGTAGATTAAATTTTGTGGTCATAAATTGCTTATTTTTCATCAGTGAAAAATGTGGCTTGATGTACTTTCAAAATCATTGTTACATGGCTTTTAGATGGAAGTGTGAGGTTGGTTTAGTCAAATTTCTTCAGAAAACCAATGAAATATGTCGGTATTAATGGAAAAAGAGTGTCACATTTTCGAAAATATTTTTTGTACAAAGTCGATAAGTTACCAACCGGTCGAAAAATAGTTTACTTCTTTACTGAATTCCGATATTCGAATTGTCGTTGCTTTCCTTAAGATGGCAGCATCGTTATGAAAAACACAAAAATATGAAATTCGCATCGAATCTAATACCGATTTCAAATTAAATGACATTTACTGTATGTTTTTCTAGAATTATGGTGTAATGTGGAATTCACTGCAATGGCTTCCAACATTTCGATTACATCCAAAACGAAAGGTAAGTTATTCAATCTTGATAAGTTCTTTTACGATACTAATTATGAAATAGTAATCGTCACCATTGAATGTCTATTTAGAATCTTCAACGGAGGTAACTAGAGTCATCAGAAGAGAAGGAGTCGCTCTCGAACCATCAGGCAGGGTGAGCTACTATTAAATTAATACAATTTATCATTAGAGTAGTAACCTATCAGGCAAGTTGTCAATTGAGGGGATACACAATATTAGAAATTATCCAATTTCTTCCTTTTAGAATAGGAGAGTAACCACTTTAAGGTTAATATCACTCGCACCTTACAACTTGTAACTTTGAAAATTTTCACATTTTCAAATGTACATATTTTATCTAAAGTGAGGGACAAGTGGCCCTGGTTCTTAGGAAGCATACGTTGTACCCGAATGTGCAGTATACAGAAGGAGCTCGAGTGCCCGTTTATTCTCGAAAGGACCATGCAAAGGACCAGCGTTTTTAATTGACTAAATGGCAACTAACAAAATATACACCCGTTCACGCTAAATACGTTACGTCACTATACCGCCATCTAAATTAAACTAAAACCAAGGCGCACCACGAAGGTAGATAGAATATCTGGTTCGATGCCAACGACTGAAGACAACCAAGAACTCGCCGCCATTCCAACTACTCCCGCAATGCACGAACACGTCTCTCATTCTTCTGGACGATCCCCTCGTCCCCTTGTCTTCGCCGACTGTCTCGCCCCTTGATTCACTCGGGCAAATTCTTTCCTTTTCTTTTTTCGCCCCCGTGCCGCTTCACCGCACGGCATGATTTATAGGAAACGCATTCTGTCGCTGTTTCACGCTTCCTGGAAGGACGGCCTGTTTGGCGTTTGTCGTAGACGATGCCGCGCATGCCACCCGATTCCAACACGTCTCGTTTTCATCCTTAATTAAGTCTTAATTAATTGCGATGCATCTGACATTCTTGGACATGCCTCCTGCTATCGGAAGAATACTTAGTCGGGTGACGCGTTATTGGTCTTGCCAGCGCGATACAGCACTAACGAGGACTCCGATTTATTTGCGTCGCTAATTGTGGCTTTGCATTAAGGAAATTATGTACCAATTGTATTAAACTTTATTGGAAATATAGTCCTCAACTATATTGAGGAATTTAAGAATATGAGGGGTTGAAGATTTATGCATTTGCTCAGAGATTTGTTATGCTTTCAGAAATTTGGAGATTCAGAAATTTAGGAAACTAGAAAATATAACTTGAAGATTTTGAAGTTTCTTACCTAGAGTGAAGACCACTCGAACATAAAGTTTATTGATGAAGGAACAATCCGTTTCGGAACACTGTCTATTCTCATAGCACCAGCTGTTTCCAAGCAGCGTGTTTAATTCCCATGATAGGATTAAGGAATCAAAGACTGTCTGGTTTGCGTTTCGGAAGCAGGAGAAAGATCGTGTCAGTGATCTCTCGTCTTTTGATTCGTGCTCCGCGATGAAAATGTCGAATATTTACTAATACTTTGGCACATGACGGAGTGCAAAGATTGGATACATTGTATTCAGAGCAAACATCCTGATGTTTTCGCCTGTCACACAACAACGTTACGTGCCAAAATGGATTGTACTAATTTAGACTTCATACACCTGCTGTTTATGTTCTGTCGATGAACCTTTCATTACGTATTTTACTATTGTAGGTAACTTCAAGCGCTACCCATTTTGCTCGAGAATATCTCTGGCGAAACTTAAAATTAAAATAACAAAGTTACTTGGCAGAGGATATGTAATATAAACTTCTGAAGAAGTATTTCAAGGTCAAGTTCAGTTTTTAATTGAAATAGCTTTCGGATTATTTTGCAGTAAAGTAGGTATGTGAAAACAGAATCAGTTACCATGGAATTTTTGGTATCCACACGTCTTTTCACAAACAAAGCAACTGTCCTCGACACTGTGAACTTCTTCGGAGTAATATCACCGATTCAATTTTAGGCACCTTTGTCTCGAAGCCGAAGATGCTGGAAACTCGAACTCTCATCGGATTTCACTGTTGTCCATTACCTATCTCTTGATGTGTAATCATCCAGACAAGCATATACCAGTCAATTGACTTGTATCCAAGGAATGTAACGACCCGTACTCAGACACGTTTAGAATTGGCTTTCAGTTAACCATAAATCAGCCGTTAAAACGGGTGCTTTGTTCGGAAAATGTTTGAACAGCATTACGATCGCCGCACCGAATAAAACTTTAGAAATAGCGTTCCTGCATCTTGCACGGTTTCAAGGTTTTTCTCTCAATTTATATCGCGCGACGTTGAATATTTCTATCGAGTCGCTTCTTTAATATACGGCTCGATTAATTTATCGTTTACCCTTCCGTCGAATGATTTATAGTAGGCTCCCTTTATTCGTTTCTGCGAATTTACGAGTAAATCGTCGCGACAAATCGCGTCGTTATCGATAATCATTCGACGTAAATGAGATGAATCACTCGAGTGCCGTTGACACGCTAAATTTCGTCCAGCTTAACGGGTCTTGGCAGACAATCAGATGTGGAGATTCAACGGAGAGCATTGATGTGCCAATAGTAATCGTGGCGCTTCGACCGGAAATTCAACGCCCGCTCATGTTTATGTCTGGCAATTTTACCCTGTTTTCTATACATCTTTAATATTTCAAAGGTGAAGTCTCGAATAAGTTGTGTGGACATAACTGCAAACAGATGTAAATATTACAGTGTAATAAAAATGAGTTAGAAGCTTTCAACGAAAATCTGCATCATTATTCATTGACAGAAGTCAAAATAAAAATGGGAGATGATATAAATATGAATTTATTTCTGAGTCAGAAGAGGTCAAAGACCGTACAGTTTTTTGTGTCACTTCTATTAAGATCATGATGCCTTTGACCAAAATTCATGGTGGAAATGATTCGATGTAAATCAGAGTGAGCCTTGAGCGGTGCAACAGTTATTGTCCCATTCTAAGTTCAAGCACTATCGTAAATCACTGGGAACAAACGGGCACGAAACAGTTGATGACTAGCTGGATACAACAAAATATATTTGCTGCAAACTTGTTGGATGAAAAGTTGCTTTGAATCTTATTTTAAACTTAGAGATTTGTAGAATCTTTTATAATCATTTTTATCTTCTGAATACTACAGTAATCTCGATATTTTCCTCCTAGATAAGTCTTCAGGAGAGAAGACAGCATCCTTCACAATTTCCTGTCCCACCAGAACCCGTAGCGCAGGAAACCAAGATACCAGAATTCTTTGAATGTAAAGTGCTCCGACGATTTTCGTTAACTGGTTTGTTGGCACTTGTCATCGAATTGGAACGCAAGAATTCAGCGGACAATCACCGTGAAATCATGTGTTCCTGAAAAATGGTAGCAGGTGTCTTATTTATCTTTCGTAAATTGCGTTAGTGACACGTGTACGCGTCTAATTTATCATGCACTATATCACTTAAATCGGTCGATGCGCTGGGAAATAAATAAACTTGTCTGTTCGCGGCATTAGTTATCTTCGCAATATTTAATATAAATTGTATCTAATGGAAGTTCATCGATAGAAATAAGTACATATTTATACTTTGTTAAGTTCCATTCTGTTTTCAATTTTCTCTTCTAATATCTGCACATTATCGAATAATAAAATTATAGATTCAATTAATTAATTACAGATTAAGTTATCTTTGTAATCTCAGATTAACTGTCATCAACAAAATCTGCTAGAGTACATTATGTCAGTTCAGGTTAGGTTAGTTCAAGTTAGGAATAGGTTATGTAAGGTTGTATATGTATTTATATTCTATACATATGTATATGTATATTTATATTCTATGTGTATGTATTCTATTAGGTTAAGTTAGATTAGGATCAGATTCAACAGACAATTTGTAATCACTATCAAATTATTGAGACATACTCGCAGCTTCAAATAGCAATACCAGAATGTAGATTCTTGTTTCCAAACAACGTTTTCCACTTTGACGCTCTTAGTGTTCGATAATTTTAGAGGATCGAATCCATAATTCATATCGTAGCGCAACTAGGTCGAGAATAGTTTCTCGTACCTACGCCTGTTCGAAAAGCCCCGCGATTTATATCAAATAATGACGCAACGTTCCTAAAGAAAGAAATTGGACCTGCAGTAGGCGTTTGTGGCAACAATCGGTTCGCTCTAAATAGCCGGTCATCAACATTCCTATTTTTCCTAATTGTTTGTTAAATAAGCGTGTGCTAACTTCCTATACTTATCAAAGTTCGGTGGGTTCGTTGATTTCTACGTTAGTTATTTCCGTGTGGTCATACTGGTAAATATCTAGGTTCTTTTGCAGAACTCAAATTTGATTTCAGCTAAAATTCTAAATTTTCCAGGTCTCCCTCGAATTCACATGGTACGGAACTAACATACCCTACAGGACTAACACCTCAAACAAGGATCCTATCGTGCACCACTTTCATAGTAGATGTGGATTCATGCTACAAAGGTTATTTCTGACTCAATCAGGAAATTGGTTACTTTTTATTGTCCTGTTTCCTTGGAATACATGTAGCATGTTCTTTTTTAGTTCCAAGAATGTCCATTTCCTGTCATTACTCTACCCATCGGGAATTCCCGGCTGAAATACAAACTCATCGAATCCACGGAATAAATTCAACGTTGTACACTATTACCACGCGACACATACAACTCCGGGAGCCGTGTACTCCGTTCTAAAGATGTATTGGAGAAGTGTAAGAAGGGTAGCTATTTCTGTTCGTGGGGAGTCGAGAGAGACTCGTCGCGCGAACGGCTCTTAGCCACTTCGTGCATCGGCTAGTCTGGCGTTCGCCGCGAATCGCAATACTCTTTTCCCAAGGAACTGAGCAAGCCTGGACGGACATGTCACGCGAGCCAGTCCGCTTCAGCTCGCAGTGATCGTCGATAATCGTCACGGAGAGAAACGGGTAGCCGAGAACGTAGAAGTGAATCGATGGCGGTCGACGCGACTCGGAGATCGTTCAAATATTCGTGAATATCGATCGACGTCGCGTGATCATGCTCGTCGAAGAAACGAAACTCGCTTCGTTCGTTTCCGACCGATTACGACGATTTCTGTGAAGCTGCTCCACGATGGGTCCATGATTTTTGATCTCGAGAACGATTCTTCCACGAACGTTTCAGTTATTTTCGATACCTATTGTCAGAAGTATACGAGTGTTCGAGGCTGTGAAGTTTCTTAATTCTGCTACGAGTGCAGTGCACCGATATTGATAATCGATTGGTGGTTGTGCGAGTGATCGGGTGATCGCCACGTTGAAACGAGGATAAACAGCGGACGAATGGTGAACGATCGACGAATTGCCAACAGGATAAAAAGAGAATAGTCTAAATTTACCCATCGACAGTCTGGAAGGTAGCTGTCGTGTCTCGAAACGAGGCTGGACATTACTCGTCGAATCGGACACGGTCATAAATAATCGCGAGACACAGAAACGATGGAACGGGTGGTCGTCTGACAATCACGCGTCGAAGCATTTGTCATTGGCTCTTGCCAGTCTCGAAGATATCCTGACAAAAAGGGTAGCCAAGAATCCGCGGGAAAATCGCAGGGTCACTTCGAGTGACCGTCTTGCGAGGGTGATCAACGGGAGGTGAAAAAAAACGAGACACTTTTCTACGACGAGGAAATCACCGAATTGGCTGTGTACCAGGGGACGAAACGAAGAAGAGCTCTCGCGGAATCCTCGAAGGCATCCCGAACGTAAAAATAAACCGTGCCTTCTCGAGACGACGCGAGCCGGTCGCGGGTTCGACGAAAACTTTTTAACGAGCACCCGATGAGAACGACGTGGAAATTACGGTAAAAATAAGCGCGGGGTCAAGAGACGCCTCGCGTTTTGGATTCGAGCCGAACAGGATCGAACGAAACGTTTTCTTTTATTTTAAAGATTCGATGAGCACGAGAGTAAAATAACGAAAGCGGACTGCTAGCAAGTAAAAGGTGCCTTGTCGGAGAGCGATGTCCCCACGTGGACGAATTATGGCGAGGAGAGAAGAATACGCGTTGATTCACTCGTCGACAGTGTGTGCTTTGACTGACGGCAAGGTGAACGCCAAAAGGAAGTCGCGGTTGAGTGATCGAAAACAAGAATCCGTCGTTCTCGCGGTCAGGATGCCAAGTTTTTAGCGATCGGCTGGGAAACAAAAGTTGACCAGCATCCAGCTACTCGACTTTGAACTCGACCGAAAAGTATTCTTGAACCTCGCTGAAATATTTATATGATTCTGTAAAGCGGGAAGGATCGATGATTGTGTGAAGCGATTGATCCGGGAACGAACAATGTCCTTTTGTAGGATAACCGGAAGAAGCAGGGGCCTCCCCAAGCCGAACTACTTCCCTCTGCTGCCGCCGATCAGCCCGGCTGACGCGAAACGTTTCTGTCGCATCACCGGCAAGTCCTACGGTCTGCCTACTCATCATTACATTCCAGTTCTGTTGGGTGTTCACACTCACGACAAGTCGAAATGCAAGATCACGAACGCTTCCGGTCTAGGACCGCATCACTACACCGCCGGCTTCGTCCTGGGAGAGAAGAAGAAACATGTGATCCTCAAGGATTATCGCTACGTGTTCCCGATCCTCGAGGGCGAGGGCGAGCAGCAGAAAGCCTTGAGGGATCTGATGCACGCGAAGCAGCCGACCGTCGAGGAGCAGGATGCAAAGTTCGTGTACACCGTGGAGGAACGACGGTGCAGCCTCGTGTTCCCGTCCAGATTGGAGGCTGCGGTCAGGGACGGCGACGTGAAGGACGTGATGTTGTCCAGGGACTGCGACACCGTTCTGTTCAGGCTGAAGCAGGGCAAGAACGTGTCCGTGGATTTTAAGGACCTGGAGGACTTCGATAATCTTTACGATGGACTCGGACCGCGCGAGGAGGTGCTGAAGGAGAGGGAGAGGCTGGAAGCGGAGGCTAGGAGGAGAAAGAGGAAACGGCAGGCTGGACTGAGTTACGCGAAAAAGATTTTCGAGGAAAAAGAGAGAGCTGCCGAGGAGGAGGAATTAAGAGAAACGAAACAACTGAAACTGAGGAGCGTCAAAGAAGAAGTAATAGAGGAGAAGGTCGAGACTTGGAAACACGTGGATCTGGAACATGCTAGGATCAGGGCTTGCAACTTGATCTCTGTGACTACTATGGTGAAGAATGAAGCGAAGAGTCTACCGGAAACTTTGGACTGGAACTCGTTTCAAGATAACATCAAGTCACCTATACAGATGGTGGTGGATAAACTGCCCACTCCTGTGAAGGTGGAGCCTCAAATTGTGGAACAGAGCGCCTCTTCTTCGTGTACCAGCCCTGTGTCGGAAAGTACAGGCGGATTCGAGGCCATATCCATCGTGAAACCACTGACACCTCTGAAAGTGGAGCCTGACACGGTTCTCCAGTCGGCCATACGGAATATACCAGCGAACGAACTAAAGGAGGTATCGAACGTGAACGTGAAGCTGCTGCAAGCTGGCGAGGAAGCACTGGAACAGTTGCCCAGAGTGGAGGAGATCCCGGAGCTGGTGCAGAACCTAGGCAAGGGTAAGGAGACAACGATGCACAAGATTAAGGGTCTGAAATTAGACATTAAATCCGCGCAAAGATTTATCACCGGCCAGACTGTGCAGACGCCGAATGGGCCTATTTTCGTACCTGGCCAGACGTTACAGACACCTCAGGGCCCTGCGTTCGTTCCTGGTTTAACCGTGAATACTCCTGATGGTCCTGTTCTCGTTCCCGGTCAAATCGTCAGCGCCAAAGAGCACGACAAGGAAACTCCCGTGTTCGTGGCTGGTCAAACCCTGTCCACGGAAGAGGGTCACAAATTCATTCAGGGTCAGACCTTCCACACCAACGAGGGAGCCAGATTCGTCCAGGGTCAGACCGTGCTTACCGAGGAGGGACCAAAGTTCGTCGCTGGTCAAGTGAAGAAGGACGGAACCTTCGTTCCTGGTCAGACAATCGTCACCCCGGATGGACCTAGATTCATGCCTGGTCAGACCATCACCGACCATCGCGGCGAACAAGTATTCGTTCCAGGACAAAGTATCCAGGTCGGCGAATCCTGGGAGTTCGTTCCTGGTCAATGTCTTGAGACCTCGGCAGGAGAATCCAAGTTCGTTCCTGGACAAACTATACCAACCAGTCGCGGACCGCAGTTCGTACCTGGCCAATACGTCACTACCAACCTTGGAGAGAATCATTTTATGCCCGGAATCGTGAAGGATACCGGAGATCGCGTAGAGTTCGTGCCAGGCATGACACTGGACACTCCCAAGGGTCAGAAATTCGTGGAGGGTCAAGTGGTGCGAACAGCGGAGGGCGACAAGTTCCTGCCTGGACGAACTACCACCATGGGGGAGAGTTTCGAATTCGCCGCAGCCAGCAAGTTTGACGAGGTGGTATTCCACGACGCTGGCCCGATAGGCATCCCCGTCGATCCGAAAACCGCCAACGTTTCTAACCAACAGAGCGAGATCTTCGGCCACATGGTCCAGACAGAGAGAGGCGTAGAGTTCTATCCGGAGAGCGTGAAGAAACTACCGGAAGGGAAGAGGATCGTTCCAGGCCAGTTGGTGCGTGGAGGAAAGGACGGTCCCCGATTCGTCCCCGGCGTCATGACCGAAGACGGTTTCCTGCCTGGTCAGATAGTAATGACGGAGAAAGGAGAACAGTTCGTACCTGGCCAGGTGATCGACACCAGCAGCGGACCAAAATTTGTACCTGGACAGATGGTGGAGACTCGAACGGGCACGAAGTTCGTACCTGGTCAGACCGTGGAGACCGCAGAGGGACCACGCTTCGTTCCTGGCCAAATCGTCGAGACGAAAGTCGGACCCACGTTCATCCCTGGTCAAGTCATCTCCACGGAGGACGAGGGGTCCAGATTCGTGCCTGGTCAGGTGGTGGACACGCCTGACGGTCCACGGTTCGTTCCAGGACGCGTGGTAGAGTCTGGAGAACTAGGTGTCACCTTTGTACCTGGTCAGATCGTCCAAACGGAAGAAGGTCCACGTTTCGTTGCTCCGGATTTAACGGACACGCCTGAAGGAGAGGTGGAATTCTCTGTTCAAGGGTTCGAGGTCACTCCTGAGGAACTGCGACTGCTGAGGCCACAACACCTGCACTACAACCCTCACGTCCAGCATCACGGCGAAGCGAGCATAGACGCCAGGATGCTTCGACAGCTGTCGGAAGCTGGATTGTCTGTGGGGAGAAAAGTCGCCACGGATTTACCGGCCGTTGACGTTGACGTGGACCCGAAAGCTGTGGCTCTGGAGCAGGCTCTCGAAATGGCTGAGAAGCTGGGACTGCACGGCGCGACCGCGGTGAAGATGGCGCAGATAGTGTCCACCGTCGCCCAGTTAGCCAAGAACATAGCCACCCAGCAGGAACAGCAATTCGAGGAATATTATTTGGACAGTAAGTTCATGAACGGCAGGAAGTCCCCCGTTATTGTGAACAGCGACAAGAACGGGGATGACCGAGAAGAAAACTACCAGGAAGATTATTGGCTAACGCGCGCGATAAAAACGGCGATGACCAGCGCCGTTTTGGCTATCGCGGATCAGTCCACAGACAATGGCAACGAGTCGAAGCAAGACTTCGTTTACTCTTCCATCAGCGAGGCTTTCAACGTCCTCCTACGACAAAACAACACCAGCGTCGAGGACTCCGTGGAGCAGATCCTTCAAATCCTTCTGGTGCCCCAGAAAAGAAGCAGCCTGTGCCAGTCCACCCTGCAGGAGCTGCTAGACAGCAAGAACAACAAAGTAGACATTCTGAAGTCCACCATCACCGGTCAGTCCTTGAAGGAAGAAATAGTGCTCGACCGTTTGTCCATGGTTCTCGAAGAGGAGCACGGAACGGACTTGGTGGGACCAGCGTTCAGAGCAGTCTCCAAGAACGACCCAGAGCTGGTCTCCCGAGTGCTTCAGAAGGTGTCGGAGGACGTTTCGGCGATCGCCACCGAGAGGGACGCTGCCGAGACGGTTCACAAGGCCATCGTCCAGGCGGTCAGGGAGTCCAGCGAGATCCGCGTGCAGGAGTTACTGAACGACCAAGGAGAGAAGGTTCGTGAGATGCTTCTGCAGGCTGTGGGGTTAGCCAGAGCCCTGGGTATGTCCAGTACCGCAAGCAGTTTACTGGCAGTGATCAGTGACGAGAAGTCTACTCGTGCCTTGGCCAGCGACAGAGTAACGTTGGACGTCCTGAAGAGGCTAACGGTGATGAGGCAACTTGCGGAGGAGAGACCACCTTTCATGAGCGCTCTGACGCAGCTGTGCAGCGACCCCGAACTCGCTAGGGTGGATCCTCGTCTCAGGACCCTCGTCAGAGAGAGCGCTGCCCTGATGATCGTACCTGAAGAAGGTCCACTACAGTCGTCCGCGGACGTACCCACGGCTCTCCTTCACGCCGACAACAGTCTGGCAATGGAAGAGTTCCTCATGAGAAGGAGTCACAAACCCTCGAGCATCTTCATGATCCTGAAGCAAGGCATACAGGCCGTCGTCCCTAGAGAAGCGTCCAGATCGGTCCTCACTGGCGAGGTGGCTTACACCGTGCTCGACGAAGACGGAATCCAGCATTTTGAACCTCTTCACGTGTTCACCGCTTTGAGACTCAATCGCCCGACTGCTCATCGTTTCTCTATGTACTGTTGTCCTGTCGCTAAGGAGGAAGATGTGGACGTCGAGTTGCTGTCCACGTTCACGGGCACCACTTCTATCGCTAGTAGTCTCGATGGATCGGGTACCGGGGTGAAACAGGAAAACAATGGTATTGTCTTGTCGAAGTCGGATAGGTCGTTCGGTAGTAGGGAGAACACGCCGAGTCTCAGGAGATTGAGCAGCTTCCAGCAAGACAATAGCTGTGAGCGGGTAACGTAACACGAGAGGGGCTCTGTTGTAATTATCTATTAATAACTAGGCAATTAAATGAAATTTTGTATAAGTCTGAAGGAGTACTTTTACAGAGGAGCAGTCTCCCACATTGTATAATCATGAATCCACTTATCATTTTATCTTCGTCATTCTTAAATTCAGAAGCGTTCATTGTATATTGTCAATATTTAGTGATAGAGTCGAACATCTCTAAGCTATTGAAACAAGTGTCTAACAAGTTGTCGCGTCTGTTACAGAAATCGCTGGACAACTACATCGTCGTGAAGGAGTATAAAGCCGATGGTTTCTCGGTGAACGTCGGCGACATCGTCGAGGCCTTGGAATACGCGGAGCCAGCAAAGTAAGCAGCTTCTAGGAACGACTGGAAAAACATATTTCAACATTGTTCAGCGTGTCGGATCGTTGACTTCGCGCGTCCAAGCGTTCGCTCGCGTTTCAAATCTATTTTCGTACGCGCAACGTGTGTTGGACTAAAAATAATCACCGCCTCAGGCCGTATATAGTCTAACGCGTGCTGCACGAATGAAGGATGCCGATGCTGTACGCGATCTGTCACTTTCGGTACAGTCCGCCGCTGTACCACGCGTCTCGATTCACGCTTTCATTAACGTAACACCGCGTTACAAGACCGTAACGAATGGAGCTGATGGCATTAACCGTAACGATGTAACGTCTACGAGATGCATGTGTTCACCGCACGGGCATCAATTAACTCCGTGACACTCTTAATGATCTTAACTCTCTTGTTACAACACTATGCACTACGCTGTAGATTAAATAACGTACACACGGATGTACCATTATATTCGGATATTTATGTTAACGTTACATGCGGAAATTCATAATAATATACAGCTGTGCATAGTGATTTATAACATATAGCTACATGTGATTTATGACAGCTTCACGCCAAGATTTGAGATTTATAACATAGTGAATTATGCAAATTGTAAAATGTCTCGCGGTAACTGTCACGTTCTTTCGGTGGTTCTTTCCTAGTTAGACCTAGTTCCAGGCAAAAAAGTTAGCTGGTAAAATCGCCATGTATACAGTAGGGTAGTAAAAATGTAACGGGGAGCGTATTAATAGTTCGGAAAGAAGACGATGTTGCGAAGGGGTGAAACGGTCAGTCTGCCTGTCGAATCGTGAACGATAGGCATTCCCATTGCTTATTTTCGCAGCGATATTTTTACGCGACCGTCGTTTCGCCAGTGTATAAAACGCGGCACTCGCAAATGGAAAATTTCGGACTAGAGACCTCGGATGCGAACAAAATCGCGCGTATCGGGGATTCATCGTAAACCCCGTTTGAAGAAACGTGTTGTGCGCTCTTCAATCGCCTTGACTTGTTGTACGCTATAAATACCGCGAGCAAATCGAGTAACAAAGAAAGCTGCATACGCCTGGCGATCTAAAACAGGCTGAATCCGCTGCAGCGAACCCCATTCCATTTAACCGAACCACCACGCTAACTCGCTTCGATTAGTGGAGAATGATGTTTAGTCTGCATGAGGCTCGACTAAAAAGGCACCGCTGACAGGGAAGCCCGGAGGCTACGATCGCCTCTATTTTCGTCGTTTCGACGTGTTGTAGGAAAATCAAGCTGGATCCCGAACTGGAGATCGGCGAGATCGAAACGCTGGACAACTCGGCCGCGTGGCACAAACTGTCCGTTCGACCGCGACGAAAGTACGCGGATTCACGTGCTCGAAGTCTCCCAAGATCTAGCTCCGATGGCAATCTCCAGAGGTAATGTATACGACGTGTCTTCAAACAGGATCATCATGATGAATTCGAGCATCAGAATGTTTGGACTTAACTCTTGAACGTGATTGAATTTCATCTTTGATCTTCGAGGTAGACCTCCTGTCATCTTCGTGTTAGATCTTCTAGTTAGGTTTCAGAATAATTATGTTAGAGGATCACCAAGATGGTATTTGGAATTATGTCAAGGAAGAGACGCTTGTGGAGCTGACATTTAAGATCCTTCTCCAAGGATTATTCAAGAGGAATTTTCTGTTATTTATAGCAGAACTTTTCACAGCTTATGAGGAATTACAGGAGTAATTGTCAACTTCAGTGGAATTAACTTTAGTACAACACCTGATATGAAATTTTTCCATGCAAGTGACACTGAAAAAATGTCTGTCAACCAGAACTTCAAGAGAAGTTTTAGCGTACATCAAGCAAATTAACACGAACATCAGTCATCCTGAAGAGTCCGCCAAGGGCACGTCGTCTTTAATCTTCAATTCTAATGACTAGAATACACGTCCGACAGCTGCGAATAAATTCTTCGAGCTCCAAATTTTGAAGCGATTGATTCTTTGACGAAAATCAGCGAGATAAATACGAGATAACCAGGTGATTAAGGACGTAAGTGATGCGAGCCGTGAAAACTTTAGAAGTACTCGAAACCGAAGTCCACTTACGTGGACAACTAAATCCGCAGCGAAATATATAGCAACGACAGGTGCTCTGGAAACGTATCGTTAACGACGAAGCCAACGAACTCGCAGGATTACGTGGAAACGGTCCGAGCTTAGGATTTTGTTTGATTTTCATGCGACCCATTCGAGCGTTTATTACGTTTTCGCGCCTTTCCGTGAAAATTAGAGGTTTTATCGTTTGGAAAAGCGTTTACGAGGCGTGCACGAAACGACGTGGCAAAGGTGAACGTTTCGATCGATTCCGAGCAAAGCGAACCGTTATTATTTACGATGACGTTAATGAAGATCGAGCGTTTATAAGTGTCTCTGTAGCAATAATGTTTTCGGTTCGAGATTGGCTGTCAGCCAGTTTGGAAGTCGATAATAATATAAATTATGATCCGTGCAATCGTTAGGTCGAAATGTAAAACTCGAAATAACTGTTGATAACTGTAAGATTAGGCAGTGTGTTCGTATGCACTGTTACTTCTTCGACCGAACGCAAAATCAGATGATTTAACCATTTCGAAATTTTTCATTTGTTAACTAGCTAGCTGGTTTTTTAACTTAACTTGATACTCAAAGTTTATATACTTATACTTTTATATACTTTTTGATTATGTGATGCTGGTCAGAGTTGCCTCCGAAGATTTAAAAATACGAGAACACGTAAGACTTTTCCAGCTAAAAGTCGTTTTGCGTTAAGCGTTACTCTAAATAAGTATCGGTTGCATAACATAACGGATGGTGTTTTTCTGTTGGCCGAGTACGCTGCCGAGGAAGGCGAAATATCAGCCAGTTCTGAAAATAATTCCCGGTGAAGGTGAGGTTCAAGCTGAAACTTTGATTCGTCGCTTTGGCAACGGCTGCGTTCAATGAAATTAGAATTATTTATTGTCTACAGAGAAAATACGAGCGGACAGTATCTCGAAACAAATTGATTATTTTGTATAAACAAATCTGCCAGGACCATAAAGATTCATAAAGTTACTGTAATAAACATTGGCGCAACAGTATAGGGATGCAGACGTATAATGTAGGAGACTCATTAGGACTTTGTACTCCTAGGGATATGTAACACTAGGAGTATAAAGATTGAGGAACATGTAGCTCTAGGGGTATAGGGATTTAGTGGTACAGAGAGTAAGAGATATATGTATGAGCTGTATGATATATATAATAATATTATATATGTAATAATTGTATGATACATATAATATATATATTAATATTATATATATAATAACTGTATGATACATATAATATATGTAATAATATTATATATATAATAACTGTATGATACATATAATATATATAATAATATTATATATATAATAACTGTATGATACATATGATATATGTAATAATATTATATATATAATAACTGTATGATATTTATAATATATATAATAATATTATATATGTAATAATTGTATGATACATATAATATATATAATAATATTTTATATATAATAACTGTATGATACATATAATATATGTAATAATATTATATATATAATAACTGTGTGATATATATAATATATATAATAATATTATATATATAATAACTGTATGATACATATAATATATATAATAATATTATATATGTAATAACTGTATGATATGTATAATAACTGTGCAGGAACCTAGGGATATATAACCTTAGGTGTACAAGAACCTAGAGACATACATATGAACTTAGAGATACATGACCTTAGGTGAACAGGTACTTAAGGTTACATAAATTTAAATATAAAAATCTAAGGCTATAGATCTATCTAGAACAGTTTCAACCTATTATAAATAGAGATTTACCTAGAATTTCAATAATGTATATCTCAGTATATCACAAACAAGTTGACACAGTATAAAGTACCAACGTTGATGGAATGCAGATTAAGAAATTTGTGGATCTCGGTCGTCATGGAACGTTGGAAATAGACAAAAATAGTATAAATCAGGAGGAAGCTAGTAAAGATACAAATAGACCGGATTATATTATAAAGAATAGATGAATATAGAAACGCGTGGGCGGTAAAAAGTTATATTTAAGTTCGGTGACTAAGGCGAAAGGTCTGTCAGTTCGCGTGTTTGCGGTTCATTCAGAACGCAAAATCTGTTGGCGGGTCCATTAGGCCTTGAAGTCAGTACCATTTAAAGCAGACTAATTATATAGCGATAAAAATACGTTGAAATTCACTCGATAATGTTTGAGAACGAATGAAAGAAATATCGAGTCACGGGATGAAGCAATAGGAATGACAAATTTAGAGACTAGGGAACCATTAATCATAGGACTCTTTGAAAAATGATACCGGCTATTTGTGAAGTAATAATTTAACTTCTGAGAGTCTGATCAAATTATTTCTGACAGCTATTTAATTTCTTGGATTAATTCTGTATTTAAGTTATCGAGGTTACTGTTCATTGCCAGAACTCTAAATAATTTTATTAAACAATAGGTTTGTGTAGAATATAGTTATTAACAATTATAGGAAGATTTGTATCTTATGTTTAAGTACAAGTTATAATATTTTATACAGTAATAATAAGTTATAGTGCTGTATACAGTTGTAGTACTTTATACAATAGCGTCTCACTATATGACCGTGGTTATAGGAAAAGATGTAAACCAAGTCATATAAGTGAAAGTTTCTGCAGTTTTATTTAAGACTCTAATATAAATAGATGTATATTATTAAAACGTTTTATTTTGACAGAGTGTACGTCCGTACAGTCGATTCAAGAGAAGGATGGCTGCCCATGTCCATTTTGATGCAGACCGCCCTCAGCGAGGAGTCTGCAATCGGACACCGACCGGAAGATTCGCGATATCGAAGAGAGTAAGTCCTTTAATTACTCAAAAAAAAATTCCTTTTTCTTAATCCACAGTAATTAATTCCTTTGATACTTCCAGGGCGGTAGTGAAAGAATTAGTCGAGACCGAGGAAGAATTCGGCAGGGACCTTCAGCTGGTCGTTGAACGTTACTTGAAACCCCTCGACAACCCTGATGTTCCAAGAGTGGTGCGTGATAACAAAGACATCATCTTCACGAACCTGCAGCAGATCGCTGATTTTCACAATACGTACGTATGCTGGATTCACGAAGAGCACTGCGACACATACGTTACAAGAACCCTTAGACAACAGAAATATTTCAATACCTTTTATTTTTTTTATTTAACTTGATAATCGAGAATCGAAACAATTTGAAAAAACACGTACACGCACGTCACACGTGTTCGCCAACGTACATTTTTCTTTAGCGAAACAATGTGTGAGCAACGTAAGTCTTGGCATAGTTTGTGTGAATCGTAACTAATTGCAATCTTGCACCGAAAGTGTTGATTTTCGATAGTGTGCACCCTCCTTTTTATTGTTACTGAGCACGCTTCGATTGACACGGCCATCTTCAGTCATTCTTTCAACGACATTAGAAAACTTTTACGACAATGATTCGTTAGAAAAATGTCGAAATTACTCTTTGAAAAATGAAAGAAAAATGTAGTACCAAATATGAAAGAGTGACCAGTGGAAAATCACAGCGTAACTCAAAGTATCAAATTAGTAAGCTCCCAGTCCCCATTAAAAAATATGTTTCGATTCATTCGTAGTCTCCCCAAGTAATATAATTTCACGCCCACCCTTTCGATGTAATATCTCAATTTAATCAGCACAACATAATGGTGTAACAAAGTGGAAACGTAGATGGTGGTCCCTAAATGTCGCACCGAACGGATGCAGTCTTCAGCACGTAGGCATGGTGTGTTTTTAACGTGAAAATTAATCAGAACCTTACTTAGATCGTTCGGCAGGGTGTTGATCGAGGGTGTCAAGTACTATGCGGATCAGCCACGTATGCTGGGCAAAACCTTCCTGCGGTTGGTGAGTACATCGACTCTCAATTACGCCCTGTTCGGTATTGAATCAATTAAATTTATTGTTACAGGAAAGAGATTTTGACAAGCATGTGGCTTACTGCAGGGACGAACCAGCTGCTCAAGAGTTCCTACAGATGAATGATGCGGTACGAGAATATTTTGAGGTCAGTTTCATCAAGTGCTGTTTTGTTAGGAATTGTTTAAAACTAACTGTTTTAAAATACTAACTCTTTTGGTAGGAGGAGTGATTGAAGTCTCGCTATATGTGGATGAAAAGTGGAAGTGTTTGGAGCATTGGACCTGTAAATTGTCAGAATTCGAACACTGATAGTCTGTTAAAGATGTAGTCTGTTATTGGAAGTATATTCATACATGGTGGACTACTGTGTGATACAACACGTTACGTACTGTGTAATAATGTAATTGTATGATAGTAAGGCGTGTTATACACAGTAACGATTATTCATAGTATGAATGCTCAATGCGTAACGAGAGCATAGTGGCCATATAGCGGGACTTCACTCTGAAAATCCTGAACTGACGTATCAACGGTAGAACGATAAAGAAGATTTCTGCCTGCGGTTTTCACAGTTTACCGTTTCGACGCTAGTGTCCATAATGTGGACTTTGCTCCAAATATACATCCACCTATAACTTAGAAGTATTCTATACAGGGTGTCTTATTGCGACTTCCACTTAAAAAATACTACAAGGTATAAAAATAGTAAAAAGCGTTTCATCTCATTTAAAAGATTAAACGTGACCGCCACAGGGTTTTTCTAGGCCATCACAAGATTAATCCCTCGATATATTGAAACGTTCAGCTTCTGAAAGAACGACCTGCGAAATAAGACACCCTGTATATAGTTTTGCGTATTTTATTAGTGTTCGTATAATACTTCTTTCAGCATCGAATTCCACTTATATTGTTCGTCGTTTCCTGGTCTATTTCCGCAATAGAAATTCCATGACACCCCTAAGTGATTCCAGGATCTTCCATGACAGAAACTCCTCCGTCGTATCAAAGGAAATTTCGCGATTACGTAAGAGGCGGGGGTAAGCGGGCGTCTGTCCAGCCCTCAAAATAGCTTGGTTTATTCTTAACGGACGGAACATCTTTCGTTCCTCTTGCTTATGCACGATAGTCTCGCGGTGGGACGCGTGCCATGAAAAGAAAAGGAAGAAAGCGGCCACGTTATCGGCCGACGACGTCACCGTTGCTGTCATTACACGATGACAGAACTTTGGCGTAATCTCTGCTCGAAGAAAAAACGAAGCTCACGCTTAGGCGAGCTACAGCTGTACGCCGATACCACTTCGAGGTCTGCTTTGCGAGTTTTATTTGACCTTTCGCTCTACGCGCCCTATTTTCTAACACGGTTACACGCATCCCTCCTTTTTTCACTACTCAACTTTTATTTGACACTGTAACTTCTTTTTTATGGCCAGTACGCGCTAACTCTTGGCAAACGGACACGGACAATAGCCTCAGGAAAATAATGACCCTTGGATGTTAAGGTCATGGATTCAACGACTTATACTGCATTTTGAAGCCTTCTTTAGAAACGCAACGCGAGAAGATGAAGAAGAAAATCGCTACACCATTTGAACTTTGCAAACAGCTGAATTGTTAGACATTGAAAGAACGTGGGCGTCCAGGATATATCCGTGTTTTGTTATTTCAGCTATGCTACTCGTTTTTTTCACATGATTCGCCCCGTTATTTCTGGAACTTGACTCAAAATCCACGCGATTCTCGTACGCATTTCGTGTACATTTAATAACCCGAAATTAAAATTAGATTTGCGCGATGCCACTTTAACGTGTCCGGTTTCAAAGCCAAGCGCAATTGGTGCATTAGGATTTCTCTCTAATTCCACGTATTTATTATAGTGATCCACGTGCGCTTCGTTTACGTTCAATTCGTATTTATTTCATCTCTTCGTTTATCTTGGTTTCATCTGCGGAATCGATAAACTTTAGGAAACGTGAACAGTATGTTGCTGGTTCGAAGTAGTGATGGGTTTAAGCGGTTAAGTTTGATGATTTATTAATTTAGGGGTTGGAAATTTGGAGATTTAATACGCAATAAATTTGTAGTTTATTTATAAATTTATTTGAAGATTTAATAAACAGTAAACTTGTAATTTACTTACAAGTTTATTTGAAGAAGTAAACTTGACTTTAATGAATTTAGGAATTTATTCACAGCATGAATTTAATGTATAAACAGACTGTAGAAATACAGAAATGTTAAACGTGCAAATTTGTAAAATTGCAAGAAAGTTTGTAGCGTTAATCTCTAAAGATATGTCATAAATGTAACATTTGTTGAGGCGGTGATAGTTCTGGCAAATTCGTTCTCCTAATTTCTGGAAGAAGATCAGGGCATAGTGTGGCGAAAGGTGCCCGCGATCCGGAGACTGTTAGTGTGTTGTTTTTGTGCGTGGTCAGTCCACGAGTTCGTCCGGCGCGGCGTCTAAGTATAGCCGTGGCCGTATTGGTCTCTCTGCGGGTGTTTTTCGGTAACCACTGGCTGTGGATCCCCCTCGAGGAAGAGAATCGACGGAAGAGCAGAGACCTGGTCCAGTCTGCGATCAGCCACGGTGTCCTCTTCGAACCAACGAAACACGAACAGCGGTGTTTACCTCCCTTGACCTCCGTTAAGGTTCGTCGGCCCTTACATTTATTTTTTCTTCTCTCCATTCACGAGTGTTCGTTTACACAACCTCGGAATTTCATTTCCTTTAAACTTGGTGTCTTCGATTATCGATGCTGTAAATTGTAACGTAAAAACAGTGTTTCCGTAGTGAAATGACAGTGAGTGACAGTTGCACTTTCAAGGTGAAAGATTTGTGAGATTTTTTTAAGGAGGAAGGTGTTGAGGATTTTTTATTTTTACTACAGCTACATCGACAGAATCGGGAAAATCCAGTAGCGTCCAAAAATAAGCGACTCTTCGTCCTGGTGTCGAATTACGGTTGCGGACAATTCGTATCATCGTCACGAATTTCCAATTGCTAAATTTGTAGAAACGTGCTACGTGCAGTGTGCTTCGCTCTGCGTTGGGAGTCAGTTCATCAATTGGTACCATATTTTCTAACTGTGTTCTATAGGTAGTCGTTCTGTAGGTAGAATATTCTTTTACGCAAGAATTGTTGATGTAGTAATACATCTTTATATGAAGATGTATAAAGGTGTAATACATCTTTACATGTATAGAAGGGTGACAATATAGGAATATCGATCAGACACATTGACGAATATTAAAATCAAAATGTAACAAATAACTCATCAGTTCCCGCCCAACCTTTCATGTCTTATTCCAGAAAAGTAGCAAACATAAAGTTTGCGAGGGTGGCGATGACAATCTCCTATAATTAAACATGTATTATTCAGATTTGCTCTCAAAGGGCAAACGTTCAAGAAATGTTGCACATTGTATGATACACACGATACAGAGATGTTATTGTTTGCAGGAGCTGAGCCAGACTCTCCGTGACGACAAAAGTCTATCGGAACACTTGAAGCTTCCGATACAACGCATAAACGACTACCAGCTCCTGCTCAAGGTAACGGCCCAGAAAATCACGGCGAAAAATTGAATCGAGGATGCGGTTCAAGGGTGTTTTGACAGAAATACAGCATGCCCAGTATATCTTTTGAAAGCATTCCAGCAGTTATGCATAAACCATACGTATAACTAACTGTTGTGCAAAGTGGTCGTTGAAATATGATAGGACTCGTCGCTTTATGCTTTATATGCTTCATCACTGTTGCGCTCATACATTTTGCGTTATGCTAACCTCAGACATATTTTAATAGGGACACGTGGATCATGGCGGTTATCAGACATGTGCTATTTTTTTATTGAACCTTGACAACCACATTTCTATATCCGAGTAGATTTGTATAGATTTATACGTGTTTTCAAGTTTCTAAAATAGATGTTGAATGTCCTAAATGATTAAATTCATGACTTTGTAAATGTTCAACATCTTAGATGATCAGATACTTGGATTTGTAAATGTTTAACATGTTAGATGATCAACTTTCTGAGTTTATAAATGTTGAACAAATTAAATGATCAACTTCCTGAAGTTATAAATGTTCAACATCTTAGATGATCAAATTCTTGAATTTGTAAATGTTTAACATGTTAAATGATCAACTTCCTGAGTTTATAAATGTTGATCAAATTAAATGATCAACTTCCTGACTTTATAAATGTTCAACATGTAATATGATCAAATTTCTGAATTTATAAATATTCAACATGTTAAATGATCATTTTCCTGACTTTATAAATGTTGAACAAACTAAATGATCAATTCTCTGACTTTATAAATGTTCAACATGTAAAATGATCAACTTCCTGACTTCATAAATGTTGAACAAACTAAATGATCAATTTCCTGAGTTTATAGATGTTCAACAAGCTAAATGATCAAATTTCTGACTTTATAAATGTTCAACATGTAATATGATCAAATTTCTGAATTTATAAATATTCAACATGTTAAATGATCATTTTCCTGACTTTATAAATGTTGAACAAACTAAATGATCAATTTTCTGACTTTATAAATGTTCAAAATGTAAAATGATCAACTTCCTGACTTCATAAATGTTGAACAAACTAAATGATCAATTCTCTGACTTTATAAATGTTCAACATGTAAAATGATCAACTTCCTGACTTCATAAATGTTGAACAAACTAAATGATCAATTTCCTGAATTTATAGATGTTCAACAAGCTAAATGATCAAATTTCTGACTTTATAAATGTTCAACATGTAAAATGATCAACTTTCTGAATTTATACATGTTCAATAACCTAAATGATCAAATTGCACACTTTATACATGTTCAATAACCTAAATGATCAAATTCCACACTTTATAAATGTTCAACAACCAAAATGATCAAATTGCACACTTTATACATGTTCAATAACCTAAATGATCAAATTCCACACTTCATAAATGTTCAGCAACCAAAATGATCAATCAGCTAACTTCATAAATGTTCAACAACCTAAATGATCAAATGTTAGTCCTACAAATCTTCAAGTATTCCTATATTTTTAACTTGCAATTTGTTCGATACAAACTAGGTCAAATGATGATGTAAAAAGCCGTCGAAGTCGCGCATACCAGTCGTCAAAATAGCGACCCATCGTAAACCATCGAAGCCTCTTACAAGCTTCAATAACATAACATCTGCTAAATAATTCGCTGCTTCATGCTGTCAGCTTCTATTTTTTCACCAAAAAAGTTATTTCAAAAATATGATTCAATGAAGTATATGGTTGAGTTTGTAATGACTTAGTACTAACGAAACTTCGAATAAAGATACCGATGCAATACTAGACACGGCGACCTGTGGAGTCCGCACGTGACCTATATCGCCGCGTAAATTTCGTTCTGTCAGACAAAAATAGCACGGCGCTAAAATACTTCCCGGTTCGCCTTGAAAACGCATTCCTATGTATTAATCGCTTCAACCCTAACGGTGCGAATCGCTGACAAACATTTTTCACGATCCAAGAAAAACAATTTTTCATTTCTACAAAATGTCTAGTTATTCGAAAAATGTCTAGGTATTCGAATCGATTAGGTATCGACAGTAACTATGCTTGAGATAATCCCGTTTTATTGCGTTTACAAAGGCGTGACTTAGGCCATGGATTACCGTGGTCAAATTCTGGGCTACTTGCCCGGAAACGATAGCGAGCCAAGTGGCACCTCGTGGATTTTACCGTTGAACTTTCAAAAATACGGCTTAGGGTTACACCTCATAGAAAACTGAATATCAGAAACTAGGAATCTAAGGAAATAGGGTTACATTTCAAACGACACCATGAGTTATACAGAATAGATATAGATCAAGGGAAAAGTGTAGTTGCAAGCGACAGAAAATTTCGTGGTGTGCGTACGAGTGGGCGCCGTACGGATTTAGCGAGCTAAAAGCGGGCCGTCTTCGCGACGAGTTCCACGTCTCTTGTCATAGAATCGTATTCGAAATCGATGAAAACTAATGAAGGCGGACATTCATGCGTGACTGGCCAATGCATACTATTTCACTAATCACATCTAAGTTATTTACCAAATGAAACTGAATATGATTGATTGAATATAAGGATTAATATTGTACCGATTTGCAGGAGCTGGTGAAGTATTCGACCCGACTAGGGGAAAACTGCGACGACCTCCAAAAGGCTTTGGAGTTGATGCTAGGTATCCCACATAGAGCAACAGACAATAAGTTCATAAGTAATATCGAAGGCTACAAAGGGAATATTCATAAGCTTGGCCGACTACTTACACACGTATGTATCCTCAAATCCTTCATGTAAATATACAATAATTAACATATATGTTAAATTGACAGGAGTGGTATACCGTGATCGACAAGGACGGCAAGAGCAAGGAAAGGTATCTGTTCCTCTTCAAGGCTCGCATACTCGTCTGCAAGGTCAGACGAATATCGGAAGACAGATCAGTTTTCGTCCTGAAAGATATCATTCGAGTAAGCTATCTTATCATTATAACTGTTTAGAATGATAAATGATAAATAACAACTGTTTATAATGATAAATGATAAGTAACAATTGTTTATAATGATAAATGATAAGTAACAATTGTTTATAATGATTAAAGATAAGTAACAATTGTTTATAATGATAAATGATAAATAACAACTGTTAAATTAATGATAAATTGATAAATAACTCTTGTGTATCTCTTGAATTACTTCAGCTACCCGAAGTAGAGGTAAAGGACCATCCAGCCGACATACGATCCTTCGAGCTACATAATCCGGCGAGTCCTGCGTATCCGATCACTTTGGTAGCTCACAAGGATCCTGTGAAAGCTTACTGGTTGAAGGAGATACGACAGTACGCGAGCGATGTGGTAGCGCTCGCTGAACACGCTGCGGACGACCTACAGTTGACCGAGGTAGAAACGAAAGAGGAGATCAAAGCAAATCCGGGTCCACGGAAAGTTGAAAGTAACCCAGGACCTAAGGAAGCTAATCCAGGACCTAAAGAAGCTAATCCAGGACCTAAGGAAGCTAATCCAGGACCTAAAGAAGCTAATCCAGGACCTAAAGAAGCAAATCCAGGACCTAAAGAAGCTAATCCAGGATCTAAAGAAGCTAATCCAGGTCCAAAGAAGGATAACCCGAATCCTGAGGACAAGGCTGTTGAGAAGAGGAAAGAAGGAAACCCAGGAAATCCTGACTCTAAGAAGGCTAAGGTCGAAGAAGAAGCAGACATGTCGCGAAGATACTCGTCTAGCCGATACAGCTCTTCAAAAGTTGTTGAAGGTGGACAATTGTTTGATGAAATTGTACTATTATACATAGTTGATAAGCAGTGGATGCTACTATTCAATTATTCTTCAATTATTCTTATAATTATTGTATAATAGCTACTGTGTTTTAATTGCTAACCGCTTTAGTGTTCTGAATATTATTCTGTCTTAATTATTGTAGAGTACTCGGCGATATCGAGCCACAGCTCATATGTGGAGTCCAGCGGCGCGGTTATGATGGAATCTAGCGGCGCAATGACGGTGGAGTCCAGCGGAGCAAGGGTGGAATCCAGCGCGGCAACAAGGGTGGAATCCAGCGCCACTTCTTATCAAGCTGGTAGCGTGGAGACCAAAAACGCAGGGAAAATCACTCAGGGCAGCACTGGAATAGGAAAACCCACATTTGTCAAGACCTGCCAGGGCAGCAGTGTTGAACGTAAGCGACATTAATCTGTATCTTTCCTAAATGATTATATTACCTATGTCCTCAGGTTCCCAGATCTAATTCTCAGACAATTCTCAGATTCCTGTAGAAACATTCCTCTTCTTCTTACATTCTAACAAACTCCATTCCAAAATTAATTCTGATAACTGATAAAATATGTGAACAAGCGAAATCTGAAAGTTAATTTAAATCATAAGGTAATCTACCATTGTAATGTACCATTACAAGAAGCTGTTAAAGCGGATGACATAATTTTTACTGTTCTAGCGATACCAGAAAATAACGTGGAATTGATACGCGCCGTAGGTAAAGTGACACGAAATTACTATCTGATCATCTGCTGTACCACGCACTTTTCTGTCAGTCTATCGTGCTGTATCATCGAAACGTTCTACTGTTCTATTTTGTACTTTTTTATTCTTAGCCGGCTGAAAAAGAAGTGCTTCTACACGTGCCTAAAGTGATCAAGCTTAATCTAATCCTTAGATGTTGTCTTCATCGTATACAGTCACACTACTCACACATCATTGCACACACACACACTCTTTCTTAATTCTACATTTCCATGTACTATCACTTCTGCTTCTATCTATACACTTTTCAAGTAGATGTGATTGATTTTTCATTTTTTGGTACATATTTTGATATCCTTATTTTGTGTAGGATTACTTTGTACCTTTTGCACGCTTCTCACCGTCGAACAGAGGAGTACAAATAAGTACCAAAATCATGAAATGATACTTCAATTCTATCAAAGCCCAAATCTCAGCTGCTGGGAACCCTCTTATTTTTTCTACAATCAAATACTTTTGTATATAAAATCTTGAACCCCCTTTATCACCAGGCAGGCGATAAACTTTATCCTCCGGACCGTTTCGTTGTTACGTCTCCTTTAATCATTGTGCTTTTATTCAGCTGGAGAAACGGCTGTCTTCGAGTGTACCCTGCTGCAAACCGATTCGTCTACGATGGTGCAATGGCTGAAGGACAATAAACCGCTGGACGATAGACTGGCGGATCGAGTATCGGCTTCAGCGACTGGAAAAACTTTCAAACTCACGATTCAAAACGTTCTCGAATCGGATTCTGGCATTTACATTGCCAGGGCTATGAACAGCGACGGCCAATCCACCTGCACGGCTCAGCTTATTGTGCAGAAACGTAGGTGTAATAAGTTTAACTAGTAACTGAAATTGTGTAGCTATCGACGAGAAGATATTATAGTTCCTATAAGAGATAGTTCAAGGTAAATTTTTTTAGTGACTCCTGAGGAGAAGAAAGCAAGGGCGGAAGCCAACGCCCCTATCTTCCTGGTGCGACTGAAGGACACAGAACTATTGGAGAACACTTACTTGCGCTTCATGATCAAAGTAAAGGGTGATCCAAATCCTGAAATGAAATTGTGAGCAATCGATAAACTATAACCCGTCCAAAATCTGTTGACCCTACAAGTTGTACAATAGATTTTGGACGAGACCGACCAAGGTTAAATATTACTTGTAAATTATTTCAATTGCAGCTATAAAGACGATGTGCTCATCGACGCGAATAATCCCCGCATAAAAATCGTCACCGACAATGCTGAAACTGGCTTCTACGAATTGGTGATATCGGACGTCCAGAAGCAGGACGCTGGCAAATATTCTTGCACCGCGAAGAATAAATTCGGTGAAGCTTCGTGTGAAGCGGCGGTTACGGTCTCCGATGAGAAGATGCTGTTCCTTCCTGAGGGCTTCTTGGAGCCCGGCATGGAGCCTCAGTTCACGTGGTTGCGTGACGGTAAACCGTTCGACCCTGAAGACCGATTCAAAGTGCTGTTCCAGGATAATGAAGACACGTTGGCTCTCGTGTTCCAGCATGTTAAGCCCGAAGACGCTGGCCTTTACACGTGTGTCGCTCAAACTAGTACAGGTATAACAGTCAAACAATATGTTTGATATAATATTAATATTATAAAATTAATATATAAGTGGTTATAAATTGTTTCATTAAAAAATTCGGTAACAGGTAACATCAGCTGCAGCGCCGAGCTGACGGTCCAAGGAGCAGTGAATCAGCTACTGAAGGATCCAGAGAAGCCGAAGTTAGGCTCAGAGTCGAAGCATTCGGAGGTGAGCGTCGGCGGATCCGCCATGTTAGAGCTGCAGATCAGAGGATACCCAAAACCAGACATCAAGTGGACCAAGGACGGCCAGGAGATCGTCGCCGGTGGCAGATACAAGTACCTCTGGGAGGATGAAGAGTCCATGTCTCTGGTTATCAAGAAAGTCACCGCAAAAGATGCAGGTGTCTACACCGTCAGAGCGAAGAACGAGCTAGGCGAAGACACCACCCAGATAGAGCTGATAGTGAAGTCCGCGCCGAAAGTCATCAAAAAGCAGACGGACCTGACAGGAATTGTCGAAGAGACCATCACGATGTCCGTGCAAATCGAAGCGACACCTGCACCCGAAGTGAAATGGTACAAAGACGGCCAAGAGATCAAAGAGGACAGCCGTATAAGCATCGTCAAGGAAGAGAACGATATGTACAAGATGGTAATAAAGAATGCTCGATTGGACGATGCTGGATCGTACTCGATAGTCGCGCGGAACGATGTCAATCAGACGACGGAGATATGGAAGCTGAAGGTGATAAGTCCACCGAAGATCAGGAAGAAGTTGGGCGAGCCACAGATACTCGACGAGGGTGCTACGCTTACACTGTTCGTTGAGGTGGACTCTGCGGTACCTCCTAGCATCAAGTGGTACAGGGATGAGCAACTGCTCAGCCAGGACAGCCGTATCAAGATGATTCAAGAGGGCAACAGGTTTATACTGAAGATCGTGGGTACGGTTGGCGAGGATGCAGGCATTTACAAGGCGGAAGTCGTCTCTGATCATGGCGAGGATTCGGATCAGACCAAGATTCAGGTAAATGGGGAAGATTGAACAGCAGAGAGTGGGATTCTGACTAGGAGTTTTATTATTATACTTTATTATAGTTCTTAGGATTGCATCTTCAGCTTTATTAGGGTTCTAAGATTTTCTTTTAGCAACCTCAGTTTTATTAAGCTCCTCAATATTACTTAAACATCTCTGCAACTTTCCTGTTCTCACATTGACTTACTTACTCTTTCTTCGTCAGGTGAAAGGTACACCCCGATTCAAGACGAAAATGAGCGACGTCACCGCGAACGAGGGTGACAAGAACCTGGAGTTCACCGTAGAAGTAGACGGTTACCCAAAACCAAGCGTCCACTGGTACATCAACGACGTGGAGATTACCGAAAAACGCAAAGAATTCACTCGAACCGAAGACGGCGGAACTTGCAAGCTGCTTATAGCAGAAGCCAAGTCCGATCTGAAGGGAACCTACACATGTAAAGTGAAGAACGAGTACGGAGAAACTACCAGCAGCTCCACGTTGACTGTGAAGACCAGACCGAAGCTGCTGAAGAAACTGCCGAACGATTTGAGAGTCAACGAGGGAGATACCTTGAAGTTGGTGTTCGAAGTGTCGGGTACACCGGATCCTGACGTGAAATGGTTCAAGGACGGCCAGGAGGTGTCAGCGGACGCTCGAATTAAGATCACGAGGGACAGCAAACGAAAGGAGAGCTACGATCTGACGGTCACCCTTGTGAAAGGCTCGGACGGAGGTGTCTACGAGGTTCGAGCTGAAAACGAGCTCGGCTACGTCACCAGCAAGACCAAAGTCATGGTGATGAGTAAGGATCCTTTTTCTTTATACCCGTTGCTCCATCATTTCTGCTCTGGCGAATCTAAATTTTTGAGAAAGACAGAATTGATGGGGCAGGTTTTCGCGTTTACCTGTAACAGGATTTTATGAGACAGAGAATCCAGATTTTCTTTTAGCAACATGTCCCTCAGTAAGTACGCACCGGTCAAAGGTACGGTTTCGTGTTTCGATTTTGCTACTCCGTGCGAGACCGTCTGACCCGTCTCTTCCTCTACGAGAACAAAGAACAAGCGAAGTACCGTGTATCGCGTCCCATACCCGACATTGACGCGAACTTTTATTCGTTGTTACATCTAATTTTGTACGTTTTGTCGAACGTTTTTTATGTTCTTAACGTATTCGTTCCCCGTTATTCTCACACGCCCCTTGTCTGAAACCCGATATGTGTTCTCCAACTGTGTCATTCCATAGCGAAAACGGAAGAGAGCGTGGAGGAAAAGAAGGAGCTGAAGAAGGAGACCGTCGAGAAGGTGGAGGTAAAAGAGGAAGAAGCGCAAAAGGTCGAGAAGAAGGACGAAGAGAAGACGCAGCAAGCCGAGGAATCGGGACCGGAAGGTAATCGAACGGTCGATGTAAAAAGAGTGAGCTAGAGATCTCTGGTAAACGCTTGAAAGCTGTAAATCTACATATGTCCTAAGGTCGATGTCGCAAGATTTTGGTAAGATGCTTTTTGAGAGTCGCGTTTTTTCGACGGTCTTTTTGTCTTTTTCGATCAACAACGTAGACGTGTGTTGCTAACTTACACACACATTACATACATGTACACGCTTTTTAAAAATTGACCGCATTTTTTGATAATTCGCCGAAATACGGCACAATATTTTAACATTGTAACAGCTTGACGGCAAGATAAAACCGTGGTACGATCCTTGCCTGTAGCTTAATATTAAGGGATCGCTGTAGAAGGTAGACCCTAGACAACAAAACATGTCTGATAAATTCAGGTCGAGTGAAACTGGAGGCACAAAAGGTCCAAGTAACGCGAGGCCAAGGTGACACTATCACGATCTCCGTGGCCTCTACGACTATCCACGAAGCTATACTCTCAGGTAAATTTCGCACACGCTGGAACAGACTTACACGTCTCACGTAACCATCGTCGCAGATTTTGTGGTGCTCCATTGTTTCATCTCGTTGTATCTTGCTACTCTTCTAATCATTCTATAGAATGTATTAATTCTCTAAACTACAGTAGTGACTAAGCAATGAGTAACATACGAATTAAGCAGACAAAGACAATAAAGCACCCGAGTATAATTATAAAGAATGAGATTCACCACAAAATCCGCGATGGCAAATAACGCCACAACGAACAGAGCTTTCACTTACCTCACTCGTAGTAAAAGCAGTTTACGTGCGTGGCAAGAGTCTCTGACTGCGAATCACGGAAACCGTTGGTCGCGTCGGTAAAGTAGTTAGTAGTAAAAAATTCGTGACCAGCCAGAGCGTTCGCAGGTCCCGACGAGAGGCACACGATCAGCAAGATGACCGCGACAAAAGTCGAGTGCCAGGAGATGAACACGGACAGTCCCGGAGTGGAAGAGATCGCGTCGTACAGTTACAGCGTGCAGGAGGAGGAAGCGGTTCAGAAACCACAGAACGGTGTACTAATCGAGGAGTTCTCGGAAGCAAGCGAGGAGAACAGATCCAGATTGCAGATCAATCGCGGGGTGTCCATCGTGTCGGTGTCGGACGACGAGTCGACTTTCAAAGCCATTTCGAGAGACATCAGCACCGAGGACATGCAGTGCGCGGAATTGTCCGAGGACACTAAGCTGATAAACGGATCCTACGAGGACTTCAGCGCGAACGGGCTCTTGGCGGAAGAGAAAAGCGTGGACGACGCTAGGCTCCACAAGGGGTTGCTGATCACCGAGACAATTATCGAGGAACAATCTTTGGAAGAAACGCCTTCTGAGAAGACGGTGTCCCCCTTGCAGAAACCGCAGAACGCCGTCCTCGAGGAGAACGGTGTTAAGCAGAAAATAGAGAGGAAAGCCTCCGTGGATCAACCGCAGACTCCGACGATCGAAGAATGTGCGTTGAAACAGAAAGCTGAACGAGCGAACTCGATCGCGGAACTTGAGAATAACGTAGAAGAACGGAAGTCCATTCCGAACGGTTTGTCCAGACAGAGTTCGAAGATCGAGAGACTGGACTCCGTGGAGTCGAAAAGACCAAAATCTTTGTCGAGGGAGAGCTCGTTGAAAGCGGCTCTCAGCGGCGACGAAGAGGTCGACGAAGAGCTGGAGGCTCTTCTGGATCGCGTTAAACGGCAACGCAGTGTACTCGATGATATCCTTGAAAAGGAATCCTCTAGAGACTCAGGTACGACCGGATTACTCCATCGGAACTTCGCACGGATTATGCAGGATCGTCGTACTTTTTATTTGCAGCGTTCTTGCATTCGCTTCGAGGCCGGCACGATTTGCTCGTTGTAAACGATTTGTTCATTGTAAACAATTTGTCCGCGTAATTGTTATGTATATGTTATCCGCTGCACGTCAATGTTTCACCGAAGTATGGCAAAGTTTAATCATCCGATAAATTGTTGATCAAGGAATGCGATTAACGTTAAATTTTGTTAACGCTTCTGCTTCGATAACCGCTTGTGTAATCAATCGAGTCTGGTCAAGAAAGTCGTCGATCTCCAGGTAAGCGATCCTCGAAAATGTCGGACATTAGCTACCCGTTGGCTAACGAAGGTTAATCAGCTTGGAAACTTATCAATGATGAGTAACAAAGGTAGCAAATTTGTCCAACATTTAAGCAAATATTATAATTAACACAGCTATGCATTAGATGCACGGCACAGAAGCAACTTTTAGATGCAACACGTGACTACCCAAGATTTTACATTCTGTCTAGAAACTTTTCTAATTTTTATACTTTTCGATTAGCTCCTCCTCATATCATCAGCTCGACGCTCACCGACAAAACGATCTACGAAACCCAGACGGTAGAGTTCGAAATCCATGCTACCAGTCTTCCAAGAGCGGACGGCAAATGGTTCAAGGACGCGAAACCGCTTCGAAGCGGCGACCGCATCAGGATCACCAGCGCTGGAGAAACGTTCAAGCTGGAGCTGAAAAAAGCGATCATCGAGGACGAGGGTGTCTACACCTGCGTCTTCACCAACAAACTTGGAGAAGCAACTGCAGAGGGATTCCTCACTGTTGGCACTGTGGATGAACTTCGAAGACCGAAGTTCACGGAACCGCTGAACGACGTGGATGTAGCGAAAGGTGACTCTGGAGAGTTCAAGGCCACGTTCACTGCTGATCCTATTCCGGAAATGACGTGGTACGTGATGGTGGCTGTAAACAGTATACTGTACAAGTTTAGAGTAACAATTTTCATTAAAAAAAAAAATTGTTCTTGCTAACATATTTTGTGTGGAACATTGGTGGTACGTAAACAAGTATAACTTAAAGTTAGAGACTGTAGCTGAAGAATTACAATGATTTTCTTACAGGTACTTCAAGGGCGAAGAAATACCAGCGGACGACCACCGAATAAAGTTCACCGCCCAAAACAAAACAATAGCAGACAAATTGACGGAAACGACGGTCACGTTGGCGGTGCCGAAATGTTCCAACGACGACACTGGAGAGTATACTCTGAAGCTGAAGAACAAATACGGCGAGGCTGAAGCTAGCGTCTGTATCATTTAGCATAACTAATCGTTACTTAAAGGAGATATATAAATTCGTTTATTGTTATAACCAGGCTTTCCTGAATCTCCTGCTGCGACCCGAGATCGAAGAACTGAAGGACGCCACTGCAAACGTTGGCGACTCCCTCGAGTGGGTAGCCATCGTGAAGGGAAATCCGAAACCGGATGTCAAATGGGTGAAGGATGGTCAGGTTCTGGAGAAAGGAGACAGGTTCGACTTCGTTGAAGATAAGAGGAACAACAAGTTCACCCTCATCATCAAGAGCGTCGAGGTCGAGGACAAGGGAACGTACGAGCTCTCTGTTAAGAATTACTTGGGTGAAGCTAGTGCGCAGGCTACTCTCACGCCATACAGTAAATATCTGATTAACACTATTAACACCATTAACACGAAACAGTTTCTAAATATTTGATCTAATTTATAGCTGAAACTCCGATGTTCTCCAAGACGCTAGCCAACCTAGAAGTGAAAGACCGCGACGATATCGAGCTGAAGATTCGCGTATCCGGTATCCCAAGACCGAAGATCACCTGGTTAAAAGACGACGAGGAGATCAAGGAAGACAGTCGTCACAAGATAACTACTCACATGGACGGAATAGTAGACAGCACCTACTCGATCACCACCTTCTCTCAAAACGACGTTGCACAAATTAAGTGTCAGGCAACGAACGTGGCTGGAAGCGCGCAGACCAAGGGCACACTGAAGATGAAGCTGATTACACCGACGTTCGATCAAGGTTTGCCTAAGTCGACGGAAGTGGACGAGGGAGACACTCTCGAGCTCAAGGCGAAGGTGGATGGCAGCCCCATGCCAGAGATTGCCTGGTTCAAGGACGGAGAGAAGATCGTTCCCGATGATCACATAAAGATCGAGGCACTTCCGGATGGTCACATTAAACTGAAGATCGATTGCGTGAAACCGACCGATTGCGGTGCCTACAAACTTGTGATAACTAACAGCACCGGGGATATGGCTTCGTTGTGTGCTGTGGCTATCAAACGTGAGTATAACTGCCTCCATAAAATAGCTATAGATGCCTAATAGATACCTCTATAAAATTAGTTCTACATAGAATAGTTTATACATTTGAAAGAGGTACGTAACAAACGCAATTTCAGCTGCAAGAAGAAGACCTTCCTTCACGAAACCACTGGAGGATACCAAGGCCGTAGTTGGACAGCCATTGAAGCTCGAAGCCCAAGTTGTCGCTTTCCCGAATCCTCAAGTACAGTGGTTCAAGGATGGAATCCCACTGCGTCAGGCGAAGGAAATATACTTTATGAATGAACCGAACGGTATGATAGGTCTCAGGATCGACAATTGTCGTCCGGATCACGCAGGCACGTACTCGATGACCGTCTCGAACTCGCTGGGTGAAATTACTGGTTCGGCGAAGGTTGAAATTGAAGAGAAAGAGAAGCGACCAGAGTTTGTTGCAACTCTTCAACCTTTGACCGTAGTGGAAGGTTTCCCGGTGAAGATGGAAGTTAAGGTGCTAGGCAAACCTCCACCGCAACTGCAGTGGTTCAAGAATGGAGAAGAGGTTTGTCACTACTTATTTTAAAATATAGAACATGAACAATAATTATTCTTCGTTTCTAGCTTATACCTGATGGTAAACGTATAAAAGTCGTCAGTCTACCAGACGGAAGTCAGGCACTGGTAATCGACAAAGCGACACCGGAAGATGCAGGCGAGTATCAGGTGATAGCAGGAAACTCGGAAGGCACATCCTCTTGTAAGGGTGTCGTCAGCGTCGTCGGCAAGCTCCAGTCGGATGTTGCTGAAGAAAAACCCTCCTTTGTCAATCCGATGCGAGACGTGTACGTCGAGGAAGGTCAACCATTGAGTTTATCCGCTTCGTTCATTGGCAATCCAATACCCGACGTGAGCTGGACCAAGGATGGAGCACCTGTACAGCCTTCTGATCGCGTAACTGTGACCTGCGATGGAAAGAAGACCGAGCTAGAAATTAATCCGTGCGATGCTAAAGATGCTGGTGTCTACGAATGCCGTATATCGAACCCACTCGGCGATGATTCCACCAAATCCACGGCTAACGTCAGGAAGATCTTCCAAGCACCTAACTTCACGCAGACGTTCAAGGATCTTCAACAGCTGCCCACTTTCGATGCCAAGTTCCTGGCTCGAATATCCGGTGTTCCTCGACCAGAAATCACTTGGTACTTCAACGACAAACCGATCGTGCATGATGATGACAAATACAAGATTAAGCGGGACGGTGATGCTTGCTGTTTGTACGTGAAGGATTGCACCTACGATGATTCTGGTAGCTACAAGTGCAAAGCTGTGAACAAGTGTGGCGAGGCGGAGTGTGTGGCCAATTTGGCTGTGGTCGATAAAATGTAAGTGATGAAATGTAAATTTTAAAGGATTGTTTAAACATGTTCATTATTTTCAGACAAAAAATGCAGAAAGCCGAACCACCGTCGTTCTTGAAGAGGATCGGAGACTGTGAGGTGTACAGGGGAATGCCAGCCAAGTTTACAGCTTGTATCACAGGCAACCCGGAGCCTGACTTCGAATGGTATCGTAACGGTGATAGAATATGGCAGACTGATAGAATTAGAACGGAACAAGAAGGCAGTCTGCTGCGTTTGGTAATAGCCAACATCGACGAATTGGACGCGGGCACGTACATGTTGCGAATAGTTAATCCTCACGGTGAAGATTCCTGCAGCGCAGAATTAATTTATGAATGTATGTATACTAGAATAGCCAACTTTGATAAGATTATTGAAGATTAATTTTTATAATTAACTTCCAGCTCTGGAACCACGCACGAAGAAATTAGGAGAACAGTACGCGGACTTCGACAAATACCGCAAATCCGGCGTACCGTTGCCCTTGGCCGACCGTCCGATCATCAGCAGAATGATGGACCGTCATCTCACGCTCTCCTGGAAGCCATCCATCCCCATTGGCCCCCGTATCCCCGTCACGTACCAAGTAGAAATGTGCGAATTGCCAGACGGAGATTGGTTTACCGCTCGCACCGGAATTCGCAGCTGCGTCTGCGACATCCGGAACCTTGAACCCTTCAGGGACTACAAATTCCGCATCCGCGTGGAGAACAAGTACGGAATCAGTGAACCGTCGCCGTTCGCGCAGACCTATCGCGCGAAACTGGAGCCTGACCCACCCAAGTTCTTCCCTTACTTGCCTCCTGGCATCGACTTCCGTCCAGAGACCAGTCCGTACTTCCCCAAGGACTTCGACATCGAAAGACCTCCTCACGACAACTATGCCCAGGCACCCAGATTCCTTCGTCAAGAACACGACACTCAGTACGGCGTGAAGAACCACAACTGCAACCTGTTCTGGTTCGTTTACGGCTACCCGAAACCGAAGATGACCTACTACTTCAACGATCAGCTGATAGAATCCGGTGGTAGATACGATCAGAGTTATACGAGAAACGGGCAGGCTACGTTGTTCATCAACAGAATGCTGGAACGCGACGAAGGGATGTACGAAGCTGTAGCCACCAACGAACATGGCGAAGCTAGGCAGAGGGTTCGTCTACAGATCGCGGAGTATCCAACGTTCATTCAGAGACCAGAAGAGATTATTGTGATGGCGAGGAGAACTGGGAAACTGGTAGCTCGCGTCACTGGTGTACCTTATCCAGAAATCAAGTGGTACAAGGACTGGAAGCCTCTTACTACCACATCCAGATTAAGGGTATGCTTTCTATTTATTCGAAGAAACAATTTAGATCGTATAATAAAGTTTTTCTTTTAGATCGAGTTCACGGAGCCAGACACCACAACATTGGTCATCAGCGATGTCATCTTGAAAGACGAGGGTCTGTACTCCGTCAGCGCGAGAAATGTGGCTGGATCGATTTCCTGCTCCGTCATGATCCACGTGGAAGAGAACGAACACGAGTACAGTTATAGGACGTACAAGAAGAAGACAGACATCCAACCACGTCATGACAGACTCTACGAAGACTTCTATGATCTGGGCGACGAACTTGGCCGTGGTACTCAAGGCGTAACCTATCACGCTGTGGAGAGAAGCACCGGAAGGAATTACGCTGCTAAGGTGATGCACGGAAAAGGAGAACTCAGGCCGTTCATGTACAACGAGATCGATGTGATGAACAACCTGAATCACAAGAAGTTGCTGCGACTACACGATGCTTACGAAACTGATCAATCTGTCACGCTCGTTATGGAACTGTATCCTTTAGAAATAGCTATAGTATCGTTTATTCTGTGATTCTCTGTAATTTTGGAGGATCATGCAATCTTGAAATTTAAACAATTTCTTAACGGAACAACAGAGCTGCTGGTGGAGAACTTGTGGACAACTTGACCAAACAGGCGTTCTACACTGAAGCTGAGATTGCTGGATACATTCGGCAACTGCTGTGGGGATTGGATTACATGCATTCTAATCAATACGCTCATCTTGGCTTAACGGTTGATTTCTGTTACAATATAATTATAGTAGTCCCGCTATATGGCCATAACGTAAAAGATGTTCCATATTCTTAAATTGTTCTTTACAGCTTGGAGACCTGCTGATCTCACACACAGGCGGTGACGATTTAAAGATCGGCGATTTTGGCCTCGCCAGAAGAATCTCTCATACGAGACTGATGACCTTGGCATATGGAATGCCCGAATACGTAGCACCGGAAGTGACCAACAACGAAGGAATAACATTCAGCACAGACATGTGGTCCGTTGGTATCATCACGTACATCCTGCTGTCTGGAATCTCACCTTTCAGAGGCATCAACGACAAGGAAACTCTGTCCAAAATCAGAGAAGGAAAGTGGGACTTCGATGACCGTTGGAAGAACATTTCGGAAGACGCGAAAGACTTCATTCGTTCGTTGTTGATGTACAACGCTGAGAGGAGAATGGACGTGAAGGCTGCTCTAGATCATCCTTGGTTAAATTACGCCGACAGATCTCCGACAGATTTGTACAAGATTCCGTCGGAGAACTTGAAGAATTATTACAAACTGTATCGGTTAGTAATTCATCGTATTAATGTTACAAGCGACCTGTATTAAGAAATTTAGGAAGTGACATCGTCAACGTGATGTTTTAGCGATTGGTACAACAACGCATCCTGTCGTACATGGTTCCGCAGACGCAAGTTGAACTCAGCTTTCGATCACCCATCCAGAATGGTCTATCCACCTGGCCACAAGTATACTCCTGAACCGAGCGACGAGAGAACGTACAGTCCATTGAAGAAACCCTCGGCTAAACCCTGGGACAGTCAGATACCTACGAGGGAGCCGATTGATACTGAGATTGGAATTATCAAAAGTGAAAGCCAGTAAGTTATCCTCTCTACAAGCTGTACACTTTTGTACAATTTAAGCAGAGAATTATACGCGTCATTTTCCAGCTATCAAAATGGACCAGACACCTATCTCCTTCAACTTCGCGACACGGACTTCCCTGTGCGTTTGCGAGAGTACATGAAGGTTGCATGCAACCGTAGCCCTGGGTTCTCGCGTTCTATCGCCGACGAGAACTTCGACTGGAGGGTAATTTATTTTTCTTCGTTCAGATATCGAGCTACCAAATATTGTCTAAGTATATAATTTTCTGTGCTCTTACAGACGCCTATTATACGCGAGCGTCGTCGTTTCACGGACGTCATGGACGAAGAAATCGACGACGAGAGGCGAGCAAGGATCAACAGATACGGATCACCTGACGTTTTCACCTTGAGACGCTTGAAACACGAATTAGGCACGCGACTCGATAGCTATGCAGAAGCGGAAGCCATGTTGGAATCCAAGAAAGAAGGACATCCGCCCTTCTTCCGCGAGAAACCACAAATTAGACCCATCGAGGAAGGAAAGCCAGCTCAGCTGGTGTGTCTGGCCGTAGGAAACCCTAAACCACTAATCCAGTGGTACAAGAACGATATAATGATTCAGGAGACCAATAGGATAAAAGTCACCGAAGACAAAGATGGCAGGTCTATACTCAGCTTCACTGCAACTAAGGAACACGACGTAGGCAGCTACAAAGTCGTCGCGAGGAACGCTTTAGGACAAACGGTAGTTAGAACTAGAATGGTACAGGCGGTTGTTCCTTCTGGACCTGATTCACCCGAGGTATGTAATTAATAGAAATATTCCTTTGGAAGGCGTATTGTTATAACTTTTTTTACCACACAGGCTGGTGATGTATCCGACACTGAAATACTCCTACGATGGAAGCAACCGAAACACGATGGCAACTCTCCGGTGTTATGCTACAACCTTCAGTATAAAGAAGGCGACTCGGTCGAGTGGATAGATGTAGCCTTCAACATCGACCACGAATTCTACTTGATGAGAGACCTCAAACCCGACACCAGTTACAACTTCCGTCTAGCGGCGCGAAACCGTATCGGCTGGAGCGAAAAGGGTATCCCTTCGAAGCTGATCAAAACGAGACCCACAGGTTGTCCAAAAGTTCAGATCACACGGGCGATGAGGCATCTTCAGGAAATAACGGATTCAGGACAGGAAATAGTATTGGAAGAGGACAGACCACACATGGATTACTCTATCGAGGAACACCCTATCGAGTGGTCAACCGACACGAATCTCGCTGGTAAATACAGTTTTATCTCCGAAGTAGCGAGAGGTCAATTCTCCGTGGTGGTGAAGGGCGTCGACAAAGCCACGGACCGTGTGATAGTCGCGAAGATCTTGGAGCTGAACGCCGACACGGAGAAGCAAGTGAACAGAGAGTTTGAGGCTCTTCGTTCGCTGAGACACGAGAGGATAGCGCTGCTGGAAGCCGCGTACAAGGCACCAGGTTCTCCGGTTGCAATCTTCATCCTGGAAAAACTTCAAGGAGCTGATATTCTTACGTACTTCTCCAGCAGACACGAGTACACCGAGAATTGTGTAGCTACCGTCATCACGCAAATATTGGATGGCTTGCAATACCTTCATTGGCGAGGATACAGTCACCTCGATATTCAACCCGATAACGTTGTGATGTCCACCGTCAGATCGGTTCAGGTCAAGCTGGTTGATATGGGCTCGGCTCGGTTCGTTAGTAAGTTAGGCACATCAGTACCGAAAGCTGGTCACCCTGAATATAGAGCACCTGAGGTATATAACGAGGAACCAGCTCATCCTCAAACAGACGTCTGGATGGTTGGTGTCTTGATGTACATCCTGCTCTCCGGTGTCTCACCGTTCCGTGGCAAAGATCCTGACGAGACCAGGCAAAATATCCTGTTTGTGAGATACAGATTCGAACATTTGTTCAAGGAGTTGAGTCAGGAGGCTACTAGGTTCCTTATGTTGGTCTTCAAACGGGCACCAAGGTTTGTAACTAATATGTGCAATATCGTTGACCCATTTCACAGAATATCGTTTATTATCTTATTTTATTCTTTTCAGTAAACGACCACTGGTAGAAGAGTGTCATGAACACAGGTGGTTACAGTCATCAGACTTTATGATTAAGAAACGTGAAAGAGCCGTGTTTTTAGGCAACAGACTGAAAGAATATAACGAGGAATATCACGAAGAAAAATCAAAATTGGCATCCCAGAGTCAGGGTTTGACGACTGAAAGCCTACTAGGAGGTTCCACGCAAAAACTTATTAGATCAACTAGCATACAAGAAGAACTGCTCACCACGTTCTAATGAATAAGCTACGATTAAGTGATTTTCCAATTTTCTCTGTCTTACGTGACCGTTAAATTTCACGCACGTATCTAGTCAGTCTCTTAGAGAGCAAGGAAAAATAACCAAAGAGAGGATACCGAAATAAAAAGAGCTTTCTTTCCTTGTTCTCTTTTTTGTTATTATTTATTTGTTACTTTTAATTATTTTAACGGATACTTTCATCTGCTCATACGTTGCTGTAAAGAATTACAAATGAAAAAGAGAAAGAATCAATTGATTGTTATTTAAAATGTAACGTAAGATACATCAGGTTTTAATGAATTAAGGTACAAACCAAACCCTTTAAAATTGTACAAAAACGATGATTATATTCTAATAAAACCATCAATAAATACCAAATAATTAAATAATCGTTTAAAAATTCCACACACTGGGGTCAAGTTTTATTATTAAATATGTAATTTATTTACAAATTATGATTTGCCATCATTACAATGCTCTATAAAGAAGGTAAGTATATTGTACACGTCCTTTGCCCTCGTTCCTTCAACCGTTAAGAATAAATTTCATATTAATTAAAATAAATTGATAAAATGCTTAAAAGCTGCGCATGAATAAAAAAAAAATTAGGATAACAAATACAATCTCTGTAGAATCAGAGGACTAGTAGCAAAAAATAGTAATACAAAAAAAAAGGTACTTCTTATCTGGATTGAATGTTTTCATTGAAATAAAAAGCTAATTTCATAAATGTACAATTATACTGTCATAAGGTTATTCATTAATTTAAATCATCTTTTTGCATATTGCATAACATAATCTTTAACCTTACTTCGAAAAGATTCTTTATCTTTAATAAATAAATCAGCTGCTTCTCTATTCAAAGGGTCATCAAAATTTAAAAGGTCCTAAAAGAAAAAAAGGTACAAGTTGTGGAAATGATGATAATATAATATCCTGCATAGGAGCTGTTGAAAACATACAGTAAAAAGAGAATTCAAACCCCATACAACATCCTTAAGTTTACGAGTTGGTGCCCAACCCATTCCATCTATACTACTTTGCCTCAATATTGAAAGACACACATCACCATCCTCACTTATATTAGGATGCCATAACTTTGTTAAGCACTTGACTTTTGGAGGCTAAAAGAATGTTTTGCATTATAATGTAACTACAAATGCTGTTCAGATATGAGTAATAAAAAATATTTACAGCCATATTATAATCTTCAGGTATATAAATCTGAAAATAAAATCTGCCTCCAATCCAATATCCTTCATCAGGAATAATCAAAAGAATAAATTCATGTAGACAATGTGGATCATGAAATTTAACCTGACATGTAGTTGGTAAAGTATGTTCCATTTCTTGAACCTAAATGAATGAAACAATTTAAAAATTGTAGCATAGTTACAATAAATCAGTTGCCATTAATTTAATAGTTTACAAACAATTTCACATGTCCCTATGTGACTATACCTCTTTAATCAATAGTTTATCTCGAACAGAAACACGATTATTATAATCTTTACTTTTTGAGTTTGCTATGTCATTATCCTTTTTCAATTTTCCTCTTAAGGTGATCATATTTTCAGAAAATCTGCAAGCAGATAATTCTAAAACTAAAACATATTAGAAACTATTAGCAATTAACAAATACATAAATTGTCATGATAAAAGCTGTGTCAATCATTTAACCCTCTATAATACGATGTAATTCTGAAGCCACATACCCATATATTTTTTATATTTTACAGAATTCTTTTATGTCAACAAAAAAGAGTGTATCCTATAAAAAAATTGTTATATGACAAGGCATCCTTAATGATCCTAGAGTATCTTAGTCTTTCATTTTCTATTTTAGTAAATAGAAATATGAAAGGATTATGAATAATCACAAAAAATACTGAATTATAAAGGGTTAAAAATAATCGAGGTTTTCTTCACAAATCAATGATAACCCCACATTCATATGATTTATAAGAATTCAAATAGCTTGTTACTTCAAAACGCAAAATTGTTATTATACCACTGTACAATCTATACTTATAAATGTTCCTCCTATAATAAACGTAAAAATGACGTTGTCAAATAGCACTTATGATGTTTATTATTAGACAACATGAGTTTAAGGTTAGAAATGTTAAATGATTTAATTTTAAAAAATTGTACCTGACACTATAAATATCACACTACTTTTATATATATTGATTTTCAAATTGTGTCTAATCAATGTTCATTGCGATAATTTTCGTATTAACTTTTCCAACTATCAAACATTTAAAATTAAACGGTAAATATTTCACCGCACCAAAAGTCTATTTATGTTTTTTTGCTATAGATGGCGATGATAGCATATTACAGTAGAAAAAATAACATCAATTTGATTGTTGTTGTACTTATATTTAATTGAATTAAACGTATAAAATATGTAATTAATCAGTGATATATCATTATCCATTTATTAATATGTACATTCCAGTGCAAATATAATTTTCCTGGGGAAAATGGTGGTCAAAGGAAAGCAGTTCTTATGTTATGCTTAATTCACAGAATGCATGATTACTATCGTGAGTAGTGGGAACTGCACTCCTTAGCCACCATTTTCCCTAGAAAAGTTAGATTTGTTTCGAGTGCACTGTGTTACGTATAATTCAGAAGAATATATATAAAATTAAATATGTAAACGTTGACGTATACATAATATAATGATTAAACAATTTAAACAGCAGCTCAAAGAAGAAACTTTATTTAAGATGATGTTTAATTATATTCATACAGTACGGAAAAAAGAACACTTTTCATAACGCTTTAAAGTTTATACAATTTTTTGATAAATGTATTGTTTGTATATATTTGTACTTTTTTATACAAAATTTATTACAAAGAATGATGCATAAATATAATTATTTCTTTTATGCAAATGCATGCCATGTTTGTAAAAAGTTTGGCGAATGGATCTCTTTAAAAAGATGTGGTAATTGTACAATGATCTCTTATTGTTCCAAGGAGCATCAAAAAGAACATTGGTCACAACATAAAGATTTATGCAAAGCAATATGTAGTGTTCTAAGAGATAACAAGATATCAAGTTTTTTAACTAATGAACAGAATCTGAGCACAGAAATGTGGGCTCAAATAAAGATGAATTTCATGTTATTAGTGACAATAACAATTGGTCGTAAATTAGAACACTATGAACAAGAAATGTTTAAATTTATAAGATCATGTGCTGTATGTCATGATCATAATGCACAAGTTCTGGAAGATTGTTCTAGTTGTCCAAATACCAGTTTTTGTAAAAAACATAGAAATAATACAGATCACACAAAAATTTGTTACTTCATAAAATTAAGTTTTAAACTAGATGTAGCTTCAATGATGTACAAAAGTGAAACACCTACAACGAAAATACTGCCTCATACAAATCATAATAATTTACCACAAAATATAAAAGATTTCATACATCATTATATTGAACCGCATAAAATTTCACATTTATCAATAGAAGAAGAAATAGCAATTAATGCAGAATATCTCACAAGGCCCTTGACTCTTCTTTATTCATTACAAAAATTAAAATACTCACTAGAAAACAATAATATAGTTATTCATGTTATAGCAGCCAATCTATTAGATGTTAATGGTATAGAATTGTGGGAAATTCTGTTACACTGGTTACCAGATATAAAAATGGCACAAATTGTATTAATTGGACCAGAATTATCTTCAGGTTCTATACCAATAAATCTGTGCAAAAACTGCCAGTACAACAACAAACAATTCTTCATTCAAACACATGATATGCTTTATGATAACTTCACCCAAAGTCACTCATATATGAAGCCAGACATTATTATTGGATATAATGCAGGAATAAGTGAATGCGAAGATTTTAGATCTCAAAATGACACATGGACACAATCCCTGCGAATAATAGCTGAACAAAGCTGCCCATTTATTTTAACATCTTACACTTCAATGGAAGTAAAAAGAGAACAAGATAGACTGAATACTGTTTTAAATAAAATTATACAATGTGCATTTTGTGATCAAAATCCATATTCCAGTTTAAGACCATATAGAGATTTTGAAACTGAAGGAGTATATTACCAAAATCAATACTTATTAATTTATGAAAATTTAAGATGATAAAACTATTGAATGTTTTATAATGAGGTTTATAAGTTAAAATTTTATTATCATGTCATATTTTATAATCTATTTTATACGTATTATAATAAATGTAAACAATCGGCATTTAATAAATAATAAAAAGATTGGTTTTAAGTTTTTTAAAAAAAGATCTTATTAATGCAAAACTTCCTTAAAATTTCACCATTATTAAATTATCATTAAGTTTTATTACTTTTTGATTATGTTTAATCTATAGTATAAGGGAGAAGATATTCCAAAGTAAAATTCATATTACGCCGAAACGGACGTCACGCTGATAAGCGCATCTGCGTGTCGTTGTTGAAATTTTTCCAAATACTACGATAAACGTAATTAATTATATCTATACTTGATAGCCTCAAATTCATAAATATTATAACAACTATGGCAGAAATTGAATGGCCATGGCAATATAGTTTTCCACCTTTTTTCACGTAAGTATTAATAGGTTATATTTATTCAGTATTCAAAATTATAATTCATACACAAATTTGTGTTAATTTACATATTCTTATTTATAAATCACACATATCTTTTTATAAAATAACAAATAATATAATTATATTATTACATATATAATGTGACATCAAATATGTATATAACAATTGGTAAAATTATATTGTGTTTTTTTCAGTCTTCAACCTCACACAGAAACGAGAGCTAAACAGTTAGCAGCATGGAAGAGTTTAATTTTAGAATATTATCGTATTACAAAACAATCAATTATAGATATACGTGAAGTGCATTCCAATCCATTGTTTAATAATGCAACAATCAATCGTATCCTTTTATGCTTAAAAAATGAAATGATATTGTTGATTTCTATTGATGATAAATGAGATTCGCTCCTTAATATATTTGATAGGAAAATTACCATCAGAAGTTGTATTATTAGTATTAGAAGAATTGTCTAAATCAGGGAATGCAAGTCCATTAGATAAAACAAAGCAAAGATGGTTAGTTTATTGGCACACGCTAGAAGAATGGGGTGAAATAATTTACAATTGGGCACAAGAAAGTGGATTAGTTGGATCTGTATGTACTTTATTTGAATTAACTCAAGGAGAAGATACAGTGAATCAAGGTAAATATCTTGATAAAAATGATATACATGAGTAACCAAATATCAGATTTAATTAATTCAGTATATTTTTATTATTAGAATTTCATGGGCTTGATACAGAAGTATTAATTAGAGCACTTAAGACATTAGAAACAAATAAAAAGGCAGAATTAATACTGTTTGATGATAATCAAGGTGTTAAATTCTTTTAAATATACGAATGGATGAAGAAAGTATTTAAGGAGTGTAAATATAAATGTGTATTATTACTGAACGATACTTCTGTGATAAAGGAAAAATATTTTATACCTTGTGGAAGAAATAATAAAATAATAGATTTCAAAGAAATTCATAAATTAAAATGTAAGTAAAGTTTAATTATAAAAAAGATTTAAACAATACATTTTTAAATATGTTTACAAGCGATTATTTCTTAATATTACTAACATTTATATAATAAATATTCTGTATGTACAAATGTAAGGTACATATGCCAAAAGAGTATTCAATACCTCAACATTCAACAAATCTATGGAATGTTTTAATACGAGTGATGTAGCATTTTATTTTTGCATGAAGGAATAGTTGCAATAAAACATTTTTCTGGAGAAAGAAAACAGAAACAATGTATTCAATACATTTATGCAAGTTAAATGAGTCAAAATTAGTTCTTTTGAAGTACATTAGTGCTCAATCTTTTTTCTTTTTTTAAGTATCTAAATAAGTATTCTGCTAATTACAATGCTTAGTAATTAATTACATTGATTATATATGGATTACCATATAAAATTTGAATCCAGCATAAATATACATTAGTACAAATTATTAATTGCAAAATATGCAAATGATTTTACAAACACAATTAAATTGTATTTATAAAAAATAATGGCAAAATTTTAACAATAGGAAGATCATAAATTATGCTTCCGTTTTTCTCACTCTAGCTAATTCAATCGTTTCTTCTGGTAAAGTCACATTTGATTCGAGATCTTTCTTACTCATATGTTCAACAACATAAGCTCCTAGTGCATCGCATATAACATTTATCGTTGTTCGGAAACGATCCCTGTAAATTAATTTGATCATTTAGAAACATATCTATCGAGTAGCAACTATACAAACAAAATACTTACAACAGCCAATCTACCGCAATAATAAGTGTTACATCTTCAGCAGGTAACCCAACGGTATCCAGTACCATAACCATTGTAACAAGACCAGCTTGTGGAATACCAGCAGCTCCTATACTAGCTGCAGTAGCCGTTATACTATAAAAAGAATAGTCTTACAATTATCACGACATTGATTATTTTAATCATTCATTATGAGTAATAATTCGGGTCAATAGCTACCTAACGCCAATAACTTTGCCAAGAGTCAGTGGAACTCTTCTGACTTGGGCTATAAAAATTGCGGCCACAGCTTCATACAATGCGGTACCATCCATATTGATGGTAGCACCAATTGGTACCACAAATCTTGTAATTCTAGGATCTACACCTATATTATCTAAACACTGTATTGTTACTGGCAGTGTAGCTGTGCTGTATTCACAAAAATAGATTTTCACAAATTTGAAATGTTTTCCAACATATTTTATACACATGTCAATTACCTTGATGAAGTACCAAATGCTGTGGCCAAAACTTGACCCATTTTTCCTATCAATTTGAATGGCAATTCTCTGGTACAAATGAAAAAGATGATGGAAAGTGTTCCACAACCATGAATGATCAAACCTAATAAGACTGTGACGAAATATAAACCTAATTGGCCTGTAATAGCACCGATATCTTTGATTTCTAATAGCTTTGCAGTAACAAGGAAAAGCACACCAATTGGAGATACCCTACAAATAAACGAGAAGTTCGAATATAAGAAATTTAAAAATTAGTTTAATAAATCTTTTATAGGTCTTTTACCATATAACCCATTTAGTAATTAACATCGTTGCTTCAGATAAAGTATCGAAGAAAATTAAAAGAGGCTTTCCGGGTTCTCCCATTTTACTGATTGCTATTCCAAACACAATTCCAAAGAATACTAAACCTAAGGTATTTGTACCATCTCCATACTGATGAGTTATTTCCCAATCATATATATTACTTCCTAAAAACACATTAAATCGAATTACTTTATGTACATATATATATTGTTAGAGTAATTTAAAGGCATGTAATGCAAATAATTTTTACCGTTCGTTACATTTTCAGGCCTTATTATTATAGTGCGATACTATAACAAAATACCAGAAATTAGAGTACACCTTAAACATATGCATTAATTATATCAAACATAAAGCAAGATCGCTTATAGATACCTGAGCAATGCAAGCTTGTACAAGATTTGGTGGAAATACATTTCTAAAAAAATAAGAATTGCTTATAGTAAAATGTAACTTTTATTAATTACTTCAGGTTTTATACCTGACAAGATCTAATAGTGTATCCGTAGTAGTAACGTCTCTAGGAGACTTTGCATCTTGAAGTGCAACTAAACTCTGTGAACTGAAGTTTCCAGGTTTAATAATTAATACCAAAATTATACCCAGAGTTACAGCAGATATCGTTGTCGCAGAATAGTAATAAATGGATCGCATACCGATCCTTCCTATAAACGACACATATTTCAAAAATTTGTTGCTTTTGCAATGTTACTTAATAGGCAATACGTGTTAAAAAAACGATAGTATGTGGAAAATAATTAACAT